>NC_079398.1:17299058-18516558 GCF_029220125.1 Pseudoliparis swirei | reverse complement strand
GCTTGATGATTGCAGTCTGTACGCGTTTTTGGTGTCCGCCCCCCCCCCCCCCCCCCCGTCATCGGGGACAGTTTGAGCGAATTCCAGAGTCTCAATAACGTCGAAAGATATTAAGTCAATAAATGCCTCGGAGATTGATTTTCTTTTCTCTGGCGTGACGAGGAATTCATGCCGATCGGGATGCGAGAAGATCGAGGATTAATATTTCCTTCTTTTTAATAAGAATAGCTCGTTGAAGGTACTTTCCCCTCGTCTCGAGCACTTTAACCTCAGCTCGTGGTTACTCACTCGGACCAAAGTCTTCTGGCTCTGTTGTTTATTCAGACCAACGGCAGGCGACTTGCCGTTGATACGGAAACACATTTGAACGTGTTTACGAGAGTCTCGTGGGAGCAGATGTGAAATGTTAAGAGCTGTTAGGCAGGTAAAAAGATAAAGTGCCCGTTGGAGCCGATAAGGCCGAGAGAGGAGGGCGGGAAGACACAACCGACCTGCCTGTTTAGGTGGTGCACCTGTCCGCGCGTGTGTGTGTGTGTGTGTGTGTGTGTGTGTGTGTGACATGGCAGTTCTCGTGACTGGAAGTCCATTCATTGCTTTCAATGGCGGCACATCACACGGTGCACTGTTACGCGTACGCCGTCGGACCACAGGCCCGGAAAAAAAAGGGCGGCGGTGTTGAGTAAAGATCATTATTGAGTAATGCGTGACCAATTATGTGTTTAGTCTTCAAGCAGCAGAAAATTGGGAAAAATTCAAGCAGTCCAAAAGCAGCAACTCCTCACATTTAAGAAGTTAAAACCGTGTTTTGGTATTTCTTCCACGACCAGCGGCACTGCAACAGGCTTGATTTGTTTTACATGAAGCTCCAACTGACTATTTATCGTTTCTCTTTCTATGGCTTGCAAATCAAAGTTGAGCCGATGTCGACATTTCTTTCAGCGCCCGAGCGTCGACCAATCGGATGCTTTTTCCTCCCGTTGCATCCCAAAACCAATGCTGCGAGCCAGTTTCCATGACAACAACGCTTCAATGGCGACGTGGCCGGAGTGAGAACAAAGTAGGGCCGCAACTAACGATTATTATAATAATCGATTTAATCTGTCGATTTATTTTTTCGTTGAATCCAACAACATTCATCTCCAATCCTTTTTTCAAAAACAGAAATCACAACGCTTAACTCGCGTGAGTTTACTCGCCCGACTATTTGTGGTTCATCCGCGCCTGAAAGGGGGCGTGGCTTATCGTCGCAGCCCTAAAGCACAATGCGAGGAGGACTTTTGTGGTTTAAGAAAATTAGCTAAATTCATTTACATGACATTTTTCTCCACCACAGGATGAATTGTGTGACCTCCACATTTGTATTCGTCCAATACTTTGGTTCATAACGAATTACCCGCACACTCATATCATAAATGTCCAATGGCGAGGTCGACAAATTTCCCCTTGGGGATTAATAAAGTATATATCTATCTATCTATCTATCTATCTACTTGATGATTTTTTTTTTTTACACTCCGGCAACTCAAAAGTGTTTGTGTATTATTTTATAACTGATCTGCACGGTTATGTTGTTGTTTAACCTGTAAAGCATCACGGTCACATTATGTAAAACCTTCTTATGGGTTATTTGAAATAGTGTTTGATACGTTTCAATTCACCCTGCTCTAAGCCCCGCCTCCTGCTGCTATAACAAACTATCAGAACATGTGTCACTAAATGCACCCTTTAAATAAATATTATTTAAAGTCTTTTGGAAAAACAAAAAATAGATTTTTTTTTAGTTAGAAGAAAACTTTTAGAACTCTTTATCAGCTTTATATTATAGAAACACAGCCATGTCAATTCTAGGAAGAACAATAGCACGGTGTATTATCTCACTCCACTGATGTGCTAGACGTTCTATGAGTGTGTTGGTGTGAGTCAGAGGTTATGGTCTGTGAGACTCTGAGTGTCTTTCACTATTATAGTTTTTTTGCGGTTGTGCTTTTGTGCGTCATCCAGTGACGTTTACTCGGTGGCATCGCCGCCACACGTTTGGATTATTTTTCGATGCACAGATCCGTGAGTTGGAAGTTCTCGTCATGTATCTCTCACTGAGGGGATTGCCAGTGGTGTGCGGCATTCAAAGAAAAACAAATGTATTTTATCGGCCCGGTGCTGCACTCTGCCAGGAGAACATGTGACGCGTTGAGCCGGGTCGATACAGCTCAATACACAAGGCTGATTCACACCAGACATGTTGTTTCAGGTACTCATGTAATCCAGAAAGTCGAGTTTGAGTAAACGAGATTCGAGGCTTATGGCGTGGGAAAAAAACTGACGGGCTTGTTTATAAAAAAAATACAAGGAAGGATTCTACAATCGCATTTGATTGATAGGTGAACAGGATACTTCAAGGAAGTAGGTTACCAGGAATGCAATCTTGCATGTATGCATTATTGGCCAAACTTGTCAGATGATGGATATCGTTATTAAATAGTTTGCTTTTTAAAACGCTCGCCTCGTCAACTCCATTGTGTCCACGTCTATTTTTAGCAGAGCGAGTTATTTGATTCACCCAATTAGTTAATGTTGTTGTTGTTTCAACGGACGGATCAGACCGGCTGGTTCTCTGCTCTCGGCTGGGTGTGGATCCCCATCCTGATAATGCAGATGTTGAGGATGCTCGATCTATTTGTTGTGCTAATTATAAATGTTTAAACAACACCTACGATAGTTAATTAAGCAATTACAGATTTGCTGCACCAACCAGTGTTTAAACACACAGCCATGTCACTGTTGATGTAATGTATATGTCAGTGGCGTGCCGTGGGCCTGGGGCCTGGGCCTTCAGTGAGGTCCTACACAGTCCCACCCGAATTAATCTACCTCTTATTACTATCATTATGACGCCATGGCTCTAGACACGATACAGGTAGACAGAGACGCAGTATAACCAGGCGTTGCGTCACCTTGAAATTGACATTTTTATTCAGAGAATTGCAGGGGAAGAGTACAATACAGTAAACATAGTCGAGTGCAACAGAGTTATATTAATATTCTTCTTCTATCCATTTCTGGTCCACAAACTTTAAGCTTTAAGTCCAACTTTTTTTTACAGTGTGTTCACTAAACAGCGCATTGTCACCCAAAGCAGTTTCACCGTGATGATGAAGATGAAAGTTCCTGTTTACCCAAACACATGACACAATAATGAATCTTTTCAATATTTCCCTATTGTTCTTCACCTTTTCATAGTGCAGCTCCGCTGCCGCTTGTTCGTTGATCTGTAGATCTGCTCGGGTGTCCACAAAAGTTTTCAAAAGCACCGGTGCTTGTAAGTGCCGAGCCGTATTTTGGTGTCTCGTTGCTGCCTTGGTTAGACAACTCAAGTTTGCAAAGCCAGTGTGGCTCCAAACACCAAATCGATCACTTGCAAATAAGAGGCATTCCCAGCAGTCCAGTGTGCAGAGCTTCTGGGAGCCTGAGAGCCATTGGTAGCGCTCGTAGTTGGAACTTTGAAAGTGGCGAACGAACCTCTTCCCCGCCTGTGACGGGCTTTGTAGCGTCGGCGTCGGTCTTAAAGTTCGTCTTGAGAATGGCGTTATAATTATATCCTCGACCAAATCGATATCTTCTCCTCCTTCCGCCATTGTGGGTTGAACAAACAGCTTAGTAGTACGCAAATTAATTCATTTAGCAAATTCAGTTTCCTAGTTCTGAGGTTCTGCATATACCTGCCCATAGGTCCCGCCTCTCAATATTGGTAATCCAATCAAAAGACGTGCAGCACTCCGCCTGCTAGCTGCTCCTGTGCCGGTTCCGGGGCCAGCTAGAAGGCCTACAGGAGCCAACTCTAAAGCTGATTGGTTGACACAACATTTTCATTTCCATTCACTTGAAGCTACCAGCGCCCGCAATGTTGATTCTGAAGGCCTAAGGGCAGATTTTAGACCCTTAGCAACACATGATGGCTGAATGTGATTGGATAAAAGATCTAACATAAAGACCAGCCCTCCAAATCTCAATCTGGGGCTGGCAGCAGCGCAACCAAGAGGAACGCTATGAAATTAAGAGAATAACTCTTACTCTCGGGAATAATTGAATACATATTCGTGGGAAAATATATTTAGAAAACAAATTATATTCTGATGATGTTTAGGCCAGCAGAGAAGGCCTTGCTGGCCCTGATGGCCCACCACTGGTATACGTACACACAAACCCAATAGAGAGCTGCAGGGTTGCTAACAAGTGGCTCAACGAGACCACGAGATGTCCGACTAGTCCGCCTCCTTAGCGTCGTTGTTCTGCGTCTGTTTGCTTTTTACTTCTTGCGATTTAATTCAATCTTTAAAAAAGTTGTGAAGATTATCGTGCTGAACGAAACGTGTTAGTTTGATGAACTGCTACGGAGTTTATCTGCTGCAATAATCAAAAATGGAATGGAAAAATCGCTTCTTTTTTTGTGTCGAGGGAACCAGTGCGAAACCAACTTCCTGGTTGGCCGAAAAGAATATGTCATATATATATATATATTTATATATATATATGGTAGTTTTCTATATGTATATATATATTTATATAAATATATTCATTTAAATATATATATATATATTAATACATATTTATATAAATATATTTATATAAATATATGTATATATAACTGTATATATATACATATTTATATATAAATATGTACAGTATGTATATATACACATTTAAATATATATATTTGTATGAATATATTTATATATATATATAAATACATAAATATACATATTTGTAGATATACATTTATTAATAAATAAATAAATATATATATATATATATATAAATAATTCCATTAAGACACCTAATGTGGCTAAATAGCAGTTTTAAAAAGCCTTTTTTACACAATAAGGTCCCGAGCTTTAAACCTGCTCCACCCACAGTGCTCATGGGCCCTATAGGAGCAAGAGGAAGCGCACACCATCATCCGCACCGAATGAGATCCACTGACACATCTCGTCTTCAAGGTGGTGGGTAAAAAAGTGCTGACGGGAACAATAATTGGTTTGGTGAAAACTAGATGGAGAAACTCTTGTTTCCAAATGAGATTTTTGCCACTCTGTAGGAGCGACACGTGTGAAGCTGTGGCCTTCGGGTGGCACCAAAGCAAAAGACGGGGGTCTGAGCTTCGTGCACGCTCATCCGCTTGCACTTGATTTCCATGTAAAAGGTTAAAAGGGAAGCGACTTTAAAAAAATGTATCTTGAGGCTGGAAAGTTGATCAGACCGACTTTATTTTTGCCAAACCAACCGGGTTTTTTGGACGTGCCGCACAAAGATGAGAACCATGCCGCGTTGGACGTGTTTTCAATCAGCGCGAAGGCTTCAAGGAGGAGGACTAACTGGTCGGTTTGGCATCTCAAGAAGACTTTCTCCGACTCGGCGCACACACTCGCCCTCCGAGGCTTTTCAAAGCCAACGTCTCGAGCTGGATTTCTCAAGTCGAGTGATGTCGATCTTTGATTTATCGGCGAGCTCGTCGTGTGCAGACCTCCTCTCGCAATACAGCTGACTCTGATTCCGCAACAGTAAACAGATCAGACCCGTGTCACGCCACATTCCTCGTCGCCTCTATGCTAACGTGTGAATGAGTTCACGTTTGTGATAGTCAGCAGGAGATCAGCATTAAGATTCATCCTCTGGGGAGCAAGAACGTGGAACAGATTCAATCCAAGCGCATAGTTGACAAGATACAAGCAGGAAGATCTGGAAAAGTTTTGGAATTTTAAAATGGTTATTCCCAGGCCTGGAATAGTCCTTTAAAAAAAAAGAAATCAGAAAAGTTTTGGAAAAGTTATGGAAATGTCGTTATTCACATGTACATCTAGGCTGAGTTTAAAATAATTAATATGCTTTTAAAAGAAAGATGCTCTAAATATAAGCCGGCATTCGCGCTTTCATACTCGCACATTTCTCGCGCTGCAAGTGAACGCACCTGAGACATAAATGTTATTCTGTTAATCAAACTGTTGTCTTTCATTCATTTGTCTTTTAAGGTTTTATACTGTCTGCTTTGGAATTGTCATTGTTAGTTTAAATACAACATTTTCTCACTTTTTCATGTGTGCACCGAGATTTTCAAAAAACAATTTGGTCATGGAAATTTGTTTTAAAGTCCTGGAAACCCATCAACATGTGTATGAACCCTGTTCTACTGTATTTTATTGTAATGAAAGCACAATAATTATTATTCCCATGTGGTTGCATGCTAAAGAAAACACAGTCAATGGTATTGTAATTAATTTCTGCCAATGCATCACTCTAAATGCTGCACACTGTACCTTTAAGAAACATCTAACATGTAGCTAAAATGAGAAAAAAAAGGCAATTTCAAAGATATTTTCTCACTTTTTCATGTATGCACAGAGATTTCACAAAAATGTTGGTCATGGAAACTTGTTATAAAGTCATAGAAATCCCTTGTTCCCATGTGCATGAACTCTGTCTCAGTGTTGATATCTCCACACCGACACCGCGGGCCTGCAGCTAAAAGGATGAGCGATAACCAAATGGACCAGTCGTTGTATGAGTGGCAATGATTCAGGTCTAATAAGCGATTTGCAACATATTCCGCAAAAGTTTCCACTGGCTGGAGCGCACCCGAGAGGATCCTGATGAGTTAAACATAAGCTATGATATCCAACGTATTGCGATATTATGTCGGGTTCTGCTCACAGTTAATAAGCAAAAGATAACGTGAAGTTCTGGTTTATGTCTTCAGTGGCAGATTTGATAAAAACATCCAGCGTGAGCATCCTGTTTTTGATGAAACGTTTGCATCATATCCTGTCAAGAATACAAGAATACAAGAATACAAGAATACACCACTGTGAACACTTCTTACATATTGACTTCCAAGAACACAATTCAGTTTATTTTATACGTACTACGCGCTACCAGTCCCAGCTGTGGAGACATTGACACAGCCGTCTATTTGTAAGGCATTTGTAGTTCTAAGTACTTTTTATTTGTGATTTTGAATGTATTTTATTCTATTTTAATGATTTGTACTATTTGGACCATGAGTCTGAAATAAAAGTTTGATTCATTGATTGGTATATAGCCCAATATCACAAATTACAAGTGCTTTACAGTCTGTACACATAAGACATCCCTGACCTTTGACCTCACATTGGATCAGGAAAAACAAAAAAAACCTTTCATGGGGAAAAAAGGGAAGAAACCTTCAGGAGAGCCACAGAGGAGGATCCCTCTCCAGGATGGACACACACACACACACACACGCACACAACTTCACAGGTGACTGTACAACACGCACACACACACACTACACAATATCGGGGCCCAAAAGCCCCAGAACGACCACAGGCCGATCGGGGGTCACGTTGCCCCTGCCGTCCACATTCATTGCATCTTTCTAGTCTGCGGGTGAGGATGCGCGACGAGAGTCGAGAGCGCGGCGAGGACGTGGAAACCCCGTCGTGGTCGTGGTCTTCACGCCGTATCGGACACCGCGGGGCCACTGCCACTCGACACCCCGCGAGAGCGTGAGGCGTCTCTTTGTGTGCAGAGGACACACACATCAGGCTCAGTGTAATTACAGAGCGGGCGCCGCCGTATCATTCGAGTCGTCACAGAGAGACTGAATGAAGAGTGCAGTGGCGTTAACCGCAGTGTGGGAAAGAGGTGTGTCGTAAGGGGTCATTGTCTGGAGGAGGGTTGTTGCTGTTGTTGTTGTGCACCACCAGGGGGCAGTAGAATAGTTCCCAAAGGGACTGGATGGGGGGGGGGGGGGTTGATTGCCTTCTCCCACCTGCACCGTATGCCACTCACTTCATTCCATCCGCCGCCCCCCACCCCCGCACACACACACACACACACACACACACCTCACCATTGGGTCCGACGCACACACATCTACAGTCATTTTGTGGAAGCAGCCGGAGCAAATGTCTGGCCAAAGCTTTCGTTTATTCCTCCTCCTCCACGAGCACCGCTGCCGCGGTTTCTGGGAAGCTGAAAAGTGTGATGGGGAGGAGGGGGGGGAGGGGGGGGGGGGGAATGTGTCTCTTGCTCAATTGTGGTCATTCATGAGGAGAAGGGTGTGAGTGTTTGTGGCTCTTTGTATGTGTGTGTGTGTGTGTGTGTGTGTGTGTGTGTTGCACTATTAAACCAGATGAGAGATTTGATGTCAGCAGTATAGTGCGGCGTTCAAAAAAATACCATCCAAAATCTGCAGGGGTCACGAGATGATTAATCAGAGAAGGAGAGAAGAAATAACGCATCCTGGACCGACGACGGCTGAAAACTAAACTAAAACTTGAAACAGTTGGAAATCAAACGTTTAATCTTTTGAATTCGTATTTGACCCGATTGATGTTTGTTTTTTGTGTGTTTCTCATAAAGTAACGTGTGATTACGGCTGTCAGATGGATGTAGCCGAGTAACAAGTACAATGCTCCCCTCTGACATGTTCCAAGTTAGTGTCATTAAAGAGTGATACTTGAGTACATGTACACGGTTACTTTCCCAACGCTCGGTGTCAGCCGGTTTGGCCTGCCGAGGTGTGGAGGCCAATAAGTGGTGTTTGTGTCTGAGGGTGAGGTTTTTGGGGGGTGGGGTGGGTGGGGGTTTAGGGGGGACTTGCATCCATTCCCTGCTGGAAAGTGCAGCGCAGCAGAAATGCATTCCAAGGCGGGGGGGGGGGGGGGGGGGGGTTAAGAGAGCTGCATGGGTTCCACGACTATCAGGTTCTTTGGCCGGGCTGCGGCTTTGGCTCCATCTCCGCTTAATGGCAGGAAAAGAGGGGAGAGTGTACGGATGATTAGTAGTGAAGGGGCCAAAACCAGAGAAAAAAATGTTTTTAGACCCAACCTTTTATTGTTTATAGATAAAACGCTTTGCCAGAGCCATGAAAATAAATTAAAAAAGCAACAACAAAAAAAGCCAAGGGGAGAAAAATCACAGGCTTAGACCATTAAGAACAGAAAAAAACGACTTCTTTTAAGAAGAAAAAGCTGCTTGTTGTGTGGATGTTCAGTGTGTCTTTGCATGCTGAGTGTGTGTGTGTGTGTGTGTGTGTGTGTGTGTGTGCGCCCTGTAGCCAGTCTTGACTGCTAATGAACTTGGATCGGCGTCCGTGAGCGTCGAGGGGGCTGAAAGGGCTCTTTCTCCGACTCGGGGGGCCGCAGCCGCTCGGCTTGTCACTCGCTGACCTACAGCTCTCTGATTATGTCACTGTCGCTTTTAGAAGGCTCCGCATTCATCCATCACTGGGCCACGAGGCTGGACACCCCCAATCAAATGGCCCCATTAAAAAAAAAAAAAAAAACTTCTACGGGTCTCTTTCAGTTTGTCCCGCTGGTTGCAGCTGCTGCTCCGCACCAAGAGAACCAGTGTGCCAAGAAAACATCCAGTTTCCTCCTCTCACTCTCACTTGGATCGACTACAGGTGAGAGGGTTGAACTGCACCCAACGAGTGCTTTTAAGTTTCACATTTAGAGGGAAATGTTGCACTAAGTTGTTTTGAATCCTATTTATCAGATCGATCTCGTATTTGTAAACGATGACGCCTCGATAACCACCAACGTTAGTCACGGAGTTCCACAAGGTTCTGTGCTTGGACCAATATTATTTACCTTATACATGCTTCCTTTGGGCAATATTATCACGAAACACTCCATAAACTTTCATTGTTATGCAGATGATACTCAATGACCAGAGGAGTCCAACCAGCTCACTAAACCTCAAGCATGTCTTAAAGACATAAAAACATGGATGACCTGCAACTTCTTGATGTTAAACTCAGACAAAACTGACGTAATTTTACTCGGCCCTGAGCACCTCAGAGATCAATTATCTGGTGATGTGGATTCTGTAGACGGCATTGCCCTGGCATCCAACACCACTGTAAAGAAGCTTCGCGTTATCTTTGATCGGGACTTGTCCTTTAACTCCCACGTAAAGCAAATCTCAAGGACTGCATTCTTTCATCTTCGTAATATTTCAAAAATCAGGCACATCTTGTCTCAAAAAGATGCAGAAAAATTGGTTCACGCGTTCGTTACTTCGAGACTGGATTACTGCAACTCCTTATTATCAGGCTGCTCTAATAAGTCTCTTAGGTCCCTCCAGTTGATCCAGAATGCTGCAGCTCGTGTTCTCACTAAAACTAAGAAAAGAGATCACATCACTCCTGCACTAGCTGCTCTGCACTGGCTCCCAGTAAAATCAAGAATCACTTTTAAAATTCTTCTCTTAATGTACAAAGCCTTGATTGGTGATGCTCCATCATATCTTAAGGAGATTGTAGTACCATATTGCCCCACTAGAGAGCTGCGCTCACTAAATGCGGGACTACTTGTAGTTCCTAGAGTCTTAAAAAGTAGAATGGGAGCCAGAGCCTTCAGTTATCAAGCTCCTCTTCTATGGAACCAGCTTCCACCTTCAGTCCGGGAGGCAGACACAGTCACCTCATTTAAGAGTAGACTTAAGACCTTCCCCTTTGACAGAGCTTATAGTTAGGGCTGAATCAGGTTCACCTGGTCCAGCCCCTTGATATGCTGCTATAGGCTTATAGCTGCTGGGGGACGTTTAGGATACACTGAGCACCTATCTCCTCTTTTCTCTCTCCTTATGGATGAATTTTCATCTCTCTATTGCACATTACTAACTCTGCTTTCTCCCCGGAGTCCTTTTGACTTCACGTCTCATAGGGTCATCGGACCCTATGAGACGGCATAGATCCTATCTGCCTGATGGATCATCGAGGTCTGGATCTTGGAATATTCTTACTACCAACTATGCCATGGCCCTGATGAGACTCCGCCCACTCCTCCTCTTTACCTCCATCTGCCTGATGGATCGTGGAGGTCTCGATCGTGGAATATGACGACTACAAACTATTCATACACTCTGTCATATTCATTGAATGTGTTTTAACTCTAAATCTGTCCTTCTGTACACATGGCATCTATTACTTCTTGGAGAGGGATCCTCCTCTGTTGCTCTCCTGAAGGTTTCTTCCCTTTTTTCCCCGTGAAGGGTTGTTTGGGAGTTTTTCCTGATCTGATGTGAGGTTTTGAGACAGGGATGTCTATATGTATAGATTGTAAAGCACTCTGAGACAAATTTGTAATTTGTGAAATTGGGCTCTACAAATAAACTGAATTATATTGATCAATCAAACTTTTATTACAGACTCAAGGTCCAGATAAAATATAATAAAATATATACAAAACTAGAAGTAAAACACAAAAATAGAATTACACATGCTTTATAAATAGACAGCTGTACCAGTGTCTCCACAGCAGGGACTGGTAATTTAATAGTAGAAGATTTGGGCTTGAGAAACTTTCCCAGTGTTAACAGACACAACAGTCTCAGATTTGACCTTTTTTTAAAGGGCTTTTAAGTTGGATGATTCTCAACCGGCTGAAAACGCTGCTCATGCATCAGTGTGTCAGAGGTAATTACGTAAGACAGTTTATATATATATATATATATATATATATACACGACTCAAGTCAAATGTTCCAGTTTTTATTGAATTGTAAGCAGTTGAAGTCCAGTGAATAACCTGAAATGGTACAGAAGGTCAGCGGCAAACTGCCAGAGGTTAAACCAAAACGTTTTGGTTTTCAAAAACTGAAAAATAATGTACATTTTAGAGTTATACAAAAAGGCCCTTTTCAGGGAACAAGTAATTCAGGGTTAACGACTTGCAGCTGTTCTGGAAGCAAATGAAGCTTTGAGAGTTCTCCAGGTTTCCTCCAGGTGTCTCTACTTGTGTTGATTACTTACCCACACCTGTCTGTATCAAAGCAGTGGTGGAACAGTGTTACTACACCCTCTTCAGCATTATGTGGACAGTATTGTACTGAAGGAAGTCGTATATTGTTCTTATAATGGCAAGAAAAGGGCAATTAACAAAGGAAGAGAGACCATAATAACCCTTAAAAGTGGATGTCTTCTTTTTGAGGTGTTCTAAAACTTTTGACCATAATGAAATAGCTTGGGCTATTGAATTTCATCTGATACCCACCACATGAAGATGTGTATATACGTTACTTTTTAATACTTTGATGTTCATAACTTGCGTATTTTGAAGACTTTTGAACACAGAAAACCGGATTCCTAAAATGTCGAGTAAAGAGTCGTCTTCCTGCTGCACGCTGTGCATTTTTTTCCCGGCCTCTTGGATCTAGAGGAATCCATTGAGCGCCGGTCGCCAGGAGCAACAGGCCTTTGGGATGAGGAGGGGTGAAGGGGGGAGGGGTCTGGTGTCCACCCTTCCACACCTCCCTCTCTCTCTCTCTCTCTCTCTCTCTCCCTGCCATCCTCTTCTCCCTCCCCTCTTTGCCTTTGGCTGAACGCTGGGATTCTTTCATGGAGGTTGCCGGTTGCCAAGAGAAGGAGAGAGAGAGAGAGAGAGAGAGAGCGCCACGGCAAAGCTGGGCAAAATGTATGTGGGTCACTGCGAGTCATAAGGCGGCTTTTCATTCTCCCCATCCCTCCTTTTTTCTCTCCTTCTTTTTTGTTCCTTTGTTCTTTTTTTGGGCTCTTTTGCCCTCCCCCCCCCCAGTGAAAAGATAACATTGATTTGTGTCGGTCCCCGTTTATTATTTTTCCCTTAGACGAGCCGCTAAGACAATCCCCGATACGATTGACTTGTAAACCTTTCTCCGGGTGCACACACATCTGTGTGTGTGTGTGCGTGTGTGTGTGTGCGTGTGTGTGTGTGTGTGTGTGTGTGTGTGTGTGTGTGTGTGTGTGTGTGTGTGTGTGTGTGTGTGTGTGTGTGTGTGTGTGTGCGTGTGTGTGTGTGTGTGTGTGTGTGTGTGCGTGCGTGTGTTCCTGGCCAATGGACAAACAGAACGGGGGGACGAACTCCCACTCAAAAAGGATCTGCAGCAGATGCTCCGTTGGCCTCAGTCTCACTTCCTTTCACCATCTCTCAACTTCTTCTTTCTCTTCCTCTTTCTCTCCGATTGGATGCTGAGTGGTTTGTCCTCCGTTGTTGTTGTTGTTGTTGTTGTTGATGGTCTGGCTGATTGCAGGGACTTGGTGAAAGTAATCCCGACTGTTGACACTGCAGGAGGAGGAAATCTTGTGTTGTATGTTTGAGTCCTGATACTTCACCATGATATTCACGATCCTCTACAACTCCTCCTCTTATTGAACAAGTTCTCTCTCTCTCTCTCTCTCCCTCTCTGTTTCTGTCTCTCCTCATCCCTCTATTTTTCTCTCTCTCTATCCCTCTCCTTTTCTCTCTCTCTTTCCCTCTCTGTTTCTCTCTCCCTCTCTCTCTGTATGTCTCTCTCTCTCCCTCTCTCTCTCTGCTTCTGTCTCTCTCTACCTATATCACTCTCTGTTTCTGTCGATGTCTCTCTCTCTCTCCCTCTCTCTCTCTCTGTTTACACTTATATCAGTTATCATCAGATAAACAATCCCCAGGAAAAGCATAATTGAGGCCGGTAAAGTTCATCAAACTCTATCTGTGGTCTCATCTCCACGAGTTATTTTCTAGTGTTTTGACATGTGTCATCTCCACAGGCCTCCGAGCCTCTTTTGTGCCTCTGCGCTTCCCAAGGTCGCGAAAAACTCTCGTCAATGGGGTATAAGCGTCTAGATATCCCAGATACCCACATCAGAGCTCGCCATTATTTCATCAGATTGATATCGGGTTGTCCGACACCGCCCTCTCTCTCTCTCCCTCTCCCTCCCCTCGTTCGCCCTTCTGCGGCGCAGTTTCTCGTTTCAGGCGCGACAATGAGCCCGTCTATCCCGCGGTACTAAAGTAAATGTCAGGTACTGTCTGGCCTCCTCCTCAATCCATTCACTGCAAAGGCTCTGGGGGCCGAGGGCCAGATATCCATCTACAGGGTCTGTATACATGCGGCTACACGGCACGACTCCAGTCGGGTTACTGGATCCGGTTTCCTCTCGACATGTGTATACTTTACGCCAACCAAACGCAAGCTCCGGGACAGATCCAGGCATCTTTTATTCGATTGTATCAGCGAGTTTCTTTCTAAATAAGGAGGGGTTCGTGGAGCCCAAATGTATTTCTTTATTTGGTCTTTTTGAGCCCTGAGGCCCGGGACTGGTGGCAGTAGTCCTGTTTAGAGTTGACATGATGAGCTGATTGATATTATTTAGAGAGGAAATCTACTCTAAAGTAATCAATTAGTTAAGTTAAAATGCCCAAACTCTTCCGTTCTGGCTCCAATTTTAGAAAACGAGCTGATCCTTATCGGCTGTGATAATAAGCTGACTGTGTTTGGACTCAGACCGAAGCAGACGATCACAGATGTTGGTGTAGACTAAACGTGTGATCGGCATTTTTCTTTCAGACATTTTCCAAACCGAATGATCAATCAAGAATATGATTGGAGGAATAATTCCAGGCCTTGTCCTGTGTGTGTATTAAGAGGATCTATTAGCCTGACTCAATTCATCCTTCTCGGTTAAACTTTGTTCCCAGTTTTGCAAGTTTCAGTCGTTGCTAAATCTGAGATTAATGCGGCAATAATCAATATTTCATATCGGTGTGTCAAATCACTGTGTGTGACAGAAACTACAGAGAGAACGCCGATGACTGCAGTTCCCCTTTAATCTTTGTTTCGTTTTTTACTGGCTGCAATATGACATCCATCCATCCAGCCGACACAATTTAAACTCATTTACATCATTAAACCACTTTAATGGTAAATGTGATGCGTTTGTATTGATTCACAATGCAACACATTATATCTGCTATCATCTACCACTCCTTTTACTTGAACAAGTTCTCTCTCTCTCTTTGTATCTTTCTGTCTCTCTCCCTTTCTCGATCCCTCTCTACCCCTCTCTGTTTCTGTTTCTCTCTCTCCCTCTCTTTTTCTCTCTCTGTTTCTGTCTATCTCTCTCTTTCTATCCCCCCTTCTCTCTCTTTCTCTCTGTTTCTGTCTCTCTATTTCTCTCCCCCCTTCTCTCTCTCTCTGTTTCTGTCTCTCTGTCTCTCTCTGTTTCTGTCTCTCTCTCTCTCTCTCTCTCTCTCTCTCTCTCTCTCTCTCTCTCTCTCTCTCTCTCTCACACACTATATCTCTATATGTCTTTGAACTTTCTTGTTTTTTCTTTCTACTTTTGCAAAAAAGTGATCTTCTGCTCCTTTCCAGGTCGAGGCCGACGGCGCATTAGTCCTGAGGTTTGGAAAAAGAAAACTCCGCGTCATCATCTTCCTCCTCTCCCCGTAAAGGTCAGCTGAACGAGGGGACGTGGCCCTCCTATAGATCTCTGTTGCTCCTGGAGGGACTGACGGCATGTGTTATGTTATATCATTAGGGTAATAATTCGACACCCCTGTCTTAAGCCCCCCTCCCCCTCTCCCCCTCCCTCTTTGCTTCGGACATCTGGCAGACATAAGCCTCGGGCCCTCGGTGAAGGGAGGATGTGGGGGTGGGGATCGATTCCATAACTCTACGGACCGTCGACTGAGAGCTCCAGTGAAGAGAAACGCGTCTCGCTTTGGACCTAATAAGCGATCTCTGAGCCGGTCGAGTCTTTTTCTACTGTAACATTAAGGAGGGGGGGGGGGGGGGGGCTATAGAGCTCCAGTCACCTGATTTCCTGCCACTCATCTGGGAGTTTTTTTCTTTTTTCTTTTCCACTTCCCGCCCGGCTGGTATTCCTGCGAGCCCCGGTCTTAGTGGTGATGACAACAGCATGTGGGCCGCAATAACTTATTTTGGTCTTCGGCTTGGAGTGAACAATAGATCATAAGCACTGTGAACAATCATAAAGTACTGTCTTACACACTGTGACGGGCTCCTTTACAAAGTCCTCTGAAGCCTAATTGCTATCAGGCGTCATCCAGGGCCGACTTAGAGATCACTCGGGGTGGGGTTACGAAAAAGAGTTGGGATTTGCACGATTTTATAAGATGTTATTGAACACACCAGGAGGAAAGTCGCACGCACGATTTGTAACGGTGGGAAATAAAGATGAACATCAGAGGGCCGGTTTGAGTCGCAGAAAACCGTCAATACGGTCGTCACGGCGATGCCGTTATCTCAAGCTCCCTCTCGGCATCCCTCCGCAGACCCGGCGCAGGAAGCTCGTCCGCCTCCAGCCGAGCGCCGTTCCACCTCCTCGTTTATTTTCTTTCCACTCGGTGTGTCCAGCGGAGAGCTTTTTGCAAATGACCTAGTTGTTGTTGTTGTCGAGACTCGATAGGAATCGTTGTGCCAGACGGGCTCGGGGGACTCGAGGAATGTGTGTGACGAGTCCTTCTACTCAAATAAAAGTAATGATCACTCCTTGAGAAGTAGAAGTCCTGCAATAGAAATGTGCTTCGGGTAGTCAGAGTAAAAGTACTGGATGCAGAATAAAGGCCCATGTGAGATTTAGATCACTACTCTGCATGTTGTTGTTGTTGTTGTTTATTGAGGTGCAGCTAACTGTATGGATTCAGTGAAGGATTATTTCATTAGATTATTGTCTCAATGCATTATTTGCTTGTTTTGCTTCTATTACCAAGAGCCAAGTTATTGAAAAGAAAATGTTGATTTAAAACATTGAAAATCAACAAAAGCTGCAAAATGAACATTTAAATGCATTTTTATATGGATTTTTATACCGAGTTTTCATTTGCTGTGCATTGAGTTTTGATTCAGTTTCTAAACAACGTTCAGGTAGTGTGAAAAAAAACATCTTATTCTTTTTAAGCATCTCATATGTTTTTTATGCAGAATCTTAATCAGTAAACTATTAGCTATTGATGTCAAAAGCATTCAGTGGATCTCAAAGTTCAACATAGCCCTCTTTTGTAATGAGGTGTAAATGTAAATGAGTATGAAATGGAAATCTAATTTGTAAAATGTACTTTGTTACTATTCTAAGAACTCATAGAACTGCATGTTGTCCGAGCTACGTCAAATTAGAAATGTATGGTGCATGAAAAGAAATCGAGGGGAGGGCTAAAAAACAAAAGACGAGCTCCGTAGATCACAGCGCCGACTATTTTGGTCGTTTTGGGTTTTTTAAATGTCGCCATTCTCATCGGTTCTGTTCAGTTTGGCCTCGCTGGGCTCTTAATGCCGGAGGGGGCACAGCAACCTACCTCATGGAAAATGTGCATCATTACCACACTCGGCCTGGCGTACAACAAACATGCCGGCACACACACACACACACACACACACACACACACAGGATCTGTCAGCAGAGCCAGACGTGGAATAAAGCGACTTTGTTTATTAGCGAGCATACAATTTTTCAAATGTCTGATCCATCACTTCCTGTTCCAGTAAGTGTGGTGCTGCTGGTGGTGGTGGTTGGGGGGGGGGGGGGGGTGTATTTCTGGGCAGCTCCGCCTAATGAGCAACTCTTTCACCGAACCAGACAGTTTATGGGGTGGCTGCCAGCCTCATTAAGAGCTGCTCTTAATTGCCCTTTTCTAGCCAAAACCCAAAAGCTGAAACATCTGCTGGCCCCCCCCCCCCCGACTCCTCTTCCCTCTTCCGCCCCCTTCATTCTGCCCCGGCACTTGTTGATCACTTGCTACCACCAATCCGACTGAGTTCCATAACGACCACAACAACAACAACCATCCAGGCAGACCCCCCCCCCTCTCCACCATAAGCTGAACAATGAAGGTTGAATAAGTGGATGATGTGAATTCCATGTGTGTCCATGTGTGTGTGTCCATGTGTGTGTGTCCATGTGTTTGTGTCCATGTGTGTGTGTCCATGTGTGTGTCCATGTGTGTGTGTCCATGTGTGTGTGTCCATGTGTGTGTCCATGTGTGTGTCCATGTGTTTGTGTCCATGTGTGTGTCCATGTGTGTGTGTCCATGTGTGTGTCCATGTGTTTGTGTCCATGTGTTTGTGTCCATGTGTGTGTGTCCATGTGTGTGTCCATGTGTGTGTGTCCATGTGTGTCCATGTGTGTCCATGTGTGTGTCCATGTGTGTGTCCATGTGTGTCCATGTGTGTGTCCATGTGTGTGTCCATGTGTGTCCATGTGTGTGTCCATGTGTGTGTCCATGTGTGTGTCCATGTGTGTGTCCATGTGTGTGTCCATGTGTGTGTGTCCATGTGTGTGTGTGTGTGTGTCCATGTGTGTGTCCATGTGTGTCCATGTGTGTGTCCATGTGTGTGTGTCCATGTGTGTGTCCATGTGTGTGTCCATGTGTGTGTCCATGTGTGTGTCCATGTGTGTCCATGTGTGTGTCCATGTGTGTGTGTCCATGTGTGTGTGTCCATGTGTGTGTGTCCATGTGTGTGTGTCCATGTGTGTGTGTCCATGTGTGTGTCCATGTGTGTGTCCAAGTGTGTGTCCATGTGTGTGTGTCCATGTGTGTGTGTCCATGTGTGTCCATGTGTGTGTCCATGTGTGTGTGTCCATGTGTGTGTCCATGTGTTTGTGTCCATGTGTGTGTGTCCATGTGTGTGTCCATGTGTGTGTGTCCATGTGTGTGTCCATGTGTGTGTCCATGTGTGTGTGTCCATGTGTGTGTCCATGTGTGTGTCCATGTGGTGTGCATGTGTGTGTGTCCATGTGTGTGTGTCCATGTGTGTGTGTCCATGTGTGTGTCCATGTGTGTGTGTCCATGTGTGTGTCCATGTGTGTGTCCATGTGTGTGTGTCCATGTGTGTGTGTCCATGTGTGTGTGTCCATGTGTGTGTGTCCATGTGTGTGTCCATGTGTGTGTGTCCATGTGTGTGTCCATGTGTGTGTCCATGTGTGTGTATCCATGTGTGTGTCCATGTGTGTGTGTCCATGTGTGTGTCCATGTGTGTGTGTCCATGTGTGTGTGTGTTGTCCATGTGTGTGTGTCCATGTGTGTGTGTCCATGTGTGTGTGTCCATGTGTGTGTGTCCATGTGTGTCCATGTGTGTCCATGTGTGTGTCCATGTGTGTGTCCATTTGTGTGTGTCCATGTGTTTGTGTCCATGTGTGTGTGTCCATGTGTGTGTCCATGTGTGTGTGTCCATGTGTGTGTGTCCATGTGTGTGTGTCCATGTGTGTGTCCATGTGTGTGTGTCCATGTGTGTGTGTCCATGTGTGTGTCCATGTGTGTGTGTCCATGTGTTTGTGTCCATGTGTGTGTCCATGTGTGTGTCCATGTGTGTCCATGTGTGTGTCCATGTGTGTGTCCATGTGTGTGTCCATGTGTGTGTCCATGTGTGTGTCCATGTGTGTCCATGTGTGTGTCCATGTGTGTGTCCATGTGTGTGTGTCCATGTGTGTGTGTCCATGTGTGTGTCCATGTGTTTGTGTCCATGTGTTTGTGTCCATGTGTGTGTGTCCATGTGTGTGTGTCCATGTGTTTGTGTCCATGTGTTTGTGTTGGGCAACACCACTCTATTGGACATGTGACTCGAGGGGGGTGGAGACCAAAATAAAGTTGAAAGGAGAGTGACTAATACTCATCAGCTGGACACACACACACACACACACACACACACACGCACACACACACACACACACACACACACACACACACACACACGCACACAACTCCAAACGAAAGCCATTGGGCTCCAATCACTGCTGGATGTGTAAATAAAGTTGTTTTTCATTTTAAGCTCTTAATATCTCAGCATTGTGCTCCTCTTGTGGCGGGGGTTTTTTTTCGCTGGAAGGGAAAAAGTACAGACTGTGCTCCGCGGGACCAAAATACCATCTGTGTTTACAAGAGGGCCCAAAAAGAATACACAGGTGTACAACTTTTTAGCAACTCTTTGGATAATGTAGCGTACGTGGATTTTAAGATTCCGGAACCCTGTCGCCGTGGTAACTCTGAAGCAGAGTCCGAGGCGGTGGGAGAGAGGGAGAGGGTGTCGATGAGTGTCGGACTGATAAGACGAGTTGGGACAACTCCTCATTGTCCGGAGCACCAAGGTCACTGCTTGTGTGACGGGGGCGTCGACAGTGAGTCACAGCGCGGTCAGAGTGGCCTTCCTTCCTTCCTTTCCTTTCCTTTCCTTTGCTTCGCTTTGCTTCCTGCCGCAGAGAAAGTAGTCCTTGAAAAAACGAGTTGACTTCCCGTGCCGAGAGGAGCTGGAGAGACGGGCCGTGTGGGTTCAGTTGGTACAGCGTTGAGGAGGAGATGAGACCTGACGCTCTCATACGCTCATTCAAGGTTGTGTCAGAGTAACTAAAAACTAAAGTGTTTTTGAAGTCGGCTTCCTAACTTAGGCTTGGATAAACTGTTGCGTCAAGTTGGTTGCCCACCCCCACAAAAAAACGGATGGTTTGACCCATTTCAAAGTCTCAATTCTGCATCATTTCTTTTTTTATGACATATTTTTCAATTTTGTTAGGTTATTCTTTCTTCGTGTGCCATGCAAAATCAGTGACATGGAAAAAATGAATCACTTGAACTTGAATATAAATGTTGAAATGATAAAAGCTGTGTGGGTTTAGTTCGTATACCTGATGCTTTAATACATTCATTCACGGTTGTGTCAGACGAACTAAAAACAAAAATTAGACTTGGATAAACTGTTACGTGAAGTTGCCCCCCCCCCCCCCCCCAAACACACACACAAGCAATCAGATGGTTTGACCCATTTCAAACACTCAATTCTGCAATATGTCTGTTTTTCAGTATTTTTCAGTATTTTAATGCATATTTTTGGGTGCGTTGTCACTTGAACTGGTTCAAAGACGTCTCAGGGACGATTCCGTCGAATGTGCTTCTTCTCGTGTGCTGTAAGAAAACTTTTTTTAAAAAGTGTTATTCGACCTTGCATCAGTGTTTTCTAGCTGTGTGAGAACAAGCCAAGCAACGTAACATATACAACCCGGGGGGGACATGGTTCTCCAGCCATGTGACAGATTTGTTTGTGGGGCCTCTCGTGTCACAACAGCTCGTCTTAATCCCTCCCACAGACCATGTTGGGGGGGGGGGGGGTTCCCCATTGATTACCTGGCTGGGAGAGAAGAGAGAGTCTCTCGGCAGTCTGGGGGCAGCTGGGCCGCCGGTTCGAGTTTCTTCCTCACACAGCGAGGCTGAAATTTCAGCCCCCTGAAAATGGAGGGAAATTGAACGATTGGCGCTCTCAAAACAACCTCTTTTTCCCGCCCTTTCCCTATTTTTCCCGTACCCAGACCTTCGACCCGGCCTCAGCTCGGCTCCGGGATGGCAAATGTGATTATGTCCAAAATATATAACGTCATCAAATGGTAGAGAACATATAACAATCCCCTCCTGGTATTCTGTTGAATCAGCAGGGCTCACAGCTGTTCCAGGCATGGCGTGGTTCACGTGGTCGGGATGATGTTCTCCGCCGCCAAAGGCTGCGCTCTTCCTGATCTGAAGTCAGCCATCCGGCCTGGTGTGTGTTGTTATTTAAACTTTTTGAGGAAGCGAGAAGTGCTGATGAGGCGGTTGTGTGCAGCAGCGCTGGTGCAACTGCAGTGAGTAACGACGAGATGAAGCAAGGCTCACGGCCGAGGACACGACGAGGGGAGAGGAGACGCAGCTCATAAAGTGTGTGTGTATATATATATATATATAGTGTATATATATTTATATATAACATATTTAATATTATATATATATATATATTATATAATATATATATAATACATATATTATATATGTATAATATATCTAATGTATACAATGTGTCTGTCTGTCTCTGTGTCTGTCTATGTGTCTTTGTGTCTGTCTGTATCTGTGTGTGTGTCTGTGTGTGTGTCTATGTGTCTATGTGTCTGTGTGTCTGTCTGTCTCACTCTCTGTGTGTCTGTGTGTCTGTGTGTCTGTCTGTCTGTGTGTCTGTCTTTGTGTGTCTGTCTGTGTGTCTATGTGTCTGTCTGTCTGCGCGTCTATGTGTCTGTGTGTCTGTCTGTCTTTGTGTCTGTCTGTGTGTCTGTGTGTGTGTCTGTCTGTCTTTGTGTCTGTGTCTGTCTGTGTGTCTATGTGTCTGTCTGTCTGCGCGTCTATGTGTCTGTGTGTCTGTCTGTCTTTGTGTCTGTCTGTGTGTCTGTGTGTGTGTCTGTCTGTCTGTCTTTGTATCTGTGTGTCTGTCTGTCTATGTGTCTGTGTCTGTGTGTCTGTCTGTCTGTCTTTGTCTGTCTGTCTGTCTGTCTGTGTCTGTCTGTCTGCCTGTTTGTCTGTCTGTGTGTCTGTCTGTGTGTGTGTCTGTCTGCCTGTTTGTCTGTCTGTGTGTCTGTCTGTGTGTGTGTCTGTCTGCCTGTTTGTCTGTCTGTGTGTCTGTGTGTCTCATGTTGTGTCACTGCGTACATGTTGCGCAACACTTCCTCGGCCCTCCGCCGGTCTCCAGCTCTTTGTGTTTTGGTTGCACCATAACAAGCTGACATGGAACGAGCCGTAACACTCGACGGTCACCGTGACGATAACAGCTGTAGGAGAGGAGGAGGAGACTCCGCGGTTCCCACCAGCGCCCAGATGGTCCGTGAATGTCCCGTTAGCACGAGCCACGGCCGTGTTTCCCTGAACACATGCAGCGTCAGTTAGCACTGAGATGTGATTTGTCATTAACGTGCATCAAGTCATCACATGTGTGCACATAAACATGTGTCAAGCAATACACCATCTTGTTATTGGTTTCAGCTCTGGGCCAAGAAACAAAGGCACACACACACACACACACACACACACACACAAGAAGAGGAATGCCAATAAATAAACGTGGATTTGAACTTTACAGATACACACAATGTGTTCGGTGAGTTACAGGAACATTTGCAAGAAGTCCCCAGAGGGCATCTTTTACGTATGGAGGCGGAGCTTGCAGGCAATTACAAGTCCGAGCAACCTCAATAACGAGACTCCGGGAAGTCACGGCACATCAACATCTGTTCCGGCAGCTATCTCCTAAAAAACCCAAACTCTACGCGTGATTACTAATAATGTTATTATTAGAGAGATTTAAAGACGCTACGGTTGTCCGCTAGCTGTTCCCATCTGCTTCCAGTCGTTATGCTAAGCTAAGCTAATTGCCTACTTGTTGTACTTTGTGCCACGGAGATGAGAGCGGTATCGATCTTCTAATCTAACTCTGGAAACGAGAGACAAACTTCCAACTGAAGACGACGACATCTTCACGTGTAATGAGTCCAAGCGATGCCGCTGATCCGGTCACGTGACCGAGGCTGGAGCCGCCAATCAAGGTTTCACAGCCCAGCTGTCCGAAAGCTGAGCTCACCTCTCTCCTTACTCAGCGGAGCGGAAAGAAAAAACACACACTCTTGTCTCTTCATTTCCTCGCTCTTTCTTTGCCCTCCTCCCCCTCCTGTGATGAATGGAAGGTATGAATTCTCCGCGGCCTCCCCGGGTTTCTCTCCGAGGCCCTCGGCAGCTGAACAAACAACACGCTGCCAACTCAAAGGCGCAATCAGGAATTTATTTGAACCATGTTCGCTTTGGGTATATTTGTGTATAGCCCTGAAGCGATGGAGGAGGAACACGGGGAGAAAAAAAGAAGAAGAAAAAAAGATCATAACTCAGAACCTGGATTTTTCTTTTCTTTCGTCTTCTCTTACTCTGCAGTTGTAAACAAACCTTTCACCGGCAGGCGAACGCTCGTTCATCAAAACTCCCGTAATGAATTAGAATGAATAAATACCACCAAATAAAGGCCAAATAAAAAATTACGTAAACGGAGCGAGTGATGGGAGGGGCGGGGGGGTGGAACTCCCCTTGGTTCTGTACATCAGACGTGTGGGCACAGGCTACAAGAGGTGGAGGTGGTGGTGGTTAAGGTGGTGGTCACGTCTGGAGGGGTGGTCCTGGTCCGGAGTCAGACCCAGCTGCTGTGGCCTATTTATCCATTCCGCAGCACCAGAGGTTGTGGTGGAGGGTTGGAAGAGTTCGAGAGGGAGAAGGAGGGGGAGGAAGAAGAGATGGATGGGGATGATGAGAAGCAGATGGGAGGCGTGTGTTTTTTATTTATTTATTCTCACTATCTGCCTCGTGACGCAGGTTCGTGCTCTCCAGGTGCATTGTGGGTAAAACTCGTATGAATACGTGCCTGGCTTCTTGCGGCCACAAGTGGATCGAGGAGGACCGGGCTGCGGTGATGCAGCTTTCTGCGAAGTAACATACAGATCGTTCACTTGAGTAAAGTTTTCTTTTTTTAAAATCCCATAAAGAGAATAGCAGATGTCTCACCAGTAAAATACTTAAAGCATCAACGGTAAAGTACTCAGTGAGTGGTTTATTATTCTTTGCGTAGGTTTTTCAGATAAACGATGCATCATTGTGAAGTTTACCGATGGAGCGAGTCCAGTGGTCCCCAACCTATGGGCCAGACCCCCTCCAGAGGGTCCCCGGTTACACCCGAGGGGTCGTGGGATGATTAATAGAGATTACAATGTGTAGTTTTGTTTTTACTCCTAACACAGGGGGCTGTTTCCACCCCTTTTGGGACCACAATTGGAACGTCCCATTTGAGTCTGAACCTCAAACTCTTTCCATCCTCTTGGGGGGTGTGGGGGTGTGGGGGGGCTCATCCATGCGACAGTTGCCATCCCTAGATAAGCACCACTGGCGCGGGCTGAAAAAAAGAAGAAAAAAAGGACAATATTTTCCTCTGAGAGTGAAGCATGGAACAGATACTTCAGTTCAGAACTGTTGGGTTCAAACAGGCTTCAGTTTGTTTCCAGCAGGCCGGAGAGATGATGTGAAATACACAGCGGAGCGCTGGCGGCTTGACAGCTTTTTAACGATCTGCAGGCTGTGTTATTCGACTGGTCTTCACCCCCCCCCCCCACCCCACCCCCCCACACCCACCAGCAGCCAGAACATTCCTCACACATCTGGCCCCCGATTCTTCCCCCAAAAAAAACGCTCCCTCTCTCCTGCCACTCTGCGCCGTAATTACCCACAAGCCCTGTGTTCTCCTTTTTCTTTTTTCATGATCCCCATCCCCCTCCTCGTACGAAATCATAAAAGCGCGGAGAGCACACAAACGTCATTTATAGTCCCGATTTTTTTGTAAGAAAGGGAAAAGAGGCTCTTCTGGTGTCCGCGGAGATGTGCCATCCAGAAATATGCTTTTTTTCCTCCGCCAAGTGTGTGTGTGTGTGTTGCCAGAACTTATAAAAGCAAGACAAACATAATGAATCGGTTACCCAGTGATTTCTTCCCCCGATTGTTGTTTGCCCTCTTGAGATGTTTACGCTGTGGGGAATCAGCTGAGTGGGAGTGAGGACTGATCACGCTGATGTCTCATGGGAAAGTGTGTTTGTGTTCCAGCTGTGGAAAGTAACTTCAGGGACATTTAATCTCGAATGTGAGGTACTTGTACTTGACTGTTCCTTGTGTATGTTACTGTATACTTCTATTCTACTACATTTGCTCCTCTGTATTATTCAGACAGCTACAGAAACTACTGTCAACATGTCGCCAGAGAGCAGGCGGCGCGAAGATAACAATGCTAAGCTAAGTGCTAAAAGAGCTCACAGGGGTTCTACCTCACGGGGAACCGGAGGGTCGATGCCACGAGGCTGTCGATCGGAGCGCCGTTATCAGGCGGAACCGCAGTACCAATACTTGTTTGCTGCTATATTAATAAAAAGAAAGTCGAATACAGCCCCAATCAAGATTGTATTTAAAAAAAAAAGTTAATTTGCAGCGTCTTACTCAAGCTCCTTGTCATGTTTCAGATGTATACTACCTTTGACTTAAATTATCCAGTATTTGATATATATAAATATATATATATAGTAACCCCTTTCCTGCAGAACGAGCTGTATTGCCGATAAGGAGGCGCAGGGGGTCAGAGGGGTCGTCTGGGTGAGCGCGGATGCGTCTGCGGTCGGCGCCGCATGTCAAAAAAGCATCCACAGGAAGTGAGGCCGCATGCACGGGGGCCCGCGTACAGGAAGGCGCTTTGTCGACGCTCCCTGCCGGGAACGAGAGCTATTGTTTAGAGTACCCGACCGTGTTGCTTTTTGTTCATCCGAAGGCACTGTTTACTCCCCTGCTTTTGTCTGTAATCTTCAGGCCCCTCCCCCCCCCCCCCCCCACCAGGTTGGCACCGTGCCCACGCATTTGTCTTGCCGCTCTCGTGTTTTCCAGATAGTGGCTTTACTTTCACACTGTGGGAACAATTGTTGCGACACTTGAGCGCCCGCTATCTGAATTGGATTAAAGGTTTTGTTTGGAGCTGGATACCCCCACACACACACACACATTAGAACTGATACGGTGGGAATACGTGCCAGTAAAAGCTGCCCTGAGACGATTGCCTGTCGATTTATTTTGAAGACGGATAATAAAAAAAGGTGTGAGTTGAAAGTTAAAGTTCTCGGTCCTAGAAAGCGGCGTCCTTCTCCTTGTCTCTAGTTTTCGTTCTGATGAAGCGACCCCGTCCCGCGAAGGAAAGAAATCAGACACTTTTCATTGTCCTCTGGGGAGAAACACAACAACCCTCTTTGCACTCAAAAACAAGAAGTTCCGACGGACAGATTCACGACTGCCGACCGGAAGGCTTCGACGCCTGCGTGGCGCTTTGGTTTCTGTTCGTTCCACGCTAGCCAAGAAATGCTTCTCGCCAGTTTGTTGTCGTCGCGATACCGGTGTGTGTATCGGTGATCCTCTCTGCCACGATGAGTTTGTGTCATCGTTTGTGTCTCTACTTTTTAATTTAGACGCATTTCACCATGTTTTTGTATAAAGAAAAACCCAACAAATACGATAATATAGCGTCTGTACGAAATAGCTACCCCCCCCCCCCCCCAAAAAAAATCCTCCTCCACCCCCCTCCAGTCTGCCTTCAATAGAAATGGAAATGTGAGGCCTCCCCTCCCGCGGCTCCACCGTCTCCTCCGTCTCCTCCGTCTCCTCCCCCCCCCCTCTCGAAAGAGCCAGGATGTTTTGAGAAGTGGGATATTGCTCCTAATGGATTCCAAACACCACAAAAGTTTATTAGGAAGCGGGGCGTCGTAAAAGTAGGAGGTGTGTGTGGGGAGGGGGGGGGCTAGGGGGGTGGGAGGAGGAGAAGTGTGTTAAAGTGTGAATAGGTTCTGCTTTTTTAATAAGGGCATATAAATATACATATATACGTTCACTTCTCTGCCGTATGAAAGGAACATTAATCTCTATTGTGACCTGCTCCGTCGGCGTGGCCAGGTGCTCCTCCAGGTGCTCCTCCAGGTGCTCCTCCAGGTGCTCCTTCAGGTGCTCCTCCAGGTGCTCCTCCAGGTGCTCCTCCAGGTGCTCCTTCAGGTGCTCCTCCAGGTGCTCCTCCAGGTGCTCCTTCAGGTGCTCCTTCAGGTGCTCCTCCAGGTGCTCCTCCAGGTGCTCCTCCAGGCCTCCGCTTTATTATCCTGCACCATTTCCTTGGCATGACGGCACAAATCAAACGACAACATCACGTTTATCCGTCTGCACTTACCGGACGGCTCCAGGTGATCCATCGTCTGTTATTCACTCCGTCACCCTAACCCTCCATATTGTTCTTTCCTCCACACGACTTCACATGTTCGCGTGAGCTTCTTCTGCTGTCCAGAAACCATGAAGTATGTCTCAATCCTCACCCGAAGACAGCATTTTAAGTAATGTTTTTGGAAAATAACTGAGCCCTTTAAAAATAACCATTCCTTCAACCAAGTGATGAGTGATTTAGGACTCCATTATTCATCTTTCAGACATTACGGACACTGCACAGTTGTGCCTGAATACGTTGGCTTGTGTGTTGGCTTGTGTGTGTGTGTATTCTTGGCCTCCTCTTGGCTGGGTCCATCCCTGCGTCAGAAGTCCTAATCTTGTCCTCCTCTCACAAAGCCTCCCTTTGATGTGCTACTGCTGCTTCCTGCCATGTTCAAACAGCCTCGCAATCGACCTCCCCACTGCATGCATTGGTGTTTGTAATGGCGTCGTTGTTCAGGGGAGAATAACTCGACAAGACCCTCTCTCTCTCTCTCTGTCAATGCACCCCCCGCCCCCCCACATCAGCCTCCCCTCAGATGTGGAGCAGTGAGTTGAGGAGTCTCCTGGAAGGGAACGAATGCCCACCAATGACTTCCCCTCTCAAAGGGTTGATGCGAGGCTCTTGAGAGGAACATGTGGAATTGCATTTGTGATTTCCTGCCTGATCCCTTAATCCTTTCGTCTCTTTTCTCAGAAAACAAAAACCTAATTTCACTCCGCAAATCCCTATTTTGGCCCCATCCCGTATCGCCACTTGTTGCTGTAACTGTGCAGTTAGACGACTACTTTGGAGTTCGATGAGAAGATTGATATCACCGTGGTCTCTGGAAAAACATGCAGCTAGAGGCAGGAGTTTATTTAGCTGAGCTAAGCGTAAAGACTGGAAAAATAAAGGGGTAGAAGGCGAGCTTGGGTCTGCCCAAAGATAACACAAGCGCCTCCAGCACCTCTGAAGCTCACACATGTACAACGACACAACAATTTAGTTAAAATGTGTAATAATTTAGAGGCTTTCTAAAGTTGTCTATTGCTTACCGGTAACTTCTTTGAGTCTCTGCAGCACATTCCGAGAGCTTTGATAGCATAAACTTTAGTGTGCAGGTTGGCCTGTAGAGCACAGGTGTCAAACACATGGCTCGCGGGCCCGAATCCGGCCCCCCAACGTCATTTTATGTGGTCGCCCTTGACGGCTTGAAAGACACACGATCGCATTTTTTTATTTCAAGAAATAAAATGTTAAAATCCTGAGCTTTTATTTTGAAGGTTTCAAATGAAATGGATGTAGGTTATAATATTAGAGACATTTTCTTACGTTGCAATATTTCGACACTCAAATCAACAACAATCAAATGCAAAGAGAGATATTTAACAATATGTTTGGGAGTAGTTTATATGTTTCAGTTACACCCCTTTGAGGGCGGCCATGACGCTGATGTGACCCACGGGGGAAATGAGTTTGACACCCCTGCTGTAGATGGTTCATCTTTTTATGGAGTTGATCCTCTAGTGCCACGGAGTCTGATGGGTTACGCTTTTCCAGAGCCGGGATAAGCAGGGTATTCCTGACATCCCTCTCCCCAGCAACGGTTTCCTTGTTTTTTTTCATGGGTGACCCCGACGTGATCCAAGGCCAGAACAGATGCGTAACCTCTCCAGCGGGTTCTGGGTTCTACTCTCTGGGGCCAGTTGAACGTACCGGGAGGCAACCTGGAGGTATTCAGCCGGCCCTTTTGTGACGGGGGTTCTACTCCAAGCACCCTCTGAATGAATCCAGCCACCCCGACAAAGAAAGCTCACTCCCACTGCTCAGTCACCACCCAGAGTCCACGACCAGAGAAGAGTGTCTGAATATAAATGGACTCGTCCCTCTTCTTCACTACGGCGTGGTACAAGGCTGATGCTGCACCCCGAACCTCCTGTTCATCTCAAGCTCCGTTTCTTAATGTCACGGGTGAACAATACGGGAAGAAACCCGAACTCTCTTACTCTCTTACGAGGAGAGCCCGATCCAAAAGGACATCTTGTGGAAGCTGCGATGTGTGCTGAAGGTCCCAGTGCGACGGAGCCAATAGGACCACGTCACCTGCAAAGAGACGGAACTCGGAGGTCCCCAAAACCGGACTCTTTCCCCCCCAAAGATCACAACGAGCGGCGTGACCGCCCTCGACCACCCTGGCGGAGGCCGACACCCTCTGGAAACGTGTTTGAGTCCGCGCCTCGTACGCAGACACGGCTCTCACTTTGGTTATACAAGGACCAGATGGCTCGTCGTAACGACCCCGGTATCCCACAGTACCCCCTCGCAAGACTCCCTGGGGGGGGGGGGGGGGGGTTGCAAGTCCACAAAACACATGTAGAGCAGAGCATCCAGAGCAGAGCTGCTCCCCTGTTCCACGGCCAGGATGGAGTCTGCGTTGCTCCTCCTGGACTTGAGGTTTGACTTTCAGATCGAGCCTCCTTAGAGTAAACTTTACCGGGGGGGCTGTGCATGTGATGACCCAAACACTGGAGCACACCCTCCGGTCCCCGCCCCCGGTTTGCATACACGAAGGTCGTATCAAAGTTCTCATCTAACCCGGAGCCAGAAAGTGAATCAGCGTATTTCCCAAAAATGTCAAACTGTTGCTTTAAGTAATTCTCCCCCCCCCCCACAGATCATTCGCCTGCAAAGAGACTTGGCGTCTCTGTTCCTCATCAGTGGACTCCTGACAGACGTGCTCTTCAGCCCCAATAATCACACCCCCCCCCCCAAAAAAAAGGAGGGGAGATGTTTTCTCTCGACTGCTAAGTGGGAACAGAAAAGCGCAGTGGGGGGGACGGGAGGGGGGGGTAGTCAGCTGAAGATTGGAATTCACTGAGACGTGTTCGGCCCCCACCTCCACGGGGCCCTCCCCGAGCCAAGTTAGCCGTTAAATCCCCCCCTTTCTTCTTACTGATGACCCGTGAGTGATGTGTGTGTGTGGGGGGGGGGGGGGGGGTCACGGGGTCAGCGGAGAGTGTAACGGGGAGGGAAACGAAGCGGAGGGATGGTGACGATGATGATGTTGATGATGATGATGATGATGATGATGATAATGATGATAGCGGTAGTGCAGGGGTGGGGAGGTGAAGATGAGGCGATGCCTTTGGCGAGGAGGCGCACTTGTCTTTCCACTCCTGTAATCCCTCCAATTTGGATTATTAAATCTAAATCTGTGCTCCGGATTCATCCTCAGAGGCCACATTGCTCACAAATGAGTCCCTGGTGTGTGTGTGTGTGTGTGTGTGTGTGTCGAGGACCAACCGGCAGCATGGCCGCCGCCGCCGCTTGTGGATGCAATCACACACTTTGGCAGAAGTGGTTGGTTATGAATAATTTTGCTGCTGGGCTCAATTTATTATTTCATTATTTTTCGCTCCCTGATTGATTGAGGAACCTCTGGGCCGGATGGAGCTTGTGAAACGTCTTTCTTTTTTCTTTTTCTTTTTTCGATGAGCTGATTAAACAAAGCAAACAGTTATATAAACACACACACACACACACACACACATTTGTCAAGCAGTTGTCAGGCAGCTGTCGGAACCGGAAAAACTGATTGCGTAAGAAGGCACGCTGATATTGCGAGTGTTGTGGTGGTTCTCGCCGAGCACAATATGTTCCAGTGTCATGTGGTATGTTTGAAAAGGTGTCAAGTGAAACTCGCAGACGAGACGAGGACAAAACGAGTGGGAGTAGCTGCGGCGCGTACTTGCCGACTTCTCAATATAACCTTTTCTTTAATCGGGTGATCGCAGTGAGATCAACAACTCCTGGGCAAGAGAGACCAGAGTGAAGCGGAGAGAACGGAAACCCCCAACACGAACACGAGGGACCAACACATGCAATAAAATAGCGTGACACGAGTCCAGAGTTCACTGTTGGAGCTCCGTGTTTGGTCTCCACCAGCGTGGTGCGGAGCAGGCCCTGCACAGGGGGGCTTCTGAGAGCCTTTTTGATGGAACAAGATGCTCAAATTAAACCAAAAAAAGCAAAGTCTCTGACTATCAAATATAGTAATATTGGTACCGAAAACCGGTGCCAATATTTTTTATTCAGATTAGTACCGTCACGTTGATTTAGCACCGGTATCGGAAAGAAAAAGAAAAAAAACGATACCCATCCCATATCAAATCAGAAGAATGAGCTAAAACGTGCACGGATGAGTTGATCGACACTTTTACACATAAAGTTGTTGAAAAATATCGATGTATGATTTCACGAGGAATCTATGGGATGAACCCGGCAGCAGCTTTAGGATTCTTTTGCACTTGACAAAGAAAATGTACTGAAAGAAGAGTTTATAATTTTGAATGTGGCTTAAGAGGCCATTATTGTATTGGAGATTAGTCTAACCGTGTCTCAACCCGTCTGCGCGTAATCGAATTTATAAATGTGTTCAACTTGAAGCTTTTTAACCCTCCTGATGCCTTCGGGTCAATTTGACCCGATTCAATGTTTAATGTCGGTGTTCTTTCGGTAGTCAAACATAAAGTACCTCACACTTAAACTTGGAAAACAATATTAATTCAAATAATTTTCTGGAGGTTTTAATTGCTGGGGTCAAATTGACCCCAAGGGTAAAATATGTCAGTAAATATAAAGGTAACAGGAGGGTTAAACATTGAATCGGGTCAAATTGACCCGAAGGCATCAGGAGGGTAAGACTCCAACCCAGGTCTCCTGGGTGAAAGTCCTGATTTTGACCCATTCATCCACCACAAGCTTTAAACCTCGTCACTTTGCTGTTACTACTACATCTTAATTAAGCCCTCTGGCATTTTATCTATTGCAATATTAATTTCCATATTACGCCTGGCAGCGTCTAAATATCTGAATATCTCTGTGGGAGGATTCTCACAGGGAAGCAAACAACGCTCTCTAGAACGCACTGCAATTATAATGTCACATGGGTGGAAAACAATAAATAAGTGGTATCTGTTGTGAATTAAGGGAGGAGTTGAGGAGACTTTCCGCATAGCCTTGATGTGAACTCCAAAAAAGAAAATCCGCCCTTTGATGTCCCGCCCATCGTACCATCCAGGGATTGGCACGCCTCGGCCAATCGCATCAAAGACAAGGTGGAACTGCGGCACACCCAGAATGCACTTTGGTATTTATTGAGACGAGCGTCTATAATTAGATCTCTCCGAGCACCAGAGCTAACCTCCAGGGCTTCTTGTTGCTCCTATATGCAATGCACATGGCGCTTTTTTAAAATTCTTTTTTTAAGGGGAAACAATTTGTGTTTTTGGCCAATAGTTACGAAGAATAATTCTTCGTAATCTGAGCAATGACCTCCGTCGCATTCGATATTTTTTTATCAATAAACGCTGCGATCCGAGTCCTTTTGCTTATTAAACAAAAACTCCCACAACAATACAAGTGTTGTTTTTTATTGAAGTTTCCAGACTTCTCGGTCACTTTAAATCCTTTTTTGTTGTTCTTTTTTTACCCTCCGTCATGCCCGTTTGTTGTGGTCAACAAAAGAAACTGTTTCGTGTAAACACCGAGACAACAGGAGCGAAAGGGAAGCGGTGGAAGCGACATACGTGTCACAAGTTTAGGGCCCTGTTGTATAAATAGAGAGGTGGTGGTGGCAGTGTGAGGACATATAAAGATAATTTACAAGTAGTAATACTGGAAGAAAAAAGGACTTTCATTGAAGTTTCCCCCAAACCGTCCTTCTGTTACTCCCAATAACTGAGTTAATTGTCCACAACGTGGAACTTTGCATTTAGTTTCACCACACAGTTTAAATTAAATAACCAATGAATTCAAGATTGGCTCCATTTAAGACAGCATCCACAAAGATGGCATAAAATAACGATCCTGTTAAAAAGGCCCCGGGGCTAAGTTTAGTTATTGATAACGACATAAATGTGGCTCTGCATTAGGCTCTTTAAAAACAACCAAAACATTGTTGTATATTAAAAACGTGGCTTTAAGCCTCTGCGCGCGCGGTTTGGCATTAAATAAAACGCTAAATAAACATTTTATTTTCCTCCTTGCACATAAACGTAGTTTTCTGCAGCAGTGCGTGTAGTCCCTCCTTCAACTGCAAAACATATCTGTACGGCCAAATGTGTCATGTGACATGTGTCACTTCATCGGCGTCTTTTATGAACGATCTTTTGTCTTTTGCTTTCCGCAGTATTCACGTTACTTGCCGCTAACGTTCTTACTTTGCGATCTTTGTTCTTTTTTCTCACTAAATCGTCAGATAACCAGAGCAGTGAAGCGGATTAACCCGGCATCAGCATGCTGACGTATAAACTTATGGTTATTAATACTTACACATGAAACTAATTGACCAATAAGTACGATTCCTTGGTGTAACTCAGCATGATCCTCTGGAATTTGTGAGCTTCGTCTGACAATAGTGTGGTGTCTCTCTCTCTCTCTCTCTCTCTCTATATATATATATTGTGTTGTGTATTTTTGTTGTTGTTGTGTATTTTTATTCATTCAATCATTGCAATACAATGTAATTCTATATAATATACAAAACAGAAAGAAAAGGTTTAGGTAAAAGCAAAAAATTTACTATCAAATAAATCAGATAATTAATATGAAATAAAGAAAAAAATAATGAAGAAAAAAATAATATATATATATAAATAAATAAATATATATATATACATACATCTTCCGTAGATATAAATGTAGATATAAATGTATGACAAACTAAAATGACAGACTAAAACAGAATATATATATATATATACACTTACGTCTTCCATACACATATTTTTCAATCACCCTTATAACCCTCAAAAATTGTTTTATAAATAATCTTTTTGAAAACCAAAAATGAGTTAAACCATTCTTACATCACTTTTAACGTTGTTCCATAATTGGACTCCTTCAATTGAAATACATCTTCTTTTAATCTCTTCAATTCATCTTTCTCGTTTTATCTTACACATTCTCTTTTGTGTCTTTTTTTCCCCCGACCACAACACGCCGTGTACTCGATGCATCACGGCCACTCGGGGCCCCTCAGGGCCCCCCGGGCCCCTTGATAAGTCTTCCAGGGGAAGTTGTTTGAAGGTTCCCGGACACCACAGCTGTCGGCATGGAAACCCACGTCTTACGGCCGTGACCATCGGGGCCTCCTCAGTGAAGTTCTTCACTTGTGGTTCAACATTCTCAGACTCTTCTTCACCTTCGCAGAATAAAGCGCGATGGCCTCCTGCACTGGAGCGCAGGTGGACCGACGAAGATGACGAGCGCTTGTGTATCGTACAAACAGTCAAATCTACTCACTTTGAGAAAGTGAAATGTATTTATGTAGCACAGCTAACATTCACATCAGTACAGAACACACAAATACCAACGCACGTGGCATATAACGACACATTTATACGTAAATATAAAGTTCATCGAGCACAAAGACAGCATACAGCAAAGTGCAGGAAAGTGATTTCATCCTTCAAAATAAAGGTCTTCATTCTAATGGTCTGCTCTGCCGCATCACCCCAGACCAGCCTGAGCTCATACGTCCATATCTTACTGTCTTTTGGTGGAACCATAGAAGAAGAAGAAGAAGAAGAAGAAGAAGAAGAAGAAGAAGAAGAAGAAGAAGAGACTGAAGAAGGTGGAGGAAAATGTTGAAGGAGTAGGACCTTTTGTTCCGCGTCCAACGGAGGAACAATACCTGAGACAAGAAGAGACTTTACGGAGAGCTTTGGGAAATAAATAAATAAATAATTTGCTCAAGTCGAGGTGTGCAGGCGCTGCGTCAGCTGTTCTCAGACTGTTACTAATGGAGGACGGAGAACCCAACAGCCGGGTCTGACGAGAAGAAAACTGTCCGAGGCGGCGAAGGCTGAATCCCGCGGGCCACCGTAGAACCAGCCAAGGCCAGAAGATCCTCTTAACCCTCCTGTTACCTTCGGGTCAATTTGACCCCATTCAATGTTTAATGTCGGTGTTCTTTCGGGTCAATTTGACCCCAGGCTGTTTTTCACTGTGTCAAACATATAAGAAATATCAACTTTTTTATATATTTAAAGGGCTATTTAGGTAGTCAACAAACAAACATAAAGTACCTCACACTTAAACTTGGAAAACAATATTAATTCTAATAATTTTCTGGAGGTGTTAATTGCTGGGGTCAAATTGACCCCGAGGGTAAAATATGTCAGTAAATATAAAGGTAACAGGAGGGTTAAACATGGAATGGGGTCAAATTGACCCGAAGGTAACAGGAGCGTTAAGAGCAGATATGGATCATCGCAACTGAACTGAAATTGTATTGTTGGCATCGAGCCGTCGGCACTGGAACCAAATAGACTGGAACACCCACCAGAACCGCAGCGTCAACAAAAAGCAGAACAAACAACAATGCAGACCATTTTTTCGCCAATAAACCAGAACGACATAATGTGAGAGCCGGATAGCATAAAATCTGTTACATAAACAAAGTGTTGTCGCTCCCTCCACCTGGAGATCGTTGTGTGTTTATCGCGGTTGCTGTGCAGCGATGTCGGATCCGGTTCTCCGGCTCCGCCTGTTTGTTTGACAGCGTGAATGCAATCAGACTACGGAGAGCAATATACATTCGTGATTCAGCTCTCGGATATTCGGTGGCATTTTTGCACCGCAGCAACAACAAAGACACTTTCGTTGGTTCTATTTATTGTTTTTAACGTTTGACGTCATGGTCCGCCTTACAATGGCCGATGGGAACGCAGCGATTCCAAATATGGTCGATCTGACATTTGTTCATTGTTTCAAAAACAACGCAACTCCAATCCAGTTCGTGAGGTGAGAAGGTTGTCCTTGGAGGTGACCTTGTGGTGAACAGCTGCTAGAAACAGAAGGAGAAGACAGTTAAGGGTTCCTACGGTCATGGAAAACGTGGAAAAAGTCATGGAATATTTAAACGGTTATTTCGCGGCCTGGAAAAGTCGTTTTGATTTTTTTTGTTTTATCCAAAAAGTTCGGGAAAAGTCATAGAAATGTGTTAAAATCACACGTTCATTTACACTGAGTTTGAAATAATGTTTTTAAAAGAAAGACGCTCAAAATATCAGCCGGCATTCGCTCTTTCATACTCGCGGCGCAATTGGTTTTTAATATAATTGTTTATTCTATGAAACAAACTCTTGTCTCTCATTCACTTGTGTCATTAAGGTGATTTACTGTATGCTTTGTAATTCTCATTGTTTGTTTTTATACGACATGTTCTCACTTTTTCATGTCTGCACCGAGATTTCCCAAACATTTTTGGTCATGTAAATTTGGTTTAAAGTCCTGGACACCCATTGGTCACCATGTGTGTGAACCCTGTGTTTCACCACATTAGGTTTGCGTTTGAGCTAACGCTAATATTAGCTAATTAGCACTAAACACCAATTACAGCTGAGGTTGATGGGGTCGTCGTTGGTTTTGCACACATGTCATCATGAACCCATTGAAATGTTGACAAGAGACATTTAAATTATTTCTGTGGAAAGAATTTAATCTTAATCCATTCAATATTTGTGGCTGTATTGTAATGAAGGACGTGGTATTTATTACATTTATACGCCATCATATATATATATGTATATATATATATGTGTATATATGTATATATATTTATATCTATATATGTATATATTATATTAGGGCTGTCAGCGTTAACGCGTTAATCTATGCGATTAATTTGGCCACGTTAACGCACTAAAATATTTTAACGCAATTAACGCGGCAGTACGGTTTGACACTGTTTCCGTTTTTAAAACAATTATTTCTCCGCGAAAATAAGGAGCAGAAATCAGTTTAACTCGTGGATGAATCAGTCGGGTTTCCTCCTGCTCCTCCTTCCTCCCGTCTCCCCCTCTGAGACACAGAGGAACGGAGGGCGACGTGTCGGGGGACGCGGCGCGGAAAGAACTCGTCACACGAAACCTTCAACGTGATTGGTCAATCCGTTTGTCTGTCAACATTTCGGGAAAAAAACAACCAATGAACACTCAGTAAATCACAAAGGACCTCCCACCTCACAGGTTAGGCTCATTTAGCAGCCTGTCAGTCAGAGAACCAGAGGACACGGCGCGAGGACAATGAGCCTCATTTCAGAGCTGAGATTGTTCTGGAATGTTTGATGTATAACACGTGGGGGTGTGTCACATGCAAAAGACTTTAAACGGTGAATTTAATTTATTTTGTAAAATGTATAAAATGCCCCCAGCCTCCAGAGGGTTAACGTGACATATGTGAATGTCAGTCAGTTACCAAGGCCACTGGTTCTGCTGTGTTCAATGTTAAAGATGACAGGACCAATGGGGTCTCAATATACTTCTTTTTTTTTACTAATCTGATGTTTCACTGAAGAAACAATTTATCATCCACGATATTAAATACTTCGCTGGCACTGTATATGTAGGAGCCTCTTTGAAAACACAGCTCTGTGTGAAGTTTTGTCTTTAAAAAGAAGGAAAACACTTTTAAGCGCGATTAATCGCGATTAATTAATCGCAATTTCAAAATGTGCGATTAATTAGTTAAATTTTTTTAATCGATTGACAGCCCTAATATATATACATATATATATACACACACCCACAGCATTTTGGTTGGTTAGAGGATCTCCTGGATACACCCTGTGTGTTATCAAGCCACTGCCCTGCTGTTGGGGGCCCTTGAGCAAGTCTCCTCTGGGCACCGAGATGCTGAACTTGACCTCTGACCTCTGGCCATGTGATTACTTTTTTATCGTGAACTAATTCAATTTGAAAGTTTTTTTGCCATTGTCTTACTGTTGCCGGACGCCTGCACATGGGGAGGGTGAGAAGAGGAAGGGAAGGAGGGGGGAGATGCAGGGGCAAGCGCTCTGGACGGGGTGTTACAGTTGGGGGTGGGGGGGGGGGGGCATGTGAGTGGATGACAATGGTCCTGCTGTGTGTGAGTGGAGGAGAAAGGTGTGGGTGGGACTGGAGAGTGGTCGGTGGTTGGTGGAGAGGTTTGGGAGGATGAGGAAGGTGGAGGGGGAGGTGGTTGGTGTGTGTGTGTGTGGGGGGGGGGGGTCAGTGGGAGCCCATGGAAATGCAGATTACCTCTTTGAATTGTATTGGCAGGCTCAGCTTTGATGTAATGTAAAAAAAAGAAGAAGAAAAAAAAGAGGGAGATTTCATAGAGACTAACATTCACCACGCCTCCCCTCCTGCCTCCTGCCTCCTCCCGCCTCCTCCCGCCTTTACCCCCCCCCCCACACACACACACACACACACACACACACACACTGCTCCTCTTTCCCTTCAACTGCCTGAACAGACCCTCGAGCACACTGAGCTGCCTCCTCCAAAACGTGTCCAGCTCTCTTCTCGCTCCACTCCCCCCCCCCTCAGAGCGGTCGGGACCCTCAGACCGGGCCGTGCTCATCCAGTAAAGCCTCGACCACAACATTCATCATTTGATTTGGTAAAAAAAAAAAAAGAGACAACAACCGTTTCTCACGCCCTCCTGTGGCCACGCGGGTACAAACTGTGAAGTCCACCGCGAGGCTCAGGGGACCAGATCGCTTCATCATTCGTCACAATGACAGTGTTAATAGGGGGGGGGGGGGGGGGCGGAGGTAAGGCTGGAGGACCAAGCGCTCCCTTCCTCCCAAATTGATACCAGAGATATTGTCTTAGTTTTTTTTTCTTTCTCTCCCACATTTTCGATTGTCAACCTCTGGATGAACATCTGCTCTCAGTGATGGATGCCAGTAGCTTAATGCTGGTAGAAAAGCACCAATTTAGAGAAACAGATGCAGTTTATTAACATTACTCAAAGTACACATGTAATGTAATACACACACACACACACACACACACACACACACAGGCTCCTCGTGTGGTACTTGATGCACTCAAGACCTGTTGATTGGGAGCTTTAATCCGAGCTGAATATAAAACCATGCATTGATTTGGATGGACAATGCACTGTAACACCCCCTCGCCCTCCTTCCCTCGCTCATCTCACCCTTCCTTTCTACACGGACCTGCACTTCTGATGAGGGGGGGGAGAAAAGAACACACACACACACACACACAAAACCAACAGAGTTCAGGTTTTTGAGGTGGTCTGGAAGATGCCGAATGGGCATATTGAATTACAGATAAAAGAGAAACGGGAGATTGAATAGTGAGCCGTGCAGGAACGGTTGGCTAATTAAATCTTTATACAGTCTTTCTGAGGAGAAGCTAATCTGGTGGGGGGGTGGGGGGGGGGGGTTGTCCTTCTTCTAAGAGTTTTCAAAAACTTGTTTCTCCTCTAGTTTCATGCATTCTCTCTATTTCCGAGGCCCACCCCCGGGTTTGCTTTAACCTCGTTGAAATGTACTTTTTCTTTTCGTTTGATGGAGGATTGAGAGCGACGTGGACAATGCGGAGCCTCATTACTGGAGCCGAGGGGAGATGTTGAGAGAGAAAGTAAAGGAGGAGGAGGAGGAGGATTTAGGGCAGAGAGAGAGAGAGAGAGAGAAATAAATGGAGGGATTTCTTCATCTATATACATTCGGACATATGAATACAGTGGGTGGTAGGGGTGTGTGTGTGGGAGGAGGTGGGGAGTCGGGCGAGGGGTGGAATAACAAACACACAAAAAAGAGGAGAGGAAGTGTGCTGTAAGAGAAGCGGTTCGTGGGCCAGTCTCATGTAAGGAGGCCACACTGAGACGGCACTTTTGTCCTGGGAGACGGAGGAGGGGAGCCGCTGGTCTGAGATCAGATGTTTCCTCCTGATAACAAGCAGCTGTGATGATCACTTCCAGACTCGGCCTGGTTTTAAAAAATGTGTTTAAGGCCAGAGGTTGATGGTCTGTGTGCCCCCCCCCCCCCCCCCCCCAGACCCCCACGGCCTCCAGATCTGTGCTTACCCGCCCTCCCCCCTTTCGTCCCACCTCTCCTCTCCTTTTTTTTCTTCCTCCGCTTGGCATGTCAAGTCCGGAGAGACCGCGAGGGCCCAAAAAAAATGTTTATTTGCGAAATTCGATAATGGAGGCTGTTTAAAAGAAATCTGTAGCGATTAAACAACGCTGTGGCGTTTTCATTTTTTGGGAGGGGCAGCAGCCCAAGTTGTTGTTCTGCAGACGACTTGATGGTCTAACCATCTCCATCTCAATGTCTTTATTTAACCCCAGAAGTTCAGTGCGTTTTAGCCTTCAGCAGCTTTTTTTAATAAATTCCTTGACTGACAGTTTTCTATTCCCTCGCTGTCCTTTACGGGAGGACCCTGAACACACATTAAACTCAAGAGATGGGAAGTGTTCCAAATGTGGTGTCTTTTGCAGCTCTAGCAGGGGTCACAGTGTTTACCTGAGGGGGGGGGGGGGGGGGGGCAGTCCGCTCACTCGCTCCAACAGACGGTTAAAAAGTCAACAAAGCAGAGAAGAAGCTTCGTTCTTCGGCTCGACACATCTTCACATAGCGCTCAGCTGTTCACGCTCTGAAGGTCGTGTATTGATTGTTTACTGGACTAACAAGAGGTGGCGTACGTGCCTCCTTAAGGAGGCGGTGGAGACCAAAATGGAGCCAAAAGGAGCCCAGAAACATGAATATGAACGCTGCTTCCTGTCTAGGTTTATGTATATTTGTTAGACTTCACATGTGATTATTTACATTAAAAACTCCGTAGAGCAGTGCTTTATTAAGTAGGCTGGAAATCTTGTATTTCACTTGTCCAGTCCACGTATTTTATGGCTGCACCATTCCAGCACATGGAAACATTACAGATGTCTTGTACATTACCCCCCCCCCCCCCCCACCCAAAAAAAATCAAACGGATAATACCGTATTGCGCAATGTCGATGCGGTACGGAAAACTTTCGAGGAGAGATTTTTTAAATGAAGTTAACGTGAGTCGGCGACAATGATTCAACAGTTGTGCGGCTGCCACCGGGCGAGTTTGTAGTCATTGGCGCGGAGGCGGAGCGGCGAGAGGCGAGCTCGACCGCACGGAGACGGAACTGCACCGTACGAAACTCACACGAAAAAAACTAACATGTACAACCGGGTACAACTCATTCAAAATTACTGGGGGAAAAAAGAGGAAAACGTGAGCGGGAGAAACAGGTAGAGAGAGAGAGAGAGCAAGGGAACGCACGGAGAGGGAAGAGTTAAGTCCATTTCCTGACTCTAAATTAAAAGCGTCTTGTAATCACATTGCAGGAATGCAGTCGGTGAACACTGTTAAACACTCCCTAAGCCCTGGCTCCAGTTCACTCTCAGCGCTGCACACAAAGGAGCCTTTGTTCTCCCTCTGCTCTTGAAAAGCAACGCTCAGTCACTCCCTCCTCCTCCTCCTCCTCCTCCTCTCCCTGCTCTCTCGCTCCCTCGCTCTTGTGCTGTTTCTGTCATTCACTCTCTCTCTCTCTCTCTCTGTCTGTCTATCACTCTCACTCTTCTTCTCTTGCTATCTGTTTCTTTCATGCAGAGGCCTCATTTGTGGCCTTCTCTCACTACTCCCACTCTGTCTATCCCTTCTTTTTCTTTTGTCTCCGGGGGGAACAAGAGGTTGCCTTTTAACTGCTTGTGTGGAAGCAAGGAGGGAACACACACACACACACACACACACACACACACAAATGCCCAAACTCAATAATGATAATCATTAAGTCGCCGGCCTCGGTCTAAACAAATCCTCAGTGCCCTCCAACGTCAACCAAAAAAACAACAATGTGAGTTCTCAAAGTGCACTTCCCTCAAGATTTGCTTTGCCCCCACCGACAGCTTTTTCTGGTTAACCACACATTTACGGTAAGCAACTGGAATGGGGTGTGGAAGCAGTGGGATGGGGGGGGGGGGGGGGGGGGGGTCCTGGTCTTTCTCTCTTCGCTCCTAACCCTTCCACCCTGACTGAAAATATCCAGATAAATACACAACACACACACCAGATGTAGCTCTTTACACACACACACACACACACACACACACACACACACCTGGCACAAAGGGGGCCCTTGGGCGTGGAAACTCTTATTTTGTTTAACAATCAGGTCATATGTGACAAGCTTATGAAGCCTCCCCGTCGAGACACGTTCTCCTGGGAGAAACCCTCCGAGGCTCCTCCTCCCACTGGCGACCTCCACCCGCTGATTGATTTTTCTATTATGTCAAAGTAAAGGAAGCGCACACAGACATGTCGCTGCACTGAAAGCGCGTACGCGTCGCCGATGGAGTCGTCTTTGCTTTGGAAAGTGCAACGCCCGCCCGCTCAACAGCAAACATGAAACAGACATCACTCGGCGTAGATGTCTCGGAGCGACTGCTCTTAATTGAATAAACCAATAAACCGAGGCCTAGTGCTCGCGGGTAGAGAGGCGGGCGCCAGGTGTTTGCCGCGTCGTACACGTACCAAACACACACGGGCACATGTTCGCGATGAAATACATTCGATGATAAGAGTTTGCACAATTATAGCTTCAGATCTTTAATTTGTGTTTATTAACAATTAATAATGCAGTAAGTGAATGACAAAGTAAACACTTTGAGTCTGCAGCCATGCTAGCAGTGAGTGCTGCTTTGAGCTGAATGCTAACACCAGCGTGCTAACAGTAACCACGGTAACACGCTGATTTTGAGCTGAATGCTGCTTTGAGCTAAATGCTACACCAGCGCGCTGACAGTAAGCCCGCTAATGCGCCGATGCAGGTAGGAACTTCAGTCTTCGCTTCGTATTTTACTTTGATGAGTTTCCATCCATTTGTCTCGTATGTGTGACAGAGGGAAACACATCATATGAGGAGTCGGTCACAAAATATTTGAGAATATCTAATTGGAAGATGCTTATCCTACAGCCGGTGTCCATCGTAGCCAATAAAGTAATCGTCACATTGGCTTACTTGTGTTTTCAGCAAGTCAGGTCCTGCTTGAGAGGACCTGAGGCCACATTGAGAGGACCTGAGGCCACATTGAGAGGACCTGAGGCCACGTTGAGAGGACCTGAGGCCACGTTGAGAGGACCTGAGGCCACATTGAGAGGACCTGAGGCCACATTGAGAGGACCTGAGGCCACGTTGAGAGGACCTGAGGCCACATTGAGAGGACCTGAGGCCACGTTGAGAGGACCTGAGGCCACGTTGAGAGGACCTGAGGCCACATTGAGAGGACCTGAGGCCACATTGAGAGGACCACATTGAGAGGACCTGAGGCCACATTGAGAGGACCTGAGGCCACATTGAGAGGACCTGAGGACACATTGAGAGGACCTGAGACCACATTGAGAGGACCTGAGGCCACATTGAGAGGACCTGAGGCCACATTGAGAGGACCTGAGGCCACGTTGAGAGGACCTGAGGCCACATTGAGAGGACCTGAGGCCACGTTGAGAGGACCTGAGGCCACGTTGAGAGGACCTGAGGCCACATTGAGAGGACCTGAGGCCACATTGAGAGGACCTGAGACCACATTGAGAGGACCTGAGGCCACATTGAGAGGACCTGAGGCCACATTGAGAGGACCTGAGACCACATTGAGAGGACCTGAGGCCACATTGAGAGGACCTGAGGCCACGTTGAGAGGACCTGAGGCCACGTTGAGAGGACCTGAGGCCACGTTGAGAGGACCTGAGGCCGCGTTGAGAGGACCTGAGGCCACATTGAGAGGACCTGAGGCCACGTTGAGAGGACCTGAGGCCACATTGAGAGGACCTGAGGCCGCGTTGAGAGGACCTGAGGCCACATTGAGAGGACCTGAGGCCACATTGAGAGGACCTGAGGCCACATTGAGAGGACCTGAGACCACATTGAGAGGACCTGAGGCCACATTGAGAGGACCTGAGGCCACGTTGAGAGGACCTGAGGCCACGTTGAGAGGACCTGAGGCCACGTTGAGAGGACCTGAGGCCACATTGAGAGGACCTGAGGCCACGTTGAGAGGACCTGAGGCCACGTTGAGAGGACCTGAGGCCACATTGAGAGGACCTGAGGCCACATTGAGAGGACCTGAGGCCACGTTGAGAGGACCTGAGGCCACATTGAGAGGACCTGAGGCCACATTGAGAGGACCTGAGGCCGCGTTGAGAGGACCTGAGGCCACGTTGAGAGGACCACATTGAGAGGACCTGAGGCCACATTGAGAGGACCTGAGGCCACGTTGAGAGGACCTGAGGCCACGTTGAGAGGACCTGAGGCCGCGTTGAAAGGACCTGAAGCCACATTGAGAGGACCTGAGGCCACGTTGAGAGGACCTGAGGCCACATTGAGAGGACCTGAGGCCGCGTTGAGAGGACCTGAGGCCACATTGAGAGGACCTGAGGCCACATTGAGAGGACCTGAGGCCACATTGAGAGGACCTGAGGCCACATTGAGAGGACCTGAGACCACATTGAGAGGACCTGAGGCCACATTGAGAGGACCTGAGGCCACGTTGAGAGGACCTGAGGCCACGTTGAGAGGACCTGAGGCCACATTGAGAGGACCTGAGGCCACGTTGAGAGGACCTGAGGCCACGTTGAGAGGACCTGAGGCCACATTGAGAGGACCTGAGGCCACATTGAGAGGACCTGAGGCCACGTTGAGAGGACCTGAGGCCACATTGAGAGGACCTGAGGCCACGTTGAGAGGACCTGAGGCCACATTGAGAGGACCTGAGGCCACATTGAGAGGACCTGAGGCCGCGTTGAGAGGACCACATTGAGAGGACCTGAGGCCACATTGAGAGGACCTGAGGCCACGTTGAGAGGACCTGAGGCCACGTTGAGAGGACCTGAGGCCACATTGAGAGGACCTGAGGCCACATTGAGAGGACCTGAGGCCACATTGAGAGGACCTGAGGCCACATTGAGAGGACCTGAGGCCACATTGAGAGGACCTGAGGCCACATTGAGAGGACCTGAGGCCACATTGAGAGGACCTGAGGCCACATTGAGAGGACCTGAGGCCACATTGAGAGGACCTGAGGCCACATTGAGAGGACCTGAGGCCACATTGAGAGGACCTGAGGCCACATTGAGAGGACCTGAGGCCACATTGAGAGGACCTGAGGCCACATTGAGAGGACCTGAGGCCACGTTGAGAGGACCTGAGGCCACATTGAGAGGACCTGAGGCCGCGTTGAGAGGACCTGAGACCACATTGAGAGGACCTGAGGCCACATTGAGAGGACCTGAGGACACATTGAGAGGACCTGAGGCCACATTGAGAGGACCTGAGGCCACATTGAGAGGACCTGAGGCCACATTGAGAGGACCTGAGGCCACATTGAGAGGACCTGAGGCCACATTGAGAGGACCTGAGACCACGTTGAGAGGACCTGAGGCCGCATTGAGAGGACCTGAGGCCACGTTGAGAGGACCTGAGGCCACATTGAGAGGACCTGAGACCACGTTGAGAGGACCTGAGGCCACATTGAGAGGACCTGAGACGTGAAGTGCAATCACGTCCATCAACTCTTATCAAACCTGTCAGAGTGTGTATGATGCAAGGCTTTTCTTGCACAAGCACCTCCTGACTGATGAGTATGGAAGATTTAACCCTGACAGTATACCATTATTATTAGGCTATTCACAGATATCAGTTGCTTCTATAAAAAACACTCACTGGAGATTATTGGTCATCTTCTCTTTAATTCGATCTACGTGGTTCAAATTCCATCTCCTGAGGAAAACCTCGTGAAATGGTTGAAAGCTTGTGAACTGCTGCTGAGATTGTGTAGAGAGCTGAAAAAGGGCCTTTTATTGTTTATTGGAGGTGACTCGGTGTCATCTTCTGAATGCTGAGAGAAATTGTTCAAATGATTTAACTGACAACAAGGAAACACACCTCTGTCAGGTCTCCAGACTCTCTTTTATGTACATCAATCCTTTAATTTACTGTATTCCTATAAAAGCAACAAATACCTTCAGTTAGTACAAGCAATGAAAAAACATGTCAAACTAGTTTTAATACTTTTAAATTCTGACTTTGTATTTCAGTGGAGATTTACAAGATAACACTGATAACCTTTAAAGGGCACCTGGGCGTCACCCGTGGATATATTTCTCACCTTTCAACCCCTTTATGAGCTGAGTTTAGCTGTAGTCCCTGGACCCTTAAGGCCAGGTCACTCCGGCATATAACACAGCAAACCTTGTTGCGGTTATATACACACACCAAGGTTAACCTGTGTCAATTTTTCTTGAACAAAGTTCAACTTTGGTGAACTTGGACCTGCAAAGTTGAGCGAGCTGTCGAAATAGTGCTGCTGGTTGCAGGAAATGAAGAGTTGAAGAGTCCAAAATGAAGGGTTACCTATCGTAGCTCATTAGCCGCGTTGCCCTTTTATTTATCCTCCGAAGTATAAACCGAAACACCAGGGAGACATTATTTTGGAAACATAATGAGACTGGAGTCAATGGTTATTTTTGCTTTCCCGTTAGCTAGCAAGCTTGTTGCTGCTAAAGGTTATTTAGCTAACTTTTCCCCCTTGTGGTAAATGAGTGAAATAAATGGTTTAATGAAGTCCCTACATGGGTGTGTAGAGGCCCATCTCCAGTGTTCTAATGGTACATTGTGTTCTCACCTTAGAAGACTAACGGAGGGGTATAAACCCCTTGAAAACCCTTTTTATGTGAGCGCAGCTGAAAACAGTTATGCTGGTGAGAGAAGCTATAAAACTGGCCTTCCTTTGAGCGACAAGTTTGAAGAACAACATTAATATTTAAAATAACAATCATTATTTATAACCTTGTCAATGTCTTGACTATATTTTATATTCATTTTTGCAATTTGATAAATAAAAGTGTGAGATTTCATGGAAAACACAAACTGGTCTGCGTCACCCCAAACTTTTGAACTGTAGTTTATACCTCTCAATGCATTTTTTTGTTGCTTTTGTTTTTGTTGAATGAAAATACTTTTCTGTTTCTGAAGGGTGTTACACGCAGATTGTTTTGCAGAATTAGTATTCGCTGAACAGAACGCGGCAGAGCAGCGTGCAGCAACCTGTTCTCAGCCAAACCAGATCTGTCTCACTCTCTGCACACACACAATGCAACACACACACACACACACACGGAGGCAGGCGTCTGTCCACGTCTGCCCATCCTTATCCCAGATACAGGCCTGTAGCGGCATGTCTGAAACCAAACCACTCTTCTTCTTTTTTTACAGAGGCAAGAGAGAACCGCTCAGGGTGTACGCACTGCAGGCAGGGCTGGGCGCATCTCGACAGCTCCGGTGTCTTTGATGGCCGCCATGCACAGATCAGAAGAGTGATAGACGACGCTGCCGCGAGCCAAGCGTCGTCGACGAGAGGACGCCCCTCGGGGCAGAGTCAACCGCGAGCGCTCACGCTTCCTGTTACACCATTTCACAGCAGAGAACGCTGAGAAAGTTTACGTAGGAAACAGCGTCAGAGCTCAACATCGGCGGTGTCAAGGTTCCAAAACACAACCACAACACACACATTTTAGCCTTGACTTACTGCAAGTCCTGGACACAATGTTCTTCTGTGTAAACACACACACACAGATATATATGTACATATATATATATATACAGACACCTCTGCACCTCACACAGAGGCCGTTCCCACCTGGTTTTCTTTGCACGTCGAGCTGTCTGTTGCCGTTGCTTCACGCGTCTCGCTTCATAACAACTGATGTCAAGTTGAGTTGCATTTGTTTATCACGTCTGGTGTCTTCTTTTGATTCCACTCTTTCCCCGTTTGATTTGCTTACATTCCGCTCCTCGGAGGTAGCGGCGAGGCGGAGAACATCCTGAGAGCTGTATTTATTCAGTCGTGATTCATTTTATCGTTACGCCTTGAGGTCCAACGTAGTTTGAATGTGGTCTGGGATGTTTTGTCCCTGTTTATTGCATTTTTACATTTGTAGAAGTCTAACAAGGGGAAATACCTGCAGGAATAATCAGAAATATGTGTTTTCTTTCTGTCTGAGACCTTTGAGTCGTGACGGCACCCTTCACATCAATCTATATCTTAACCACAGACCTTTACTTTATCTAGTCTGCTGTATCTATTATACTTTCAATTTGAGCATGAATTCATACCAGATGCAAAGAACTGACTCAGATATGACGATAAAGGCCGGTTGAGATTTACTGGAAGGCCGTTTTACGCTCTGCTAGACACCTGGCCATTACCCCCGGCCTCGACTTCCTCCATTACTTCCAGTGGGACATGTCGGGGCTGTCTCATGCTATCACATAATCATATCTAAATTGCTGGATATATATATATATATATATATATATATATATGTGTATATATTAGTGCTGTGAAAAATAACGCGTTAACGCATTATGATTAAATTACAGGATTAATTAGGTTGTTTTTTTAACGCATTTAACGCATGCGCAGAACGAGCTTCCAATACGTCTGTTGTGGACGTCACAACCAGCTGGCGCTACATATGGAGAAATAGTCACTTGCAAACACCATCTCCGGTACACTTGAGTAACTCACTGAAAAGTTATATACCTGTGTATAAATGTATATATCCGTCTTTTGTCATAAATCTTTATGTTCTGAAAAATTACAGAGAATAACAATGTATAGTGTATTGATTAATCATGATTAATTGACAAAACAGTGCTTAATTTGATTAAAATTTGTAATCGTTTCACAGCCCTAGTATATATATATATATATATATATATATATATGTATTCCATGCCAGTTTAGTGTATACTGCCCCCCCTTCCTGTGCCACGACTGTCACCTTTTGATGTCCAATCGGTGTAATCTCAGTAATAATCCTCTAAACCTGGATTTTAACTCCTTTTAGCTGCAACCAAACTGAAAAGTAGGGTTGACGAAACTCTCTCTCTCCTTCTCCCCCCCCCCCTGTTCCTTTTATTGGCCAATCACTGCATGACCCCTGACCCCCGTGTTCACGCTTTGAGTCCTTTGGTTGACGGGGTTGCTCTGTTGTGACCACATGTGGATGGTGGATGATGAGAGGCTCTGGTGCAACAACATAGTTATATTCTAAATTAATTCATAATATTCGTATATATCTTTTTTTTAACCAACTTTATGTATTACTTTTTCAACTTTGTGCAATATACTGTATATTCAATATATCATATTTTATTATCCAAACCACTTTGTATTGCCAATATTACTTGACACTTGTGTTAGCAATACATGCACTTCATATTTCTTACTAAATATTGAATATGTTTATACTCTATTCAGGGTTCCTACGGTCATGGCAAACCGGGAAAAGTCATGGAATTTTAAAGTGTTTACTTCCAAGCCTGGAAAAGTCATTTAAAACAAATAAAATCCCAAAACGTTTGGAAAGGTTATGGATATTTGTTATATTCATATGATAATGTACGCGGTATATACCGTATGCTTTGGAATTCTCATTAATAGTTTAATTACGATATTTTCTCACTTTTTCATGTAAGCACCGAGATTTCACAAAATGCTTCATTATGGAAATGTGGTTTAAAGTCCTGGACACCCATTGGTCACCATGTGTATGAACCCTGTCTAAACTATGTTCTGTTATCATGTTTGAGCAAAGAATTTCCTTTGAGATTCTATCTAAATAATCTTGAAGTCAGTTCCCACCAATCGACCTTCCAGAGAGGTAACAGGAAGACGAAGCACATTCAAAGTCAAACAAAATCCACCTCCCAGAATCTCTAAACCTCATTAATTAACAGACGGTGTGTCTCGTAAGTGAGTCCCAATGAAAGAGAAATGCAGAAATAGACACTTATGGTTTTAGAGTCAGTGATGTGCTCACCGCTCTCACGCTTGTTAAAGTGCTATCAAAGTGTTCGGGAAAAACAAATGTGTAAAATGACTTCATAACATTTTCGTCAACCGCAACAACTGATGCAACCGTGTCCGTGCATGTTCAATACTGTTGTGTGTGTGTGTGTGTGTGTAATATAACAGAACATTCAATCAATGTAATTGCAAGGTGTGACCAAACGTTCACGACCAAGAAAGCTCTGCGATGCGTTCGCCGACTGGATTCGACAAGTATTTAACGAGCTCCCAGCGACTCGTTGATGGCGTTGCTCACACTTTTTTTTTTAAACGGCAGTTGCACCAAATGGGGTGGGGTGTGTGTGTGTGTGGGGGGGGGGGGGGGGTCACGGCTTGTGTCGGCGTTTCGTTTGACGTACGCGGCGTTAGCCCGCCAGCAGGTCTTAAAATTAACTCACGTGTGTGTCAGTTTGAGGGTTCAAATGGTTACACATGCGGAAACTCTTGAAGACGAGGCTCCAGGAAGTGAACGGGGTGAAGAGGGGACTGGAGCACAGCGCATATAAAAGCTAATAGTCCTGTTTACCCCTCTGGACATCATTGACTCTCAGCATGTCTACTGAACCCCCTCAGGGCAGAGGCGTTACAGGTCATGGGTCGGGGAGGTTATGACCGATCCGCCCAGTTCTTCCCCCCCGGGGGGGACAGGCCCAACATAACATGTCTCTATTTATAACCAGTATAACTCTCTTTGCGAGGACCTTGCGCATTACTGCACTTATCTGGGACTCGGCCGGCTGCAGCAGCTGGAGGCCGCCGGTGTTTGGAGGATGCCGGGCTGCGAAACGTGTTTCTGTGTGTCCCTAATGACAGTTAATAGCAGTTTTGAGTTTGGCACTGTGTTTGTGAGTGATTACACCTTTTGTGTGTTTGTTTGGCTGTGTGTGTGTGTGTGTGTGTGTGTGTGTGTGTGTGTGTGAGAGAGAGATGGAAAAGAAGAAGTTTGCAGTGCGATAAAGTGACTGTCTAATTGCAGAGAGCCTCCTCGCTGTGTGGCACGTCAGATTGCTTTCCCCCTGTGGCCTGAGGTCTCCTGCAGGGGGAATCTGTGTGCGTGTGTGTATGCGTGCGTGTGTGTGTGTGTGTGTGTGTGCGTGTGTGTATGCGTGTGTGTGTGTGTGTGTGTGTGTGCCCGTGTTTGATACATTTCAACTGCCTGCTTCAAGTCTTGGCAGGCCGCCTGAGCGCCAGAGTTCCAGTCAACCATATTTCATGCTCACTCAAAATAAAAGAACACACTATACATTTTCACCTTTTATGTGGTCCGCTCAACTCTGTCGTCCATTACACCACTTTTGTGTGAGTGGTGTGTGTGTGTGTGTGTGTGTGTGTGTGTGTGTGTGCTGAATGAGAGCGTTTGAGAGAGATGATGGAGAAAGCTGCACAGACTCCGTGCTCTCTGCGCCACAATGGCTTGCATTGTTCTGGTGCTATAATCAGAGCCGACGTGGCCTGGAGACCAAGAGGTCTCTGCAGCCCTGGACACAGGTGCTGGAGCTCAGATTCACACCGAATCCCGGGCTGGAGAGTGAACACAGAGCGGATGCGGCGAAGGGTTTTAATGGTTAGTTTCTGGTTTGTTTTTAGTTTGGTTCTTTGGTCTCAAGTCAAAACCTGGTCCAGGTTTATCCAATTTACAGAACAAATGTTATTGTCTGAGAATACTGCGTCCGTTCTAATGCAAAAGAGGTTAATACAATATTTGTGTTTGGTTGTACGATACGGTAAGAAACAGTAAGATGTGGTACTATACTATATGGTACGATACAACACTACAAAACAGTACGATACGACACGTTACGATACGGTACGATACGGTAAGATAGGGTAAAATACAATATGACACAATACGGTACAATACAATACGGTACAATACAATACGGTATAATACAATATAGTAAGATACGGTAAGATACGGTACGATACGTTCCGATATGGTATGATACAATACGATACGGTAAGATACCGTACAATAAGGTACGATACAATACGGTAGGGTGCGATACGGTATGATACAATACAGTAACATACAGTACAATACAGTACGGTACGATAAGTTATAATACAATACGGTACGATAAGATACGGTCCAATACGGTCCAATACAGTATGATACTGTACAATACGGTACAATACAGTATGATACGGTACAATACAGTATGATACTGTACAATATGGTAAAATATGGTACAATACAGTAAAATATGGTAAAATACGGTACAATACAGTATGATACGGTACAATATGGTAAAATACGGTACAATACAGTAAAATACGGTACAATACAGTACAATACAGTATGATACGGTAAAATAAAATACGGTACAATACAGTATGATACGGTACAATATGGTAAAATACGGTACAATACAGTAAAATACGGTACAATACAATAAAATACGGTACAATACAGTATGATACGGTAAAATAAAATACGGTACAATAAGATACAATACGGTACGACACGATACAATACAGTACAATATGATCCGGTACAATACGGTACGCTACGATATAATACAGTCGTACATGGCGTAGTATACAAATGGAGAAAGACTACTTTTTTGTTTTTCCGCAACCTAACTCAGTGGTAACGACGCATGCGTAAAACGACTCTTTAAAAAAGCCTAAAGTGTGTTGGATGTCGTGCTATTTATCAGATTATAGCTACACGGAGCATGTGAACCGTGTTGGGAGGTGGATTTGTTCTTCTTTGACCGAAGCCATCTGTTTCTGCCTGTTTCCAGCCTCGATGCTAAGCTACAGGCTAATCACAACCCAGCTCCATACTTGACGCATAGAGAGAATATGCATCTTCGTGACCCCTTCAGAGTCCATTTCCAGTGCAGTCTTTCTTATTTCCACGACCGTTGACCGTCCCCAAAAAACCCAAGATCACAGGACTCAATGACTACAGGCCCGTCGCCCTGACCTCTGTGGTCATGAAGTCCTTTGAACGCTTGGTCCTGTCACACCTCAAGACCATCACCGACCCACTCCTGGACCCCCTGCAGTTCGCCTACAGAGCCAACAGGTCTGCAGACGATGCAGTCAACATGGCCCTTCACTACATCCTCCAGCATCTGGACTCCCGAGGAACCTACGCCAGGATCCTGTTTGTGGACTTCAGCTCTGCCTTCAATACAATCATCCGTCCCTGCTGCAGGACAAGCTCTCCCAGCTGCACGTGCCCGACTCCACCTGCAGGTGGATCACAGACTTCCTGACCGACAGGAAGCAGCACGTGAGGCTGGGAAACACGTCTCAGGCTCCCGGACCACCAGCACAGGTTCCCCCAAGGCTGTGTTCTCTCCCCTCTGCTGTTCTCCTGTACAAACTGCTGCACCTCCAGTCACCAGTCCGTCAAGCTCCTAAAGTTCGCGGATGACACCACCCTCATTGGACTCATCTCTGGTGGGGCAGGACCGCAGGTGGGAGACTGACCACCTGGTGACCTGGTGCAGCCAGAACAACCTGGAGCTCAACGCTCTGAAGACAGTGGAGATGGTTGTGGATTTCAGGAGGAATGCAGCCCCACCCGCCCTCTCATCCTGTGTGACTCCCGTCGACGCTGTGGGTCCTACCGCTCCTGGGCTCCATCATCTCCCAGGACCTCAAGTGGGAGCTGAACATCGGCTCCATCTCCAAGAAGGCCCAGCAGAGGATGTTCTTCCTGAGGCAGCTGAGGAAATTCAACCTGCCAGCGAAGATGATGTTACAGTTCTACGGCCATCGTTGAGTCCATCATCTGCTCCTCCATCACCGTCTGGCACCCTGCAGCCACAGCCAAAGACAAGCGCAGGCTGCAGAGCATCATCCGCTCGGCCGAGAGGGTTATCGGCTGCAATCTGCCTTCCTCCAGGTCCTGTTCACTTCCAGGTCACTAAGCGGGCCAGAAAGATTGTCGCCGACCCCTCCACCCTGGACACTCCTGTTCAGTCCCTCCCCTCAGGGAGGAGGCTGCTTGATCCATCATATTCAGTCCACCCGCCACAACAAAAGCTTTTTCCCGTCGGCGGTCGGGCTCATGAATGGACCCCAGGACTGACTGACTGTCACCCCCAGGACTACCACCTCTTCTTCCACCTTCCTCTCTCCTCCTTCTTCCGCTCCTTCCTCTTCCTCCTCCTCCCTCTTCCTCCTCCTCCTCCTCCCTCCTCCTTCTTCCCTCCTCCACGTCCTTTAACATGCACTTTAACTAAAACACACCACTTGAAGCACACACCCAAACACTCTCACATTATTTGTTGTCTTTCCGTCGCGTTGATTGTTGTTTGTTTGTCATGTCCAAATGTTGCACCTTCCACCAAAAAAATTCCTCGTTTGTTTGTGAAAACATTCTTTGGCAATAAACCTGTTTCTGATTCTGATTCTGATTCTGAATGTAAACATGGTTGAATACATATGACGACGGTTGAAGTTTACGCCCATGTAAAGGCTGAACTCGCACTCCAGACAAAAAGGCCCATTTGTAGAGAGCTCTGCCGAGTCGCCAGCCCCTCTCGAGCTGTCAGCAGATGATCTAAATTACCACAAGATTAGAGGGCAGCACAGACGTACTGGACTTCTATTGCCTTTGTTTACATCTGGATGCTAACATCAGCACTTTTCAAATGGGTTGTTTGCTATGAGGGACCTTTGCGTCGTCCTCTTTGCTTTGCTCTGAACATTTTGTTGTCAGACATCGGGTGGTTGAATTCACATATTTCTGAGGTGCCTCTTTCACCGCAACTACTGCTGTTGTTGTTGTTGTTGTGACTCTGACTTCCTTTGCCACTGCTGTTTCCTGTTTCCATAGTTTGGTAAAAAAAATAGTCCAAAAGGATGTTGATGCAATGAATTAGATTAGGGTAAAATTACCTGGTTAAAACTATCCAACTAAGACGAAAAGTAAATACACAAATGATATGAAACAACACGAACACACACACACACACACACAAACACACACATATTTAAACTGTGATGTCTAGTTTGGGTACTTCACTTTTAAGTGCTGTGACATTCGGGCCCTGTGCACACGACTTCAGGTTTAGAGCGAGGTTGGGCCGATGAAGATTTTCTCTTTTGTACGGCAAACAGTGTGAAAGAAAAACCTGCGTCACTCTAACGACACCTCAACACCTCAACACCTCTTCGCCCCGTGCTTTTATACCATAACTCAGTTAGGGACCCCAAAACTGCATTTTTTGACTTAGCCTGACATATATTTATATATATGTATATACACTACCGTTCAAAAGTTTGTGGTCATCCAGACAATTTCGTGCCTTCCATGAAAACTCACTTTTATTTATCAAATGAATTGAAATTTGAATAGAAAATATAGTCAAGACATTGACAAGGTTAGAAATAATGATTAATATTTGAAGTATTAATTTTAGTGCTGTGAAAAATAACGCGTTAACTCAGTTAATTCAATTACAGGTTTAACTAGTTTTTTTTTTTTAACGCATTTAACGCATGCGCAGAATGAGCTTCCAATCCGTCTGTTGTTGGTCGTCGGGACGAAAAAAAAGGCTCGATGGTGTTTTGAGCCCTCACCGGCACCTTCCAGGCAGCCGCTGCCTGGAAGGTGCCGGATCCGCCCCCAAAACTCTGATCCAATCAATCGCTACCCCCACTTGGGCGGGCGCATATTCAAGCTCCACTTGGGCGTGTTGGAGCGCATTGCATATTCAAACCCACTTGGGCGCATTTGGGCGCATTAACCCACTTAGTTCAACAATTTCAAAGTACGTAGCTGATATATTTATATTTTTGGGCGGCTAATGTTGTGGTAATGTTATTTCAACCTGCTAGCTAGCAGATAGATTATGCTAATCTTAGCTGTGGTAATGTCATTTCTACCTGCTAGCGAGCTAAATCTGGTTAAAACATTGGGTAACAAGTAAGATTAATTACTGTAGATTAATCACTGTATTTGAGTGATTGTTAATGGTTAGTGGTTATCTTTCAAATGATGCCTGTGAGGCACTTGACGTTGAGACTGGTTGACTTCCAGGCTGCTTTGGAATAAGGATACCTCTGAGGCAGCCACCAGTTTTGGATAACTCTGAGGCATCATAGGTAGTGTTGACTACTTTATATCAATAAAGAACTACTTTAAAGACTTTAAAGACTACTTTATATCAATAAAGATCTTCAGAAAGCCAGCTCCAAACTATTACACCCCAGTGTCAATAAGTGTTTCATTGTCACATTGGTATGTGCATCAAATCTGAATTTAATACTGTGTTCGTGTCATGATATGTCTTTCCCATTTTTGTTAAAGCGAAGCCAAGGACCTGTGCTCCCTCGTCGGTGCTCTGGCTGCCAGGGCATCGAATTTAAAAGTGGCCATGCTAAATCTGGTAAAAATTGGAACAAAGCGGTAAAATGACTTCATAACATTTTCGTCAACCGCAACAACTGATGCAACCGTGTCCGTGCATGTTCAATACTGTTGTGTGTGTGTGTGTGTAATATAACAGAACATTCAATCAATGTAATTGCAAGGTGTGACCAAACGTTCACGACCAAGAAAGCTCTGCGATGCGTTCGCCGACTGGATTCGACAAGTATTTAACGAGCTCCCAGCGACTCGTTGATGGCGTTGCTCACACTTTTTTTAAACGGCAGTTGCACCAAATGGGTGTGGTGTGTGTGTGTGGGGGGGTCACGGCTTGTCGGCGTTTCGTTTGACGTACGCGGCGTTAGCCCGCCAGCAGGTCTTAAAATTAACTCACGTGTGTGTCAGTTTGAGGGTTCAAATGGTTACACATGCGGAAACTCTTGAAGACGAGGCGCCAGGAAGTGAACGGGGTGAAGAGGGACTGGAGCACAGCGCATATAAAAGCTAATAGTCCTGTTTACCCTCTGGACATCATTGACTCTCAGCATGTCTACTGAACCCCTCAGGGCAGAGGCGTTACAGGTCATGGGTCGGGAGGTTATGACCGATCCGCCCAGTTCTTCGCTCGGGGACAGGCCCAACATAACATGTCTCTATTTATAACCAGTATAACTCTCTTTGCGAGGACCTTGCATTACTGCACTTATCTGGGACTCGGCCGCTGCAGCAGCTGGAGGCCGCCCGGTGTTTGGAGGATGCCGGGCTGCGAAACGTGTTTCTGTGTGTCCCTAATGACAGTTAATAGCAGTTTTGAGTTTGGCACTGTGTTTGTGAGTGATTACACCTTTTGTGTGTTTGTTTGGCTGTGTGTGTGTGTGTGTGTGTGTGTGTGTGTGTGTGTGTGAGAGAGAGATGGAAAAGAAGAAGTTTGCAGTGCGATAAAGTGACTGTCTAATTGCAGAGAGCCTCCTCGCTGTGTGGCACGTCAGATTGCTTTCCCCCTGTGGCCTGAGGTCTCCTGCAGGGGGAATCTGTGTGCGTGTGTGTATGCGTGTGTGTGTGTGTGTGTGTGCGTGTGTATGCGTGTGTGTGTGTGTGTGTGTGTGTGCCCGTGTTTGATACATTTCAACTGCCTGCTTCAAGTCTTGGCAGGCCGCCTGAGCGCCAGAGTTCCAGTCAACCATATTTCATGCTCACTCAAAATAAAAGAACACACTATACATTTTCACCTTTTATGTGGTTCGCTCAACTCTGTCGTCCATTACACCACTTTTGTGTGAGTGGTGTGTGTGTGTGTGTGTGTGTGTGTGTGTGTGTGTGTGTGTGTGTGTGTGTGTGTGCTGAATGAGAGCGTTTGAGAGAGATGATGGAGAAAGCTGCACAGACTCCGTGCTCTCTGCGCCACAATGGCTTGCATTGTTCTGGTGCTATAATCAGAGCCGACGTGGCCTGGAGACCAAGAGGTCTCTGCAGCCCTGGACACAGGTGCTGGAGCTCAGATTCACACCGAATCCGGGCTGGAGTGAACACAGAGCGGATGTGCTAAGGGTTTTAATGGTTAGTTTCTGGTTTGTTTTTAGTTTGGTTCTTTGGTCTCAAGTCAAAACCTGGTCCAGGTTTATCCAATTTACAGAACAAATGTTATTGTCTGAGAATACTGCGTCCGTTCTAATGCAAAAGAGGTTAATACAATATTTGTGTTTGGTTGTACGATACGGTAAGAAACAGTAAGATGTGGTACTATACTATATGGTACGATACAACACTACAAAACAGTACGATACGACACGTTACGATAATGCGACACGGTAAGATAGGGTAAAATACAATATGACACAATACGGTACAATACAATACGGTACAATACAATACGGTATAATACAATATAGTAAGATACGGTAAGATACGGTACGATACGTTCCGATATGGTATGATACAATACGATACGGTAAGATACCGTACAATAAGGTACGATACAATACGGTAGGGTGCGATACGGTATGATACAATACAGTAACATACAGTACAATACAGTACGGTACGATAAGTTATAATACAATACGGTACGATAAGATACGGTCCAATACGGTCCAATACAGTATGATACTGTACAATACGGTACAATACAGTATGATACGGTACAATACAGTATGATACTGTACAATATGGTAAAATATGGTACAATACAGTAAAATATGGTAAAATACGGTACAATACAGTATGATACGGTACAATATGGTAAAATACGGTACAATACAGTAAAATACGGTACAATACAGTACAATACAGTATGATACGGTAAAATAAAATACGGTACAATACAGTATGATACGGTACAATATGGTAAAATACGGTACAATACAGTAAAATACGGTACAATACAATAAAATACGGTACAATACAGTATGATACGGTAAAATAAAATACGGTACAATAAGATACAATACGGTACGACACGATACAATACAGTACAATATGATCCGGTACAATACGGTACGCTACGATATAATACAGTCGTACATGGCGTAGTATACAAATGGAGAAAGACTACTTTTTTGTTTTTCCGCAACCTAACTCAGTGGTAACGACGCATGCGTAAAACGACTCTTTAAAAAAGCCTAAAGTGTGTTGGATGTCGTGCTATTTATCAGATTATAGCTACACGGAGCATGTGAACCGTGTTGGGAGGTGGATTTGTTCTTCTTTGACCGAAGCCATCTGTTTCTGCCTGTTTCCAGCCTCGATGCTAAGCTACAGGCTAATCACAACCCAGCTCCATACTTGACGCATAGAGAGAATATGCATCTTCGTGACCCCTTCAGAGTCCATTTCCAGTGCAGTCTTTCTTATTTCCACGACCGTTGACTCTCAGTAAAGATCGAATGTAAACATGGTTGAATACATATGACGACGGTTGAAGTTTACGCCCATGTAAAGGCTGAACTCGCACTCCAGACAAAAAGGCCCATTTGTAGAGAGCTCTGCCGAGTCGCCAGCCCCCTCTCCGAGCTGTCAGCAGATGATCTAAATTACCACAAGATTAGAGGGCAGCACAGACGTACTGGACTTCTATTGCCTTTGTTTACATCTGGATGCTAACATCAGCACTTTTCAAATGGGTTGTTTGCTATGAGGGATCTTTGCGACGTCCTCTTTGCTTTGCTCTGAACATTTTGTTGTCAGACATCGGGTGGTTGAATTCTCATATTTCCTGAGGTGCCTCTTTCACCGCAACTACTGCTGCTGTTGTTGTTGTTGTTGTGACTCTGACTTCCTTTGCCACTGCTGTTTCCTGTTTCCATAGTTTGGGTAAAAAAAAATAGTCCAAAAGGATGTTGATGCAATGAATTAGATTAGGGTAAAATTACCTGGTTAAAACTATCCAACTAAGACGAAAAGTAAATACACAAATGATATGAAACAACACGAACACACACACACACACACACAAACACACACATATTTAAACTGTGATGTCTAGTTTGGGTACTTCACTTTTAAGTGCTGTGACATTCGGGCCCTGTGCACACGACTTCAGGTTTAGAGCGAGGTTGGGCCGATGAAAGATTTTCTCTTTTTAGCAACGGCACCAAACAGTGTGAAAGAAAAACCTGCGTCACTCTAACGACACCTCAACACCTCAACACCTCTTCGCCCCGTGCTTTTATACCATAACTCAGTTAGGGACCCCAAAACTGCATTTTTTGACTTAGCCTGACATATATTTATATATATGTATATACACTACCGTTCAAAAGTTTGTGGTCATCCAGACAATTTCGTGCCTTCCATGAAAACTCACTTTTATTTATCAAATGAATTGAAATTTGAATAGAAAATATAGTCAAGACATTGACAAGGTTAGAAATAATGATTAATATTTGAAGTATTAATTTTAGTGCTGTGAAAAATAACGCGTTAACTCAGTTAATTCAATTACAGGTTTAACTAGTTTTTCTTTTTTAACGCATTTAACGCATGCGCAGAATGAGCTTCCAATCCGTCTGTTGTTGGTCGTCGGGACGAAAAAAAAGTCACTTGCAAAATGAGCTTCCAATACACCACTTCAATCTGAACTCTGTCCGCTCTCATGCAGACGGTCTGTTCATCGGTAATGATCCTTCCGCAGGTTCACCTCCGGAAACCTTGTTACGACTTCTACTTCCTGTAGATCAGGGTCTCAACACGTCGATCGCGACCTGCCAGTCGATCGCGCGTAGTGTTGGTAGATCGCATGACATTAAAAAGATTGGCCCGCCCCTGACATGTTCTCTAGAGCACGCCTTTGTTCTTTTATTAAACCAAACGCCTGTTGTTGATCGTATCTCCACAGCAGCATGTCATTTCTGTCTCTTCGTTGCGTTAACACTTATCGATCTCCGCCTCGCGCCGCAGAGCTCCGTGCGCGCATCGGGACCGAGCAAAAAAAGTCACTTGTCAATCTGTCCACCTTTAGATTGTATCATGGTGGAGTTAATGGTTGACAAACAAGAGAAAATGCTCTGTTTAACCCTCCTGTTACCTTTACATTTACTAACATATTTTACCCTCGGGTCAATTTGACCCCAGCAATTAAAACCTCCAGAAAATTATTAGAATTAATATTGCTTCCCAAGTTTAAGTGTGAGGTACTTTATGTTTGTTTGTTGACTACCTAAATAGCCCTTTAAATAAATAAAAAGTTGATATTTCTGATATGTTTGACAGTGAAAATAGCCTGGGGTCAAATTGACCCCAAAGAACACCGACATTAAACATTGAATGGGGTCAAATTGACCCGAAAGGTAACAGGAGGGTTAAACATTCTGTTTAGGATGAAGATGTATTAATGTTCCATATGGAAGAAAACTGCTAAATAACTGCTGAGTTGCAGCACCATTGTATAGAAGAATGTATAAATGTATATATCCGTCTTTTGTCATAAATCTCTATGTTCTCACAAAATATACCGAGAATATCGGTAATATGTGATTAATCATGATTAATCCACAAAAACCTGTGATTAATCCGATTAAAAATTGTAATCGTTTCACAGCCCTAATTAATTTTGCTCTTCAAACTTCAAGCTCAAAGGAAGGCCAGTTGTATAGCTTATATCACCAGCATAACTGTTTTCAGCTGTGCTAACATAATTGCACAAGGGTTTTCTAATCAGATATTAGTCTTCTAAGGCGATTAGCAAACACAATGTACCATCAGAACACTGGAGTGATAGTTGATGGAAATGGGCCTCTATACACCTCTGGAGATATTTCATTAGAAACCAGACGTTTCCACAAAGAATAGTCATTTACCACATTAACAATGTATAGTGTGTATTTTTGATTAATGTTATCTTTATTGAAAAAACAGTGCTTTTCTTTGAAAAATAAAGACATTTCTAAGTGACCCCAAACTTTTGAACGGTAGTGTATATTAATATATATATAACAAGTCCATTTACTACGCTGCAGCAGGAACTAATAAGCCGGTCGTATGAAGCGGGCGTTCAACGTCTTACAAGATTGGAGCACAAGTTCTGTGAGGAGCGTCGTCTTCATAAGAGGCTTATGATGAGCCAACAGCCTCCCAGGGGTCCAACCATGTGAAGGATTCAGCTCTCTCTTTCCTTCTCTCTTTTATAGATGGTGGATGGTGTTTTTTAACTTTAATTTCTGCAAGGTGTGAGATTTGTTCTCTCTGGACTGGTTGTTAAGCTCTGTTATGTTTTGTGTTGTAACAATAAAGGTGTTTTTAGAAATAAAACTGTTCTTTTTCAAATGTATTTGTTACCCTCCTCCAGTGAGCCAGCTGCGAGGAGGTAGAGGGTTGAGTTAAGTCCCGTGGCCGGTGAGTCACTGTTTCCACTGAGCCCTTCTGGTTCTGACTAGCCCTGGCCAGGAGCCGCTCTTGTACACTCGCCAGACTGAGTCAGCACCAGAGCCAGCGCACACTGTGTGTTTACATGTACACAGATTACACACAATGTTTGTCCTTTTGGGAAATACGCCCGTTTGCTTTCTCGCCGGGAGTTAGAGATCAATGGCGGTCTTGTATCTGGACGCCACATATAGCCAACCACAGCTGGTTAGCTCAGCGTAGCTCGGAGAATGGAATGAGGAGAGGGGGCTGGGGGTGGGGGGGGGGAGGGAAGCTCGCCTGGATGTATCCACTCGTCATCATTCTTCCTACCATTTACACAAAAGCTCACTCAAATACATACACAACCTGAAGGCAAATTGAGTTTTAATTGGCGGGTTTATGTCCCAGATTATTTCAGAGCCGGGGAGTCTTGCCATTACCTCGAGCGTGCTGGGATAACCAGTAGAACCTCCAGGAAGTCCCTGTTCCCTGCCAAAGAAATAGTCAATTCATCCTTCTTCCACAACGATTAAATAAACTAGATAATAAGTGTTAATTAGTAATCTTTAGAAGAGCTTTTTCATTACTTCTAAACAGGCTAAACTAAGCTCGGCTAACGGCCTGCTGGACGTAACAAACGAATAAGCCTATTTCCCGATATTTCAAAACTATTTCCCTTCAGCCTCCGTCAGAAGGAGAGCGTTTTTTGGAAAATGGAAAATTCCCCTTTTTCAAAGCGTCGGGAGAAAAATAAATGCGAGGGAAAAATCCCTGTAATGATTCAGTCTACGGGTAATTATGTCAAAGTTCTGCTTGATTACACTGAGCAACTTCCAGGGAATGATCATCGGGATTACTAACGCATGCTATGTGACGGATGCGTGAGGAAGAACTTTGTGTGTGTGTGTGAGCACTTATGTCACAGATGCAACACACACTCATGAGGGGGGGTGTCAAGCTGTAATTGTCGCATTATAACTTCTCAAAAATTTGTTTGATTCCTGGTTGTGTTTGTCTTGGCACGGGGGAGACCCCCCCCCCCCTCCCTCCTTGTCTTTTTGTGGTTGCGGTCTCAAGAGTGGAAAGCAGAGGGCAAGTGTGGAGGAGGAGGAGGGATGGTGGAAAGACTGTATGAGAGAGAGAGAGAGAGAGAGAGAGAGAGTGGTATTCAGTACATTATTGAAGACATCAAACGGGTCCAGGCTGGCGACGGAGTGTTGATGTGAGCGTTGTGGGCCCCTGGGGTCAAGGTGGCCTCTTCGCAGCAGAGCCTCCCATATGGTCCGCATCTCCCCCTCGTGGCCCCGCCCCCTTCCATCTAATTGCCAGGTAATGTATCGTTTGCCCCGGCCCATCTTCCTCCCCTCCGTCACTGTTATTCCTCTCCCCGTTATTAATGGAAGGCGGTGGCGGCGGCGGCGGTGGAGGTGAGAGTGGCTCCGGGCTTGGCACCGCGCCACCCCCTCCTCCTCGGCGCTGACACTTTATACAGCGGCAGGTTTTACCAAGGTGTTCATTTCAGGAGCGTCTCCTCTGCTCTTCGTCCTCTTCTTCTCTTTCTTCTCCCCTCGACCGTGGAAGGTAAATCAAAGCCGCCGGAGCCGGATACCGGACACCTTTTATTCAATCTGCGGTCGCAACCGACAGTTGTTACATTACATGCAGATGGACACACACACACACACACACACACGTCTGTATCCACACTGTACGTTGTGTGTGTGTGTGTCTTCACGCCTCCTCTCGCCTGAGTGATGGAGGCTTTTCTTTCTCCCTCTCCAGCTTATTCCACAGCCTTTCTCCGCTAAGCATTACAATACACCAGCGGACGTATGTTTGTCATAAACGTCAGCCCCCCCCCCCCCCCTATAGAAAAAATACCGACATTGCAGTCGTTTACACCTTGAAACCAGGATGAAACGGACACGGCACGTTTAATCATGCGTCGCTCGATCCTCTCGTGCCGGTTTGGTGGAAGCCATAACTACGGAAGCCTAACTAGGCCAATCAAACCTCAGCAGGCCTGCGAGTGGCGGCGGCGAATGCCAAAAAACCCTGTTTGTTATGCCTCGGGGGCCAAGTCTCTCTCTCTCTCTCTCTCTCAGCGACTCCATGTACGGGCCTGGAGATCCACCGTATCCAGATTCTGGGTGATGGTAGCGGATTGAGCCCCGGCAGGAGTATCATCGGGGGGCCTTTTGTGTGTGTGTGTGTGTGTGTCGAGAAAACATAAACGTCCATAGGATTATTTTTTTCTTCGCTAACATCCTGCGCCGCGGGTCGAGCCAACATTACCGTCTGGTGCACATGGAAGAGCTCAATTACATAACTTAAGACTTTCATTAGCCTCTCCGCTCCATTGAGTTCCCTGGGAAAGGTCCAGATGTGACTTCATGAAGGGCCCTCTCTATGCCCGAGCCTGTTCGCTCTGTTCCGCTATGCCCCCCCTCCCCCTCCCCCCCACCCCCTCCCTTTTCTCCATCCCTGCAGCTGTAAGCACTCAGAGGAAGAAAAAAAAGCAGAGAAAGAGAGAGGGGAGGGTGTGCTTTATTTGAAAAAAAAAAAAATCAGACACCCCATAGACCCCCCAATCTCCCTTCAAAAACAGTTCCAGCCCCACCCAGAGCTGCCCCCCCCCTCCCTCCCACAGGTCTTCTAAAGTAGGCCAATAAGTCTTTTAGCATGTGGTCTCCCTGTCAGCCCCGAGGTGGCTGACTAGACAGGCTGCTGCTGCTGCTGCTGCTGCAGGCACGGGGGCAGGAAGTGGGAGCTGGACCAGGAGAGACGCTCTGACAGGCTTCCCAAGTAAACAGCACCTCCCCCTCCCCCTCCCCCTCCGATTCAGCACACATGCTCATACACATTCGTATGTGTTTGTGTGCTCCTTCACATTCGGATGTGTACACACACACACACACACACACACACACACATTTGATGCGTCACCTCCAGAAACAGGGACAGCCTTCGACTGGGAAATACTCTGACTGTTAACATCACGGTGGTTATGTATGGATGACGTGCATCAATTTCAGGCTTTTTGGTTTTGGCCCGAGAACACCACGCCCCCCTTTTTTTTTTAAAGACATGAACATTAGAAATTGCGGGCAGCGCCTTCTAACCCGATGAACGGGTTAACGTTGCTTTGATCGCCCCCGTGTGCAAAGAGCATGACATGTGCACAGCTGTGTCTGCGCCGCTGTGGAAACTCACGGCCGGAACGACACATTCGTGCCGTCGCTCGATATCCAGGAAGTGTGATCGCGGTGATTGTCGCGTGCGTCTCGGTGGGTTTCCAGCCGCTCGTGCGACTTTGCGTGCGCGTTACCGGGAAGACGGGCGGACGCACAGGTGGGGGATCGGTTAGCGCCGTGATTTAGAGAACTCTCCTACGGCCTCGCATTGCGCCTTCCTCTGGGCCTCGTGCTGCTCCCCCCTCCCCCGTTGTTCCTCGTCTCCAATAACAACGATGTCTGATTCGCAGCGTGGAAGAAAAAAAAATCCACATGAGTTCCTATACTCTGAGAAAGTGTTTTATTCCCCCCCCCCCCCCAAAAAAGAGCCAATGTGTCGTTGTTTTCGTATCTTTTGAACGAGTCCTTTGAGGCGAGTAGAGGTCTCAACTCATCGCTCCGGTCCCCGAGGACACGCTCCAGTCAAGTCTTCAAAGTCTTTCTGGTGTAAATGCTGACTAATGAAAATGCAATGTTCAAATAGTATTTAAATAGTTTCTTTTTAAAAGCCGGCCATCGGCCTCGTAATTAAAAAGCCTTCCCTAAGGCCACCGTGCAATGGGGACCCACTTCTTTTAAAAGTTGAAAGGCAAGACTTACAACTCGAGTCTCTCTCAGTGAATCATCACAGCTGGAGGCGACATACCTAAAACGCATAATATACACACTACCGTTCAAGAGTTTGGGGTCACCCTGACAATTTGGTGTTTTACATGAAAACTCACACTTTTATTGATCAAATAAATCACAAAATGAATATAAAATATAGTGAAGAAATTGACAAGGTTAGAAATAATGATTTTTATTGTAAATATTAATGTTGTCAAACTTGTGGCTCAGAGGAAGGCCAGTTTTAGAGCTTCTCTCACCAGCATAACTGTTTTCAGCTGCGCTAACATAAAAATGGGTTTCAAGGGTTTTCTACCCCTCCGTTAGTCTTCTAAGGCGATAACACAATGTACCATTAGAACACTGGAGACGGGCCTTTATACACCTCTGTAGAGACTTCATTAAACACCAGAGAATAATCATTTACCACATTAACTATGTAGAGTGTATTTATGATTCATTTAATGTTATCTTCATTGATAAAAAACAGTGCTTTACTTCGAATAAGGACATTTCTAAGTGACCCCAAACTTTCTAACAGTAGTGTGTATAAACAGTAAGGATATAAGTGAAAAAACAGGATGTCACAGTACGAACACACAACAGATGCTGCACTATATGTATGCATAGTAGTATACAAATGTGTGGCGAGCATATATACATATATATATAAATATAGAGCAGGTACGTGCATGTCAGCAGCCAGAGAGACAGATGAGTGTTATTCAGTCAGACGTTCACAGCCTCGTGTTCCTGCTTCAAAGTCTCAAGTCCAGACAAGTCTGAAGTCTAAAGTCCTCATTTTTGTTGTTTCGAATCAACTCTCAAGTCCCATCGCTGCTCTCATCATCATCATCATCATCATCATAATACTAATAATCCTGTACTGGAGTTAACTGTCCATCGCTCTGTGATGAAGTAAAAAAAACAAAAGGTCTTGGTAGAAGCTGAACTCACTAATATCTCCGGCCTTTGTGTCAGCGTTACGCTGTAATCCGCCTCTTCCTGCCTCCCTGTGTGTGAGTGCGTGTCGCAGCAGGTGAGGCTCCAGGCCGAGCACGGGGCGGGTGTTCAGGCCTTCTTATCTCCGTGGAAGACTTCTCTTTGACAAATCTCAGTCGAGACAGACGCGCACGTTTTCATTTTTTTTACGGCTAAATTCCTCAATCACGCAGCAGCCCCCACGTAGGGAACCCAATATGCACTATTAAAATGAGCCTTTCCATGAGGGCTCAGACTCCCATACAAGCTGGAGCGTGTGTGTGTGTGTGTGTGTGTGTGTGTACGTGTGCTTTTTTTCTTCGTGAGTGGGTGTGAGATCTGCGGTTTCTCACAGTCAGTTCTTATCTGTGTCTCTGAGCCTCAGCCAGCAGATCATTGGGAAATAGACACACACACACACACACACACAGATATACAGAGTTCACTTCACTATTCCCTAACCTCCCAAGGCCAGATATCTAGGCCTTGTTTACAACTCAAACAAGAAGAAGAAGAAAGAAAAAAGTGCTCCGGCCGTGGTTGTGCTCGCAGCGCGGCGACTTCTCTCGTCCTCCTCTCCTTTTCTCTGCAGTTCATCACCATTTTGTCACGCTAGTTTTCATTCGCGCCGAGAGTCAGATCCCCGATACGAGATACGATCGTCTGCTTGGCCTCGCTGCGCGGCGGAGAGAGCGAGGACTTCCTGTAAAACCGCGATTGATGTCACCTTGTCTCTGCTCGTAGCTCCACCAGGCCGAGTGAGTCACAGCGGTTAGTCAACTCTGGAGGTCGACCACGGTCCAGTGCGTATCTGTAGGCGGGGAGGAGTGTATTTATTTCTAGGAGTGTGCTGTCTGTCTGTGTGTGTGTGTGTGTGTGCAGGACAAGGTCATTATAAATCGGTATTGAAATTGGGAGAAGCTGAAAAGCTGCGTTTGGGAAGTGAGAGAGGGAGGTTGTTTTTCCAGCAGAGGAAACAGATGCTGCGACATCACGTGGGAGGAAACGCTGTTTTTAAGCTTCCGCACGGTTCAGTGGCTTAATGCTAAACCTCCTTCAGTATCGTGCATCACACACACACACACACACACACACAGACAGACCCACACATGTATAGGCCGTAAGGGAGGAGGTGGCAAGCTAAGTGTGTGTGTGAAAAGCTTAGAGAAACTCACAAAAAAGTACACGATGGTCATATTTTTGTATTTTCTGTCACCATATTTAAGGGGGGGGGTAATATCATTTTTCCCCATGTTCATTTCTGAGATCTGGGAAACCTCCTTTAGTATCGTGCATCACACACACACACACACATATAGGCCGTAAGGCAGGAGATGGCAAGCTAAGTGTGTGAATAGTTTAGAGAAAAACACACAGAAAATACACGTTAGTCATATTTATGGGGGGGGGGATATTATTTTTTTCCCCAGGTAAATTTCTGAGATCTGGGAAAATTCTAAAAAAGTGAAACTCCCCGTGTAAATGTCTGTCACGGTTTACAGAGCGACTTCACGGCTCACCTTTGACCCGCCATTCTGGATCTGGTTGTGACCTCACTCCTTTTTTTGGAGTGAAAATGTGAGCTTTTGTTTTGACATCCAAATAAAGTGTGTTGGACAGGAGTCTTGACCCCGACGAGGGGAACGAGGCGATTACTCTGGGTCGTAAACGAGGAACGGCTCTACATGTACAGTTCAGAGCTAAATCTAAATGCTTATTCTCTTCTTACCGAATAGTTTTTGAGATATCGGCCTGAGAGAAAAAATTGTTCCGACATGAAACTGCTCTCAACGAGGTCTGTGTGTTATCTCGAGTGACGACCGTGAGGATTTCTGGGAAGAAATAAGTTGCCGTTGGGTTCTTCGAATGTATTTGTAGTCCCATAATATTCAATAGAGGGCAGACGTCTCTACCGGAACTCACACCAAAACAATCGAAACTGATAAATAGCACAACGGGTACAAGGAAAATATGTATTTTAGATTTTTGGGTGAACTGTCCCTTTAATATTTGCTTCTTTTTCTATTGAATTTCCCGTCTAGTCGACCTCCTCCGGCCTCGAGAAAGTACTGAGAGATGGAAAACCACTCTTCTCCTTCTGCGTGGTCATCGCTTTGATTTCAGGAGTCAGGAGCACACAAAACAGGTTGGAATCCATTGTTGGTCAACATGTGCGTTTTCCCGCATGTTGTTCTATTACGATGTTCCCAGATCTCTACGGCGTTATCGTAAGCCTCGGAAATAAACAACGCGAATAACTTCTCGTTATGAACTGGAATTCCAAGGAGAGCGTGGAGCGGGTCACAGCGCACCGCAGGTGGTCCGGTACTCGCTCGGGGGCCCAGTGGACCAGAAACACCCCCCTAAAGCACATCAGTGTCGGATTCGGGGGTACGGGGCTCTCCCATTGGCCCTCCCCGGTCCTCCGCCTCCCGTTTCCCGCTAAGGGCCTCGTTTGGGATGCGAAAAAAAAAAAAAAGGTCATCGCTCGTCCATTAGTGCCGGGCTCAGCCAGAGTTTCGTGGCTCCGTGTTTGTTTTTCCGTCGCGCTGAAGGAGCGTACGTTTTTTTTGTTTTGTTCCTACAACCTGTAAGACGGCGTCCGTCGACCAGAGCGCCGCTCACCTCACCTCTCTGCTCCTCCGCTCAACACATGTGTGTGTGTGTGTGTGTTTTCTATTCCTTTCTTTCCGACAGGTCAGGGGTCGCCACTTAGTGTGGAGGGCTTGGGTGTGGTCGGGGGGGGGGGGGGGGGGAGAAAAGCACATGTGACACTGGATCCGGGCCGGGCTAATGGCCATTACTCGGTAAGCAGTGTGTGTCATGGCCTTCGGTTCGCCCGAGATAATAAGGGCTGCCGGGTTAAACCCACAGGATCAGGGAGTGGTTGTGTGACTGTTGTCTTTGTTGATCTGCAATCAGTCTCACCGTGGAGCAGTACGCGGAATGGAACGCCCCCCAAATCTGCATGACTGGAGAGAGAGAAAAGTGTTACATATACTGAGATTAGAGCGGGCGCGATGACTCAGGCGCCGACTGTGAAGCCTGGGAGTGACTGATAACAGCAGATATTCAGGGGATTACGTGATAAACCAGAAACATGTGTGTGTGTGTGTGTGTAGATTTATAATGCTCATAACACAATAGATTACGTGTTTTATTCTATTCTGTTTTTGAAGGCAAAAGTCATAAAAAAGTTCAAATGAAGTGGCTGGCGGTGAACTTCCCGTGTACATATCACTCTACAGGTGTCAAACACAAATTGAAGAGAAATTTCCCGTGCTTTTAATTTGAAGGTTTAGGATTAAATGGATTCACGTCGTAATATTAGAGACATTTCCTTATGTACAATATTTCTACACTCAAATAAACAATAATCAAATGCAAATGTTATTTAACTATATTTTCGAGGAGTTTAGAAAGTGTTTCCGGCCCTTTAACCCTCCTGTTACCTTCACATGTACTAACATATTTTACCCTCGGGGTCAATTTGACCCCAGCAATTAAAACCTCCAGAAAATTATTAGAATTAATATTGTTTCCCAAGTTTAAGTGTGAGGTACTTTATGTTTGTTTGTTGACTACCTAAATAGCCCTTTAAATATATAAAAAAGTTGATATTTCTTATATGTTTGACAGTGAAAAACAGCCTGGGGTCAAATTGACCCCAAAGAACACCAACGTTAAACATTGAATGGGGTCAAATTGACCCTAAAGGTAACAGGAGGGTTAAGAGGCCGGCCATGATGCTGATTTGGCCCACGGTGAACATGAGTTGCTCTATAGGTAGATACTACTCAGGAAATGAGTGAGAGGCGGGATCAGGAGGCCCCTTGTTCACGCAAATTATCCAACACATCCCCCATAATTAAGTTCAGAATTTCAATATTTTGTGGAAAATAAGACGGTAAACCAGCCGCGATGCCTCCAGAGAAGCCGCAGACCACAGAGTGAACGGGGGGAAGCTGAGCTTTCACTAGACGTAAGCAAGACGGGGCTCAGGGCGAGGTCAAAGGTCACTGAAGCCATACCTGCAGAGTGATCATATGCTGCTGTCAAGTCATCACGGGCACTTCATCTTTTTGTTTGTCACATCTGTCAAACATTTCTGTTCACCACGACGTGCTTTTAGTCGCCAAAATAAAATGTATAAAAGGATGAGGTAACGTTTGGCCTCGAGAAACAATAATTTGACATTTTGGAAAAATATATATGCTATTTGCTTTTCTTGCCGAGACTTGGCCGACAGTCGATGTGAGATCAATACCACTGCTGTGTCTGAACATATGTAGCTTCAGCCAGCAGCTGGTTGGCTTAGCTTCGACACAAGAGGCGGGATATCAGGCCTGAGCCTTACAGCCCCCCCCCCCCCCACACCAAACCACTTTGTGACCCTCTGCACACATGAACACATGAACATATGCACACATGAACACATGAACATATGCATGCATGAACATATGCACACATGAACATATGCATGCATGAACACATGAACACATGAACATATAAACATGAACACATGCACACATGAACATATAAACACATGCAAACATGAACACATGAACATATGCATGCATGAACACATGAACATATGCATGCATGAACACATGAACATATAAACACATGCAAACATGAACACATGCATGCATGAACATATGCATGCATGAACACATGCCCATATTAACACATGCACATATGCATGCATGAACATATGCATGCATGAACACATGAACACATGCCCACATGAACATATGCATGCATGAACACATGAACATATGCATGCATGAACACATGAACATATGCATGCATGAACACATGAACATATGCACACATGAACATATGCATGCATGAACACATGAACACATGAACATATAAACATGAACACATGCACATATGCATGCATGAACACATGAACATATGCATGCATGAACACATGAACATATAAACACATGCAAACATGAACACATGCATGCATGAACATATGCATGCATGAACACATGCCCATATTAACACATGCACATATGCATGCATGAACATATGCATGCATGAACACATGAACATATGCATGCATGAACATATGCATGCATGAACACATGAACATATGCATGCATGAACACATTAACATATGCATGCATGAACACATGAACATATGCACACATGAACATATGCATGCATGAACACATGCACACATGAACATATAAACATGAACACATGCACACATGAACATATGAACATATAAACACATGCAAACATGAACACATGAACATATGCATGCATGAACACATGAACATATGCATGCATGAACACATGAACACATGCATGCATGAACACATGAACATATGAACACATGAACATATGCATGCATGAACACATGAACATATGCACACATGAACATATAAACATGAACACATGCACACATGAACATATGAACATATAAACACATGCAAACATGAACACATGAACATATGCATGCATGAACACATGAACATATGCATGCATGAACACATGCATGCATGAACACATGAACATATAAACACATGCAAACATGAACACATGCATGCATGAACATATGCATGCATGAACACATGCACATATGCACACATGAACACAAGCCCACATGAACACACAAACACATGAACATATAAACACATGCAAACATGAACACATGCACACATGAACATATGCATGCATGAACACATGAACATATGCATGCATGAACACATGCATGAACACATGCCCATATTAACACATGCACATATGCATGAACACATGCATGCATGAACACATGCACATATGCATGCATGAACACATGCACATATGCATGCATGAACACAAGCACATATGCATGAACACATGCACATATGCATGAACACATGCACACATGAACACAAGCCCAGATGAACGCATGAACACATGAACATATAAACACATGAACATATGCATGCATGAACACATGAACACATGAACATATGCATGCATGAACACGTGCATGCATGAACACATGAACATATAAACACATGCTAACATGAACACATGCATGCATGAACACATGCACATATGCATGAACACATGCACATATGCATGAACACATGCACATATGCACACATGAACACAAGCCCACATGAACACATAAACACATGAACACATGAGCACATGAACACATGAACACATGGACACATGAACACATGGACACATGAACACATGAACACATGAACACATGAACACATGAGCACATGAACACATGAACACATGAACACATGAACACATGGACACATGAACACATGAACACATGAGCACATGAACACATGGACACATGAACACATGAGCACATGAACATGAACACATGAACATGGACACATGAACACATGGACACATGAACACATGAACACATGGACACATGAACACAAGCCCAGATGAACGCATGAACACATGAACATATAAACACATGCAAACATGCACACATGAACATATGCATGCATGAACACGTGCATGCATGAACACATGAACATATAAACACATGCTAACACGAACACATGCATGAACACATGCACATATGCATGAACACATGCACATATGCATGCATGAACACATGCACATATGCATGAACACATGCACATATGCCCACATGAACACATGCACATATGCACATGAACACAAGCCCACATGAACACATAAACACATGCAGACATGAACACATGAGCACATGAACACATGAGCACATGAACACATGGACACATGAACACATGAGCACATGAACACATGGACACATGAACACATGAACACATGGACACATGAACACATGGACACATGAACACATGAGCACATGAACACATGGACACATGAACACATGGACACATGAACACATGAACACATGGACACATGAACACATGAACACATGGACACATGAACACATGAGCACATGGACACATGAACACATGAACACATGAACACATGGACACATGAACACATGAGCACATGGACACATGAACACATGGACATGAACACATGAACACATGGACACATGAACACATGGACACATGAACACATGAACACATGGACACATGAACACATGAACACATGGACACATGAACACATGAACACATGAACACATGGACACATGAACACATGGACACATGAACACATGAACACATGGACACATGAGCACATGGACACATGGACACAACACATGACACATGAACACATGAGCACATGAACACATGGACACATGAACACATGGACACATGAACACATGGACACATGAACACATGAACACATGAACACATGAACACATGAGCACATGAACACATGGACACATGGACACATGAACACATGGACACATGAGCACATGAGCACATGAACACATGAACACATGAGCACATGAACACATGAGCACATGAACACATGGACACATGAACACATGAACACATGAACACATGAACACATGAACACATGAACACATGATGAACACATGAACACATGAACACATGAACACATGAACACATGAACACATGAACACATGAACACATGAACACATGCACACATGAACACATGCACACATGAACACATGAGCACATGAACACATGAACACATGAGCACATGAACACATGAACACATGAGCACATGAACACATGCACACATGAACACATGCACACATGAACACATGAACACATGAGCACATGAACACATGAACACATGAGCACATGAACACATGCACACATGAACACATGAGCACATGAACACATGAGCACATGAACACATGAACACATGAGCACATGGACACATGAACACATGAACACATGAACACATGAACACATGAGCACATGAACACATGGACACATGAACACATGAACACATGAACACATGAACACATGGACACATGAACACATGAACACATGGACACATGAACACATGAGCACATGAACACATGAGCACATGAACACATGAACACATGAACACATGAGCACATGAACACATGAACACATGAGCACATGAGCACATGAACACATGAACACATGAACACATGGACACATGAACACATGAACACATGGACACATGAACACATGAACACATGAGCACATGAACACATGAACACATGAACACATGGACACATGAACACATGAACACATGGACACATGAACACATGAACACATGGACACATGAACACATGAACACATGAGCACATGGACACATGAACACATGGACACATGAACACATAAACACATGAACACATGAACACATGAACACATGAACATGAACACATGAAGACATCACATGAACACATGGACACATGAACACATGAATACATCACATGAACACATGGACACATGAACATGAACACATGAACACATGAACACATGAACATGAACACATGAACACATCACATGGACACATGAACACATGAAGACATCACATGAACACATGAACACATGGACACATGAACACATGAACACATGAACACATGAACACATGAACACATGAACACATGAATACATGAACACATGAACATGAACACATGAACACATGCACACATGAACACATGGGCACATGAACACACGGACACATGGACACATGGCCACATGGGCACATGCACACATGGACACATTGACACATGAGCACATGGACACATCATCACATGACACATGAACACATGAACACATGACACATGAACATGAACACATGACACATGAACACATGACACATGAACACAGACACATGAACACATGACACATGAACACATGGACACATGAACACATGAACACATGACACATGACACATGACACATGGACACATAAATACATGAATACATCACATGAACACATGGACACATGAATACATCACATGAACACATCACATGAACACATGAACACATCACATGAACACATGAAGACATGAAGACATCACATGAACACATGAACACATGAACACATGGACACATGGACACATGAACACATGAACACATGAACACATGAACACATGAACACATGAACACATGAACACATGACACATGAACACATGAACACATGGACACATGAACACATGAACACATGAACACATGAACACATGAACACATGAACACATGGACACACGAACACACGAACACACGAACACATGAACACATGAACACATGAGCACATGAACACATGGACACATGAGCATGCACATGAACACATGACACATGAACACGTGAAGACATCACATGAACACATGAACACATGAACACATGAACACATGGACACATGAACACATGAGCACATGAACACATGAACACATGAACACATGGACACATGAACACATGAACACACGAACACATGAGCACATGAACACATGGACACATGAACACATGAACACATGAACACATGAACACATGAACACATGAACACATGGACACATGAACACATGAACACATGAGCACATGAACACATGGACACATGAACACATGAACACATGAACACATGAACACACGTGAACACACGTGACCACATGAACACATGAACACATGAACACATGAACACATGACACATGAGCACATGAACACATGGACACATGAGCACATGAACACATGAGCACATGAACACATGAGCACATGAACACATGAACACATGAACACATGAACACATGAACACATGAACACATGAACACATGAGCACATGAACACATGAACACATGAACACATGGACACATGAACACATGAACACATGAACACATGAACACATGAACACATGAGCACATGAACACACGAACACATGAACACATGAACACATGAACACATGAACACATGAACACATGAGCACATGGACACATGAACACATGAACACATGAACACATGAGCACATGGACACATGAACACATGAACACACGAACACATGAACACATGAGCACATGAACACATGAGCACATGGACACATGAACACATGAACACACGAACACATGAACACATGAGCACATGGACACATGAGCACATGAACACATGAACACACGAACACATGAGCACATGAACACATGAACACATGAACACACGAACACATGAACACATGAACACATGAACACATGAACACATGAACACATGGACACATGAACACACGGACACATGAACACACGGACACATGAGCACATGAACACATGAACACATGAACACATGAACACATGAGCACATGAACACATGAACACATGAACACATGAACACATGAACACATGAACACATGAACACATGAACACATGAACACACGTGAACACATGAACACATGAACACACGTGAACACATGAACACATGAACACGCATGAACACACGTGAACACATGAACACATGAACACATGAACACATGAACACATGAACACATGAACACATGAACACATGAACACATGAACACATGAACACATGAACACATGAACACATGAGCACATGAACACATGAACACATGAACACATGAACACATGCAGACATGAACACATGCAGACATGAACACATGAACACATGCACATGAACACATGAACACATGAACACATGAACACATGAACACATGAACACATGAACACATGCAGACATGAACACATGCAGACATGAACACATGAACACATGAACACATGAAGACATGAACACATGAAGACATGAACACATGCAGACATGAACACATGCAGACATGAACACATGAACACATGCAGACATGAACACATGCAGACATGAACACATGAAGACATGAACACATGAACACATGAACACATGAACACATGAACACATGAAGACATGAACACATGCAGACATGAACACATGCAGACATGAACACATGAACACATGAACACATGAACACATGAACACATGAACACATGAACACATGAACACATGAACACATGAACACATGAACACATGAACACATGAACACATGAACACATGAACACATGGACACATGAACACATGCAGACATGAACACATGAACACATGAAGACATGAACACATGAACACATGAACACATGCAGACATGAACACATGCAGACATGAACACATGAACACATGAACACATGAACACATGAACACATGCAGACATGAACACATGCACACATGAACACATGCAGACATGAACACATGAACACATGAACACATGGACACATGAACACATGAACACATGCAGACATGAACACATGAACACATGCAGACATGCACCAGCCCCGTTAGCACATAAAGGGCGATCTGCTCCTCTCAGACAAAGAGCTAACCGGGCCTCCGATAACACAATGACAAAGCGTGTACATGCCCGTCGTCGCATTCTCTTGCTCAACCGTGCGCCAGGTCAAAGGTGAACGGAGATACCCGAGAGTGACGCCACACGCACACACACACCTGCTCCGTCCTGTTGTTTCAGAAAGCGATGAAACGAACCGCGCATACGCGTGATCTGGGTCACCAGAAGCTGTTTCCATGTTGGAAAGCGAAGCCCGCTGTAAGAATGTGACGGAACTCTTTTCTGTGTGTGTGTTCTTTTATATGTTCCTGCCACATATCAAAGAGCACGCTGATCAATACTTCCGCTGAAACCAGGCCTGCTCGGTTTGATCGCCCCCAGGGGGTCAATACCCCCCCCCCCCCTCCTCCCGACTGCTCCTCTGTGCACCTATTAACTTCCACCACAGAGAAACTCCCTTTTTAGTTCTGCTTTGCTGGGTCCATTTCCCATTTTCTATCTTTTAATGATAACATGCGTCTCTTAATGTCGAGCAGTCTGACGGTGCAGTGTTACATCACCACGGTCGGTAAGCCCGGGGCTACAATGAGAGCTCTTTTCTTTATTTTAAAGCCTATATTTGATTACATTTTGGCCTCATTAAAAGTGTGAATTAGAGGCTAGTCTTATGAATGTGTAGATCACCATCACGGGGATTCTTTTGTTAGTGAAGAACACTTTAAATCTGGTGATTCTCAGGCAGGTTCGGGACTTATTGGGGTTTAATGTCCTTTTCTTAAAGTGGATTTACGGGGCGTGTTGATCAGTTTGTAAACTTCCCTGAAGTACGCTGTGAATATTATCATAAGCTGCATTATGGGTGTTTGGATGTCAACATCAGTACACAACTCATTAGACAGTTTAACTTTTCAAAAAATACGGGGTTTATTGACTTAACTGCGATCAATACTTTACAAGAGGGGGAGGGGGGGGGGGAACAAAAAACAGGTTTTCATATAAACTCACAGAAATTACTGTAGTGAAAAAAACATGGCTGAAAAAATACATTCAACTGTTTTACTTTCTTTGTGTCAAAAATGTGTGTTCACCTCGTCCCCAAACACGTGTAGGAAACAAGAGTGACTTTTCAATTGTCCTCCATTTTTTAAATCAAATATAAAAAAGGCAGAGGCGCCTTAGCTACCTGGAATGTATTCAAAGAGGCACTTCCAATGGTCGAGAGCGGGCCCAAGCAAGAGCGTCAAGCATCCAATCAAATGAACCCATTTGGTCACAGCTATTGCTTGTAATAACAGACGGGGGGGGGGGGGGGGTGGTGTAATAACTGACAGTTCAACAAAAACCAGTCCCGACTGGGAGACGCCCCTAAACCAGTGGGACGTCTCCCAGCAGCCCCCCCCCCCCTTCTTTAAAATTCTACCGTCGACCCAAGTATTGAAGAGTTAATAATGTAATAACGGTTAGCTACCGTTACCGTCGGTTACGTGAAGGGGCAAGATGTCGGGAATGAATACAAGCAAATCTAGTAGAGGTGGAATTGCAGTCCGATATGGGGGAGTAAGGAAAAAAAGTACAATAAATAATCAAAACGCAAAAAAACCCATCTTTTTTTTTTGCATTTCTTTTTTGTTGTTGCTTTAAATTAAGGTTCATTTTTGACAAAGTGTAGTTGCAGAACAAAAAGTCATTGAAGTACAATATATTAAACTGTGAAAAAAGGAAAACTGACAAAAACGTCTTCACAATCTTTAGATTAATATGGAAGATCATAATTTAACATAAAAGAAAATATATTCTATTGTTCATTATCCAGATAAATACAAAAAACAAAATTAACCAAAAAAAATGCATATGATCAGCAATAAATATGTTCTGATAAGTTAAATAAAGCAGTGACAAGCAATAATAACCGTAATAATAACATTAATAAAAAATAATTATCAAATAAAGAAAGCAAAAGAAAAATGTAATGAGTACAGTCTCCTCAGAGCAGGTACTAAAGTTGTTGTTTTCTGTGGGGGTGTAAAATAAAATAGCTTGGAAATCCGACTTTGTCGTGTTGCAGGATGCAGAACTGCATGATGGGAATGCTGGAAATCCCCCCAGATCCCCAGAGAAGATGAAGGCCGGGAGGCGGGGCCAAAGTCTTACAGGTTTAATGATCAGTTTGATATCAAGACTTCCTTCCCAATGAAAAAAAAGAGAGCCAGTGACCAGCAACAGGAGTCAACTTAGGGGGGGGGGGCGGCAGGAGGGAGGGAAAGGGGGGGGGGATAACCAACTTCCAGTTCAAAGACCTTCCTGCAGACTCACCCAGTCCACAATTACATAAGACGAGGCTTGAGAAGAACTGTGACAAGGGCAGAGGGGAGAGGAGGGGGGGTATATAAATGAGAAAGAACCAAAAACAGTAGTCCATTCACCCGAAACACATGCAGGAACCGCCCCCAGGCACTTTGTTTTCTTTCTCCCCTCCTTAAAAAAAAAAAATTATTCATATCTTTCAGGGTCTATTTTTTCTTTTTTTTGTCTTAACTAAATACAAAAAACTGCTGCGGTAGATCTACAGTTACATTAGTGAGCACCCTCGAGCTAGCTCAAGAGGTGGGGGGGGGAGTGGTATCGTCAGGGGAAGAGGGCGGGAGAAAAGAGAGAGGAGGGGGTGAGGGGGTTGCGGGGCGAGTGCAAAGCACTCTCCTTTCCAAGGCCACTTGTGCTGCTACACATTCAAGAATAAATGAAAAAAGAGAAATAACAACAAGTGGCACCTGGAAAAACAGTCAATTCTTGTTCTCATGATTTGTCATTGTTCGATTTCCTCTGTTTTGTTGTTGTTTTTTTGGCACTTTGACACATGGCAGGGTACTTTTAATAAAAACTTGCTTCGCAGATTAACATGGAGGAAGTGATGAGAGAGAGAGAGAGAGAGAGTTCCTTTAACTGACTAGATCCTTGCAATGCCAACAAGGAACCAACACGGTGGTGTGAGGATGGGTGTGGGGTGTGGGGTGTGTGTGTGTGTGTGGGGGGGGTGTAGAGGTAGAGGGGAGTGCCGTGTTCTCTCCGCATCATTGAACTTAAAAAAATTTTTTTAAGTCAACCGGTGGATTGCTACGCAGTCTTTCTTTTGTTTTTAATCATCGGAGATGGAGAGGCGGCTGAAGATGGGGAGGCGGCGGGTCGTATCCAGCGTGGGGGACTCGGAGCCGCTCAGGCTGCCCCCGGAGCTGCTCTGGTAGCCGTCTTGGTCTGACAGAGAGTCGGGCGGGCTGGACGGAGTATCGAACATCTGGGGGGACACCAACATGGGTCTGAAATAGTATGGCGTGCTCGTGGGGGAGGGCGGCGCGGGGGCGTTGGCCTCCGTGCCCACGGGGCCCGCGTTGAGGCTGGGCCCGAACAGGTTGGCCAGCTCCTGGCTGGAGTAGGTGAACGGGTTGCTGCTGGGCCAGTCGGGCACCTCGTCGGGGAAGAACATGGGCGGCGGGGTGACGGAGGTGGGGCTGTCCCTCAGCCCGGCCGAGCTGGAGAAGCCCGCGAAGCTGTAGCTGTGCTGCAGCCGAGGCCTGTCCATCTTGTTGGAGGAGCCGAGGGGGGAGCACTGCTGCTGGGGGGGCCCGCGGCGCTCCTCGGCGTTGTGGATGAAGTGGCAGCGCGGCCCGTACGGGCAGAAGCCGATGGTGTGGAAGGTGCGGCACAGCTCCGTCTTGTACTTGGGGTGGCGGCTCAGGCTGCGCAGTTCGTGGATGCCGTGGGCGAACTGGCACTTGTCGCCGTACTTGCACGAGCCGTTCTCCTCGAAGGGCCGGCACAGCTCCGTCTTGTAGCGGCTGGAGTTCACCTGGCTGCCGGTGGGGCTGGCGGGGCCCAGGCACTTGTTGAGGGGCCGCTCGCCCGTCTCGGAGAAGGAGCGGTCCCGCATGCGGTTCTCCTTGTTGCCGCCGCCGCCGTTGTTGTTGTTGTTGTTGCTGCCGATCCCCGAGATGAGCGAGCAGTGGTCCGCCGCCTTCAGGCTGTTCAGGAACTGGTTCTGGCTGAACTTGGTGCTGCTGACGGAGTGCCGCCGCTGGTACACGCCCCCCACCGAGGGACACCCCACCGCCTTCCTGTCCAGCAGGGCTCCGGCGGGGCTGGAGATGGGCACGTTGGTGCCAGTGCATGAGACAGACATGGGATGGGGGGCGCCCAGGTTGTTGTTGTTGTAGCCGAGCAGCTTGTTGTTCTGCAGACACACAAAAAGAACACACACACGGTTAGAACCGATATCCTGCATGGTCCTCTGAGCTGGTGGGCTACAGAGAGAAGAGGAAGAAGAAGAAGAAGAAGAGGAAGAAGAAGAAGAAGAAGAAGAAGGCTCCTCTTGCATGACTGTGTTCTTCTTGGCTCCGACAACATGAGCGGATACAGGCCTATAGAACAGCAGCTGGTTTGGCAAGTTGCCTCGGCGAGGAATGTGTGCCGGGGTTTTTCAGTAAATGGAGCACAGCAGAGGCCACAGCGGCTGCACCGCTTGAATAAAGATAAATGGCCGAAGCATCCTGCCGAGTGGAGGAGAGGGAACGCGTTGCATGTGCTCCTCAATACTTCTACAATCTACACACACTAGAGGATGTGACAGGGGGATGAAACCTACTACAAATGAACTAAAGAAGAAAATTAAACCTTTCTGACTCCTTAACACGCATGTAAACACAGTGCGGTGAACCATTCATATTTGTATGACCCCCCCCCCCCCCTCCTATAAAGTTAAAGCGTTTCTACATATTAAACCACATAAACAGTTTTATGGTGGAGATAGAGAGTTAGGCGAAGCCAGACACATCTAGTCAATGATTGGCCAGCATGTGGTCTGCTTTTGTGGAGGAGTATAAAAATAATAAAAAGTGGCGCAAAAAACTGCGCTCATTAGCAGCGCGTGAAGCGCCGTGACCGGCTGCCAGGAACGAGACTTTCTTTTCCTTTTTTTTCCCGGTCGTGGTGAACCGACGTGGCACGCGGTGCACGTTCAACGGTACACGCCTCAACAGGTGTTGATTAAAAGTTAGAATATATATATATATATATACACACACACACTCGTTTGGTTTTTTTAAACACCAAGCGGCGCGTGCACCGGGGGGAACAACAACGACGGGTCGGGAGAAGAAGCGCAAAAATCAAAACAGGCGCGTCACAGGCGGAGGGCCGCGGGCACGCGGGCATCATTCCTCCACAGCGGCTAACAAGCTGCTGCTAACATGGCCACACACACACACACACACTCGCACACACAGAGTGAGAGTGAGAGTGAGAGAGAGAGAGAGACATATTAAAAAGTTGTCCAGCTACCTTGTTCATTACTTCGAAGTCGAAGAAAGGCGACACCACGGCTGCGGTCATCTTTGCAGCGGACCACGGTTTAAATCAAAAAAAGTAGTACAAAAAAATAAATTATAAAAAATTAAAAAAATTAAATATACGTGTGTCTGCTTGCTCGCGGAAAAAAAAAGTTGCGCCGGTCTGCCGAGTTGTCTGGTGTCAGCTCCCGTGTGTGCGTGACCCTGCAGAACACCCCCTCTGCCCCGCGCCGCGCGCGCATCGCCTTTATAATCCTTCGCAGGAGGAGCCTCGAGCGCTGGGCGGTCACTTCTCCTCTTTTTCTTTTTTTCTTCTTCTTCTTCTTCTCTGTAAACTTTTTTTCTTCTTCTACTCCTTCCTCTTTTGTGAAGGGACAAACTTTGTCTGTGGGTTGTCAGCTTAGTTTGAGATTACTATGAAGACTGAACACTTTTTATATGATCAGCGTGCAGTGAAGAAGTTTATTGGACTTATTGCGACATTGTGCTCTGTTTATGAACTCAAACTTCAATGTTTAAAGTATTTCTTATTGGCTGACACACTTTATTCCCCTCCTCTCCTCGTGGAAGTCTGCTCCTCCGACCCTCTGGAGTTGTTTACTTGCACCATCCTCTGGTTTCAGCTCCACTCCTCCGTCATTAATGTTCTCCTGATTGCTGTAACTGTAACGTCCCTTCATGGGACTTCCCGGTGAATAACGGGCAGCTAGGTTTTGTTGTTGTTGTTGTTGTTGTTGTTTTTAAACTCCTTCCAGACCTCACTAACTTCAATACCTCACACTCCAGCTCCTCTTGCACCTGGGTGTGTGTGTGTGTGTGTGTGTCTGTGTGTGTGTGTGTGTGTGTGTGTGTGTGTGTGTGTGTGTGTGTGTGTGTGTGTGTGTGTGTGTGGGGATGCCTTGCGTCATTCCATCAGGCATAACCTGATACGCCAGTGACCTCACCGGAGTCGACCGTGGCCCCGGTGACAACGGCGCTCGCGGGCCGCCACTGCTGCACGTGAAAGAGGCTGCGGGGGGAGGGGGGGGAGGGGGGGGGGGATCCTATACAAATCCATTGTGGTCCATCGACCTCCCCTCCCTCCCCTCTTGTTTGAGTCCGTGACGGAGCGCCCATCGGCCGAGTGCGGAGTCAATGTCAGGGTTGGGTTGCAAAGCGAGGAGGAGGAGGAGGAGGAGGAGGAGGGAATAAAATAAAGGCCCGTGCTGGGGGGGAGAGAAGAAAATAATCTGTTAACCAGGAGAAGGGGAGAAAGAGAGAAAACAAGTTTGAGATGGAGGAGGGGGGCGGGGGTGATGTCGTGAGGGGGGAGATTTATGAGGGGACGTTTATTACTACACAGCGCTGCCCCCAGGGGAGGTGAGGGAAGAGGAGTGGGGGGGGCAAAACATTCCCTTTTTTCCCTTCCTCTTCTTTGCCCATACAGAAGCCACACGGGGGAGGAGGGGGGAGCTTTGTCTCTGCAGGAGGGGGCGGGGCAACTTGTTTTTCTGCTCAACTTGTTGCACGCGGTCGAGTTAGAAGAGGACATGCAACACTTCAAACGGATCCAGGCCTATATATATATATACAAATATACAGATATATATATTTTATATGTATATATATATATATTTATGTATATGTATATATATGTATATATACATATATAATATATATACATATTTATAATATATGTATACATATATAAAAATATATATATATATCTATATATATATATATATAATATATATATAATATATATATGAAATCCCACCTGCAGGTCCAAAGGCCTCGTCCCTCTGATTGATTAAGTAGATCAGATCTTCTCTCCTCTGTAGCAGAGGAGATTTACAGCAGCGCTTTTTGAGACGTCGTCTCTATTCCGGCCTCCAGGAGCCTCCAGGAGCCTCACGCTCTACCGCCGTTTACTTTAATCCTCTCACACGTATCAGAGCACTCGCCTGTTGTCGTCCTTCCATGCAGGTTTTTCGGGAGGAGACACCTGTTTCCTGCCCGAGTGAAAATCTCTCAGGGGGATGTCGTCCATATTGAGTTGTCAGTCTGTCTTTTTCGGAAAAAAAGTTAAGATCAAGACCCCGAAATGTCTATTTGGTGTCATTTGAATGTGTAATGCGTAATACCTCAAAACACGAGTCATAAACCCAAATAAAGTCAATGTACTGTCGAATATGAAAAAGAGAAAAGCAGTAGATTATCATGAATGAAAAGCTAGAAGTAGAGAATGCTTTGGGAAAGGACTGGAACAAACTGGAAGATCAAATATACATATATATATATATATATATATATATATATATATATATATACTACCGTTCAAAAGTTTGGGGTCACTTAGAAAGGTCTTTATTTTTCAAAGAAAAGCACTGTTTTTTCAATAAAGATAACATTAATCAAAAACACACACTATACATTGTTAATGTGGTAAATGACTATTCTAGGTGGAAACGTCTGGTTTCTAATGAAATATCTCCAGAGGTGTATAGAGGCCCATTTCCATCAACTATCACTCCAGTGTTCTAATGGTACATTGTGTTTGCTAATCGCCTTAGAAGACTAATATCTGATTAGAAAACCCGTGCAATTATGTTAGCACAGCTGAAAACAGTTATGCTGGTGATATAAGCTATACAACTGGCCTTCCTTTGAGCTTGAAGTTTGAAGAACAAAATTAATACTTCAAATATTAATCATTATTTCTAACCTTGTCAATGTCTTGACTATATTTCCTAATCAATTTTCAATTCATTTGATAAATAAAAGTGAGTTTTCACGGAAGACACAAAATTGTCTGGATGACCCCAAACTTTTGAACGGTAGTGTATATTTATACATACTTCCATGACAGCTCGTAAAAGTCAAGGGTGTAATATTTATGAGTTGTTCCTGTCCAATCATTTCATCGACCCCCCAAGTGAAAAGAACAATCTAGATGTCAGCTCTCCTTCCTCCGGCAGGATCTTCCTCTCCCTGTTGACAGAGTCTCTCTCTCTCTCTCTCTCTTTAGATGTGTGCTCCTCAAGGTCAACCCTGTCCTCCTCCAGGCTTGTACGGCCCTATCAGTGTCTGTTGGCGCTGCTGCAGTCAGTCACTCCTCTCTCTCTCTCTCCCTCTTTCTCTCTCTCTCTCTGGAGGGTTTGATTCCCGCCTCCTGCTGCTTGGAGACCCCCGCGTCCTCAAAAAAAGGGAGGATGGGTCACCGATAAGGTTTAAGTGGGATGGCTGGACGTTCAATCTTTTATCTTTGCTCGGGCGGCGGAGATGAAAGAAGTCCTGGGGAAACTCAACGGATTGGGAGTCTCGGTCTCTAGCGGCAGCTCGCCGTCGTTCCTCCTCCCGTCCACCAGAGGGCAGAGTTCTCCCTTTACCTGTTCACTCCCACCTCTCCTTGACCAGTATTTAAAGGGTCCACCTCGTGCGCCTGCATCACAAATGTGGATTGTCATATCTGTGACACCGGTGAGACTCGATAAGGGGGGGGGGGGGGGTTGCACAATCAACCTTTTTTCCCCCGCTCACACACTGACTCACATCAGACCGATCAGATGCACACACACACACACACACACACACACGGACGCTCAGACGTGTTGCGCGGTGATGCAAGCTCCACTTCACACGGGCTCATGACACGGCATCTTCAAAAAGGAAAAATAAATAGTATTTCTCTTCCCCCCCCCCCCCGACTGCCTCGTGGGGTTCATCAAGTTTATTTTGCAGCCGAAGTATCTGGGACGAAACAGTCCCCCCCCCCCCACACACACACACATGAGGCTATTACTGTGAGTGGAACGTTCTCTCTTCTTCAGAAATGTATTTTTTTGTTTGTTGCGGTTGAAAATCATCTGGCCGAGGTGAGAGGTCAGATCCTTTCTGTTTTACTTGAGGAACAATGTACAAACACTTTTTTAAAGTCTCAATATGTCAAAGTACAGCGCATAATGTACTGGAGACATCGAGTATAAAGAACTCAATGCACCCTCGTACCATGTAGTTTATAATTATTGCTGCTGCTGCACGTGCTAATAGTTTAACCCGTAACGCCACATTTTATCTTCAAGTCTACATGACAGAAACTACAGATGTGGAATAAAAGTAGTGGAATAAAAAGTATTAATAGCAGCATGCAATAGAAATACTGGAGTGAGAGTAAAAGCACACAGTGTCCATTTCACCACTGGAAGCAGCGGCCAATCAAAAGCCAGAGATTATTAAACAGCACAACTTCCCCATTTCTTCTTGTGGCACGCGAGCTCGTCTTCCGGAACTCTCGACGAGAGCAGAATGTCGAGCGGTCGCTTTCTCCAATATGTTTTTCCACGTTCGTGCATGCTTCACCTTCCTTCTCACGTCTCACGGTATGTTCCGGGAGGCCATGTGGTCATCATCTGGCGGGGTCGGCGAAAGCGGCCTCGGAGGGAAAAGGGTGAGCGAGAGAGAGAGAGAGAGAGGGAACATAAGAACGAGCGGGCGATTAATCGTCCATGCGAGCAGCCGCAGCGCGGTTAGTGGTCGACCGCCGCTCGCTCTCGCTGATGTCGTTCCCACGACTCGCTCCAAGCCGCTGCCCCGTCCGCTCCAACTGCCCTCCGCCTCACACGGGGCGGGATGGCGGTGGCGATGGCGACGGCGGTGGCTTTTGGCCGTCCCCCCCCCCCCCCAAGTCGGTGCCAATTCACAGCGAAACAGAAGGACAGTGAATGATGTTTCGGTTGAAAAGGCGAGGTCGCGGAAGAAAAAAAAATGGCAACAAAAGGCGAGGCCAGAGGGGGGGGGGGGGGTTGAAGAAGATTTACTGTCCGATTCTCCCGCTGACGCGCCGGAGGGTTGCATTTATATTTAGAGCGGGCCACCGCTTCCTCCTCCGACTTCCTAACCCGAGTTCTTCTTCCCGAGGAACACAATCTCTGTCTCTGTCCACAGGGCTCGTGGTGAGGGGGAGAGTTTGGGTTTCCACTGAGGGGTCGCGGCTAAAAGGTCAACGCCATCGAGCTGAAGGGACGAGACGAGGACCGGCGGCGGCTACGTGACTCACGGGGGGGGGGACGGGGACACACACTTAGGGGGGAGAACGGAGGTTTAGGGACGTAGTGCTTGTTGTGTCCAGTCCCCCCGCCCCCACCCCCTCCACCCCTCCACCCCTCCGCTGGGGACCGGGGCAGACCTGACCCGGGTCCAGGTGTCACGCACCATGCGGGCGGACGCCTGAAACGAGATCTTCCTCGAGCTCCTCACTCAACGCCCAGGCGGGGAAAAAAGAAAAATCAATGGGCTTTGTGTGGCGTCGGTGGAACAGTGGAAAGCATTCTCTCTCTCTCTCTCTCTCTCTCTCTCTCTCTCCCATCTGTCTCCATTGGCCGAGGCCACTCTCGGACCTCACAACCGGCCCTGTGTGGTCACTCCTAGACTAGAGTTACACGGTCCATGTGTCCGGCTCTCTCTCTCTCTCTCCGGACACAATACACAAAGCACAACCCACGCCGCCCCCGTGTGTGTGATCCCGCCCACTTTTCTCACACTTAACCCCCCCTCCCCATCGCAAAATGTATTGAATTGGACTTGATCCCTTCAAGTTATTGATATTGCTCCAGATGCCGTTTGAAGACGATGTTCTGACCACAGCGAACGCCCACGTCGTAAAGGACACTTTGGGAAATGAGCTTTTTCAGAGATGGTGTGTGAATTTTTTTTATTTATTAAATAGACGTTTAATGAGCTGTGAGAGTAAGATCAGCTGTTTGTGACCCCGGAGCAGATTCCTCCTCGTTGTTGTTGATGATTTATTGTGAAAAAACACGTGCTTTTAAATTGCTAACGCAACTCTCTCCTTTGACGCTTTTAGTTAACTCTCGTTTTTTTAAATTATTGCTAATAAACGCTACAAGTCGTATCAATACCCCTCGGCTTGGAGGCCTCTGGGGTTGTTGTTTTTCCCGGCGCTACTCTCTTCCACGATTGAGGCGACGGCCTCGAGCGGCTCGACCGAAAAGACAACAGAAGAACAAGGAGGCAAAGAATTCGGCAAAAACGCAAATACCGAAAAACACGACACGAATACGGACACACCAATGCACCACGTTTCTGTTTGTTGTCGTTTATATTTGCCGCCTGTTTTTCCGCACTTTGTTACAGTTTCTCTCCATGCGACCCGTTTTCTGCATTCGGTGGCGTTGTGGGCGGAGCTCTTCGCGGACGTAGCGGTGAACAGAGCTCCAGGTGCTTCGGCTTCAGCAGCAGATTGGTGAAACTGCACCTCAGGCCCCGCCCCCTTTCGGAGACGAGAAGCCGTCATCACGTCGCGCTCGGTTCTCCTCTTGTGACTCCTGGAGCGTTTCCGCGTGGATAAAGATCGAGGAGCCGGCGGTGGAACGATTTCCTGAGAGGAACATGGACCATAAACGGCATCTTCATGTTCCCACGGGGCCCGGCTCACCGAGCCCCTCGAAAGAAAAGCGAGTGACGGGGATGTTGTGTGATTGGCCAACAGTCCAAACACAGCGCTACCACAGCGCTACCCCCCCCCCTTCCCCCCCCCTCCCCCAAAAAGAGTTTGATGTCCAAGATAAGCTGAAAAACCACCCTGTGGGTCTTTGAGGCCGGTCCGGTCCAAAAGGCCCCAACTGTTCCCCCCTCTGCCTCCCTTTGTCCCCTCCCTCTCTCAGACGGCCGTCCTCCCTGGCAGTGGAAGGAGGTGCAGCTGCTCCTTTTTCTTCTTCCAAGAATCGGCCCATTCTGGTTGACTTTCCCTGGCCCGAGGCGATCGTGTTCTGCTGCCAGGGGTTGGACCTCCAGTCCGGGGACAATGGGGATTGTACTGCGGCCGTACACCTCGCAGGGGGACGATTACCCGCCTGCCAAAAATGTGAAAGCATCCACGGGTCCCGGACCAAAACCACTGCCTTCACGACCGAGTCAATTAGTCCATTTCATTAAAAACGGCTTGTTTCTGTCCCAGAGATACTTGTTCCGAGAGTTATGAGAACCGGGCTACGTCTCGTCTCCAGGTCCCTTGGAGGAGAATTCTTCGTCACTTCATTGAGAACAAGTGGAATGACTTTCTCCCCATTTGGCGTTACAGATGTTTCCCTTGCTCGCCAGCTGTGTTCTTGCGACGTCACGTATTCACCTCGTCGGGCTTCAAGTAAAGCGTTCGTAATCGGTGGCCTGCGAGGCTCAGTGCGATGCGTTCATTCAGAAGAACCCACAATGAGACCAAATGAGGGGCTGACTGTAATCTGCCCAGCAACACGTGAGTCGCTTTAACGGGCAAAATAAATAGCTGTGAAATATGAACCGAGTTTGTTTCTTTAGCTGTCGTGAGTGGTTTAATGATATTAGTGTGTGGTGTGTGTGTGTGTGTGTGTGTGTGTTTCCAGTAAGCACCATTAGTGTCACATCAGCGTGGGCCCAGGGGAGTGATCACTTCACTGCTGTGTGACGGAGGAATATGGAAACACTTCTTAATACATTCTGGTTTAGCTTCTTTCTTCTTCTTCTTCTTCTTCTTCTTCTTCTTCTTCTTCTTCTTCTTCTTCTTCTTCTTCTTCTTCTTCTTTCTTCCTTCTGTCTTTGGCTCTACAAAGTGTAGTAAAAATTCCATGGCTTTCCCAGAAATGAAAGTTTATTGTCTCCCCCCTCCCTCTCCTCTTCAGCCCCCCCTCCTCGTAAATAATGGCACATTTACCACAAAAAAGTCCCAAGCCGACGGCCCCCACTTTCATACTAGGACCACTACACGCCAAACAGCGCTGCCAGAACCGCCCCAAACAACCCCCCCCCCCCTCATTGAAGCCTTCCAACTGTCTGTTAGCGGGTCCACCGGGCCGAGGCCCCTCCAGCTCCAACACCCGGAGGGGAGAGCGGCCCAAATGCTGTCGGTGGGAACTCTACGTACGCCATTAAACTCCAATCTTTTTTTACTTGTGTTATCATAATAAAAAGCCGTGAGTACTTCCCCAGGCGAGCACGAGCATCAAAGGGCTTTCTTATGTTTGACGTTGCCCCGGCTACGATGTGCGCCCGTTGGATCCAGCGTTTATAAACCTGCAGGCTTTGCAGCGCCAACATTAATTTGTATTCAGTCACGAAATAATTTGTGGGTCGCCAATGACGCATTTAATTATTATATATATTTTTAAAACTAGCTCAATATTATTTGACTCATTCATTCTTCTTATTAAAACAACGAAGGGGCTTTGGACGGACTGAACTTGCTCGACGTGGAACTAAACTTGCCACACACATTAAGAGTCAAAGACGTAGCTGAAAGAAGTTTAATCCTTCAGAGTGGTGATTGGGCTCAACAGCGCCCCCTACAGATATTAATTTAAGCAGCCCCAGTGCTACGTTTGACCTACATGTCTAAAACTTGGTAGGCATTTGTAACACATGCAGACGGTAGTAAAAGTCTCTTGGGACCATGCTCCAAACCGTACCGGGAGTCGGCCATTTTGATTTCTGTGTGATTTTTCCATAGTCGAGCCCATTCCTCATCGGCAAATCATCGGATAGGCTTCAAATTTGGGCAGAACAGTCATAAAACCTTCGTGATTAAAGGTTATGTACTGCTCTCATGCTGGATTTTATCCTCACAAACACTTAAAAGAAGGATGCGGTCAATGTATATGCACATAAAATACAAAGATGTACTTATTTAAACCTTTATTTAACCAGGTGAATCCCATTGAGATTAAAACAAAAAAACACATAACAGGACGAGTTAAAAGAAACTAAAAGTTAAGAGACAAGTGACATCACGCCTTAATTTAAGAAACATTGACATTTTTGGGAACCTGCCTCCATTTCAAGATGTAACAGGTTCCAGGTCAACGCCACCCCTCTGTGTGTGAGGACATCTATGAACACGGGAACCTGGAGCATCTACCGTATGTATTCATAAAAGTCTCCACAGCTCTTCCGGGCACCCATCATGAGTTCACCCTGACCTGCTTTGATCATCCGCAACCAAAACAACCGAGCTTTAAAACGTTGTCTGCCGATTCCACTTTGTGAATGGAACAGAGTTAGCGGCGGAGGGGGAGGAGCCTAGAGAAGCGTGGGGAGGAGACAAAATGCCCGATGTGTAGGTGGGACCCCGGTACAGTGCCGGAGCTTCCACCGTGGGCAACGTGACTCACCGCACAAGATGGATGCACATCTAAAAATGTACTGTCGTATTGAACGATGACGCCATGGCATCAGACTGATATCATAACCCGGGGGGGGGGGGGGAGAGACAGTCCACACACACACACACACACACAGGATATGAGTCTGTCCTTATTGACGAGCCTCCGGTACTTCCATCACAACGCTATCACGTGAACTCAAAACGGCCTTCCACCACCGGCATCACTTAGTTAGTGAAAACGATGATGTCACAGGGTCACGGAGAGCGAGAGAGGAAGAGAGGGTGTTTGTCGAGCTCGGCATTCAGACATGATTAATCTCTCCCACTGAGGTAATATCGAGGTCGGCGCCCCCGACGATGTCTTTGCTTCAACGAGATGCCTCGAGCCGGATAAGAGGGGCCTGGAGCGCCCAGTCCAGGCAGCGTGATGGATGAAAAGTGTTCCGTCTTGTTTATGCAACTCGACACGAGGCATCTGCTGGCCTCCGGAGCGCTCGCTTCATGCCGTGACAACCCTCTGCCCGCTCCCCATACAGAGATTATGGAGGTATTTCAGATGTGTGTGAGACTACAGGGCGTGCTGGAAAATTACCAAAGCGCCAACGCGCTGGAATAACGTGAACGCGGCACGTTAAAAACACCAAGACGAACGCTACAGGGAGCTGGAAGACGTACAAATGTATTTAATCTCATCCGATGTTCGACTATTAGTGTCAAACAGGGTTCGTACGGTCACGGAAAATCTGGAAAAGTCATGGAATAAAAAATTCCAAAGGTTTTGGAAAAGTCCTGAAAATGTGTTATATTCATATGGTTCATTTTCGCTGAGTTTTAAATAATGAATATGATTTTTAAAAGAATGACACTCAAAATATAAGCCGGCATACGCTGTCTCATACTTGCAGCGCACTTTTTCCACGCTGCAAGTGAACGCACCTTAACTGAAAAGACATAAATGTTCATTCTTTTAATCCAAACTAATGGCTTTTATTCATTTGTGTCATTTAAGGTTTTATACTGTATGCTTTGGAATTCTCATTGTTAGTTTGACTACAACATGTTCTCACTTTTTCATGTATACACCGAGATTTACAAAATGTTGGTCATGGAAATTTGTTTTAAAGTCCTGGAAACCCATCAACATGTGTATGAACCCTGTTCTAATGTATTTTATTGAAATGAAAGCACAATAATTATTATTCCCATGTGGTTGCACGCTAAAGAAAACACAGTCAATGGTATTGTAATTCATTTCTGCCAATGCATCACTCTAAATGCTGCACACTGTACCTTTAAGAAACATCTAACATGTGGCTAAAATGAGAAGAAAAGGCAATTTCAAAGACATTTTCTCACTATTTCATGTATGCACAGAGATTTCACAAAAATGTTTGGACATGGAAACCCATTGGTCACCATGTGTATGAACCCTGTTTAAATGTATTTAATCTCTTCCGATGTTCGACTGTTATCTTTAAAGGCGTGGTTATAAACAACGAGGAGGACCTGCTCCATATGTAGGTATGAACAGCTCATTTTATTGTAATAAAAATGCAATAATTCTTATTCCCATGTTGTTGCTTAAGAAAACACAGTCATTGGTATTATATTGAATTTCTGCCAATGCATCCCTCTAAATGCTGCACACTGTACCTTTAAGAAAGACCTAGCATGTGGCTAAAATGAGAAAAAAGGCAGATTTAAAGCTCATATCTGGTCTCCTACGGTTCAATAAATCAAGACAATAAGTTTTGACACTTTGAGCCACGTCATCACGTCCCGCTGGAAAAGCCATCGTGGATCTTCACAGTAAAATCCAGTGCTGCTTTAACACAACGTTTCATTAGATGTTATATAGCACACTGTATTATTATTATTCAGCTGTACTGTGAAACTCTATCTATTACTCCCCTGATCGCTCTTCTCGAAAAAGAAAAAACACATTCCCCAAACTATCGATGTTTTATGGCGTCGAGATTCTGTTATGAACTCTGGGCACGCTTCCTATTTTCCGACTATATCAAGCGGGAGAAAGAGGGCAGACGCAAAAAAAAAAAAACAGCTGGAAAGTTTGGCAAACGAGCCCAGGTGGGGATGGATGTGCAGCTTTTTTTATGGTCTGAAATGCTTGGAACAACAAAAAAACCACTGGATATGCCAATACGCCTCTTCTTTGCTTGCAGAACAGCCAAATAAATGAGCACGCATGGAGACAGCCTGCGTGCTCTCGGACACGCTGTAGCCATCACGTGGTCGTGCGATGGACCGTGATCGCCGTGGCGATGTGACGTAGCGCGTTTGCTCTTGTGCGGGCTCGCTGAGCGTTTTTCTTCAAATCGTGCTCCATCTTGAAGACCGCTGCGCTTCAACATCTCTTCCATCTGTCTTTGTCATTCGACCGACTCAAAACATAAGCTCCCATTCAAGTTATTTTTCTCCTCCTCCTCCCACACTCTCTCTTTTTTTTTTTTTTTTAAACAGCAGATTTTCTACAGCACACGGATCACCTTCAGCTGCTCGCACACACTTTACCGCCTTTTCTCATCCCGAGAAACAACAAGGAGAATGAAATAAAGACAGCTGAAGGAAGACAAAGGGGGGGAGGGGAGGGGGGGGGGAGGCGGAGACAGGCCCGACCGGGGAGAAAGTGCGGAGTCATGCCGTAGGAATGCTGGAGGGGGGGATTGCTGGCGTGACTGCCCCAGTTTTCACAGCCATAATCAGAGCCAGCTGTCAGTGAGAAGGCCCATAAGATGAAGGGGGGGGGGGATAGGGAGTGGGAGGGGAGAAGTGGGAGTACTGGATTTCTTTGGAAGTAGTTAGAAGGCAAGGAAGGAGGCGATACAAAGAAGTTACGAGGTTCATATTGGTATATTTCCCTCTCCCCGGGTCGCCGGGTTTAAAAGAGTCGGATAAAAAAGAATCACGCCTGTAAAGAATCATCGAAAAAATCAAAGTGTTGGAAAGAAAAAACACGCCTGTGTGCACGCATGTTAACGCACAATCGTAAACAGCAGGAGGAGGAGGAGGAAATGTGGCCTTCACTCGGCCCCGGCTGCACAGGCTGAGCCAGGTTAAAGGAGGACGGAGGGGGGGCAGGTGTGTGTGTGGGGGGGGGGGGAGGGGGGGGTCAAGGGTGGAGCTTCCTGCTCTCCTGCTGCTTCCGGGACGTCTGCAGCGAAGAAGAGTGACGACGACGACGCGCATTAACTCAGAAAATGTCGTTGTGACTTGGAATTTTCCGATTTTTCGGAGAAATGATCGCAGAACGGGAACAGATGCGCCGGGCGTGATAAAGAGCGAGCCCGCGGCGCGGCAGGCGGTTCGTTAGATCGTTGCACATCTGCGGCTGCGGTAAAACGCCACGCCGGTGCTTTTACAGCGCCGGAGCTCCGGGAAGGTAAACTCCCGCTGGCGATCTTCTGACGAGTCTCCGCCCCCGCGACGGTACACCTCTCCTTCCATCAAGCGTGAGGTTCATCCTCCCAACTGTAGCTCGAATTCATGAACTTCCTTTGATGAACCGAGGGTGGAAAAAAAAGGTTCTGTGGTGAGATATGTTCATGACCCGTCTCCCTTTTCCGAGTGTACGGCGACGCCTACTTTTTACGCGACTCTCGGGAGTTTGATGGAGAGGGGGGAAAAGGAACGACTCGGCTTCTTTTGGGTGATTCACGACACGTTGAGGAGGTGACCTCCTCGAAGTTGGAGTGCCGACTCTTGGCGTTGACCCCGCATGCCTTCGGTACCCCTCGAGACTTCCAAGAATATAGTGTCACTCGCTAATGAACTGCCACTGCGCACTCTTGGGTTCAAATAAATCACCGTTTGCACACGGCTCTGTTTCAATGCTTTTATATGATTACAATGAGCTGTTGCCAAAGCACAATAGATGTTAGAAACATCCATCTGGGTGTCTGACTGAAAGCTATTTCAGGCCTCCGACAGAACTCCCCTTTCGGCCCACTTCCTGTGCTCAGGTCTTGGTGCAGCGTGACATGGTTCACACACACAACAGGCTCAGAAATCAATGTACCAATGCTTTGGTCGCTGTCATTTTTAAGTTTTGAGATGAAAGGATTGTTCCCGTCCCCCGTGGGCCGTCGCCAACGAGTCTCTATCCACATGGACAGAAGAAGAAGAAGAAAGACGAGCTGTGTCCCAATAACATTAACACAGCTACGACAAATCAATGCACTCTGCTTTTCCGTTCATAATAACAGGAAATGAAGACTTGGCTGGGTTATCCGGCTGTGGAAACAAAAACGGTGTGGCCCAGTGGCGGATTCAGACCGTCTGCGGGGCGGGGGCAACAAGTACTGTAAAGAAAGGGTACCGGCTATACACAGTGGGGTTCCAGCACATAGACTTTACCCTCGAGGGCACTGCATCACGTTTTCTCCACTGGAAGGGCAACCTAGATATCACTTCATTACGTTTTCTCCACTTGAAAGGCACCTTAGATATCACTTCATTCCATTTTCTCCACTAGAGATCAATTAATCACATTTTCTCCACTTGAAGGGCAATTTAGATATCACTTCATAACATTTTCTCCACTGGAAGGGCACCCTATATATCATTTCATTACGTTTTCTCCACTGGAGGGGCAACCTAGATATCACTACATTACGTTTTCTCCACTTGAAATGCACCTTAGATATCACTTCATTACGTTTTCTCCACTTGAAGGGCAATCTAGATATCACTTCATAACATTTTCTCCACTGGAAGGGCACCCTAGAGAGCACTAATCCCATTTTCTCTATTTAAAGAGCCCCCTAGAGAGCACTTAATCCCATTTTCTCTATTTAAAGAGCCCCCTAGATAGCACTAATCCCATTTTCTCTATTTAAAGAGCCCCCTAGAGAGCACTAATCCCATTTTCTCTATTTAAAGAGCCCCCTAGAGAGCACTTAATCCCATTTTCCCCACTGGAAGGGCAGTTTAGAAGGCACTTCATCACATTTTCTCGACTTAAAGAGCCCCCTAGAGAGCACTTCATCCCATTTGCTCCACTTAAAGGGCACCCTAGAGAGCACTTAATCCCATTTTCCCCATTGGAAGGGCATCTTAGAAGGCACTTCATCACATTTTCTCGACTTAAAGAGTCCCCTAGAAGGCACTTTATCACGTTTTCTCCACTGGAAGAGCACCCTAGGCCTAGAGAGCACTTCATCCCATTTTCTTCACTGGAAAGGTAGTCATAAAGGCCTTCAACCCTCATTTTTTGAAATACGGATCCTCTCCCAGACGGCACTCGCCTCAAGGCCTTTGTCATGTCAGCTGCTGTTGTGCTTCAACGTCTGAACTAAATTTATACATCGGCACACATTAGGACACGCGGTCAACGTGCGGTCACGCTAAACATTCGTCCTGCAGGTTTTGGCTTCACCTCCAACTCCCTTCAGCCGAAGCTGAGTGAACTCACGAGTGTGTTTCCTGTGTCGTTGTGATTCATCTTTGTTCATCTGTGACCGTTGGGACGTGCATGGTCGGCCAATGGAAACACTTGTGTGTGCGGTGTGGTCTCGCCCATAGACTACAAACAGCAGCTCTCTCTCTCTCTTGTTAAGTTCTGTTTCCTTATTTGAACAGGGACAATGCCCAAATAACATTTCCCTAAATAAGGACGGATGAACCCTGTTTTACGGCTGTTTCTTTTCTGCAGTGTATTCAATATTATTCATCAGCAGTAAACGCAACAACTAGACAATTTAGTATTCCTTGTGATATCTTTGAGGTACTTAAACCTGAGGACTTTTCTCATGCTGATCCACATATTTGAGATCTGAGTTGAAGGTAGAAGATGACTCTTATAAATGCATCCATTTAGGATTAAAGTTCATAGATATTAAACAAAATAAAATGTTGTATTTATATATATTTTATATATATATATATATGTATTTATTTATATATATATTTCTATATTTTGTATTAATATATATATTTATTTTGTATTTATGTATTTATATATATGTATATATATATAGTTAAAAAAGAAAATTTAAATATAAATATATATATATATACATATACATATATATATATATATTTGGGTCGCTACGCTTTTCAGGCCTGCCGGTTTTCCAATTGTGGAAAATAGTGTAAACGTACTGTAAAATAAACACAATGTGAATTTATTTGCACTGTGTGTATACGGTGTGCCTGGGTCCAGCTCCCTCTCTCCTGCGTGTATACGGTGTGCCTGGGTCCAGCTCCCTCTCTCCTGCGTGTATACGGTGTGCCTGGGTCCAGCTCCCTCTCACTCCCCTGCCGGGAGTTGTTTATCGAAGTGGGAGTGAGAGTGGCCTCCAGCCTCTTGAGTTTCGGCCAAAGGCAAAAGTGGAACGGGTTCAAACTCTGGACTTTTTGACTCTCGACGGCGTGTCGACCCACGCGGCCCCCCGGGCCGGTCCATTATCAGAACTGGAGAGGGGGGGGGGGCACGCTGACCCTCGCCAACCTTGATGTTGTTTTGCGAAAGTGCAGTGACTATACAGTGAGTCATTACTCCATCACCCACAGGAACAAAAGGTGAGGTGAGACCATGTCTGGGTTGGATAGTTCCAGGGAAAAATAAAAAAACCCACCTCTGCGATCGAGAGGGGGTTGTGTTGACTCAACGCTTGTTTTGTTGACTAGTGATGTAACGCAGACCTTTTGAAGTTCAGCTGTAGTTCTTTCGACTCTTTATATCGCTCCTCTCAAGCGTTTCCCTTCACTGCCTCTTTATTCTTTCTCTTTCTTCAGTCTGGCTTTTTTCTTCTTTTTAGACACGTAAAGAAAAGCAACCTAGAGATGAAGTCCGGTCTGAGAGCTTCTTTCTGGGTACTTTCCAGGTCACTTTCTCTCCCCTGTTTGGCAGTACCTTGTTTACCGCGAGCTGAAACAATGGCGACACCTCAGGCCCGTGTGACTCACACGGCTCAGTTTACAAACACGAGCATCTGACGCTTCAAGATCACGTTCTGACGTCTGTTTCATATTTTATTTCAAATTGTTTTCCCTGACAAGTATTGTTGAGTTCAATGAAAGAAAATAGTTCTCCCGCTAACATGGTGTCGAATGAGGATAATATTCAGGCTGCGAGTCACTTAGTGGCGTTTCTGCTGATAATCACGTCAACGTTGTAGAAATATTGACGCAATTGAAGTCACAACATGGCGCGCTCCTCCAGTCAAGGTTAGTGGAGGTTAATGCAGAATATATATTCTTATCTGTTATCATCAGGTTATGACTAATAAGCTGCAGATTGGACTCGATCGCCTCCACACAACCCGGTTCACATTGGCACGCGGAAAGAAGACATTCAGTGTCTTGATTTCTGTAAAAAAATAATCTGTGAACAAAAACACCGCTATCAGACCACCCCCCCCCCCCCCCCAAAGCTCGCTGCAGGAACTTATGTCACTTCCTGTCTTATCTTATTGACGTGGAAAGAGGAAGCCCCCTTTTACTTTCCCCCCCAGACCGACTTTATCTCAGCGCAACCGCAAAAAAAAAGAGAAGTGTGGCGATGTTATTTCAGAGCCGACATATATATATACGTATATATATATATATACGTATATATATATATATGTATATACTGTATATTTAAAAAAACTTTGTGTGTGCAGACGCATCAAACAGGAAGTCGTGTCTGTGTGTTTTCTCCTCTTGCTCACCCACCGGGCCTTTTTTTTTCTTGCTGTCGGAGTGAGAGTTGTTGTGCCGCAGACTGTATGGAACATGCAGAGGAGGCGAGGCCTCACACACACACACACACACACACATATGAAGGCACGGAGCGTCTCGCCGTTTCAACCCTGTTCGTGCCCACGTGAGAATAAGTTTGCGGCGTGGAAGAACACGAACAACAAGCCGCCTTCCTCCGTTAGGAAAGCGCCCCCATCGTCGCCCTTCGTCTCACTGAAGCGCTTCATTGTCATTTCCGTGAAGACCGTGCATCATCGGGGGGGTCAAAGGTCTTGTTATGTAGGTCAGGAGGTTTATTGTTCTTCGTAATGTCATAAGCAATGGCGGCGCTGAGACAGGGGGCTCTTAACCTTGTGTGACTTGAAGTCCACTTCTGATTGCCAATCAAAACCTTCCAACATAAATAAGGAGAAAAAAACATAACGTGACCAAAAAAACAAACACGCTGGGCTGTAAATATCTGTTTTAATGCTGTAATGACCAAAACAGATTAGGATTCCAAATGTAATGATTTATGTGTCATATTCCTTCATCACGCTGCTGTTATTAGCGCAGGGTTGTCTTTTTTTAAAGTTTTCTTTTTGCACATTACATGAAATAGCATTGTAAATTACCAAAATGAAACAAAACTAATCACTTTAATACATAAACTATTGTTCAGGTATGGTTAGTGGACCCTCTGTATGTATATAAACCTTTATTCAGACCCTCTGTATGTATATAAACCTTTATTCAGGCCCTCTGTATGTATATAAACCTTTATTCAGGCCCTCTGTATGTATATAAACCTTTATTCAGGCCCTCTGTATGTATATACACCTTTATTCAGACCCTCTGTATGTATATAAACCTTTATTCAGGCCCTCTGTATGTATATAAACCTTTATTCAGACCCTCTGTATGTATATAAACCTTTATTCAGACCCTCTGTATGTATATAAACCTTTATTCAGGCCCTCTGTATGTATATAAACCTTTATTCAGACCCTCTGTATGTATATAAACCTTTATTCAGACCCTCTGTATGTATATAAACCTTTATTCAGGCCCTCTGTATGTAAATACACCTTTATTCAGACCCTCTGTATGTATATAAACCTTTATTCAGGCCCTCTGTATGTATATAAACCTTTATTCAGACCCTCTGTATGTATATAAACCTTTATTCAGACCCTCTGTATGTATATAAACCTTTATTCAGACCCTCTGTATGTATATAAACCTTTATTCAGACCCTCTGTATGTATATAAACCTTTATTCAGGCCCTCTGTATGTATATAAACCTTTATTCAGACCTATATAAACCTTTATTCAGACCCTCTGTATGTATATAAACCTTTATTCAGGCCCTCTGTGGGTATATAAATCTTTATTCAGACCCTCTGTATGTATATAAACCTTTATTCAGGCCCTCTGTGGGTATATAAATCTTTATTCAGACCCTCTGTATGTATATAAACCTTTATTCAGACCCTCTGTATGTATATACACCTTTATTCAGACCCTCTGTATGTATATAAACCTTTATTCAGACCCTCTGTATGTATATAAACCTTTATTCAGACCCTCTGTATGTAAATACACCTTTATTCAGGCCCTCTGTATGTATATAAACCTTTATTCAGGCCCTCTGTATGTAAATACACCTTTATTCAGGCCCTCTGTATGTATATAAACCTTTATTCAGGCCCTCTGTATGTATATACACCTTTATTCAGACCCTCTGTATGTAAATACACCTTTATTCAGACCCTCTGTATGTATATAAACCTTTATTCAGACCCTCTGTATGTAAATACACCTTTATTCAGACCCTCTGTATGTATATAAACCTTTATTCAGGCCCTCTGTATGTATATACACCTTTATTCAGACCCTCTGTATGTATATAAACCTTTATTCAGACCCTCTGTATGTAAATACACCTTTATTCAGACTCTGTATGTATATAAACCTTTATTCAGCATCTTTCTGGCCCTGTTTGTGTAGCAAGGGCCGGGCTTAGTGGGAAGTAATGCAACGGTGCTGCATTACTTCCTCTGGGAACCTGTTAATGGTATAAACAGTCCCCTAAAAACAACCGCCGGATAGCAACAGGGGGCCGAACCTCCCTCGACCACAGAGCTGGAAACCATTTGAAGAAGTGGAGAAAGTGAGTGGGCTTCTTATCAAATCAGCAAGTCATCCAAAAACTTGCTACAGAGGAACCTTTATTCTTTATTTCAGGAATGTCCAGTCGTGGCGTGGAAGAGGAGATTGCGTAACATGCACGTCTGGCTCTTTCAATGCAAACGCTGTGAAAATCACATCCCCGAATTAAAGCAACAAGCCCCAAATCATTTCCTGTAGTGGCGCTTTAAACTTTTGCTTCGGCCCTATTTATTTTCGGGAGGGAGGAGGAGGACGGGTGGCCGTGGATACATAATACTCCCAGAAAGAAAAAAAGTGATTTATTCATGAATTCCAGTGCAGAACCCCACCGCCCCCCCTCTCCCGAGAGCCGGGCCAGCCTGCCAGAAGTCATTGGCCGGTGTTTACAGGACTGGATTGGCTAATTCCCACGCGGCGGTGTGCCTGCGGCGCTATCTTATTTATACAAGGCCTGATATGGGAGAACAGAGGGGTCTATTTTAAGGATTATTCCCCATAGATGGATTCGATCCCCCCCCCCCCCCCCCCCGACCGGGCCGGTTTCCTCCTGCACTTCAGGTCCTGGCGGGACGTTGTTTTGTTTTTAATCGCGTGCGAGTGGATTTAACGATGTGACGGCGGCCATTAAAAAACAGAAACCAATACTCGACTGGGAGCGTTAAAAAAAACACGTGAGCAGCAACCGCCCGAGAGACTCGAGATGTGCAGAAACCTCCGCGCGTTAGCATATTTCTCCCGTGCGCTCGGAGAATGAGTCACTCTCTGGGACGGGTCGCCAGCGGATTTTAAAAAGCGTCTTTCGCCATCTCTGAGCGTTTTAATCGCGGTCGTAACGCACCGCGTCTCACCTGCCTTCACGTCGCCATCTGCTGGTCGGCCTTGTGCAGCGCACCTTCCTGTTTATTTATTTTCTCTCCCCTCGCCTTCCTCACGTGGCGGAGTGCAAGTGAAGACCACGAAGAACGCGAAGGAAAGTCCCTAGAAATGTCCCTCGCGTGCTGCCGTCCGGGCCGATATCATTCACACTCGTGAGGAGAGGAAACTTGATGAAGTGCACGTACTTTGCTGAAGTACCACTTCGAGCTACTTCACTCCATGCCGCTACTTTTACTGCACGACGAGGCAAATACTGTACGTTGTCCTCCTCTACATTTATTCCATGGTTGCAGTGATTTAGCAAAATCATTAGAGACATAACCGATGCATGTCCGCGTATTTATTATAGGATTAAATCACACCGTATCGATCCCCTTTAATTACCTTCGCATTTAAAATGTGGAAGGTAATGTTTTGATCGCCGTGTATTTGTATGCGTGCGTGTTATTCGCTGACCCTAACCCTAACTGAATTGCATGAAATTTGGTGGGATGATTGGTTATTATCCGGGGACCATTTGATTAGATTTTGGGATTGATCGGGTCAAAGGTCAAGGTCATGAAAAGGTCAAAATCTTCTTTTTACCATAGCGCGGTCAATTTATATCTAATTGGCATGCAACTAATGCCAAAATGTTCATAATTCAATGCCCAATCTTGTGATATGCGAAGGTATGCGCTCTACCGAGTGCCCGTTCTAGTTACATTTGTATTTAAACTAATTAAAATGTTACTGTGCACTCATTTGAAAGCATTGATTATACTTTATAATCCTTTTCGTTTCAATCGGGTCCTCATTGAAGTTTTACAGGCCCTGATTATAACATCAATTATTCTGAAATCGGCCGTACTCTACGATGAGTGGTTCTACTCTTGTGCTTAAAGTTTAGGATGCACTTTTTTTTAGGACTTATACTTATACGTGGCATTATTACTTTTATTAAAGGTTGGTTTGGTAATCTAGATTTATGATATTTATTCAACCCAGAATCAAGGCTGACAGCTCCTCCCTTCAGATCTCCTTCCCCAAGACACGCCCCCAATCGCTACCGCGAAATGATCAACATAAACAACAACCACGGCTATTGTTAGCACTCACAGCTGTCGACTAAGCAGTGGAAAAACCAAGGTGGCGAGAATAGGAGCAGGCCGACAGGAAGCCCGTCCGCTCGTCCCTGATTGGACGAGGCTCATCACGGGATCTCAGGTTCACTTCATTTTCTCTCCGAACTCTTTCAGCAATCAGCTGTCGTGATAACGGGCGACGTCACGAAGGTGAGCTCGTCTGATGTTGCCGAAAAACCCGGCGAGGCCTCTGGTGCTCTTCTTCTTCTTCTTCTTCTTCTTCCTCCCCCTTTGATGCCGGTGCTGGTGTTTTTCCACTCTCGGTTGAATACCGTATCTAGTTTCAGGTGCACGTGCAACCTTGCACACGCCCTGACCCCCCCACCCCCACACACACACACCACTCCCCCCCCCCCCCCCAGGCAGTACTGTGTGACACAGAGAGATGAGTTATGTAGCGTCGTGTTGTTCTGCAAACCCAAAATAGGCGGTTTGGAGAATTACTTTGTTTCCCCCCCCCCCCCTCCTTAAAAAAAAAAAACAAGCGTAATGGACAACAGACGTTCTAATCAACTGGCGGAGAGGAAGCCAGTTGGAATACAACCACGACGAGACTCCCACCAAGCTGTGACCGCGGTCCCACGGGCACCGCTGCAGGAAACCCAAACACCACGATATCGGAATCGTGTAATCATTTGTTCGCCGTGGGATCAGCGCGTCTCGGGAACTCGGGAATCGAATGTCTTCTGGAGAACGAGATGCCGTAACGCCAAAGGAATTGTTCTTCTGAGAAGGTGGCGCAATCTTCGGTTCCGCCAGCTTTAAAGAGAAAGATGTTAAAAGAAGACAAAACCAAAGTAGTTCATTGATGTGTCAAGTGGTCCAGTTAGTGACTGGAACGTGTTGTTATTGGCCATTTGGGGAAATGAGATGTTCAGGGCTTTTATTGTGAAAGGTAAGAGCAAAGGAAGTGGCTCTGGTCTGACAAATGTGACTTAATATTCACCTTCAGTGTGAGAGGACTTGAACAGTTGTAAGAACAACTAGATGGACCTGCTCTCATAGTATTGAAAATAAAAGCTACAGCTAGTATCTAGTTAGCTGAGCATAGAGACTAGAAACAGGGGGAAACAGCTAGTCTGGCTCGTGTGTCGAGGGTTATAAAAATCGGCCTTGTGTATCATTTAATGCCTGTGTAATACATATGAAGGATGTAACCATGTAACCACCACATGTTGTCTTAGCTTAGCATAACGACTGGAAGCACGGAGGTAGTGGGGAGGTTTCGGTCAAGCGACTTGAATTTGTGTTGAGCGCACAGGGAGTAACTTCTAAAGCCGTTTGAACCATTTTGTTCTGTCTCAGGACCGTTCTGTATCTTCACTCTTTAGATCTGCACGTTGAGAGTGTTGGCTGTTGTTGTTCTAGCGTCATGAGGTCATGGGGTCATGAGGTCACGGGGTCATGGGGTCACGGGGGAGATGTGCAGCAGTTGTTCCTCAGCAGTAACCTCAGAGTCGACGTCTGTGCTGCTGGTCTGAAGACGTCCAGATGGAGATTTGTGTTGTTGTTTCAAGAAAACCTGGATTCTTCATGGCTGGCCTTTTAAATCTCTCTCTCTCTCTCTCTCTCCCTCACTCCTTCCCTCTCCTTTTCTCTCTCCCTCCCTTTCTCTCTCTGTTCTCTCTCCCTCACTCCTTCCCTCTCCATTTCTTTCTACATCTCGACACACACACACACACACACACACACATGTGAAGGATGAACCCAAAGCACCAGGTGTTCTCACGCGCTTCTTGCATCCATCAAGAAATAAGTAATGAGAAAGTTTATGAAGAAAACACTTCCCACAGATTTGTTTCTCTTTCTTTTTTGCAAATAAATGTTGTTAATTCAACGCAGGCCGGAGTCGCTCACACAGCGGGCAAAGTAAGGAGCTTCAGCTGGAAACACTGGAGCTCTTTTCTTCTTCTTGTTGTTTTTCTTCTTCTTGTTCTTGTTGTTCTTCTTCTTCTTCTTTCCTGTAAAGTCCGTCGACTCTTTAGATTTCCATGAATGACCAACTCGTCCCTTTGATGGAAATATTGTTTTAGTTCTTCTGGAGGGGAAAACAGACAATGATTCATGATCTTCAAACACATCTCTCTCTCTCTCTCTCTCTCTCTCTCTCTCTCTCTCTCTCCCTCTCATGAATCGATACATGAATACTTGTTTCTTCTTCCTCTCCTTTTGGTTTTTCTGGTCTCACTGTGGTTGCGGAGAGCAGATTCATCATCCATCCCCCCCACTCCTCTCCCTTTCTTTCTCTCTCTCCTTTGATCTCTCTCTATCTTCCCCTCTCTCTCTCCCTCCCTCTCCCTTTATCTCTCCTTCCCCCCTTCCTCTCTCTCCCTCTCTCTCATGAATCGATATGACACACATGACATACTTGTTTCTCAGTTTCTTCTTCCTCTCCTTTTATTTTTTCTGGTCTCACTTTGGTTGCAGAGAGCAGATTCATCATCCAGCCCCCCCCCCCACCCCACCCCCTCCTCTCTCCTCTCCTCCTCCTCCTCCTCTCTCCTCTCTCTCGCTATAACCCCCAAACTCCTTGTCAATGGCTTCCAGCTGGCCGTGGCACGGCGGTCCTCTTGGGAGAGGAGGAGCGCTCAGCTGGCTCCGGGCTCCGACTTGCACATCGTCCAAAGAAAGAAAGCAAGACAAAAAAAACCCTCCTCTCTTCCTCCCCTCTTCCTCCCCTCTACTCCCTCGACTCAACCCCGCCCGCTTCTCTATTTGTTTAATTTGTGGAAAAACCCATAAACATTTGTGTATGATTTGTGGAAAGCGGCTGACAAGAAGGGGGGGGGGAGGGGGAGTGCAAGCCGGAGGCCTGCGCGCGCGTGTGTGTGTGTGCGTGTGCGTGTGCATGTGTGTGCGTCTGCGTGTGTGTGTGTGTGTGTCGTCCAGACTTCGCATGCCGATTACGTCCAATATCTTAAATGACACGTTGAGGTTCTGAGCTGAGGAGGTTCAGGGTTACCTGTGAAGTGGGTCGATCGTGTCATCCTGATGAGAGCAGCTCTTTATTCTGCCGGTGCTGCTGAGGACCGTCTAAATATAGCTGACGGCGGTTCAATAGCAGGGCACCGCTTGCATCACCTCGGGTAAATATTTCTCTCTTTTTGGCAACAAGAACATTCAGCAAGAAAAAGAAAAAAAATCGTTCGTTCAAACACTGAGCTTTGCTCTGCGGCTGCAGGTGGGCTGGATTTGAGGGATCTCTTATTTTGAAGGGCATGAAAAAAATCAGGGCACGGTTTAATAAAAAACAAACTGGGTTTAAAGGACGCATCAAAGTGAGCATGTCGGTTTATTGACACGGAGATACACGCTCACGTTCTCTGCGCCCGCTGGCTTTTGATTTGTTCCCGTGGCGACGACATGTTTGCTGAGCGGGAGTGACGGCGATGACAGTGTGTTGTCATCGAGGTCAGAGGTCGGACGGGGAGGGGAGCGAGTCTGCAGGCCGCTAATGGAGGGACACGGTGCTTTGTCACCCCTCACGTCAAGACTGAGTGTGTGTGTGTGTGTGTGTGTTTCTTTGCAGAATGCCAACACACTGCTGGGAAGTGTGTGTGTATGTCTGTCTGTCTGTTTGTCTGTCTGTATGCGTGTGTGTGTGTGTGTGTATGTCTGTGTGTCTGTCTGTCTGTTTGTCTGTCTGTATGTGTGTGTGTGTGTGTGTGTATGTCTGTGTGTGTGTCTTTCTGTATGTCTGTATGTGTGTGTGTATGTGTCTCTCTCTGCCTGTCTGTGTGTTTGTGTGTGTCTGTGGGTCTGTTGTATGTCTGCCTGTCTGTATGTGTGTGTGTGTGTGTGTGTGTGTGTGTGTTCGGATGTGTGTATGTCTCTCTGTATGTATATATATATATATGTGTGTGTGTGTATACGTATGTCTCTCTGTATGTGTCTGTTTGTCTGTGTGTGTGTGTGTGTGTATGTCTCTCTGTTTGTATATATATATGTGTGTGTGTGTGTGTGTGTATACGTGTATGTCTCTCTGTATGTGTGTGTGTGTGTATGTATCTCTGTATGTGTATGCATGTGTAAGTGTGTGTGTGTCTGTGTGTGTATGTCTCTCTGTATGTGTATGTGTGTGTAAGTGTGTGTGTGTCTGTGTGTGTATGTCTCTCTGTATGTGTGTGTGTGTGTATGTATCTCTGTATGTGTATGTATGTGTAAGTGTGTGTGTGTGTCTGTGTGTGTATGTCTCTCTGTATGTGTGTGTGTGTGTAAGTGTGTGTGTGTCTGTGTGTGTATGTCTCTCTGTATGTGTGTGTGTGTGTGTGTGTGTGTGTGTGTGTGTGTGTGTCCGTCATGAATTCCAGGTTATTTGGGGTAAATCTGTTGTTTACCTGCTCGTATTTTAATATTTTGGATTATTGCAGAACGTTATCTCCGACCAACACATCACAATAATCTCTTGACCTCAACCGGAGACTTTAATCCAGACATCGATCCCAGAACCCGTGAAATAAAACTCTGAGACGAGGGAACAGGAAGTGGAGCGCTGACTCATCTCCACCTGTTGGAAACAATGCTGAGCTCACATCTCTGTGCACAGATTGTCTCCTCGCGACAAGAGCTCTGTCTCGGACATCAGGCAGGCGTCCGACCCAAGCCCCCGGGCCCCGGGCTCTGGCTCTGGCTCTGGTGCCGGAACACCGCCAGAGGTCAGAGGTTAATGGAGCAGAGTGGCGCCGGGCCGGTCATCCCCCCAGAATCCTGGTGGATTTGGTAAACAGTGAAGCTGTCACTGCAGATTAATACTGAGAGGAGAGTGTGGGGGGGGGGGGGCTAATGGCTCCCAACTGAGCCATGAAAGTGCCTGCCTTCCCCATTCTCCCCCCCCCCTCCTCCCAACTCCCCCACAGGCTTAAGAGAGGGAGGGAAGGAGGGAAGGAAAGGTAGGAAAAGAAGTAAACAAGAGGGCAATAATCACAAGTGCACTCGAGCGCCTGAAACTCTGAGAACGTCTTAAAGCTGCAGGAGCCTTTTAAAGGACTTCACCTGGAGGTCCTTCAACCCCCGACGAGCAGCTCTCCTCCGTGGGGACTTTGTCTTTCTTTCTTTCTCTTCTCATACGAAGAGTCGACACAAGCCGTGACACTGTCATGGCATCTTAGATCCGAGGGGTGGGGGGGGGGGGGTCCCACCGCATGCGTCCGGGCAGGATATCGTGTGTCACGTCGCCGCAGCGTTCTCGATTGTGGTTCGCGAGGGTTTATAATTACATCATGTACTCGTAATGGCTGTGTGTGTGTGTGTGTGTGTTTTGAATTTATGGATCTTTAGATATTCGATGAGGGCTGTAAACACTTTGAAGGGATGTTGAACGTAAACACGATTCTCTGCGGACAGGAACATCATCTTGAGGAGGCGGGGCCTCACACATCAAACGAGGCCCCGCAGACAACAGTCGTCTCCATTCATGCAGGAGTATTTTACAACGTGACTAAGAAGTGTTGTGTGCACAAATGTTTTTCATTTTTATGCATTTTTCTTTATCTTTAAAAAAACCTGAATCTCTGTTCTCTGTGACATAACTGTACTCTACTGTACACAGTCCCACGCATTCCTCCAATTACCCACGATGCCCCCTCCCAGCTATGTTGTCAGTTGGACCGCGGGGTGGGGGGTGGGGGGGGGGGGGCAGTGGAGGGGTGTTTTTGTCTGACCGTATTCCATGCAGCACTCCATTGTACAGTCCTCACAATGGGACCCAGTCTTTGATCTTAGAGGGGTCTCTCTCGTCCTCCTCCTCCTCCTCCTCCTCCGTCCTCTCATGTCTTTTGACTTTCTTCTCCAGCATTAAAGCTCCTCACCCTCCCGCCGAGAGAGAGAGAGAGAGAGAAAGGAAATGAAACACTGATTGAAATGAATGAAAAATGTAATGAAGTGAAGAGAAAGGGGGGTGGGGGGGGGCAACTAAAAGTCAGTTGTTGTGTTCTTCTCGTCCGTCGTTATTAAAAGGCCCGGGGTGGTGGTGGTGGGGGGGGGGGGAGCCGGCCCTCTGACACTGAGCAGGTGCTGCGAGGCGGCCTCGGTCATGGGAAGGTTCGCCATACGGGGGGCTGAGGGATGGGAGTTTGTCATAGGGGGGGGAGGGGGGGGGGAGCAGGACAGTAAGAGGCCTAAACACCCCCCCGCCCCCAATGGAGTCTGTCAGGTCAATATTCCGTTTACGTTGTTACCGCGCTCCCCGACTGCAGCCGTCATGTCCTCTGTCCTTATAGCCCCCCTCTCCTCTGTCCTTATAGCCCCCCTCTCCTCTGTCCTTATAGCCCCCCCCCCTCTCCTCTGTAACCCTCCTTCCAATAGCCCGTCTATAGATTCCTGGATCTGCACAGCGCTGCATTGCCCCCCTCCCTTTGGCCGTCTGCCAAGAACCGAGCCGGGCTTTTTGGAGAGAAAATAAAAGTTGTACTTCACCACAGAGCCTCATCTTTTCTTTCGGGCCCGGGCTTCTTTTTTCTTTGCTCCCCCCCACCCCCCCCCCCCACCCACACACCTCCTCCTCCTCCTCCTCCTCCATTCTTTCCCTTTTCATCTCTCCCTGTTCCCCGGCTATTTTCTTTATGCCCAGAGAAGCCCGCGAAGTATTTACCCCGAAGCACCCCGGCATTGAGAGGAGGGGGGAGGGGGGGAGGGAGGGGGGGGGGGTCATTGTGCCGGAGAATGGATGGACAAGTGCAAAAGGCGGAGTGGAGGGGTGGTGCTAAGGCTGCTGGGTAAACAAGGACGTGCATGTTGTTCAGTCTGAGCTGCCCGGTCAGGACTCTGAACCTCACCTCTCGCTGTGTCTAGTCATACAGTCTCACTCCGGATAGTTGTACTTTTAGTTCAACTTTTCTTCTGCTGAATCAGCGATTTCAAGATTTAAAAGTGACTTTTGAGCACACCTCTGATCAACAGAAACACGGCGGCGTCAGTCGCTTTCAGCTCAACGACCATCAGGAATCACCAGTGGGGGATCGGTCAATAAACGCCATATTTAGGGAGTCGTGGTGGATCGGAACAGAGCGGTACAGGTTCACTCACGTGAGCGGGGAGTCCTTCGTGTTCTTGGCGACGCGGCCTCGTTAAATATCGTAGAAATGGACATTTTCTCTTCAATTTCTGGAGCACAGCAAAAGGAAATCCTGAGACACGGAGTCCCACAAAAAGCTTTCAGAAGTATCTCTTCCTCACTTATTGTGACTAAGTCACTGATTCATGAGTCACTCATTAACTTGCCCTACTTCTTTTCTCTCTCTCTCCCTCTCTCTCTCTCTCTCTCCCTCTCTCTCTCTCTCTGTCTCTCGATGATACCTGCGTCGTCCTAACCTCTCCGGTCTGTCCCTCCATCCTCCTGAACTCCCCTCCCTCCCCGTTCACCCAGTGTCACCTGTCCCAGCAGCACCCACGCCCTTCATGGTTTTCACGGTGCGTGGGGGGGGGGGGGGGGGGGCATTCCATCCCGACAGCACTCTGCATCCCAGACGTAAACAAAGGTGACAAATGGGGCCCCACGGTATCGGGTGTCAGGTGTCAGGCATGGAAGATTTATCAGGTAACAAGACAATGGGAGGTGGACACACACACACACACACACAAACACACACACACACACACACACACACACACACACACACAAATTAGCCTCTCTTATCTCCCCATCGACACTTAAGAGGTGGGTGGAAGGTTTTAATAAAGCGAAGGACGCTCGGGTTTCAGCCGCCATGGAGGGAAGAACGATGTCCTCTCTGAGATCCTCTCGGTGGTCCGGTGTCCGGGGGGACGGGGGAGGACCAGTTGGGGGTCAACGGCTGTTTTTTAGGACTAAGAGAGGCGTAATAAAGCACATCTGATACGTGTGTGTGTGTGCAGCAGGCTGTGATGTACAGAACATGATGACATAGAGCCGTTATCTATAAGCTACATTTTGGTTCCCCGTCACTCCCTTTTTTTGGGCGTGTATTTCAACGCGAGTCTCTTTATATCGTAGCTTTGTTACTACGACGACACGCGGTTCACACGGGTCGGATTTCTGCTTCACGGTGAATTCATTACAATCACATTAGAATGTTTAAACTGCAAGGTACTTTATTAAACGTGCATAAAGAAAAGCCACTTGGAAAACACTGTTTATTTAAAACATCCAGCTGTTATGGAGGAACATTGTGATTCATTTGGAGTCATGTTTCGTGTATTTAAGTCTAATATTCACTCTCTTTTTGCTAATATTCGCTCTCTTTTTGCTAATATTCGCTCTCTATTTGCTAATATTCACTCTCTTTTTGCTAATATTCACTCTCTTTTTGCTAATATACACTCTCTTTTTGCTAATATTCAATCTCTATTTGCTAATATTCACTCTCTTTTTGCTAATATTCACTCTCTATTTGCTAATATTCACTCTCTTTTTGCTAATATTCACTCTCTTTTTGCTAATATTCACTCTCTTTTTGCTAATATTCACTCTCTATTTGCTAATATTCACTCTCTTTTTGCTAATATTCACTCTCTTTTTGCTAATATTCACTCTCTATTTGCTAATATTAGCTCTCTTTCGCTAATATTCACTCTCTATTTGCTAATATTCACTCTCTTTTTGCTAATATTCACTCTCGTTTTGCTAATATTCGCTCTCTTTTTGCTAATATTCACTCTCTATTTGCTAACATTAACTCTCTTTTTGCTAATATTCACTCTCTTTTTGCGAATATTCACTCTATTTGCTAACATTAACTCTCTTTTTGCTAATATTCACTCTCTATTTATATATATTTATAGCTTGTCGTTAACTGTGTTTGTCTGAGCAGGCGGAGCTCAGCGGGTTACTAGAGATGCTTCTACCAGCAGGTTGTATCATTTGATTACAACAAACTTTCAAGTCAAAAGACGCGTGCGGCTTGTGGTCTTAAAGTCATTTAGAAGTCTCTCCCGGATCCTCTCAGCAGCCCAGATGGATCCTCCTCCTCCTCCTCCTCCTCCGAGACATCGAGGTGATGACAGGCCAGAGAGGAGATAGGAAGGAAGGGGACCGCTGGCTGCTGGCTGCTTGTTTTTTTGTGGAGCGGTGTGTGTGTGTGTGTGTGTGTGTGTGTGTGTGTGTGTGTGTGTGTGTGTGTGTGTGTGTGTGTGTGTGTGTGTGTGTGTGTGTGTGTGTGTGTGTGTGTGTGTGTGTGTGTGTGTGTGTGTGTGTGTGTGTGTGTGTGTGTGTGTGTGTATGTCTTAATTGTTCGTTCATCTCCTGTTATATTTCAAATACATGAGAAAAAAAGTATTTTACATCAAAATTCCCCTACGTTTATAAAGTTTATTTCCCTTCTGAAAAAAAAGAAGGTTTGAAATGTTTGACGAGTCCAATCTATCGAGCCTTTGGGCCGCACCAATCATATCAACTCAACCTTCACCACTGGTGGGTCGTAGTCCGCTAACAGAGCTCTTTTGGGGGGGACGTGTGTTTGGATTTCGGTTTGGGTAAAAAAAACACGTTGTTTTCCCGACCAGAATGTGGCCGATTGAATTCACTCCAGAGAAGCTCTGCAGATGGAGGTCTACTTTAAGAGTAGACTTAAGACCTTCCTCTTTGACAGAGCTTATAGTTAGGGCTGAATCAGGTTTGCCCTGGTCCAGCCCCTTGATATGCTGCTATAGGCTTATAGCTGCCGGGGGACGTTTTAGGATGCACTGAGTACCTATCTCCTCTTTTTTCTCTCCTTAAGGATGAATTTTCATCTCTCAATCACACGTTACTAACTCTGCTTTCTCCCCGGAAGTCCTTTTGACTTTACGTCTCATGGGGTCATCGGACCCTATGAGACGGCATAGATCTATCTGCCTGATGGATCGTCTGGGTCGTAATTCCTGCTCATGACTACGCCACTGTCCTGTTGAGACTCCGCCCTCCTCCTCCCCACCGCCATCTGCCTGATGGATCGTGGAGGTCTCCATCGTGGAATATGCCTACTATGAACTATTCATACACTCTGTCATATTCATTGAATGTATTTTAACTCTAAATCTGTCCTTCTGTACACATTACATCTATTGCATCTGTCCATCCTAGGAGAGGATCCTCCTGTTGCTCTCCTCCAGGTTTCTTCCCTTTTTTTCCCCCTGAAGGGTTATTTGGGAGTTTTTCCTGGTCCGATGTGAGGTTTTGGGGCAGGGATGTCTATGTGTACAGATTGTAAAGCACTCCGAGACAAATTTGTAATTTGTGAAATTGGGCTATACAAATAAACTGAATTGAATTGAGTGGAGGCCAGCACGGCTCTTAAGCCCCATACCACGTTATAACTCTTTAAGCCGGCCCACTTTTGAGCACACCGATCGCATACAAAGAATTTGCTGTAAATCCCTCTTGTAACTTTGCACTCCGCTCCAATATTTAGTTTCACTTCGAGGAACACGGTCACAAATCAAAGTATGTCGTCGGCTCTGCAGCAACAGAGAGAGCTTTAAAGATACGCTGGATGTGTAAATGGGCCGCTGTTTGACTCTGGATGGTCTTAATCAGGTGATAATATGTCAGTGTTGTGTTCACAGCTTCCTGCGCTGCCCCCTAGCGGCCACAAAATAACTTGTTGCAGGTTTGAAACTTAAGAAAACAGGTTTGTTTTAACTTGTTGACAATGCAAATCGACTTGTTTTCGGGCTGGACAACAAAATGACACTTAGGGTTCAATAATCAAATAACTTGCAGACTATTATCCAGATCTAACGTCATCCTTCAATGTTATGTTTTTGCACCACAATCCCAGAGATGGACGTCTCAATGCGGCGTTAACAGGAAGTATCTGGGACCATTTAGTTGGTTGCACAGACTAACTGAGGCGAGTTATTTTAAGTTGCAGAGAATAAATCACATTATTAATCTTATAATTTGTTCCAAGGATCGAATGTGTTTATCTTCTGTTCTCTATTAAAGCGGGTCATCGGTCTCATGACCACGCTTCGGTTGAAAGCCAACGGAGCAACAGTTTTCCACCCGCCCGTCTAAACATGGCTTCACACCAACTTCTTGAGTCTCCTCTGGTGTGTGTGTGTGTGTGTGTGTGTTTGTGTGTGTGTGGGGGGGGAGGGGAGTTTTCCCTGCGGTGCTGTGCTCTGATTGGCTGACGGGAGATGGTTGAGTTGAGTGACGGACTGTCAGAGGGATACATTGGGGGGCACTCAGAGGCTCAGAGGTCAAGTCGGCTAACAACGGCTCCACCGGTGAAGTTTGTCTTCTGCTGAGGAGCCATCCTTTCATCTGTGCCACTCTTTATCAGAGCTTTATCAGAGCTTAAGCCCCGCCCCCTCCACCCCCGCTGCTCCAAACAGGCTGTTGTGTGTGTGTGTGTGTGTGTGTGTCTGTGTGTGTGTGTGTGTCTGTTTTGTGTCTGCCAGTGACCCTATTTTGCCAGAACAATTGGGAATCCACTGATCAAGGCAGGAGTGTGTTTCGTTTGGCATCAAACCCCCGGGCTGTAGTTTTACTCCCCTTACACCTTTTTTCCCCACGCAAGCCCATAATAATAATCATTATAATAATTATAACCACAGCTCTCCAGAAGTGGATGTCCTGTGGAGTGAGGATCAATAGCGTGTTATTTTAAGCAGAAGCCAGATAGATCGATGATGTGTGAGTGTGTGTGTGAGGATGAGAGGGTTCATGGAGCTTCACCAGATAATGCAGAACACACGTCTGTGTGAATGCATGTGCGTGGGTTAAATTGCATGTGTGTGTGTGTGTGTGTGTGTGTCCATTCTGGTGGAAGAAAGCCGCTCACTGTCCCCTTGCTGGTCCTGGGCTCTGAGAGTCTAGCCGGGTCCTGGCCTGAGACCCGGGCCTGTGTGTCTCTGCAGGCCTGAAGCCCCGGCCTTGTTCCCAGCTGTTTGTTCAGCTGGCCCACCAGCGGGGACACCAGGGACTCCAAACCCCCCCCCCCCACCCCCACCCCCGGCCTCTCTCGGGGCCCAGTCGGACACCTCCACCGCCGCACCCGCCCAGGTCACCAACCTCTTGACCCCCCCCTGGCCCCCCCCTGGGGGTTATTTGCTCCGAGGCCATCGTTTTTGAAGAAGGGAGTTTTGTTCGGACCTCATTTTGGGCCCTGCAGTCCCCGCTTAGGCTCCTGTCATCAGCGCCATTGATCTGCTCCAAATGAGCTGATTAGGGGGCCTGCAGTTTGTCCCGTTGAGTGGGCCAGGCCTAAGCCGGGCTGAGCTCGGCGGGACGAGGAGGGGAGGGGGGAGGGGATGAGGGGGGGGGGTCAGAGGGCACGCAGAGCAAACACAGTCGGGCCATTCACGCTCAAAAGATGCAACAGGAAATTAGCGGTTGTTTGAAGAGGATTGGATCAAACACATTTTTTTGGGGTGGGGGGGGGGGGTTGTTATGTCAGTTCTGACCCCCGCGGCGCTCGGATCAGCGTCCGCTCTGACAGCGAGCGTTCTCTTTGCTTTTCATTATTATCCTCCTTAACACTCGGTTCCTCCTCATCGCTTGGTTCCCCCGTAACAACTCAGACGTCCGAGAACCAGAAATTAGGATCAGGACATGTGACGCTCTGAACGCTGAGTGTCACGGCTGCTCTTAGTGCCCACAGGCCTGCGTGCATCGGCGCGTGTGAGCGTTTCTCTATTTTGTATTCATCGGCCTTGAATCCTCATAATTATAGTCCTGGGTGGGTGTCATCCAACACTCCTCGTATAGACTGAGAGTTCTTCCTCCTCCGGCTGGGGGGGGAGGGGGGGTCAGGGTTTAGAGCCTGCGGAATGAGCTGCACGTTACTCCGAGACACCCTTAACACTTGTCAGGGAGGTATCAATAATATGAGAGGGAAAAGGAGTTTGTCCAAGGCCCCAAAAAGATAAGGAGACAGGGGCAGGGGGGGGGGGGTACCCATAATTACTCACGTAATTTGTCACAGGAAGCATAAACAGAGCGAGGGTTTTAATTAATGAACGGTATTGTGCATCGGCGCGATGCGGACGCATTGAGACTCTCTCTTCGTGCATCGGGCCCTCGGGGCCACAATGGGGCCCTTTGTTGCCTTCGCTTGTTTACACGCAAGCTGATATATTTCTTGTTTTTTAAGGCTGTGAAAGCGTTTCTTCCGAAGCGGGATAGTGAAACTGTTGGATGGATGTCGTGTAATTATCCGAATGTGCAAATGAAGCCGTCTTTGTCCCGCTCTCTCTCGCTCTCTCTTCTTTTCTTTTCTTTTTCCCCTCTCTCCGCTATATAGGCCTCTGTGCAATGCTGTGTCATGGGTCAAAGTTGACAAGGGTTAGGGTGGACACTGTGTCCTCACATCCGTCTTCATTAGAGGTCTGGAAGTACTCAGTGACCAGACCTCCTCCTCCTCCTTTCTTTTCAAAACGATCTGTCCGTTTCTGATAAACAGCCACATCAGAGGTCGGGGCTCAGCGGTGTCAACGCGCAGCGGCCTGACGGGATCCACCGGTGAGATGCACTCTGCCGTAAACAAGCGTCTTCATCCCTCTCCCTGGTGGATGAGAGCTTTGGATCCACCAGATGAGTTTCTTCTGTAAGTTGTTTGTAATTTATTTCCCCCTCTAGACAGATGATGCATGTGCTTACATTATTGGAGATAGGCGGATATGACAGCATATTTCAGAAATGCTTTGAGCCCCAGCTCAGGCGCTCTCATTATACCAATATTGTGAATTAAGAGCCGGTACGAGTCTTGAACTTTACTAAGGATGGAACTCTTTCATAAATACTAAACTGTTTCTACTTTGTTGCAGCTCAGCACATTTTACTAAAACAACCACTTGTGTGAATGCTGCAAAAACAACATCAGAAACAAGTAGTTATAAACAAAAAACATAAGAAACTTATAGTTATAAACAAAAAACACAAGAAACACGTAGTTATAAACAAAAAACATAAGAAACTTATAGTTATAAACAAAAAACACAAGAAATACATAGTTATAAACAAAAAAACATAAGAAACACGTAGTTATAAACAAAAACGCAAGAAGCACGTAGTTATAAACAAAAAAACATAAGAAACACGTAGTTATAAACAAAAAACACAAGAAACACATAGTTATAAACAAAAAACACAAGAAACACGTAGTTATAAACAAAAAAACATAAGAAACATGTAGTTATAAACAAAAAACACAGAACAAGTTAAAAGAAAGTAAAAGTTAGGAGACAAGTGACATAACTGAGTTAATTTCAGAAACATTGAACATTTTGGGAACCTGTCACCATTTCTTTCATTCTTTATTTAAAAGCATTAAGGGGTATGTTCATTTAGGCTTGCGCATGAATTCTGTTGCCGTTGCCCCTGGTTTCCAGTCTTCGTGCTAAGCTACGCTACGCTAAGCGGCTACATATTTAACGTACACACATGAGAGTAGCCCCAATCTTCTCAACTGATTTTCGACGAGAAAGCGAATGAAAGCGTTTTCCAGAAGGTATTCCACACCATTACACGTGGAAGTGACTTCACACACACACGTCTATTATCTAAAATGTCAAAAGAACATGATTACTCTCGGCGTGTTGCTCCCACCACAGAGAAGGAAGAAGTTCGGGGGAAAGCGAGATCTATCGTTTATCAAAGTGGATCCAAACAAGACCGGACTAGATTGACTCCGAACCAAACCAGACCAGACGCTACACATGCAAAGGAGGGTGGGGGGTAGGGGTGGGGTGGGGGGGGCGTCCCTCTTCCTCCTAGAGGACGTTATCAGAACAATGACATCACTGTGGTGGAGTCCGTCTTTGGCGTTCCCTCCTGTGGTCAGGACTTATAGGGGGAAGAGAGCAAAGGAGCGATGAAGGGAATGAGAAGGAAAGAAGGATGCATTGACAGAGACAACAGCAGTCTCAGAGAGAGAGAGAGAGGGGGAATAAAAAGAGAGAAAGCCTCGAGCTTGGCTGAACTCACCGTGAACCTCAGGCAGATTTATTTCCCCCGGAGCTCGTTGCTCGCTCCAAGGGGAGGCCAGACTTACACGCCTCTCCCCGGCCGCTGTGGAGCTCGGCGATGGACGGGGATGAGGGGCTGGTCACGCACCGCGAGAGGAGACCTTCAGAGTCCACCTCCCCGATCCTGCCGGCGGCTCGCCATCAGAATGAGAAGCACTCTCTCCATTAACCGGGGGGGGGGGGGGATCGCGGCTCACGCTCGCTGCATCCTCTGCGGTGACGACGCGTCTCTTTCCCCTCCAGAGTTTCATCGCGTCTTTACCGCAAGAAGGGAACAACGAAATGAAGTCTCGCTGCAGACGACGAGGCCCGAGGTTCAACTGTGAGGACACAAGCAGGCTGTCTGTCAGCGGGAACATAGTATGATTACTGGGTCTGATTGGGTTTCCCATGATGCACTGCGACATCCCGACAAGAAGATCACATTTCATGTTTGGGTTTACGCCATTTCTCTGGTTCACGAAGGCCGTAATGTGCCGGACTTGCACATGTAGAGACGCAGAGCTTATGCAGACTCGGCTGGGCGTCTCTTACTGTTAGGTCACAGTAAAAGTGGAGAAGATCGTTCATATTTGGCCAAACTGAGGCAACAGGACTTTATAAATATTTAATATAGGTTTATCAATTCAGGACCTCTTCCCTGCACTATTATCTGCTCATAAGATGTGATTTATTTCAAGAATCATAAGTCACTGGAGTTAGAAAGAAGTCAGCATGAAGGTCTAATGTACATATCCTCGCCAGTGCATTATGGGAAATATAGGATCCAGAAAGTCAGAATATATCTCGGCCTCTGCTTCATGCTTTTTTTTCTTCTTCAGATTCCTGATATTTCAGAACCTTATGGGCGTACGGTACTGGCCCTTTAAGAGAGCAAGTCAACCGACTGTAATACGAATGAATGTGTTGTTGTATTTGTTCAAACTGTCACCGTGGAGCCTGACGGTCGCCACACGGATCACCTGTGACACGATTCCCGTTGCTCCGCCTTCTTTTCGTGCTCCCGATGTTATTTGGAAATAGGAGGAGCCTCGAGCACGCTGTCCATCACTCCTCGTAAACAATCACACCGTCCAGTCGGACAACGCCGATCTAAGCGTCTCTTTCCAGCCTAAAAAAGTTTCGTCGTCACGTTTCAGCTTTCTGGTTCGCTTCGCACACTGCGGAAGGTTATGTTTTGATCGCTGTGTATTTATTTATTTGTATGTGTATGTGTGTGTTTGTGTGTCATTCGCATAACTCAAAAAGTATTAAACCGAATCGCATGAAATTTGGTGGGATGATTGGTTATTATCGGGGGACCATTTGATTAGATTTTGGGATCGATCGGGTCAAAGGTCAAGGTCAAGGTCATGAAAAGGAACCAAAAAAGTGGCTGCGGCGAAGGTATGCGCTCTACCGAGTTCCCGTTCTAGTTGTTGTTGTTTTTTTACCCGGCCGCCATGTTGAAAACGGTCGAGCCGCCTAAAACCAAGCCCCGCCCACCACTCTCTAGTCACTTCTGACTGCATAGAAAAGAAAGATGGCGACGTCCACAGTCTATGACACGAGCGGCCTTCCAGAAGCACACGCCCACCTCCCGCCTTCCACGCAAGGTATGCACGATACTAAAAAGAAAAGAAAAGCTGCATTACATATGTTTAACCTCCAGGGTTCCCAGAATGCCTTGGACCAGCGTGTCCGTCCATGTTGTTCCCTAAAAGTTCCCCTCATGGAAACAGGATTTCCTCCGGTCCTGTAGCTGTGGAGGGGTCAGGGTTCGATGATACAGTGAACGAGCTCACACTGGAGCCCACTGAGGAAGAGAAGAATTACCCCCCCCACACACACACACACACACACACACACACACCTCTGACTCAACTCTCCGTGAACCGCTGGTGGAAACCAGGGGTCAGCGGCTCTGGCTCTCGTTTCGTTTTCCCCCTCCCACTCCTCTACTGTTTTTGCAGGGTGAGTTAAGGAGGGTTCTGGGAGGCAGGAAGGCCCCTCACTCAGCTCCCCATGTCCAGCTCGCCCCGTCTGACAGGTAACGCTGAGCAAGCCCAGCTGTGACCTGTGAGGGAGGGGGGACGAGGGATGGGTGTAGAGCATTAGAGCGCCATTGGAAACTCCTCTCGCACATGTTTTTGATTTTACAATCAGGCAGAGGTGATGTGTGGGTGGGTGGGTGTGGGGGGGAATAAAAGCGTGTGTGATCTATTTGGGGTGCGACAGATGTTTCACCCGATAATGCTCAATATGTCATTATTCTGTCTTTCTTTTCTCTTTGACGGTGCAACTTCCGTTTTAACTGCATTCGTTGTACGAATTTTGCCAAATGTTTAGTTTTACTTCCCCCCCCCCCCCCCCCCCCCCCACACACACACACAAGTGCAAAATACATGTTTTAATTTTGCTGAATCGGATGATTTGTCACGTATCTGGTGTGACTTTAAAAATAGTGAGTCATCACAAACTCTTTCCCATGGCAGGGCTGAGTTTTGTGTAAATGTGCATTAAACGATACACACATGCACGTAATACATCTATAATATTGTTATTATCATGTATCTTGAATATATTCAATGTGACACAATGGAATAAGATGATTTAAACGACCCTTACTTCACAACGGTGGATGTTCCAGCTACACAGAAAGCTGTAAACACAACACTGACATGTTATCATCACCGTATAAACGTGTTATAGTGGTATAACTGTTTACACCTCCAGGAAATAGGCCTCCAACTTTAAAGTGAGGAGCAACATCCAAGTATTTATTTACTCCTATTTTCCTGCTCAGGGGAAATATGTGTCCATCCAGTGACTGGACAGACTCACAATTATTATTATTATTATCTTTATTTTAAAGGGACCCTAAATGTCACCATTACAGCTCATTTGCATATTTAACAGACCATAAAACACATAAAACAATAATAAACAGTCTACGGGATAAGACACACCACAACAGTGAAGAACACACAATACACACAATGTGAAGCTACAGTACAGCACATTAAAAGTTAATACTATTAAAAGTAAGGAATAAAAACCGTTAAAAGTAAGTAACACGAGCCGTAAAAACTATAAACCAAAACAATAAGCGGAAAGATATTAAAACCACTTGTTGCTGGATACATTTCTGTCTCAATAAAACTTAGAAAAACAGAAAATATTTGATTAAAGCTGCTTTTAAAGCTCCTAGAAAGGGGAGACGGATGCTCGGTTGGTTAAAACAAGAAGTCGACAACAGCCAATCGACTTGTGACTCCTGCACTTCGAGCTAATCACTCGAAATCCAGACTGTTTGCTATCCTGGCTCCTCGGTGGTGGAACGAGCTCCCCACATCAGGGCAGCAGGAAGTCTCTTCACCTTCCGCCGAAACTAAAAACACATCTTTTCCGACTATATCTGGATTAAAACACAGATTAGCACTTCAGTGGCACTTAAATGGCTCTTATTGTGGTACTTTTGGAGTTCGACTATGTTGAGAAAATGTTACTTTCTGTATTCTTGTTGTTCTTAGTTTGTACTCTTGGTTGAAATGCACTTATTGTAAGTCGCTTCGGATAAAAGCGTCTGCTAAACGACATGTAATGTAATGTAAAAGTCTGCTTATTATAATCATAATAATAAAAAATAGCCATATGCTAACGTGGCCTTCCTTCATATGAATGTACGGTTGCAGTTGTTTTTTCGAGGTACAGACTCATGTGATCATCACGTGTAAAGAGAGCAGAACATTTACACACTAACTTTAAAGGCTTATCAAAAATACGCCAGGAGGAGGAGGAGGAGGAGGAGGAGCGGATCAAAGAAGATGTGGTTTTAAAAAAAGAACAGCACCCAGGGACACCCACCTCCACATAAACAGGAGATCTCCTTACCAAAAACAAAGAGGCCAGAGCCGCCAACCACATCCAGCGGAACGGGGGGGGGGAGGTTGAACACGGTGGTTGTTTACCGGAAGACAACTACACACACACACACAGAGGATCAATCTGACTCTCTTTTCCGGCTGTAATTGATATTTTTGTGACATATTTTGGCCATTTGAGCTCCTTTTAGCTCATTGCTACTCATCGCCTCAGCGTGACGGATGTTTTCACTGTGTAATGAAACACAATGGTACGCTGCCCGTAAAAAAAGTAATAAACTAGAACGGGCACTCGGTAGAGCGCATACCTTCGCATATCACAAGATTGGGCATTGAATTATGAACATTTTGGCATTAGTTGCATGCCAATTAGATAGAAATTGACTGCGCTATGGTAAAAAGAATATTTTGACCTTTTCATGACCTTGACCTTTGACCCGATCGATCCCAAAATCTAATCAAATGGTCCCCGGATAATAACCAATCATCCCACCAAATTTCATGCGATTCGGTTTAAAACTTTTTTTGTTATGCGAATAACACGCATACAAATAAATAAATGAACTAGAACGGGCACTCGGTAGAGTGCATACCTTCGCATATCACAAGATTGGGCATTGAATTATGAACATTTTGGCATCAGTTGCATGCCAATTGGACACAAATGTATCGTGCTATGGTAAAAAAAAAAGATGTTGACCTTTCCATGACCTTGACCTTGACCTTTGACCCGATTGATCCCAAAATCTAATCAAATGGCCCCCGGATAATAACCAATCATCCCACCAAATTTCATGCGATTCAAGAAGATTTTGACCCGTTCATGACCTTTGACCTTGAACTTTGACCCGATCGATCCCAAAATCTAATCAACTGGTCCCCGGATAATAACCAATCATCTCACCAAATTTCATGCGATTCGGTTCAATACTTTTTGAGTTTTGCGAATAACACGCATACAAATAAATTAATTAATAAATAAATAAATAAAAACACGGCGATCAAAACATAACCTTCCGCATTTTCAATGCGAAGGTAATGAAGTTGAGCTCCCATGGCTGGTGGACATACGGCTCCCCCCCCCAAGAAAACAACCCAAATCATATCTCACAGACGTGTAAATCTAAAGCTGAGAAGTTAGCTATATCAATTCACAAAGACTATAATATGTCATCGTTGGTGTATAAACACGGTTAGCAGCGTTTAGCTTAGCACGAAGCTACCTCTGCATACTTTGTATACATTATATGTATATTTAAGCAATAAGGTACTCGAGGCATACTGTATTGTCAATAATGTCCTGCTCAAGGTTGTTGCTCGGCAAACCCTTGAGCAGGACATTATTGATGATACAGTTCTGCCTCTCGTACCTTATTGCTTTTATAATACGGTTGCGTGCGGCATCAGAATGCTTGATTTCATCCACCCGTATTATAAAATCTATTTAATCTGCACTGACTCCAGCTTTCATGCTAAGCTAACCCGTTGGGGATAGATATTTAGATATTGATCTCCATCTCTATCTGTCAGCAAGAAAATCAAAGTATTTTTTTGCACTTGAACTGCGGCTTTAAGTTAAAAAAATACAAACAAGGTTCATTTCTCACTTTTAAATGTGAAATGACCAGTTAAAAAATCACACGGGAGACAAAAAAAAGGAAGCAAAGTCTTTTTAAAACCATTTATCACTTTTAGGTGCCTGAAGTTCCTACCTAACCCTAACCCTCGTGGAACATTTTCTGACCGCAGCTTCCAGCTTCTCATCTTTTTTATCGCCTCCTCCTTGTCATGTTTACCTCCTCCTCTCCGTGTCCCCCATCTTAGAACAACAAAAACAACAACAACAAAGACACTGATGCGTTTCCAGTCATTCAGGAGACCTACAGGTGTTTCATCTGTGCCAGGAAGAAAGAAGGAAAACATCTCCGGCGTGCTGCAGCAGGAACATGACACTGTAAAGTGTAAAGGAAGTGATTATGGTGTACATGTACATGCATGTGAGATGTGTCACGTGACATCGGTGCAGAGTTTGCTTTGGTGTTCGTCTCCATCCTGGAGGTCAGGAGTCTGATTTGTTTCCAGAGCTCAGGGTTTTAAAAGTGAAGTGCAGAGACGGAGCACAAGTGGCACCTAGTGGACAGAAGCGGTGCTGCACCCTGCCTGATGTTTCTTCTCAGCTCCCACTGGCTCAGTGAGACATGGCCACCTCTTGGTCCATCTTCTCTTTACCACTCACACATGTTTAGGTTGACCTCTATTATTGTTCAGGACAGTTGTGAAGCACTTTGAAACAATGTTCTAAAAAGTTATATTTTATATTATAAATATATTTAATTATAATTATTATAATTAATATATATTTATATATATATAAATATATGTATTTATATATATCTAATATATATATATCGATGATTTATGTATATATATAAATAATTATATTTATATAGAAATAATATATATTTATATATATTATATATTTATTATATGTATATATTATAGATATATATGTACATTATTATTTATTTATATGTAGCTTTTTAAAACATTGTTTCAAATTGCATCACACATATATATATATATATACATATATACTATAGTAAATGGATGCATTTATGTTTTTAGCACAAATAAGAGTAACACATAAATAGATCCATGCATCAGTGATCACGTGGACAGTAAATGAATCTGACATATCAAGTGAACAAAACATAACAAATATAAATCACAGACAAACTGAACTTGTGAAGAGTTAAAGAATCGTTTCCCGTTTTAATGTCAGGACTCGAGCCGCTGGTGGTGATGCTGTGGACGGCCATCCTGATGTCATGAGACGAACCACGTTGTTCTCCCACGGTCCTGTCACAGATCAATACGATGCTGCTGTCTCACGCTCCGCTCTCACGATGAGAACAGAAATTGCAAAACTTTTTAACCGTCCACACAAGGATGAAATAAAATGGCCTCCTTGTGTGTGCCGGCTTTTTTCCCGCAGCAAATTTCAATCGTTCAATATTGCATCCTGGATATTTCCAGACTCGTGAGTCACGGGTATGGGCCTCGCTTCTTGTCGTCTCTCCTCCCTTTCTTCTCAGAACATCTGGCTCCATCCGTGTGTTTGTCTCCCGCTGACCTGCAACAACTCCTCTTCCTCCAGAGAGGCTCTCGACGGCCACGCCATCTGACCTGCTCACGGCCCATTGGCTCGTGCACATACACACACGTGTTCGCGGGGCCTCTTTCGTGTCGATGAAAAATAAACGCGGCGCTGTGTAAATATGCACACGCGCACACGGCGGACTCATACACACCGGCATCCAAGCACGCACGCATGACCGCGCCCTGCAGCCTCTCCTCCTTCGCGGACGGTGCACATCTGGGCTGCAGATGTGCACCGTCCGCACCGAGGTGGGGGGGGGGGTGGGGGGGGATGCATTAGTCGGTTTGCCCGGCCGGCTCCCGGGGGTTTTGGTACCGACCTGCACAAAGCCAAATCATTTAGGGCCGATGCCAGGCTGCCGGGTCAGGTGGGTCATGTGGGTCAGATGGGTCATGTGGGTCAGGTGGGTCAGGTGGGTCATGTGGGTCAGGTGGGTCAGGTGGGTCATGTGGGTCAGATGGGTCATGTGGGTCAGGTGGGTCAGGTGGGTCAGATGGGTCAGGTGGGTCAAGTGGGTCATGTGGGTCAGATGGGTCAGGTGGGTCATGTGGGTCAGGTGGGTCATGTGGGTCATGTGGGTCAGGTGGGTCAGATGGGTCAGGTGGGTCAGGTGGGTCATGTGGGTCAGATGGGTCATGTGGGTCATGTGGGTCATGTGGGTCAGGTGGGTCATGTGGGTCAGATGGGTCAGGTGGGTCATGTGGGTCATGTGGGTCAGGTGGGTCATGTGGGTCAGGTGGGTCATGTGGGTCAGGTGGGTCATGTGGGTCATGTGGGTCAGGTGGGTCATGTGGGTCAGGTGAGTCAGGTGGGTCATGTGGGTCATGTGGGTCAGGTGGGTCATGTGGGTCATGTGGGTCAGGTGGGTCAGGTGGGTCATGTGGGTCAGGTGGGTCATGTGGGTCAGGTGGGTCATGTGGGTCATGTGGGTCATGTGGGTCAGGTGGGTCAGGTGGGTCATGTGGGTCATGTGGGTCAGATGGGTCATGTGGGTCATGTGGGTCATGTGGGTCAGGTGGGTCATGTGGGTCATGTGGGTCAGGTGGGTCAGGTGGGTCATGTGGGTCAGGTGGGTCATGTGGGGGACCTTCGTGCCGAGATCTTCTTCGTCGTGAACCGTCTCTACTTCTGCGTCCGTCACGTGTGATGTGGATCAACTTAAATAATGGAACTTTATTTTAATCGTCACATACATAATATTTAACCTCTGCATTTGACCCCTCCTCAGCCTTTAGTAGCTGTACTGTACTATGCTGTCCTGTATTATACTGTACTGCACTATGTGCCTAATTAATTAACTGAGTACCAACGACCTCAGTTGTACATTTCATATTTGTGTCTTTGAGATTTAGAACAATAATAAAAATTGTACCTTCAGGTTTGATGTTGTAACAAATTTCTTTCAAAGTGTATATTTATTTTAAAAAGTGTTCCAACTTGTGTCTTATTTGACACATTGTTGTCCTATTGTTGCTGCTGCTAAAAATAACATCATAGGAGTAACATAGTTCCTTCCTGAGGTTTGGAAACGTGACGAGGTCACGAAGAAATAAGTCATAAAGGGCGAAACGAGAGGAGTCCCACGAGGACACGTTTATAACAAATGTCTCTTTTTAACTCCCAGAATGTGAAACACAACGTTGTTTTCCTCAATGAGTTGGATCCAGCAGCACTTCTGAAAATGTAGGTCATGACTAATTAACCAGATGCATCATGGGATCAGACCGAGCCCTGCCCCCCCCCCCCCTCCCCCTCTGTGCCTCTCGGCTAGCCTTTGGAAAATGTTCGGTTAATCCAGAGGAAGGCCCAAATCCACGAGAGGAAGTCCGATCCACGGGAATAATAAAACACGACGACATGACACGTTTATATATCATAATGATCACTTAACAAGCTGGGAACAGAGTCGTCGTTGTGTCGTAGCTTCGTATTGTCTGCGTCTCTCGAGGAGCTTTGTGTAGCGTAGCGTAGGATTTTGATGACTCGGCTGGATTGATTTTAATCTCAAAATAAATACTGACCCAAACGTTATCAAAGTGCCTTCAACAAGCGCAATAATATAAACATATAATACTGCAAAAAAGGTCTTTTTTTATTTTCGTATCATCATAACCAAAACATAAGACCACATGACCGGTCCACCGGACCACCGGACCACCGGACCACCGGTCTGACGTTCAAGTCTCAGTTCAACTTTTTTTGATCCTCCTCCATTTCTTTGGGGCCGTTGGCCGGCGTCTCCACAGCTGCCCCCGGAGAACCGATTCCATCCCTCACACCACCTGCTGCAGGTTCATAGCCACAGAGAGATGGGAACAGTGTGTGTGTGTGTGTGTGTGTGTGTTAAAGCATCCATCTATACACACACACACACAGTTCATAACCGACACCGCATGGGGCCCCATTGTGTCCTCATCAGTGGACCAGGAACTGAATAACCAGCGAGTCCTCCGCCGCCGCTCCACTGAGCACGGCCAGATAGCGCCGGCCCCTTTGATCGGAGCGTCCATTGGTCATTATGGGATGTGGCGTTGCCGGGAGGAGGAGGAGGAGGAGGAGGAGGGGAAGGAGAGAGAGTGCTCGATTGTCTTGTCCCTTTCTCTCTCTTTTTTCCGGGATGCATGACCCCACCAAGGAGCCGACACCCAGGTCGTGACCCCCTTCTGTCCGCTGAGCGACGCCCCCCCCACCCACAGACCCGTCTCACTCAACTACTCGTGCCACCCTGGCGGAGGAGGATGCGTCGGGTGGAGGGAGTAGATTAAAGACGAACGCCGGCGAGAGACAGATTGACTGTGTCAGCGTGTTTTAGTTATGGAGGCATCTGTCGCTGCAGCATGTGTGTGGGTGTGTGTGTGTGTGTGTGTGTGTGTGTGTGAGCGTTTTCTGAGAAATGGAGGAGGAGGGGCTGTTTGTTTCAGGAGTCTGGTGTTATTTACTCTATTGTTATTTATGCGTGTGTGCAGCCATCAAAGGCCATTCGGTCGTTAGCGGCGACGTCGTGTGTGACGGCCGTGCTGCAGACTTCAAACTAAAAGAGAAAAGGCATCCGCGGCCCCCCCACACACACACACACACCGAGAAGGCCTCAACACACGCATGTTTCCCATCTACTCTGAGAAGCTGGGGGTGGTGGGAACACAAGATGTCCGACATGTGGAGAGAACATGACCCGACGTGGAACCGATTGTGAATTTTCAAAACACAAAAATAGAAGAAGAAAAAAAGTTTCTGACGCTCCATTTACACTTTTAATTGATTTCATGTGAAACAATGACAAACACTGGTGGGATTATACTGATCTATTACGACTAAATCTCCACATAATCATAATCTACATGAAAGATGCAGGTCAGATGAATATTTAACCAGTTTAATTGATTCACATATAATAATAAAAGAAGCACACAAACTCAGCTCCCTTGACACAGTTAAATTCCTTCTTAGATATTAAACATACTCGTGGAATATGGAGGGTAATATGAACCTCTGACAAACAGTCGAGTACAATGGAGATGTTCAAGTAACTTCAGGACAATAGAAAGAAATAGAAGAGATCCTTTTTTGAATCGCTGATTTTCTTGAGATAATTTCCCTTCATCAGTGATTTTCTTTTCATAGAAATGAGTCCAGAGCTGCAGGTCTGGCGGGCTCGAGTGGCGAGGAGGCGGAGACTGGACGTCGAGGACAGTTCCCTAAACTGTCCAGCAGAGGGCAGCAAGTTACTGATACAGTCATGTTTGAACGCCCCACCTTCCTCGTTTCTCTCTCTCTCTCTGTCACATTCTCTTCCTCCATTGCCCCTTTTCATCAGTCTGTTCATCTTGAGCTCTTTCTCTGTCAGCTTTGCTTAAATTGCAGACAGATAAACACACACACAGACATACACACACAGACAAACACACACACACAGACAGACAAAACACACACACACACACATATACACAGACAGACACACACACACACACACACACACACACACAGTGACAGACAAAACACACACACACATATACACAGACAGACACACACACACAGACAAAACACACACACAGACAGACAAAACACACACACACATATACACAGACAGACACACACACACAGACACACACACACACACACACAGTGACAGACAAAACACACACACACATATACACAGACAGACACACACACACACACACAGACAAAACACACACACACATATACACAGACACACACACAGAGACACACAAAACACACACACACATATACACAGACAGACACACACAGACAAAACACACACACAGTGACAGACTAAACACACACACACACACACACACATATACACAGACAGACACACAGAGACAGACAAAACACACACACACACACACACATATACACAGACAGACACACACACACAGAGACAGACAAAACACACACACACACACACACACACACATATACACAGACATACACACACACACAGAGACAGACAAAACACACACACAGACAGACAGACACACAGACACACACACACAGAGACACACAAAACACACGCACACAGACATACACACACAGATAGACAAAACACACACACACATATACACGGACAGACACACACACACAGACACACACACACAGAGACACACAAAACACATGCACACATATACACAGACAGACACACACACACAGACAAAACACACACACACATATACACAGACAGACACACACACAGACACACACACAGTGACAGACAAAACACACACACACACACACATACAGACAGACACACACACACACACAGAGACACACAAAACACATGCACACATATACACAGACAGACACACACACACACAGACAAAACACACACACACATATACACAGACAGACACACACACACACACACACAGACACACACACACAGACACACACACAGTGACAGACAAAACACACACATATACACAGACAGACACACACACACACACACACACACAGAGACACACAAAACACACGCACACATATACACAGACAGACACACACACACACAGACAAAACACACACACACACAGACAGACACACACACACACACAGACAGACACACACACAGGCGGGCAACAAACCAACCATATGGGTCTTGAGTAACAGAAGACTGTTTTTCCTCTCTGTCTTCTTCTTCTTCTTCTTCTTCTTCTTCTTCTTCTTCTTCTTCTTCTTCTTCTTCTTCGTCTGCTTCAGCCTGAATCTGCTAAAACCATCAACCCCCCCCCGCCCCCCCCTCCACCCTAACCTCTCCTCAGTCCTTTCCTCTCACTCATCTCCCTTCCTTTGCCCCCCCCCCCCCTCTCTCTCTTCATTCTTCACCTACAAATCTTTCCTTTTCTCCCACTCTTAAACCAAAGTGCTGTGGGAGTCTCTGACTCTGAGTGGAGGACGTCAGCTCCCCGAGATGAAAGAAGCTGACGTGTGAAAAGAAAAGGCCAGGTGGGATGAGGCCAGAGTGTGTGTATGTGTGTGTGTGTGTGTGTGTGTGTGTGTGTGTGTGTGTGTGTGTGTGTGTTCTTCTTAGCAAACCTATTTCATATTTCTCACATCTTTCCCCCAGTCAAAGAAGAAGCAAGAACTCGTAGTTTGTGAAATCCGATCTCAAAGGAAGCCATTTTTATTATCAACACATAACCGGGACGCTAGCGTCTGCCCTCTGGTCCACGGCTTTGTTCCGGGCTGAAATATCACACGGCGATCCTCTGACTTTGCTTTTTATGGGGGTTGGAGCAAAATTTCTCGACAACAACAGACCATTAGGTACAGGGATCCCCCCTCCCCCCCACATGTCTCCTCAGTGTCTCCTCAGTGTCTCCTCAAGGTGTCTCCTCAGTGTCTCCTCAAGGTGTCTCCTCAAGGTGTCTCCTCAGTGTCTCCTCAAGGTGTCTGCTCAAGGTGTCTCCTCAGTGTCTCCTCAAGGTGTCTCCTCAGTGTCTCCTCAGTGTCTCCTCAAGGTGTCTCCTCAGTGTCTCCTCAGTGTCTCCTCAAGGTGTCTCCTCAGTGTCTCCTCAAGGTGTCTGCTCAAGGTGTCTCCTCAGTGTCTCCTCAAGGTGTCTCCTCAGTGTCTCCTCAAGGTGTCTCCTCAAGGTGTCTCCTCAAGGTGTCTCCTCAGTGTCTCATCAAGGTGTCTCCTCAGTGTCTCCTCAAGGTGTCTCCTCAGTGTCTCATCAAGGTGTCTCCTCAGTGTCTCCTCAAGGTGTCTCCTCAGTGTCTCCTCAAGGTGTCTCCTCAAGGTGTCTCCTCAGTGTCTCCTCAAGGTGTCTCCTCAAGGTGTCTCCTCAAGGTGTCTCCTCAAGGTGTCTCCTCAGTGTCTCCTCAAGGTGTCTCCTCAGTGTCTCCTCAAGGTGTCTCCTCAGTGTCTCCTCAAGGTGTCTCCTCAAGGTGTCTCCTCAGTGTCTCCTCAAGGTGTCTCCTCAGTGTCTCCTCAAGGTGTCTCCTCAAGGTGTCTCCTCAGTGTCTCCTCAAGGTGTCTCCTCCTCTCCTCCTCCACAGAAGATAGCTGGCAGATGACAAACTGACCTCAGGATTTATAGCTTCATAAACACATCTGGTTTTTGGGAACACTTTCATGGCGAGCTGTTTAGAGTTTGTTGGCGTTAGCATGTTTGTGGTCGTTGGGTGACTCCTCTGTCTCTTCCTCCGGCGGTTAAAAAGCATCGAACACACGGCAACAGCGCCGCCGCGTGTTCGCGGGTCGTACGAAGGTCTTCTCTTAGGGGTGACCAGATGCGTTCACACGTTTCACGCGGACATCCCCCCCATCCCCCCATCCCCCGGAGGAAGTGGAGTCGAGGCTTGTTTTGCATCTCTAAAGCTCAGTGTGAAGCTTTTGTTATGCTCTCATAGACTCTGTGAGGCCAAGAAATCAGTGAATTCTTTTCTATGTACTTCTAATGTGTTAATTTGTGAGCTTTTAGACGTGGTAGCTGGTGGATTTTCATCGGCCTCCTGTTTCCAGTCTGTGTGCTAAGCTAAGCTAAGCTAACCCCCAGCTGGCTGAAGCCTTGTCGTGGCGGTCTGACAAGATAAGTTCGAGACACTAATTATCCAGCGTGCCATGAAAATGGAAGATTTGAGAAAAATCCAAAACTTGAATATTAAGAACTTTATTTTAGTTTTTTCCCCGTCTGATTCGTCGTCTCACATCAGGTCCGATTTATCCGGTGACCCTCAGGTTGGACCCCGAGTAGTTAAAATGCGCTCCACCTCCGCCAGCAACAACAGGTCCATGGTGCTTATGAATTGTTGGATCAGTATTAACTAATCTAATAAACACTGGCAGTATATTTTTTTACTTTAATTTTGTTGATAATACTCGTGAATATTTGAGTCCTTCCTCCAGCTCACGGCGTCACATGGAGTCTGAAAGTTAGCCTCTCACTTTCTCCACCCTTGAATTCTCGTTTCCGCTTTCTTTTTTTCTTTTTTAAACGATAGCGCCCGAGCTTCACTTCCTGTCTGTACGTGTTCGAGAGAGAGAGAGAGAGAGAGAGAGAGAGAGAGACGCTTATCGAAAGCCGGATCTTATCATCATCTCTCCTTTTGCAAAAAGCACTCTCACTCTCTCAAACTCTCGCCGGAGGAGTGGAACACGGCTCACTCTTTACAACCATCTCATTCTCTCATGCTCTCCTTTGTCCCCGAGCTCCAGCAGATCATGTAACATTGCCTCATCCTCCGCCTCTCGGCCTCCGCCCTGTTTTACTGCGTGTGTGTGTTTTACTTTTTCTTCTCCCCAAATGAATAAACACATATTACGCACGCTGTCTGGCATTGCGTGTCACTCGCTCCATCATTCTTCATCGCCCGGGCGCTCGTTCACTCTTAATTCAGTCGTTTGGTGGCCGCATCACTCTCCTTCGCTGCGCTCTCCTTCGTTCCGCTCTCCTTCGTTCCGCTCTCCTTCGCTGCGCTCTCCTTCGTTCCGCTCTCCTTCGTTCCGCTCTCCTTCGTTCCGCTCTCCTTCGTTCCGCACGCTCTCCTTCGCTGCGCTCTCCTTCGTTCCGCTCTCCTTCGCTACGCTCTCCTTCGCTGCGCTCTCCTTCGTTCTGCTCTCCTTCGTTCCGCTCTCCTTCGCTACGCTCTCCTTCGTTCCGCTCTCCTTCGTTCCGCTCTCCTTCGCTGCGCTCTCCTTCGCTGTGCTCTCCTTCATTCCGCTCTCCTTCGCTGCGCTCTCCTTCGTTCCGCTCTCCTTCGTTCCGCTCTCCTTCGTTCCGCTCTCCTTCGCTGCGCTCTCCTTCGCTGCGCTCTCCTTCGCTGCGCTCTCCTTCGTTGCGCTCTCCTTCCTTGCGCTCTTAGGAGAGAGCTTTTTAAAGCATCAGTCATGGCACCAGAGGGGGTAAAGTCTTGTTTGAGCCCGTAGCTGTGAATGTGTGACCGCTGGACGTGAACGTGGCTACAGTTTCACAACTTTAGACTATCTATATATATATATATATATATATATATATATATATATATATATAAACTATATTCAATACCTGTGGCCCGGCGGTGAGTCACCCACAGGACTAGGCCAGGTCATTTAGGTCATTTAGATCTTCACGCTGCACATTGTTTACGCATTGCAGAGCCACTTGTGTGTTTTACAGATGTGCACGTGTGTGCACGTGTGTGCACGTGTGTGCACGTGTGTGCACGTGCAGCTTTTATGAAAATGAGTGTTATTGCGAAAGGGGGCTAAACAGTCATCACCTGTGATTGAAGGATCACGGGGCCACGCGCTCCCACCGGCTCTCTGCTTCACAACGCACCACCAGACCAACAGCGGCCGACTGTGTTTACGGCCGTGCTTTTTAAAATGTGTTATGTCTATTGCACATGTTCGGTGTTATGGAAAAATTCAAATGGGATTGTTTTGAATACAAGACTTTGGGGAAAGTGAAAAACATTGAAAGAGGTCACATGACCCCACGGAGAGCTATCACATGGAGCTGGAGCTCCACTCGGCTTGAGGGAGCTTTGTTTTGAGATTGCGTATCCAGACCCCTTTAAATGTGTCACTCTTTGTTTCATTGCAGCCATTTGTTAAAATCAAAAAAGTTCATTTTATTTCTCATTAATGTTCACTCAGCACCCCATCTTGACAGAAAAAAACTGAAATGTAGATTTTTTTTTACATTTATTAAAAAAGAAAAACTGAAATATCACATGGTCCTAAGTATTCAGTGGTATTTTATACTCTCTGCTCTGGGTCGCTCTCCTGGAGTCTTCAGCGGCAGCTGAATGCTCTAAAAACACCCCGCACTGTACACCTGCTCATTCCCAGCAGCACACAGGCCCAATTATAGACGACACAGGGTAGCGTTCAGCAGCTACACACACAGAACCATCATGGTTCTCAAATGGTTCTTTAAAGGCTTTGTGGTTCTACGAAGAACCATCACCTCCTGAAGAACCATTATTTCATTTGAGACAACTTTATAGGTTCTTTGAAGAACTCTTTATGGAACTGGTTCTTTTAAGAACTCTGGTATAAAAGTAGCCTGCTTGAATTGAAAATGAATTGGTGGTAAGAATGATATGAATGTAATTGTTATAGTCAATCAATATGGAGGATGATGATTTATGTCCCTGTTTTTCTGGCCTCGTCTGGTTTTTATTTTTATTTATTTGTTGTTGTTGGTTGTCTAATCATGTGAGGTAAGGTGTAACTTGTAAAAAACGTAAAGTAAAATGATTGAAAGCAAGACCACACACACAGAGGAGGGAGGAGGAGGAAGCACACCGAACAAGAGAAACACACACACACACACACACACACTCACACGGGGTGAAGAGGCAAAGGGGAGAAAAGAGTTAACGGTCTTGTTATCACAGAGGGTGAAGAATGAAATGGCGAGGAGTTCTTTCCGTCATAAAAACTCATAATGCATGTTCAGCCCCCCCACACACACACACTTCAGTGTCCAACGTGCTATCATCTCGCTCTCGCTCTCTCACTCTCAAATTGTTGCTGTTAAACTTTGAGTTTGGTTTATTTTCTTTTTTATATGGAGTTTCCATCGCACTCCACTCCCTCTGTGGTTCCAGCGCGGCTGGCCAAGCAGCAATAAAATGCTCAAAAGGACATCAGAGAGGGGAAGAGAAGGAGAAGCTATTTGTTAGCCTAACAACATCTCCAGTGGTTAAATAGGCAGTCGACATGTGATAAAAAAAAGGGGGTAAATGCTCTGCTTCGGTGCTGTTAAGAGGGGCAAGACAAGTGGCTGGAAGCATCTCATCGGGTCTAAGACAGTCATTAAACCGACCTTTGACATCTGGATCCAGTCGTCTGTATTTATGTTGTGGGAGGCTTTTTTTTAAAATTCAAACTGAAAAACTCCTGGAATATGTGCACAATACAAGCACATAAAGTAAACGCATTGAAAAACAAGAACACAAGTCAATAAAAAAGCAGGTTTTTGGTCGAATAAAAGCAAAGAAAAGCATGCAACGTCATCCCAAAAATAAACAAGCGCGAAGTCATCGTAAAAAAGAAATAAGCACAAAGTCATCCTAAAAAACAAACTTGCTGAAATTATGGTTTTGAAATGCGAGTGGAAGGAGTGAGTCTACGTCGGACACTGAAAACTGGAAGCAGATTATTTTTCTTTGTTTTATTTTGGCGGGGAGGAGCTTTTGGAAAATAAACAGTTGTGACAAACGTGTCAGTGTGAACCCTCCTGAACCCGGTGGACTGACTGGGTCATCACGGTTAAAGCAGAACTCGAAAGAACGGTAGAAAGAAGAAGCATGCAACGTTGTCGTCAACAAATGAACGATGACATCGTGTCCAATTAAAGATGGAAAGCTTTTTAAAAAAGTATAAACTTTCACGCTTCATAAACTCTCAATAACTTCCTAAATGAGTCGTTGTTAGCAACTGCTTTGGAGAGTTAATGAGTGTTTCCAACAGCGGGCCAGTGTGTGTGTGTGTGTGTGTGTGTGTGTGTGTGTGTGTGTGTGTGTGTGTGTGTGTGTGTGTGTGTGTGTGTGTGTGTGTGTGTGTGTGACTTTGAATTAACCACAGTGCTGATTGTAATAGAGGCGCATGGCTCGATGGGTTTTTGATTGCGTCTTAAAAATAAGCTTCTTGGTTTCGGTCCTTTTTAACAGGATTTTGTTGACAGGAATATACTAAATATAGACTTTTCTACAAAATAGTCATCTTTTTCTCTTTTTCTCGTTCTCTCCGCCTCGCATCTTCAGTGTCCTGGACGACGTGTCTTCGGAGCAGCTCCTCCTTTCGGTTCTCCCATCTCTCCCGGGGTCACCGTCCGGGGGTCACCGAGCAGCTCCGGAGGTCAACTCGCTGTAAGAACACTTTAATCTGCACACACTTGGTGAAACTGGCCTTAAACTCCCTCTGTCCTGCCCCCAGTTTGTTTTGACTTATTGCGCAGCACAAGGCTGAGCCTCGAGCCTCACGCCTTCCACTTCCAGAGCAAATCTTTTTATCAGCATGGAGTTTTTTTGGAAGCGCGCACACACACACACACACACGTTAGTTTAATGCAAACATTTCTCAGCATTGTTCCAGAGGAATCCATTAGGGGTCAATTTAGACATGAAGGGCCGTATCGGTACTGCAAAGCACTCAAACCTTTACTGCAGAGTCAATATTGAAATAAAGGCCCTGAATAGTCTTGAATTGGCTTTTAGGAACTGAGTAACACTTCACAGGTTATATCATAAGAATGATGAATAAATACAGCTTGAACCAGACCAGAAGGCTTTTGTTCGTGTGAATCGTCCGGTCCCAAAATAAACTCGCCTGTTAGCACGAGACGTATGAAGGTAGATTTTATGTTCGCGTTAATAAAGACTCAAATCTACCTTCATGTAGCCGCCGCTGCATTGCTACGTCACGGCGAGGTGGAAAGCGTGTTTCTTGTTCTCACGCCCTGTTGTACTGACGTGGAGGTAGCTTCTGGCGCTATGTCAACGTTAGCTAAACGCTCGCTTATTTTCGCGCAACAATCCAAACGATCAGACCGGCGTTATATATATAAATACATATATATATATATATATATATACACTACCGTTCAAAAGTTTGGGATCACTTAGAAATGACTTTATTTTTCAAAGAAAAGCACTGTTTTTTCAATAAAGAAAACATTAAATTAATCAGAAATACACTCTATACATTGTTAATGTGGTAAATGACTATTCTAGGTGGAAGCGTCTGGTTTCTAAATGAAATATCTCCATAGGTGTATAGAGGCCCATTTCCATCAACTATCACTCCAGTGTTCTAATGGTACATTGTGTTTGCTAATCGCCTTAGAAGACTAATGTGATTAGAAAACCCTTGTGCAATTATGTTAGCACAGCTGAAAACAGTTATGCTGGTGATATAAGCTATAACTGGCCTTCCTTTGAGCTTGAAGTTTGAAGAACAAAATTAATACTTCAAATATTAATCATTATTTCTAACCTTGTCAATGTCTTGACTATATTTTATATTCATTTGATAAATAAAAGTGTGATTTTTCATGGAAGACACGAAATTGTCTGGGTGATCCCAAACTTTTGAACGGTAGTGTATATATATATATAATGTTCCAGATGGAGATGTGCGAAGGCCACAAGAAAGGGAAGTGATCATCCCGCCTCTTTGATCGGGCTCCATTTGTTTCTGAAGCCGGCGACCGCTGATTAAAAAACGGCGTCACGGTGAACTATTTCTGACATTCGAAGGGGGGGAATCCTTATGAGGTTTTAGAGAATGAAGGCCAGACCTCACTTGTATTTTGTTGGTGCGGTCTCAAAAACTTCCCAAATTATATCCCCCCCCCCCTCGCTTATTCTTCTACCACCCAGATAACGATTCATTACGGTCTCAAAGCTCCACGCAGCGGTGGAACAGCTCGTGATGCCAGTAAAGCTCCGGCCTGGAAAGCCTTGCCAATAAACAAGCACGCTTGTAATTAGACTACTAAAATACCTTAAAAGTTGGACTTCGCAACGCGCCCTCAAGGTGGTCTTGATTTTTTAAATCAGAGGTAATATACAAACCGCTTCAAATTAGACAACTTTAAGACCCCCATCCGACTCAAAAATGTGTTTTGCTTATTGTTACTAAAAAAGTAACTAAAATCATTGCGCTAGCACTGCGTTAGCATCGTGTGAGCACGCTGATGTTAGTGACGCGATTAGCTCAACATTTCTATGAGTCCGGTTGATATTAATACAGTTGTTGTTAATGAACACAGGTGATGAACCTTCAGTCGTAAAAGGTCGACGCGTTTTCACATCAGCACCGCCGTCACAAACAGATCATCACGTTAACGTTAGCGCTTAGCTTCGAGCGTCGCTATCCACAGAGCTAGCTAGACTCTTGTTAGTGTTTACACGCCATGTGAAACTAGCTAGCTAACATGTGTGCTCTCGCCTGTGATTGCAGACTTGTTACCGCATTAATTTAACTTTTCTTTCAATTATTGTTCAAATCAGAGTATTTAAATATGTCTTAAAACATGTGTGGAAGGCGTCTTCAGTGTGTCAGGCTACAAGGGTTAGAAGGTCGTTAGTGTTTTTTCAATAGGCTACACTGCAAAATTCAAGAGATATAATGTAAAAATAAAGGAATACCAATAATAAGTATGTAAAAACTACAAGAGATATGTACAAATGTAGGGATATCTGTTTTTCAAAGTAAAAGAGCAGGAACGTGCACAATATTGACCAGCGAATGTGTACAATTCACAGTCGGAAAAAGTATTTTATTTTATTGTATTGCTGTTACTTTATACTTTAGAGACACTGGATACACTTTTTTTTTTTTTTTACATTTTCATTTCCTTTATTATTTAAATTCTTAAATGTATCATGCCCTGCTATTTTATTTTTATTGTATATTTGTAAAAAGTAAAAAAAAGTTTGCTGCTGCAAGAAATTTCCCCTTGGGGATGAATAAAGTAAAATCTAATTTAAATCGAATGTAATCTATAAAAAAAGTATCGCCTTCCAGAATATAGTTATTTTGGCGTAAATCTAGAAAGTCTTAACTTCACAAAGTCTTTATTTTAGTGTTTTTAAAGTGTTTGCAAACTCAACGACGAATAGGCTACAGTGCAAAAAGATACAATATAAAATAAAGCAATTCATTAATATATAATTATTAATTAGTATATACGTACAAAAGTAGGGCTATGTGTTTTTCAAAGTAAGAGTTCCTGCACAAAATCTTGATTGTGTCAAATTCACAGAAGGAAAAAATGAACTAAGCAACACAGTTTTCTTTCTTCCCCTCCTCCTCCTCCTCACAAGACTGTGTTTACATCCGAAAAGAAAGAAGAAGAAGGAAAAAAAGCGAGTGGAGCCAGCCTGAACGCGATCTCCTGCGCAGCGAGGGGGGGCCGGAGTCCTGCAGAAACCTGATCCGCATCGGGCCCTTTAAAGGAATATGGGATGAGTCTGTTGAATGGAGCTCACAGGGAAGTCCCACTGAGGAGCACCGCGACGGACCAGCGAGCAGCAGCAACGGGACCGGCACTGGGACCACGACCGGGACCCGGGGGACTCAGGACTCCTCCAGACATGAACCACTGCGCGTGCGCGAGAGAAGAAACGCAAGGATATTAGAAGAGGAATGAAAAACGGAGAGGAAGTTATGAGCCGAGTTGCGACGAACTATCGGGGAAGGTGCCCGTGAGCGGAGAGAGCCGACTGGAAGGGGAGGAGGAGGAGGAGAGGCAGCACAGTCACAAGGTAAAGGAGCTGTGGAGGAGCCTCTTCTATAGCACGCGCTGCTGCTGTTGTTGTTGTTGTTGTTTGTTTTAGTTGAAGCAAAAGCGCGAGGAAGTAAGCCGCAGCTGAGGAGCCCGGATCAAGTATTTCTCTTTTTTTCTTCTTCTTCTTCTTTTTTCTTCTTCTTCTGCTGACTGACGGTTTTACTGTCTGCACACCTGTTCCATGTGGCCTCTTTCTCTTTACCCACTGCTCGCCCTCAGGGCACTGACCCCATGTGTGTGTGCGTGTGCGTGTGTGTGTGTGTGTGTGTGTGTGTGTGTGTGTGCGTGTGTGTGTGTGTATATATGTGCGTGTGCGTGTGTGAAACAAAAATACATCTTCTGGCTTGCTTTTGCATGACTTCTTGAGGACATGGTGTGTGTGTGTGTGTGTGGGTGGGTGGGTGTGTACGTGTGTATGTGTGTTGCCACATGTGCATGCTCCTCTCCTCCTGCATGTCACACATGAATCTGATCCGGTCTGACCTCTGCAGCCGTAGAGCTGCACATCTTCCGCACACACACACACACACACACACACACACACACACATACACCACACAGTGCTGTGTGTGTGTGTGTGTGTGTGTGTAGGACAGAGGAGCTGCAGAAGGTAGATGTTTACATCTCAGCACAGAAGAATGTCCGGGCCTGTATTTAGAGAGGCTGATAATGAGTGTGTGGTCAGTTTGCAAAGGCCTGTCATTAACCTGTGAGCCGGGAGAGAGGTGGGAGGAAACGATGCCTAGGGAAGGAGGGTAGGAGGGAGGAAGGGTGGGAAAGGTGCTGCAGGAGGAGAGGGAATAATAATAATACGAAGAAGAAGAAAAAAACTGGACGCACACTGTTATTCATCGACGCTCCAAACATCACAAGGTCAAAGGTTTAAGACGTGCGTCGCTGCATTGGAGACCCTCCCCTCCAATTTATATAGTGAGGTCACTAATTGAAACGGGCCTTCTCGACGGAGGAGAAGATAAAACAATATTTAACGCCCTCGTACTTGACTCTCTGTGCCACGCTGACACGAATGTGCAAGCGAGTGACCCAGATCCACACCACATGCTCCCGTTTGAGAGGAGTTATTTGATGGGTGTGTGTGTGTGTGTGTGGGGAGCGGGGGTCTGCCAAAAAAACATGGGGAAGCCGAGTCGGACCTCGGCGAGATTGAACGACGTCTGGTGGGGATGATATCACTGACCCACCTAATCACTTACATCACCGGAGCTGCATGCTCAGCAGTGTGTGTGTGTGTGTGTGTGTGTGTGCGCACGTGTGTCTGTTTCCAATCTATTTCGTGTGTTTCTCCATCTGTGTCTGTCTTGAGTTCTGGTAAGCAAAGCGCTGAAGACTTACGACCGGCCCGGAGTGTGTGTGTGTGTGTGCGTGTGTGTGTGTGTGTGTGTGTGTGTGTGTGTGTGTGTGTGTGTGTGTGTGTGTGCGCGTGTGTTTGAATACGTGGTGATTAAAGGAGGTTGAAGTCAATGGAAGGACTGACTTGAGATCAGTTCTCACGCGACAGATCTTGAATGACGTCTCTCCTCTCCGGGCATCAAACCTCCGTCGCGGTCTGAAGGAACGACGGCGTTAAAAATAAGAGGCGTCGGTGGGAAGCGGTTGCCGTAGAAACGGGGCCCGCCGGGTTGCCGCGGTGGCATTTTCCATTCGCTTCTCCTCCCCCCCCACACACACTTTCTGGCAGCTCGATTGGAGGTGAAGAAGAAGCTCCCAGGAGAGGAGCCACCGTTCTCCTGGGACTTCCCATCATGCACCTCTCACACTCTGGGACTTCCCATCATGCACCTCTCACACTCTGGGTGGGCCTCTGGTACCAAACAGGAGATCCTGCAACGCTTGTTTTTGTTATCTTGGCTTCTTTTCTTCTTCTTTCCCTCTCTCTCTGTCTCACTCTCACACACACACATGCACACACACTCTCTGTCTCTCTCTTTTCCCCTCCCTCTCGCTCTCTCACACACACACACACATGCACACACAGATGCACACACACTCTCTCTCTCTCTCCCCCTCCCTCTGTATTCCTCTCTCACTCTCACTCTCACACAAACACACACACACTCTCTCTCTCTCACTCTCATACAGACACACACACACTCTCTCTCTCTCTCTCTCTCTCACTCTCACACTTACTCACACACTCCCTCTCTCTCTTTCTCTCTCTTTCTCACACACAGGTAGAATGACCTCATTCTTGACAGGATAGCAGTGCGGGGTTAATTTCTTATCCGAATGCTCACCCATGCGGAGAGAGGAACCTTTTTTCTTGAACCTCTGGCTGCCCTTCGTCCTCGTCCTCCTCAGTGTTATCATTTCCCTGAACCCTTGTCCCGGGGGAGATCGACACAGCGTTGCAGCGAGCGTTCGACCGGTACACGTCCTGTTCGCACCCGGCTGTCTGAGCTCCTTCGCTTGACCTCTCCAGTCTTTCCCCCGGGTAGAGAGCGAGCGGTGCGACGTAAACCTCGACCGCCCGGCCCCGTGCGGAGGCTTCTGTAATTAGTGAGCGAGGCCTGCACTTCCGAGCAGCTTTAATTGTAGGGAGCGCCGCGGTGCCGCTCCAGCTGCCGGACTTTGGACCGTCTGCTCGGCTGCCGTCGGTGTCTGGCGGAGCCGTGTGAGTCTGTGCTGCACTTTTTAACTTTAAGCTCTTTTTTAAACCTCGTTATTTATAACCTCGTCTGGTTCCGGAGTCTCGAGTCGTCGCGTCGGCTCTCGTGAGTTGTAATCCCCCCAAAGAGCTGATCGTTACGGTGACTTCTATATCTCCAGATGATAAGACTTTCATTGAGTCCACGCAGTCGGGGGAGGGGGGGATAGAAGGGGGGAGGGGGGGGGCCTTAAACCTTTTGTGAATGAGTACCGGGCCCAGAGAAGAATAACCGCCCGGTCAACCCCTCCTCAGGTAAAAAACAACCCACATTCAGCCCTCGGCCCCCATTCATTCTCACACATTCTTTCCTCTTTTATTTTGCAGAGGCGAGCTGACCCCCCACCCCCTTTCCCCCATCCCCCCATTCCCCTACTCCCCCCCCCCCCCCTCTAGTTGTGATGGGACTGTCATGCAGAAATACACCATTGTGCCGCCGCAGGATCCCGTTTCACTCTTGCCTTGTAATTAAGAAGGGATTGCACGACGAGGGGGAGAGAGAGAGAGGGAGAGAGAGAGGTAAGGAGAGATGGGAGAAGTGCTTGAGGAGAGAGTGAGGGAAGGAAACAGGGAGAAAGAGAGTGAGTGAGGGGAGGAGAGAGGGAGAAAGAGAGTGAGTGAGGGAAGGAAACAGGGAGAAAGAGAGTGAGTGAGGGGAGGAGAGAGTGAGTGAAGGAGAGAGGAGAGGGAAGGAGCGAGGGGAGGAGAGGAGAGAAGGTAGGAGAGAGGGAGAAAGATGGACACAGAGCCTCCCTGCTGAGGTTTTGTTCAGTGTGTGTGGGCGTGCGGAGAGACGGGGGAAAAAAGGGAAAGAAGGATTCTCCCTCCGAGACGCATGCTTTGTTTCAGGTGAAACGTTTCGGCTCCGAGGTCACGGGGTCACGGGGTCACGGGGGCGACGTGTGAAGTGAGAGGAGGCTTCGGCTTGACTTCAGTCGCCGCGTCATGTTTCCTCCCTGAATCACGGGTAGTGAAGCCCACGGAGAGAATTCACAGAGGCTGAATCACGCTTGTTTCTCTCCTCTGAGGCCGAAAAGTGAAAACAGGAGCCGGTCACCATGACGACTTCATGTGACGTGTCATTCACTGCCTGCAGATTCTGATTTGGTAAACCACGTCTGAGTAGACTTTGTGTCTTCTTGTGTTTCAGCGGGAGTCTTGAGTCCGGAGGCGGAGCCCCCCAGGCATGGCCGACGTGCTGGAGAGCGGCGGCGGCGGCGTTGGAGGCGGCGGGTCCGGTGACGTGCGAGAGGCCGGCGTGGACTGGCAGAAGCGCTGCATCGCTCTGGAGATGCAGCTGCTGAGGTTCCGGCTGCAGGCCGGGAACATCCGAGAGCTGCTGGCAGAGAAGGTGAGAGGGGGAGGAAAGGAGAGGGGGAGGAAAGGAGAGGGGGAGGAAATGAGAGGGGGAAATGAGAGGGGGAGGAAATGAGAGGGGGAGGAAATGAGAGGGGGAAATGAGAGGGGAAATGAGAGGGGGAGGAAAGGAGAGGGGGGGAAGGAGAGGGGGAGGAAATGAGAGGGGGGGGAAATGAGAGGGGGAAGAAAGGAGAGGGGGAGGAAATGAGAAAGGGGGGGAAATGACATCATGGAGAAGCTTCAGGGATGTATGAGTCGGCACGGCAACTCCATCAGACATTGATCTGTGTGACTGTGTGTTTACGTGTGTGTGACTGTGTGTTTACGTGTGTGTGACTGTGTGTTTACGTGTGTGTGACTGTGTGACTGTGTGTGTGACTGTGTGTGACTGTGTGTTTACGTGTGTGTGACTGTGTGTTTACGTGTGTGTGACTGTGTGTTTACGTGTGTGTGACTGTGTGTGACTGTGTGTTTACGTGTGTGTGACTGTGTGTGACTGTGTGTTTACGTGTGTGTGACTGTGTGTTTACGTGTGTGTGACTGTGTGTTTACGTGTGTGTGACTGTGTGTTTACGTGTGTGACTGTGTGACTGTGTGTTTACGTGTGTGTGACTGTGTGACTGTGTGTTTACGTGTGTGTGACTGTGTGTTTACGTGTGTGTGACTGTGTGTTTACGTGTGTGTGACTGTGTGTTTACGTGTGTGTGACTGTGTGTGACTGTGTGTTTACGTGTGTGTGACTGTGTTTACGTGTGTGTGACTGTGTTTACGTGTGTGTGACTGTGTGTTTACGTGTGTGTGACTGTGTGTTTACGTGTGTGTGACTGTGTTTACGTGTGTGTGACTGTGTGTTTACGTGTGTGTGACTGTGTGTGACTGTGTGTTTACGTGTGTGTGACTGTGTTTACGTGTGTGTGACTGTGTGTTTACGTGTGTGTGACTGTGTGTGACTGTGTGTTTACGTGTGTGTGACTGTGTGACTGTGTGTTTACGTGTGTGTGACTGTGTGTTTACGTGTGTGTGACTGTGTGTGACTGTGTGTTTACGTGTGTGTGACTGTGTGTTTACGTGTGTGTGACTGTGTTTACGTGTGTGTGACTGTGTTTACGTGTGTGTGACTGTGTGTTTACGTGTGTGTGACTGTGTGTTTACGTGTGTGTGACTGTGTGTGACTGTGTGTTTACGTGTGTGTGACTGTGTGTTTACGTGTGTGTGACTGTGTTTACGTGTGTGTGACTGTGTTTACGTGTGTGTGAATGTGTGTTTACGTGTGTGACTGTGTGTTTACGTGTGTGTGACTGTGTGTGACTGTGTGACTGTGTGTTTACACACACACACACACAACTCAGAACTTAGCAGCTCGTCTTCTCTCATTCACAAGAAGAAAAATAGTGACGAAAATGATGTCCGCGAGTGTAGATGAGATCATACCAACTCTGACCGGGAACCGTACCATTCTAGTTTCTGTTTGTAGTCCGACTTGTATCGACCAATCACGTCCCATCCCGATGTTCAGCTCTTGTATTGGTCTAACGTTAGCTTGTAAACTGGCTACTTGATGCTTAATAATACGAGATGTGTTCTCATCCGCAGCAGAAAATAGTCCCCAACAAATTCACTATTATCCCTGTTTGAGTCACATTTACCGGCCCTTTAAGAATTAATAGTACGTATGTGTGAGCTGCTTTAAAGATGTCTGTCTTCAGAAGGACAACATGGACCTGAGTGTGTGTCAGTGGGGAAGTCGACATGTAGTAATACAGGAAGTGGATTGATTTGCGGTTTCCTTTTTTTTTCTTCAGGATTTTCTTTGACAGGAAGAAATAATATAGAATAATGCCAACTTTATCCCCTTTACCACCAATAAAGACGTAGTTACAACAGGAAGTGGAACCCACATCCACACGCTGTACAAACGCACTGTTTGAATACACACATTGGCTTTTAATTTCAACTGATTCATTACACGTCCAGTCAATTCCCAGCATGCACCATGTTTATTTATTGGGCTAGAAAATAAACTAATTAATCTCCAAAGTTTCTCTTTCACTGCTTCTCTCATAAACACACATGCACAACCACACACACACACACAGCTCTGAGTGGGGTTTAAGTGGAGGCCTGTGCTGCTGACTGGTTGTTTTTTTCATGGGGGGGGGGGGGATTGCTGAGTGACTCCGATGGCGTCATGTTATTACTGTTTGGAAAAGTCTGATTCGCGCTCTTCACCTCCTCCGCTGCCAAGTTTGGAGTCTTTAATGCACACTGACCCACTTTGAGATGGAAAGACATCGGGGGGGGGGGGGAAGAAAGGGAAGAAACGTGGAGGTGGGTGTGTGTGCCATGGCGTTCACCCCCCCCTCCCCCCAAGAGGCTAACTGCGAGTGAGTGAGGGAAAGGAGAGAGGGGAGGAGTGAGGGGAGGAGTGAGGGGAGGAGTGAGGGAAGGAGAGAGGGGAGGAGAGAGGGGAGGAGAGAGGGAGGGAGAGAGTGGAGGAGAGAAGGAAGGAGAGAGGGGGAAGAGAGTGATGGGAGGAGAGAGAGGGAGGAATGAGGGAAGGAGAGAGTGATGGGTGGAGAGAGGGAAGGAGAGAGTGAGGGGAGGAGTGAGGGAGGAATGAGGGAAGGAGAGAGTGATGGGTGGAGAGAGGGAAGGTGAGAGGGGAGGTGAGAGGGGAGGAGAGAGGGGAGGAGAGAGGGGAGGAGAGAGTGAGGGAAGGAGAGAGTGAGGGAAGGAGAGAGGGGAGGAGAGAGGGAAGGAGAGAGAGAGGGAAGGAGAGAGGGGAGGAGAGAGTGAGGGAAGGAGAGAGGGAAGGAGAGAGAGGGAAGGAGAGAGGGGAGGAGAGAGTGAGGGAAGGAGTCAAACTCAAGAAGTTTGATTTCTTGTGAGGTTTTAAGATGATTTTTGTCTTTATTTTTACGGCCTTATAAAACATGATGAAGCCTGTTATCCGTCTCCATGGCGACTGAATGAATGTGTGAGCAGACATAACGGTGGAGCTGAGTTACAAACGGTCAATGATTAAAGTCCAGAGCCCTCTATTAATTATTATTCCGGCCTCCTCTCTTATTCAAATGAACGTCCGTGAACAAATGAACAAAGAGAAGTAAACGGAGGTAAAGAGAGAAAAGTGCTGATTGATGATTAGTGATAATTAACTGAGAGTAATGAGAACAAAATGCACAGTTCTTCAGCTGGAATCTACGGATAATAAATAGTTGGAGGTAAACAGATAGATGTTGAATAATATAATGAAAAATAGCGTATAGGTTGGAAGAGTTAGCTAAAAGAATATACAGGTCGAGGATGTAACGAAGAATAATGCGTCAAAGTAGTGGATACACACTTCAGATGGGAGGGGGGGGGGGGGGGTGACGAGAGGGGAGACAGAAAGGAAACAAAGGGGAAGGGAAACCGAGATGACGGGAGGTATTTGAATGCATCTCTGGAGCAGAGTGAATCCATTAGTATGTTTGTTCTCCTTTCACCTGGGTCACTGCGCTCAGAAGAAAAGGAGTCCTGTGTGTGTGTGTGTGTGTGAGGGTACTTGTAGATGTGTGCATACTTGCAGGATGGATGGTGTTTGCATGATTGCACAAAAGGTGACGCAAGCTTGTGCACGCACGCATCGTTTCTTTCTTTCTTCTTTCTTTCTTTCTTGTCGTTTGACCAGTGAGAAGATGTCGGGCCCCTCCCTAAGGGCCTCTGGGATTTAGAAAAGATTATCCTGCTTCTTCTCTCGTGAGAAGTTGATTCTTGAACATCAAAATTCACATTCTCTCTCTCAGCCGGTTTCTTTCTTCACATTAGAAGTTACTCTTCAAGATCAGCTGATGTCACAGGAACCCATGGTCTCTCTCTCTCTCTCTCTCCCAGATGCAGGAGCTGGAGCAGAGAGTGACGGAGGCTGACCAGCGTGCCGAGGGTGCTGAGAAACAGGTGGAGAGGCGCTCCTCAGCTTGTGAAAAACACTTTCTTTACCGCACACTTCAAGCTTTCAACCGTTTATGTCACATGTTCCTTATTGAGCATTTAACTGCTTAGCAACTCAATTACTGCAGATATTAAGGTGGATTAATGTTCTTTTTTTTGTTTGAATGCACTTTTGTGTCGGTCGTTTTAAGGGGGAAAAAAGCATTTAGCGAAAGTTTGAAGAATATAATGTAAAGTTAAATCTACTATACTCTCAAATGCTCTTGGGTAACTATTTCTGCTTTGATGAACTGCTAAGATCTTATAGATCTCAGGAAATAAACTTTGTTAATTACTTTGTGATAGAAATGACACCATAAACTAGAACGGGCACTCGGTAGAGCGCATACCTTCGCATATCACAAGATTGGGCATTGAATTATGAACATGTTGGCATTAGTTGCATGCCAATTGGACAAAAATGTATCGTGCTATGGTAAAAAAAAAGATGTTGACCTTTCCATGACCTTGACCTTTGACCCGATTGATCCCAAAATCTAATCAAATTGTCCCCGGATAATAACCAATCATCCCACCAAATTCCATGTGATTCAAGAAGATTTGACCTGTTCATGACCTTTGACCTTGACCTTTGACCCGATCGATCCCGAAATCTAATCAACTGGTCCCCGGATAATAAACAATAATCCCACCAAATTTCATGCGATTCGGTTCAATACTTTTTGAGTTCTGCGAAAGATTTTGACCTGTTCATGACCTTTGACCTTGACCTTTGACCCGATCGATCCCAAAATCTAATCAACTGGTCCCCGGATAATAAACAATCATCCCACCAAATTTCATGCGATTCGGTTCAATACTTTTTGAGTTTTGCGAATAACACGCATACAAATAAATAAATAAATACACGGCGATCAAAACATAACCTTCCGGCATTTTCAATGCGAAGGTAATAAATACACGCCGATCAAAACATAACCTTCCGCATTTTCAATGCGAAGGTAATAAGAGCCAAGTTATAATAGAGCAGAGAGTTTGAGAACGTTCCATGGAAATGTAGTTAAATAAAAAATTAAACCCAATTCAATGCCACAGTCAAGTGAGTTTATATCTCAAATATAACACATTATTTAACATTATTTCATTATTTTAATTACTGGTAATAAAGGTTTTGGTCTGTGGAGGAGAGACGGTACATTTAGATCAATCATGCTCAATATTGAATGATAGAAATCCTAAAATTCAGTCCATAAAGTCACACAGTCCATTGGATTTGAGGTTTTTATTGGACCAGTAAGAAGGAGTCAACCTTTAATGGGATATTACACACACACTCTGATGGCTTTAATCTCCCTTTAATGTCACGACTGATCTTCCAGGTGTTTTCCTGCCGGTGGTAATTTAATGGCGCCCTTTCTTTAAAAAAATCAAAAAAATAGCTTCAGGTGTTCATCAAAACCGTCTTTTCAGATCCACGTCATGGAAGAGAAGCTGAAGTCGGCGAACATTCAAACCAGCGAGACGGAGAGCTCGTTGTACAGGAGGTACCACGAGCTGACCCACCGGGTCCAAGAGAAGGACGCCGCGATAAAGAGGTTAGAGGCGCAGCTGGAAAAACAGGTACGGGACGGACGGAGAGTTATGATGAGGGACATGAAACGTCCTTTTATGTCCATGGAAATGGAGGTTGAGATAACCCCCCCCCCCCCTCCGGTTACAGATCTTCGTCAGGGCCCAGGAGGCGAAGATTATTGAGGAGAAGGCAGCCAAGATTAAAGACTGGGTCACCTTCAAGCTCAAAGAGGTAAGCTCCAGGGTCCCTACGGTCCTGGAAAACCTGGGAAAGTCCTGGAATTTTAAAACTGTTATTTCCAGGCCTGGAAAAGTCCTGTAAAAAAAGAATCCACACATTTTTGGAAAAGTCCTGGAAATGTGTTTTATTGATATGTTTATTTACGCTGCGTTTTAAATAATGTATATGCTTTTAAAAAGAATAATGCTCAGAATTAGGGCTGGGCAACGATTAAAATTTTTAATCGCGATTAATCGCATGATTTCCCTGATTAATCACGATTAATCGCGATTAATCGCATTTGTATACGCAAAATCCAATAATTCATTCAAAAGTAGTGTATAGCGCACTTCTATTTGAAATGTTCTGCCATATGAATGAAAGTGCCATAACATGTGTTGTCCCTGTTAGAGTGAGACACCAGAAAACACTTTCAGTGCAGTTTGTCAATTCCTAGAACTTGACACTTATTTTAAATGTTCTGCCATATGAACTAAAGTGCCATAAAATCTGTCAGGACATTGTCAAATGCACTGTTATGCAGAGACACTGTGACAGAGCGCTGGAGACTGAAGCAGGGACATGATCAAAGGCAGTCGTCTCGCAGCAGCGATCATCTCTGGTGCTCTATCTGCTCAGTGTGGTGACTTTATTTGTCACATTCCACTGCTGTGTAAAGTGTCGCGCGCACGTTTCAGCATCATGTGTCTCCTCTGTTTTCATCAGTCAGGGCGTGTGAATGCAGCGCCCACTTCTCATCAATATAATGCACAGTCACTCCGAGGTCATTGTGGTTACAGAGTGATGTCCAGTAGGGTGACCAGATTTGAGTTTGTGAAAAAGAGGACACTTCGTCTGGGGGCTGAGATTAAACATCTCTCTTGTTCTGCCTGTTTTGTGATATACATGCCTAAAAGGTGCCTAATATTTCTAGACTGAAATAATATCGGCATTATAATTATTATAACTATGAGGATTTTTAGTTGCCTATTTTGTGGAGCCCCACAGGACGTGGTGCCCCACGACCAGCGCGTAGTGCATTATGGGAGCGGCGACGCTGGTTGTAGTGTATAGCATGCCGCACAAACAACAATGAACTAGTGGAGGCGGCGAGGTGCTCCGTGTTGCCAGATTGGAGATGGTGAAGTATCGCACCAAAGGCTCAAAATGGTTGTATTTGGAGGATAATTATCGTATCTGGCAACCCTGAGATCGGTCGACCAATGACTGTCCTCTACAGTCAGAGCTCACGTAAGAAGGAGATACCATTTCCTAAACTTGTCAGGGTAAATACGAGTTTATGAAAACCCAGAGAAAAACAAATATCCGACGAAGCAAAATCCCGGACGTTTTTGGAATCCCTGCCGGACGATTTTTAGGGCTCAAAAGCAGGACATGTCCGGGGAAAACTGGACGTCTGGTCACCCGATGTCCAGTCGTCCCCAGTGAGAGCAACAGGGTGCACGTTGTGAAGCTGTCGCCTTTGCAGTCCTCTCCTTTCATACAACTCGTGTATTCTCCGTGTGATGTGTGTCTTGAGGGCGTCTCATACCTGCCGTCATTTGTTGAGATTCTTTTTCCCCCACAAATACTCTGACTTTATGATGTTATGTCCATTGTTTTGTCGTCTGCATTGTTTATAGTACTCTAGGTGTTATGTCTATGTATTGTCTTTTGTCTAAAAAAAAAATAAAAATAAATATTTAAAAAAATAAAAAATAAAAACATGCGTTAATGCGCGATAAAATAATTGTCGGCGTTAATTAAGTGCTGCGTTAACGCAAGATTAACGCGTTAACGTGCCCAGCCCTACTCAGAATATAAACCAGCATACGCTCTTTCATACTCACATTTACTGAAAAGAAATAAATGTTTATTCTTTTAATCAAACTATCGTCTCATTCATTGGAGTAATTTAAGGTTTTATACTGTATGCTTTGGAATTGTCATTGTTAGTTTGTATACAACATTTTCTCACTTTTTCATGTATACACCAAGATTTTAAAAAGTGTTAGGTCATGGAAATTTGGTTTAAAGTCCTGGAAATCCCTTGTTCATGAACCCTTGTTAAGCTCCCACATGTACAGCAAGAGATGCGGGTGAATAAACACATTTATACACATCCAGATCATTTGAAAAGTGATTATTTATAAAAACGTATCTCTGTAATTAAGACGGAATGCTCACAAAATCAGCTTCTCCAAAACTGCGTTGTTTCATATATATTTGTTTGCAGTCTGAATGTTGTCGTTTAAAATGTGTGTATGTGTGTGTGTTTGTGTGTGTGTTTGTTGCAGATGGAGCAAGAGAACCAGCAGCTGAAAGTGTCCAACCTGAAGCAGACGGAGCAGATCATGTTGCTGCAGGACAAACTACAAGGTGAGCCCCCGACAGGAAGCAGTTCTTTTACGGTTTCATTACGTTAAAACGTCCATCACACCTAGAAGGTCATAAAGTAAAAGAGCTCGTTCTGCTGCAGCCCTCCTGGAGAAACCCGCCTCCTCCCCGGTCACAGACGCCCACCTGGTGCCCAGCAGCCCGCTGTTCCCTCCCAGCTGCCCCGGCACGCCGCCGGCCCAGGACGACGGCTGGAGGCCCCGAGGGGCCCCGAATGCCAAGACCCTGCAGACAGGTGAGCTGCATCCCGTCGTCTTCGGGAGCGTTTTTAATTCAAGTCTGGCTGGTCACGTGACCGGCAATGGTGGTCACGTGACCGGCAAGGGTGGTCACGTGACCTGCAATGGTGGTCACGTGACCGGCAAGGGTGGTCGCCTGAGCGGCAATGGTGGTCACGTGACCTGCAATGGTGGTCACGTGAGGCACATTTAAATAAATATAGTGCAATAGTATTCTGTGACAAGATTGGTGGGAAATATTCTGCTCATTGACTGTCTATAAGTGCATCAAAACTAACGAGGAAACACGTGTAAAGTTCGAAAAAAATAATGGCAAAAGTCATTCAGAAATATGTAAAATTTAGCAAAAAATGCAATTGGTTCAGGGTTAAAAAAAAAATACTTTGACAATAATAACACATTCACTATCTATAACCAGTCTTGGTAAATTCTGTTGCAATCCTTATATAATATTTACTTTTAAACAGACGCATTGTCTCCTGCATAAATTAATACTCCCCCCCCCCCCACGACCCCCAAAAAAAGAAGAATATGAGAACATGATTCTTCCTTCCGTTCCCAGGGGTATGAACGCGTCCTCCTTTATGATTATAAGACCTAACATCACTAATAATCTGCCTCCTCAGACGTGAAACGGGCTCCTGAGCCGTCCGGTAAGGGCATCTGTCTCGGGGACCTCGCGGCCCACAATGCTCTCTCTCAGGCTCGGAGCAGGGAGGGTCCCGGCGGCCCGGTTCCCACCAGCGCCCCGGGGCCCCCGGAGGGTCCGTCCGGGTCCTCCGACCAAGACAACTCCTCCGACGAGCTCAACAGCAAGTTCCGCTCGCAGTGCCTCCACTCGTCCTCCTCCTCCTCGTCTTCGTCCTCCGCCTACGAGACGGCCCGCGGGGGGCCGAGCTCCCCGGAGTCGTCCCTCGGCGCGACCCCCAAAAGCCCGCTGCTGTCGCGCTCGCCCTCCACCAACAACCCCTTCCCCAACCCCGCGGCCCACCGGTCGGGCGCCGGCACGACGCTCCCCAAGGTGCGCACACCGCTCACCCCCAGGGACGGCGTCCAGCTGGTGAAGAAGCACGACGGCCAGCCGCAGCCCGGCCCGGAGCCGTCCTCCGCCTGCTCCACCCTCAAGAGCGCGGGCACCACCGCCGGCGCCTCCTCGCAATTCCCGCAGGTGGTGGAGGAGACGGACATCGACGACGGGCTCCCCAACGGCATGGAGGGCCTGGCGGAGGGCCCGGGGTCAGAGGAGCCGCGCCGCAACGGGGTCTCCCTCGTGGGACCGGCGGAGCAGCTGGGTCCACCGCCAACGCCGCCGTTGCACCGCTTCCCTTCGTGGGTAAGAAGGCAAATCCTGTATCTCCACATCTAATTGGTTTCAATCCTCGCCTTTGGATCGGCTGGATTTCACAACCGACTTCTGATGGCATGGAGAGAGATATTCAAATGACTTAGATAACTGTAAAGCAAAGAACATCATCAACTATGTTACCAATCACTTAGAAATAGGTTTTAGAAGATATATATATATTTATATATGAAATCTATTTATTCACTTACTGTCAAAGTTTTGCGAGCGAGCAGGTTACGAATACTTCTGCTTCCCGTATTGTTTAATGTTGTAAAAGTCCTTCCTCAAAGCATGAGGATCAAAATTGGATCCATCATATTTTTATTTAAATTACTACTCACTTACCTTGTTTTAAATCTTTGGGGAAATACATACGCTTATTTTCTTTCCTGTTGATAATTAAGAGAAGAGACAACACCAATCTCTTGTTTGTGTGGTATATATGAAGCTACCACCGGCAGTTGGTTAGCTTAGCTTAGCACAAAGAATGGAAACGGGTGGAAAAGTTCGCTAAAATCTTAATTAACTGGTTAAATCTGGTTTGTTGAAGTGTAAAAATTACAGTTAGCCTTTTTTATTTTATTTACGCTAAGCTATTTGTGTGTCTATCTTTCTTTGGGACCGGTTGCCGAGCAACCAGCGGATACTTGCCGTTCTCGTCGAATAAATAGTCGGTGCTACTGTTAAACTTGTTAATGTCACACGTGTGCAGATTAAACAAAATAAATATTATGAGTTAATCAGTGAGCTTTAGAGGCGCTAAACTAAGCTAGCTTTATGTTAAGCTAAGCTATCCAGCTGCTAGCGGTGTAGCTACGTCGATCTTCTCTTGTAACTCGTGGCAAAAAATAGCAAATTTAGTTTATTCTCCAAATATCCCGATGCCAACACGTTGCCCTGGTGGTTATAATGAATGCTTTGAGCGGAGTGACGAGGAATATTCCTCATTTCTTTATTCTCTCTCTGCAGGAGAGTCGGATCTACGCCGTGGCCAAGTCAGGAATGAGAGTATCCGAGGCCAGTCCTGGAGTCAGGGGCCCCGGACGAGGTGAGCGCCCCCTCTGTGTGTGTGTGTGTGTGTGTGTGTATATATGAGTCATTACCGGGAGGCGACGTGTCACTCGTCCGAAGCTAAAAGCCGCCGTGCAGGTGTGCGGTTTGGGTTTGGGATCCGTCATTGACGAACCCTTTGATGTCACTTCCTCCCCACACACCTGTACAGGTGTGGGATCTTCTTCCCCCTGTTCCTTTTTTTTTTTTTAAAGAGCAGAGGAAGAGCGTAACAGCGGTGCGGTTGCTTTTCAATCGGCTGCGATGAAAGGAGTCGTAATTTAGGGCTTACGGTGTGGGAGCATCCAGAGCTCTGGCAGGATGAGTCACGGGCCCACGCGGTCTTCACATGGCCTCTTGTGAAAGATCACCATGAAATATGAAACAACAGCAAACAAAACAAGATAAAAGCTTAAACTCCTCAGCAACACAATGCACCGCGGTTCAAATCCCAACGCTGTGGACCAGGATGACCTCATGGGGGCCAGGGTTACTTCTATTTCATTATTTATGTGTGACTTACATTACAGAGTGAGTTGACAGATTGGCAACGTTTTGTAAATGTAAAAGTGACATAATCGAAATAATCTAAACCAAAAGTAAATACAAGGGAAGTGACATAAGTTGTGACTCCACGTGTCTCCCCCCCCCCCGCCAGTCTCAGGGTCCTACTTCCCCCAGTACCCAGCGGCCGGTCCGTTCCCCCAGCTGGTCTACAAGAACATCAACGTGCCGGTCTACACCACGCTGAGAGGGGTGAGACACTTCACCTCCATTAGTGGGCCGCCTTCTTCTTCTTCTTCTTCTTCTTCTTCGACTTCATTCTCCTTCTTCTTCTTCTTCTACTTCATTCTCCTTCTTCTTCTTCTTCTTCTTCTACTTCATTCTCCTTCTTTTTCCTTCTTATTCTTCTTCTTCTACTTCATTCTCCTTCTTCCTTCTTCTTCTTCTTCTACTTCCTTCTCCTTCTTCTTCTTCTACTTCATTCTCCTTCTTTTTCCTTCTTCTTCGACTTCTTCTTCTCCTTCTTCTTCTTCTTCTTCATTCTACTTCTTCTTCTTCTCCTCATTCTCCTTCTCCCCATTCTTCTTCTTCTTACTTTACAGTACTCGTTCTCATGTGCGTGTGCGTTTCTTGTGTTTCTTTTCTTCAGAAAGCCACTCAGATCAGCAGCGTTCCTCTCCAAGACGATGACTCCGGGTCAGAGGACGACAGCAGCTCCCTGGCCAGCTTACGGACCTCCGTCCTGCTGCCGGACAGGAAGGGCGGCGTGTCGGGGAGCCCGCGGGCCGCCAAGAGAGGTGAGGAGCCCACGCACTTTAAACATGTCATCAGAACACAGACAGAGAAAATAACCCCGACTGTATGCTAAACACCAGCTGGAGAGCATTACACATCCCGATGAGATCTACTAGTGGTCCATGGAAGAGCCTTCTCTCACTCTTCTTCTTCTTCTTCTTCTTCTTCTTCTTCTTCTTCTTCTTCTTCTTCTTCTTCCTCCTCCTCCCCAGGCGTGTCCGTGTCCTCCGTCAGCTCAGAGAGTGATTACGCCATCCCCCCCGACGCCTACTCCCTGGACAGCGACTACTCGGAACCGGAGCACAAAGTCCAGCGGACCTCCTCCTATTCCTGCGAGAGCACCGGGCCCGTGAGTGGAGTCCTATGGAGTCTTAAGACATCTTATTTAGCCGGTCATGTTTATTTAGCCCCCCCCACACCCCCCTCCCCCCTCTGTGTAGGAGATGCTGGAGAAGTCGGGGTACCTGCTGAAGATGGGCAGCCAGGTGAAAGCCTGGAAGCGCCGCTGGTTCATCCTGAGGAACGGAGAGATCCTCTACTACAAATCCCCCGTGAGTCTGAGCCCCCCAAACCTCAAACCCGGGCCGCTCCCTTCTAAGACACAGGTGTCAAACACAAGGCCCGCGGGCCGAAGCCGGCCCACCACGTCATTTTATGTGGCCCCTGACGGCTTGAAAGACATATGATCACCTTTTCTTAGAAGAAATTTTACAAAAATATCCTATCCTATATTTGAAGGTTTCAAATGAATCGGATTTATGTGATAATATTAGATATATGTTCTTATGTATAATATTTCTACACTCAAATAAACAATAATCACATGCAAAGAGAGTGATTTAAAAATATTTTGGGAGTACTTTATACAGAGTTTCAGGTGCAACCGGCCCTTTAAGAGGGCGGCCATGATGCTGACGTGGCCCACGATGAAAATGAGTTTGACACCCCAAAGAAGACATTGCACAACTATTTCAAAAGTCTCAACAAAATACGTCGTGATGGCATTTATGATTGTAGTTTTATTAACAGAAATTAAGATTTGTGTGTGTGTGCGTGTGTTTCTTTCAGAGTGACGTCATCAGGAAGCCTCAGGGTCAGATCGAGCTGAACTCGTCCTGCCGTATACTTCGTGGAGAGGGAGCGCAGACATTTCAAGTGAGTGGTATTCAGAGCCTGGATTTAAACGTTGCGTAACATTCGAGATAGCCAATCAAACTTTTATTTCAGACTCGAGGTCCAGATAGTACAAAAACATTAAAATAGAATAAAATCCGTACAAAATCACAAGTAAAATACATAGAACTACGAATGCCTTATAAATAAACAGCTGTACCGATGTCTCCACAGCTGGGAGAAACACTTCACAGAATCAGAATCAGAAACAGTTTTATTGCCAGGAATGTTTTCACAAACAAACGAGGAATTTTTTTTGGTGGAAGGTGCAACATTTGGACATGACAAACAAACAACAATCAACACGACAGAAAGACAACAAATAATGTGAAGTGTTTGGGTGTGTGCTTCAAGTGGTGTGTTTTAGTTAAAGTGCATGTTAAAGTGACGTGTGTGGAGGAGGGAAGAAGAAGGAGGAGGGAGGAGGAGTGAGGAGGAGGAAGAGGAAGGAGCGGGAAGAAGGAGGAGAGAGGAAGGTGGAAGAAGAGGTGGTAGTCCTGGGGGTGACAGTCAGTCAGTCCCGGGGTCCATTGATGAGCCCGACCGCCGTCGGGAAAAAGCTTTGGTGTGGCGGGTGGTCTTAGTCATGATGGACGCAGCCTCCTCCCGAGGAGGGACTCGAACAGGGAGTGTCCAGGGTGGGAGGGGTCAGCGACAATCTTTTCGGCCCGCTTCAGTGACCTGGAAGTGAACAGGACCTGGAGGGAAGGCAGATTGCAACCGATAACCCTCTCGGCCGAGCGGATGATGCTCTGCAGCCTGCGCTTGTCTTTGGCTGTGGCTGCAGGGTGCCAGACGGTGATGGAGGAGCAGATGATGGACTCAACGATGGCCGTGTAGAATTGTACCATCATCTTCCCTGGCAGGTTGAATTTCCTCAGCTGCCTCAGGAAGAACATCCTCTGCTGGGCCTTCTTGGTGATGGAGCGGATGTTCAGCTCCCACTTGAGGTCCTGGGAGATGATGGAGCCCAGGAAGCGGTAGGACTCCACAGCGTCGACGGGGGAGTCACACAGGATGAGAGGGGCGGGTGGGGCTGCATTCCTCCTGAAATCCACAACCATCTCCACTGTCTTCAGAGCGTTGAGCTCCAGGTTGTTCTGGCTGCACCAGGTCACCAGGTGGTCAGTCTCCCACCTGTAGGCGGTCTCGTCCCCACCAGAGATGAGTCCAATGAGGGTGGTGTCATCCACGAACTTTAGGAGCTTGACGGACTGGTGACTGGAGGTGCAGCTGTTGGTGTACAGGGAGAACAGCAGAGGGGAGAGAACACAGCCTTGGGGGGAACCCGTGCTGGTGGTCCGGGAGCCTGAGACGTGTTTCCCCAGCCTCACGTGCTGCTTCCTGTCGGTCAGGAAGTCTGTGATCCACCTGCAGGTGGAGTCGGGCACGTGCAGCTGGGAGAGCTTGTCCTGCAGCAGGGACGGATGATTGTATTGAAAGCAGAGCTGAAGTCCACAAACAGGATCCTGGCGTAGGTTCCTCGGGAGTCCAGATGCTGGAGGATGTAGTGAAGGGCCATGTTGACTGCATCGTCTACAGACCTGTTGGCTCTGTAGGCGAACTGCAGGGGGTCCAGGAGTGGGTCGGTGATGGTCTTGAGGTGTGACAGGACCAAGCGTTCAAAGGACTTCATGACCACAGAGGTCAGGGCGATGGGCCTGTAGTCATTGAGTCCTGTGATCTTGGGTTTCTTGGGGACGGGATGATGGTGGAGGCCTTGTAGCAGGTTGTAACGTGGCATGACTCCAGGTGGATGTTGGAGGTGTCGGAGGACACCGGAGACAGCTGGTCAGCACAGTGCTTCAGGGTGGAGGGGGAGACGGAGTCCGGGCCCGCTGCTTTGCGGGGGTTCTGCTTTTTGAACAGCCTGTTGACGTCTCTCTCCAGGATGACGAGGGTCGTCGCTGAGTTGATGGAGGGTGCTCCAGAGGTGTGAGCCCCTGATGGGCTGGGGGAGGGTGGGCTGATGGTCTGTGGCTTGTTGATGGGGCTGCGGGGGATTGTCTCAGGACTGCTCCATTGTCTTTCAAAGCGGCAGTAGAACTCATTTAGCTCGTCTGCCAGAAGCACATTGTTCATGGAGTGGGGTGATTTGGGCTTGTAGTTGGTGATCTGCCTGAGCCCTCTCCAGACAGAAGCAGAGTCGTTTGCTGAGAGCTGCTGTTGCAGTTTCTCAGAGTACAGACGTTTAGCATCTCTCACCGCCTTGCTAAACCTGTATTTTGACTCTGTGTACAGGTCCTTGTCCCCACTCCTGAATGCCTGGTCCTTCTGCAGTCTTAGCTTCCTGAGCTCCGCTGTGAACCAGGGTTTGTCGTTGTTATAACTCACCCTGGAGCTGGATGGAATACAGCTGTCCTCACAGAAGCTGATGTAGGAAGTTACAGCCTCTGTGTACTCATCCAGGCTGTTGGTAGCAGTCCTGAAGACATCCCAGTCAGTACAGTCCAAGCACGCCCGTAGATCCTCCAGAGCCTCACTGGTCCACTTCTTGAACTTCCTCACCACAGGTTTGCAGAGCTTTAGTCTCTGCCTGTATGAGGAATCAGATGAACCATGACGTGGTCAGAGTTTCCCAGTGCAGCTCGAGGACGGCGTGATAGGCCCTGCTGATTGTTGTGTAGCAGTGGTCCAGAATGCTCTTCTCTGGTAGGGCATTTAATTAATTGTCTATATTTAGGGAGTTCGTGGCTGAGGTTTCCTTTGTTAAAATCCCCGAGTACAATAACTAAAGAGTCCGGGAAGGTCCGCTCCACACACCGTATCTGTTCGGCGAGGGTCCGCTGTGCCTCGTGCACGTTCCCCTGCGGCGGCATGTAAACTCCGGCCAGGATGAATGAAGCGAACTCACGTGGGGAGTAGAAGGGTTTGCAGTGAATGATAAAAGATTCCAGGTCCGGCGAACAGTGCTGTAGGATCACCGTTACTGGCTCTCCTCCACCTCGGCAGCATCATTATATAGTCATACTGTGAATATATATATTTAATAATATATGTAAGGAACTGAAATGGTCTCACGTGTTTTTAAACATCTGCAATTCTCCAAAAAACCTAGACTTAGAAAAAAGAAAAAAGATAGAAAAACAGTGTGTTTGAGGGCAGATGCAGCCACACACACACACACACTCTGTTATTACCGCACTGCATCGCCGTACAGCGTTACCGCTGCATACCAGAGAAGAGGCTTAGAATGACGTCATGTGCGGCATCGGGCTGGAATGTTTCTCCCGTCTCTCCGGCGGCTGATCCTGATCTCCTCCGACACGCCGGTGTTATCTCGGTCGGGCTCGGGCTTAAACCTTTCCCCCTCATATTTCTCTCCCTTTCCAATCAGCTGATTACGGAGAAGAAGACCTTCTATCTGACGGCCGACTCGCCCAACATCCTGGAGGAGTGGATCAGGGTCCTGCAGAACATCCTCAAGGTCCAGGCCAGCAGCCCGGTTACCGTGGAGACCGCCGCCAAGCCCACCATGAGGGGCTGGCTCACAAAGGTCAGGAGGAGGAGGAGGAGGAGAAGTCAGATAGATGTGTAGTTATAACTCAGCCTAAAGACTGGAAACAACTGGCAAGGTATTAGAATGATATTAATCTCATATCTCCTTGTACTTCTGTATAGTATTAAAATATTCATTAGATTTATTTAACAACACTTGTATTACTTTACTGGAGCATGACGCTCAATGTTGTAATGTGTCATGACTCATGAGGCCTCAAACTAGCGATTATTTTTTATTATCTCAGGATTTCTTTATTCTTTTCATTTTTAATGAATACATTTCCGTTTTTTAGAAAACAAAAAAAAGTTAAACAAATATTAATTTTCTTTGGGACGCTGGAACGAATGGACGATTCATAGATTATCAATATTAAACAAATTGATTTCTAATGTCACACAAACATAACAATAACGAAAAATTTAATTTGTTTGCGTTTCCGTGTTTGTTTTTACTGAAACAACGCCCATGATTGTGTAGATTTTGAACACGTGTGTAGCCTTACGCCACTGAAGCCCCGCCTCCATTGCGTAGATGCATGAGGTGTAGATTAGTTAAATAGCTACACGTCCTCTTTCAGATGTGTGGACGTGTCTGAGGCTCCGACGGAGCTCTCGGAGTCTCGAGCAGCGCCTTCACGTTGGGGCACGTGAGCTGCAGGAATGCTTTGAGAGCTCCTCCCCATCCCCTCCTCCCCTCCCCCTCCTCCCCTCGGCCCGTCGTCTGCCCGGTGGGGTTAAGACACTTAAAACACATCGGACAGGGTGTGTGTGTGACGGGTCTCTGACAGATGACTGACAGCCCCCCGCGTCCTCTCGTCGAACGCCCCCAAATCCCGTCTTTGATCTGCCGGTTATAACGTGAACTCGTTGACCCCTGGCGACCCCCCCTCCCCCCCCCCCGTCTGAGGGTCGACGGCATCCTTCAGTGACGGCGTTGCTCCGTTCACATCTCTAGAAACTCTCTGAGAGAATTCTGTCGCAGAGAGTAACGCGTAATTATCCGTGGCAGCGCGTTCAAACTAAACTTTTCATCAAACAAAAGAACACAAGGTGTAAAACCCCCAGACGGTCTCGGAGTTTGTCCTGATGCTTCTGCGTCTTCTTGGTTCAGGTCAAACACGGACACTCCAAGCTGCTGTGGTGCTCGCTGGTGGGGAAGGTCTTCTACTACTATAGGAACCAGGAAGACAAGGTGCTCCTCACCTGCTTCTAATGTCACCTTTTGTCCGTGCTTATCGACACCTCGCACTTTTAGGCTCCGCCCTGCAGAAGGATTGAGCGTAGGCGCTTATGGGCGAGAAAAAGACTGCGTAATTGTGTCAATTTCTCGCCATCTTTTTGTCGCCGGTTTGACTTCCTCGTCCTCTTCCAGCTGCCTCTGGGTCAGCTGCAGGTGCGCGAGGCCTCGGTGAAGGAGGTGGACCGCTCCTGCGACTCGGACGAGGACTACGAGGCGGGCGGGCGGGGTTTCCTCTCGTCCCACTGCACCGTGGCGGTCCAGCCGAGGGGCCAGAGCCCCACCTACATGCTCATCGGCACCAAGCAGGAGAAGGTAAGCGGGGCGCCTTCATGGGGATGCACACCTGTTTTCAATCCTTTGTTAAATTTATTTCAGGGATTCATTCTTGTTGTTTTCCCCCACGCAGGACACGTGGCTGTATCACCTGACTGTGGCGGCGGGGAGCTGCGCGACCTTCAGAGTGGGAACGGAGTGCGAGCAGCTCATCGGTAAACTCCTCGATGCGGAGGGAGACCCAGGTGAGGAAACCCATGACCTTTATTACCTTCGCATTGAAAATGTATTTGTATGCATGCGTGTTATTCGCATAAGTCAAAAAGTATTAAACCGAATCGCATGAAATTTGGTGGGATGGTTGGTTATTATCCGGGGATCATTTGATTAGATTTTGGGATCGATCGGGTCAAAGGTCAAGGTCAAGGTCATGAAAAGGTCAACATCTTATTTTTACCATAGCGCGGTCAATTTTTATCCAATTAGCATGCAACTAATGCTAAAATGTTCATAATTCAATGCCCAATCTTGTGATATGCGAAGGTCTGCGCTCTACCGAGTGCCCGCTCTAGTTATACCTTTTTTTTATTAAACCTTTATTTAACCAGGTGAATCACATTGAGATTAAAAATCCCTTTCATTCAACGCTTACCTGGAGAAGACAGGCAGCAACATCAGAAACACATAATTACAAACAAACAACATAATAAACACATAGTTACAAACGAAAAAACACATGAAACACATAGTTATTTCGTTGTATGTTTTTACTATGAATATAAACATTCTCACCTTATTAAAAAAGTCCCACAAATTGAACACGATGAAATCCCTTTCAACACGACGTCGCTGTTCTCAGTGGTGACAACAACAAAAAATCTCCTTTTTCATATTTCTTTGGTTACAAAGTGAACACTGCAAATATTTTGGAGATTCCCTGAAGGCTCCCAGAGTCTCTCTAGAAGTGGACGCGTTAGCAGCTACATGCTACGTTCATCTCACAGCCTTTATTCCGCTCTGCAGACGGTGTTTACGACCGGCCGTCAGCTGCTGAGTCGTTACGGCTCGGAAACTCAATCTTGTTTATGTGTGCGTGTGTTTGCGTGTCTCTCTCGCTCTCTCTCTCTCGCTCTCTCTCTCTCGCTCTCTCTCTCTCAGAATGTGCCTTGTGGAGGAGCGAGGCCCTGAGCTGCTGTAAGGAGGGCCTGCGTTCTCCTCTCACCACTCTGCCCTCTGAAGCTCTGCAGACAGAAGCTCTCAAGCTCTTTAAGGTCAGCCTCTCCACCTCCACACGCCCCCCCCCCTCTTTCTGTCCCTCTGCTTCTCTTCCGTTCGCTCTTCCTTTCATCCCTTTCTCCAAATATTTCCTTTTTCCCCTCTGTGCTGCGAGGGTCTGTTCAAGGCATCATCCCTCCCCCTCCTCCATTATCCCCTCCCACTCCTGGATACGCTCCGCGGCCCTCTTCCCTCTCTCATCCTTCCAGATCAAAGCCCCTCCCCCCGAGGACGAGGGGACCCCCGGCTCATTAAAAAAGTCTGTGGAAGAGACATAATGGTGTTGATTATCTGCTCTGATTGAGGCTAACTGTTCCTCTGGTTTACAGCCAGTGTGAAAGGCTGTGGGAGGTTCAGGGCCATCGGGAGAGAGTGGTTGCAATGGAAGCTACACAAGATGGGGGAGGAGGAGGAGGAGGAGGAGGAGGAGGAGGAGGAATGGGATCAGAGCAGAACGGAGGAAGATCCTTTTCCTCTCTTTTCAGCCTTGTAGCCCACCCAGAGCCCCCCCCCCCCCCCCACCACATCCACCGCACTAAGGAACTAAAAGTTGAATGGGCCGGCGCTCTCTTTGACCAGCCGGCCACAAACACAACACACAAAGAAACAGGATGAATAGAAGTGACACGCTTCATGCCCTTTTGAAGTATTAATGAATCCCACCAGGCAGGAAGTGCCCTAAAGCTGCATTCTCCCTAATGGCCACAAAGGGGGCGTCTCCTTTGGTTGCAAAAAAAAAAAGTTGTATCATCTTTATTTGAAGTCTTCTTCATTATAATATATGATGTTCATTTACTAAATGATGGTGCCGTAAAGCAGGGTGTGCTTTAGGGGGCGTGGCCACATTGTGATTGACAGGTCGCTACCACGTTGTGAACTGTGTTTTCAGTTCATGAAAGTTAAGTTACAAACCTTTAATTAAAGTCGTCTTATCCGGCGTTTGGTTGTACTGAGACCCGCCCTCTTTTTTCTGGTTGCATAACTCCAGGGCACAAAACAGCTTCTTCAAACTTCTTATATACTTCTTGTATACTTCTTATATACTTCTTATATACTTCTTATATGCAGTCTATGGTTTAAGACAAAACATTGTCTTCAACGCTCTCAGACAGGAGAGAAAATGTGAGATGAGAATAAAAGTTATGGCAAACATATTTGCTGACCTCATGCCGCATGTACATCTTTAAAAAATATATTTTTATAATTTCTTTCGACCTGAAAATTAACTATTTTAGCTGTGTAGTCTCTGGTGTGTGTGTGTGTGTGTGTGTGTTTGCCTCCACCTGGTGGCAGTGCAGTGGAACTGAAAACCAGAAGTCTCTCTCTCTCCTCCTCCTCTTCCTCCTTCTTCTTCTTCTTCATTCTCCTCCTCCTCCTTCCACCTTCCTCCTTCCTCCTCTGCAGTCCTGCCAGCTCTTCATCAACGTGCTGGTGGAATCTCCGTCCGTCGACTACCACACCTCGCTGGCCCAGAATGCATTGCAGGTGTGCCTGACCCACCCGGAGCTGCAGAACGAGGTGTACTGTCAGCTGATCAGGCAGACCAACCGCCGCACGCCGCACAACTACTCCCTCACGCAGGTCAGCCCGGTGGACGGAATGTGGAACTGCAGTTCTGGGCACAGGTTTATTTATTTCTGTTTTAATGTATTTATTTGACTCCCCCTGTAGTGCTGGCAGCTGCTGTCCCTGTGTGTGGCGCTGTTCCTCCCTCAACAACACTTCCTCTGGTACCTGAGACAATACCTGCAGCGCAACGCCGACCCGCGGTGAGGCGCCCACGGCCCGCAGGCCTCCGAGTAGAACAACTCCACCCAAAAGGGCATGGTTTACAACTCCGGTTCCTCTGTCCCCCCCAACACACACACACACAGGAGCGAGGTGGGGAAGTACGCCGTGTACTGCCAGAGGTCCGTGGAGCGGACGCTGCAGAACGGGGAGCGGGAGGCCAAACCGTCCCGCATGGAGATCGTCTCCATCCTGCTGAGGAACCCCTACCACCACTCGCTGCCCTTCAGCATCCCGGTGCACTTCGTCAACAACACGTACCAGGTGACACGACACGCTCCACGCGGTGACCGGCCCCAGCTGCCTCATCAGCACGTCTTATGGACGCCACACTGGGCTCCGCTCGCTTTGAAGGGAAGGCATCGATGTGACCTCGGAGGAAAATTCGTAAATGTGTGCTGTTGGGCTGTTTGAAATGAACTGAATTGAATATTTTGTTCTCCACATTCCAACTGGTTCCGCCTTCAGCTTCAGTTTATTTACACGTTGTCAACAGCCGCCTCAATATCTTGTGTCACCTGCGGTTTTCTGCCAACTCAAGAGGGATCCGGCATAAACAAAAACACCCCCCAAAATAAATGTGATCTCTGTATTTCTAGAACTCGAAGTCTATTTCTCAATCTGGACTATACCTGTATGTATTTCATGCAAGGCTGTTTTTAGACTTTGGACTGGAGATGCATGGCGACCGTTAGACGTGGTGTGACTGGTCCTCTCTCTCCCCGGCGTGCAGGTGGTGGGCTTCGACGGCTCCACCACGGTGGAGGAGTTCCTCAACATGCTGAATCAGAGGATCGGCGCCAGGAAGCCTCAGCTGTCCGGGTTCGCTCTCTTCAGCGACGATCCGTCCGGCAAAGACCTGGAGCACTGCCTGCAGCCATCTGCCAAGGTGTATAAACCTGCTTTATATATATATATATATATATATACTACCATTCAAAAGTCACTTCGAAAAAGAAAGAAAAAACTTAGTAAAGCACTGTTTTTGTCAATGAGGATAACATTAAATTAATCATAAATACACTGTCTATATAGTTAACGTGGTAAATGACTATTCTCTGGTGTTTAATGAAGTCTCTACATAGGTGTATAGAGGCCCATCTCCAGTGTTCTAGTGGTACATTGTGTTATCGCCTTAGAAGACAAACGGAGGGGTAGAAAACCCTTGAAAACCCTTTTTGTGTGAGCGTTTATGTGAAAACAGTTAACTAACCTTGTCAATGTCTCACAGATCTGTGATGTCATTTCCAAATGGGAGCAGGCCCTGAAAGAGTTGCATCCTGGGAAGAACGAGGGCACGCGGATTGTGCGTCTGACGTACAAAAGCAGGTAAAGTTTCCCTCGTCACGTCTGAAACACGCACGGCGCCCCTCGTTACCTTCTTTCATTATGCGGACAGAAGGGGATGCAGGAATGTGTGTGTGTGTGTGTGTGTGTGTGGGAGATTCATGACTCGCGTGTGCACAGGTTGTGTTTCAGATCTCAGGTGAAAGGGGAGACGGAGCGAGAGCGCCTCCTGCTGGCGTACCAGCTGAACGACGAGGTCCAGCGGGGCCGCTTCCCCGTGAACAAGGAGCTGGCTCTGGAGGTCGCCGCCCTCATGGCGCAGGTCTGTAAAGCGTACGCTCATTCAGAGGTGTATCACTCTCCCTCTTTCTCTTTCCAATCCCTCTCTTCTTCTTCCATCGCTCCTCCAGGTGGAACACGGAGACCTGGAGAGACCGGCCGCCTCCTCCTCTTCCTCTCCGACCGGCTCCCCTCAGCCCAAAGCACAGCTGATTCTCCTGCAGGCCTTGGAGCGCTTCTACCCCAAACGCTACCGACAGGACTGCAGCGCGGAGCAGCTCAGGTGGAAATACAAATAAATACCAGAGAAAATATACACACTACCGGTTAGAAAGTTTGGGGTCACTTAGAAAAGTCCTGATTACCTTTGCATTGAAAATGCGGAAGGTTATGTTTTGATCGCCATTTATTTATTTGTATGCGTGTTACTCGCATAACTCAAAAAGTATTAAACCGGATCGCATGAAATTTCGTGGGATGATTGGATATTATCCGGGGACCATTTGATTAGATTTTGGGATTGATCGGGTCAAAGGTCAAGGTCATGAAAAGGTCAAAATCTTCTTGCGTTGCATGCAATTTGGTGAGATAATTGGTTATTATCCGGGGGCCATTTGATTAGATTTTGGGATTGATCGGGTCAAAGGTCAAGGTCAAGGTCATGAAAAGGTCAAAATCTTCTTTTTACCATAACGCGATCAATTTCTATCCAATTGGCATGCGAATATGCAAAGGTTTTCGCTCTACCGAGTGCCCGTTCTAGTTTCTCAAAGTAAAGCACAGTTCTATTCAATGAAGATAACATTAAATGAATCATAAATACACTCTACATAGTTAATGTGGTCCATGACTATTCTCTGGTGTTTAATGAAGTCTCTACAGAGGTGTCTAGAGGCCCATCTCCAGCGTTCTAGTGGTACATCGTGTTATCGCCTTAGAAGACTAACGGAGGGGTATAAAACCCTTTAAAACCATTTTTATGTGAGCGCAGCTGAAAACAGTTACGCTGATGAGAGAAGCTCTAAAACTGGCCTTCCTTTGAGCGACAAGCTTGAAGAACAACATTAATATTTCAAATAACAATCATTATTTCTAACCTCGTCAATGTCTTGACTATATTTTATATTTATTTGATAAATAAAAGTGAGAGTTTTCATGGAAAACACCAAATTGTCTGGGTGACACCAAACTTTTGAACGGTCGTGTATATTTATATAAATACAGCGTTACTGCAGGAGGCTCTGGGTGAGCCTCTAATGTTCCTCTTCTGCTCTCAGGGATCTTACTGAGCGTCTGGCCACGAAGTGGTCCATGCTTCGTGGCTGCAGTGCACCCGAGTGTGTGAGGATCTACCTCACGGTGGCTCGCAAGTGGCCCCTCTTTGGAGCCAGACTCTTCAGCGCCAAGGTAAGAACAGAGCGAGAGAGAGAGAGAGAGGGAAGTCCGCTTAATGTGACGCTCCGTGTTGCTGCATTCACTCTGATGTGGAGGACCCTCGTGACCTCCTCTTTGTCCCCCCCCCCTTGTGTCCACAGCCGCTGCCCCCGTCCCCCGTGGAGCAGAGCCAGGTGTGGCTGGCGGTCAACGAGGACGGAGTGTGTGTGCTGGACTACGCCATGGTGAGCTTCAAACTAACAGGAACACCTCGTGTGACAAAAGGAGAGTCAGAGAGTCAGATAGAGTCAGAGGGAGAGAGAGAGGGATGGAGAGAGAGAGAGAGGGAGGGGGAGAGAGAGAGTCAGAGAGTGAGAGAGAGGGAGGGGAGAGAGAGGGAGAGTCAGAGAAAGAGAGTGTCAGAGAGAGAGAGAGAGGAAAGGGGGAGAGAGAGGGAGAGAGATTACCATTGAGTCAATCCCAAATCCCTGGATGTAATGTCAAAAAGCCGAAAACCAAAAATATTTCTACGCTCTAATTTGGTGCCGCCGATAAAATGTTTTCATGTTGGCTTGACGCCTTCCTTCCTTCCTTCCTTCCTCCCTCAGCACACGCTCGCCACGCACTCCTACCAGTCCGTCATCACCTTCGGCGGTTGCCGTGACGACTTCATGGTGGTGACGAGCCAGCAGCGGGAGCCCGGAGGAGGGAGGAAGAGCGCGGAGAAGCAGGTCTACGCCATGGCCAAGCCCAAGGTGAGGGGTGAGGGGGGGGGTGGGGGGTTGAGGTGCTCCGTTGTTGTTGTTGTTGTATTGTTGTTTTTATAATGTTTGTTTATTCATCTAAGGTTTGCTGTACGGCCCGTTATGACAATACATGTTCAGTCAGATGATTTCCACGTACTTTCAAAAAAATGCTTTCATTGCATATTTTTCTGTGGTATTCTGTGTGTGTGTATATATATATATATATATATATATATATATATATATTTCATGCCGTCGACCTGCCAGATCCTGCACATGTTTGGCTACATCGACATGAAGCGCTGTTAACTAATATTTCCCCTTCTTATAATGAGAAATAAACATAATTATGAGTTTATATCTCAAAACAAGTATATATATATTTTAGTAAATGTATTTTGTTACTTTCCATCCGATGGTTTCCGCTTGAGACTTTGAGTCAGATGATGGAACGATGGAAATATTGTGGAGTAGCTCAACTAATCAGATCTGACTAGAACGTCGTCCGCTGTAAGAACAGGACGACATGCGGCGGAGGAGTAACCAGTAAAAATATAAATGTTGTGTGTTTAAATCGTGTTAAATACCATCCGGTTTAAACCGGGTGTTGACGGAGGGGCGGAGCCTCCAGAATCCAGTAAATCCATTAAAGGCCGATCTCTTGTCTCAGATCCTGGAGCTCACTCTGCTCATGGCGAGCTACATCAACCACTGGAACCTCGGCCTCCCATTGGCCGCCTCGCTGCAGCCGCCCGGCCAATGGGACGTGGACAGCAAACACTTCCCCGCCATGAACTACACCACCAAGGGCCCCACGCTGCTGTGAACCAGCCACACGGGGGACGGACGGTGCCTATTCTGATTATTATTATTTTAATTTTTTTATGAAACATCAGCTCCGGGTCTTTTGAGACTATATATTTCTACAACAGATGAGTGTTTCAAACTCTGCTCTCTTAAGATTTCAGGGTTCAAATTCTTATTTTTTTAAACACAGACGTGGTCTGAGGATACATGCAGCGGGATGTTTCAGATCTTTTCATATTTTCTAGTTTTTCAGAGCTTCTGGTTTGACTGGAATACGCCATTGTGTGTGTGTGTGTGTGTGTGTGTCGGTCGCTGTCTTTTTTTTACCGCCCCATGTGATCACTCGTAATTAGCAATAAACCAGCATTTAAATTCCTCCACGAGGTCTTCTGTGCAATTAGAAATGTCATGTGATACTTTTCAGCCTCTTGATTGGCTAATAATCCACATGTAAGAATTTAGAGATTCCTTACATTTTTATTATAGATTCATTTGATGATTATTTTCTCAATTGATTAATTCCTTTGGTCCATGGACCATGTCAGAAAACAGAAAAGTTGACATACACATGAGTTTTTTTTCTGAAGGCGAATCCTGGTCCTCGGAAACACTTCCACTATTGTCCACAAGGGGCGCCAGAATCACCAACAAATGAAAGTCCCTTGTCTTAGCTTTAGTTTTAATTTCGTAGAAGCTTTCAAAAAAAGATCAAATGTTTAAAGAAAAAATACTTAAATGATGAATCTAATAATGAACGAAAAAGAATCAATCAATTAATTTAAGGTTTTTCTCATTAAAAAAGGTGCAGGACAGTTTTTACCACGTAAAAATAAATATCTAAGAACATTTTTATAATCCTTTTCTATTAGTTTCTCTTTTTTTTTAAAGATAATTAATATTTAGCTCACATGTGGTCTGTTATTGTTGTGATGTTATGAGGAAAACAATAACACAATGGGGGGGGGGGGGGGGTGATGCACTGTATGAGTAATCTGTGAAAGGTGAGCAGTGCAACATTTAAGGCATCGAGATTATTAATTATTAATTATTAATTATTAATTCATTGTTTAATAAACAAACAAAAAGGAAAAAAGACTTGAACTGTTTTGGATCGAACCACTTGTGTGTCCATATTAGTTTATTTATGTTTACGCCCAAAATTATTATGTTTTGCTCACAAAGGTAAAGTTTTCCACAACTATCACGTTTATATTGGAAAAAGTCCTTTATGTAGTAATTTAAGGGTGTGTTTGGATATCTGTCCTCGAATGTGTTCATGTGTTTCTGTGTGTGTGTGTGTGTGTGTGATGTTAGAATAAACGGTACGATCCCGTGTTCCTGTGTGATTCCTTACTTAATCTAGTATAGAAATATGCATAAATATGTAAAATATTAATATACATGTGTGAATAATGCAAACTTGCATATGAAATAAATTGCCATTATGGTCCACAACGGAAGTTTGTGATTAAAGTTATTTAATGCATCATGAATATACTTCTACTTTTTATAGTTTATATGTACTTTTTGCCAATCATACTTTATACATTTTAACTTCATTTAATATTTGAATGCAGGACTTTAGAGTTGTATTATGTCATATGGTAAATGTTCACTCCAGTAAAGCACCTGAATACCTGAGTATTTATTCAACAGGTATAAACCGACATGATTTATTCTTAATTCTTGGTTTGTAATTATTTTTTTAATAGTCCTTTAAAATCTTGGAAAGTCTCAAAAATACCAGCGGTGCTTGAATGCATCGCTCTGGAGCTAACCGCCAGTGCTTTGACTTTCCTGTGAGTGTTAATCTGTTCAGGAAACGGTGACGTCATTCATACTTTAGTCAAAGCTCACGCTTGAAAAAATTATTATTATGTTTCCCAAAAGCCTTCTCCTCTCATCCAACACACACACAAATACATAAATACACACTCATAGACACACTTACGCCCTCTGGGTCCAGGTTTTACAGCTTTTTTTCTGAAGCTCTTGTTCCATAACTTCTCTTTTTTACTAAATAAAATGCTTGTTATGGGGCTCACTGAATTTCTGAAATGTTTCTATGGTGCACGTATATGCTTTATAAAGGTTTTAATCTAATTTACATTTAGGGTAAAAGATTCCAGTGTTTTTGGATGGATGGGCATTCTGTTACCCCCGCTGTAAATCCTTAATTATACATGGCTGACTGTACCAATATATATATGAATTATTAAAGAGCCATGACGTAAAAAATTATAATTCTATACCTTGCTGAGTGAGTTTAAAGCTTATTCTAAATAATAAAAGCCTGGTGTTTATTCTAATAAATGGGATGTTCTCCTCCATATGGCTATAATGCATCATTTCAGGACTGAAACTATACAAAAATAATTTTATTATTGATTAATCCGCCTATTATTTTCTATGAATTTGTTTTTTAAATACAAATACATAGCGAGAGTATGTTCTTGTAATTGTTTGTTATTAACCAACAATCAAAACCCTGAAGATATTCTGTTTAATATATATATATATATTATGCCGTCAACCTGCCAGATACTGCAAATGTTAACTAATATTGTCCCTTCTTATAATAATAAAATTAACATAATTAGGAGGTTATATCTCAAACAAATTCCTGTATTAATAGATTGAAAATGATAAAAAGATAAATGGGAAACACAAGTACAGTATTTTAGTAAATGTACTGTATTACTTTCCATCACTGCAGCATGCCGTAGGTTTTGTAACTTTTTGTGTGTGAGTCATGCAGAAAGATAATTGTTCTTTAAAAGGCTTTGTGGTTCTACGATGACCCATGTTATCTATCGGGTGGTTCTAGAATCTAGATACTTGCAGCATGGTTCTTTTGGAATATTAAAGGGTTCTTAATGCACGTTTGGGTTACAGTGAGGGATGGTATATGAAGATTATGATCTGGAGTTAGCTGCAAGTTTATATTTAATGATTGAGATTGTGTTCAACGGCAAATAACAAGTTCTGTGAAAAGTCGTTGTTCAGATGCCCGTAGTGTATTTATGTCATCTGTTGAATGTCCTATTGTCTTATCAACAAACATTTAGAGAGAAGAATTGGAAATATGAGAAACATAATTTGCTTTTCTTGTGTCGTGTGATTTTAATCTGGATATAGTTTTGGGTTTCCAATTGTTTGTCAGGCAAATTGATCCATTTCCCCAATTTCACCTTGGACTCCCGCCATTATATATATATAAAACATATATATATATAATATATTTCATAGATTCATGTCTAGTTCGCATAGCTGTCACGGCGGTGGTTTGTGCTGAAGACATATTTTAGGTGCAGGTATCATTTTCAGATTAAACAAAGACTTTTTAATGAATAACTTGCTGGGACCTGCTGCAACCGGAATAACCGCGGCCTGTATGCCCTCTGCTATAGCAAACAGCAGGGCTGCGTGCGTGTACGGGTGTGTGGTAATTGATTCCATATTAGCCAAAGAGCACTCGGAGATATCCTCGCTTCAGCGTATGTATCTCCAGCGTGGGCCGCAGCACAGAGACTTCCCCGCGGGACTACATAACAGAACCGCCTCTCCACCGAGCAGCACGGGGAACCAGCGGCACCGGGAACGAGCGGCAGCAGAACCAGCGGAACCGGGACTCAGCAGCACCGGTAGGTCGGCTGTTCACCGGCGCGAGAGGCGTATGACACATTTACGAACTCACGCGAGGCTGAAACCCCCCCCCCCCCGAAGAAGCCCTTTCCTCGTAACGGCTTTCTTACGCGTGTGTTTTGTTTTTGGCAGAAAACATTTAAATAAATAACAACATGTCAGCCGAGAAGCCGCAGAGCATGCTGCGGGAAGCGTCGCATCAGATTATCGCCGGTGGATCCGCGGGTGAGTGAAACATTCAAAACTTCTACTCGAGTCCGCGTTGTGCAACAGTTCGGGGGAGGGGAGGGGAGTGTGGGCTACGCGAGGCTACGTGTCGGTAGCAACGGTTACCGGTTATAAGCATCCGTAAAAAAATAAATATATATATATATATATAATAAACGTCCGCCTCGTTAAACTTCTTCCTCCCCCCACACGAGAACGGTGGCTTAACGTAAAAGTTCGTTAATCGCAAGCGCGTAGATAATCAACGACCGTTTAAATTCTCTACGGGGTCATCAAAGATAGTACATGTGTCACAAGATGGTTCACGCGCCTGATAACCGAAGAGCCACCAGGGCAGGAAATGAGTTAGCGCATGCGTATAACCATCCATTGATTGAGTGAGCGAGCGAGTTTTTTGTTCTTATGTAATCTTTACCAGTTATGAGGTGGAACTATGTAAGCTATGTTTACTAAAGTGCTGCATATACTTCTACTTGAGTATTTACTTTGATATTTGAACATCTTTATGAACTGACGGACAAATTCCTCTACTTTTTATAACTTTAACTCTTTAAAAAGCCTCTAGGATGAGCCGTAAAATAAAGAAAATAACACACACACACACTAATACAGCAGTCATATTATTCCAAAAACATCATATATCATAGTAAAACACACACACAGGGAACATTTCACTAAACAATGATTACTTTTACTGTTGATACTTTAAGTACATTTCACTGATAAAATGTACTTAACTCTCACTTTTACTCGGGGTGCTTTGTACTTTCATGATGTTGTTGGTTATTGTTTCTTTTTATATAAGTAGAGGATCAGAATACTTCTTCTACCTAGGGCTGCAACTAACGATTATTTTGATAATCGATTAATCGGTTGATTATTTTATCGATTAATCGGATAAAAAACAAACAAAATTCAATTTTCAACCCTTTATTCAAAACAGGGTCCATACGGTCATGGAAAACCTGGAAAAGTCATGGAATTTTTAAATGGCTATTAGCAGGCCTATAAAAGTAATTTTTAAAAATAAAATCCCAAAATATTTGGAAAAGTAATGAAAATGTGTTTTATTCTAATTTTAATTTACACAGTATATATACAGTATGCTTTGGAATTCTCATTGTTAGTTTAAATACTACATCTTCTCACTTTGTCACGTATAGACAGAGTTTTCACAAAATGTTTAATCATGGAAATTTGGTTTAAAGTCATGGAAAGGTCCTGGAGATCCACTGGTCACCATGGTGATGAACCTGTTCACTGGTCACCATGGTGATGAACCGTCACAAACAGACTGACAGCTTTCCTCTCCTGAGCAGTGGTCCCCATGTGGCCCCCTGAACAATATCAGAGACGCGTTACGATTTATAATTTTTTTCACCTGGCCCGCTGCCGTTGAGATTGCAGTGAGACGCGGAAACAATGTGAAGTGGTGCTCTTCACAATAAAACATCTTTGATGAGACGTGTCGAGTCTCGGCCAATCAGCGTTCAGATGTCCACAGCGTTTGGGAAGTTAGGTTAGCTTGAATGTTCGTTCGCTACATTTGCTGCTGTCACGCTGCACGGTGTAGCGATACTAACAAAGTACCCGTACGTTAAAAAACGATGTGATTTAGCATATTTTTAGTATCGATACTTCATTAAAAGAGCGATCAGAGCGCACGCGCTGGTCCGCTCCGTTAAATGTTGTCTGCACGCGCAGCGCACAGAGCGAGTGGCGTCGTGGCTTATCTCCGTTGCCTTTCTCCGTGGAAAAATATTTTCCGCTATCCGCAACGGAATAAATAACCACGTTTTCTACGTTATACTCTTGTGGAAATGCCACACACGTCGTGACATGTAGCGCCCTGGTGTCTGGGTTCATAAGGTCACCCGGAGGCGCACTCAGCTCCGTGAATGTCTCCGACTACGTGAATGACTTCCGCATCCAGCGCCACGTGAGCAGCAGCAGCCAATTAGATTCATCAACAGAGGAGCAGCTCAGCGCTGATTGGCTCTCACAACGCAGCGTTCTCTGCTCTCTCTCCCACCGCTATGCTCTGGTTTCTCCTGCGCCGCTCTGCGCTCAACTCAACTTTGTTTATACTCCGTGACTTATTGAGCGCCGTAATAATCGCGCGACACAACGAATCGATAATGAAATTCGTTGCCAACTATTTTAATAATCGATTTTTATCGATTTTATCGATTCGTTGTTGCAGCCCTACTTCTACCTCTAGTTTTTATGCAAGGACATTATGTTTATGATCATTTTCAAATGTGAAAAACCTTTCATTGTGTGACATTGACTGTTTACGATGTAGCGTCAGGGGTTTTCGACCAGTGAGCTGGTAGCACGAAGATAAGAAGGCTTTTATATTAGCACAATCTTGGCAAAGTTGGCTAACCACAATTTTAGCTAATGGGCCTCAGGGTTAGCCTCAAGTTAGCGGAGTTATCTTCTCAGAGACGACCAAAGGGGCGAGAAGTTGTCAGATTCAGAGGTCTGCACCCAGGCAGTAGAAGTGCCGTGCGGATGTAGCCTCGGGCTTAGATTAACCCCGGGTTAACTGTGTGTGTAAAGGGGCTGAGTTAACCGAGGGTCAACTCGGGTTCACGTGGGAAAAGCCTGAATGTCTGCGGTGGGGGCAAAACAGTGTCAAGTATATTTCCCTTTAATAACAGTCTGCAAACTACCTAAAGGTATTACATTAATGTCATGGAATAAAATGTCCAATATTTCAATTTGCATGCAAGATGAGTTTTAGGAGAAAACACAAATATGTTTGATAAAAAGATTGAAAATCGATGGCGTTTAACCGAGGAACCTAACGATGACGTCATCGCAGCTCCAGAGGCTCGTCTCTAGCTTCCTTGTCGCTAACCAGGAAGTGAGTGGAAGTCGCCCCTCTTGCTTATTACCTTCTCCTTTTTACTCGTTTGGCCGTCACAACAACAAAAACACGCACGCACACAAAAACACACACACACATCTGTTCCGCTTCACTCATCTGGAACGAGACGATTGGCTGCGGCGGGATTGCGCAACACGTCGTGGTCTCGTGTCTCAGAAGGGCGCGGGGTCAAAGGCGTGGGAGGAATATGCTGACGATGCAGTCCTGACGAGACCAGCTGTGGTTTACAAGTGCATGTCCTCCATGACACCATGTACGCCCGAGCATGACCTACATCACGGCTCCGTGGAGGACACGAGGTCATCGGGTCACACGGCGGTGAAACTTTATTGTGACGCTAGATGTGTAAACGAGTCGTTGCATGCAGTTGACTCGCCTGTGGTTTGGGAGGAGCTTCATGGTCCTGTTGGCTTCGTATTAAATATTAAATATGAACCGGAGCTGCAGACGATGTCAACAGGAGGAGGAAAAGATAACGATTCATCTTGAGTCACGCTGAGCAGAAACAAAAGTCAAGGGTGGTTAATTATTGTCCCTCAAGTCACCGGGAAGGTTACAATAAGCGTGTGTGTGTGTGTGTGTGTGTGTGTCTTTGTGTCTGTGTGTGTGTGTGTCTTTGTGTCTGTCTTTTTGTCTGTGTGTGTGTGTCTTTGTGTCTGTGTGTGTCTGTCTTTGTGTCTGTGTGTGTGTCTGTGTGTGTCTGTGTCTGTCTTTGTGTGTGTGTGTGTCTGTCTTTTTGTCTGTGTCTTTGTGTCTGTGTGTGTCTGTCTTTGTGTCTGTGTGTGTGTCTGTGTCTGTCTTTGTGTGTGTGTGTCTGTCTTTGTGTCTGTGTGTGTGTGTGTCTTTGTGTCTGTCTTTGTGTCTGTCTGTGTGTGTGTCTGTCTGTGTGTGTGTGTCTTTGTGTGTCTGTCTTTGTGTCTGTGTGTGTCTGTCTTTGTGTGTGTTTGTCTGTCTTTGTGTCTGTGTGTGTCTGTCTTTGTGTCTGTGTGTGTGTGTCTTTGTGTGTCTGTCTTTGTGTCTGTGTGTGTGTGTCTTTGTGTGTCTGTCTTTGTGTCTGTGTGTGTGTGTGTCTTTGTGTCTGTCTTTGTGTGTGTGTGTGTGTGTCTGTCTTTGTGTGTGTGTCTGTCTTTGTGTCTGTGTGTGTGTGTGTGTCTTTGTGTCCGTGTGTGTGTCTGTGTGCGTCTGCTCAGTAAAAGCGTTATATTGCATAATTGTTTTTACATAAATCATTTGCATTAAAGCTAAATTAAGTTTCTTTTATGTTAAAAGCATCTTGGTAAAGCATAAAAATAAAAAAATCTTCTCTTCAGATTTAATCTTTATTTCCTCGTTGTTGATGATCTCAGACTTGCTGACTCGTCGTGTTCTGCAGCTGCTTTAAAACAAATACCTCAAAACTCTTTCCTCGTGTTTTACTGTCACATAGTTCTGTCCCACGTTGAGTGAAGTTCTTGTCCGTGTTGAGTTCAATGTTCATAAATCACAGCGCCGCGTCGTAAAGATCACACCAGAGGCGACATGATTATACCTTTGATTTCTGCACCCTTTGAAATATCAGTATATTATTATAGAAGCAGTTAAATCAACATTTTCTTTCAGCATCATTGCTCCGAGTGACAATGTGAGGAGCCGCTAGAGAACACCGTGTCCTCTGCTCCTCCTCCTCCTCCTCCTCCTCTACATTTCATTTCTCTTGGATCTCTCGTGTGTGTAGTTTCACATGTGACGTCACTTCCTCCCACATCACTCTAATGAAGGTTTATATTCAGGTGTATTTAGGGGGTCATGTGAGGTACCGGTCCACGCCCACTATGTGACCTCATGCGACCCTTTTCTTTTTTTAAGAATACCAAACCCTCCCGTCCTCTCCTTGTGGTGACACCCGGCGTTACGTCCTCTCCTTGTGATGACACCCGGCGTTGCGTCCTCTCCTTGTGGTGACACCCGGCGTTGCGTCCTCTCCTTGTGGTGACACCCGGCGTTGCGTCCTCTCCTTGTGGTGACACCCGGCGTCCTCTCCTTGTGGTGACACCCGGCGTTGCGTCCTCTCCTTGTGGTGACACCCGGCGTTACGTCCTCTCCTTGTGGTGACACCCGGCGTTACGTCCTCTCCTTGTGGTGACACCCGACGTTACGTCCTCTCCTTGTGGTGACACCCGGCGTTACGTCCTCTCCTTGTGGTGACACCGTTTCGTCCTCTCCTTGTGGTGACACCCGCGTTACGCCTCTCCTTGTGGTGACACCCGTACGTCCTCTCCTTGTGGTGACACCATGCGTCCTCTCCTTGTGGTGACACCCCGTCCTCTCCTTGTGGTGACACCTCCTTGTGGTGACACCCGAAGTCCTCTCCTTGTGGTGACACCCTCTCCTTGTGGTGACACCCGCGTGCCCTCTCCTTGTGGTGACACCCGCTCGTCCTCTCCTTGTGGTGACACCGGCGTTCGTCCTCTCCTTGTGGTGACACCCGGCGTTACGTCCTCTCCTTGTGGTGACACCCGGCGTTCGTCCTCTCCTTGTGGTGACACCTGGCGTTACGTCCTCTCCTTGTGGTGACACCGGCGTTCGTCCTCTCCTTGTGGTGACACCCGGCAATGCGTCCTCTCCTTGTGGTGACACCTGTGCGTCCTCTCCTTGTGGTGACACCGGCGTTACGTCCTCTCCTTGTGGTGACACCCGGCGTTCGTCCTCTCCTTGTGGTGACACCGGCGTTCGTCCTCTCCTTGTGGTGACACCTGGCGTTGCGTCCTCTCCTTGTGGTGACACCCCGCGTTCGCCTCTCCTTGTGGTGACACCCGCGTTACGTCCTCTCCTTGTGGTGACACCCGACGTTACGTCCTCTCCTTGTGGTGACACCCGGCGTTACGTCCTCTCCTTGTGGTGACACCTGGCGTTGCGTCCTCTCCTTGTGGTGACACCCGGCGTTGCGTCCTCTCCTTGTGGTGACACCCGGCGTTGCGTCCTCTCCTTGTGGTGACACCCGGCGTTACGTCCTCTCCTTGTGGTGACACCCGGCGTTACGTCCTCTCCTTGTGGTGACACCCGGCGCCTCCTTGTGGTGACACCAGTACGTCCTCTCCTTGTGGTGACACCCGGCGTTCGTCCTCTCCTTGTGGTGACACCCGGCGTTCGTCCTCTCCTTGTGGTGACACCCGGCGTTGCGTCCTCTCCTTGTGGTGACACCCGGCGTTACGTCCTCTCCTTGTGGTGACACCCGGCGTTACGTCCTCTCCTTGTGGTGACACCCGGCGTTACGTCCTCTCCTTGTGGTGACACCCGGCGTTGCGTCCTCTCCTTGTGGTGACACCCGGCGTTACGTCCTCTCCTTGTGGTGACACCCGACGTTACGTCCTCTCCTTGTGGTGACACCCGGCGTTACGTCCTCTCCTTGTGGTGACACCCGGCGTTACGTCCTCTCCTTGTGGTGACACCCGGCATTACGTCCTCTCCTTGTGGTGACACCCGGCGTTACGTCCTCTCCTTGTGGTGACACCCGGCGTTACGTCCTCTCCTTGTGGTGACACCCGGCATCTCGTCCTCTCCTTGTGGTGACACCCGGCGTTACGTCCTCTCCTTGTGGTGACACCCGGCATTACGTCCTCTCCTTGTGGTGACACCCGGCATTACGTCCTCTCCTTGTGGTGACACCCGGCGTTACGTCCTCTCCTTGTGGTGACACCCGGCGTTACGTCCTCTCCTTGTGGTGACACCCGGCGTTACATCCTCTCCTTGTGGTGACACCCGGCGTTACGTCCTCTCCTTGTGGTGACACCCGGCGTACGTCCTCTCCTTGTGGTGACACCCGGCGTTACGTCCTCTCCTTGTGGTGACACCCGGCGTTACATCCTCTCCTTGTGGTGACACCCGGCGTTACATCCTCTCCTTGTGGTGACACCCGGCGTCCTCTCCTTGTGGTGACACCCGGCGTTACGTCCTCTCCTTGTGGTGACACCCGGCGTTACATCCTCTCCTTGTGGTGACACCCGGCATTACGTCCTCTCCTTGTGGTGACACCCGGCGTTACGTCCTCTCCTTGTGGTGACACCCGGCGTTGCGTCCTCTCCTTGTGGTGACACCCGGCGTTACGTCCTCTCCTTGTGGTGACACCCGGCGTTACATCCTCTCCTTGTGGTGACACCCGGCATGCCCTCTCCTTGTGGTGACACCCGCTACGTCCTCTCCTTGTGGTGACACCCGGCGTTACATCCTCTCCTTGTGGTGACACCCGGCGTTACGTCCTCTCCTTGTGGTGACACCCGGCGTTCCTTGTGGTGACACCCGTGCGTCCTCTCCTTGTGGTGACACCTGGCTACATCCTCTCCTTGTGGTGACACCGGCGTTCGTCCTCTCCTTGTGGTGACACCCGCGTGCTCCTCTCCTTGTGGTGACACCCGGCGTACGTCCTCTCCTTGTGGTGACACCCGCGTTACGCCCTCTCCTTGTGGTGACACCTGGCGTTACGTCCTCTCCTTGTGGTGACACCCGGCGTTACGTCCTCTCCTTGTGGTGACACCCGGCGTTACGTCCTCTCCTTGTGGTGACACCCGGCGTTACATCCTCTCCTTGTGGTGACACCCGGCGTTGCGTCCTCTCCTTGTGGTGACACCCGGCGTTACGTCCTCTCCTTGTGGTGACACCCGGCGTTACGTCCTCTCCTTGTGGTGACACCCGGCGTTGCGTCCTCTCCTTGTGGTGACACCCGGCGTCAGGTCTGAGTTCCAGGTTCGGGTTTTAGTTCTTAGTTCCAGGTTCAAGTCTTAAGGTGCGTTCACACCAAAAGCGAAATTATTTTTTCCCGCGACTGAATCCCACGAGAAGTCAATGTACAGACGCGATAGTTTGGGGCGACGCGTTTACAGCGGCGGAATTTTCGCCCCTAGTTGAAATATTTCAACTTTGAGGCGGTAATCTCGCAACTCGGGCCGATCAGCTCTCGAGTGGCTCCGCGCGTCATCGCTGTCCAGCCGCAGTGGAATCAGAACAAGACGGACAATGTTATGAACACAGTGACAGCGTTTAGATGTTCCGCTCTCGTAGCTGGAAGCGGAAGTCTTTCAGACGCAACAGTAACTTCATCGGTGAAAGTGACCGAGCTGAGTGAGCCTACAGGTGACGTCATGAACCCAAACACGAGGGCGTTAGTGTGTGGGACGTCCACGACAAGTATAAAGCAGAACTAGTGGTTAGTTATTCTGGTGGATGAAGGAGATGATAACGGTCTTTACGGAGACGAGACACGGAGATAAGCCCCGCCCCTCGCGGAGCGTCTCGACGCTTATGGCGTGAACACGGTGAACGGTCGAGCGAGTAAACTCACACGTTTTGGGCGACGCGAAAAATCGCTTCGCTTTTGGTGTGAACGCACCTTTAGGTTCAGGTCTTAGTTCCAGGTTCAGGTCCTAATTTAAGGTTCAGGTCTTAATTCTGTGGGCCTTGTAAATATATAACAAATATGAATTTTTTTGGAGAAGTTTAAAGGTCAAAAGTTGTAACTTTTAAAAACCGCCGACGCCTAAAACGAGGAGTCACGACTAGACTTTATTTTACACTTTTTAAAAATACATCACAAGCAAAAAAATTAAAGTTTTTGGGGAAAAATGTATCAAATGGAAAATAATATTATTTATATTCTGGAGTAGAAGGAGAAAATAATAAAATGTGTTCCCAAATCTCAATGTCCCACCTGAGGCCTTAATCCCTAAACCCTCTGGGACCCTGAACCACCTGAGACCCGAACCTTCCTGGACCCCCGAACAATCTGGGACCCTGAACCCTCTGGGTGTCGTGACCCGGAATTCTGTCTTGTTTTGTGTCTCATTTTGAAGTCCTTGTGTCACCTGTGTCCCTGTGATTGGCCCTCATTGTGTCCACCTGTGTCTCGTTCTCCAGTGTCCAATCACCTCCACCTGCCTGTGTTTTTAAACCCTGTTCGTCTCATTCCCCAGTGTGGCGTCGTACTGTTTGGTTCGTGTTTGTCGTCCTGTCTAGTCGTGTGTTACGTGGAAATTCTGAATTAAATATTGCTTTGGAAGAAGTTGTCGGCACTTGGGTCCTCTCTCTCGCTACGACACCCGTGACACTGGGACCCTGAACCCTCTGGGACCCTGAACCTTCCGGGACCCCCGAAAAATCTGGGACCCTGAACCCTTTGAGACCCTGAACCCTCCGGGACCCCCAAACCCTCTGGGACTTGACCGACGCCCCCCTTTTAAAAGGTTGACCGCAAAAATACAAAAGGCTTGAAATGTTAAAAATGTACAAATGAGAGCGCAATTTGCAGCAATGTATCCCGTTACCTTGACGACGCCAAACATGTGTTCACTTGTGGGTTTTTATTTTATTTTATTTTTACTGCCCCGTTTTGAACGTCTTCCGACATGAGACGAGAGGTAATTGTCAAATAAATTATTTAATAGTTTTTTTTTTTTTTTTAAAGACAAAATTAAAATAAAGCGATAATGAAGTAACTGTTTGTGATAAATTCGTTATGTCCCATCTTAAATCCTTAATGTTAATATTTCTGTGTAGATTTAATAAGCCAGGCTTAATACGCTGGTCCTCTTTGTGTACCCCTTTATAATTTAAATTAGTTTAAAGCCTCCAGGTAACTTTATTATAATAAAAATTACTTTTCATGGTAAAAACAGAAACAATAAAAACACTAACGACACAAACAAAGGAGATTACATCATAGTAAGAAACAAAACGAAGACAGACAACGGGTAAAAAAAACAAGTGACATGTTTTTTAGTGTATTTTTAAGATTTTATAGCCGAACAATGAATTTAAAACAAATGTTTGATAATGAACGTAATAGTTAATTTAAATCCTTTATTTTCTTTTTTCTTACAAAGTCTAAATTCCAATATGTTTGTGTCATAACAGGAACATTTAATTATGCAGCGCAGATGTGTCCATTCTCCTTCTGTCCACTAGGGGGCAGTAGTTGCATGCGATATCTCTTCTAGGAGTAAAGGGACGCTGCAACATTTTAATCTGTTAGTTCAGTCATACACAGTTTGACTAAAGAGGCACAAGGTGTGTGTGTGTGTGTGTGTGTGTGTGTGTGTGTGTGTGTGTGTGTGTGTGTGTGTGTGTGTGTGTGTGTGTGTGTGTGTGTGTGTGTGTGTGTGTGTGTGTGTGTGTGTGTGTGTGTGTGTGTGTGTGTGTGTGTGTGTGTGTGTGTGTGTGTGTGTGTGTGTGTGTGTGTGTGTGTGTACTCGGCGATTTCCCCGAGTGGCTGCACCAAATCACAGCCGAATTATAAATAGGCCTAATATTTATTTCCAGAAACAATTGTGGGGGGGGGGGGGGGGTGATTGAACTCCCACGGTGGACACGTTGTAGACAGATGTTTATAGATGACCTCATGTTTGAAGTATAATGTTGGTTCTGGACCGGGCCTGGTCCTCTAAAACCTGCTCCCGCTGTGCCATCCACATCTTTTAAAAAACATTTTGTGTCTTTGCCCTCATATTTAATGTGTGCTTTGGCTTTGAAATGGCCGCCCAGTTCTATTGTTCCTGTTCCACCCTCGACAGACAGATGTCCGTGCATGGGGGTGGAGCGGTGGAGGGGGTAGTGTTGTGGATGGCTTGGTTAAAATGAGCCATGATGGTGCTGAAGGAGGGGCTGACTTAACCCCAACACACACACACACACACACACACACACACGTCTTCTCTTCTCCACACACATCAACAATGACTCAAATTAATGCTACATTATTAGTGGGATAACTTCCAAGTTCCTTGTTTACCCGGCGGATGGTGAACCCGCCGTGTTCTGACACGCGTGCACGGCTGATGAGAGTAATACGGAGAAATCACAACGCGGCGATGGCGGCGTTTCTAGAACAAACAAAAGAGCAAAGAGCTGATTTATTTCCCTCCGTCCGCTAATTAAACGTGAATAATCCCAATGTCACAAGAAATGAGTTGAATGCAAACGGGGCGTCCAGACCAAGAGAGGGGCCCCTGAATGCATCGCAAAATTAGATTGCATGTGTAAACCCGAGAGATTAATTGGCACTAAAATAATGGCAGATTTTTTAAACGGGAAGATTTTATAGGCTTGAATTCTTAATTATAGCTGAATTATAGCTCACGTTTCAGGCTTAAAATACTTTAGTTTCTTCTTCTTCTTTTTTTTCAGTGTATCGGAGCAAAACCGTGAACATCTCGGATGCATAAAGTCATAAGTTGATCAGTAATAATGTGAACTAAACTGTGGCATTAAACCTACATTAAAGTGCACAATAAATCAAATACTTTAGTACAATTTCGAGGTTCTTGTACTTTATTTCTTCCTGCTATACTTCTACTCTCTTACATTTCAGTCCACTTGAGTTACTTTGAAGGTTGAGATTGTTAAAATAATAATACATTGTGACGCATTGTTATTACATTACATTACATGTCATTTAGCAGACGCTTTTATCCAAAGCGACTTACAATAAGTGCATTTCAACCTAGAGTACAAACTAAGAACAACAAGAATACAGGAAGTAACATTTCCTCAACATAGTCGAACTACAAAAGTACCATAAGTAAGTGCTATCTAAGTGCCACTGAAGTGCTAATCTGTGTTTTAATCCAGATATAGTCGGAAAAGGTGTGTTTTCAGTCGCCGACGGAAGATGTAGAGACTTTCTGCTGTCCTGATGTCAGTGGGGAGCTCGTTCCACCACTGAGGAGCCAGGACAGCAAACAGTCTGGATTTCGAGTGATTAGCTCGAGGTGCAGTAGTCACAAGACGATTGGCTGTTGCCGAGCGGAGCGACGTGCGGGGTGTACGGTGTGACCATATCCCGGATGTAGACGGGGCCCGATCCGTCTAGAGCACGTTACGCCAGGACCAGTGTTTTGAAGCGGATGCGAGCAGCCACGGTAACCAGTGGAGAGGCGGAGGCGGAGTGGTGTGGGTGAATTTCGGGAGGCTGAAGACCAGTCGAGCTGCTGCATTCTGGATGAGCTGCAGGGGTCGGATGGCCTTAGCAGGTAGACCAGCCAGGAGGGAGTTGCAGTAGTCAAGGCGTGAAATGACCAGAGCCTGGATCAGAACCTGCGCCGCCTTCTGAGTAAGAAGAGGACGTATTCTCCTGATGTTGTGCAGCATGTACCTACAGGAAGCGTCGTCGCAGTGATGTTGGCCGTCAGGAGAGTTGACTGTCGAGTGTCACCCGAGGTTCCTGGCAGTCAGGGTAGGGGCCAACAGAGAGCTGTTGAAGGTGGTAGTCAGGTCGTGGGTGGGGAAGCCTTTCCCTGGAAGGAATAGTAGCTCAGTCTTGTCAGGGTTGATCTTCAGGTGGTGAGCAGACATCCACTGAGAGATGTCAGTCAGACAGGCAGAGATTCGTGCCGCCACCTGTGTTTCGGACGGTGGAAACGAGAAGATCAGTTGGGTGTCAGCGGCATAGCTATGGTAGGAGAAGCCATGCGAACGAATGACAGAGCCGAGAGAATTTGTGTACAGAGAGAAGAGGAGGGACCCAGGACGGAGCCTTGAGGAACCCCAGTAGTGAGAGGACAAGGATCAGACACAGATCCTCTCCAAGTTACCCGGTAGGTGCGGTCTTTAAGGTAGGAAGAGAAAAGAGCGAGTGCAGTGCCTGAGATCCCCAGGTCCTGAAGAGAAGAGATCAGGATCTGGTGGTTCACGGTGTCAAATGCTGCAGAAAGGTCGAGAAGGATAAGGACAGAGGAGAGAGGCTGCTCTAGCAGTGTGAAGCTGCTCAGAGACAGCCAGGAGGGCAGTCTCTGTCGAGTGGCCGGCCTTGAATCCAGACTGTTGAGGGTCAAGAAGGTTGTTACTGTGGAGATAGGAGGACACTTGGCTCAAGATAGCTCGCTCCAGAGTTTTGGAGAGAAAAGGTAGAAGAGAGACCGGTCTGTAGTTGCTGACTTCAGACGGGTCGAGCGTGGGTTTCTTCAGGAGAGGGTTGACTCTCGCCTCCTTTAGAGAGCTGGGGAAACAGCCAGTTGAGAGGGAGCCGTTAATAAGATGGGTGAGGAAGGTCAGAAGGTCAGGAGCAATAGCCTGGAGAATGGGAGACGGGACGGGGTCAAGGGCGCAGGTGGTCGGTCGGGCGGAGGTCACCAAGCTAAGAACTTGATTGGGAGACAAGGGGGTGAAAGAGGAAGAGAGGGGATGAAGAAGTTAGTGTTGGTGAGGTGATAGAAGATGGATTTGTAAAGGAGCGTATGTCGTCTATCTTGTTTGTAAAGTAGTCGACAAAGTGGCTCGGCAAAAGGGCGGACGGAGGAGGGGACAGGGGGATCAAGGAGGTTGGAAAAGATAGAGAAGAGTTTTTGGGGTTAGAGAAGGAAGACTGAATTTTGGTCAGGTAGAACGAGCTTTTGGCTGCAGAGATAGAGGAAGAGAAGGAGGAGAGGAGAGATTGATAGAAGAGCAAGTCTTCCGCTTGATTCGATATGCGCCAATCTCTTTCCGTCGCTCGCAGGGTGGCTCTCTCGGCGTGCACCGAGTCCGACAACCACGGAGCCGGAGAGGATTTCCGAACCGGTCGTGTCTTAAAAGGACAAAGAGAATCAAGAGATGAAGACAGGGAAGAGAGGAGAGTGTCTGTGGCAGAGTTAGGATGCATGAGTGAGAAGCAGTCAGTTGAGGGGAGAGCAGATAGGACAGAGGAGGCCAGAGAGGAGGGGCAGAGGGTGCGAATGTTGCGGCGTACAGGTGCAGAGTCTGTAGATATGGGTGGGTTGTCAGTACCAGAGAGCGAGAGAGAGTAAGAGATGAAGAAGTGGTCAGAGACATGGAGAGGAGTCACAGTGAGGTTAGAGGTAGAGCATTACGGTTTGTGTCCATATCGGTAATTTACAATTGTATCAGATTTAAGCTCAACTTTTGTTGAATATGATGGTCGCTCATGGCAACACACACACACACACACACACACTCGTCATACCTGCGAGGGAGTTCCGATAGAGTAAGAATAACACTAATGATGTTGTTATGATAAGAGCACATTCAACGTCAGATAATTATGATCCGCCTTCGGAGGCTTTGACGTCTATTTAGAAGAACTCAGGCTCTATTCATCCAGAGCGCCGCCTCGCTGCGTCTAATGGCCCCACTTTGGGTTTCACAGCGCCAACAAAGGGATCACCAAAGGTCTCCTACACCTTGTGTGTGTGGCACAAGAAAAGCGTGTTAGACAGGGACGAGGACAGACGCACAACGGCCTCTGAGATCACTCCACGGCGGTGGAAGTGAAAAGCGAAGGCGCCCATTGGTCAGCAATAACACAACAAGCCCGGGTTTAATCGAGCCCGGCTATAATTTAGCGCTCAGGCTAAGTAGTCGAGAGCAGAGAGTGTGTGACCCCCGAGGAGAGTTTACAGTCCCGCGGACTTCGTGTGTGTTTTTTTGCATCTGGGTTATGTATTCGTGCAAATGGAACTGACTGTGTGCGTGAGAGTGAGACTGTGTGTGTGTGCGTGAGAGTGAGACTGTGTGTGTGTGTGTGTGTGTGTGTGTGTTCATGTGTCTGAATGTTTTCATGTATATTTTCTGTGTGTTCCTTGATCCTCCTCCTTAAGTCCCGGTATAAGAACCGTCTCTTCCTTCCTACCGTCTGTCAGCAGACTCGTGACGTCTCACTCTTCAGACGTGTCACTCTTCAGACGTCTCACTCTTCAGACGTGTCACTCTTCAGACGTCTCACTCTTCAGACGTGTCACTCTTCAGACGTGTCACTCTTCAGACGTCTCACTCTTCAGACGTGTCACTCTTCAGACGTCTCACTCTTCAGGCGTCTCACTCTTCAGACGTCTCACTCTTCAGACGTCTCACTCTTCAGACGTCTCACTCTTCAGACGTGTCACTCTTCAGACGTGTCACTCTTCAGACGTCTCACTCTTCAGACGTCTCACTCCTCAGGCGTCTCACTCTTCAGACGTGTCACTCTTCAGACGTGTCACTCTTCAGACGTGTCACTCTTCAGACGTCTCACTCCTCAGGCGTCTCACTCTTCAGACGTCTCACTCTTCAGACGTCTCACTCTTCAGACGTGTCACTCTTCAGACGTCTCACTCCTCAGGCGTCTCACTCTTCAGACGTCTCACTCTTCAGACGTGTCACTCTTCAGACGTCTCACTCTTCAGAGCATCTTTGACGTCGCTGCATTCACAATTTTTTGGAAAATACCAGTAAATATGAATTGCAGAAAAAAAGTACTGTTCTGTTGGTTCTCTGTTGGTTCTCTTTGTTCTCTGTTGGTTCTGTTGGTTCTCTGTTGGTTCTGTTGGTTCTCTGTTAGTTCTGTTGGTTCTGTCGGTTCTCTGTTGGTTCTGTTAGTTCTGTTGGTTCTCTGTTGGTTCTGTTAGTTCTGTTGGTTCTGTCGGTTCTCTGTTGGTTCTCTGTTGGTTCTCTGTTAGTTCTCCAGCCCCTTGCTCCTCATGAACACTGACATGTGTGTTGAAAAGGTTGAATTGGGCGTTTAACCTCCTGGCCTGCAGCTCGTCGCCCCAGCTGGCCGGAGGTCAGACACGTGGGCCACGAGCAGCCGCCGGATGCTTCAGGCTCTCCGCTTTAAAAGCAACAAAACAAACTCTTCTTTAATATTTGTTTCTTCAATTCTATTCCGTTTATTTGTATAGCCCAATTTCACAAATTATAAATTTGTCTCAGAGTGCTTTACAATCTGTACACATAGACATCCCTGCCCCAAAACCTCACATCGGACCAGGAAAAACTCCCAAATAACCCTTCAGGGGGAAAAAAAGGGAAGAAACCTGCAGGAGAGCAACAGAGGAGGATCCCCCGATGGACAGAACAATAGATGTAATGTGTACAGAAGGACAGATTTAGAGTTAAAATACATTCAATGAATGTGACAGTGTATAAATAGTTCATAGTAGGCATATTCCACGATGGAGACCTCCACGATCCATCAGGCAGATGGCGGTGGGGAGGAGGAGTGGGCGGAGTCTCAACAGTGGGCGGAGTCTCAACAGGACAGTGGCGTAGTCGGTAGCAGGAATTCCATGACCCAGACCTCGATGATCCATCAGGCAGATAGGATCTATGCCGTCTCATAGGGTCCGATGACCCCATGAGACGTGAAGTCACAAGGACTCCGGGGAGAAAGCAGAGTTAGTAACGTGTGATTGAGAGATGAAAATTCATCCCTAAGGAGAGAAAAGAGGAGATAGGTGCTCAGTGCATCCTTAAACGTCCCCCGGCAGCTATAAGCCTATAGCAGCATATCAAGGGGCTTATTGTTTTGTTTTGTTCCATAAAAAATAAAATCTTCACAAAAAATAAAACACAACAAATGGAGCCGAAAAGGCCGTACGAGGCCGAGCTCGGTGTAACTTCAACGGAGCGCGATGCACGCTTCGAGACTTCAATAATTACAAAGCTCAGGCGAAATATAAATAAACATAATAAGTACTGTCAAAAAAACACAAGAAAAAAATCTAAACTGGACAGACTTAAAAAAAATTACATGGCTGTTTCCGTGTGTGTGTATGTGTGTGTGTGTGTGTGTGTGTGTGTGTGTATGTGTGTGTCCTGTGATTCTCCGGATGAGCTGGAAATTTGTAACGCAGGGTTTTTACAGTAAGTCCCCCCCCGCCACACACAAAAAAAAGTAATTCCTTCTCCCCCTTTCTTCAGCTCTGTATTTGGGGGCCGGCCCACTTTGGGTTAACTCCATCAAGATGAACGGTTTTCGGGCCGCTGCAGTAATCCTGATGTAATCCGGTGTGCTCGCGGCCCAATTTGTGGCCCGTTGGGGGGGCCCCGAAGCTTTAATTTAGGGAAGTTTCAACATTTATAGACGCTTGGTATTATTTCTGACGTGGAGCGGGTCGGAGGATGACGGACTTAAGAGGAAAGAGGAGGATGAGGGACGTCTTAGAGATAATGAAATGGTAAACGCCAGAACCTTTCATTCAGTTTTTGTGTGTGTGTGTGTGTGTGTGTGTGTGTGTGTGTGTGTGTGTGTGTGTGTGTGTGTGTGTGTGTGTGTGTGTGTGTGTGTGTGTGTGTGTGTGTGTGTGTGTGTGTGTGTGTGTGTGTGTGTGTGTGTGTGGGGTTCGACTATTGAATGAGGATTGCATTGTTACGCCTGAAGTGGGGAATCTGATCCACGGATGACTCGGACTAGGGGGAACCAGAGGGGGGCCAGAATAGAGCCATATCTGTGCTTTTTTTAAATTTTAATCCGCCTCGCTAACATATCGAGTTCTGAACGTGCAGCTCGGTGTAAATCACAGATTTCAGGCATCGTGAAGACGGATAAATCCACTGATGCTTTTTACTTTTCAGCTCTCAAAATACACGAGACGATCCCCCGTCTCTCGCATCCGTGTTTTTGCAGCTATCACCGGGAGAGCTAACGTCATGGAGCACGAGATGCGACGCAACCGAGACCACACAGGGGGCGCCGGGGGCAGGTACGGGAGGGCCGAGCGGCGGCGGCGGCCCCGTTAAGTCATCGGCGGGGCCGCTCAGCTCTGTAATCAGGGGCTCTGACGGATGGAGAGAATCCCCCAGAAGCTGTGGAGGGAACACACAGGGCGCCCCCCCCCCCCCCCCACACACACACACACACACACAGCTGTTTCCAGAGCGAGGAATTGATGTCGGGAAAGTCCTTGAAAAGGGAGGGGAAAAAACCGGGGGAATCCAACAACAACTTTTTCTTTTCTTTTTTCTGCGTCTCCCTCCAGTCTGCTGCAAACGTATCCGAGCGGATCATCTTTTTCTTTCTCCCCCTGTGTGTTTATTTTTTATTCTTTTTCGTTCTTTTTTTTTCGCACGTGGGTTTTTTTTCCGTGTGTGTGACGGTTCGAGGTCCCAAAGATTTTAGTTTTTTTCCCCTCCATCGTTTGCCCAAAACCGCCCAAGACGAAATCTGTGGAGCGCTCCGCCGGCGGTTCTGCTCTTCTTCTGAATTGCGGTTCTCTCGGGTCCGTTTCATTACGCTACTCGGACCGTTGCGGCCTGATGTATCGCACCCGGGGGAGACGCTGCACTCGGCACCAATCTATCAGTCCCCCGACCGGAGGAAAGGCGGAATGACACACTCGGAAGGGGGCCTGTGTGATTAAGCCCCGCCCCCTTCACCCACCCTTCATATTCAGAATTTACTTTAAATTAATGGTTTGTGTGATCCCCCCCCCCTCCTCCCTTGAAGGAAACGTCTCCAGTGATCACACGCGGGCCTTCTGCAGTTTTGCAGATGTTGTTTTTATTGTGATTACTTGGAGAAATGTTTTGATAGTATAAAAAAAAATTAGCTGTCGGATTATTTAATTGCAGTTCTTCAGTCATTTTGTGAAACTGCTGCACAAACAAGAAGCGGCCTCGCTTTATTTTCACAGTTCATTTGATATTTAAACATCAGCCGTACGCCTTCTGATTAAATACATTTATTATTCTAACTGTAATGATGATCATAACGAATATTATTTATGCTAATTTATCATATATATATATATAAAAACTACTTTCTACTTTGTTACAAAAACACGACTGCTCCTTTTGGATTTTCTTTCTTAAGTGGAAAGGAGACAAGGTAATTACCCCATGGGCAATTAGAGAGAAAGGGGGCCGAGGGACTAGGAAAGTCATTTTCTAACCCAAACATCCTGGTCCGAGGGGCCGGAGCGGCTGGACAGCCTCCTGGAGGCCGCTGGCTCTGGCTGGCCGTCGGTGGGGAAGTGGGAGTGGGGGGGGGGGGTTGTTGTTTTCTTTCTCCGGGTCTCCGGGAAAAAAACTTCTGCCAGATGAGCGGCACCTAAAAGCGCAGCTCGCTCTCTCCCACCAGTGTCGCCGCTCGTGTGTATGCAACGGAGTCCCCCCTGTCAGTTTGGCTGCGTCGCCGGGGGCAACGGGCAGGAGCGAGCTCGTTGTTATCCTGACGCCGTCCTCGGAAGTCCTTGTGTGGACCCCATAAACATGATGCTGCCAGCGTGTAATAAGCCGGCAGTATACAAAAGGAATGGCAACCTCATGAGGACACATGAGATGTGGCTTCTGTGGCTTTTGTTTTTTTTATTTTTGGTATATTATTAACCTGTGAAATTACTTTATAAGTTCGCTTCGAGGATATATTACCGCCTCGTGTTTCTCTGCTTTTTTGAGGTTTTTTTTCCTCTTTTTAATTTGGTTGTTGTTGAAGTTTTCACAAGTTACTAGATAACAAAAAACAACAACAAACAAATACGAAATACATAGCATAACAACCATCTCTGCGAACAATCGGACAAAAATCAAATACAAATGTTTTTTTCACACAAGCCAACGTGCCAAATTACCAGAAGGAAAGATTAATGTTTAGTTTTCAGTCACTCTGAAGCAGAAAGAGACAATGAAGAGTTTTTAATGTGGTCCTTGATGACGGCTCGGAGAGGAGGCTTCACTACACACAGAGCTGCACACTAAATACCTTCGTCTTCGTCAGTGAAAATCACAGTAAAAAAAAGACCAAGTGGTGCCTGTTAGTAACTGAATACATTTTGTTTTCTGACTGTTGGATAAAACAAGATATGTGAAGACGCCTCCCAGGGCTGTGTGAACTTGAGAAGAGCACTTCCTGCTGTTTTTATGAATTATTTAATTAATAAAAATAAGCCTCAAACCACAATTTGACCTTTTTTTTTAGACGTTGTGATTTGTCACCAGAGAAGCAGCAGGTACCTAGGTGTGTGTTGCATCATTGACGTCAACGCCACCTGTACTCTCAGGGTTAATATAAGCATCACACGCCACGCTGACTTTTACTTTATGAGAGCTTTAAAGGAGGCGAGGAAGAGGAGTACAGCAACTGTGGGAGGAAGATCTGAAACACACCTTAGCCTCTTAAAGGAAGAGACGACTTGATGTCACGATACCACATACTCAGAGGAGGAGGAAGAGGAGGACAAGGAGGCGAAAGAGGAAGAAGAGGAGGAGGAGGAAGCCACGTCTGAATGGACCTCCTGACAACGACCTCTGATGAGCGAACACCTGATGACATCATTCTGAGGTTGATTAGAAGAAGTCCTCTCTCCCCCTCAGTCTCTCTCTCTCTCTCTCTCTCTCTCTCTCTCTCTCTCTCTCTCTCTCTCTCTCTCTCTCTCTCACACACAAATGAAGAGCTGATGTTTTTGTTATTTCGCCGAGTGGTTTCTTTTTTCTTCTCTTTTTTCCGAGCTGTTAACGGGGGTGAGATCTGGTTTATCCTCCGCCATGAGTCTGCACAGTTCCTCCCTTCGACCGGTGGGATGAGTGAGGCTCACACACACACACACACACACACACACACACGCTCGCCTGCCAAAAACTTCCCAGATAATTAGTGGAGCGTTTCACACTGTGCAGAACATCAAAAAGGAAATGGAAAATTGACAAATTAAGCATGGGCCACATGGGGGGGGGGGGGGGTGTTGGTGGAGCTCCAATGCTGCACATGGTCACTCTAAAACAAGCTCGCTGTCTAACTTCGTCTAATTCATACCAATCAGCACTGCTGTGTGTGTATTTTATTTTATTTTTTTAAATGCCAAGTTTTTATCCCCCCTCCCAAATGAGTTTAAATCTGAATTTATTAGAGAATGTTTCACAGTTGTTCGCCTCGTAACTGATCGTCAGCGGCGAGATTAGTGTGAGAATAAATTTTGTTTCAACGCCGCCGCAGCATTTATCTTTGAGTGGGATTTTATGTTGTTTTTACCGTGAATTTTTAAAATTTATTCACGAATGTGATGGAGAGTGTTTTGGGCTTTTGTTCTCAGTGTTGATCGTTCAGCCCACTCGCTTGTTGGAGGCCCGGAAACTCACGCTCTGACCATCAGCTCCTTCACAGGGATGGTTTTAGAAGCGTCACTCAGTAATTTTTACATCCAAATGTTTTTATTATTTTTTTGATACATCAACTTTTTCTCCAATCAACTTTTCTCGGGACGACGGATGAAAAAAAGCCTCTTGGCTCATAACTCTAGCACATTTACAGAAATGTTTTTTATTAATGTGCACTGTCCCTTATCAAATAAACCAAAGTAAAAAATAAAAATAAAATATGTATATCTCAGCCAATTGTGAAAATGTTTGCAATATTTTTCATTTTCTTACATTTAAATTAAAAGTACCCATAAAAAAGGTAAATGAGAATATATGCTATCAAATAAGTGAGATTAATGTAATAAGTCACACCCTTCTACTTATACATAACTCTGTTCTCATTGTTTAGAAGAAGTGTATCTTGATCTTGAAGCATTAATATATATATATATATGCGACTCAAATGAAATTGGAATATATGGCCTATATATAGTAAAACAAAACAAAAAAGTGAGATTAATGTAATAAGACAAAAGTCACACCCTTTTACTTGGAGATAAATTATTGTTGTTTAGAAGAAGTGAAGAATATTGGTCTTGATGGTATATACGTTTAATATTTAAATTAAAAGTAAACGCGACTCAATTGAAATATATGGCCTATAGTAAAACAAATAAGAAGTGAGCTCAATGTATTAAGTCACACCCTTCTACCTGTAGATAACTATTTGTTGTGCTCATTGTATAGAAGAGGTGTATCTTGGTCTTAAAAACATTAAAGGTATATATACCATGACTGCTTCAAGGGAGTCGACCTGCAGCCCAAAACCAACACGGAGTCGTCGTCCTTTCAGAAGACACCACGCTGTTGCAACGCCTTTACAACTGCACATGGCGGGCACTGATCCTGTGCAAATACACCGCACACACACACACACACACACACACACACACACACACACACACACAACCGTGCCATGCTTGCGCATACATTATGTCAAGCGTACACACCCTTTTTACAATTCAGCCCCCGTCCGAGTGGGGGGGTAAACTGTCACCGTGTCCACCCCGTGGCACTCTGGAGAGTTGAACTTGACGGAAACATATGTCTTCAATTTTAATAGCTCTCCATCCCCCCCCCCCCCCCCCCAGATGGCCTGAAGGAAGGAGGGGGGGGGGGTCGCCTGAGAAGCTGCGTTTCATGTAAGAATAATTTTCGCTAAGTAGCCGGGCGATCTGTTTGTTACGCTAGAGCTGACAGTTTGTTTATGTTTCTGGAGGAGCATGATGGATGGTGCAGGAGTTGATGCTAATTAGACTAAATTGTATGCGAAGAATGCCGAGGAGGGGTCTGGGACTGAAGGCCGGGGTTTCAGTTCTTTTTTACTCTCATTGTTTGGGGCGTAATTGAATGGCGCTCGGGCCTGTTTATCACGGCGATGTGTGTGTGTGTGTGTGTGTGGGGGGGGGGGGATAAGGAAGATGTGTCACTCTTCTTCCTCCTCCCGGACCAATTAGAACAGACACAAACCTCGAAGTCCAACTGGCCGTGAAATGAATGTTTACCCAGCCAAAGTCTTGACCAGGGATGATTAGCAGCTTCTAACCCCCCCCCCCCCCCCCCCCCCTCCTGCAGCCTGACATGGCCAACTTGCAAAAGATGACCGTGAGGGGACAGTGTCACTCTGCATGTGCTCCGATTCTCGTGTTGGTGAACTCTTGAAATCTGAGATTCCTAAAGGAAGAATTCCGTAAAGTTGTCCTGCAAAAGAAGTGATTTCAGTAAAGAGACAAAATGAGACGTATCGGAGCCTCCAAGACGTGATGTTATGATTGGTCCATGAAGTCAGAGACGGTAAACTCGACGTGTCGTCCCTCAGCCCAACATGACATCAGCGCTCCTCGTGACTTCAGACTTATGTCCCGTGGCGTTCCCGTCTGGCTCGCGCTCGTTAATTCGTTTATTTTCGTCCTCGCGGTTGTTTTCTTCTCTTTTCCTTTTTTTCCTTTTTGTCTGCAACATTTTTAAAGCGATAAAAGACGTCGAAGCCTGTGAAGCCAGCGGAGACGTTCTCTCACCGGAGAGTACGAGACACCAGACACTCTAGTGCACTAGACACTGTAGTGCACTAGACCCTCTTGTGCACTAGACACTATAGTGCACTAGACACGCTCATGCACTAGACACTGTAGTGCACTAGACCCTCTCGTGCACTAGACACCGGGCCGCGGAAAAAAAGTGAATAAAAGAAGTTGTAATTTTTTTTTATAAATCAGTCGGAAAAATATATTATTTTGAAAAAGGAGCGGATCCACCCGTGTGTACGTCTGAGCCGCGTTCAGGAGTCTTAAAGTTCGGGTTTATCGCTGCAGGCGAGTCTCACGCGCCGAACCCTCTGCTGGCGGCACATTTCAGTGACAAAGAATCTTAAAACATATTCAACCTGCTCAATGAATTCTGTCACTTCAGGGAAATGACAACTGTTTTCAAGTTGGCCGATAAAGTCGCTGCTGTGTGGGCGAGTGAACAGCGGAATATTCTACATGTTTCAGACGTTGACCGGGTGGAAGAGGCTTTTCAAAGAGTTTGAGCGGTACTCCAACCACAAAAGACCCGACTGCAAAAGAATAGACCTGCAACCCATTTGTAAACAAACCCGCCCGGTGAATCGAGCCCGTCCGAGCTAGAAGAAAATGTGTTGGAGATGCAAATGACGGTGGCCTTAAGGGACATTTCACACAACAACTCTGCCGGTGTTCTAATGACAGCGACCAGAACTCGGTTAGGAGCAGCGGACCAAACACACGTCTGTCGCCGTCTCCATCAGCGGCTCGTTGCAGGTAAACAAGCGCACGGCTCACACTAATTCGGCGTAATGATGAGTTGTTGTTTTGGCACTTTATGCCCTTCGTATAATTGTATGACGTCATATTTATTACGTCATTTATATTGCCGGTCCGTGAAAATAATTTCTGACACGGAACCGGTCCGTGGCTCAAAAAAGGTTGGGGACCGCTGCACTAGATGTACAGATGTTTTCACGATATCTAAAATAGAAATAGAGGGAATTCTGACTCGTTGAAGAGAAACGTCGTTGTCATCTCCACTGACACGGTGCACACACACACACACACACACACACACACTATATATTAAACTATATGGACCTCGTGCACCGAGTCTGACCCTCCGACCCCACGCCCCCGCGTCGGTTCCTCCTCCTAGAAACGAACCAGGCGCCTCATCTGCGAGTCGTCAACCGCTCGACACGTGCAGGGCAACAACGGCGTAAACAACACGGCGGTGTCGCAGCGCTCCACGAGGACACGCGTGTGAAGTCTCGGCTAACAGAGAGCAGAGCAGGGCGGGCCCCCGGCACATGTTCAACGTCACACACACACACACACACAGCTTGAGTTAACCTCGGCGTACCTCCAGTGTTCTGGTCTGGAAGCAAAATATAAATTAAATATTGTACAAATTTGATTATTTCAGCTTTTTCTTTTTCCCTGACATTTTCCACTCTTCTTCATCATTTGAATAAATGATGTGCCTGATTGTGCACGAGTGAATTGGCTCACAAAAAACACACTTCTCAATGTCTTTTGAGCTTATCTGAACTCTCATAGGACAGTGAGTTCCAGCCCGTTGTGTCAAAACGGGCCGGGCCGTGAAGGTCCAACCCACCTGAAGAGAGCGAGAGAAGAGACGTGTGTGTGTGTGTGTGTGTGTGTGTGTGTGTGCGTGCGTGCGTGCGTGCGTGTTTTTCCTTTTCTTCAGCCTCGTGAAGTCGACGGCTCCTTTTGGCTGCAATGCATTGTGGTTTATGGAGGCTGCCGTCAGCGGGGTTTTACTTTATTCTCCTCCTCCGCCTCCTCCTCCTGTACTGCGTCGGCCTGCAGAAAGATGCTCCTTCTCTTTTAATTGCGAAGGAACTCGACACCGACGTCTCGACGTTTGCGGGTTTTTTCATTTCCTTTGCAGACTGTCGCTGCTCCACGGCGTGACTTCATGCGTTTGGTATTCTGGCGCGTTCGCTGGAATATGGAAAATATATACAACCAAACAATGAAATGGAGAACTGCAAGGTGTATTGCCAATTTCTTTCTTCTTGTACTTTTCTTCCTCCGGCGGCGTGTCGGAGTGATTTAGGGAGGATTATTCCTCTTTTGGGGGGGTTCAGTGCCGCTGTCTGTGAAGCGAGGACTTCACCCTCTCACCTCCGTCTCCACTACACACACACACGAGTTAGTATTTACACAATCAAATCTACACAATGAATCTGCTTTAATTCTGAAATATTGGGGATCAGAACCTTTGTATTGCCTTTTCATGTTTTCACATACAAGGAATTTGTCACGGCGGGCGGTGCGGCCATAGACGACAACATTAACGACAACCAACACAGTGCGAGAATTAAGAATATAAATACTAAAAATATAAGAAAGTGCACAGACGGGCAGGTTTACGGTACTTTTCACAGTTTCAAGTGAAAAGTGTATTTAACCCTTGTGTTGCCTTCGGGTCATTTTGACCCGATTCAATATTTAACCCTCCTGTCGCCTTCGGGTCAATTTGACCCGATTCAATGTTTAATGTCGGTGTTCTTTCGGGAGTCAACAAACAAACATAAAGTACCTCACACTTAAACTTGGAAAACAATATTAATTCTAATAATTTTCTGGAGATTTTAATAGCTGGGGTCATATTGACCTCAAGGGTAAAATATGTTAGTAAATATAAAGGTAACAGGAGGGTTAAACATTGAATCGGGTCAAATTGACCCGAAGGCAACAGGAGGGTGAAACATTGAATCGGGTCAAATTGACCCGAAGGCAACACAAGGGTTAAAGTGAAGAGTTACGTGTATTTAAGTGTTTTTAAGTATTTAAAGGGAAGAATTATGTATATTTAAGTGTTTTAAGGGTATTTAAAGTGAAGAGTTATGTGTTTTTAAGTGTTTTTAAGTATTTCAAATGAGTCTAAAGTTAAGTGGGAGATGAAATATGTTAAGCATTTTCTGTAAGCCTTTTTTTTTAACAAGCATATTGGCCCTCGGAACTAATACTGTATGGGTGGGATGTGGGTTATGGATTTTAAGGATGGGGGGGGGGGGGGGGGGTGAGAGAGGGGATAGAGAGAGGAAGCGAGTTAGCCTCGGATGGGCGAGAGTGAAACCGGAGCATGATTGAGTTAGGGGGAAAGGAGACAGGAGCCCCGAGGCTGCCAGTCGGATGCTGTGTGTGTGTGTGTGTGTGTGTGTGTGTAAACACGGGCCGCTCTTGTCACGCTGCCCCCGTTAGCATGGGAGATTGTGATGGAGTTATCTGGCCTGGCCCTGAGCTGGGCTTGTCGTCTGGTTGTATACACAAGGAGGCCGAGCGCTCGTCTGTGTGTACGCTGCCGCGGTGCCAGCAGCATGACTCACGAGGCCTTTTGGGACGCGAGCAACACACAAAAACACGCACACAAAAAGCCTCGTCTGGTTCCTTTCCCTCTCGGTGGAAACGTACTCTTTGCATCCTCTGAGCTCTCACAAGATGAAGGTTATACAAATAGGGGATGGAAATTAGGAGGGTTTAAGCTATTACCTTATTTTTTTCTCCCGGTGGGATTCTTCCTCACCTGCTTCTCAAATGATGTGCGGCGTGCCCGACCGCATACGTTCCTGCTTCATTTGAGTTTTCTATAACCACGAGGAATCTTTTTTTTTTAACACTCTTGAAACTTTGTTCTCACTTTATTTTTGTCACCCTTCCCATTGTGCCAATGCCGCTTAAACTGTGTGTGCGGTTGAAGAGGAAGAAGAGGAAGAACACCATTTTTCCCCAAAGATGGAGGCGCTACGGCGCCCTGCTTCACACCGGCGGCTGTAAAGCGAAAGCAGATGCCGTAAAGTTTACAGAAATGTGAACATTATTTCTCCTCGCATTCTGCTAAACACTTAGCGGACGAGCTTTGAAGTCACCAGAGAAAATCTCGTCTGCGGAGAGAGAGAGAAATGATAGGATCTCCTGGAGCAATGGAGCCGGGGAGGAGCTTGAAGGAAAAAGGAGGCGTGTGTCTGGTAGATTTTTTTTCTTCTTTGCTTTCTCGTACGATTTGAGGCTTGAATCATCCGATTGGGCTGGATGTGATGTGGGGGGATCGCGGGGCCAGATAAGCGTGTTGAGGCAGGTCTGCTGTGGGTCTGATCGCAGCAGCAGATACCCCCGACCGACTGTGTGAGATAGCCTCACCGCAGGCCAGGAGCCCCCACATTACCCCCCCCCCCACCTCTTGTAATGCACAGCCAATTTCATAATAGACCTCTCCAACTCACATGAGTAATGTGGCCGCCCTGGCGGGCTCGTCCATCGGAGTCCCGCCTCCTCGTGTGCGGCCATCTTGGATATGTTGCGGCCCGTTCTCAAATAAGACGGAGAAGCGACGCCTTTCAGGACGACGTGTGACTTCCACAGACCGGACCACATCTGCAGCGCGTTAGCTCCTCAGGCCCCGCCCCCGCCCCCCCCCCCCCCCCCACTCCTCCGCAGGTTAACGAACTCCTCGCCGTTTCCTTGGAGTGACTCGAGTCTCCCGAGAAGCAAACACATCGCCAAGAAGGAGCTCCATCATCATCATCATCATCATCATCATCCTCCTCGAGGACTTCAATGTCACCATCACTTGGTTTTGATTTAGCCGTGCAAATCGCCCCCTTGTTACAGATGCCGTGTCCCCTCTCCTCCTCCTCCTCCTCCTCCCCAATCTGCCTCCTCTCAGCCCTTGTTGTGCGCTAACACGACGTGGCACACGAATCACGGACACAATGCAACGTCTTCATCCGACCTCTGCAGACAGGACCTCACAGGACAGCCACTTTGGCTCTTTTCCTGCTCTCTCTCTCTCTCTCTCATCTTCAAGGCTTAGTAGAGACATGCCCCCCCCCCCTCTCCCCCCTAACCTTTTGCATAATTCAATAGAGAGTTTGACAATCACAATTAGTGCGAAGGCCGAGCCTGGCAGCTTTCCCCCCTTTTTCGTAATGTGGAATTACAAAACTGTGCCCAGTTATCCACCCACACACGTGGTCGGGCCCATGCGGTGATGCATCTTTGTTGGGTTTGACCCAAAAGACCCCCCCCCCCTCCCCTCGGCAAAACAAAGTGCCTGCAGAGAAGCGGCTGGAAGATTGCCAGGTTGGATTGCCACTGAAAACCCATGAGAACTTCTCTCAGGCCGTGAGTCTTAAAGATGTGTGTGTCTGTGTGTGTGTGTGTGTGTGTGTGTGTGTGTAGGTAAGGGAGTCTGACGGGGAGGGGAAATGATGATGTATATGGATAAAGTAGACCTGCAGGTATTTACCCCCCCCCCCTTTTTGTTTGCCTTGTTTCTTCTCCTCGCGCTCCGTTGTTTTCATTGGCTGTTCGGTGACGCCGCGAAACGGCCACTGTGATTTTTACAGGAACACGGGGGAACACGGGTCATAAACCTCGCCTCCATTTTCCACAGAGCGGAGAGAGAAAAAGAAGAAGAAGAAGAAGAAGCTCCTCTCAAAGCACAAGATCTTTGTGGTTGTGGGAAGTCTGTGTCGTATGGAACCGTGTGTGTGGGAGATGTATGCTCACACACACACACACACACAAAGACAAGGAGGTCCGACTTCAGACATGGGCGGTAGAGCCTCCACACGCACACACACACACACACACACCACAAGACGGGTGGTTTCTGGCGTGATGTCATCATCTGAATCCTCCTCGGTGGTTGTAGTCACAGCGGCGGTGATGACGACGATGAGGAGGAGGCGGCGAGGAGGATCTCGGGGGGGTCGTAGAACAACGAGCGGCCGTCGTCGCCTCGGGGTCCACCGGGAGGAGAGGGGAACATTTCGTCATCGGCAGATATTTGAAGAAGAGAAAAGAAAGAGAGCTCGAGAAGTCAGTCAACGAGCCGGCCAATCGCTGCACGGGTGACTCGGCCATCTTAATGAATTAATTTCCACAGTCCACGAGTTTAAAGTATGACGTCATAGTCGGAGCTCTCCACCAGTATGAATAACTACCTGGTCAGCACTTTGCAGAGCGGCCTTTACTGACCGCCTATGTGTGGATTTATATATGTCTTTGCATGTGTGTGTGTGCGTGTGTGTGTGTGTGAAGTCATACGACAATACCGACGTTGAGCATCTTGATGGGAAACGTTCCCCCATTTGTTTGACCTCACCTCCAGGTCAGACTGACCGGGGAGGAGTATTTACCTTCCTGTGTGTGTGTGTGTGTGTGTGTGTGTGTGTACAGGATGTACACGTTAGTCGTTAGACGGCTGCTACAGGAAAAGCTCCCGCGCTGCTGTCTTTGGGTCATGAAGGAGAGGAACACATGGGGTGAAAGATAGCCCTGTAGGACCCGGGCCAAACCATGAAAGTTTAAGTCAATATGGAGGGGGTGGGGGGGGATAACCCTGGTGGTCTGGGTCCCCCCCCCCCCCCCCCACCGCTCTCAGTTGATGTTTTCCCTCTCCTCTGCCCTTGTTTGGTCAACAGTGTGTCCGTGTTGTAGCCCCGTCTCATGTTTTGTATGTAAACGACTCCACTGGTGTTAATTCGGTCTAATTTCACGCCGTCACAAGTCGCCATGGTTACACTCAAAGAGGTGTCAGGAGAACATGTAATGTAGCCATGCAATATAAACATCGACACAAATATGGCTTAGCACTGCGCTAGTTTAGCCCTAAGTGAGCACCTTATAGCCCCAGCGCACCCAATTGGGATCATTTTTGATATTGTGTTATAAACTGTCTATAACATTATAATAAACATGAGCAAATATATTGATGTTTTACATCAAATTTCTAATTTAAGAAAACAGCTTGGGCTACAAGTATCAGTGAGCCATTTAAACACAACTCAAACACCAACTGAAATGTAAATATCATAATCATAATTTTGTCAGGTGTCGGCCCACTCAGAACGTTTCCGGAGCTAGCGACATGTAGCTTCGTGCTATCGTAAAGAATAAGATAAGACGTTAAAAAGCAAGAGGGCTTCACACAGATTAAAAATATTTTTACAGAATCCTTCTGCACCAAAGTATCACGGAGATATGAGCCAAAGGACACAGAAATAGTAATCGCTTCATAGCTTCTCAGCCAGCAAATTCAACTTGCTTTTGTTCTTGAGAAGAAGAAAAAACGTTTCTCTCCCCTGCATTCCATCTGGCATGGCTTCAGTGTGAGTGTATGTCCCTTTAAAAACCAGGCGGACTTTTGGGGAAGCGTCATAGTCAGCTGTCAGGAAGTTCAATTTCAGCAAATCGGATTTCACATTTCAAATATGGCGACGCCTTTCTGTCTCCTATTGGCTCACAGTGCTGTCAATCTTGTCTTTCTTGGTACCAATCGATTCTACTAAGGATTCCAAAGACATGTCGTTCTTTAAAATCCGCCCTTCCCCGGTGGAGATGTCTGTGCGTAACGGCTGCTCTGTGACGGATCCAAAAACCCGCTTTACGCGCAGCATGCACGCGCACATGATTTGTTTGATCATTTTTTTATTCTTTGGTTTACTGTTTTAAAGCCACAGAATGATGTATTTGGATGTATGGAACAATAAAAGTAAAAGTGAAATAAATGGTTTGGTACATGAGAAAACTCAAATGGCACAGATGGTGCTCCAATGTGCCCAAATGCACATTTTAGAGACCTCGCCTAAATTCTCTTTACTAAAAACTCTCCAACTATTGTTCATACTTTGCAGAGAGTCTATTCACAAGTTGTGTTATTATCTGGGTGATTTGAGGCCTTTACTGTGCATCCATCCAGGAGATTTTTTCTAATCGAACCTTAAACTTCTATTTTCATAGAAATTTCATCTTTATTTTCTCTTAACCAGTAACATATATACTAATATTTACACATCTGAACAAAAGCTCACATGTGTTGCCTTTATTACAACACCAACATTATTCAAATAGCTTTTGTGGTTGCAAAGCTACACCCTTTTTAGTTTGGGGATGTCATTTCGAGTAGAAACCTCAAAAATCGCGTGGGGCTCAAAAGGTTAATAAAAAGCTGCTGTATGGTTGGTGTGTGTTATATCCGCGTCACAAATGAGTCAAATAACATTCATTCCCTTTCAAATTAAAATTAAAAGCTTTTTAAAAACAGTGTTATGTTTCAACCCTTTTTGGCGCGACCATTTCCAACTCTTAAAAGTAACGGCTCAAGCGTGGGGAAAATGTCTGAAATTAGTTGCTGCTGAATAAATAAATAAAAACTCAGAACACGTTTTCGCCGATGCGTGTAATTGGGCCTCGGGATCCGTGGCCTCGAGCCACCGGGCTGAGAACCCTCGTGTGTGTGTGTGTGTGTGTGTGTGTGTGTGTGTGTGTGTGTGTGTGTGTGTGTGTGTGTGTGTGTGTGTGTGTGTGTGTGTGTGTGTGTGTGTGTGTGTGTGTGTGTGACAATGGAGGTAACCATGGGGTCGATGGCATCAGTCGTAGATGTTCTCTCCTGATATGATGTCTAACGTGTCAGATGGGTTGATTCCTCGCTGCTTTATGCATTTACAGGGTGAACGTCGCGGTGCTTTGTGCATATTAGTTGTAGAATTCAAAAATATTAACAAACGCATTAAGACACTTGAAATGTGAAAGACAAAATTCGACGTGAATTACGATCACCTGCATTTTATGACTTGACTATGATAACCATTATAGTTTTAATTTACGACGCGCAGAAATGGCCAAGAAGCCACTCTGGAATTTTTTTTGTGGGGGAAATATACATTTGGGGTCCAAACAGGGAGGAAGTTCGAAGAAGAGAAGATTTGATTGACTTGGAATTGGAAATCTATTTTCTTGTTTTGCAATATTGGTGCAACATTTGTTTGCATTCAAGTTACGAAGACCAACATACTGTATGCATGTATATGTGTATGTATATATATATATATATTAATAATATATGTATATATTATATATAATATGTATTATATAATATATAAATAAAATGTATATATAATATGTATTATATAATATATAAATAAAATGTATATATAAATAATATATATTATATATATATATACACACACACATAACTCTCTGCTCCTCGGCTGTGTTTGAAGGTCATTTATTTTGTGGTCATTCATACATATTTCCATACATGAAACTATTTCTGGCCTCGACGGGTACTTTGCATTCTGCAGCCACATGATTCTAAATTTCATCGTTGCAATATCGCTGTATGGAAATGCTGCGCGGAGCGTGCGCGTGCATGCGTGTGTGTGTGTGTGTGTGTGTGCACGCCTTGTTTGAATTGTTCCCACCGTGATTTAAAATGTGCATGTTTTAGATTACCTCTGTGTTCTTTGGCTCCCCGCCGCTCGGAGGTTCTGTGTGGATTCATTTTTTTGGGGGTTGCTGCGCGGCCTGGACTGCAGCTGTCCGCTCATTATCTCCAACGGCAACTCGGGAGACGCCGCAAATTTATAATGAAAACGGAACATCTGATAGGAAGGAGGACGGGGGGGGTCTACGATAACCCACCCCCTCCCGAAATCCTGCTTTTTTTAGATTTGCAGAAGGAGATTTGGAAATGTTTTTGGGGGGATCCTCAACAGAGTATCCGAAAAATGGAAAAAGTAAATAATAGAAGAATGCTGGTTAAAAAAAGTCTGATTTTAAAAAATTACCGTGAGCTGTAAGCTATTCGTTGTTCTGGGGAAATTATCCCAAAAGTCAGTCTTCATGATGTCAATATAGTTCCTTTACACCAGTTGAGTGCTTTAACATTTTAGTTTTTGGGGCTTTTTGAAAGGTCGAGTGACCTTTCAGAGGGCCCGATAAACAAAGTGTCGTGAATCACGATAAACAAAGAGTCGTGAATCACAGTCCGAACCGTTTGTTACCAAATAAATATCTAAAAATAACTCCTGCACTGTCTCTCCGGGAATAGCAAAGCACAAAAAAAATGGAGAGAATATAGATCCTGAACTCCAAACCAACTCTCCCACCGGGGTGTTCCTGATGCAGCGAAGGCCCACGGAGCCCTACGTCTGAAGACGTACGACGAGACGCGGCGGTAGAATAACACAACGTGCACTTTGTTCACTCCTCAGCCGGCAGCGGGGGAAAAAAGAAAAAGACGAGAGAGTTAGAGCGTGAGAGACGGTTACCTCCGGGTCGTAGAAACAATATATATGTGTGTTTGTGGAACATTTTCACTTTTTCCCCTCCCTCTACGCTCCAGAGTGTCTTCATGGCGACAGGTCGTCCGTACGCTCGTCTTCTTTCATCCAAAAGACGAGAACAAGTCCAAATATCTAACGTGAGAGTTCCAAAAAATGAAGTTTATAGTTCCATCATGTCTCCATCGCTTGATGTTTGATTTATTATGTCGTCTCGTTGTCGTCTTCTCAATCTCAATGTGATTGTGTTAACGTGCGCTAAATTTGGACACACACACACACACACACACACATTTCTCTGATGTCTGCCTTCTTCTCATGTGTGTTTACAGTCATCTTTTCCCCTTCAGGCACTTTCTTTGTTTCTGTTCTCTTTTTAGATACACACCTAAACAGACGGTGTGTGTGTGTGTGTGTGTGAGTGAGTGAGTGAGTGAGAGAGAGAGAGAGGTCTCCCCCCCTCTTCCTCGTTTCCAGTCCCGACCCAAACCGCAGCAGGGTAATAATCACTTAACCCAAATCAGGCGCAATCAGGACGAGCCGGGGCTGCAGCTGGGAGGCACCCAACCCACGAGGGTGAGGGGTGGCAGCGGGTGAGCGGGCGGATGAGTGAGAAGGACCGCAGGGAGGGGGGCGCATGGGGGGGGGGGGGGGCAGGACGATGTGGACACTGATGACCACGAGGAAGATCAAGAGCGCCGAGGCTTTGTTGTGCCATCCTCGTCCTCGTCTGGCTCCGACGGGGGAGAGACCCGACGGGGGGGAAATCAGAGCTGAGACCCCCCCCTGCAGAGTGGTGTGTGTGTGTGTGTGTGTGTGTGTGTGTGTGTGTGTGTGTGTGTGTGTGTGTGTGTGTGTGTGTGTGTGTGTGTGTGTGTGTGTGTGTGTGTGTGTGTGTGTGTGTGTGTGTGTGTGTGTGTGTGTGTGTGTGTGTGTGTACATGTGATTGTTTCGTTAGTGCTCCCCAGGCCCTGCTGAGTCACCGAATCTGATCCGGTGTGATCCAGTGATTGTGTCCCGAGCTGTTCTCCTGATGTTTGTGTTGTGATGTAGGTCCTGTCACAGCTGCAGGCCTCACAGGAAGACACACACACACACACACACACACACAAATCAGACACTTTGGGGGCACACACACACATGTATACATGCATTCAGGGTGTGTATCCTGTCAGACCCGTACGCCTATCGGGGAGACATCTGCAAATAGGCTTCGACGTGCACTCGCACACACACACACACACACACACATACAGGGGGGCCGGGTGGAACCATGACGGAGCCTGAAAATCCAGGCGATTTATTGGCCGTCGCCGCGGCCAAGACCTACAGCGCGTCGAGTCCGTCTCCATTTCCTCTCGTCCTTCCGCCCCCTCGGAGCTTATCTCCTCGCAGCTGACTCGGGGCCTGCTCCCAATCACACTGGAGCCCACATACATCTCCACCGCGTATGGGACGAGTGCGCGTGTGTGTGTGTGTGTATAGTGTGTGTTATTTGTTGTAAGCGGCCTTGCCCACCTTTGCAGCATCTGCCATTCATTTGGAGCGAAAGACAAACACACTGATGGAAATGAGTCGACCACAGGACCGATTCTGTCTGGATTCGCGTCTTTTTCTCTTAACTACCCGACTCGCTTCCTCTTTTTTTTCTTTTTTCGCCGTCTCTCTCTCTCTCTCTTTCCTTCTGCGAGTGCATATCTGTCTGCATTCTAAACACATGTTCCTCACAGCACGCGGGGCCGGTTCTCCGACTCCCCCAGCTTGCATCTCGCCAATTGAATTTTACTTTTGTTTAAACGCGCCGGCGATCGCTGCCTCGGCGACGTCGCCGGCCTGCGTTTGATTTCTGTGGCGAGGTTTTCGACATGTGGGGAGAGCGAAAAGGGGGTAAAGATCACAACGCTCACGACTCGGAGGCATTTCTTCTTTGGGGGGGCTTTCTTGAACTCATTTTTGACTGAAAACTTTGACTGTCAAATATTTTCTGCGGTAAAAATGACAAAAAAATCAGTCAAAAGTTTGTGCTTTTCCTATTTTTACTGGTTTTAAGGGGCCGTGTCGTCGTGCACCAATGAACAGAGAAGCATGCAATCTGATGAAAAGCAAAGGTTGAAACCGCTCCACAGCTTCATGGTAAAGTAAAGTGTAGCTTAGCTTAGTTGTGGCTTTCTGCCAGGGGTTCACGGCTCTAACAGAATTTACTCTGAAGAAGCGCGAGCGGTGACGTTCGCCTTGAAACGACGAGCAGCTCGACTGTCGACATGGAAATGCACGTTAGTAATTACCACAGGTGTGACACGGGGGTTGAGGGATGGATGTACTCGGGGGAGGAAAGAGAGACATATCATTCTCACCTGGATTCCTACATGACGTGACGGAGTGGACGGTGGGCGGAGAGGGCGGAGGAGGCTTTGAAGGGCTTTGGTGACAAGGTGTTGAAGTGGATCAGCAGGGCGGACACCTGCCCTGTGGGATGAGTCGGAGGGTCACACACACACACACACACACACACACACATGCACATTCACATGCAGCGTGTTCTCTCGCTGCCACGCACACATGCTCCAAATCTCATGTATGGCTTTAAAATATTAATTATTCTTAATTGTGCAACAATCTCAGTGAGTGAGGAGCAAAACTCTGTGGAGGTGAGCTCAGTAAATCTGTAACCACGCATGCAAACAATCCTACAACTCCTCAGACTTGCTGAATCCTGATTGGTGCACCGAGATACGGCGTCCTGGCCGGTTAAAACCTGTAGAAAAATAGGGAAAGCACAAACTTTTGGCTGATCACGACGCGACTCGGAGGCATTCATAAACTCTTTTTTCACTGAAAACGTTGACTGTCAAATATTTTCCTCCGTGGTAAAAATGAAAACAAAATCGGTCAAAAGTTTGTGTTTTCCTATTTTTGCTGTTTTTTACCGGCCGGGACGCCGTGTCTCGGCGCCTCGGCGTGCAATCTGATGAAAAGCATTGAGAAGCACACGTAGGACATGTATGTGGAACGCTCCATGCCGACCGAACCCCGGCACGTCCGCCTGCATCCAGTTGCACAAACACGTCCCTGGGAGCACCTGACCCTGGACGAGGTGCCGAGTGGAGGGCCGACGTAGACGTGCTCACGCTCTGTTGACTCAAGTATTCAGACGGAGCCATCAATCATCCCGAGTGTGACGGCTCTGCCCCCGAACCCCGGCGCACTCTATCAGCCGGCAAAGACCCCCCCCCCCCCCACGTGCATGTCAGAACCAGCCCCGGTCTGAGAGAAGTGAATAGCATTTCTTATTTTTGTCTCTTGTGTCTTACACAAGGACACACACACACAGCTATACATACACACACACCTCCTTTTCTCCCCTCTTGTCACGAAAAAAGACAACAAAAAGAGCCTGGAATTGGTTTTTAATCCTTCCTTTCTACTTTAAAAAATAACAAAACACCAAAAGCATTTTTGGAGAAGGAAAAAAAAAAAAGTCCTTTTGCAATTATGTTTAATCATATGCGGCCCCGTCCCAATCAGGGCCCGGCTCTGGTGATCACATTTGCATGCGGGGGTTCAGTTTGCCCTTCATGTCAATGCAGTGCCCATGCAGGCTCCGGGGGTAAGGACCACCTGGACGACGAGCCACGGATCTCCTTCTTCTTCTCCTTCTTTTCCTTCTTCTCCTTCTTCTTCTCCTTCTTCTCTCAGAAAGAAAAAGGGAGTTTTGCTTGTTTCAAAAAAAAGAAGAAAATGTTTTTTCGGCCTAATTTCGCACAGAACGGAAGTGAACGGCCATTACCAAGTTTCTATGAAAATGTGCGTGTGCGTGTGCGTGTGTGTGTGTGTGTGTGTGAGTAAAGCGTTTTAACCGAATTCCCAAATGTACTGCCCCGCTAACTCCAGCTGACCAGCCCACCCAGCCTGTGAGAGAGTGGGCTTTCATTTGTCTTCTCTCTGCGGACTGTAGAGGTCAGTGTGACTGTGTGTGTGTGTGACTGTGTGTGACTGTGTGTGTGTGTGACTGTGTGTTCTAAGCATATCGGACCATCATGTGTTCGCACCTATTTTGCGTGTGTTCTAATGCCACAGAGCATCTGTGTGTGTGTGTGTGAGTGTGTGTGTGCGCGTTGCACACTCTCCTCCATGTCAAAGGAGAGCCTCCTCTGTCTGTGATCCGCTGCTCTTCTCGTTTTTCCTGGTGAAAGGCGACTTCGGGTGCCTTGAGAAGCGCTATATAAAATAAATGATTATTATTATTATTATAACGGATTTCCATGACCTCAAGCCAGCGCCCTCACGGCCCGTGCGTGTGTGTGTGTGTGTGTGTGTGTGTGTATTTACAGGTGTGTGTGTGTGTGTGTGCACTATAACTGCTTTCCATGACCTCCAGCCAGGACCCTCCTCCGCCTCGCGGCGCGTGTTTAGACAACAGTGGAGCACATGTTGGCTGCAACATGGCCCCCCGTATCCAAATGATTGATTTAAGAGACGTCCAGCCCCATACTTGTTGGAGGCGGGGCTTCCCGGAGACGAGGGGAGGAGGACGGCCTCCTCTCTCTCACGTGTAGCGATGTTCACGCCGTCCATCGAGCGACGATGATCCCTTCTTAATGACGTGTACACATTAGTTTTAAACAGACTCTCCAGCTATGAACAAATTATTTATTATGGCGTAGGCAATCTATTTTAATGTCGGGGGGGAAAGAAAGAAAACGTGCATGAGATAACGTGTGTGTGTGTTTTTTATTACCTGTCTCATTACCTTCGCATTGAAAATGCGAAGGTTATGTTTTGATCGCCGTGTATTTATTTATTTATTTATTTGTATGCGTGTTATTCGCGTAACAAAAAAAGTTGTAAACCGAATCGCATGAAATTTGGTGGGATGATTGGTTATTATCTGGGGACCATTTGATTAGATTTTGGGATTGATCGGGTCAAAGGTCAAGGTCATGGAAAGGTCAAAATCTTCTTTTTACCATAGCACGGTACATTTTTATCCAATTGGTATGCAACTAATGCCAATATGTTCATAATTCAATACCCAATCTTGTGATATGCGAAGGTATGCGCTCTACCGAGTGCCCATTCTAGTTATTAAATGTGTTGGGAGTGATTTTTTTTTTAGACAAAACATTCCAGCTCCCCTTTTTTTAAATGTCTCCCTCTCGTCCCCCTCGCTCCTCTCTTTGATAATACTTTTCCTTATGAGCCCATAAAATGAGACACTTTCTCAGAGAGAGAGAGAGAGAGAGAGCGAGTGAGAGAAATGTGCATCTTATGTTGAGTCATTTTAAGGAATATAGTTCCACTTTTCTGGATTTCTCTCGGCGGCGATGTCTTTTTAAATCTCTCCCATCAATAACTTTAGAATAACTTTCTTTCTATCCCTTTCAACATGAAGGATCTTCCCCCTCAAGTCACAATATGAGCCTCTTAGTCCAATTCCTCTGTCCCTTATCTCACTGTAATAAATGTGCGTCCTACGTGGGGACATACCATAGTATACCACTTGTTTTTTCTCCTATCGGTAACTTTATAATAACTCTTGCAGTGAGCTCCCTTCAATCCTTCCCCCTCAGCAAAATAAGCCTCTTTTTTCTTTTTAAATGTCTTGTTTTAAATTAGAAGTGCAATGTCTTCATGTTTTTACCCGACTTCATTTCGTTGTATGTTTCCACATCAACAATAAACTTCCTCATCCTTAGTTTAATTCCTTCCTATATATTTCCTCTGTATCCCCCCCCCCCCCATCTCAATATTTTTACTTTCTCTCTCTCTCCTTCTCCTCCACCCCCCCCATTCTTTCCATCCTCCTCCCCGGCTGGAGTGAGGCATAAGCGAATAATTAGGTAATTGCCCCCCTCCTTGATTGAGCTCGATAGGAAACATTTCAATTAGACCCAAAACTGTGCCGAGGAGGAAGTAGGCTCTTACAAAGGGAAACATTCCTTGTCATGCAAACTGTTGGCCCACCCCCCCACGTACACACACACACACACACACACACACACCACCTGAGCCCCCACCAAGAGCCGGGATTGACTGGGTACTGGAGAGGAGTTTGTTCTGAGAAAGCCATAAAGGGGTAAAAACATCGGGGAACGGAGGGTGGAGCGTTTTTCAGGTGTGTGTGTGTGTGTGAGAATGAATAAGTGTGTGTGTGAGAGAGTGTGTATAGGTGTGTGTAACAAATTACAACCTCCCAGCCATGGAAGAGATGTAGTTCCTGAGTGAGAGCACAACTCAGAGAGAGAGAGAGAGAGAGAACAACTCAATTAGAGAGAGAGAGAAAACAACCCAATACCAGAGAGAGAGAGAACAACTCAATACCAGTGAGAGAGAACAACTCAATACCAGAGAGAGAGAACAACTCAATACCAGAGAGAGAGAACAACTCAATACCAGAGAGAGAGAGAACAACTCAATACCAGAGAGAGAGAACAACTCAATACCAGAGAGAGAGAGAACAACTCAATACCAGAGAGAGAGAACAACTCAATACCAGAGAGAGAACAACTCAATACCAGAGAGAGAGAGAACAACTCAATACCAGAGAGAGAGAACAACTCAATACCAGAGAGAGAGAACAACTCAATACCAGAGAGAGAGAACAACTCAATACCAGAGAGAGGGAGAGAGAGATTGAACAAGGGAACCAGAGATTGTGATCTAAAGAATAAGAAGAGGTGGATGAATCCTTTGTCAATTTGTCCTACAAACATTTGTATATATTTATATTCATATTGAGTCGTTTCATCTCTGCTGCTCTTCTTTTTTTCTTTTCGAGCATCATTTGTTCCGTATTTAGTGTTCTGGGTCAGAACCGGATCCAATTGATCTCAGGCGTGTCCGACCGCCGATGGGCCTTTAATGGTTTGAGTGACAGGTCCGCGGCTCGGCCCGCCTCCTCTTGTCATCGCGCTCGCCTCGTGCACCGCCGTGAAATTGAGGAGCCGAGCTGCGTGACCTCGGAACATGGGCGCCCGTAGGAGCGCTCAGTGCTAATGGAGAGGTGGAGGGGCGGAGGGGTGGAGAGGTGGAGAGGCGGAGAGGCTTTCTGGCCGCGATACCATCACTGTGTGTGTGCACACCCAACACTAAAGGTTCTAAAATGGTTCTTTAAAAGGCTTTGTGGTTCTCCTTAGAACCATCACCTACTGAAGAACCATTTTAAAGGTTCTTTGAGACACTGTTATAGGTTCTTTGAAAAACTCTTTAAGGAAATGGTTCTTTAAAGAACCCTGGTTTGAAAAGTTCTTCGTAGAAGCAGAAATGGTGCCTTAAAGAACCATGTTTTTAAGGTTTTTCGAAGAACTATTTAAGGAAATGGTTCTTTAGAGAACCCTGGTTTGAAAGGTTCTTTGTGGAACCAGAAATGGTTCTTCTATGGATCACTTTGAAGAACCATTTTCAGTTCCAGATGGCACCATCATGTCCGTGTGTGTGATATTTTATTTTAGTCTGACTGTATATATATATATACAGTCAGGTCCATAACTATTTGGACATTGACACAATTTACATCGTTTTGGCTCTGTACGCCACCACAATGGTATTTTTAATAAAACAATCACGATGTGCTTTAACTGCAGACTTTCAGCTTTAATTTGAGGGTCTTTACGTCCACATCAGGGGAACGGTGTAGGAATTACAACACATGTTATACGTGTCCCCTCCTTTTTAAGGGATCAAAAGTAAGCAACAACAGGAAGACCAGATTAGAGTTTGACAAAAAAAGATCTCAAAGAGCTGTTCAGTTGTGGAACAACATCCAAGCTGGGTCCCTTGTATCTATTGATGAGGAGGATGAATTCTGAAGTGTTTCGGGACATATTATCTGCTCATATTCAGCCAAATGCTTCAGAACTCATTGGACGGAGCTTCACAGAGCAGATGGACAATGACCCGAAGCAGACTGCCAAACAACCAGAGAGCTGTTAACCCTCCTGTTACCTTAGGGTCAATTTGACCCCATTCAATGTTTAACCCTCCTGTTACCTTAGGGTCAATTTGACCCCATTCAATGTTTAACCCTCCTGTTACCTTAGGGTCAATTTGACCCCATTCAATGTTTAACCCTCCTGTTACCTTAGGGTCAATTTGACCCCATTCAATGTTTAACGCTCCTGTTGCCTTAGGGTCAATTTGACCCCATTCAATCTTTAACCCTCCTGTTACCTTTATATTTACTGACATATTTTACCCTTGGGGTCAATTTGACCCCAGCAATTAAAACCTCCAGAAAATTATTAGAATTAATATTGTTTTCCAAGTTTAAGTGTGAGGTACTTTATGTTTGTTTGTTGACTACCTAAATATCCCTTTAAATAAATAAAAAAGTTGATATTTCTTATATGTTTGACAGTGAAAAACAGCCTGGGGTCAAATTGACCCGAAAGAACACCGACATTAAACATTGAATGGGGTCAAATTGACCCTAAAGGTAACAGGAGGGTTAAGGCAAAGCAGTGTAATGTTCTGCGATGGCCAAGTCCATCACCTGACCTGAAGCCAATGGAGCTGCATTTCACTTGCTGAAGACCAAACTGAAGGGACGACGCCCCAGGAAGCATCAGGAAGGTTAGAGGCCTGGCAGAGCGTCACCAGGGATGAAACCAGCGTCTGGTGACGTCTCTGGTTCCAGACTTCAGGCGGTCATTCACTGCAAAGGATTTGCAACCAACTATTAAAATTGATGATTACATTGATGATTGTTAGTTTGTCCAATTACTTTTGATCGCTTAAAAAGGAGGGGACACGTATAACATGTGTTGTAATTCCTACACCGTTCCCCTGATGTGGACGTAAAGACCCTCAAATTAAAGCTGAAAGTCTGCAGTTAAAGCACGTCGTGATTGTTTTATTAAAAATACCATTGTGGTGGCGTACAGAGCCAAAATTATGAAAATTGTTTCAATGTCCAAATATTTATGGACCTGACCTGATAGATCTTGTTATCTTTGAACCCGTCTGCATCTCTTACGCTTATTACACGTTACTTAGCGTGTTCATGTTTTACGTCTCAACTCGTTGCAGTAATATATTAAAATGATTTGTTTGTCTGTCTGCGCAACTGCCTAGTATATTTGAATTTATACGTTTGGATTTGGGTGTGTGTGTGTGTGTGTTTCCTCCACGCCCCCGTGGGACGCCCGTGGTCAGGAGAGTAAGCGGCGCTCCGTGTTGATACGTTTCCTGTGTCCGGCCCACCTGAAGGAGTCTCCCTCTGTCAGGGTGTCACTCACAGGGATCAGTCGTGCGGGGCGAGTGTGGTACCACCGGCATACCCAGAATGCCACGGGGCCCTGTGAGTGAATCTGATTGGCTGCTGCGTCCCATTGAGCGGGATGAGGGCGCGTCCAAGCGGTTTGAATAGCACATTTGTGATTTTTTTTTCTTCATATCAATGCATCTCACTGAATGATATTTCACCATGTGACCGAGAGGTATTGCCGTTTAAAAAAAGTAGATTTTTGCAGTTTTATTCTGAAAACACTTTCATATTATAGTAAAGTGTACATATTTAGTCTCTCCTCCCAGATTTTATTCCTTCACTATCCAGTCGTCGTCCCTCTCGGGTCAGAAACGTGTTCACATTGTGTTTACCTGAATAAACAGACCCCCCCCGGCCCCCCTCCTCCCTCCATGGTATGACAGCTCCCAGCACGCTCTTGATTTTAGCCAAGGCAGAACACACAACACACACATCCGCAGTTATGATTCAGTAATTTGTGTTTGTGCATTCGGTGACAATTGTGACAAATGACCGGCCCGGAGTGGACCCCCCCCCCCCCCCCCCGCTTCCTGACACTGGCTTACACTGCTCAGGTGTGTTCGGCCTCCACGTGCCGAGCCCTACAAGAGAAATGATTATATCGACGTGTTTATACTTTAAAAATGTTTTTGGGGGGATTATTGATGAATCCGATGGAGTCTGGCCGGAGCGAGTGGGTGGCATTTAGTTTTTCTTCTTCTTCTCCTCCCAAAAGGCCTTAAAGGCACAGCGTACCCCGTGACGGGCGACTTGCTTCGCCTGTCCGAACACACACGCTCACTCATGAGCAGCAATCATTTCATCTCAGCCAGAACCCCCCCCCCCACACACACACACACACACACACTCATTTACATTTTCCGGGGGCATTTTTCATCATAAGCGCATTCTGTCATCGATATTTGGGCGGGGGGAGGGTCAGCGGGCCTCAGCAGAACACGCAGCCTATTATGAAAGCCGGGGCTGCGACCTGGAGGAACCGTGGTCACGTCGTGTATAGATGGTGAATACTCGTATGGAGAAGTTTATGAGGGATTATGAGGTTTTATTTAGTCTGTGGGGGCCTGTGGGCGTACTCTATGTAACCCCCCCCCCCCCCCCACACACACACACACACTCCAGTCTGCTCGATGACCAGCCACACACAGAAAAGTAATAGTCCTTAAATGGTTCCTTAAAAGGCTTTGTGGAACCGTCACCTAGTGAAGAACCATCCTCTCGTTTGAGACACCTTTGTAGGTTCTTTGAAGAACTATTTAAGGAAATGATTTTTAAAGAACCCTGGTTTGAAAGGTTGTTTGGGAACCAAAAATGGTGCCTTAAAGAACCATGTTTTGAAGGTTCTTTGAGACACCTTTATAGGTTATTTGAAGAACTATTTAAGGACACGGTTGTTTAGAGAACCCTGGTTTGAAAGGTTATTCTTGGAACCAGAAATGGTTCTTCTATGGCATCACTCTGAAGAACCATTTTTGGTTCCAGAAGGCACCTTCATGTTTCTGTGTCCATGTGGGATGGCAGAGGACGGCTGCCAGCCGCCATGTTTCCCACCCAGACTGAGGGTCAGCGGGCCGAGCTGCACCACCTGTGGCAGGTGGTCTGCATGTGGACTTCTGGCCTCCTTCTAGGTTTTTTTAAAGGTCCCTTTACTCCTTAACAAACAGGTTCTCCTTACAAATATTCTTTTTTCCCTCCTGTGTGATTGGAAGTGATTTGTGTCCTTGCTTTTCATCTGCGTGCTCTCCATCTACAGTCCGTGTGTACGTGTGTGGCTTTTCCCTCCCTCCATCTTTTTTTTCTTTTCTTCTTCCCCACAAGGAAAAGTCTCATGTTCACTTCTCCTTAACTCGTCCTGGTAAGAGGGTCAATTGCAACCAGTTGGCCGCCAGTCTGGTCCAAAGTAAACATTTGGAGAGAGGCGACTGTACGGGCAGGTACCCGGGGGCTCTGTTAGTTTTCTCGGCTTTCTCCCCCCCCCCCCCCCCCCCCCCCGCTCTCCTCCACCTTCTCCATGCTCCGCGGTGGGCTCTCCCCTCTGGGGCTGCAGATTGCCAGGGCTGAGACGAGTAAAATTTGACAAGACAAAACACATCTTCACTCGTCTTTCATTCATGGCTTTTTATTCTCACTCAGGAGAGGGATGGGGGGGGGGGAGAGACATTTTTTTTGTTTTTTTGTTTTTTTTGTTTTGTTGAGCCTGATGGCAGGCGACTCCTTTAACTGGGTCTGGGGAGCAGGTCTGCGCAGCTCAATTTTGGCCACATTAATCACGCTCACATTTCCTCACATCAGCCCGCGTGCCCATCAGCGGCGCGGCTAGCTCGTTAGCATAATGGATTCAGCGTCACACAGAGGGCCACAGTCCTCTCCAAGCAGAGCGAGTGAGTGCGCTACGTCGAAAACATCGAGGACTTTTATTTTGTTGCTGTCTTTGTTCAATTAAATGCAGAATTTTTTTGCTGGCCTTCGGTTTTCTTTAAAACCGTGACCTGAAGAGTTATTTCCCCAGTTAATCCCAAATGAACCAAACTATTGAACTGCCTTTTGAATGGTTTCCCCATCTATGATATAAAATCAAGTCAACTCTGCTTAAAAATATATATAATTTCACGTAGAGTTTAAGTCAAAATGGCCTTTTGAGTTATTTCTTTTCAGGCTGACTTCCTCTCGGCTCGAGTGAGGGGGGGGGGGGGGGGGGCGGCTGTCTGAGAGAGTGAAAGCATGCAGTCCAGACAGTGGGAGTGGGCTTTCGGCCTCGGCTGTTCATTCATACAGGTGCTTATAATTTGCGGCGTGTGATTAATCATTGTTGTGTTTGGGGGTGACATCTTGTTTAATGAATCTGTCCGTCTCCCCCTTCCTCTCACTGTTCGGGGGGCGGGGGGTGGAGGCTCAGCCAGCGGCGGGGCGTAGCATAGCGTTGTGTATCTTTTAGCACTGATGTTCAACCGGGGCGGCCGACATGTGTGCGAGCCCACCAGCTGCCACCGCACAGAGGCGGCGGTGTTTTCCCCCTGTGTGTGTGTGTGTGTGTGTGTGTGTTTGCTTTGGGTGGAGGGGGCAAAGCCGGCTGGTCAGCGCGGCTGTAAATCAGAGTATTCCTGATGGAGCTCTGACGGACAGGAAGCTAATCTGTCCCCGGTGTGTCGTTGCGCTCCACCTCCCAGATAGCTACAGATCCTGCTCCTCTCCTCTCACACACACACACACGCACACACACGCACACACACGCACACACACACACATATACGTCCACAGTGAGCCAGCCAGGGCAACCCTCCATGGAAACCAGAGACAGTAACGAAGACACACACACACACACACACATGTTGAACATAAACCGGTCGGGTCGGTGTTAAGAGTTCATCGCCGGCATCTGTCATAGCAGAAAGCCAGCGCTCCGAAAAAGCATGTTCTGCCCGCTCGTGCACTAACACGCACACATACACACACACACACACACACACACACGGTGCCACGCCGCAGCAAACCGGCCTCGGCGATGGCCAAACTGTGAGGGAGCCGACGGATCCTCTCAGGACGTGTCGGGATCCGTCCTGAGAGTCAGAGCCACGCTGTCGTCTAGATGTGTTTACAGTGATGCTGACATCTGATTGGTCCTGAACTACTTCTTCTTCTTCTTTTCTTCTACTACTTCTACTACTTCTTACTTCTTCTACTTTATTCTCCTTCTACTACTTCTATTTCTTCTTCGACTTCTACTTCTACTTCTTCGACTTCTACTTCGTTCTTCTTATCCTTCTTCTCCTCAACCTTTCCATTTTACTCAGATGTGCGTTGCATTGGATGTTTTTTTGACCTCCTCTTACGTCTTTCTGGTTTTATTAGTCTGGTTACTTTGTGACTTTTTCTTCTTCTTCTCAACACTGTGAATACATAATTATCCGCTGGCAGTTTTGAGAGTTATTTCAACTTTTCACTCGACAAGAATCCGGATGAAAGCCGCCGCCGGCCGGCTCACAGTTCAGTTGGAGTTTGTCCAACGAGGAGATCTCGACCTCCTCAATTACAGGACGGCGGAGCTGTTTCTTTTGCGTGGGGCTGAATTTATTAAACCATTTTTTTTGCATCCCGCACATGTGGAATGAACTCGGTTGAAGCTTAGGAGGATTTTTCTTTCCTTAAAAAAAACTTTTATGGCTCAAAATATGCCAAATGTTGTGTCCGTCTTCTCACAGACGTCAGGGGGTCTGCAGGTCTGGGTTCTGGGGATCTGCAGGTCTGGGGATCTCTGGTTCCTTGAACCCCCCTCCCAGTTGTTTCACTGCAGCCCACTGCTCCTTAATACCTGAGGGTGGGTCAAATGCAGAGAAGAATTTCCCCACAGAGATAAATAAAAGAGTTCTATACCTCGAGCCAGAGAACCAGGAAGCAGAAACTAGAGAACCAGAAACCAGAGAGCCAGAAACGAAAGAACCAGAAACCAGGAAACCAGAGAACCACAGAACCACAGAACCAGAGAACCCACGGTGATAGTCCGACTCCATATCCAGACCAGACCCGGGTCCCGCTCCACTGGCACTGAATCTGGAGGCTTGAGGACCCAGAGAGTGTTTGGTGACCCGTTTCCTCCACGTCACCTGGACCTCGGCGTCGGGTCCAGGAGGCTCTCGTCTGTCAGCCGGTGCCAGTGGAGCGGACCCGGTCAGCGCCGGAGCTCCGCCTCTCGCTTCCTTCACAGGTCTCCACTTCACCGTCTTTAAGTCTGCAGGAGCGATGCCTTTCGGTTCGCTCTGGCATTTCACTCCAGTTTAGAGTGTGTGTGTGTGTGTGTGTGTGTGTGTGTTAATACCCCCCCCTCCCTCCAAGTCATAGACATAACACAAGGCCGTGCTGCTGATTGCGTAATTATTGCCCCCCCCCCCCTCCACGGCATCTGGAGCGCCGTTACGCAATGTTTGGAAAAGAGAGCTCGCTAACAATACGCGTGAAGCTCGTGGAGGGCCTTCACTTGTCCCAGTTATTTACATGGGGGGGGGCAGAGAGAGCCTCCTCCCCCCCCCCCCAAAAAACTTTTCCTCCACGTGCTGGAACATACGTCCTCTGTGTTGAAGCAGTGACGGCTGAGCGCATTTACACTTTTGGTAATGGCTTCCTGCCCCTTTTTTTTCTTTTTTTTAACTCTCGCTGGCTCAGGACGAGAGTGAGAGCCAACGCGGGGCCGCTTCCCTCCTTCTGCTACCACCCCCGGACCACCCTGGACGGTTATTATTCCGTCTCTTCTCTGCCGCATCGCTCCCGCCACGGATAGTCTGTCCCCCTTCGGGAATGTCGGCATGTTTTTTACAATCCTTGCGTCATTTGCATTCGTCTAACCTTCGCCAGGCTTTTATTCTGAAAAGTCGTATGTTTGGAGAGCGTTGCAGCCAAGGAGGGTTTCTCTTTCCCCAGCAGGTGCTCGTCGGCCTGTTAACAGTGTAGCCGCCGCTCTTTGTATCTAAAGATGAGTCACCAGCCCTCAGCCTCGTGTCCATCCAGCCTCCTCCAGCCTCCACCAGCCTCCACCTATCCACAGAGAGACACACAGGTGTTAACAGCTAATTAAAGAATTTACAGCCCCACTAAAAGTCCCATTATTGCTGTTCCCTCCCAATTATTGGCTCTATTATCAGCTTTTATGGACTCAGGTGATCTTCCGGTGAGGTTTGTGATCGTGAGTTAAATAACAGGCTGAAGTCCTCCGAGAGATTAAAGTTTCTGATGAATAATGTCCATTAAATGAGATGTGCTTCTGCAGCTGCTTTTCATCTCTCTCTCTCTCTCTCTCTCTCTCTCTCTCAGGCAGAGAGACATCTTTTGTGTGTGCACACATGTGCTTTCCATCACTCTCTCGCTCTCTCTCTCTCTCTCCTCGCTGTGTGCTCATCAGTCCCCCTCCTCTGTCCACTAGGTGACAGTAACGACACGGTTCTCCCCCCTCTGGGGGTTTGGGGTGATGAGAAGAGGAGTAATCTCTGTGTGTGTGTGTGTGTGTGTGTGTGTGTGTGTGTGTGTGTGTGTGTGTGTGTGTGTGTGTGTGTGTGTGTGTGTGTGTGTGTGTGTGTGTGTGTGTGTGTGTGTGTGTGTGTGTGTGTGTGTGTGTGTGTGTGTGTGTGTGTGTGTGTGTGGCTCTGGAGACGACGGTTCCTGTGAGAAGAACTCAGAGGAGTAACGTTTTTTAAAAATATTTGCTGAAGATAATTTGGCGATAGCATGGTTTAATATTTTAATGACAATAGAATTTGCAATACATAAACTAACAGTGTATAGTTCTGCTATTCTGCTGCCATCACTATTCTGCTAAAATACAATAAATTGCTTGATGAATAAAAGCTATATTAGTGAACGTCTCCCTCCATTGCAGTTTCACAGGAGTAGTTTCTGACTTTTAGTTTTTTCCAGCCGGCTCTAAATATATAAAAAGGTCACAGGTCAAAATATCCTCATACTACAGCTTTTATTATATCTTGTGAAAAGTTATTTAGAATTATTTGTGGGTTATCCTTCAAATGTCCAACGTCAAGTTAAAGAAATCTCTGGGTAAAGTTTAGGAGGACTGCGTTGTGTTAGTATTTTTCTCACGTTGTTATGTCCCAAAAATAAGAAAGAATAAGTGTCGCGCTCATGTTTGCCGAGCCTTCCGTCTTGTTGTCTTGTTGTCTTGTTGCCGTACCGACGGCAGGTGTCCGGCAGCAGTTGTTGGAGGCGATTTGTTTAAAGAGCGATCCTCGTGAAGAGAAGGTGACGCGCAGCACTTCCTGTCAAACATCAGTCACACCAGGTTTTGCATCCATTTGGTGCCCCTTTTCTTCTCCTCCTGTCACCCGCTTCCGCACGCATTTGCATCAGAGTGTGTGAGTGTGAGAGTGTGTGAGTGTGAGAGTGTGTGTGTGAGTGTGTGTGTGTGTAGTTAAAGGTGTCACAGGTGTCAAGAAAAAAGTGTTAGTAGTCATGGACGGTCTGCCTGTCAATCTGTCGCTAGCTTATCATCAGCCCATCAGCCCGGGCCCAGACACACACACACACACACACGCACACCTCACTCACACACACCTCACTCACACACACCTACACCATCCATCAATATCTCAGGGTTCATCTCGAGTTGAACAGACATACCCGAAGCTCTCTCTGCGTACAGCCAGTGGGGGAATTCTCCATGATGCATCACTTCCAATCACACAATCTAAACTGTCAATAGGTCACGGATGCCACGCATCCGCCCCCATGCGTTGTGATTCGTGGCTGCAGATTCTTTGATGCGTGCGTCAACTCGAACGACAAAAGAGACGTTTGATGCTGAAGGTTCTGACCAACGGTTATGCAAAAATAGGCAAAAGTATCGGTTGAAGTAAACCAATAAATCTTCTTTTCTTCTCGCTGCTGTCATCTCGACTCGCTGGTTTACGACCGTCACACGTGGGAGGAGGAGGAGGAGGAGGAGGAGGAGGAGGAGGAGATGGCCTCTCCTGTTTGGTTAAGCGCCCTTTGAGCTTCTTCAAGTGCAGAATCAGGGAGTTTAGGAGGTGAACCGGGACGCTGGTCTCAGGACAGGAAGCCCTGATGACGGTGATACCTGTGATTAATAGTCTCTCTCTCTCTCTCTCTCCCTCTCTCCCTCCGACCTCCCAGATGTCTTGAGCTATTACTTTTTTCTTTCTAAATATGTAGATTCCAACGTAATCGGTTCCCTCTCGCCAGTGTTTGCTTTGGGAGAGGAGAGGAACGCTGGGGGGGGGGCATAAACCACTTTCAGAAATGATCGGCTGCTTCCGCGCAGTAATTGTTTTTTTACAAATATTTCATTTTTTAAAACCGAACTCCAGATATTCCACATCGTGACGCTCTGTTTGCTCTACGGACCGGTTCGGCTCCAAGGTCGTACGTCAGCGCTGAAGGTCGCCTCATTTGGTAGTAACTATCAGTTTATTGGCTATACGTTACCTTCCTTATGTTACATTTATTACACCCACTTCAACTGGTTCGCCTCCTCGCCAGGCGAAGTGTTTTCATACAAATAAACCGGGTGAGTTATCGTCACGCTTAACTTCTGTTGATTCAATCTCCCCAAAAACCCGTATTCAGCTCGACTTGTTCGTTCTGAACGATGAACCCACAAATCAACACCACCTGGTGTAATGTTTGAGGAGTGGCTGACATCCAAATCTGCTCTTTGCAATCAAAATGTCAATTATTATTTCCTTTTTTTTAATCCGAAGGTTCTCAACTTTTACCTGAGCGTGAACAACAATCCTCCGTGTGTGACAGATATCATCGCGTTGGCTCTGTTACCTGCCGATGACAGACGGTGTGTGTGGGGGGGGGGGCAGGTTTGTTTAGCATTCCAGATCCGACGTGTTTGCTGAGGAGTATAAATGGAGGCCGTGGAGGCGTGACTCACCTCCTGCAGGTTCAGTCAGGAGCTCCTGAGCGGGCCTGTAGAGAGCAGCGCTGGCATCGCGAGTTATACGATAAAAACAGTTCATTGAGTGACATTATTTGATTTGTTTTAAATTTTTATTTTGAGTAAAAGTCCATATGATGTTTTAATTATGCAGCTGCGACTTGTTCCATCTTCCGAGTGTCATCGGCAGACCGGCGTCAGCATGTTTTAAGAAAGCAGCGCCGCACTATTGTTATTATCTTTTATTTAACGCTATATTTACGCTATCATAAGAGACTGTAACCCCGAACCGGGTCAAGTAAGCGTGTGAAATGAGCGAGACCACCATTTAACTTGGGGGGGGGCTGCACTTCCTGTGGCAGTGACCTTCTCCCCGTGGCTGCTGGGAATTACAGTTGTCCGCTGTGCGTGTGTGTGTGTGTGCGTGTGTGTGTGTGTGTGTGTCTCGGGTATGATGGATGACACCTGCACCCGTTGAGCAATCGCTCCCCGGCGCTCCATTGTTTTCCTTCTCTCGCTCCAGCGTGGGAGCCAACCGACTGCGAGCGTTCCCCAGCCAAAAACCCAACGCCGATAACCATCTCATCTGCGTGATGCGCGATCGTATCTCTCTCCGGGTTATCGGAAGGACGGGGGGGTGGGGGAGGGGGAGGAGGGGGGGACGGACGTCTTGCCCCAAAAAATCTCCACAAAAATACCCACAAAATCACGATATGATGATCTCACCGCTTCCTTGGAGCTCGGCGCTTCGGCCCAGAATGCATCAGAGCACATCGCAGGACTAAGAGTGTGATCCAGACACGCCTTTTGTCATTGGCATGTGTGTGTGCGTGTGCGTGTGCGCGTGCGTGCGAGGTGCTGAAGGACGAGCCCCGTCACGACCATTGTGGTTCGGAGACAAAAGAGCCTTCAAATGCCGGAACCTCCCAATATGTCACTCGCCGAAGCAGAAGAATGTCATCTTCATCATCATCGTCGTCATCATCCTCACCATGCTCAGTGGAAGGGGGTGTGAAGTGATGAAGGGGCTCGATGAAGTCCCCCTCCCCCCTCGAGGAGTCGGTCACCCTTATCCTCGTCAACGCTATTTAATTATTTTTTATCCCAAATGGTCATCAACGTTATTCATTTTCTTTTGAACAATAATAACATGTGTTTTTAATACAGTCACTTTCTTTTTCTCTTTTCCAGTTACACGAGATATTCAGGTACAGTGTGTACGACACACAAAGAACAACACACGTCACATGGTGCTCACTCCAAGAAAGAAAGGAAGAAGAGGGAAAGAAAGGATAATAATAAATAGTTTGCATACAAAATAATGAAATCCAAAAAATACAAATAAAGTCATTAATATTTGTGTGGCACTGAATCGTAGTGGAATCACTTCTCCTTGCTTGTTGTCGAGGAACTCGTATGTGAAGACGAGATTTTACTTTATTCATCCCCAGGGGGAAGTTTCTTGAAGCAGCAGTAACAAATGTTTTTAAATAATCAAAATATTTGAATAAGATAGCAGGGCGGGTTACATTTAAGAATTTAAATAATTACGGAAATGAAAATGTAAAAAAATGTTTGATTAAATCTGGTCATCGTTGCGTTCCCCTTGTATAATTATAAAGAAGATAATGGCGGCATGGTGTGAGGCTCGGATCTATTTTTAACTTCTTAACCAGGACAGCGAGCCGATACGAAGACAAAGACGGAGACGCACACACACACACACACACACACACACACACACACACACACACACACCAGGGCTCCAGACTCACTTTTTTTACAAGGAGCACAGTGGCCCCTAACTTACAATTTTAGGGGCGCACACTATAAATCGACTTGCAAAGTTTTCCCATCATTTTTACTGTATTACTGATAAATAATTTGACAATATACAATCTTATGCCTGTTTGCCTTCATGAACTGCAAAACATTCACAACAGAGAACTCTTCAGAAGTTACTGTATTGAGTTTAAACATAATTTGAAACACACCTTGAGCATGTGCATGTTGCACTTCAATGTGGCCAATCAAAACATTTGTTGGTTTCCCTTGTTGCAGGATCCTGGCATCTATGATGTCACACTCTTTTGTTGACGTATGTGTCCCCATCAATCATGATTGACAGATAAGGAGCGTCCTTAATCTTCTCGTACGTCTTCCGTTTCAGTGTATCTGCGATGATGCCAACAAACTGTGCGCATGCTGTGTCGTTATTACCTTCGCATTGAAAATGCGGAAGGTTATGTTTTGATCGGCGTGTATTTATTTATTTATTTGTATGCGTGTTATTCGCATAACAAAAAAAAATTTAAACCGAATCGCATGAAATTTGGTGGGATGATTGGTTACTATCCGGGGACCATTTGATTAGATTTTGGAATCGATCGGGTCAAAGGTCAAGGTCAAAGGTCATGAACAGGTCAAAATCTTCTTGAATCGCATGAAATTTGGTGGGACGATTGCTTATTATCCGGGGGCCATTTGATTCGATGTTGGGATCAATCTGGTCAAAGGTCAAGGTCAAGGTCATGAAAAGGTCAAAATCTTCTTTTTACCATAGCGCGGTCAATTTTTATCCAATTGGCAACTAATGCCAAAATGTTCATAATTCAATGCCCAATCTTGTGATATGCGAAGGTATGCGCTCTACCGAGTGCCCGTTCGAGTTGTATGTTGCGTTTAGTTTTACACTATTCTTCCTTTGTAGATCAAGTTGGCCTTTAAATTTCGTAAAAGTTAGTTCTTCTTTGGCAATGAAATACGCCGTGTTAAACTTCAAGAGCAATTCGGCCTCCTCGGCGCACTGGTTAGCAGCCTCTTGTCTTCTAAATGCGACTGGGAGTGGAGCTGCACTTTCATTGCACAGGTCGCGGCACATTTGATGTTTCAGACTGGCGTTGTGTTTGATCAGCGTGTCGTGCTTTAATTGTGTAGTGCCAGTCTTATCAGCACATTTCGTGTTCCCCGCATGTTGTGGGAATCGACAGCAGAATGTACAGTTCATTGAATTGGTCTCCCTGAAATACCTCAGCCAGGTGAACTCGCGCAGCCACTCATCGCAAAAGCTAAATTTCCTGCCTTTTTTCACCACGACCGTTTCCTCACAATCTGAGTCGGACTCATTCTCGGGATTTGTCTTCTCTATATCATGAGGTTTAGGAAGAAAGTACGAACTGATAGTCCGCTTCGCCATTGTCCATTGTTTACAGGAGACACCGCTGTGTAAAATCTTAAAACCTTTCTTCTTCTTCTGGAGTTAATGTCGGTTAGCAAACCAGTCATTCAGGCATTGCCGCTAACTATAGTGGGCTGAAGTGTCGAACAAGTTTGTCAGCAACAAAAATATTTAATAACAAAAACAAACAAAATCTGCTAATTTACTGGTCGCGCATGCGCGAGTTGATGAAAAATTTACTCGCACTGTGTCTAATTTTAGGCGCAAAATGCGACCATTTGGTCGCAGTCTGGAGCCCTGCACACACACACACACCTGGGAAAGTCCTCTGTAATGTTTCCACTTGCAACGTGTCGCTGTGAGTGTGGCCATGAAACGCTTCGCCAGCAGCGAGCTGCGGAGCTGAAGATGTGACGCGGTGACAGGTGGCGTCCTTTGTGGTGATGTCATCGACGCAACGCCCTCCGCTGCCGCTTGATGGACGCACAAAAGCATTTTTTGTTCTCACTTTTTCCTCCACCGGAACATTTTTTTAAACTGTTGCTCTTGTCACACATACACACACACACACTTACACACACACACACACACGCGCGTGCGACACCGACAAAACCTTTGTGACTGGCAGCAGCCAGAAGGCATTCTGGGACGTGAAGGGCAATCACTAAAAGTTACACTACTTTACTAAAAGAAAACTCGTCCGAGGGGAGTGTCGAGGCTGTCGCTACACGTGGGGCAAAGGTCAAGTCCTCCCCCCCCATCAGCTGTTCTTCAGGTGGACGGTTGTCAGGCTGATGCTCAAACAGACTCAGCCCAGTTTTGCATTCATGCTTTTGTCGTCCCTTAATCCTCCTGCAACGGACATCCTGGAGACAACGTTTAAACCTCGCACCCCGAAACTGAACTGGACCCGGCGAGGGGGCGGAGCCTGTTCATTAGCAACGAGTGTTAACTACCGTTAGCTTCGAATGAGGAGCGTCGGGTATCCTACAGCCTTTTTGGAGTCACTGTAATCCGGGGGTTTAACGACGAGGCCCAGACATCTACCGTGAATAGTTTTAAGTGACGTATCCTCCTTTTAGTGTTATCGCTTGTTGATTATGGGAATGCAGTCATGTGACCTCCACCGTGATAATCTGCTATCGTCTGTATTATTTTATATTTCATAAACTTTCCAGGTTACAGATGGCAGACGCTCGCGCCTTCAAAATAAAATGTAGCCGTCAGCAACAGTGCAACTAATAATTAATGGAGGGTTGTTGTCGTAAAAAAAACGAGATGTCGTCACCATTATCTTGTGTGTGTGTGTGAATGTTTCTAAAAAAAATGTTTTACTACCTTTTAAAATGTAGATAATAAACTTGATTAAAAGTTTGCATCGGTGATCCAACTGATTTTATTTCCGTAGCCTGTAGGTCCTAAAAGTCTCATCGCAACAAATCAACAGGGATTATATTGCTGGATTATAACTAAATATATTGACAGTTTGAATGTTTGAGTGTTTCCATTCAAAGGCACGTTATGCATTTTATTTTATTACGTATGTAATTACTTCTAAAAAGTAAGATCTGGATTGAGTTCCTGCAGGATATATTCATTTATAAGTGTTAAACTACCAACGAGTAATGTGAAGTATGGGAGTTAAAATCTGTCTCCAGCTCCAACATTAATAGTTTATTAAAATGATTTTTTTTCCCCTTTTATTCTAGCTTTCATTTCAAATACTTTTCACTCACTGAGTAGGAAAGTTCAGTAATACAGAAACTTAAGTAAACGTGTCGTAAAATGTAGTCAAAAATATTTCTTCCAACGCTCGCTGCTTTCCAACAACGTTACTTTTGGTTTGCAGAGACTCGCCCTCGTTGAAGATCCCCCCCCCCCCCCCCCTCCTGTCGGAGCACGTTCGGTTCCCTTTTTTACCCGCCGCCGCTGTGTCCGCTGACCGAGCCGGTTTTTGGTTTCAACGTGCAATCTGATTACCTCGCCGAGAGATGCGCCGCGCCTCCTCGACACTGCGTGGCCTATTGATGCGTTCCCAATGCCGCTCCCGTGACCTTTGACCCTTCGTCTGCTCGGCGGCTCGCTTGTAGTAGCTCTCGGTCCTCCCGTTCGTACATTTAGATCCAACATGATTTTTTTTCTTCCTGTGCTATTTGACTTGATAATTAGTCACTCTGGAAAATACCACCAGAGGACACGCCCCCTTTAAAAAAAATAGACAATGTGCTTAATTGAGCCAATTAGAAAGAGTCCATATTGCAGCTGTGTACACACACACACACACACACACACACACACAGACACACAGAAGGAACCGCACGGCACCAGGAATATGGATGAAGGGAGTATTTTGAGTAAAGAAACCCAGACTTGATGGAGTCCGTGGCTCCGTGGCAGAGCGGAGGCCTTCCCCCCCGATGCTTCACGTATGAAACCTCGCGAGGCGGCGCTGATTCTCCAGCTGCCGGCTCGGTGCTGATGTTAGTCGAGGGTTGTTTTTTGTTTTGTTTTTTTGCGTGAATGATCTGGTCGGTGGCTTCGGGCCCTTTTTTTAAGTGCAGAGGTACGCGACCAATCAGAGATGCTGCGAGGCTCAAAGGTTCAAAGGTCAAGATTTATATTCATCATTTGTGCCCAAAGACGAACCGACCAGAGACATTGGAGATCTAGTGCAGGGATAACTCTCACACACTAACACACACACTCACACACACACACACACACACACTCACACACGCTCTCACACACTCACACACGCTCTCACACACACACACACACACTCACAAAGTAACACTCTAATCAGAAAGAGGAGATATACAGTAAACCTCACCTCTCCAGAAGCTGGTTGTGTGTACAACATGAAAGGTGCCAGTATGAACAGTTATGATACAGTTTAAATTACAGATAAGTAAACTCAAAACATGGAGGTTGGCTATTTAAGTCGGGCGGAGTTGATGACGCACGACAGGTTTCTGGTTTCTGGTTTCTGATTGGCCGGCGCCGGCTGTCTTGTCGGTAGCAGAAGAAGAATGCATTTGTCCAACTTTAAATCTTAATAAAACAAAAACAGTCATGAAGAAGCATCCGATGACCTCCACTGCCGTATATTAGCACTTTTAAGTATCACTGTCAGCCATCACCCACCGTTTGGTCCTGCAGGGCTTTGAGTTGTGCTCGTTCTTATCGGCCGTTTGGTGGTTTTGGCGCTAACGTTGTCGAGTGCATAACTTACCAGAGAGAATCACAGCAAATCCTCACATCTGAGAAGCTGGATGTAGAGACTACACTTCATATTCTTTTGCTCAAGAACGTGTTAACTTGCAACTATAAATGGCTTCACAGAGAAGATAAAGTCCAATAGAGTCAATAGATACAATTCAGCGTTACTTTCATCTGGCTTCTTTAAAAAAAAAGCTTTTTTAAATGTAACGCGTTCCCAGAGTTTTGCTTTTCAAATATACCTTCCTGCGTTTAACAGAGTTAAACTAGAATGGGCACTCGGTAGAGCGCATACCTTCGCAAATCACAAGATTGGGCATTGAATTATGAACATTTTGGCATTAGTTGCATGCCAATTGGATACAAATTGACCGTGCTATGGTCAAAAGAAGAGTTTGACCTTTTCATGACCTTGACATTGACCTTTGATCCGATCGATCCCAAAATCTAATCAAATGGTCCCCGGATAATAACCAATCATCCCACCAAATTTCATGCGATTTGGTTTAATACTTTTTGAGTTATGCGAGTAACACGCATACAAATAAATAAATAAATACACGGCAATCAAAACATAACCTTCCACATTTTCAATGCGAAGGTAACAATGTGTATTACCTTGTGAGCACAGAAAAATATAACTACAACCCTCATGGTAATTTACAAGCTCCCGGAGCCACACATCATAACCACGTTACAGTTTACGCGCCATTATAACTTTAAGGTTTTGTACGTATGCACAAAATGCACTCAAGCTTTTACCTTTTAAAAAACACCAACAAAAAAAACCCGTCACCTCCGCTGTTAAAAATGTTCTTTACTGCTCAGATGATGAGGATGATGAAGCCGAAAGAAAATGATTTATTCGTGTGTTTTATTTTTTTTATTTATCCAAATAAGTGAAGCATGCAGTCGAGTGAGGTCTGTGCCAAGGTTACAAGACTATTTATTATGAGCGTAGGTTTAATGAACGATGTTCACGCTCATTAACTCGACTTCTCTCTCCCCCTCAGGCCTGGTAGAGATCTGCTTGATGCATCCGCTCGACGTGGTGAAGACCAGGTGAGACGACTCGTACCTGAAGTCATATTTTAGCATAACCGTCTTACAAAAATAGCTTTTTTTTATTTCATTGTTTTATTAAATCCATATCTGCCTTGACTCCTCTTTGTGGGAATTTGGGTCAGTGTTTCGTAAAGTTTCCATATGCGCCCCCCCCCCCCCCCCCCAGCTGGTGGGCAGCAATGCCAAGAGCCTTGAGACATATCGTGGATGAATGAAATGCATCATTTATCCATTCCTTTTTTTTACCTTATTACATAGTTTAAGAAGAAATACTTATTTTCTGCAGGTTCCCGTGAAATAAAAGACGACTCGCCACCAAGCGAACTCTAAGTGCTTTCTAATAGCTCGTGTCAGCATCTCCTTTTGTGTGCGTGTGTGTGTGTGTGTGTTACGCAAGAGCGGCAGCAGTCTGGAGCTGCTGAGTGATCAGGAGCCTTCGCTCCACAGTGTCTCAGCCGGCCATAAACAGGTCGTGGGCTACTCCTAAAGCTTTATAGTCTTTCACAGGCCTGGCCAAGACCCCCACCCCCGCACACACACATACACACACACACACACACACACACACACACTACTCGTCATTAAATTGTGCTGCTCTTTTCTGTCATTTACGGCAGCAGGTTTCTTGGTAAATAAATTGCTCAGAGAAAAAAGGAAAAATACGGTTGCACTTTGAAGGCCGGTTTTTTTGGCCACCACCTGAACGCAGCAGAGAGGGAAGCACCAGGATAAAAGCGCTGGCGTATTAAGTCGATATTCGATACTTTGAAGGCCCCGCGGTGTGATTTATCGCGCCGAGTGGAAGCCGTGGGGTTTATTACAGGTACGGCGCTCGCCCGCCCGTCCTCAAACTGGGGTCAGGGTTAAAAGTGCACCCTCTTATTTTCTTTGTAAAAACGCTCCTATCCTTAAAGAGCGGTAAAAAGGACGCTCTAAAAAATTGGACAGGTTTATCTGTTTGTGTCACCATGTGTTTCACGGCGATGGGGCTTTCTTTTTAGGGGGGGCCCCGCCGTGGGAATTGATTCCTTTTTTTCGGTCGCGATCTGGGTTTGTTTTTGTTTTTTAAATGAGCAAACAGAACACAGTCTTTTTTTCTTTTTTTCTTTTTTCCTTCTTCTTTCTTCTTTTTTTCCCTTTTTTTTTTTAATTGGGAGCTTTTAGATGATGTCAAAAAAAAGTGTCGAAACAACAGGAGGTTGCTGCTTATTTTTCAGGGAACGAGCCACACGGGTGTCGATATGTCTTTGTGTGTGTGTGCGCTGTACTATGCATGTGCACTTTAACATCCACACATGAATTCATAAACATAGCATACATACCAGCTAATTGGGACACTGAGGGAGCTGAACTCCATTAGCAGGAACCTTGGAGCCGAGAGAGTCAGACACACCTTCGCTGGCTCTCTCTCTCTCTCTCTCTCTCCCTCTCCCTCTCTCTTTCGCTCAGGCATGGCTCTTATTAGGCACCGGCTCCTGCTTTTTAATGTCCACCGGTCCAAATTGAACAAGCAACTGGAGTAAATTTACTTTTTTCCACCAACTCAGAATCAAAGGGATTTCTTCTCCCCCTTTCTTTCTCCTTTTTCCTTTTTTCTTTCAGGTAAACTCGACTAAATGCGTATACCTGCTGATGTTGACCTGTTCTCCAAAGGAGGGTTTTTATCTTTCTCCTCTTCCTCTAAGTGCATGTTAGAGCTAGAATGATCTGCATTATGGGATAGAGGCCACTAGAGCTAAGTACTGTTATGAATCAAAAATATGTCTGGAGCTATTTCCTTTAAATGAAAAGGGGTTGATTCACCCAACAAAATTATTGTTTTTGGCAGATAAATGAAAATCTGTGTCTAATAATGCGTTACCGAAACAAAATGTTGACTATTTATAAATGTTAATTATGTGAAAGCGACTTGATTGTGTAGAAGGCGTTTGACCACACTGGACGTCGCCTTTTAAAGATGGGAAGTGAACATCTCGGCAGACGTACTCGGACCTTTGTTGTTGCACTTTCTTTCTTTTTTTTACTCCCCGTCGCCCGCTGACCAGTTGAGCCGTGACCCCGGTAACTCACCTCCGCTAACAAGTACATCTATCTTACATCTGAGGGCCTCCTGCAGAGCCCACCTTCCTTCAGCGTGACCAATCCCTCTTTCATGGTTGTGAAAGAGTCCGAACGCACAACACATTTATACATGCCGCTGAGTTCAGGGACGCTAGAGACATAAAATGGCTAATGGGCAGCACTTCTAGTGTGAAGTGGCCTTTTTAATTTTAAACCGGAGTTAGATTACAAATGTTTTTGTCGTGAATAACAGACCGAAAACCCCGAAGAGATTCTATTTTCGAGGCGTGAGAGGATCCCTTCGGTATTTATTCATCGACCCAACTCTCTGTCAATCAATCCGGTTGGATGGCGGTAAATTAAAAAAAACAGCCCCTAAAATGTTTCAGCGTGGCGTGTTGGAGAAAATATTTGTCTTTGTGAACTATTTCTACATTTCAGGACAAGACCGTCATCACACACGCAGCTTCCCATCGGAAACCGTCAAGAAAGAGTCAGCCCGACTACGTACAAATGTGAAGCGTTCTCGGCACAAAGTAAACCGTTGATTGCCCCCCAGACCCTCCCCAGGAATGTGTGTGTGTGTGTGTGTGTGAGGGGGGGGGGAGATGCATTGTGGGTGAAAGCTGGTTCGTCGGTTGAGCAGAAAAAGAGACACAGTGGGACCGAAAGTTACGGCTTTTCATTAACCTGGAAACCGCCTAGTTACATGGTTCACGGGCTGGTCTCAGCTCACTTGGAGGTAACAAAGGGTGTCGGGCGGCACTTTCTGCAGGGGGTGGGGCTGTTCGCTCGGGGGCACACCCCCATCTGACTCTGATCAGGTTCTCCCCTCTCATTAGAGGAGTTGCACCGAGCCCGAGTCGTTCCCCCTTCATGTCCAGATCCTGTTACACGGAGCTCTCTCCACCCTTAATGTGTGTTTTTCATGCGAGGGGCAACCGACACTCATCTGAGGGGTTTTCACCCCGACTTTCACTTCCGGCGCACAAAAAGAGTGAAACCACATCTCCTTCATGTCCGTGCTTCTTCCGTCACCCGATGCCCCAAGAAGATGTCTCCTGTGCAATAACTCTCCTTCTCTCTCTGATATTCCCTCTACATCCAGTTTCTCCTCCCGCTGACCACTACTCCGTCGTCACCCCTTCTCTCTGAACGTTGTCGTCCAACGCGTCGAGCGGTCGCGTGACGTCGTTTTTTTCAACGTGTGTCTTCAGAGCGATTTGTCCTGAATTATGCGACTCCGTAAACGGTGTTCTACGACACGGCTGTCGGTCGGCGGCCAGTTAGCCCGTTTCAAAGCCTGATTGGAAAAACCTGGAGGACTTCGCCCCTTGTGCTCGTGGCGGTATCCATGGCAACGCTAACTCCATTTGGTCACAGCATGCATGAAAGTGTGTCCAACACGGGGGGGCTTGAAAGTGATCTTTGATGAGGGCTTTGACAGATGACGTCCAGTCTTTATTTTTTCCCGTGTGGAACGTGTGACGGCGCTGAGGACGGCCCCCAAAGGCTTCGCACCCCCCCCCCCCCCCCCACACACACACACACCCCTTCCAACTGCTTGGTGAACCCCGGTGCACTTCTGGAGGAATCCCTGACACGGCCCTCAAACAGCAGGCCAGCAGCCCGATGGCCGATCTCCACCTTGTAAAGGAGCCGGTGGAGTCAGCGGTCGGCAGGCGGCCTCCGGATCCCCTCCGGGCCGCTGGCAGAATGTGGGGGCCGAGACTTCTTCTCTCTCTCTCTCTCTCTCTCTCTCTCTCTCTGTGTAAAGCCAAAAAACACACCAGGCGAGCAGCACGTCTCGGGTGGAGCGAGCTCCGTCACTGCACCAGTGAGGGTGAGAGCGGACGCCTCATGTGTTAAATCTATTTGGCCAATCAGATTGAAGATATGAGACATTTTGATGACATCATCATAATTCGGCTTCTGCTTCAACCCACCGGCCCAGCGGCCCCAGGAGTTACATCCACGTTGAGCCACGTGTCATGATTTGCATTGTGGTGCCGGGGCAGGAAGCAGTGTGACGGAGAGTAAAGGGTGTAGCAGTGTCCTTGAACCCACCTGGACCCACCATGCAGGTCAAAGTTCACATCCCATCACAGAAGATAAACTTACGGTCAAATACTGTCTGTTGATAGGTTCTGTAAAGAATGACGTCAAGGCACGTAGAGTAGTCATATATGTTTTATTACATCAGTAAAACTGGTGCCACATTTGTATTTGTACACGAGGAGTGGGTTTTTATTTATTATGTGTTTTATTTGTTCAAATGAAACTGCCGGAATACAGTAATACTATACTATAATATAGTTTAGTGACGGCTAGATATGAGGATACTTTTCAAGGCACATCCTTTAACGGCTAACGACTTCACAACCAGAGATGTTTAAATGTTATTAGACTTTCCCGGATTCTTTCAGGATCATTATTTTTTAGGGTCATTACAAAAAGTAGTTGAGCGTAGTTGGGGTTCTTTTGGCTGTTAAGAGACTCACCCTTCGCTAAGTCCCGCCCCCTCGAACGTACACTGACCAATCATACCTCCAGGACGGCGCTAAGAGTCAAATCAAAACATTTCAACGCGAAAGAAAAAAAAGAGAAACCAAAATCTGCCAATGAGAACGACGGAGAATAAAGATCAATAAATACAACAATGGCGTGATCACAGTCATGTGACGCGCTCTCCCCGTAAGCATCGGGGGTTATACGATGCGTATGATGTAACCCGCCAACGTCATTTCTGCTCCACCTTTTTGTTTTTAGTGTCGCCCTTTCTAATAAAAGCAAAATGCCAGAAAAATACACTTTTAAAACCCAACCCATTACTTTTAACGTCGGGACAGATGTTGCTGCAGTCACAAATGGATGATGACCAAAAGAGAGATTTCACTATGGGTTGAGGTGTGTGTGTGTGTGTGTGTGTGTTAGCGTGTGTGTGTGTATGTGTTAGCGTGTGTGTGTGTGTTGGCGTGTGTGTGTGTTAGCGTGTGTGTGTGTGTTAGCGTGTGCGTGTGCGTGTGTGTGTGTGTGTGTGTCGCACCTGTAATCATTATCAGTGAAGGGGTTCACATTCCACTCCACTAATTACAGAGTGGAGGCATCGTGTGCTTTCATTTCTCTGGACCCTGACTGTGTTACAACCACAGCGCTGCCCCCCCCCCCCTCCCCCGCTCTCTTTATTTTTTACTCTCATGCTCGTCTCTCCGTCCTTTTCATCCAGCTTTTATCTCCCCGTTTCTCTTTCTTTCCCGACCCTGTCGTGTCGCAGCCTTTTGCACTTTTGAGTCATTTTCACCGGGACAACGGCATCATGTGACCTTCAGGCCGCAGTGGGTAACATCGCGGTGGTCTCCAGCATGTGGTCTCGCTTTGCTTTTTGGCGCAATCTATTTCCCATTTCTTTTTCTTTTCTTTTCTCCCCCCAGAGCAGTTGTGATAATTGTGATAATCTGTACTTAAGAAGTGTTGAACCCGACTGACGCTGAAGAGCTTAGCGCCAAACGACAACGGGAACAAATAAGTCACACTCTCGCCCTTGCGGGAGTTGCCCCTCGCTCTCTCTGGACACAATAATCCACGGTGAGACTCCTTGTTGTCGCTGTTGTGTGTAAACACTCCGCGTCTCTCTTGACACTTCAGTTATCTTCTTACATGGTTCTGTAAAAGGCTTTGTGGTTCTTCGAAGAACCATCACCTACTGGAGAACCATTCTTTCGTTTGAGGCACCATTATCGGTTCTTTGAAGAAGTATTTAAGGAAATGGTTCTTTAAAGAACCCTGGTTTGGAAGGTTCTTTGTCGAGCACTTTGGAAACTCTCTTTTTAACCCTTGTGTTGCCTTCGGGTCATTTTGACCCGATTCAATATTTAACCCTCCTGTCGCCTTCGGGTCAATTTGACCCGATTCAATGTTTAATGTCGGTGTTCTTTCGGGAGTCAACAAACATCAACTTTTTTATTTATTTAAAGGGATATTTAGGTAGTCAACAAACAAACATAAAGTACCTCACACTTAAACTTGGAAAACAATATTAATTCTAATAATTTTCTGGAGATTTTAATAGCTGGGGTCATATTGACCTCAAGGGTAAAATATGTTAGTAAATATAAAGGTAACAGGAGGGTTACACATTGAATCGGGTCAAATTGACCCGAAGGCAACACAAGGGTTAAACGTGCTATAAAAATCAAGTTATTATTATCAGAGCTCAAGCTCGTTTATAATTGCTTGCATAATCTCTATATTAAAAAAAGGATACAGAATACAGCGTTGGCGGAGTCGTGCTGACTTATGACGTTCGAGAAGGTTTCGGTTGAACGTCGCTCAACTCCAATTTCACATCTGAAGTTGCTCATCAGACTGTAAAACAATGAGCAGCGCACAATTCTTGTATTTACTGTGGTGACATAAAAATAAAATAATATTGTTTTTAGGTAGAAAATCAAGATCACGGAAGTGACCATATTTGGTTCCTTGCCCGAAGAAGAAGGAACCATAATGCTTCTTGTCCCTCGCGATGCACTTAAAGACAGCTCGATCTACGGTACATGAGATCCGATTGGTCGCCCAAGTCAAACTGAACCGGCCTTAAGTTGATGACCACGAGTCGTGATATTTGCCCGCGAAAGATGAACATGTCCGATGAATGTTGGGAGGGGCTGAAAGGAGAGAGATAACGGTCGTGGTCGCCTTTGACTCGGAGATCCCTCTTCATCCTCTTCGTCCATGTTGGGAGATGGTTGAACTAAACGCTCTTGCTCCCAGTCTAAATGAGTGCGAGGCCACGCCTAAACGCATCCAGCTCCAGATGTTTATATGGCGTGTATAACGAGGAGCCGAGGTCGGCGAGGTATCGGCGGCTCTCGGGTTTCTCTCTGGAAGCAGTTGTCTCGGCGCTCACTGTGTTATAGCCAGCGGTCGCCTGCTGTCAGGGAAGTCTCCCAAAGATCCCGCAGCCTCCGCTCACTTCAAAGCGTCTGTTACCGTCGCTGGCCCGGGACCCGTCTCCCACCGGGTAGTCCTGACCCCGACTCGTCTGGCCCGGCTTCTGGTTTTTTTTCTCACCTTGTCTCCTACATTGGAATTATATGAAGCGGGTTTATTTTAAATAAAGTTTTATGGGTAATACTTGCAGAACTCTGGATAAGCTCGTTTTTTTTTATGTTGCTTTTTTTTTTTTACTGTTCGATCCGTTAAAGTGTAACGTTACATACGATGTACCCGTAAGGAAAACGCTAGCACCGTAATTTAAGTTTAATGGCGTTTGGCAGGGGTTAAGAGACCCCAGGTTAAACACCCGAGAAATCCTTTTTGTTATACAACCACTTACTGCAAATGTCAGCTAAGTGTATACTGGGGGTTTTAGTTTTTTTCCCCAGTGCGCTCCACTGCATTAGCAGCTTTCTTAATTTGCTGCAGTCCTCTCTTTAACATATAGATCTGTCAATCAAGTAGAAGTGTGTAATGCTCAAAACATCTGAGTCTGAGTCTCTGCCCTTCCTATATATATAAATATATATATATTTATATATATAGAGCCTGTCCTGACGCTGTTTTATGCTTCTCTTTTCATGCTTTAACACACTAACACAGGCTGATCCCGGGTCACAGAGGTCACGGTATATGAGCAGACATCTGGACCGGCAAACTGATCCCGAATCGTTTTATTTATTTATCGGGAGGCGAGAACGAATCCATAGAGCGTAGGAGCACTTTCACCGGCCTTACCTGCCTACCTGCTCCAGAACCCGGGGTTCGCGGTGCCGGTGAAACCCAACCCGGCCTGGTCCAGATCAAGCTTTCTGGCAGCCCGTCGTGTCACAAGCACCCAAAAAGGTTTATCACTTCCCCTCTTGCTCCCCATCTTGCATTTCCCCCCCCCCCCCCCCCCACCCTCAACTTTATTTCCCTTTTCCTCTCTCTGAGGTCGGGTTCTGTCTTTATTGGCCTCCTCCCGTTCAGACTCAAACATTTTGCCCTTCAAACTGATGTTGCTATCAAAATATAAATACATATATATATACACTACCGTTCAAAAGTTTGGGGTCATCCAGACAATTTCGTGCCTTCCATGAAAACTCACTTTTATTTATCAAATGAATTGAAAATTGAATAGAAAATATAGTCAAGACATTGACAAGGTTAGAAATAATGATTAATATTTGAAGTATTAATTTTGTTCTTCAAACTTCAAGCTCAAAGGAAGGCCAGTTGTATAGCTTATATCACCAGCATAACTGTTTTCAGCTGTGCTAACATAATTGCACAAGGGTTTTCTAATCAGATATTAGTCTTCTAGGCGATTAGCAAACACAATGTACCATTAGAACACTGGAGTGATAGTTGATGGAAATGGGCCTCTATACACCTATGGAGATATTTCATTAGAAACCAGACGTTTCCACCTAGAATAGTCATTTACCACATTAACAATGTATAGAGTGTATTTTTGATTAATGTTATCTTTATTGAAAAAACAGTGCTTTTCTTTGAAAAATAAAGACATTTCTAAGTGACCCCAAACTTTTGAACGGTAGTGTATATATATATATATATATATACATTATATATGTGTGTATATATATATGTATATATATTATATATAAATATATGTATATATATTTTATATATATGCATATTTATAAATATATATATTTATACATATGTATTTATTTATATATATATGTATATATATATATATATATATAAATATATATATATACAGGACTGTCTCAGAAAATTAGAATATTGTGATAAAGTTCTTTATTTTCTGTAATGCAATTAAAAAATATTAAATATTAAAAGAATAAAAGGCTTGCAATATTTCAGTTGATTTGTAATGAATCCAGAATGCATGACATTTTTGTTTTTTTAATTGCATTACAGAAAATAAAGAACTTTATTCTAATTTTCTTTATATGTATATATTTATATATATATATATATTCTTGTTATTGTGCAGGATTTGCATCCTATGTATTTGACACTGCAAACCACACAGCCCTCAAAAAAAAAGAATTGTGTACCCTAACCCCCTTTTTAAAAATAAATAACCAAAAGCGTCACACTTGTCGTTTTATGTTGTTTTTAGTCGTCAAACACGTTTTACTCACTGACAACAAGCGGCCATTAGATCCAAAGGGGAAGCCCTTTCTTTTTATTTACGGTTCCACTCTTTAACCCCGACGCGCGATCGGACGACTTCAAGACGCGATTGGCCGCGTTCGCCATGTTGGACCATTTAGGTCGGTTGAAAGTGCTCTTAACCTCGTGTACCAATGCAATGGACTTCTACCGTCTTTATGATCCCGCTCATTAAAATTAATTGTGTGGCTGTAAAAAATAGATTTCCTCCCCCCTTTATGTCGCCCTCTGGATTGTCTCATGCACTTCAGATCTAACGTGAGAAATCGACGAAACGTTTCCGCCGTTCCCCCTCGGCGATTCACTTCGATCGTATATTTTGTTTCTCTCCTATTTTTTGGGGGGTTTGTTCTCAAAACGCTCCGAGAGAAATCAGTAGATCAAGGTTCTCGCTGTGGCAAGCGGTCCAAATACGAATAAATCACAATGTTCATACTTGGGGAAAAGAATGGCACAAATTTAAATATTACAGCGTAATATATGGCATGAGATGAGCTACCTGTAGGTCGGGTCAACACCTCTTAGTTTGTGTGTCGATCTGTCTGAATGGCTATAAATATGATTTCATATCGGCCTTATTGGATCCTAAAATCCAAAATGAGCACGTCGTCAAAATGTGCCATTGAGGTAATACCCCTCATTTAATAGGGCACATTTTTAAGAGATCTCCTAAAAAGCATGACTGGCCCCTTTTTTTTAAAAGTAGACCCATCAAGCCTCTGCCTTTTGATCAACCCTTTTCCCATAGGCCTTTTTAACACCGTCATTAATGAGCCTCACCTCAACATCTCGTCCTCTGCGGGGTGACGGCCTCGTCGGGGGGCCCCCCCGGTTCGAGCCCATTACCACTCGGGGTCTGGGAGCGGACACGGCTTTGTAAAGGCCCTCAAAACCGCCGCGGACTCCCCCGTCCATTAAAAATAAATACAAAAGAACGACTCCGCCCTGATTTACCTTTTTGACGTCTAGAATTTGTACCTTTTTACAGGCGGTGGAGGTCACGGTGGGCGAGGTCTCCGGGATTATTCACCCCGGAGTACCCTTGATGAACTCTCAGATCTCGTCACCTCTGTATCACCGACGATTGAAGGCCTTGCTCTCTATGTGTTTTAAGGAAGTCCCTCTGGGTCTCCGGTCTGCAGCCTTTACGATGCCCCCATGGCCCGACTCCCAAGGCCAAGGGGGCTCTGCCTATAGAGGCCATCTTGTGCCCTTCTTCAGCCAACCGGTATATCTTCTTACTCTGGGGCTTTATAAAACAGAAACTAGAGCCTTTTGTCTGTAGAAATCCTTCAAACTGGACTGACTAAAAGATCTGGGTCCACCGTGAAAAGCCACGTTAGCATCTTCCTCGCCAAGGGGCCCGACGGTTCCCCCCGCTGCCACGAGTTCTCCTGGTCCTCCCCATTATCTCCCCGCTCCCTTGGCCTTGCCGTTTGGTCCTCGGCTTTTATGGCAGGATAGGAGAGGGTTCATGAGGAAATGAGGTGACCCTCGGGGTCACGGGTGGAGTCACAAGGGGCTGGAACCGGACCGCGGCCCTCGCCAACCCCACTCTCTCTCTCGTGGCCCGGGTTTTGGGGGTCGAGGAAGGCAAAAAGCAAAAGGGGACCGGGGGGTCAGACTGTGGACAGGACCCCTTCCATCCTTGACCCCAGCGTCATGTGCCTTTAATTAAGCCAAGATTTGAATATGTTTACAAGCCCAAGTCGTCTTAAATCTTCCGGGTACTTGAACCCCACTCTCCTCGTATTCCACCAGCATCTCATACCTCTGGTCCCTCTTTTTTCTTCTTCTCTTTTAATATGGTGTCAGACATCTATTTATAATGCTGTTTTAACTGGTTTTCAGGAACGGGGGTTACAAGCTATTTGGGAATCGACCAAACAGGATTTCGAGGAGGGGACCCCTCTAAGATGTTAATCTGTTAGCGATATGAAAGGCCGCTCACCCCACTAAACTCCCCCCCACACTGGAACCTGGGGGCCCTTTATGGCCCCATCAGGCACCCGCGTGGACGACTTACTACTGACCTTGTGACCTGGCAGTTGAAGCCATATGAGGGGCGGGGGGGGATCTTTCTCTTGTCCCCACTCCCTCTTTACTCTCTTCACTTCTGTTTCTTTCCCCTCAGAATCCCTGAAGAAATTATTCCCCTCCTAATAATTCCTCGAGGTTATCGTGCGTCAACATGCTTTAGTTCCTCGTGTTTTATTAAACTCTCAATTACTCATCAAACGGTTTTCTTGGCGTCCGTGTGAACTAATCAATACTTGCTCGTACACACAGAAACATGAAGGTGCCATCTGGAAGAGAAAATGTTCTTCAGAGTGATGCCATAGAAGAACCATTTCTGGTTCCACAGAGAACCTTTCAAACCAGGTTTCTCTAAAGAGCTATTTCCTTAAAGAGTTTTTCAAAGAACCTATAAAGGTGTCTCAAAGAACCTTCACAAAATGGTTCTTCAAGGCACCATTTTTGGTTCCACAGAGAACCCTTCAAATCAGAGTTCTCTAAAGAACCATTTCCTTAAATAGTTCTTCAAAAACCTATTTATGTGTCTCAAAGAAGAAGAAATAATAAAAGAATGGTTCTTCAGTAGGTGATGGTTCTTCGTTTTGGTCGTGTTTCCCACGTGGCAGGATGCAACGAGATCTCTTCTCATCCTCTCAATACCTGGAACTCTTCATCTCCAACAGGCGCCGTGTATATATATATTTATATTCCTTCTTTCACCCCCAGCTGGTCTCTCGTGTAAAAGGATTTACACGCAGCTCCTCTGCCTTTTATTAGGGAGGTACCGGCGTGTGTGTTTTTCGACACAAGAAAAGCTCCTTTCCAAACCGGCTCCGTCATATAACATTTTTTACACGTAACTAAAGAGCTGTTACATTTGGCTTACTGGCATGTTAGCGGTCGGAGAAAAAAAGCTCGCTGCGAAAAAGGGCCCGGGTTCAATTCAATTCAGTTTATTTGTATAGCCCAATTTCACAAATTACAAATTTGTCTCAGAGTGCTTTACAATCTGTACACATAGACATCCCTGCCCCAAAACCTCACATCGGACCAGGAAAAACTCCCAAATAACCCTTCAGGGGGAAAAAAAGGGAAGAAACCTGGAGGAGAGCAACAGAGGAGGATCCCTCTCCTAGGATGGACAGATGCAATAGATGTAATGTGTACAGAAGGACAGATTTAGAGTTAAAATACATTCAATGAATATGACAGAGTGTATGAATAGTTCATAGTAGGCATATTCCACGATGGAGACCTCCACGATCCATCAGGCAGATGGCGGTGGGGAGGAGGAGGCGGAGTCTCAACAGGACAGTGGCGTAGTCATGAGCAGGAATTCCACGACGCAGGCGATCCATCAGGCAGATAGGATCTATGTCGTCTCATAGGGTCCGATGACCCCATGAGGCGTGAAGTCAAAAGGACTCCTGTGAGTAAGCAGAGTTAGTAGCGTGTGATTGAGAGATGAACACTCATCCTTAAGGGGAGAAAAAGGAGATAGGTACTCAGTGCATCCTAAAGCGTCCCCGGCAGCTATAAGCCTATAGCAGCATATCAAGGGGCTGGACCAGGGCAAACCTGATTCAGCCCTAACTATAAGCTCTGTCAAGAGGAAGGTCTTAAGTCTACTCTTAAGCGAGGTGACTGTGTCTGCCTCCCGGACTGAAATTGGAAGCTGGTTCCATAAAGAGGAGCTTGATAACTAAAGGCTCTGGCTCCCATTCTACTTTTTAAGACTCTAGGAACTACAAGTAGTCCCGCATTTAGTGAGCGTAGCTCTCTAGTGGGGCAATATGGTGCGACAAGCTCCTTAAGATATGATGGAGCATCACCAATCAAGGCTTTGTAGGTTAAGAAGAATTTTAAAAGTGATTCTTGATTTTACTGGGAGCCAGTGCAGAGCAGCTAGTGCAGGAGTGATGTGATCTCTTTTCTTAGTTTTAGTGAGAACACGAGCTGCAGCATTCTGGATCAACTGGAGGGACCTAAGAGATTTATTAGAGCAGCCTGCTAATAAGGAGTTGCAGTAATCCAGTCTCGAAATGTAACGCGTGAACCAATTTTTCTGCATCTTTTGAGATAAGATGTGCCTGATTTTGAAATATTACGTAGATGAAAGAATGCAGTCCTTGAGATTTGCTTTACGTGGGAGTTAAAGGACAAGTCCCGATCAAAGATAACGCCAAGATTCTTTACAGTGGTGTTGGATGCCAGGGCAATGCCGTCTACAGAATCCACATCACCAGATAATTGATCTCTGTGGTGCTCAGGGCCGATTAAAATTACTTGGTTTTGTCTGAGTTTAACATCAAGAAGTTGCAGGTCATCCATGTTTTTATGTCTTTAAGACATGCTTGAATTTTACAGAGTTGGTTGCTCTCCTCTGGTTTTATCGATAAATATAGTTGAGTGTCATCTGCATAACAATGAAAGTTTATGGAGTGTTTCCTGATAATATTGCCCAAAGGAAGCAAGTATAAGGTAAATAAAATTGGTCCAAGCACAGAACCTTGTGGAACTCCGTGATTAACGTTGGTGGTTATCGGCGTCATCGTTTACAAATACAAACTGAGATCGATCTGATAAATAGGATTTAAACCAAATTAGTGCCGTGCCTGAAATGCCAATCGACTGCTCCAGTCTCTGTAACAGGATGTCATGGTCAATGGTGTCGAATGCAGCACTAAGGTCTAACAAGACCAGGACAGAGAGGAGTCCTTTATCTGCTGCCATTAAGAGGTCATTTGTAATTTTCACCAGTGCCGTCTCGGTGCTGTGGTGTTTTCTAAATCCTGATTGAAATTTCTCAAATAAACTATTATGATGTAGAAAGTCGCACAACTGATTTGCGACCACTTTCTCAAGGATCTTGGAGAGGAAGGGGAGGTTAGAGATCGGTCTGTAGTTAGCCAATACCTCTGGATCCAGAGTGGGCTTCTTCAGGAGAGGTTTAATAACAGCCACCTTGAAGGAGTGTGGTACGTGGCCTGTTAGCAGAGACACATTGATAATATCTAATAGAGAGCCGCCAATTAAAGGCAAAACGTCTTTAAGCAGCCTCGTCGGGATGGGGTCCAAGACACAGGTAGACGTGTTCGAAGTAGAAACCGTTGAAAATAATTGGTCACGGTTGATAGGAGAAAATCCCTCCAAATATACACCAGGGCATACAGCGGGTTGCTGGGGAGTCGGGCGGCTAATTGGATCGGTTGGGTTAAATAAATGTTTGACTTCTCCCGTGAGCCGGGAGGACGTGGTGGAGCCTCTCATCTGAGCAGAGGGGGGAACACAGCGGATGAAAGGGATTTACACAATAAGGTGCAATAAAACAAAAGAAAAGTAACAACAATGTGATGTTTACGTGAACTTTTTTGTCCTCTGCAGGTTCCAGATCCAAAGAGGAACCAGCGACCCCAACAGCTACAAGAGCCTCAGCGACTGCTTCCGGACCGTCATCCGCAACGAGGGGTAGGTCGTCCTCTACGGGCGTCTCCGACAAAGGTCACGAAAGGTCACGAGTTAGTCCGACTTCCTGTTTCATGGACGCAGGGAATAACTCAATAGAATAATTCAATGGAATAACTTAATGGAATAACTCGATGGAATATGCAATACTCAATCTGATGGTGAAGAAATGTACATTTGCCAACATAATTACGCTCAAACAATTCAATTTACACACATGAAATATTTTGTGTGTAGCTTCCGTGTGAGAGTATATATACAGGGTTCATACGGTCATGGAAAACCTGGAAAAGTCATGGAATTTAAAAAAAATATTTCCAGGCCTGGATAAGTCCTTGAAAAAAATGTCCCTAAAGTTTGGGGTAAATCATGAAAATGTGTTGTATTCATATGTTCATTTATGCAGAGTTTGATTAAAAGAATAAACATTTATATCAATATGTTATTCTTTTAATCAAACTATTGTCTCTCATTCATTTGTGTCATGTATGCACCGAGATTTCACCCAATATTTGCTCATGAAAATTTGGTTTAAAGTCCTTGAAATCCATTGGTCACCATGTGTATGAACCCTGGTTTATATTCTCTGTCATCAAAAAATGTTGTGCAGAGGAAACGCCGGCGTTAAAAAAGATGGCGGCTGCAGGCTTCATCCCGCTGTGCTCCCTCCTCCTCCTCCGCGCTGTGACAGCACCGTGAGACAGTGCAGGTGCAGGGAAAGTGTTTGCCACTCGCTCGGTTTACTGCGAGCCGACAGCTTTACGGCGGATATAAAGTTGATCTGCTGCGAGGTGTGAGTGAGCGAGAGCGAGAGGCCGGCTGGGGACGGTTGGAAATCCTCCCACTGGCTGCGGCTATCGCGCTAGCAGGAAGCTACACACACACACACACACACACACACACACACACACACACACACACACACCGTCTGGGTGCGTCCCTCCGGGACGAGGATGGTATGAATTTTTATCTGACGCAATAAAATGTTTGTCAAATGTCACACGTGATGATGCCGTTGAATTTATGCCAGATCTTTTAAACCGTCGGCCCGACTCGGAGAGAGAGAGAGAGAGAGAGTCAGAGAGTTGGAGGGAGAGAGGGAGTCAGACAGAGAAAAAGAGTCAGTGATTGAGAGAGTCAATGAGAGAGAGAGTCGGAGAGAGAGAGAGTCAGAGAGAGTTAAATAAAGAGTTGGAGGGAGAGAGAGTTGGAGAGAGAGAGAGAGAAAGTCAAAGAAAGAGTTGGATAGAGAGAAAGAGAGAGAGATAGTTGGTGAGAGAGAAAGAGAGAGAGAGTTGGAGAGAGAGAGTCAGAGAGTTGGAGAGAGAGAGTTGGAGGGAGATAGGGAGTCATACAGAGAAAAAAAGAGTCAATGAGAGAGAGTTAGAGAGAAAGAGTCGGAGAGAGAGAGAGAGAGAGTCAGAGAGAGTTAAATAAAGAGTTGAGGGAGAGAGAGTTGGAGAGAGAGAGAGAGAAAGTCAAAGAAAGAGTTGGAGAGAGAGAGAGAGAGAGGGAGTCCCAGTGGACAGAAGATCCACTTCCTCGTCGACCACTTATCACCAGCGGTAAACGAGTCCCGGCAGCTCGTCGTGGATTAAACCTCCGGCCAGAACCGCTTAGATATAATTTATACAAATAGCCGCCGGCCCCACTGTTTTGAATTATTAATAAAAATAAACATTTCTCCCCAGTCAGCTTGTGGCAGGACGGGGTAATGCCAGCACCCCGCGCCCCCCCCCCCCCTCTCTCTCTCTTGCTTTCCCTCCCTCCCTCTCTCTCCGAGGTGACGGAGGGAGGAAACCCGAGCGCTCTGCTCCGGCGCTGTGATTCAACATGGGAATGTGCACGAGTGTGACGCCATCTTTCAGGACGGAACACGATGGTTTATACATGCAGAAACAGAATATACATCTTTTGACCAAACAAACAAAAAGGGTTCATGGTGGTTTTAAAAAATATATAATTTAGCATTTAATCTGGAGAATGTGGCGTGGACTCCCGTCGCTGTGCTCGTGCTCGTGGTGTGTCGCCGTGAACTATTCTGCTCCCCGGCTCGCGGGTCGCTGTGTTGCCGCTCGCTCCTCTCCTCCGTGAGCACACGCGTGTGACATGTTTTTCCATCTGGAGGGAATCAAAAGCAGTTTTCCTCCATATCCAGTCTTTATGCTAAGCTAACCGTTTGTCGATCCTCTCTTGTAACTCTCAATATGTAAAAACTTTTTATTTTCACAATATGTTCTCACTTCAAATCATTCAAATACAGAATCTCGTTTGTAAAAATGTACTTTTGGCCCAAAGTTATACACTTATTAACTCCTTATAAGGTATTTTCTTAAATGTCCATTAATAGATCGAACATTATGGTAACCAAAGCAATGAATGTAACTTCATTATTTCATAGCAGGGAAGGAATCTTCTTTAAAAAATGAAATTACCCTGTCTATAAATAGCCCATATATATTTATATTAATATATATATTTTGGTACCTTTTACCTGCTCACTTTAGATGTGAATTCATGTGTATTTGTGTAATAACGTCTACGTGTTGTGCGGATGCTGGTCCTGCTGTATTGTCACACGAGACTCTGGGAAAGAAAACAATATTTGCAGATGAAGCGCGCCGGTTTGTGTCCATGTTGAAATGTTTCCAGGCGGCCGCTCATATTTCCCTACGAACATGAGCGTACGTCTGCCGACGTGAAACGATGCGTTTCATTTGACGCTTTCACCCATTTCGGCTGTTAAGGAGTCGGGGAACCTTTTTGTTCATGTCATGGATGCGGTGCGCGCCGTACGCTCCTCTCCAAGCGGATGTGGGCTGTTTAAAAAAAAAAAAAAGGAAAGGAAAGGTTTATGAAAATTAAAGACAAATCGGACACACAAAGTGTATACAAACACACACACACACACACACACACACGACACATCCCTCTTCCCTCGGCGTGTGTCAGGAGGCCATTTGTTTAGGACTTAGTTGTACTTTACAATGGAAATCAAATGAGGATTCAAATGACGGCCACTCACCGGAGGGCCCTTATTTGTTCTGTAACAAATTTCACTCCTTCTTTATCACCTGGTGGCTTCCCTCCCCCCCCCCCCCACCCCGGGGCTCTGACCACACCCCGGGAAACCTGTGGCCACAGTCTCCATTTGCATGGGCAAAGAGAGCAGAGGAAAGGGTCTTCTCCGTCTGCCACTGAAATAACTTGTTTACGCAAACGATGCAAAGGAGATTATTTATTATTCTATTTTCTCTGTGGGCCTGTAATCCTCCCCCCCCCTCCCTCAACGTTGTTATTGTACCGCGTGTTGCCTCAGTTTTAATGACCAGTTGTGGTGTGCGCTGCTGTTTTGGGATAAAAAGGCGGCTCCACCGCCACCGCCGTGCATAGTTTGCCCGTTGTTGTTGTTGTTGTTGTCCTCTGGGTTTTTAATGTAGAGGAAAGGTGCGCCGTATCTACACGTGGACCTAATCGACTAAGAATCGTCCGTGTTGTGGAGGACGTTGTTGCCACAACAACCAACACAAGTCCTCGTCCTCTTTGTCCACAGAGATGTGTTCAGTGTCAATATGAACTCTCTCTCTCTCTCTCCTGCAAGCATCCTACCGTTTTAAAATGGTTCGATGCAGGGTTCATACGGTCATGGAAAACGTGGAAAAGTCATGGAATTGTTTTAATGATTATTTCCAGGCCTGGAAAACTCTGTGGAAAAAAAAAATGTAATCCCAAAAGTTTAATGGTCATGGAAATGTGTTATATTCATACAGGACTGTCTCAGAAAATTAGAATATTGTGATAAAGTTCTTTATTTTCTGTAATGCAATTAAAAAAACAAAAATGTCATGCATTCTGGATTCATTACAAATCAACTGAAATATTGCAAGCCTTTTATTCTTTTAATATTGCTGATTATGGCTTACAGCTTAAGAAAACTCTAAAATCCTATCTCATAAAATTTTAATATTTCCTCAGACCAAGTAAAAAAAAAGATTTATAACAGCTGAGTGTTTGTCAAGGCTCAGGAAACCCTTGCAGGTGTTTCGAGTTAATTAGACAATTCAAGTGATTTGTTTAATACCCTACTAGTATACTTTTTCATGATATTCTAATATTTAGAGATAGGATATTTGAGTTTTCTTAAGCTGTAAGCCATAATCAGCAATATTAAAAGAATAAAAGGCTTGCAATATTTCAGTTGATTTGTAATGAATCCAGAATGCATGACATTTTTGTTTTTTTAATTGCATTGCAGAAAATAAAGAACTTCATCACAATATTCTAATTTTCTGAGACAGTCCTGTATATGTTCATTTACACAGTTTTATTAAAATAATAAACATTTATATAAATATTGTATTCTATCAATCCTTATTAAAGGATGAGGCCGGTTGATATTCTGTATTTTATTTGCTCCGAGCCTCAGTCAAGACCGTTGTATTTATTGACATTTTTTAATAGAGGGGTCTTTCATTTATAGTATTTGAAGTATTTGTTACTATATTTATCTGCTCCAGTGAGCATTTATTCACAATAGCAGGACAATGTGTTTCGTATTTTATTTATGGAGAGAAGCAGCACATCTACAGTGAAATAATTGATTGTGTTTTTAAAAAAAAATAGTTTCAGAACAACACTGGGAATATGAGCTGCTTGGACAACACAGATCTCTATATCAATACTTGTTTGCCCTAGTGTATATTTGGATGGCTTTTCTCCCATCAACCGTGACCAATTATCGTCAACGGTTTCTACTTCGAACACGTCTACCTGTCTCTTGGACCCCATCCCGACGAGGCTGCTGAAAGATGTTCTGCCTTTAATTGGCAGCTCTCTATTAGATATTATCAATGTGTCTCTGCTAACAGGCCACGTACCACACTCCTTCAAAGTGGCTGTTATTAAACCTCTCCTGAAGAAGCCCACTCTGGATCCAGAGGTGTTGGCTAACTACAGACCGATCTCTAACCTCCCTTTCCTCTCCAAGATCCTTGAGAAAGTGGTCGCAAATCAGTTGTGCGACTTTCTACATCATAATAGTTTATTTGAGAAGTTTCAATCAGGATTTAGAAAACACCACAGCACCGAGACAGCACTGGTGAAAATTACAAATGACCTCTTAATGGCAGCAGATAAAGGACTCCTCTCTGTCCTGGTCTTGTTAGACCTTAGTGCTGCATTCGACACCATTGACCATGACATCCTGTTACAGATACTGGAGCAGTCGATTGGCATTTCAGGCACGGCACTAAGTTGGTTTAAATCCTATTTATCAGATCGATCTCAGTTTGTATTTGTAAACGATGACGCCTCGATAACCACCAACGTTAATCACGGAGTTCCACAAGGTTCTGTGCTTGGACCAATTTTATTTACCTTATACATGCTTCCTTTGGGCAATATTATCAGGAAACACTCCATAAACTTTCATTGTTATGCAGATGATACTCAACTATATCGATAAAACCAGAGGAGAGCAACCAACTCGGTAAAATTCAAGCATGTCTTAAAGACATAAAAACATGGATGACCTGCAACTTCTTGATGTTAAACTCAGACAAAACTGAAGTAATTTTACTCGGCCCTGAGCACCTCAGAGATCAATTATCTGGTGATGTGGTTTCTGTAGACGGCATTGCCCTGGCATCCAACACCACTGTAAAGAAGCTTGGCGTTATCTTTGATCGGGACTTGTCCTTTAACTCCCACGTAAAGCAAATCTCAAGGACTGCATTCTTTCATCTACGTAATATTTCAAAAATCAGGCACATCTTGGCTCAAAAAGATGCAGAAAAATTGGTTCACGCGTTCGTTACTTGAGACTGGATTACTGCAACTCCTTATTATCAGGCTGCTCTAATAAGTCTCTTAGGTCCCTCCAGTTGATCCAGAATGCTGCAGCTCGTGTTCTCACTAAAACTAAGAAAAGAGATCACATCACTCCTGCACTAGCTGCTCTGCACTGGCTCCCAGTAAAATCAAGAATCACTTTTAAAATTATTCTCTTAACGTACAAAGCCTTGATTGGTGATGCTCCATCATATCTTAAGGAGCTTGTAGTACCATATTGCCCCACTAGAGCTACGCTCACTAAATGCGGGACTACTTGTAGTTCTTAGAGTCTTAAAAAGTAGAATGGGAGCCAGAGCCTTTAGTTATCAAGCTCCTATTTTATGGAACCAGCTTCCACCTTCAGTCCGGGAGGCAGACACAGTCACCTCGTTTAAGAGCAGACTTAAGACCTTCCTCTTTGACAGAGCTTATAGTTAGGGCTGAATCAGGTTCACCTGGTCCAGCCCCTTGATATGCTGCTATAGGCTTATAGCTGCCGGGGGACGTTTAGGATGCACTGAGTACCTATCTCCTCTTTTTTCTCCTTAGGGATGAATTTTCATCTCTCAATCACACGTTACTAACTCTGCTTTCTCCCCGGAGTCCTTTTGACTTCACGTCTCATGGGGTCATCGGACCCTATGAGACGGCATAGATCCTATCTGCCTGATGGATCATCGAGGTCTGGGTCGTGGAATTCCTCCTCCTGACTACGCCACTGTCCTGTTGAGACTCCGCCCACTGTTGAGACTCCGCCCACTGTTGAGACTCCGTCCACTCCGCCTCTCTACCACCATATGCCTGATGGATCGTGGAGGTCTCCATCGTGGAATATGCCTACTATGAACTATTCATACACTCTGTCACATTAATTGAATGTATTTTAACTCTAAATCTGTCCTTCTGGTCACATGACATCTATTGCATCTGTCCATCCTGGAGAGGGATCCTCCTCTGTTGCTCTCCTGAAGGTTTCTTCCCTTTTTTTCCCCCTGAAGGGTTATTTGGGAGTTTTCCTGGTCCGATGTGAGGTTTTGGGGCAGGGATGTCTGTGTACAGATTGTAAAGCACTCGAGACAAATTTGTAATTTGTGAAATTGGGCTATACAAATAAACTGAATTGAATTGAATTGTTAGTACACACAAGTTTTTTTTTTTTATTCACATCCCTTTATACAACAATAATCGGGTTCGTGAAATCTTATGACAAAAAAAACCCAGAGCAAGTGTAGACTAAAAAAAAATAAATGAAGATAAACTATACAAAAATCACACACAAAATTAGAAAGTATTATATATATATATATATAAGTGTAATAAGAATATACATATATATATATATACAATATAATAATATAAAATATACACTTTTTGAGACTATATATATATATATATATATATATAATATATATATATATATAATATATAAACAATGTAATAAAATATACACCATGACCATAGATATTCACAGAATATGTTCTGGTGTGTAGTGTTAATGAGGGTCTCAGTCCTTGTTCAGCAGCCTGATGGCCTGACTGAAGAAGCTGTCCCACAGAACCATGAAGGTGCCACCTGGAACTGAAAATGGTTCTTCAGAGTGATGCCATAGAAGAACCATTTCCTTAAATAGTTCTTCAAAGAACCTATAAAGGTGTCTCAAAGAATCTTTAAAATGGTTCTTTAAGGCACCATTTATAGTTCAACATATAACCTTTCAAACCAGGGTTTTAAAATAAGATGACTCCCAAGCGTATTGGAACATCTACTAAATCGAGCTGGTGCATAATGAGAGGGAGGAAAATAAATCTCCATCTGGAGTCGACCGAGTACACAAACGTCACGTTCTAGAACGAAGACCACAAGTGGACCGGCTCGAAAAGAATCCGTGTGGACTGGCGTCGCAACACGGTGATGTCATCAAACGTCCAGAATTTTTTTTTACGTATCAAGCCAAGAATGTCTCGTATTTACTTTCGTCCGATTCCGAGCGATCGCGGCGGCTCCAACGCGTCAGAAGTCGTTGTGATTTCTTGGTCCGGGTTTTGAATATTTGGACCGGTTCCGCCGGTCTCTCTGGACGAGGCTAACCCCTTAAAACAACATCGAGGAATGAGAAAGCAGTCTGCTGCTCCCAGCGACAGTTTGTAATCCACACACAACGGCTAATGCCTCTCGAGGCGCCTCGGAGCGGAGCCGCGTGACTGTTGCCAAATATCGCAGCTAGGTGGGGGCCGACGAGAGGATTTAGTTTTTTGATTGACAGCTCGTCTGACATCACACGAGAGCTCGAGCGAATGATGTATGGCACCTGTATGTTTTCACTATATGGAGGTGTGTGTGTGTGTGGCACTGCTCAATGTATACGAAACATTCGTTCTGCTCTCGCTGCAAAAGAAAACTACAACAGAAAACACCAAAACGTGAAAGACTGGTCTGGGGTGACTTTTTGGGGGGAGGCGAAACCTTTTTAGAAGGGAGGGAAATTACAACCTTTGGTTATGTTCTTGTGATTTATGTATGAAAATACATGGTTTAAAAATATTGCCGTTTGTAGAGCGACATGAATTCACGTCCATTTTGCGTTTCCGTGTGTTTTTCTAACAAGCGTGTAACTATCTAACCGGACCGACCGTGTGCGCCACTGTAAATATACTGCTTACGATGTAGAAATGTAGGCATACATCTCCATACGCATAACTCACTGTGTCATTTTATTATTTTTCTTTGGCTTCCAAAGTGCGCTTTAAATCACGGCCCGGACGTAACTACCGGATTGAGTAAAGTTCTACACGGCTACACCGGCTTCTGAAGCATCCGGAGGATCAAAGGCCGAAATAAAAACCTCTTTCAAATCATTTCCTCCGCAGACTCTTTGGGGAACTTGTTTCCAGGGTTTGTGGGTTTGAATCTTTGGCTCGTCGCGTTGCCAAGCGGCAGCGACGCGCTCTCCCTGTTGCCATTTCGCCGACGTCGGCATTAATCCTGCCGCCCGTAGAGAGACGAGAGCATCGACAGGGTCGCCTTGTCACTGTTGTCGTTGGACTCTATTCATGAAGAACATAAAGAACACCTGAATAAATAGACGTGTAGAGTCTCTGCATGGATGTCACTAGCAGGGGACGTCGTTGCATCATCGTTAGGTTCAAGTGTATATGAACTAGAAAAGACTCGTTAATAATGTTATCAATCAATCAATCAATCAAACATCTATTTCAGACTCAAGGTCCAGATCAGGGGTGTCCAATTTATTTCCACCGTGAGCCACATCAGCATCATGGCCGCCTCTTAAAGGGCCGGTTGCACCTGAAACTCTGTATAAAGTACTCCCAACATATTGTTAAATCACTCTTTGCATGTGATTATTGTTTATTTGAGTGTAGAAATATTATACATAAGAACATATATCTAATATTATCACATGAATCCAATTCATTTGAAACTTTCAAATATAGGATAGGAAATTTTTCAGAAATTTCTTCTAAGAAAAGATGTCTTTCAAGCCGTCAGGGGCCACATCAAATGACGTGCTGGGCCGGATTCGGCCCGCGGGCCTTGTGTTTGACACCTGTGGCCCAGATAGTACAAAACATTAAAAAGAATAAAATACACAAGTACAATAAATAGAACTACGAAGCTTATCGTCACACGAATGGACAAAAGTGCCAAACAAAGGACCTTAAAAGAGAATTGATGGATTTCACAAGAGCGGATTGATTTTTAAACATCTCACAGATATGAACGGAAAATCAACGACGGCCTTGAAAAACAAAATGAATACAGCCAGAAATAAGAAATAAAAATAAATAATGGTCTAATGTAAATGAGATTTGCGTGAAGCCTATACTTTCTAAATGACATCACTTTTTTATAGTTCTTAATGTATATGTTGTCTAAATGTTCTTGGTTGTTATTATTATTATTATTACTACAGTACACTTTATGTTGGACGAGAGAAACGCACCAAGGGAAGAAGTGACAGTAAAGACTTTGACATCACTACTTTAGGATTGCAACTAATAACTATTTCTTTCACAATCAATTATCTGTTTATTCTCATATTAATTGTCTTCAAATGGCCGGAGCTTCACAATATTCAGTTTACTATCACGTGAGACAAAGAAAAGCAGCAAATCTTCGTTCAAATTTTGCACACAAAAAAATGTCTGAAGTGATGAATTAATGATAAACTTGTGAATGGATGAATATAAATGTCGAACCCTGGAGGATGAGGACTTCCTCTCTCTCTCTACAGCATCGTCGGCTTCTACAAAGGGATCCTCCCTCCGATTGTGGCGGAGACCCCGAAGAGAGCAGTGAAGGTGAGGAAGAAGATGTGTGTGTGTGTGTGTGTGTGTGTGCAGGTGTGTGTGTGTGTGTGTGCTCACATGTCAGTTTATGAATATTCTTTAACAGCTTTGTTTATCCTCCCTCTGCAGTTCTTCACCTTTGAGCAATACAAGAAGGTGCTGAACCTGACCCCTCTGTCTCCCGGTCTGGTGAGTTCACACACACTGAATACACCCTCACCTGAAAAGTAAACACGGGCCCCCTCGGGGCCCCATGTGTCAAGAAATCTACATTTCTATGATAAAATGCCAAGAATAATGAGTTTGTGTTAATCTGGTGGGGTGTTCTGTCCTGTTTCATGTACAGAATACACGCAACGCACGAGTGGTCTTGGAGAATGTACTTTCTTTTTTTTTACATTCCTGTCTTTACCTGATGACCGTAACGTACTATTTCTATTATTTCTGGCTTAATAAGAAAACTTTCGCCGTGTTTTCTCAGATGGTTTCGATCACATTTGACATATATAAAAAACAAATTGGCTTTTCTGGCAGAACAGAAGGTGATCTCTTAAGAAGTGAGGAGTGAAAAGTGCCTGAAACAACACGGGCGTCGGGTTTGAGGCACAAACCAAAACATCGAAATATACGTTCAAATGTCAGGTGAACAAAAGGAACCGGGTGTTTTTTTTCTCCTTTTTTCTCACTTTTTAAATAGAAACCTGAAAGTTCTCGCTTCACTTAGATGTTGGACTTTATGAAGTGTGTCATTTAGGATCAGCTGATGGGGGCGGTGCTAATGACCACATGTTGCTGAGCCTCCACCGTGTGAGCCGGAGTCCACTTTACACTTTCTGCAAAGGCATTGGGACTGGCGGCTTTACAAAATAAATCATTACAGAGTTGAAGGTTAAAATCTGGTTTAATCCACGCGGTGTCTGCCGGTTTTAATCTATATGATATCGATAACGTCGGCATGTCCATCAATATTCGTAATGTACATGTTTTTGCGGATGATAGTGAAATTGGATCAGCACTTTAAATGGTAAATTGAGCTAATTCGATGCAAAAATCCAGTATTTTTATAGGAAAAAGTCCTGTTTTACATTTCATTGTAGGAAGGGGATTAGAAACCTTTCTTTCTGTGTTGGATTATGTCGACGATAATCCGAGGCTGTCAATCACTCCTCTGGAGACGGGATTACTGACATCCAACATGGCGGCCATCTTTGTCTCTGAGGGAATAATAAACTGATTCAAAAGTTTAGTGAGAGCGTCTATTGATTTTTGGCGTGACGGTTAAACGTGACGTGTTTGTGTTTCTGTGTTCCTCGTATACGCCGAGGATATTTCAGAAAGCATTTTTTTTTTCACGCTCTTGTCTGTGTGTATGTATATTAACATTTTGGGTATTTCCTTCTATTTCTGTCATTGACATTAGCATTATTTATTTAGTTAATTCTCTTTTCTATGTACTCAGCACTCACTTTTTATTTCAAACTCAATTTAACTTCCTGTTGAAAGTATATTTGTGTGTGTGTGTATGTATACATATATATATATATATATATATATGTGTATATATACACATGTGCATATATATACATACATATACATTTATATATATATATATATATATATATACATACTGTACATATACATATATCCGTCACTTAAACCTCAAGTCCGAATTGGAGTGAAGCCAAAATAATGTAAATTATGACCCAGTCCTAATAAACAGCCGTGTGTGTGTGTGTGTGTGTGTGTGTGTGTGTGTGTGTGTGTGTGTGTGTGTGTGTGTGTGTGTGTGTGTGTGTGTGTGTGTGTGTGTGTGTGTGTGTGTGTGTGTGTGTGTGTGTGTGTGTGTGTGCAGCGGTTGTTGATTCTGGAACATGGTTTACGCCTCGGGCCGCGAATCCACAAGTTGCTTCATCCACCTCTCCACCAATCTGGTTCCTGTTACACCGAGTCAGAGCGAGACAGGGGTGCGGTCACCACACACACACACACACACACACACACACACTGGCAGCCCACTGTCAGTCGTGACGGATGGCTCACCTGTAACTCAACGAGGAGGGACGCCCTTCCTCGCCTTGTTTTCACAGCTATTGGTGGAGAAATGTTTACCTGTCCCATCCATCACTCCTCCGTCCTCCTCCTTCTCTATCTCTTCATCCTCCTCTTCCTCAAGTACCCCCCCCCTTCCACACACACACACAGAGGCCCTCACGTATCAAGTACTGTATTCACATACAATCATGAGTGCGAGTGAATTAAGGATTGGTTCTCTCTCTCTACCTCCCACCCTCTTTCCCTCCCTCCCTGCTATTCAGCGTGGCCCAGCTGAATGCCTTCACTCTGATTAATGAGGACACGCGCAGTAATAATACAAATAAGGAATTAAAATGCGTGGCGGCTGGCTGTGTAAACATGTCTGAGAGGATGGGTCCCGGAGCCCTGACAGCAGGATAAAGAGGCTGGAAGAGTAATGAGCTCTAGACACGTTCTTGACGTGTTCCCATTACGCATTACACACACACACACACACACACACACACACACACATACTCTGCCTTCATGCAAATACATGCAGTGTCGCAACCTCCGCTCCTAATCACATGTCAAGGTTATATACATGTGTAATAACACACACATGTGCATGTAGTGGACGAAATAAAGTGCTTTGGTTATCCTTAAAAAATAACTTTATTATTGTGTGTTTTTTTTCCTGTTTGAAATGATAAATCTTAAACGGCTCACATTCCTTTTTTTCTTTTTTCTTCTTCTCTACCTTCACTTCACCTTCCTCTCTCTCTCCTGTCTGTCTGACACCTGACATTTTGACAAATGATAAGAATCGCAGGTGTCGTCAAACAATAATGACGACGTCGTCGAGCGTCGGGGGAGGAGGAGGGAAGGGGGGGCGGGGCAAGTTTCTGAACACTACGATTCACCGTCAAGCTCGTGTTCAGTGACCGTGTTTACATGCATTCGAATAACTGGCTTAGTCGGACTGAAATCGAATGATCCGTTTCATGTAAACACCTTTGTTCGACTATGTGCGGTCCGACTACGATCCGATTAACACCCCTGGATAACTCGATCCGATCCGGTTGATAATTCGACTATCGCGGCATGTAACGGTGAATTGGATTAGGAACTGGACTTTGCATTTTTGCGCATGCTTGAGATCCCTCCTCCCTCCCTCCCTCCCATGTCGTGACCCGGAAGTCGAACGAGACGATAAATTGTCACTGCCGGGAGCCTGGCCGGCAGAAAACAAACAAACAACGCTCTGGAGAACACAAGAGCCACCACACATGTCTGGACCGAAGAGCAGACAGAATTTATGCTTATGTTGATGTTGTTGTTGTTGGTTGTTGTTGGTGGTGGTGAAGAGGTCAAGCGGAAATGGCTGTATCACCACGAGTTGTAATGAAAACAGCGTCGCCTATCGTATCGGATATGACATGCTTTCGGCCAATGATTCGAATTACTCACTGCCATGTATATTGGGATAACAGCAGATCCCCCAAAAGATAGCATAGTCCGACTAAAGCAAGATTAGAATGATACCATCATGTAAACGCACTGACAGACGACTTCCCTCAGTTCGTCTACTCTGCGAATTATTATCTGCACATTGTCTCTCTCTAAATCAGTGGTTCTTAACCTGGGTTAACCAGGGGTTCAGCTCGTCCCTCTAAGGGGTTCAGCTCGTCCCTCTAAGGGGTTCAGCTCGTCCCTCTAAGGGGTTCAGCTAGTCCCTCTAAGGGGTTCAGCTCGTCCCTCTAAGGGGTTCAGCTAGTCCCTCTAAGGGGTTCAGCTAGTCCCTCTAAGGGGTTCAGCTCGTCCCTCTAAGGGGTTCAGCTAGTCCCTCTAAGGGGTTCAGCTCGTCCCTCTAAGGGGTTCAGCTAGTCCCTCTAAAGGGTTCAGCTAGTCCCTCTAAGGGGTTCAGCTAGTCCCTCTAAGGGGTTCAGCTAGTCCCTCTAAGGGGTTCAGCTAGTCCCTCTAAGGGGTTCAGCTAGTCCCTCTAAAGGGTTCAGCTTGTCTCTCTAAGGGGTTCAGCTAGTCCCTCTAAGGGGTTCAGCTAGTCCCTCTAAGGGGTTCAGCTAGTCCCTCTAAGGGGTTCAGCTCGTCCCTCTAAGGGGTTCAGCTAGTCCCTCTAAAGGGTTCAGCTCGTCCCTCTAAGGGGTTCAGCTAGTCCCTCTAAGGGGTTCAGCTCGTCCCTCTAAGGGGTTCAGCTAGTCCCTCTTGGGGGTTCTTCGAGTCACCCGCGGGGGTATGGCGAGTCTTTCTCAGGGGTATGGCGAGTCACTCTCGGGGGTATAGCGAGTCTTTCTCGGGGGTTCGGCGAGTCACTCTCAGGGGTTCGTCAGGGGTCACGACACACACAGTACCGCCCAGTTCACACTACCAATGTTGGGCCTTTTTGTCACTTGTAAAAAAATTCTACAAGAGCGGCACTCGCCGAGGTGAAGTGGTGCATTTCTGAACTTGTATCTGAAAGGGAACGGCAAACGTCCCGTTGACTCGCAGTAAATATTCATTGTGTTTTTGTGAACACGGTGATGTTGTGCACGAATAAAATATATACCTACGTTCTGAAGAAATCACATTTTATTTTTCCAATGACGAAGCGTGCAGGGTTCAGAACCTCCACTAGGGTTCAGAGCCACTGCTCTAAATGTCCCCCTCCCCACCCCCTCCCTCCTCTCCCCCTCCAGGCGCTGTCCGTCGCGGGCCTCGGCGCGGGCCTGACGGAGGCCGTCGTGGTCAATCCGTTCGAGGTGGTGAAGGTCAGCCTGCAGGCCAACAGAGACTCCTTCACCAAGGTTCGATGGAACACACGTTTCTCTCGCGGTGTTTTCCCGCTGTCATGTGACGCGTCTTTCTCTCTCTCTCTCGCTCCGCAGCAACCCTCTTCGTTCGCCCAGGCGAGGCTCATCATCAACTCTGACGGCTTCGGGGCGCGCGGCCTGAACAAAGGGCTGACGTCCACACTGGGACGCCACGGGGTCTTCAACATGATCTACTTCGGCTTCTACTTCAACGTCAAGGACGCCATTCCCTCCAGCCCGGTAACGGAACCCCCCCCCCTTCCCGACCTCCAGGGCCGTTGACAGACATTTATGGGGGAGGGGGGGGGGACCGCAAGTGTTTGATAGTGTGATTAGTTTCGGAGGAAGCAACAATCAAGAGAGGAGCTTGTGAGATCAGGCTCCGCTTATACCTCGTCCATTTCCATCATGGTCATAACATCCTCAAAGTTTCAGGTTACGCATCCGGCGGCCCAAACAAGAGTTGATTTTGTTTAACGGGAATCGTTGCCATACGGCCGTACCGGAGCGTCAGATCAACTCCGGTGGACTAATTGGAAACAGGCGACGGCTGTAGAGACGGTTACTGCTGGATTTTAAAATATATATATCCCAGCGACGCTTACACAGAGGAGCAAGTCGTCCTGTCTGTAGCCCGATATCACAAATTACAAATTTGCCTCAGCAAGCTTTTACACATACGACATCCCCGACCTTTGACCTCACATCGGGTCAGGAAAAACTCCCCAAAATAATTTTTTAAAAGGGAAGAAACCTTCAGGAGAGCAACATAGGATGATCAGAAGCAATAGATGTCATGTGACCAGAAAGAAGCATTCCAGAGTTACATGACAGTATGGATAGTTCGTAATAGGCGTTGTCCACGGCGATGGAAGCCGACTGGCCGAGCCCACATTTATTCGGCAACATGAGCAACGAGCTCGCAACTCAAACGTGTCCGCAGTCAAATTTTAAAGCCGGGGCCGAGCTCCTCGTATCTCGATTTGAATGTCTGAGAGGAGGAGGAGGAGGAGGAGGAGGAGGAGGGATAAGCACACTGCCGTCATTCACCAGTCGAATGTAGCGAGGAGGTGTTTGCTCAGGGGCTGTTAGGAAGTGGGTTGATGGGTGTACTTAAGGCTGGGGGGGGGGGGGGTTACCCCCTTTCCCCACATCCTCACTTTTAAAAAAAAGAAGAAGAAGTGGGATTAGCTGTTGATTTACCTCGACTCTCAGGGTGTCCAGGGCCCCGGACCACGAGAGAGGCTGCTGTCATTTGTAAAAAATATCCCGGCCAATTAGCTGTCAGAGCTCTCTCTGCAGTCTGGGCTCCTCTGGTACAGTAATACCCCTGTGCCGAGTCACAGCCCAATTACACAAATTGTCCCCATATGCCTCCCGGTCCCTGTTTATAACCCCCCCCCCCCCCCACACACACACACAAAAGAACATGTGCTTCTGCTCAGCCAATCAGAATGCAGTCAGGAAGCACTAATCTCTTCCCCTCCCCCCTTCTCCCGCTACCATAAAATGATCAGGGCTTTCCTGCCAGCATTGCCCCCCCTTCGCGCACACTTTAGCCAACATCCACATAAAGACTCCATGACACCACTTTGTCTTTATTGCTGTATGTTCTATGCTCTTCTTATATTTAGGGTGATGGGTATTTAATGGATTTTTTTTCTTTCATTCTTCCCCCGCCCCCCCCCCCCTCAGGACCCGACCCTGGAGTTCATGAGGAAGTTCGCCATCGGCCTGGTGTCGGGCACCATCTCCTCCTGCGTGAACATCCCCTTCGACGTGGCCAAGAGCCGCATCCAGGGGCCGCAGCCCGTCGCCGGGGAGATCAAGTACCGCACCTGCTTCCAGTCCATGGCGCTGGTGTACCGGGAGGAAGGGTACGAACCGGGGGGGGGGGGGGGGGGGGGGAAGAATTAATGAGGCACTTTGTCTGCTTGATAGTTGGTCGTGCGCCATAAAAAAAAACCCGAAGCTGTCAGAAAACGACGGACGCAGCAGCTGCAGCGGCGGGTTCGAACGTGCGGTGAGAGTTTCCTCGGAGGAGTGTGTGAGGAGTTCGATGCAATTGGAAAACCCTAAAGCGGCGGACGTTGCATTCAGGGCCGCGTTCCCCCCCCCCCCCCCGTAACGTATTTTTGAGCCTCGGAGATGGCCGGCTCCAAATGGAGGCGTGTTGTGTTATTCTAGCTCTCGCCCCCGGGGCTTTCCACTTTACCTCCGTTCCGCTACACAGCGAGATGTTTGTAGTTAGTGGACGAATGAGGGGGGGGGGGGGGGGGGGGCGGGCTGGAAGAAACGCCGTCATCGCAGGGGGCGCGTTGGAGGGTGCCCCCTTTTCTGCCACATCCAGCCTCCCCCCCCCCCGCCCTCTAACACAACACAGTCCCGGCTAATTAGTGGTCCCTATGGGAGACGTCGTTAAGCAGACCCTAACAAGCCGCGCGGCGCTCCGCGGGTCAATCCAATCAGACACAGAGCCGGGAGGAAGTGGGTCGAGCCTTATTAACGCCATCAGTGGCGGGGGGGCGGGGGGGGCGGGGCCAGAGCGGCGGAGGCCGGCGGCTACCGATCAGCTTGAATGCATTAAGGAGCGTTAGAGCCCAAATATGTACCTGACGACAGGATGACAGACAGACAGACAGACAGACAGACAGACACACAGACACACAGACACACACACACAGAGACACACAGACAGACAGACAGACAGACACACACACACAGAGACACACAGACAGACAGACAATAACACCACACTTTGGCCTGTACACACATGCAACTACCCACACTGAAGGTATAAACCTATGAAAGCTGTATTATGTTGAGGTTCAACAGGTGTGTGTGTGTGTGTGTGTGTGTGTGTGTGTGTGTGTGTGTGTGTGTGTGTGTGTGTGTGTGTGTGTGTGTGTGTGTGTGTGTGTGTGTGTGTGTGTGTGTGTGTGTGTGTGTGTGTGTGTGTGTGTGTGATTAACTCCCTGTATTGTGTCTTCAGGTACTTGGCTCTCTACAAGGGGCTGGTGCCCAAGATCATGAGGCTGGGCCCAGGTAACAAGAAAGAGCTCTTTATTCTGGGGTTTGAAGCGTCCTCATAGTCACTGGTTCCACGCTACGGCAGATGAACATGTTTGAATAATATTGAGATTGGTTGAAATAACTGAAATATAAATATATATATATATATAAATATATCTGGGAAGTCTCAAATGATTAATCCAGACAGCGCTTCCCAAAACACGTCTGGTGTTAAATTAAACGAGTACCAGCACTTTCCAATGAAACATCTCAGACATATTATTCTATACTCTAGATTATATAGAGTGTGTGTGTCTGTAAGTGTATGTATGTGTGTCTGTTTGTCTGTGTGTGTGTGTGTGTGTCTGTAAGTGTGTGTCTGTGTGTGTCTCTGTGTGTCTGTGTGTGCGCCTATGTCTCTGTGTGTGTGTGTGTGTGTGTGTGTGTGTGCGCCTGTGTCCCTGTGTGTCTCTGTGTGTGTGTGTGTGTCTCAGTGTGTGTTCCTCTTTTATTTTGTACACACAATATATAAATATATGTTTTAAGTTGTTTCTGTAGCCTTTAAACGTAAACATCGTGAGCCAGAACCACACATCACATGACACTAAAGCTCCGTTCCTATTGGCTCTCTCTCCTCACAGGTGGAGCCGTGATGCTGCTGGTGTATGAATACGTGTCCGGGTGGCTTCGGATAAACTGGTAACCACAACCAACAAATAATGAAAGGAAAACCTCGACACCGACACCGAGTCCCCGACTCAGTAAACATCTTCATGGGAGGAAACAGCTGCAATATTTGAAGTACTTTAAAAAATGAGAAACCCTGAAAAGCTTTCTTCTCAATCATCTTCCTGTTAGGACTGACAGCGTTTTACTTGAACTCAGTTTTTTGGATTTTATTCCAAAAAAATAACATTTCAGGTTTTATTTCACAGGGATTCATACATTCTGTTTTCCTCTCAGCGGTTATGAAGTGGGGGCCCAAAACATCCTCGATGAATATGAACTAAGAACAATGTTTATGATGAATATGAACTAAGAACAATGTTTATGATGAATATGAACTAAGAACAATGTTTATGATGAATATGAACTAATAACAATGTTTATGATGTTATCGTGAGCAAATATTTAGGGCCAACTTTTTTTCCGGGGCTCATGATGAAAAACAAATTAAGAAACGCCGAGGATGGAATGAAGTTCTGGGTTACGCAATGATTATATTGCGCGTGTGTGTGTGTGTGTGTGAGAGAGTGTGAGTGATGTAACTAACACACATGGATGGGTCTCATGGATCATCCAATATGAATAATAACGAGATATATTACTGTTATTACACATTTAAAGTCGGCGACACACACACACAGTTTGTGTGTGTGTGTGTGTGTGTGTGTGTGTATGTGTGTGTGTGTCTTAACCCACAGCACTGAGCCGTACACTCTATATTTTAAACTAACCAAACAGTCTCAATAGTGCCTTTACTGATAGAAGAATTTCATCCACGCACCGATTATCGTTCTGGCCTATTGTAGAATTAGTATTTTTAAACCATAAATATTCTTTTGCATGACTGATATCTTTATGTAACCTCTTATTTTACTTTTATCTCCATGTGTATCGGTGACCAAATAAAATAAACCAAGCCATATTCAACTCAGGCCGAGCATTGTGTTGTTGTTGTTGTGTGTTTTCAGCTCGATACAGTCGTGTACCACCTTACCCCCCACCTTATCTTATCACCCCCCCCCCCCCATCAGAGCACTTAGTAGCCTGAGGGCTGTCGGCTGCATTAGCCTCAGTAGCTTTAGTGCTAAAACAACAAGCTCAAGAAATGCAAATGTGGCTGCAGGAATGGTGTGTGTGTGTGTGTGTGGGGGGGGGGGGAGGAGTTACTGCACACATTCCCCCTTTTGCCATTCTATCTCTTACGCAAATATGCAAACAGACACACACACACACACACCTGTTGGACAGCCTTCGGGGGTAATGTCTCTCTCTCTCTCTCTCTGTGTGTGTGTGTGTGTGTGTGTGTGTGTGTGTGTGTGTGTGTGTGTGTGTGTGTGTGTGTGTGTGTGTGTGTGTGTGTGTGTGTGTGTGTGTGTGTGTGTGTGTGTGTGTGTGTGTGAGACTCATCTCGACCTCATCTGGCAGCAGCTTACGTTGAGCCACGTCGCCGTTTGACAACCGTCATTAATGTGGGAGTTTCTCTCTCTGCCAAAAAAAATGGAGCGGCTCCTGTTTTTTGGGTTGGAAGATGGGGGGGGGGCTCGCTGTGATGGACTAGCAACTGCTTCTCGCAGACTGATGCAATTGTTAGCGCTTAACCTGTCCCTCTCTGTAATGGAGTGCCGAATGCATGTGTGTGTGTTTCAGACTTGACAGCGTGTAACGCCGGTCGCCATAGCAACGGGCCTCTTCGCCTGAATTCCCTGCTCATCGTAAATCTTCCTCCTCCTCTTGCGGCCCACATGTCCTCCTCAACGTCTCCACTAAGACCGGCAATTAGTGTGATTAATGATTAATATAGACGTTTAAAAATGGGCGCCACACACACACTCCAGTGAGCAGCGGTGATTTCGGGGAGTTCCGTGTGCACATGCCAGAGGACACGGAACCAGACGTGTTCGACCGCCCCGTGTTCTGTGTGTCTTCACCTGGGTGCCCGACGTTGCTGTTTTAAGGCTCTTGAGAAAACAGTGTTCGCTCTGCTCAGAGAAGTGAAGATAACCACGTGACACGGGGAGTCACACTCGGCTTCATTAATTATAAACACGTGGCCCCCCCCCTCCTCTATTTCCCCCTCCGCCTCCTGCAGAGCAGACCGACTACCAGAGCTACGACGATTATGAAGAATTTTGGAGGAGCTGCTCCTCCCGTCTAGAAAACACGCTGCTGCTATGTTTTCTTTATTTTTTTAAATAAACTGCCGTCAATTAAGACGACCGCATTTTAATGATGATGGAGGAGGAGGAGGAGGAGGAGGGTGGCTGTACTCGGTTAGGGAGCTTAAAGGAAAAGCTTTGTTATGCCTTATTGTGTTTGTGTGTGTGTGTGTCTCTGAGTGTGTGTGAGTGTGTGTGTGTCTCTGTCTTTGTGTGTATGTGTGTGTGTATGTCTCTGTGTGTGTGTATGTGCGCGCGCACATGTGTGTGTGTGTGTGTGTGTGGGCAGGCTGAGCTATACAGAGAAGGAGAAACAACAACAACAACAATGTAACGACATTTTTCTGCCCCTCAAGTCGACCATCATGTGCTGTGCAGCTGATGGAGAAAATGAAAAACAAGGGGGGGGCGTGGCCTCGTGCCCCCCCCCCCTCCCTCCCCCGGGTTCCCTGTGCTGTGGTTCACGTGTACGGTCAAAGAAACACCACGATCCCCCTGAGCAACGGGCCGTGACCGCTGCCTGCGGACGGCGTGCTTTCCAAGTCAAATCAGGCTGCGTGTTGACGCTGCAGAGACACGAGGACACGCCGCTGTCGGAGCCTCATGTAAACGAGGAGCAGGCGAGGCCCTCTCCGGCGAGGCGAGACGGGGCTTGTCAGACACGCTCACCGTGTAGCTCACGTCTCCTTCGCCTCTCGGAACTTACACAAAGTATTTGGGCACACGTGTCATTCGTCGACGGGCCGCGTCCCCTTTCCTTTGTGACGGGCGCGGCGGGGCGGCCTCCGAGGAGCCTCTTGCTGTGGTTTTGGTGTTTGGGGGTCAGATGTCTGATGACCTCGGAGACCGCATGAGGCCCAGCACACTATTTGTGAATCTCCGAGCTCCACGACCTCCACGAGCTCCACGAGCTCCACCCTCACATGTCAATGCCTGAGTCCGAGATAAACAACATCTTTATGACTTTAAATTATGACACTTGTCATTTGACTTTTGCTTTTATTTACACAAGGAAGTAGTTAAAGGAAGTAGTTTTTTACAAAAGGAAGTTTAAGGAATTATTTATTGACTAAAGGAAGTAGTTAAAAGAAGTAGTAATTTACAAAAGGACGTAGTTATTTACAAAAGGAAGTAGTTATTTACAAAAGGAAGTAGTTATTTACAAAAGGACGTAGTTGTTTACAAAAGGACGTAGTTATTTACAAAAAAGGAAGTAGTTATTTACAAAAGGACGTAGTTGTTTACAAAAGGAAGTAGTTGTTTACAAAAGGAAGAAGTTATTTACAAAAGGAATTAGTTAAAGGAATTAATTATTTGCCGAAGGAATTAGTTGTTTACAAAAGGAAGTTTAGGGCTTTGAAAATCATACAGTTCTCATAAGATATATACATATATATACATATATATATGTATATATACACGTGTATATATATATATATATACATGCATATACACTCATATATGTGGATATGTATACAGGACTGTCTCAGAAAATTAGAATATTGTGATGAAGTTCTTTATTTTCTGTAATGCAATTAAAAAAACAAAAATGTCATGCATTCTGGATTCATTACAAATCAACTGAAATATTGCAAGCCTTTTATTCTGATTTATTGCTGATTATGGCTTACAGTTTAAGAAAACTCAAATATCCTATCTCTAAATATGAGAATATCATGAAAAAGTATACTAGTAGGGTATTAAACAAATCACTTGAATTGTCTAATTAACTCGAAACACCTGCAAGGGTTTCCTGAGCCTTGACAAACACTCAGCTGTTATAAATCTTTTTTTTACTTGGTCTGAGGAAATATTAAAATTTTATGAGATAGGATTTTAGAGTTTTCTTAAGCTGTAAGCCATAATCAGCAATATAAAAAAATATAAAATGCTTGCAATATTTCAGTTGATTTGTAATGAATCCAGAATGCATGACATTTTTGTTTTTTTAATTGCATTACAGAAAATAAAGAACTTTATCAAAATATTCTAATTTTCTGAGACAGTCCTGTATATATATATTTAATAAGTTAGTTCAAACTATTTATTCCTTCAGCACTGAGCTATTCGTCTGGCATAAATGTTTATGAATTTAGAAATGTCCATATTATTAAGTGTAATGAGGTGAGATTATTTTAATGACTTAAACATTTAAAATAATTTCTTTATGCGGTGACTTAAAAACTGATGAACTTCCCCCAGTGAGCCGCGAGGGCTCGGTCATAGAAAAAGCAGCTTTGCGTGATCATGGACGTATATTATTATTATTATTTAATATATATATATATTTTTTTTTTAAGCAGTTTCCTGCGAATGTAAAACAAGCCAGACGGGCAACAATAACCTGGATATACGTCTACCATTAGAATATAAACTAAATAATAATAATAAAACAACCGTCAGACTCCATGAAGACCAATAACAGCCAAACAATTTAATAAGATACATTCAATTCATTGTGCAACATTTGCCAATTAGTTAACGCTCTCGACTCCCAACATGAGACCGAGGCCGACGGTGTGTGGACGTACAGGTGGAGGTGAGCTGTCATCATTCAGCGTGAACCGTGATCTAATAAATAAACTTCTCTCTCACGGAGCTCTCCTGCTTTACAGCTACTTTTTTTTCCTTTTCTTTTTCCGGAGAAGTGTGTGTGTGTGAGGGGGGGGGGGGGGGGACCAACTCTCCATGAGCCGAGTTGCTTTTAAGAAAGAAAAGAGGGGGGGAAAGCATACAAACAAACAAAAATATATATTTTAAAAAAGACAAAAAACAAACATTTGCAATTATTTAAGCACCCTGAAAGGTTTCTTTTCCCCTCTTTGATTGCGTACTCGTGAAGTTGTGATACGTTACCCCCGATTGCCCACAGACATTTTTGCAGAAGTTTTGCAAGAAAGAATCTCGAGAGGAATCGTGTTGATGGATGGAGGAGCGGCCATACATCAGTCCTTCAGTACACCTGTCTGTCCTGCACGGCTGTTGGTTAAAAAAAATGTATTCCTTGTGTGTCTTTTGGTCTGACTGTGTAGGAGGAAGAGGAAGAGGAGGAGGAGGAAGGAGGCACAAATATGGGTCCTGGGGGCCGAGGCCTTGTTGGAAAAGAAGGCAGCGGGGAATGAAATGAAGCCACGGGGGGACGGACAGACTTGTTGTCTCCTGTCCTCTCTGTCTCTCACAACCCTCCTCCCCCTCTCTCTCCCTCCCCCCCATCAGTCATCGATGCTCTCTCTCTCTCTCTCCGGGTCGAGGAGGTCACAGCTGCGGGGAGATGGCGCACTGCCACTGGCCGGCCGCCGCCATGTGGGAGCGGTCGCACAGGCCCACGTGGTGGCGCTGCACGCCGTGCAGGGTGACGCTCGGGTGGTGGGAGGGCGCCAGGGAGGGGTGCTGGGCGCTGTGGCAGAGCTGCTCGCTGTGGGCGAGCCACTCGGCGTCTGGGGGAGAGAGAGAGGGAGGGAGAGGTCAGCTGAAAGGTCACCGGTGACTCAGTGTTGGAAATCGCAGATTTGGCACCATTTTCAGTCTTTGTGCGGTTTCACCTCACAAAGTGAACACAAACTAGACTGTCACACACACACACACACACACACACACACAGGTAGACGTGGTTGTGGTGCAAAGCTGAGTTAAGCTGCAGAGGAAAGTGCACGAAAAGAATAGTGATTGAATTAAAAACAGCAGAAACTACAAATACTTCTAACGTACTTCACCAGCTGCCGCATTCAAAAATATTCATATAAATGTATTTAACCCTTGTGTTGCCTTAGGGTCATTTTGACCTGAATCAATATTACACCCTCCCCCCGCCTTAGGATTAATTTGACCCCATTCAATGTTTAATGTCGGTGTTCTTTCGGTAGTCAACAAACAAACATAAAGTGCCTCACACTTAAACTTGGAAAACAATATTAATTCTAATAATTTTCTGGAGGTTTTAATTGCTGGCGTCAAATTGAACCCAAAGGGTAAAATATGTTAGTAAATATAAAGGTAACAGGAGGGTGAAACATTGAATCGGGTCAAAATGACCCAAAGGCGGGGGGAGGGTGTAATATTGATTCGGGTCAAAATGACCCTAAGGCAACACAAGGGTTAAATATATTTATATATATATTTGTTCCCTATTGTTGACGAAAGTATGAATGATCAAGTGTGCGCGCTCTCGGGCCCCTGCATATTAAAGATCGATGCATGCGTGATCGCTCGCCTGTCTGCGGGACGTTTACCTTTTGGGGGGGGCACAAAACAGATGTCATGGGAGATTGAGAGTGAAAGGGCAGGAAGAGGGGAAATATGATAGAGAGTGAGGTGAACATGGGGGAGGGGAGGGGAGCATGAATGGGCTTTTTGCTCCTCTGGCACAGCGACAGGACTTAACTTGAGGAATTCACCAAAGCGTTTCGGCGGGGAGGCCGAATTTCTGTCGCATTGGGTGGTCCGCGACTACCGAGGATTATTTTCTAAAATTGGGAATCTTTTTGGGGGGAATTTTTTATTTTTTGGAATTCATTGTCCACAAGAGTCGCTGAGCGGCTTCTTTAAAATAGATATTTTAAAAGAGGTGACGTGTGCTCTCATCTAGTTTGGTGTGTGTGTGTTTGGTGACTGTGTGTGTGTGTGTGTGTTGATGTGTGTGTGTGTTTGGGGTCTGTGGGTGATTGTGTGTCTTCACGTCTTCACTCATTTTCAGAAGCAGCCACACAAGCTTTGAGCTAAAATAATATCTTTTTTTTCCTTCTTTCTTTAATTAAAACAGTTGGAAAAAATGTGTATTACACAAAAGGAGGATCACTTGTTCCACTAATTAAAAACACCACACACACACACACACACACACACACACACACACACACACACACACACAACTAGAGTATTGCGCAATCCAGAACACTCTGTCTTTAGAAATGGCAGCACAGGCACATCCACACCTGTCTGACACAAAGTCAACAGCATTAAAAAGGTTTCAAGCATCCAGTTATGGCCCTTATCAGATTGACAGATATGTGGAGATTATTGTATCCACCCCTAAAGTCCATATACTTTCATGTATTTTTAAATTTTGTATATCTTATAATTTAGACATTTTTGTATATCTTATAATTTAGACAGATTCATTTAATTGTAATATACATATCCAATTATATTAGCATATATATCATATCCTAAAAAAAAAGTGTGTCTTCTATTTAAATAGGAATCTTTAAATAATGTGTTTAGGTTACTCTTGTTTTCTTTAGTCTTTTTTAATAAAATAATAATAAATAAATACTCGTGTTATCGTGTTTTTGATGGCTTCTTAACTCGGAATCTAAAACAAGTGAAATCTGAGCTGAAAATAAATGAAATCCTCGACGCCATTCATCCAAATAATTACAACTCAGACGTATTTGTCACGCTCTGAGTACACTGTTTATATTTCAGCTAAATCATTCGAACTATTTAAAAGCAAGTCATTTAGTGAGTAAAACTATCAAACATATATATATATATATATATATATATATAAATATTGTGTATATATCACTATAAATACATATATATATATATATAAATATAGTGTATATATCACTATAAATACATATATATAAATATAGTATATATATATATATATAAAGATATAAATAACCTTTGAGGAAAAGTCCGTTTTTAAAGTTTCAACCGTTTTCGAAGCTCCGAGCCGTCGCGCGCACGGAGCTCGTGACTCGACCTTAAATCTATTTTAATGACGCGCCTCTTCTTTCCCCCCTGAGTGTCCCTTGGGTGCCTCTGCCCCTCCAAACAGCACCTATAGGGCCACATGTTACCAAGCCGCAGCAATCAGCGGGTGGGATGGAGGCCGGTGATGCGTTCACTGTCCCATTGTAATAATCGTACCTCACGGAGAGAATAAGAAGTAAACGACACTTTATTTAGGAAAACTCGGAGAAAAACTGAATTGCTATTCAAAGACTGTTGAGCTCGACTTTATGTTAATCCTCCACGTTTATGGTTTTTGATTTATGGCGGAGCTCGACTCCGAAAACTGTCATTTATGGAGACGCTATTTCTGCTTTTAATGGCTCACTTCTGTTTTTTGGGACCGGGTTGCCTCAGATCGCCGGTGTCATCGGCCCCGTCGAGAAGTGACAACTAAATGTATTTTAATTTAGATGTGTAACGAGAATCACGCGCCCTGTCAACATAAGAGAAACAAAGAGGCGTGCGCGCGCTCCTTTAGCCCTCCATTTAAATCTAGAAAACCATAAAATAAAAAGCCTGAACAAAACGTCTAAAATGTATTTTGTTTCGAGAAAAAAAAATCTCAATATATTTATGGAGTATAATATATTGTATTTATTATAGTTAGAATAGGGAAAACTAAAATTATTTTAAAATAACGTGAGTGTGTGAAATTCGGCGTCGATTTTGTGTATTAATCTACTATGTGTGGGTACTTGCATAATAATAATAATAAATACTAATAATGTGTAATGGGTCTGTATTAAAGCAAATAATTAACTGCTGCATTTTTTCGCAATAAATCTGAATAAAAGACAAATTATGCACAAAGTAAATGTTCCTTCATGCAGCTGAATGTCTCGCGCTGAAACAAACCAACATATTAAAATACTGAAGGCCCATTAACCTTTTAGTTTGTTGACTCTTATTTGTGTGTCCATCCAGTTTCTGAGTGTTAAACACGCCTCAATTATTATTAAAAAAACAACCATATATAAAGCTTGTGAACAAGACTCAAGAGAATAACTATAAACCAATCTATATAACCCACTAAATATTAAATGAGCTACACTCATGCACACAAGCACAGACCACGCAGTAGCTGCACAGCTAGTACAATAATACGTTATTTTTTAGGAGAGCAATAAAGCAAAGCTATTGTTAAACTATTATGAAAATACCAAAAGAGAATAAAAGCCACTAATGTTAAAAATGAAGTGTCCATATATATATATATGTATATATATATATATATATATATGTATATATATATACATATATATATATTTTAACCTGTATGTATTTTGCTTTAGCTTCTGCGGGTTATCCAACTGCACGTGACTAGTGGAAAGCTTAATAGAGGGAAATTAGTCCCGTTTTGTAACGCTCCATTCTTCTCGCTTGGCGTGGATGGACTATCACTAACCGGAGGGGAGAGGGGGGGGGGGGGAGAGATTTTAAGATTAGGAAATGACCCGAGTAGGCCGCTGCTTCTCATGCATCGATCAGGCTGTATAGCCATGATGCATTAGAGCATGAGCCCCGTGACATGTTGCACGGTTATTTGTCCTTTTTACGCACACATGGATCAAACCGTCCAAAGAGCTTCCGTGTGCGTAAAGTAGTAAATACAACCTTTTTGTATAATCATCCAAGCAAAAATATAAGTTGTTTTGTGTCTGATGCAATATGTGTAAAATCTGTGATAGAGACACTTTTGTACTCATCTGCTCACCCTTATTATCAGTACATTTAATGTATCAATACGTGTGATCAGGCTTCGAAATTTTGACTTTTGAGAGTAATTTGAAACGTCCCCCCCGTGCCTTACAATATATATGTCATAGGGTGACGTGTGGTTTTCTATGTGTGTTGGTTCCCCCTGAGGACCAGATGGAGTTGAAGATGAGAAGTGAGGCGACTCGGGGACGTTTCAGCCCACCAACGCGTCTTCCTGTCGGGGGACAAATTCGATTTACTCCGCCGTCTCCCTCCATTGTGCGTGATGGTTCCATTTAGGAAAGCCCACCAAAGTCATAACTCGATAAAGATTTTTTTTTTTCTTCTTCTTTTTTTCTTTTTTAAATATATGCGTTTTGCACATGTGGAAATAGTATTTTTTGGATATACGGAAAAAATAATCCAGCAATTTAATATAAATGCGTAGAATAACTCTCTTCATGTGATTAGTAATTCTCCACATATTGTCCTGATTTTTTACCTCCTATACTCCACATTACAGATTAAGATTTTAAATCCTTTTTTCTTTTCTTTAAATAATCCCATGACCCTTTGGTTGCACATGAGCTCTCCCCAAACGGAGGCCCATACTGTAAAACTAAAGCATAAAACACACACACACACACACACACACACACACACACACGCACACATACACACATCTGCTAATAATTTGGAAATGCACACATTGTTTAGAAAAAGGCAGCTTTTCCCCAAACACATTCCTCCCCCTTGTGAATATCTGCCTTACGGGAGGGTTGGAGAGGAGCCGGGACGCGCGTGTCTGTGTGTGTGTGTGTGTGTGTGCGTGCGCGCGCGCGCGGTAGCCATGAATCCTGACAGCATGGCCCATGACAGCGCGTCGCTTCCTGCCACTGGAAAACAAGCCCGAAGAAGAAGAGCGAAAAAACCTTCTTCCACAACACCGAGCCGGCCATTAACACTGATTTATGCCGGATCCCGTTTCACTGTTTCCAAACCAGTTTGTGGTCTTCTATTTGCTATATGAGCGCGAGCCTGGCCAGCCACACCTGGCACGTGACACGCCTAATATATACGCGACAATCACACACACACACACACACACACACAACGTGCAGCACTTGGAAACAACGCGTCTTTAAAGTGTGTGTGAGCCGGCTTTTGCTCTTTTTTTGGGCCCGAACAAAAAGAAAACTGCACGCACACACACGCACAATGTCTGGCTCCAATTCATGGCACACATTCAGCACACCTCATTCTGATGCACTTCATCTCACCGCCTTCCCCTCCGCTGTCCCTCTAATATTCCACATCCGCCTCTTAATTATTACTGCGAGCCGGACCATCTGTTTCTGGACTAACTTGCCTGCCTTTCAAATCAATATCAGGCGGCAGGTCAACTGGTATTTAAGCTCTCTCTCTCTCTCTCTCCTTCTCTCTCTCCATACATTGGAGTTACTTTTAGAAGTCCTTTACAAAACAAACAATCACAGTACCTCAAATAGAGGAAAAAAAGGTGCATCCGCTTTCTCTCTCAGACACACATTCGCAGTGTCGCGCGCGCCAAACCAAATCCTCTTTATAGTTTTTAAATGTAGTGCAATAAACACAAATGCAAAAACAAAAAAAACCATCCGCGCCGCCGCCATGCTTACTTTGTTGCTCTGTAATCGACCGTATCCCCAGAATATCTGTCACGGAGTGCGAGGAGGGCCATATCCTGTGCATGGCCATGTGTCCGGGGAGGGTGGGCATGCCGGGGGGGGTGGGCACTTTGGACGTCGGGTATGAGTACAAGTGGTTGTAGGGTATCGTGGGTTGCGGGTGAGACGCCTGCTTGCCCGACTCGTATTGGCTCTGCTGGGAGAGATTCCCGATCTTGTTGCGCAGGATCCGGCTGATGGAGCTCACGGACGGCAGGTTGAACTTGTCGCACACGCCGTCGGCGAGTAGCCGGTCCCGGATCTCCCAGGCAAAAATCCCCGGGTCCCTCTGCTTGTATGTCCGTATGTGCTTGACCACGGTGGGCGTGGTGACCCGCGGCTTGCTGCCCCCGATGGCCCCCGGGAGGATGGAGCCCGTCTCGTTGTAGCGCGCCAGGATCTTGCTGACGCAGCCGTGGGAGACGCGCAGCTGCCGGCTGATGTCGCAGGGTCGAATCCCGAGCTGGGCCAGCTCCACTATCCGGAGCCGGATCGCGTTGGGGAGCGGCCTGCCGTTCACGAACACACCGCCCAGTTGGTTCACCTCACCGAAGGCTGGCTCTGGTGTGGAAAACAAACACACACAGACACGGGCGAGACGAATGAGACAGCGGTCATAACCGAGCAAAAGGCTTTAACCCGGGTTAAACCACACGTTTAACAGGCTTGATATTTAATCAAACATATATGACTTAATTCATTCAAATATGGCGAAAGTGTCATTCATAAAGTTCACCGTGTGACCAAAACTATTCCACTTGTCTAAATATTTTTTTTATAGCCTACAATTCAACCATTATGCAAAATCACATCTTTTTAAAATGTTTACCACACACACAGACATAATAAAAAAGTTGTACATTTAAAATACAAATGTATCACTTTAAATTGTGCGTAATGTGTTGGGTGTAAAGCACCAACCCATGGCAGAGATGTTACTGTGCGCGCGCGGGCTAGAGAAAAAAACGTCAGATGGAAAAAGTCCGAACTGGTGCGTAAAGGTGACACATGTCACATTTCAGTCTGGCGAAACGGAGCCGCCAAAACGCCAAAAGAGCTGCATCTGACCCCAGCGTGCCGCGCGCTGCATCCCCTTCACAAGAAGAAAAAAGACCCCCAAAATAAATAAATGACTACATTGAACTCACCCATCGCGTTAAAGCCGCAAACGAAGAACACGGCGTCCGGATTGTGCCCCCTGCGTGGATCCTGCTCCGCGTCCAGCGTGTCCGCCGTGTCCGAAAACCGCGTCCAAGACAAAAAATAATAATAATCTTCTTCTTGCGCGATGAGGAACAAGAGGGACAAAAAGCTCGATGTGTTTCCTGACGCCGCTGCAGACAGGCTTACATTTCAATCCGTGGAACCGAGGAGGCAGGACTTCCAACGCGTCTCCCCTCCTCCACGCTGATTGGCTCACCCCTCCGGTAAGACTTTCCAGATTTCTCAGCGCTGCGTCGCTATTGGCCCAACAAGTTGTGCCATGACAAGTCCACGGAGACCCCCCTCACCCCCCCTCACCCCTCTCGTCCTCCTCGTCCCGCTCCCATCAGAGAGTTGGTGGACATGCCACCATGAATGCGTTTGTTATTGAGACAGATATGGCGAGTAAATATCAAGATTTTGGATCTCACTCCATTTTTTCCACCGTGATGTGGCGCTAAATAAAATAAAAACATGCGTAAAAGCTCCAGAAACCATCACCTGAAATAGATTTTTCATAACAAAAGCGCAATATTTTTGCTATTTAAACCCACATATGACGTATAAAAATACATTCAATCTTCCATTTTAGGGATTTTTAGTTTGTATAACCGGGATGAAACCTTTCCAACCCCAAAACCATAAAATAATAATACTTCAAGACAAAAAGGTTTAACACCTGAGTCTCCACGACACCGCCACTTATCGTGCACGTGGGAGGAAATGAATGATTGATTTTTGAGGTTTAAAAAAATTATATCTCACACACGTCTCCATGGTGGTGTTGCTCTCCTTTACGCATTACGCACCGACGACCCAAAACTAATCCTTCACGCGGGGATGACCTCGAGCTGGAAACGAGGCGGTCAAACTGTTGGAGGGGGAAAAAATATGAAAATGTGAAAATAAATGACAGACGTTATAGTTTTTAAATCCCACGTGCCAATAAGTATAAATACACATATCGTGTGATTTATTTCGACGTGCGCAAAACGAGCGTCACACTTTCTTTAAAGCGCTCAGCAGCTTTTCCACCTCTTTCATTTTTTTAAACTGCAAATCCATTTCATCTGCATTTGGGGCTTTTGTTTTGCACCAAATGTTGCCCTTTTCCCCCGGTTTGCCAATTATTATGCTCTTACGGGCGTTGAGGCATACAAAGCCTCTTGCATACTAAATAACGTGTAACGTCTTAACTTCGGAGACATAATTAGCGTCCAGGCTCAAAAAAGGGCCGCAGATTTATATTTGATATCTTCTGAAGAGATTATAATTGTGCCACTTCTCCGCGTTGCGTGTCGCTGTGCAGAAACCTCACTCGCAGAGCAATAAGAAAGATTTGTTGCTTCCCGACATGAGGAACAAACACAGGCGGTAACTTTGCGCCTTCACTCTCTCCTCAGTGTTTGGACAGAGGCTTTGTTTTGTTGCTCGTGTCAGATTTAAATAATAATAAAATAAAAAAAGACTACGATGCATGACTGAAGCTGAAGGGATCACCGTGCATATGTAAACATCAAACAGCGCAATTGTATATGAATATTGTTGCAAACCTCTGCTGACATTATAAACATCGACGCGCGCGCGGGCCCGGCGTGTACACGACTTGTCGGGTCCAGCTCCGTGGGCTCGATGCTGCCGGGGCTCCTGCACCTTTCCAGGATTTAGGGGATTTTCAAAATGTGCACATATTACATTGTGTGCCCTTTTAACGCAATTCCCTTGAAAGAGGCGCATGCGTCCACTTTTTGTTCTTCTTCTAGAAATAGTTTTATTTATATTAATTTTACTCATAAACAATCGACTTGAGGTTCTTAGTTTAGTGAGTTTGAGTTTCTCTTATTTACCAACTCAGTACCCCCCCACGTGCCCAACCCTGCTCAGCTCCCACGCCACTAATGTGTCCGGGATCATGTTTACGCGCGCGGGGGGCGGTAGTGCGTGCTGAACTTGTTTCCACTGAGGTTCCTCTGGTGGCTGAAATAACAACAGGTCAGTGGGATCAAAGGTCTCCGCAAACTGCTCCATCTTCAGTATGTTTGTTGTTGTTGTTGACTAAACGGACACCTGAGCTTCCTCGTCTGCTTTCACCTGAGGACGCGGCGGCCGCATCACACGCGTTTATTATTGACACCTGAAAAATACAGTGGAAATACAACCATGCAGGTTATTGAATTATACCAACAACACAGAGTCTGACAAATTATGTGATTATTACTCTCGAGGCGAATCCCCGAGCAGCGATTATTCTTATTATGACATTATATTAAAGGTTATTATATTAGTATTGTTATGATGTGTTATGGGGTTGAAGGCGCATTGCTAATAATGATATCCAGACTCCGTTCGGCTTGTCACATTGTGCAGCTCCACAAGTCCAAACTCGTCCATGTCGAGTTGAATTGTTCAAACCGCCCGTGAACGCAACGCATCACTTGTCAGACAAATTGTGTGGACTCAAAGCTTCCACTGCAGATCTCTGCAGGAGACGATGGATGCCCTCATCACGAGGTTGCTGTGGATTTGGCAGCGCGCGCTCTGCATATTCTCCCGTGGGCCTTTCCATAATAATAAGAATAAGAATAATCACATTGTAGCAAATTGTTCAAGTTCAAATGTGCTGCAAATTAGAATATTATTATGGAAAGGGACAGATTCCTATACGTGTCTAACAACTAAAATATGTCGGAAATAAATTTTACTTTTGGTAAATCCTGCAGGAGGTTTGATGGATGGGACGATATGGCGTGCACGTGCACCGCGTTTCCGTTTTTGTGTGCAAAGGAATTAGCATCTAAAAGCACGCACCCGCGTCTCACTGCGCCTCCACACGCCATGCCTTTTCACTTTCTCATTTATCTTTCTTTAAGATCTATGTTTAATATCTTTAAAAAGTTATAACATTTTTAAAATGCGCTGAAATTATTTTAAAAAATAATGACGAAAACTTGTGTAATAAGAACATGCCATCTCTATTTTATGTAGTTAAACCCTTGAATATGCATACAATATATTTTATATTCAATTAAACTTCATTGTCACTGCGACAAGTCTGTAAAGTGCATATTAATTTACATAAATAATACAAAATGAGGGTTTTAACAGTGTGATTATATATAAACCAAAGACAGCTCAGTCATTAATAAAGAAAATTAAAATAATGAATCTGTGGAGGGTTTATTTTTTCATTCATCTCTTTTGTTTACACATTTCTTCTATTTACCTTCTGTGTGTACAGCAGCTGTTGCAGCAGCTGGACGGTGTGTTGTTTACTGACCTCGTGTACCTCTTTACCTCACAGCTTTCTTTCAGGGAGGAAAGTGTTTGCTTTTGCTCCATAATTGATTTCACGCGCAACAAAAAGAAAGAAAGAAGGAAGGAAGGAAGGAAGAAAGAAAGAAAGAAAGAAAGAAAGAAAGTCCTTCTGGGCTCCAGAAGATGGAAGAAGCGAGTTGGAGATTCTTCTTCTTCTTCTTCTTCTTCTTCTTCTTCTTCTTCTTCTTCTTGTTGTCCTCGTGCTTTTCTTTACATCCCATGGTCCCCAAATGATGAAGACTTTGAGAAGATGCCCCACCAGCAGGATGAAGAGCAGAGGAACTCAAACACATCACGGTATTTAGATGTCATAGTTGACCCACTTCATTCCCGGATGTTTCCTCAAATGAAGCTCTCCAACGTTACACTTGTTGTGAACATTACGCAGCGCGTGGAGGTTTCACAGCTCGCGCCACCACGCGCAACATCCACGTTTCTAAAATAAATCCCGCGGCGCGTCTTTTTGTCTCCGAGAGGATAGATAAGTATATTGCGCCGCGTGAAAAAAGGTGATCCGTGTCTGTTGTCTCCACGACGCGACGGGGACATTAATACATACATCAATATAAATACCTGTCCTGGTTCACGTGGCTGGAACCTTTTTCACCTGGAGAGTCTCAGGTCGTCGATGACGTCTCATCGAATAAAGACACCTTCAATATTTAGCGGATGTGCATTTCCGTTCCCGCCTCCAGTGCAGAGCACGGTGGCATCCCGATGTTGTGCAATACAAATAAATTAAAAAACGTCGTCCTCGAGAGCTTCACTTCATAAAATCATTATCTCAAAAAACACGAGTCTCATAATCGACGTAATAATCTTCATCTCAGAACCTGTCACATGCATTTAGTTCTCTTGATGATGATGATGATGATGATGATGATGATGATGATGGGATTCAGCCATCAACCACCTGTTTCACCAAACAGTTTAATATAAGCTTCGATCTATTAGACCCAGGTCAGAAATATTCCTGTAATAAATTATGATAAGTATACTAAATATTAATTATCTCTTTGTGGTGATTCAATCTCTCAATAAACCAAATTGTATCTTCATCTCTCACGTCTGCATGGTTAAATTAACATAAAACATTAAGAAGTAAGAACAAACTTCTTCAGTAAACTTAAATGTTCAACTCCATTATGCAAAGCACACATGAGACACACGTGATACATATCCGAGGTTAAAATATAGTTTAAATTACAAAAAATCCCACATACACTACCGTTCAAAAGTTTGGGATCACCCAGACAATTTCGTGTCTTCCATGAAAAATCACACTTTTATTTATCAAATGAATATTAAATATAGTCAAGACATTGACAAGGTTAGAAATAATGATTAATATTTGAAGTATTAATTTTGTTCTACAAACTTCAAGCTCAAAGGAAGGCCAGTTGTATAGCTTATATCACCAGCATAACTGTTTTCAGCTGTGCTAACATAATTGCACGGGTTTTCTAATCAGATATTAGTCTTCTAAGGCGATTAGCAAACACAATGTACCATTAGAACACTGGAATGATAGTTGCTGTAAATGGGCCTCTATACACCTATGGAGATATTTCATTAGAAACCAGACGTTTCCACCTAGAATAGTCATTTACCACATTAACAATGTAGTGAGTGTATTTCTGATTAATTTAATGTTATCTTTATTGAAAAAACAGTGCTTTTCTTTGAAAAATAATGTCATTTCTAAGTGATCCCAAACTTTTGAAGGGTAGTGTAAATCTCAATCCTAAATTCTGGCATTTAGGATTTAAAATGTGTCTCTGCTCTAATTTTAAATAATAATAAAATAATATTTCCGATACAGAAAAGAGCCTCTAAGTCTATATATATATATATATATAAACAATATCAGTCATTTGAGTTTGGGGTCATTTTGAGAATCTGTATTTTATTATTATAACAATCACATTAATATAAGTGCTATATAAATGCTATTTCTTAAATTATATTAGTATTAGTATCATAGCTGGAGTAAGGACTATATTCATAATCACATTTAATCTATGACGACATCAGCATGACTTTGCCTCAAGTGTGCCGGAAACCCAAAACTCTCAAAAAACACTTTCTTCAACTATATTCCAGGAAAAAAAGAAGTAGCCGGAAATGGATTAAGATGCGTTGACTGTAATCCGTCAACTGATTCGTGTTTGTGGTTTAAAATAAATAAATACGGTGTGTTTTGAGTGTGTGTGTTTTGTGTACACCGCGCGTGCAGAGCCGTTCCACGATTATTGGTGGGAAGAAAAAGAAAACCTTAAAAAACCCTTCTGTGTAAATGTTCCTGCGGGAAATCCAAGTCACCACTAACAGGTTATTATGGGGACGCGGAGGGATTTCTGCTTTCACAGAGGAGTGGGAGGTCTGTCATCTCATACTCACTGTCCCCAAACAGCAATACGATACACGCGTGCGCAGAGTTAGTGTGCGTGCGCGTGTCTGTGTGTGCGTGTCTGTGTGCGTGTGCGTGTGTGTCTCTGTGCGTGTGTGTGTGCGTGTGCTGCTTTCAAGGCCCAGCCGCGCGTGTCACCTAAAACGCGCCACTAATCCGGGTTAATATAAGGCGCAGAGGAGAAGTGGTGTCGCTTGATACAAATACTATAAGACTACGTGACGCTTTAATGCGCCGCTATACCTTTGCGCTACTTTTTCTTAAAACATTTAAATGAACAGCCCGCGCTGATGACTCCTGTAACCTCTCTGCAGCCCGACCGGCGGTGACACCATTAAAGTCCTCGTGCAGGTTAGCGCTCCTCGCGGTAACTTTAGTGCGGCCTTAATGAGGACGAACGCGGGTTAACGACTATGTAGTCGTGTTTCAGAGGCCGGGGTCCGGGTTCCAAGGCGCATGAGGGACCCCCAAAAAAAGAAAAAAAAGAAAAAGAAACAATATTTACGACACTTTTAAGCATACATCACTTTGACATCTGTTCGTCTGGCACATGGCATCTATTAGGATTAGATATTTCATTCGGCCCTAATTTGGAGCGCCCTTTGTCCCGAACTAAGGACAAGGTGGGAGGGGGGAGGGGTGGGGACTTGAACCCTTTCGGTACGCTTTTACGCGGCGTTTTTGTCCTTTTGTGCCGAAACGTGCAAATGGGGTGTTGATGCAGGCCGCACCGCCGCGCTATGCGCCAAACTCGAGTAGTTGAGTCGCATATATATATGCTGTGAAGTGTAATATAAATCCAAATCCATGCTATGACTCAACTACTATATATAATATATATATAAACGTTCATTAGTCAATTTTGGGGCACACGAGCGTCAGATTTTTTTACACAATGTTATAAGATTACCGAGCGGGCTGCGAGCTCAATATCCCCCAAAACAAACAGGGTCAGATATGTCATGCTAGAGAGAAGTGTGCCCTCTGATGTAGTTTGTGTTATTTAATTATCGACAGTGGAGAAAAATAAACGAATCAAAATTGACAAATTATATTGATGATAAATGAGATGGAAGAAGAAAATAACTTTTCAATCCAGTTATTTCCCCGTTCAGGTGTGCGTGACGTCACTCTTTCTGCTCAACGAAGAAGAGAACAGTTCACGGGGTTGAAAGCGTTGCCGAGGCCCTCCGCGAACCTCCCGGCATGCAGCGCGGTGACACTCCCAATGTGAACATGCGGCTGTTTTGCGTTTTTATTGTAGAAAAAAAGAAAAGAAAAAGAAAGTTAATGACATGTTAGAGAAATATGAAGCAGTGTGTGCGCTGCCAGCCGGATCAGGTACATGAGGGGAGTTGATTCTTTCTGCAAGAATGATAATATCAAGGAGGAACACACGGCGCGCGCGGAGCAAACTGCTCGTGCCGCGTGACGCGTCTCCTGGCAGCGGATGAAGCAGACATGGACTGTGATGTGTTTCCTGCACCTTGGAGCGTCTTCAAGGCTCCTCCGCGAGTCCTCCGCCGGTCGGAGGGTCAAATATGCTGCAGAGTCGCCGCGGCCGGACGGCACGTTTCTTCCAAGAGGCGGTGGCGCCATCTGGTGGCCGTTTGGGAATCACACGTTCAGACGTGAGAACAACTTTTGAATATTAAGAACTTCTACAGCAGCGATTCAATAAGTACTCGTATATCTTACTGAAGGAAAAGAAACAATAAAGCTCTGTAAAAAAAATACTTTCAGAATATTGAAAGCTTTATATTCAAGTAAAAGTACAAAACTATTAATTTACATCTAAGTATTAAAGTAAGAAATACTTTTATGGCCCATTTAAGATCCTGTGATTGTATTAGAATAATATTACTTATAATTTAAAGTAAGCAGCATCTTAACGCTACTTTATATACTGTTGGATATTTCTTTATCATATACATTTAAAGTAAATTCTATATTAAAAAAATAGATATAAAAAATCTCCCTGAAAGCCGAACAATAAATAAATAAACCCGAAAACCCGAAAAAGCAAAAGATAAAAAAACTTCCGAACACGCCAGAATGATATGTCTCTAGTTATTCACCAGATAGTATATATATATAGATATTATTATATCTATATTATTAAATTATTGATATACAGACAATAGATTTATTGTTTTGTTAATAATAACTTTACCTGTAAAGTCACTCATAACTCCAGCTGTCAGATAAATGTAGTGTTTGTGTGTGTGTGTGTGTGGGGGGGGGGGGGGAGTACAATATTTATAGTATATAAAATTATAAAATGGCATAATTATATGTCTGTTTACACAAACGTGTATATATCTTCATTTATTTTCCTGCATTTTTCTTGTAAATGTGTTTTTGCCTTGTAATGATGGAAAGCGACTAAATACATTCACCAAAGTACTCAATTCAGTACAATTCAGAGGTACTTTACTTGAGTATTTCTATTGTATGATACTTTATATACTTCATTACATTTAAGAGGCAAATATGCCACTATATTAAATCTCATTGCCACAGTTAATAGTTACTTTTCAGATCAAGAGTCTGCCTTAAAATGAAGAATCAGTCACAATTAAATCTGCCTTTTATAATAAATATACAAATTGTGCACAGTGATTACTTTTAACACTTTAATGTTTTTGCTGCTAATGTATTTTTACTCAGTAGGATTTTGTATACAGGACTTTGCATTGCAATGGAATATATTATTTTGTCATTGTGGTACTAAAATGAAAGGTTCCACAGATTTATCAGATTCAATATATATTTCTAACACGAGTGGAGGCATCAGCCGCCTCGTGTCCCTTTGGCTGAAGCTGTAAAGGACCCAGTTTCATCCTTTCAGAGGACTTCCCTCTCTGATTCCCTCGTTACACTAAAGGTCTGGCAAATCCCATGTGTGTCCACTAGAGGGCAGCCGAGCACCACACACATCCAGTCCGAGGCTAAAGAAGCCGTTCGAGCTCAGGAAGTGAAACACAGACAGGTTGTTTCCCTTATTTCATGTTGCAGGATAGGATAGCCATGTTTATTAGTGAGAGAGAGAGTTATAATGATCACAACCTTTTATTTTATTTATATTATCTCCAAACCTAAAGTCATAAAGTCTGGAGGAAATGATGAGTGAAGTGAAACCGCTCCTTTTAGTTTATCATCCATGAACTCTCATTTCATCAAATGTCTGCAGATGGAATAAGAAATATTATTATTATTGGGGCCTTTTTTGCTAATGCTGCTATACTTTTTTTTAAAAACAAGAATAAGCATATTTACATTAAATGGAAGTGAGACCAAAGATGCAGTATTGTTCATTCGAACAGTCGATAACTTTATTTGTTGGGGTCTTGAGTGGGAAGATCTTTCAGGTACATATTGTTAACATGTATTAATAAGTGTACATGTTGTTTCTCCATAAACAAAGTGAGTCTTCAATTTAGAGACTTTTGCGTTAGTTTATTTATTAACAAAATGAAGTCTTAATATTTCCTCAAATGCAAAAAGTGTCAAATTGGAGCAACGGCGGAACGCTGCAATAACTTTAATTTTGGGTCATCGTGATAAAACTTAAAACAATTATTTTCTTAGAGGAAACATTGTGGCCGTCAATTATCCTCCGGGATTATTTCTCTCTTTATTTCAACACAAAGACAAGTCGGAATGTATTAAACCAGTCTGAAATACCATTGAAAAGTTCCCCTTTAAAATATCAAACTATATTTAAACTTCAAAAAGTCCTTAAAAAGAGCGATAAACTTGTCTTCTCAAGTGTCTTTTGCTCTTAAAGTCCACTCTCCTGTCGTGTAACTCCTCGTTGGTGTTGTGGCCTCAAAGCTCCCAGTAAACAAACCTCATGTTGGACACAGCTGCCCCGGGATGGAGCCGCCTCACGAGACCCCCAGTGCATGAGGCCCCCCCCCCGGAGACCCTCGCCCTAATGCTCATGGTACTTACAGGACTCGGAGCGGCAGGTGCAGGAGCGTCGCACTGACACACTGTGGGTTCCATGTGACGGTCAACAGATAAAACATCCATCAGGCTTCAGCTGGAAGATATACCGACTCTCACTTGGATGATCAGCGACATCGGATTTATTAAGCATTGCTAGATTTATTCATACCTGCTTCACGATAAATGGTGGAATGAGAAGACGATCTTCTCACTTTTATATCACTTTATTTTGAAGGAGAGCTCCACGCGCTCTCGTCTGCTTCATAATCATCCATTTCATTTATATATAGAGCTTTTTAAGTATCCTCAAAGACACGTTACATGTTACAGTAACACATCGTACAGCTAGAGGGAGCCATTCAGGGTTAAGTGTCTTGCTCAAGGACACATCAACTAGGGCGGGGATTGAACCGACAACCCGCTGGTTGAGAGACGGGCCTGCTAACCATGTTGCCAGTTGCCCTCTAGCTCACAGGTGCTTATGGGATGTATAACGCTGCATGTGTGTGAAAGGTTGTCGCTCCAGTGTTGCCTCGTGTGATGTCACTTGAGGCAAGTCATCGTCACATCGCACTGAAGATAGAAGTTTAATAATGATCATATTTAATACATCTGAGTCTCTGTGGCTCATCTCGAGGCTATTTTTTAAGTAGCATAACAAACTGTCTCATGGTGCATTGTGGGTAATGTAGTTCAGTAAGAATAATTGGAATTTTAAAAAGTCTCTGTGCGTTGATGTTGTGCTGTTAAATAGTCTTAAAATATATATTTTTCGTCAGTCGGAATCAAAGAAGTTTATTGATCATCAGGAGGGAAATCTGCACGTTACAGTGGCTCTTATCAATATAAGCATAACAGAATATAATAAATAAATAAAAGACGATTTAAAATATAGATAAGAGGGTTTTGTAAAGGAATATATAAGTTATGTACTTGCTATATAATGCAAGTATAAATTGAAAAATATAGATGCCGTATTAATGGAAGATAATGGATAGATATGTTCTGTTTTTTATACTTTTGTTAAATGTTTAACTTTATACAGAAGTTTTCTTGTTCCTTTCCTTCCTGTGGATTATCTTTTTATTCTTCTGCACCAAACCAAAATTATAATATTATTATAAATATTATAAAGTCTTCCTTCAGCTCAAAAACTGCCCGATTGTTAAAGATCCTGAATGTTTATAAAGCGGATCAGATTCTCTCCCTCATTGAAAAAGTTGAAATGCAAATATTTTAAAATCTATTTTGAAAGTGTAACTTGTAGACACACACTGTGTATTCTGTGTCTGTGTACTGAAGGTTTGGAGCCTCCTCCTCTGCGGCCATTGAGCCCCTCAAATTAGTTGTAATGTCAAGAGGTCGTACACTCGTTCATGCAGGTCTTACAATCTCATTTAAACTTTCCGCCCTTTCAGCAGATTAATGTGAAAAGAAGTTAAACTCTGCACCGTGAAGCTCAAATATAACAACACAGTGCCATGAAAAGGAGATTAAATAACTAAACGTGTATATATATATATATATATACACGTGTTGAATTACAAGCTGACAAACATTGGATGTTATAGAACTATCAGTTCAGCTGCCTAATCCAGAACCACGAGAGAGAGAAAAATCTGCATCTGGCTGAGAAGGGGATGAGAGCCCAACAACAGAGTCAATATTTGGCAGTGGAGAGCTCTTGGAGCTGCAGAGGACCCTCTCCGGCTGAAGCCTGCTGGGTGTTAAATAGATTAAGTGGCTGCCGGCTCATTGTGGACAGAGAAATTCCCGCTCTTTGGACATGACTTGTCTTTTTGCCTTTGCGTGTTTTCTGCTCTCCAAATCGAGTGCCCTCTGTAAACCATCCACTCCACGCAGCAAACCCGCGCCACTGTAATCCTGCTGATGGTGTTTGTCAACCCGCTGGTGTTGTAGGCTGCTGGCGTATAAACACATACGATAAGTGTTGCAGAAGAGGGGAGTCGGGCCTCTTCCAGTGAGATCACATTTCCTCTTAAAGGATGCGTAATAGTGTTTGTTTTGGAGACGTGTGCGTAAAAACGCGCGTTAAAAAAACAACTCGATAAATGTTGATCCTGGGCTGATAATACAAGGTCTCTGGACGAGCAGGATCCCGAATCACACGTGTGATATTGCTTTGGACTATCCAGACTCGGCGGCAGTCAGATAGCGTCCCCCGGATCCCATTCAGCTCTATTCAAAACCATGACAACACAGAACAAGCTCGGGTTTATCCCGCAAAGTTAAAGGACATTGTGTCCAGGGCGTCAATCAAGCATTATTGCGGGACTGAACAAATGCAAAAATCTTGACTGGAACAAATGCTTCCAACGGGTCTCGGACGCGGGGCTACATTTGCCTCCTTTTGTTCCCCCTCCTCTGGTTGGCATGTATTTGTGTTCCCTCGCGTCCGACCACCCAGGACGACCCGGGAGGCATGTCCACCGCCGACACTCTCCTCCTCGGCCTCTTGCACCTCGCTGAAGTGGATGAGGGCCGATATCAATATCAAATACTGGGGGGAGGGGGGGGGGGGAGAAGCCCCCCACATAAGGCTGGATTCACGCTTTGCATTTAATGCGTTTTATATGACAAGATATCAGCCTGTAGGCGTCAGATTGGGTGGAAAGGATGAAGCCCCCCCCCCCTTATTATGAGAATAAGCCAATCTGGAAAGCTGTTCATGTCAATATAAAGAGATGTAAACCAAAACAAATGTGTTTCGCCTGAGAGATCTGCGCGTGAAGCGTGATAAATTACCAATAATTCATCCTAATTAGCAATTAATAAAATATTGTCTCTGCTCCAATTTGTCAAAAGCTAAATCCGCCATGTTTTGCCACTGTAATTTTATTATTATAATTTTTTTGGTAAAAATCTACTTTAATGTATTTGTATACTGCCAATGTGCCTATATGACATTATGTGGTTTACTATAATATTCTATATAAACTTTTTATCTAGAGTGTTTGTACAACAGCCTTCACATTATACAAATACATTAATACACATGTCTATTTATTAAATGTTAACCCCCCCCCTCATATAACCATAAATCATCCACAAAACTCAAAAGCAGAAGAATGTGGCGTTGAGCTTCCCCTAAACATGTCAGAGGAAATGTCCGCCGCCGCCATAAACCTCCAAACATCCATTAATAGGCCTCTAATGGACGTATTAGTTAAACCAACTCGCGGGCATCACGCTAATTGCATCACTTTGTATGCAAATGCCGGACACGGCGAGAACAAGGGGAGGAGGGGGAGGGAGGGGAGGGGGGTTGATGATGGGGACGGGCCTCTGTTGTCAGTTGCCACCCAAGACGTGATTCAGCTCCCAACAATCACCATTATCTGTCCCCCAGTCGGACGATACGGGACGAATCTGTAATGATGACGAGTGTTTCCTTCGCTCATTGTTGAAGCTTCTTCTTCTTCTTCTTCTTTTTCTTCTTCTTTTTCTTCTTCTTCTGCTTCTTCTTTATACTACCCAGAGCGTCATTGGCACCGCGGCCATTCGGGTGCTCGTCGGTGGGCGGAGGCTTTATAAGTGGTGTTTGCAGCTTATGGAGTGCTTGTTTGCGTAAACACTCGCAGCCCCAGCGCGCGCACACACACGTTTGGTTTCCGAGTTGGGTTGTTTGGACACTTGCGCGTAAAGTGGAGAGCATCCGCTTCTCTCCTCTTTGGATACATCGAGCCTATACTTTTCTCTTTTTTTGTTTAAACGCTAAACAACCCCCCTCCCTCCACGGACATCGCGATGGCCACCCCGACCAAGTTCAGCTTCTCCGTGAGGAGCATCCTGGATTTGCCGGAGCGGGACGCGGAGGCGGCGCCGCGGTCCTCCCCGCGTTACTCCTCCTGCGGCTCCTCCAGCTCGCCCTACAGCTCCTGGATGGACTGCGACCGGAGTCCTTGCATATGTGAGTGCATCTATATCCCTAATCTAGAAACATGTGTCTTTTCTATTTTTTTAAATTATTGCAGTTTATTTTGGAAATCGCAAGGAATCTTTATCCATATCGCATAATATATGAATGGGAGAACATGATGTGCCCCACTGATTGTATATTGTGTTTATTTTTATTTTAAAAGCTTTATTTTGGAATTATTAGGAGCAGATAGATAACATATATATATATATATATATATATATATAAATGATGATGGATGTGGATAGAATGAGTACTGAAGGAAGGCTAAAATGCATATTATCTTAATATTTCTATATGAATTCGGACTAACCAGCATTATGTAACCCTGCGTCTGACGAGGCAGTCTATTTTTTATTTTGAAATCTTTATTAGGAGCAGATATATAATATATGGATACATAATGGATGGATAGTTAAAGGATGGATGGATGGATAGACTGAGTACCTGAAGGGAGGCTAAATGTGTATTATCGTAATATTCATATCTGGACTAACCCGCATTATGTAACCCTCTCAGCGTCTGACGAAGGCAGCCTCGAGGCCTCCCCTCACTCCACCAAAGCCGACGACTCGTCCGCGGACTCTGAGCCCGACAAGAGCAACAAGAAGACCAAGAAGCGCCGCGTGCTGTTCGCCAAGGCGCAGACCCTGGAGCTGGAGCGGCGCTTCCGCCAGCAGCGCTACCTGTCGGGCCCGGAGAGGGAGCAGCTGGCCCGGCTCCTCGGCCTCACCCCGACCCAGGTGAAGATCTGGTTCCAGAACCACCGCTACAAGATGAAGAGAGGCCGCGCGGACGGCGCGCCGCCGCCGCACGACTCCATGGACACGCCGCATCATCCGCCGCTGCTGCGCCGCGTCGTGGTTCCGATCCTGGTCCGGGACGGGAAGCCGTTCCACGCCTGCGTACTCGACACGGAGAAAGCCGGATGTTTACATCCATCTCAAAGCATCCCGTTCCCCTTGGCCTACCCGTCTCTTCAGCACCCTCCGAGGTACCACCATCACTTTCCCACCGCGGCGACCTCCAGATTCGCGTGGAGAGACTTTTGGAGCGATTCGGTCCACTTCAACGCGTTCAAGTGAAGAAGAGGAAGAAAAAAAGACCTCATCTTCAAAAATGCACAAACTCATTTAGAATTGCATCAAATGTTTTCTGAATGTTTTGCAAACATTTTCGAGCAACTTAAAACATTTTCTTTAGTTTTTTACTATATAGAACGAACGGATATTTTTGCACATTATATTTTGATAATTTACTCTTTTTATTGTTCGGGCCTGCTGGTGTGTAGCCGGTAGATCATTATTTTTAATTATCCAGTGATAATGCTGTTGCAACATAATATTTGTATACATGACTTATACATTATAGACTTTAGGAAGAGAAGCCACTATTAGCCTCAATGTTTGAAGGGAAAAAGTATAATTATTTGTTATTATTTGTTATCTTTGAGGAGACTTTCTTCAAAGGGTTTTTTAAACTGTCTTAACTGTTTCTTTTTTGTGAACGAAATTATTAATAAAAAAGTTTCTCATATTTTGAATGATACATCTGACTTGTGATTATTTTCAAACAAACAAAATTCTTTTTTACTTTTTTCCTCCTTAGATATTTAATTAAAGCTCTAAAGTTTGCAAATCGTAATAAAGCTCCGAAAAAACATATTTCATTCGTGTAGAATGCAAAATATGTAGCAGGTCATGACAGGGAGCTGAGGCTTTTATAATGTTAAATAACTAATTATGCACCCAAAAGCTGAGCAAACATGTCCTCTAAGGCCTGGCTCTGGTTAAGCAGAATGCCCAGTAAACATTACGGCCTCCTTTCACCAGCCTGTTGTTGTCTGGGCTGCTTCTCACTTTTGTTATTCTGAGGCCAGAGAGGATAAACACACAGAGGCTACACCACTCAGGCTTTATGTGGAGAGCTTTGTGTACTGTAGGTTTGAAGAGGATATGATTATTTTTATTTTAAGGGCGCAATCATCAATACTTTAAGACAGGTGCAGTTGAGGAGCGACAACATAATTTAAATAGATTTTTAGCTGTTTATTACAAGACATATACATATTACATCGTGCACTATCGAGCGTTGATGTTTCATCCGTGATTATTATTTTTCAAAATATGATCAAGGGGCAATATATATATATATAAATATATATTATATGTAAAATATACATAATATAAGTGGCCTCCATGTATGTATATATATTATATATATATAGAAATATATTATATAGAAATATATATTAGAAGTTAGCTCCATGGATATATATAATATATATATATATATATATATATTTTATATATACAGGACTGTCTCAGAAAATTAGAATATTGTGATGAAGTTCTTTATTTTCTGGAATGCAATTCAAAAAACAAAAATGTCATGCATTCTGGATTCATTACAAATCAACTGAAATATTGCAAGCCTTTTATTCTTTTAATATTGCTGATTATGGCTTACAGCTTAAGAAAACTCAAATATCCTATCTCTAAATATTAGAATATCATGAAAAAGTATACTAGTAGGGTATTAAACAAATCACTTGAATTGTCTAATTAACTCGAAACACCTGCAAGGGTTTCCTGAGCCTTGACAAACACTCAGCTGTTATAAATCTTTTTTTTAACTTTTTTTAACTTTTTTTTTACTTTTCTGAGACAGTCCTGTATATACAGGACTGTCTCAGACAATTAGAATATTGTGATAAAGTTCTTTATTTTCTGTAATGCAATTAAAAAAACAAAAATGTCATGCATTCTGGATTCATTACAAATCAACTGAAATATTGCAAGCCTTTTATTCTTTTAATATTGCTGATTATGGCTTACAGTTTAAGAAAACTCTAAAATCCTATCTCATAAAATTTGAATATTTCCTCAGACCAAGTTAAAAAAAAGATTTATAACAGCAAAACAAAATCAAACATTTGAAAATATGTTTCCAGGTGTTTCGAGTTAATTAGACGATTCAAGTGATTTGTTTAATACCCTACTAGTATACTTTTTCATGATATTCTAATATTTAGAGATAGGATATTTGAGTTTTCTTAAGCTGTGTATAATCAGCAATATTAAAAGAATAAAAGGCTTGCAATATTTCAGTTGATTTGTAATGAATCCAGAATGCATGACATTTTTGTTTTATTAATTGCATTACAGAAAATAAAGAACTTTATCACAATATTCTAATTTTCTGAGACAGTCCTGTATATATATATTATACGTATATATATTAAATGCAAATATATATATTATATATATATAAATAATATATAAGTGAACTCCAGCAAACCCTTTATCATATTCTTAAAAGTAAAAAAGAAAAAAAAGACTTTTCCAATCATCCGTCTTTGCTCATATTTAAATATCTCACTCTCTCCACAGTGAAAAAAAAATCTGCCTCAGTGTTTTAAATCGTGTTGGTGTTTCATCAGTGACGAGGGGGGTCTTCTGCTTTTCACGCCCCCTATGATGTTGTTTGCTCGTCCTTGTGACCCTGCGGCCCGTCGTCCCTGTCACCTGGTCCTTTGTGTCCCACTCCCTTCCAGCCCCCCTCGCCGAGGCCACCTTGCATCACATATGGAGGGGACCAGCCCTGAAGCCCCTCGGCTTGATACGCATCTCCCCTTAAACACTCCTTTTTTGTCTGCGTGTCTCCCCCCGTGAATGGGACCCCATTGTCCCTCGTCCAAAAGGGACCGAGACAAAATCTTTAGTGTTTCAATTCCCGTGATGTTTAATCAGTGCCCTGCAACAAATTTATGAGGTTTAACCGCACAATGGCGTTTTAGAGCATCTCGGGGTTTAAGGAGTGACAAAGACAGGCTTTTAGAGGTTGCCATTGGTTTTATAAGTTGGTCAGAGGAATTGTCTGAAAAGGATGGGTTTGTATCAGCCTGCCCGTCCTATAGTTTTACTCACTGGCCAGGCCCCCGGGGGCCCCCTTTTAGGGAAAGTTATAAGGTCCACATAAACGAGGCCACAGGAGGAGTTGTGTTAAGTTGTTGCAGATAACATGCGATGCGTATTAAAGCTGCTAATGGCCCCTCAGAGTTGGAGAGAGTCGGTTTTATTTCTTCTAATTCGACACATGGATCATTCATCGGAAAGATTTCTGTTACATTACAAACAGTAAAAGACCCAAAATATCGTCCTTTGACGTCTCTGTTTTACAAATGAAATGAATGTGTGAAAACATAACAGGAGACAATTGTATATAAACTCAACCTGCACACAGAAAGGTCCTTAAATGGTTCTTTAAAAGGAGTTGTGGTTCTACGAAGAACCATCACCATTATGAAGAGATATTTTTTCGGTTGAGGCCCCTTTATAGGTTCTTTCAAAAACTATTTACGGAAATTGTTCTTAGTGGAACCAGAAATGGTGCTTTAAAGAACCATGTTTTGAAGGTTCTTTGAGACACCTTTATAGGTTCTTTGAAGAACTCTTTAAGGAAATGGTTCTTTAAAGAACTCTGATTTGAAAGGTTCTTTAGGAACCAGATATGGTGCTTCGATGGCATCACCCTGAAGAACCATTTTTGGTTCCAGATGGCACCTTCATGTTTCTCTGTGTGGCTTAGTTTAAATTTGATATCCAACTTAAAGAAAACATGTCATTTTACTTTATTTAGCTGGCAATTATTTGGCTTTTATCTCTTTATTATGAAACCAAAGTGACGACTAAATGATCATTTGATGAACTTATGAGTGATCTGTGAGTACATGAGCTGCAGGTGAAGAGAGGAATGTACAGACTCGCGTGTCGTTGAAATGTGATCGTTTTTTGGATGAAGATGAACTCAAGTAGTGCAACTCTGAAACTAAAATATGTAAAAGCAAGTCTCGATTTCTGTTGCTGTGTTTTTTTGTTGGTATTTCTCTTCATTTTAATTTATTTTTAATTTAAGTGATGCCAGTGATGTCCGAGGCATTTAAAAGGTCGAATGAATATTGAAGTTTCCAACATATTTTTAGTTTTAAAATGATTTATTCTGCCTCATACATTTGCATGTGATTGTTCTATTATAGTTGAACTAAACTGGGATTCATATTTCTTTCTTTCGTGTTTCATGGTGAAACCTTTCAGAGGAAACAAGAGGTTAAAGTATCTCACGAGAGAGACGTCGGACCCAATGAAGAACACATCAAGGCCTCAGATTGATCACGTGAACCCAGGTTGGGAACCTCTGCAGGGAGCTACTGTCGAGAATAATAATGTTTATTTAATGATCATCGACAGAAGACGTTAATAAAAAATTATATTTACAATTCCTGACGAAGTGAATACAAAAGAAGCTTCATTAATAAAGACAACTGATTTGATTGTGTTTTATAGTGTTTCTAAACACTTCTGAAACCCCTTAAAGACACACTTTGAAACGTGGGAATAATTATACTTCTAATTGAACTACAATCACTTACAGAACGTCTCAAAAGCTCATGAACAAAATCCAGAATCTGCCATCTTCTATATCTACATCAACATTGAATTGAGAAACCATTTGACAGCATGTGACAACATGGTATTTCAGATTAAAGTTAAATGTTTGTAATATAATATATTGTGTTATGTGTCTCAACAAAGGCAAACTGATGCTGCTAGATGAAGATCAGTTGTGTCACATCTTTAAAAAAAAGTTTGTAGGAGTTTTTGTGGATGTTTTTAAAAAGGTCAAAGGTCAGACAAAAGGTGGTTGCAGAAGCACAAGGATGGAACTGTGTACAGATAAAAGTTGTAAGTAAAACCAATTTATTAAAAGATGCACACAATCAAATTAGATGTACAAATAAAAAAATATTTAAGAAAAAACAAATGAAAAAGTGACACTAACGGTAAAAGTGAATATATCATGTAATAAAATTGTAATTATAAGTGGAAATGTATTAATAGATGAGCACAGAACAATAATATAGAATACACAATATAATAAATGAAATGTATTTGTTCATTAATAGTGAGTCATTATAACATTTAATCTGATTTAATTGTGGCGACACACTGACATCTTTGTTCACATTATCCTCTATGTGTTTATGATCCATGTGTCCACTAGATGGCGCACTAACACACTGTATGGTTTCTCACCGTGGTAATGGCCGAACAGGGAGGAGGAGGAGGGTGGGGGTTCGGGTCTTCTGGGTGAAGCTCGCGGGTGATCCACTAGAGGCCGTGCTTCACTAATAAGAAGAAACCAACCCGCCATGCTTCAGAGGAAGCTCTTTGGAAAAAAGATGGCCGCCCGCGGTGACGTCCCTTGCTAGTGTGACGTCAGGGTTTGCGCCCTCAAGTATTTCTAATGAGTCCAGTTTCACCTCTTTTTGTGACGCAGCCGTATATATGAACAGTTTTCTGTGGTGGAGGGTCAGAGACACATCTGAGGTGATTACATAACTGTTCAATAACCAACCTGACCTTTTCTTCTTCGTGGCATCTCCTTCTCGGAGTCTCGTTTTTTTCTTCTTCTTCTACGAACCATTTCCAGTTAGAACAACAATCGGAAGAGGTCACAGTCCAAACCGGAAGTCAGAAAAGGTCAGAAAGAAAGAAAACGTCAGTGGAGCCAATATTGGTGGATAATAATAATATAATAATGATGTACTACCTGTAATAATATGATTGTTTGGTGGGATACAGGGTATAGCATGCAGGTCTTGAGGTATTTAGCATAAAGTGGACCCTTAAATGTTTCATGTTTATTTAATGAAAAATACATAACCTATAAATATAACATGTTTATTTGGGATAAACATGGAGGTATACGTGTGAAGATAGTTTTTAACATGCTCTTTTACTTATGACAACTTCACAGGTCCAAGACTATTTAGATTGTGTATCTTTTTTTTTATAAGAAACTATTAGTTGGGGGGGGTGGTTTTAAGTGAAAGATAATAACAGTAACTTTCTTTTTATAGTTAAAGTTGAAGTTTCAATCAGTTCACAAACAACAACGTGCAGCCTCGCTAACAAAGGCTCACGATAACTCACAGCCGCCACTTCAGCCTCCTCATTATTCGGAGGAATTAGCCGGAACATTTGGAGTAATTAGCGCTAATTGGCCATAATAGCCCTGTGCCAGAAACCGAGGGTGGGGTGAGGGTGGGGGGTGGGGGGGGGGGACTGATTTAGATGATTAAGAATATCTTGTGAAATTCCTTAATTAAGCATAAGCAAGATTTACCTTGGATGCAGAAACATGCTGTCATTTTAATTGCTCGCAATTCGCATCCAAACGATGCATTTCAACTGTAATATTTAGCCCCGGACATATATGATACTATTGCTTCATTAAGTGTGTACCTCTATGCAGACAGTGCACTTGCAATATCCTGAAATATAAAATGTGCATGGCAATTAGGGACTTCCCCTTATGTGGCTGCATGTGTGGCAGCTTGTTGCTGAAGGTGCAACCGCATTCCTGTGAGTTTTTTAAAGAAAAATCGATTGAACAAAAATGTATTAAAATGGTTTGAAAAGTCTATAAATGAAACAAGGAACCTGTGTTTGGAGTCAAGGTAGAATGCAAACTGACCCCAACGTGTCACGTGACCAGAAGACGCTGTGTTTCTTTAACGCCTTGAAGGAGACCTGAAGACTTCTTCTGGGAGCTGCTGCTGCTGAGTGACGTCAGACCTGCATATACAACCCGCATATATTACTAATAATACTGCTGCTATCTGATGCTGCACATCAACAGAGTGTATGAGAAGTTATTGTGACCATGTTAATTCTCCACTTGCATACTATAACGTTTGACATGCAGGCAAGATACACTATAACAAGTAGAAGAATAATAACCATAAAACTCGAATTGTACTTTTATTAGTTGATGTTTACGTGAAAATATTGACAAGAATGTCAAATTCTGGTCACAAACTCATAAAAACGAGCATTTCAAATACAAATAGAAGAAGAAGATAAACTAATTGCTATGAGAGTAAGAACTCAGGTTTGATACAAAATAAATAATAATACTATTCATAATAAAGTTGAAGCTTATGAATCCTGAAAAAATGGCAGAAAAGTCTTTAAAATGGACGTTTAGCTCAGAAAACAATAATTTCTTGACATCCTCTTCTCTTTATGGGGAAGCCCGACATCTTCTCTCGTGCTCCATAAAGTTGAAAAGATGATTTATGATCGAGTCGAACAGTTATGGCTCCTTGAGCATTAAAAGGCAAGAAGCTGCACGAGGGATACCTGCAGGCGTCGTGCTGCATGGAGAGCACTTGAACGTTGTTATCTTCACATGAGAACCTCGCCTCCTCCAGAGTCTATTTTGTATTTTATTTTTTGGTGTGTGTGTTGTTTGTGTGTCTGTGTCTGTGTGTGAATATAGGTATAACACGCTGCTCGCGTCCAATGATATCAACAGAAAGAAGAAAGAAGAAGAAAAAACCCCGAGTGTGGGTTAATCATTTACGCAGCCACTTAACACGCGGATGTGTATTTATTTACTTATCAGTATCAAGTCAATTTCCCTCCCCTGCAAGAGCACTTTTGCATGTCTGAGTACGATAAGGCACAACACAAACAATCCCCGGCAATCACTGGAAGGCCTCTCGTGGCCATTAAAAAGTCAGCGGTTCAAACTGGAGGAGTGGTTCTCCAACTCTCAAGTCCATATGGCCTCCCTTTTTTTTCTTTCTTCATCAAGAGGCCCTCGTAAACATCACTACAGTTAATAAAGTGTGTTGTGGTCAGCGCGTGTCCCCGAGGAGGCGCAGTGCGCGTAAAAACGCGCGTAAAAACGCATGCAGCGGCGAGAATGGACGCCGCCGCGCGCATGCAAGCAGCGCGTAGGAGGGGGGGGGGGGACACGAACATTTATGATCATGTGCAGCATGCGCCTTATGTTATTGTTAGTGGGAGGGGGAGCACATGTCTCGTAAGTGAAATTGCGCTCGAGGAAGAAGAAGAAAAAAAGGAGGCTGAGAAGCCCGTGTGGCGCGTATTGTCGCCGACGCCCCGCCTCTGCCGGGAGACCGTAAACCTGGCAGCCAGCTAAAACACACCGGAGCCAGCACCGAGCTCCCACTCAATCCAATTAAGGCGGACTTGAGGCGCTCTCCTACGTGTTCATCTATACGGGATCGACGTTTGAGACAACAGGAACCAGAGGGGCTTTTGGGTCCAACAAGAATAAGGAAAAAAAGGAGAGAAAAAAGAAGGAGAAGAAAAAGAAGAAGAAGAAAAAAACACAGAAGAGAAGGAGAGATTGCCTTGCCTTCTAATTTCTCCCTCTCCAGCCACAGAACAATGTCGATGAGCCCTAAGCATACGACTCCTTTTTCTGTTTCCGATATCTTGAGTCCCCTCGAGGAGAGCTATAAGAAAGTAAGTATGGAGAATAACAACTTGGGGGCGCCTCTCGCTTCTTACCGGCAGCCGCAGGTCTCTCAGGCGGCGATGCAGCAGCACCACATGGGCCACAACGGCGCCGTGTCCGCGGCGGCGTACCACATGACCGCGGCAGGTGTTTCCCAGCTGTCGCACTCGGCCATGGGGGGCTACTGCAACGGCAACCTGGGCAACATGGGCGACCTGCCGTCGTACCAGGACGGCATGAGGGGCAGCACCGCGGCCACCGGCTGGTACGGGGCCAACCCGGACCCGCGCTTCTCCACCAGTGAGTATAGCCATGCACCTGTGCGGTGGACTCCCGGTTTATACTGTATCGCGGTGCTTGTTTATGCTCATAGATTTTGCTTTCTTATTATTATTATTATTATTATTATTATTATCATTATTATTATTATTAGATAAAGCAAGAGCGTGCATTTCCTCCGCGGTGTGGGTGCGACAAGAAAAAAAGTGCCGAAAACATGATCACATAAAATCAATAATAATCTGCTCTATTGTCAATTTAAGATCAGATAATTTAGTTTGGTACAGTTTGATTAAAGTATTAAATTGACTTTGACACTTTTTACTCATGTCTTGAAAAATAAATATCATGCCACACTTCCATCCAGAGAAAACAAATCAACCAATCTTAGTTCTCAAATACATTTTTGTATGATTTTTTTTCTGCTTAAAAACTGAATTATTTTATTATAATCAGCAATTTTCTAACATGATTTTTTTTCTTTTGTCCCCTCCTCAGTTTCTCGCTTCATGGGCTCGTCGTCGGGCATGAACATGGGCAGCATGGGCAGCCTCAGCTCCCTGGCGGACGTGGGCAAAGGCATGGGCTCCCTGTCCAGCACCCCGAGGAGAAAGAGGAGGGTGCTCTTCTCCCAGGCGCAGGTCTACGAGCTGGAGCGACGCTTCAAGCAGCAGAAATACCTGTCGGCGCCGGAGAGGGAACACCTGGCAAGTATGATCCACCTCACCCCGACGCAGGTGAAGATCTGGTTTCAGAACCACCGGTATAAGATGAAGAGGCAGGCCAAAGACAAAGTGTCCCAGCAGCAGATGCAGCAGGACGGCGGCTCGTGCCAGCAGCAGCAGCAGCAGTCCCCGCGGAGGGTGGCGGTGCCGGTGCTGGTGAAGGACGGCAAACCGTGTCAAGGCAGCGGCCACACGCCCACCGCGCAGACCCTCCACCAGCAAGGGGGCAACCTCATGATCAACAACAACACGTCCGGCCTCGGGCAGCAGCAGCACCAGCAGCAGCAGGTGGGGAGCACGGGGCACTCTCCGGATTTGGCGCCGCACTCCTCCAGTCCGCCGTCGCTGCAGAGCCAGGTGGCCAGCCTGTCTCACCTCAATTCCCCCGGCGCAGAGTACGGCTCGGCCCTGCAGTGCTCGGCCCTGTTGTACGGCAGGACGTGGTGACAAGAGGCGCCGGCTATTTTAACCGATTCCTATATTTAAAGACACACACACACACAGGAAAAAAAGACGTCTTTCTACTGTAAATGTGCGCATCTGAATAAGAAGCCGAGTGAAGCTCTTCTTGAATTGTCACCCTTTTTTTTGGAAGGAAGTCGTGACTTATATGGAAGGAAGGAGGTGGAAAAAAAAATGTTGACCATGAAACTCCAGAAAAAGGTCTCGGGATTTATTTATGTAAATTATAATGAGACAAAAGACGAATCAGGAGTCATATAGGCCGCAGTATGTGAACCTGGAGAGGGGAAACTGTTGTATAAATCCCCCCCTCGCCCACCACGTGACTCTGATTTATATAGAATTTATTGTAAGCCGTAGACATAGCTTGTATATTTCTGTAAAAGGTTTGAATTTTAGCTATCTGTTGTACAAAGTTTTTTGACGCTATTTGCCAGTTTGTTGTCGTTTCATTGGTATTTGTATTCGTTTTATTTCTTTGTAACTTATATAGATGATATTTGACTTACTAAAAAAAACCAGTCCTAATAAATTATGGAAAACAAGACAGTTACGCTTTTGTGAAATATGTCAACACGTGCGGTGTTCGTTTTCTGCTATGGGTATTTTTTTCATTTAAAAAAAGAAAAAATAATCTATAATTATTAGGCGCATTGTGGGTACATCAAAGCAGACAGGTGTCGTTAAACAGGTAGAGTGTTGGCAAACTGACAGGACTAAACACTATCAACACTCGGGCTCTTATTTTGACATGTCAATTAAATGCCTATAGTTTCTCTTATTTTTATTCTCATGGTTTATCGTCCCGCGGGGCTCACATGCAGCAGCGTGCCCTGCAGAGTAAACCGACCCCGTTAGGAGATTTTTTTCCCTTCTTCTTTTGTCGGTGTTTGAGTGCGTGAGTCACAAAGGTGCAGGTCTTTTTTTCAACATCAAACGCGGAACGCTGCTCAAAAGAAAGAAAGAGAAAAGAAAGAGAAAAGGCTTATCGATGATAAATCCCTGACCAAACAGCGCGCGCATTCTTCTCAAATAACTCGCGAGGCCGAACGAGCTATATCAGCTGGTTGATCAATAATCAATCAGGGGGTATTGAAAGGGAAAAACAAGGTGAAAGGCTATTTGTGCCCGAGGTGTCTACAAACCAGCCCAAACAGTTCTGTTAGATTAGACTTGTGTTTTAAACGTGTTTGATCTGCTGTGATTTTTTTAAACGGTCGAAATAATGAAAACACACGACCGGTCTTTATTTTTTTATTTTTTTATTTCTCTTTTTCTCTAAATTGTAGGCTCTGTAAATAAAAGCCTATAATAATCATCAGGGAGTATTCTCCCGCCGCCTAATAGCGCTATAGGTATTAACAGTAAACAGTGCGGGTTGCTAAGCGACGGAGGTAACCACACAGGTGATTTTCTTCTTTCTTTTTTCGATTATACGGCTGAATATAAGTTGTCCAGTGTTGTGCTTATATGGCTATAATTTCACATAGTTTTTTTGGTCTGAATAAGATGCAATCCAACCCGAATGAATTTATTTATATTTATCTTTTTTTATTTCCAGGCCAGTGTTTGACTTGATTTAAAAAAAAAAAATCCTTGAATCATTTTATTTAATACGTTTTGAAGCGTATTTACCTTTTTATATAAACATGGCCTGCATTGATTCCTGGGTGTCTGTCGGTTGTTTTAAGATAAATGGTAATACTTTCATGGCTGCAATTTTGTAAACGCGCGAGCTGCATATATGTGGCCTTTCTGAACCTGCATCTGTCTTTGTTCCAGGCAACAGATTTTTTTTTTAAATTGAAGGTGCATGTTTTCCAAAAGTAGCCTCCTGGCCTCTTTTTGACCTGTACATGGATTTTTATATAATGGGCTTATTATGCTTTTGCATTTTCCTCCATAACTATAATATCCTATGTTGTAAATGACACATATTCCGTATATGGTTGATATTAAATATGTCTAACTCTTTTGAAGAAATCTTTTTAAAAAAAGATTTTGGGATTTATGGCTTTGAGTCAGCAGCACATTTTTGCTCATAATGTGTTTTTTTAATATTTCACAAGTGTGACCTAGTGACTTTTTACTCTAGTGACTACTTTCAGTCAACTCTCACTTTTATTTTCGAGACAAAAAAATATTTTGTATGCACATCTGTGCTATATATATATATATATATATATTTATATATATATATAAAAGATACGACTTGCCACCAAACCGTGCCCTTTTGTAAATGTGTGCGTACCCCTTTAAGACGTGCAGCAGCAGCAGCAGCAGCAGCGGGTTTTTAGGCCACCAAACAATCCTCCTCCTCCTCCACCAAAAAAAACAAAAAAAATCTTTTGGAGACTTTTAAGTGAAATCTTAACCAGCATCAGAAAACCATCTTCTATTGGGCATGTAGTTTTTTTTGTTCGGGTGGAGAAAAGTGAGAACTTCGGGATTACATTAACATGTCTTTGGCGCGGTGTGTGGTCTTTGTGCGCAGCTTGTAGCTGTTGAGAATGACTTGTTGGAAGCGTGTGTGCTCTCATCGCTCTCTTTTGTAGAAACTCCACAGTGCAACTCCCAAGTCCTCCACGGCTTTATTGGCGTGGGCTGGTCTCCGTGAACCCCGAGCAATTAGGCCCTAATCTCAAGGTAATCATATTTGAGTAAGCCACATGGCTGTTTGAATTTTTGATTCGCCTGTTTAGCTCCGGTGTCACCTTTTTGGGGTTGATATGGAGCATCCGGCTATCCGGTTTCACGCACATGGCTGGCTTTCTAAGAATGCATTTAGCAGATCAAAGGGATATGAAACATGTGATGCGGTTTTTTTTTAATGGAGGCGAGGCGATACATTCCACGAGAGTTGATTTCGCATATTTAATGTCGTCGTGACAAATCTTTAAAGTAGATTGTATTTTTTAATAAAAAATGCGATTAGATTTGTAATAAACTCAGTCTAAAGTTATTATCATGATTTAGTCTTGAAATCATTTTAAAAACAGTATTTCTTTCCACAATATTTAGATATATCTGGCAGTGTTCTCGGTTTTCAGGTGAATGTTCCAACATGGTACCTGGTGCAGTTTGTGGGAGTCAAGTGCATTTCACACTCTCTGGATATACCGCATATTTTAAATTATTAAATCACTCGAGGATGGATATTTGTGTGCATGCAGCAATGATTGGCTCATCCAAAACAAGAGTTTGCAGAGATTGCAGAAAACGTTAATGATGCACTTGAGAACGAGAGAATATATCCATAACTGAAGAAAAACAATGTATGAACATTAAGTAAAATATTAAGAGTAATACAAGAAATATAAAACAAAATGCCGTTGATTTCTTCCTCTTGATGAATATGTGAGGATATGTGCACGCGCGGATGTGTGCGTCATTAACTCGGCGCGTGGAGAAGCCTTGATAAAAACAACAAAACAAAACTAATATATTACAAATTAAAAACCGTGTAGCAGTGAATTTAAACGTGGCTTCTTCAAGTTTTATCTCATTTACTGTTTAAAATATATATATATTTTTGTGTGCTTTGTAAAGTTTTTGGTTGGGTGCTGTCCACGGTGCTGAAATACATACAAAATCAACACAAAAACGAGCAATAATGATAATAAGGCATTAGTTTGATTATGATTTGACCGAGAGATAAAAAATGAACCATCTATTTTCTTATGTGTAACCAAATAATTGTTTTCCCAAGGCAGTCTCTGTTTAGGGAATATAAAAAAATAACAGCTTAGACCTTTTTTTATCATTTTAAAAACACCTCCTTCCTCTTTCTTGAGTTTCTAAACATGTCTCTGCTGCAGGCCAAAGCATTCACGTATATCACAAATAGGACAATTACTCAGCAACGGCAATCACCCCCCTTTGGTAAATGTTATATTGTCAGCTATATAGCAGCAACAACAAAAAAACTTTAATTGTCCTATGTTTATCTGGTTCTTTAAGCCATTGTTAAAAGAGCGCAGGCGAGGGTCATTTGTGAGCTGAAATATACTTTGCATGCGAAGTGGAGCACAAGATGCTGTAATACTTGACCTTTCAGCATAATTGTCGCAGGCATGACATGCAGCATTCAGAGCTGGCTGAGTGGAATCCTTTCTCCCTATACCTTCCCTCTGGCGAACAAAGCACATTTTATGCATCTTTTGGTGTTCGGTTGGCTTTTGTTTCTTTCGATTGAAACGTCACGGGGACCACGGCTGCAATTTATCATCATTTAAATAGTACTGCATGGGTTGGAGGAATGGCACAATTCACAAGATTTCCCATTTCAATATGTGGACTTCAGACAGAAAACTATACCAGCTGTTTATCGGATTTGACATGACAGGCCCTTCACAACATCATGCTGCACAGCAAGATTGTAACGTTGAGGACATTAACGAAGACTGAGGGATGATCACGCATCCTTCAGACTCCATATTGAGCAGTTTCTAAAGTTAATATTCACAATGGAAGAACATCATATATACATATACATATATATATACATGTATATGTATATATCATATATATACATATATACATGTATAAATATATATATATGTGTATGTATATATATACAAATATTCATGTATATGTATATACATGTATATATCATATATATACATATATATGTATATATATATACATATATATGATGTACTTCCACTGTGAATATTAACTTTAGAAACTGCTCAGCATCAAGTCTGAAGGACTCACAACCAAACTAAAATGTTATCGCATTTTCTTGGAGATTTCTTTGTTTAGCCTTTAAGGAACCAAGTAAACTAATTCTTGATGATTGTTAATTACTTAATTTCATGTGCAAAATTAGCTATAGCACACCTGATGTTATTTAACTGTTCCTAACTCCTTTTTTTCCTGATTATTTAAAGTAAAACCAAAAGTCTGAAATGGCAAACACATACCGAATGACATTCTTTTGAAGAACTTTAATCTTTACTCTGATGTTGATGTCATTAGGTTTTTCCTATTTCCATAATAACCAAATTAGTGTTTTAACCCCTTCTGCTAAATCAGCTGACAAAAATGGCTGTGTCTACTACCGGACACTTGAGCACTTCGAGCACTGACTTTCAGTGCTTAGGGCGCCACACTGACAAAACCAGCAGAATTCAGTGCACTGAAAGTACCCCGCATGGCGCACTGCAAACGGGCAAAAAATGTAGTGTAAAACGATGGACACTACTGGCCCTAAACGGGCGCCATCTTGGCTACGTAGCGGTAGAGGAGGAGCCCTTTCGCCAGCTTTTCATTTTATTTCTAAAACAATGGCGGACGAGATGGCTACGGTAGCACAAGCGGTAGACCACGGAGGCTCCTGCCGCGATTGTGGAGGTATCGCAGTTACCACATGGGGTGGAGAAAGGGGTAAACAAGGGACAACAAGAGGGCAAGAAGTGCATTCATTTTTGTCAGTTTAAGGGTTCGGGTATCGCAAGCAGATTTGCGTACGTCACTCCCGGCTTAATTTCGCGGGTGCCGTGAACAGATTTGCGTCCGTCACTTCCGCCAAGTGGTTAACGTAAGTGTTTCATTTGATACAGCACTTATCAGCGACGGAGTGCACTACAGATGTCAGTGCTCTGTATTGCAGCGCACTGTATTGCAGTGTACTTCGTAAAGTGTCCGGTCGTAGACACAGCCTATAACTGTTTTTATATATTTGATTTTGCAGTTCTGAAGGCCAGACAGTATCATTTAAGAATCAGGTGTAAAGGAGGGTGTCATCTGCATAGCATTTGACGTCACAGTGAAACAAAGCTTAGAGTGTCTTAAACTTCAGTCATGTGATGTATTTCTGAGTGAAACACAGCTAGGGGTTATCAATGAGACGGATCAGGTACTCAAACGTGATTGGATTGCCTACGTGGGGGCGTGGCTTATCCATTACATCATGCAACAACACGTTCTTTGAAAATATAAGTGACATTTTCACCTGATGAAATCCACACACCTCTTAATGGCCAAGTATATTTTTTTATGATCACCATAGCTAGTCAGTTCAAGATGAGTCATCAGAATATAATCTTTTTAAAGATTGTTCAGACAAATATTAAGCATACAACAAAATACGTATATGAAAAGCTAACACAGGTACACAAGGGTATTGACAAATCTTTAAAGTAGATTTTTTTATTTAGTTTTCAATTTGATTTACATGACATAAAATGAAAACTAAAGATGGAATAACAACTGAACGACCTCGAGAGGGGAAATGTAAAACCACTGAATGTCCGTATTGGACTTTGTTATTACAAGCATCAGGCACCAGCAGCAAACACATCATTGGTTTAACAACCAGACAGGACACCCCACTGTATGTTCATATACATCCTGTTTACCAGATTTAATGAAGCATTAAGTTGCCTGAATGGCTCATGTACTTCATGTTCAAAAGTAGGATGTTTTGGCTTAGTCATACAAAAAAAAAAGTTCTTAAAAAATTATTCCAGTGAAACTTGTAACGGCTGCAGGGCTCCCACCTCATGCAACCCATAATGGCCTAAATGGGTGCAAAGCTTTGCTATATGCTAAAAACACCACCAACCGTCTTCATTCGTTTAAAAACATTTTTAAAAGCATATATTTGTTTCACCCCAAACACCAGCAGCATACCTCCAACTTCAATTAATATATCTTTAGCAGAGTTTTGTTCAAGCAGAATAAATACAGGTTGCACATACAATGAGTTGGGCTGCCTTAATAACAGGGTCCTCACAAAGATAGAAATTCAAGAATGTGTGTGTGTGTGTGTGTGTGTGTGAGTGCTCCTGTTTTAAACACGCCAATTAAAGTAGACCAGACTAAAGCCGACTTGTCATGTCTGTGTACAGTACCAGCAGGAGTCCTTTAGAAACCAACGAGCCAGCACTAACCCCGTTAACACCAGACCCTCCAGACCGACCCGGGTCCCGCTGCTCACTCTATGGGACCTGCATGCAATAACGTCTCCATTTAATGAAGGTCTGAATAGTCCAAGGCTATTCCCTTTCAAAAAGGCGAGACCTAAAGTGAATTTAAATTGATCTGCATATAAACACTAGGACACTTAAGATATATACACATTATGTAATACCTTCTTTATATATATATATATATATATATAAAGAAAGGTCGAGAAAAGCTTCACATCCAAAGCTTGTGAGGTAAGATTAGTGGAGGATAATAACACGTTTTTGACTACTTTATACTTCTACTTCATTTAAGAAGGAAATATTGTACTTTATTACGGCACAGCATGCGTTTGACATGTATTTAACTTTACAAATTAAGATTATACACATAAATAAGATAACACATCCACAATTTAAACTAGGCTAACATGATAAGCAGTAGTTTACCTTATACTACAACATTAAAGTTCGCTAATAATGCTCCAATTGTAATCACTCTCTACACTTTTACTTGTAATGAATTTCTTTTTTACAGTGTGATATTTTTTACTTACTGGGTAAAAAAGTTATATTCTTTCCTCGATGATCTTAATAATTCAGTCTGTATTAATCAAATTTTTTTAATAACATACATGAGCTGTGACCATAATTTGATTGTTTATCGACTAGTGTGGGAATGAAGATTCAGGGCAGTCTGGTATTTGTCTGGAAGACTATGTAAACATTGTTTTGAAAAAAAATCATGAACAGATTAAATGAAGTTGGTGGATGAGCATGCTTCACTTAGAAAACGTCTTCAAAGTGCAGTACGGGGCACCATGGATTGATAAACCTTTAAAAGATAAAGCCAAGATGCTGCTAGCGGTGCATTAGTGTGCGATTCATCAATGGTTAACACGTGTGGTTGTCATAAACTATGGGCTGTTCACATATGAAACATCTTCTAATGTAGTTGAGCGTATTCTTATTACCAAGTTTAAATGTTGCTCTCTCGATTACACAGCAAGGAATCTTCCAATCACAGTTTTTCTGAGACCCAAAATCTATCTGCAGGGCGTGCCACAGGGATGCTACTTGGGTCCTCTTTTATTTTCAAATTTGTACAAATGATTTGTTAAAAATGTAAAATGTATTTACAGTATTTACAGTATGTATACAGATGACTTAACCTTGTTCTGCGGGACAGTTGAACAGGTGAACTAATCAACAAACCAAATTACTTGGTTGTAGTTAAAGAGTCAAAAGTAGATTTTCACTTTAAAAAATAAGTGTATTACTTTAATGATTGCTGATTTGGAACATTTATGACAGTTGTATTTGTTTTTTTTGTATTATAGTCTATCATGCCAGTGGAGTCATTTAAATTCAGATTTAGCTGGTTTTGTCTTTTATTTATTTATTTTAATGATCGATTAAAAAAAAACTATAACATCAATATTTAATGAGTTATTTCTATCTGTATTTGTGTAGGTAAATGAGTATAATAGGATATATGAATAAAAATGAAATAACAGTAATGTTAATGGTAAATAAGTAATTAATAAAACTCCACACATGCTCCATATAAAGTAGGGAAACTTGAGCAAACCACCCAAAAGGGTTCACCAGTCAGTCCATTCATGTGTGAGTGAATAGAGGGGGTATGTCTCTATGCAGGCTTAAAAAAAAAAAATCCTATGTATGTTGCTACACAATAAGCAATCAAGATCCCAAAAGGCTAGACATTTGACAGCTTAATGAGTTCAGGCTGCAATCACTTTAAGAAAAGGCCAGGCCCATTTTAAACACGAGCAAACACGCATATAGGGAGCTGCAGGAAAAAGGCACATTTAACTCACAGCAAAGGGCGCACATAACTGCAGGTTAATAAAAACACAGGGTGGGAGGTGGATGTAAATAGGTCCCCTGTATCTTAGGACCTGTTGAGACTTCCACGTTTTTGTTCAGCCGACGCACGGATGAAAGGGGGTGATATTTGGCCCCTGTAATGAAATATGTCATTACGAGGAATTCATGTGACACAAAAGGGGCGACAGTCAAAAATTGCCCCACTGCTGTTCAGTAATTACATAGTTTGCCCTGCCAGCGCCTTCAGGCAGGTGGCCGGTCCATCATGCAAATGGCTCGGGGGGCCGCGGCGGCCGACATAATTAACCACTGCGAGCCCGCTTAAATTAACAATTAGCTAACATGCAATTCTGTTCACAGCGCGGTAGTCCTCTTCTTCTTCTTTTTTAGGCCAATTTGTCGCCGTGTGTTTAATTCCCCCCGGTTGCTGAATTGCTCAGTAGGACGTATAACCCATGTGATTTCTTACTTGGTCAATTTGCAGGCTAAATGAACGGAAATCGACAGAATAAGAGGGGTTATATCCTAATCCCCAAATCGCAGCTATATATGTGCTGTGTGGAGGTGCACATTTTATGTTAAGCACTTACCATTTAAAAAAAGCCTCTAATAGACATCTCAGGGTGACTGACAGGCAGCTCAATAAAAGGGGGTGTCAGGTGTTGATAGTAAAAATGACAGTTTAACAGAAAACAGCAGCCTAAGTGAGAGTGAATCGGACTCGGGGGGCCACATGCTGCGTCTCAGTCAGCCCCAAAAAGGTTCTGCTTTTCTAACCTCTCCACTGATCCCCCCCCCCCCCCCCACCCCATCCCACCCCTTTGCAGCCGGTGTCCTAAACACCATTGCCTTTGCATTGCAAGCCAATCACGGGCCCACCCACTCTCTCATTATTCCGGCGTGCCCTCCCGACATTGACACGGGAACAAAGTAGACATTAAGCAACATTAAACCTTGGGGATGGGAGTGTAGTCAGGAACCCGTTATCTCTTAATGAAGGAAAACACATGCGGAGCGATACACACGGCGGGGTAATCAATAGAGATGCCGGACAAAGGGGAATCGCAGCAGCCCCCCCCCCCCCCCAAACAAAAACAAAAAAAGGGAAATGCAAATCAATTAGAATCGTTGTTTGCTTTGAAACCGTTGAGTCTATTTCCATTAATTACATGTTCATTAAAAGTAATTTGTCTAGGCTATGCAACAACAGTGCCCCCCCCCCCCCCCCCACCTCCCCTGTTCTTTTTTTTTTAAGGAGTGATGGACCAAGACCATTTCTTTAAGCATTTAATCTCACTCTGGGACTAACATGGTTTATGAGGCAAGCAGAAATCTGTATTCATCTCAAATGTCATGTCGGAGTCCATTTAAAATCTCCATGTTATTCGTTTTTATTCACTTTAAAGCAAATTATGTAATGCTTGTATTGACACTCATCTGTTCTAGACTGCCCACTCGCGTATTGTTGTGTTAAAATGTCACCATCTCCTTTTTTCTTTTTTACACAATCAAGAGTTGCTTTTTTTTTTTTTTTTTACCAAAGGCCTCACAGCCTCTGGGCTTGGTTGCTATAGCATTTTCAAGCACCATTCTGCTGAATCCCAACCCCCACATAGACCTGCTCTGCACACTTGTAATAAATTATCCTCAAGTGAAACGACTAAAAATGAGCACGGGCCAAAAGCATGGACACTTTACTGAATCACACCTCAGAAACATTTTCATTTTTTCTGGTCAGACTTGACCCCCTCCCCCCCAAAAGCTTTTTTTATGCATTGCATCAGGGTCTTCCAGCACGTGCATCCTCCAAACCTCTCCGTCCATGAACATATATATATATATATATATACTGTCATCTGATACACAATCGCATTTGGAAAAATAAAAGCAGCCAAAAAAACGTGTGTATAGGCGTCTATGCAGGCATCTCACGCAGAGCGTCCTCCTCATCCTCTGGGCTGAAGTGCAAACATATGCGTCTGGAACGCCAGTGAGAAGTACACTGATTTGTTTGATTAATTAAACATTGCTCTCTCCCCCCCCCCCCCCCCCAACAGCCTCCAAAAAAATAGCCCCCTAAAAAGCACGTGTTCACCATATGACCAAGTTTAGTGTGCGAACGAGTGGAAATTTGACTCAGCCTCTTTATTCTATGAGCCCCCCCCCCCAAACCTCGCATCTTTGCCAAATTGAATGCAGATTGAAAATAATTTTTCGGCTCTTGACTTTCAGCGATTGCTGAATTGTTGTTTTTTGTGTGCCGTCGTCACGTTGCCACACTGATGTAAATAAAATGGCATTTAAGCCTTGAGAAAAAAATCCTTTAAATGCTTTCCACGGATGGATCATAATTTGGGGGATACTTTCTCATCATGGACCTATAGAGAGATCAAAGATGTCAATGTTAAGTAATTGTAAATAAATTCCCAGGATGGTATTTATGAAATAGTCAGAATTTTTTTATTTTTGGGGGGTGCATGGTAAATAACACTGGCCAATAAATGATGAAGAAATAATTTTCTTAGTTTTTTATTTTTGCAGGACCTTGCATGAAAAAAATAAAATCCTTTTAATATGATTGAAATACCTGAAGATAATGTACAAATCACCTCCAATTTTGCGCTCACGGCACCCACAATGGTTTCCCAGTGCAGGACCAGTGCCTGCTGTGTTTTTGGCAGGAAATCAATACATGGGGTGGTGGTGGGGGTGGTGGGGGAATCTGTTCTAATCATCTGTACATTTACCATCACAATCAACAATCAAAGCCAAGACCTGAATCTTTATTTGTAAAGCCCGAAACTGAACAATTTCCCCACTGTGAAAGGCAAGCTAAATTAGAACCCTTGGTTCCTGTTAGCGGCTCCTAATGGCTCTGATTTGTGAACCGCTAAATGAAGTTATGTAAATTGATCCTGCATGTAGGAGGAAGAGGCCCCCAGGTGACAGGTGCAGGGGGGTGGGGGGGGGGGAGTGATATTAAATGAGGAGGAGGAGAGGAGGGGGGGATATAAGGATAACGCCGAGACACGTTGACTGAGGTGAGACTGTCTGATAAAAGAAAAGTTTACATTCTTTAAATTCCATGAAATATGTCAATTTTCTTAAGATTCATATAAGAATTTAGCTCCTCGTACTCGTGTACTCCAGGTACCTGAGGTGGAAAGTCACGAAGTACATTTGCTCAAGTACTGCACTTGATTTAATGTACTTGACTTTAGTATTTCCATTTTGCTGCAGTGTGCTTTCACTAAACTATATTTTAAAAGCAAATATTGTACTTTTACTCCACTATATTAATTGGAAACGCTTAAATGTGTATACATTTAATAAATGTAGGTATACATTGAACATGAGAACTCCTGCTACCTATATTAACAAATAATTCATGACAATATATTATAACAGATTTGCAGTTATATAAAATATGTGTTCAAAGGAGAAGTTATAATTGTTAATAATAAAAACTAATAAAAACTTTAAATATAATTTAAACAACATTGCATCGTGAGATAAATTGTTTACTCTTATATGATAAAGACGGGCGATAAAGTAAAGTGTTACCATTACAGTCACGAATAAAAAATATATAAAAAGCTTATAAAAACAAAATAAATCTACTGTAATAAGAATGAGCTCCATCTCAACCAGCTAACACATTAAAAAGCTGTTTGCACAGTAAGTTATCAAAGATATTCCCCTTGTATAATATAGTATTCTGACTATTCTGCTGCACAGAGCAGCGCATACTTCTACTTGTAACACTCCCGTGCATACAATAAGTTCACATGACGCCTGCTAATATTTGCCAGAAAAAATTTGCCTCGATACCTCGCAAACAATTTTTTATTTACAGCCCTCTTGCAGATCCGCTGCTTCTGCTAAGACGACAACATCACGAGTATTTATGATTAGTTTTGTTCCATCTGTGTCATGTTTTCGTGGGTGTATCTGGCTCTGGCAAGCAGCCATGTTTCAGATGCGTCTGCATGGCTCCGACTGAGGATGCAATAACAAGGGAACTATCAACATACAGGTTCTGTGTTCTGCTGCTGGGAGAACTAACTGGTCACCAGTAACATGGTCGTTCCTTACCAGATGGACCAGTGACCGACTCACTACGCACACAGGGCGGACTATTACTTCTGCAACGTTATACTTCTACTTCATTACGAAATTGAAGGAAATATTGTGCCATTTATTCAATTTATTTAAAAAAATTCTTCTGCAACTTTATACGTAATTGAAGGGAATATTGTGCTATTTACTTCATTTATTTAACTTTTTCTACTGCAACTTTATACTTCTACTTCACTACATATTTTAGGTATATTATTATGCTATTTACTTCATGTATTTGACTTTTTCTTTTGCAGCTTTATACTTCTACTTTACAACATTATTGAAGGAAATATGGTGCTATTTATTGTGTTTATTTACTCCATTTATTAAATAATTTTCTTCTGCAACTTTTTCTTCTACTTCACGACATAAACAAAGGGAAAATTGTGCGATTTTCTCCATTTATTTGATTTCTTCCTCTGCAACTTTATACTTCTACTTCACATCATTATTGAACGGAATATTGTGCTATTTACTCCATTTATTTAACAACTATAGTGATTATATATGTACTCTCTTTAAATTAGACTTTTAATGGTTTCTTGGCCACTTGGGGTCACCAGAACAAGCCGTCAACTCAAAATTGATATATTAAAAGCTTTTTTTAACTTGATATGATGTACTTATTAACTTGCAGTTGCCTTGCACCTCCTGCACAGAGCAGCGTCCATTTAGATGGTCCAAGATCTATTTTTAGCTCTGTTTTGGTCTCCAGATATGTCTTTATGTCTCTTTAGCTGCTTAATGCTGCACTATTCTCACCAGCTGGTCGCTAACTTTGTCTCTCTCCTGTTACATCACGATGAGAAATACGTAATATCTCCCCTGTTGTTAACATATAAATGTTGAATGGAGCTTCAAGCGATAAACTGAGATAATAAAGTATTTAATCTGTAAGGTTATTTTATGATTTGATCAAAATCTGGTGCAACTACGGCTAACCGTACATATAAAGCTCCATATGAAGCTCCAGCTCCAACATTAAACTGCTGCTTACATGTTAATGCATCAGTAAGAACATCTAATATCCACTATTATAATGTAGATAGTAATACTTTCATTAATCGATAAAGCTGGGGTTGTATTTAAATTGATAAAGGCAGGACTTTTACTTATAATAGAGAATGTTCAATCTCAATTTTTAATCAGAAGTGCTTAGAAAATAACGGAAATTTGAACATCAAACATCAAAAATATCACTTGTGCCGACTTGTGTTATCTCAGTTTTACAGTGTTTTTGTGTTATCTTTGGAAGTTGTTTAAAGTGACCAACAGGAGACGATAGAGTCAACGCTGTGTGATAGAAACCATGTGAACATAAGTCAGGAAAGAGCCTCTTGAATGTGTCCATATGTGCAAAGGGAACCTGCATCGAGCTGAATAAGGGCTGAAGTGTTAGTGGCCGTACATCTTCCTCCCGTTGATTGTAAATGTGCCAGGAACAGCGGCGTGTCGCTGTGGAAAAAGCCCGTTAATAACTGCATAAGGATCTTTAGTGCTTTTGTCCATATCATTAGAGCTCTTCACAGTCAGGAGGGGCTTAAAGAAATAACTCATGTGGCTAACTTTCAGGGGAGTCTGTGGTAGAAACTCTCCATTGTGTTTGTCTGTGTGTCTTTAGGGATAGATAATGTTGTTGTTTTAAAGATTATTTAGGCTTACTGATACCAACAACTCAGCTAATGGTATTAACTTTGGCGATCCCTAATCTTTAAACATCTCTGATACTTTGGTTTCGAACTAAATACCTGCGAAATTCTGCTTCTGCATGAAAATAAGACCACGAATGTCCAATTAATTTTCCAACTTCAGCATGCAAACGTTATATTTTTAGCTCAAAGCAGCGCGATAGCCTCACATAGCTGGTAACATGACTGTACACGTTCAGTCATATTATACACTGAATAATGACATTAAGTACATACATTAATTAGTAAAAAACAAATCCACGAGTTAATGACTTTATTCCAATTTGAAGCTTTTACACTCCTTAAAGAAGACGGCGTGCTTACAAGTTTCTAAATGCTAAATGCTAAATGCTTAGTTAGTGGAAGCAACATGTCTACATGTTCGGTCTCGAGGCCGCAGGAGAGGAATACATTTAATTACCCCCCCCTTCTCCTCCCCCCTCCCCCCTCCCCCCCTCTCTCAGTTAAACGAGACAAAACCCTTCCCCACTGCAATCCACTTTGCCGCCCTACATTGTGCTCCCTCTTTCTCCCCGGCTGGCCTTCCCTCCGTCTCTCTCCAGCTCTGTCAACATCATCTGCTGCCGTGGAGCAGACGGGCTGGAAAGCAGACCTGTTTTTTTTGTTTTTTTACTTTCCTGCAGGTGGCCGATCGGATGGAGGTCGAGGGGCAGCGACAATCCCTCTTCACTCGCTTTCCTCCTCCAGCAGCGGCACTCAGTTTCTTGTTGAACGCCGTCATGCCGAGGCTGCGTTCTTCATTTTATATACCTGACTGTATCAACCCTCCATCCCCAAGTAGTTTATAATGTGTAGCATTCTTTTCCTTAAACAATCTCATGGGGGTAAATATTTGGAAATGCACCTATACATGCATCTCAAAGTCTCTCTAGAAGGATAGGATAATGATATACTTCCAATCTCACTGAACTAGTACGTGTCACTTCCCCCTCTCAATATATGTATATATATATATATAAATAATATATATATAATATAAATATATATAATATATAATGTATATTATAAATATATTATGTATTATGTATATATAATATATATATATTATATATAAACATATATAGATAATATATATCTAAATATATACCTATAAATATATAACATGTATATATATATATATATATATTGTTGCACTTATAACAACACTTATAACAACTTTTATTTATAGATACTTTCATTTGAGAATGTTGGACTTTCACTTGTAATGTAAAGTCTGTATGCAGTGCTACAGGTGGTTTTACTCTAGGTAAAGATACATGTTACCTGCTTCCACCAGTCTTTTCCACTTTCAACCACATCAAGTTCTTTAAAAAAAGGAGATCGAAACACGAGAGCATAAAGTGACGTTCGAGGACTGCATAAAAGAACAATTGAAAAGGTTTAATTAACTCCCTACCTAATCGCACTTCCTGCTAGTTTAAAGAAAATTAGAAATCACCACAGCTCCGTCTACAGTCAGGCAAATTAAATGAGCAGTTTCTTTTTTTTCTTTTTTTTCTGAGCTCCTCGCTGTGTGGGAACATTCAGCAATGGCTCAGCATGTCAAACCATGTCAAGTGTTACAGTTCCCTTCCTGATTTTTTTTGGGTGGGGGTGCAGGTGTATATCACTCCAGAGATGAATTAACTAAAAGGCTGGTCTTCAGACCCCCTTCCTAAAATGATTAACCCTAGAGAGCATTATTGAGTTCTGAGTGGTTGCGCTTTCTCATCGCCTGTAATTGTTCTTTTTACTGTTGTTGCCTTCATCAGTCTATCTCCTCATTATATGAAAAGAAGGGGAAAATGTCTGAATAGACGAGGGAGATTTTCCCACAGTCAATCAACTCCGAAAAAAATCCACCATTGTAGCCATTTTCCCATCCCAATGCCTTGCAGCACAGTCCGAGGGACAATGTTCTTATAATTGAGTGACTGTTCCTTCCCCTGAAAGGAAAATTATGACAATGCATGTTCAATCTGGCTATAAATCGCTACAATCTGCAGGTAAACACGTCCAATTGTTTCTCATTTATTCTGGAAATATAATTCACAATGAAAAGCATGAGCAAAATAAGCATTTTCAGTTGTATCCTTGTATAAGTGAGAAGATAATTTTCTTTTTTTGAGCATCATTCATCTTGTATTCCACCATGAAAGGCTTTAGTGTGTAATGAGTGTATATGAGCTCTTAATGAGAACAAAGTGACATTATTCTGCTGAAGCATTCATACACTGAAACATTCAGCATTTATTTCATTATATATATTTTTTAACCAAGAAAATAAAGTGTATTAATGTGGCTCAATTTATACAGGAGAGGTTAAACCTGCTTTACTTGCATTTAAAGCAGTATAAGGTAAATGTAAAACTGTGAATACAATAAAAAGATAGATAAATTTTGAGGCAATCCAGATATAAACATTAATAAGAGACAAAACTAAATAAGAAAAAGGAATTAAAGTGATAAACAGGAGATTTATAATTTGAATGTAAGCTACTCTTTAACGTGGTCAGGCAGCTTTGATTGTGGAGCTATTATTATAAGATCAATACTAATATAATATATATCTATATATATAGTAATATATGGTTACTATATACTTGAGCATAAAGAATACTTTTATGTTTGAAGTACATGTTGATGTTAATATTTATGCAATTGTTTCATCGTATAGGACTTGGAGTTTGACATATTTTACCTCTTCAACTTTACTGTTTTCTGTCTGCAGGCATGCATCAATATCTTTCAATCGACAATACAACATAAAATGACTAAAATATATATTCTTAAATGAAGATATTAAAAGTGAGCATTCCTATTAACAATTGTAAAGAAACAGAAGCAGATAAAGTCAAATGTATAAACTGAAACAACAAAGAAAGAAAGAAATATTAAAAGATTAATAGTCGAATAGAGCCCCAAAAAAGGAAATTATAATAAAACTTCATTAAATGAAACTAAATATAAAGTAATACGTGGTATACACATGCCTCACAAGCCAACGTCTGTTAGTTCGCGCATGCGTGTGAGCGCGCGCTCTCATTCTCCTGCGCTCACGCGGTCTCATTCTAACCAATCAGCGAGCAGCATTGTCCAGCCTGCCGTCGGACTGCAATGGCGGAGACAATGAAGCTGACTGGAAACGACGCTCCTCCTAACGACGCCAGCAGACTGTCCAGCTATAGGGACTGCGTGTGTGCGGTCCTGAAGCTGTTGTCAAGCTTCGGGAAAGAGGTTGGTCGACATTGTGTTAGCCCGAGGTCCCACCGAGAGACGTTTCCCTTCCGTTCGCGTAGTTTAATTAGTTAGCTCGCTGCATGCTAATGTTTTTAGCATCAGCACTGGTTAGATGGGGAGTCAAGAAAAATCCCTTCATTAACCCCGTACGGAGCTTTTCCCCTCCTCATCCCGGAAACCTGTATTTAACATGTTGGCTTAATTACATAATGACCATCTGGTTGAATTATTATGTACATATGTAATCTCTATTCCGGTCCTTTCTCTTTTAAGCAAGAATAAGACTAGCAACACCAAAACAAAAGGTCCCCAGAGCGAGAGAGAGAGAGAGAGGATGTTTTGGTCTGTTTGTTTTGTCTGAACAAACAGTCCACAACCCAAAATATATTACATTTAAAATGATGTGGCAGGAATAAATTTGCAACGTAATACTGCACATTGAAAAAAAAAAAATGAAAAAAAGCTGGAAGCAGCAGATACTTATCTTTAATTTCCTCTTTTAAAAAGAGACAATTATAAAACCCCTAATTCTAATATCAAAAAAATGGCTGCTCATGTATGATCAATTAATTATGTTAAACACTGAATGTGCGTGACGCTAATGTCCAGGGCAATGTAGCCTTACTCTGTGTGTGTGTGTGTGTGTGTGTGTGTGTGTGTGTGTGTGTGTGTGTGTGTGTGTGTGTGTGTGTGTGTGTGTGTGTGTGTGTGTGTGTGTGTGTGTGTGTGTGTGTGTGTGTGTGTGTGTGTGTAAAGCTCAAACTAAGTGATGCTGCTCTGAGAATAGAAGTCAGCATCGATGCTGTGGATCTACCGTCGTCTCCAGACACTCGCGTGTACGCCTGTCTGCAGCAGCACGTCACTCAATTACAGGTAAAGTGGCTGCGTTTGGTTGAATTGCATGATTTCATCGTGGTTATAAAAACTAAAAGGTTTTTTGCTGAATTGATGACCAAATCCATCATTATTTATGAAGGCACAAGGCTATTTATTCTTCTTAAATGTATCATATCATGTTACGCTTGTTTAGTAGGGGATTTAATTTAAAATATATAATGTGTGCTTTGCTGTTTTGTTGAAATAGGCCGTATCAGAGAGCTTAAAGACGCTGGTGGAGGCTCACCGCGATGCACCGTCTACAAAAGACGACGCATCAGTCGACGCCGCCGCCTCGCTGCCCCTCAGAGAGCAGACGACGACGCTGTCTGAGTACTATCCTTCCGGCCCGGAGGACGCAGAAAGAAAGACGACGGCGGCTGCCGATGATGTCATGATTCAGATCAGAGCCAGGAAGTCAGAGGTTAGTCCCCCGTCGGCAGATCTGTCAGCTGTTCTGGCGGTGACATTTTTTTAGTGCGCTCTTTAGTCTCTGTCAAGCAAATGAATAATCATAAGTAATTGCTTGACGTGCCGCAGTGAAGCAAATGTTTGATGGAGATCTGATAAGCCGAATTCAGCGGAGAATAAGGGGGTCCTTCAGTGCTGCGGTTGGGGTAGAGCAGACCACATTGCTGGAGGGCTTTGAGAGAGGGCCAGGTCCTTGATGGATTATGAAGTGGATGCTCATTACTCTGAGATTGCATGTGGATGAAGGACAAGAGGGCCCCATTCTGTTGTGCATTTATTTTGGTCGCCAAGCAAACAGTATTCATATTCCATCATGTGATGATTGGCGAGCAGTTAAACTTTTTTGGGCTACCTGGAATGATGCCCCACTTGCATTTCTTATTCCGTGTACATGACCGTTTGCACCCCAGACCATCACACTCACAGAGGCCGAAGAAAACAACGACAACGAGCCTCATTGCATTCTTGACACCTATCAATAGCTCATCCATCCGTAGCATCTCATTATCTGTGTCGTCTCTCCTTCTCGTCACCCCCAGATTGAGCGAAGAATATCTGCATTTATGGAACGCAAGCAAATGGAGATCAATGAAAACAATATACGTGAATTTTGCAACGTGATCGACTGCAATCAGGGTGAGAATGGGGGAAAGAGGTTTTGGGGGGAGGGGGGAGGGAGGGAGGAGGGAAGGAGCCTGCACACAGATTGCCAATGTTTGGGAGAGAGCTGATTTCCACAGGCGAGAGGTCAGGCTGAACTGCTCCAAGAGTGGGGCTGAAGTAGCTAACACACTCGGCCCTTAAAGCACAACCAGCTAAGTCCAGAAAAACACCAGACAGGGATTTTTTTTTCTTATTTCAAAGCATGTGCGAGACACCAGTAATTAATATATATATATATAACTCACTACACACTAATGGTAACAATTGTATGGGTGTAAGACATGTATTTCTTCAAACAATATTTTTTAATCCGTATTTTCTCTCCAGTTGAAAACAGCTGTGCCAGAACAGAAGCCGTGTTCACTCCGTATCCAGGTTATAAGAGCCATGTGAAAGGTAACAAGATCAACTTTTAGAGTTGCACATACTATTCTGCAGGTCATGGCAAACCTGGAAAAGTCATGACATTTAAAATGTTTATTTCCTGGCCTGGATAAAAGTCCTTGGGAAAAAATGTTTTAATCCCAATGGTTTTGGAAAAGTCCTTGAAAATGTTTTATATTCATGTTCATTAACACAGTTTGATTTAAAAGAATAAACATTTATATAAATATTTATTCTTTTTAATCAAACTATTGTCTCATTCATTTGTGTCATTTAAGGTTATATACTCGTGTACACACCGAGATTTCACAAAATGTTTAGTCATGGAAATTTGGTTTAAAGTCCTGGAAGTCCATTGGTCAACATGTGTATGCACCCTGATTTTTGTAATAGTCATATGTTCATAAACTTTTAAATCCTGTTAGAAAATGACAAGAAATGTAAACCTTCCTAAAATAATGGCCCACGTAATTTGTACAGGTTTTTCAGAAAACACTAAAAACTCGACCACATATTGATCATGAAATGATATTGTGATATATTATATTACAGGAGGTGGAATCACATGATGTGTTTAAATGAGGATGTCGGAGCTTTTACCAGAGGTATCATGAGGAGATGATTTATGCAAAAAAAATGACGTTGGATATTATTTTAGGAAGGTGACGACATACGAGTTAATGTCACTCTACAGTACCGTACATGTGTTATAACTAAATGTGTTTTTTTTAGTCCGCTTGATGCAAGAACTCATCCAGAAATATGTGCTGAACAATTTAAAAGCACGAACATTGATCCAACTAACCCCTCTGTACAATGTTATCTCGTCTCTGGTTAATATCTTGTGTCTTCCGCTTGTGCATCCGGCTGTAGTTACGCGGGTTGTGAACACGTACGGGCCCCAGACGCGCAGTGGGGGAGGGGGGGCCGGACCAGGAGAGGCCGGGGAGCAGCAGAGGGGCCCGATGGCGAGAGACTGTGGAAATGCAGCGATAGAAGAACGACTCCACAACATCGAGAATCACCTGAAGCTCCCCACAGGTCAGAGAAGGACAGAGCAACACACACACACACACACACACAGCGCCTCTCGATGCATATTATGTTTTCTTACGCTTGTATCTGAACTCCTTTTATTAAGACCGTACCTCTCTCTTCTTACTCTGAGGCGTTCCTTACTCTCCTTCCTTCGTCTACACGCGTTGTATTTGTCTTTATTCTCTAGCCGGCCCGGTTCCACTGAGCGTCTACCAGAGACTGAAGAAGCTGGAGGATCGAATCCTGGAGTTGGAGGGACTCTCGCCGGAGTACTTCCAGTCCACGGTGAGCCTCGGCTTTGAAATATATATATATATATATTTTATTTATATATATATTTTATAGATATATATAAATATAAAATATATATATGAATGAGATGTGTGACTTAATTTACACACGTGTAATCAAGTTACTAGAAATCGTAGGTAAACTCCTTCCCTGTTACATGCATCTGAACTGCAGAGCTGTGTGTGTGCCTTTTTTAATTGGACAGTATATTCTCCCAGTCCGTTACACATATATATATATATTCTTGAGGTATACACAATATGTAGAACAAATCACAATATTTTGTTTAGCCGATACCGATCGATATTGCGATGATATACATATACAGGACTGTCTCAGAAAATTAGAATATTGTGATAAAGTTCTTTATTTTCTGTAATGCAATTAAAAAAACAAAAATGTCATGCATTCTGGATTCATTACAAATCAACTGAAATATTGCAAGCCTTTTATTCTTTTAATATTGCTGATTATGGCTTACAGCTTAAGAAAACTCTAAAATCCTATCTCATAAAATTTTAATATTTCCTCAGACCAAGTAAAAAAAAAGATTTATAACAGCTGAGTGTTTGTCAAGGCTCAGGAAACCCTTGCAGGTGTTTCGAGTTAATTAGACAATTCAAGTGATTTGTTTAATACCCTACTAGTATACTTTTTCATGATATTCTAATATTTAGAGATAGGATATTTGAGTTTTCTTAAGCTGTAAGCCATAATCAGCAATAAATCAGAATAAAAGGCTTGCAATATTTCAGTTGATTTGTAATGAATCCAGAATGCATGACATTTTTGTTTTTTAAATTGCATTACAGAAAATAAAGAACTTCATCACAATATTCTAATTTTCTGAGACAGTCCTGTATATATATATATTTTTCTTTTCTAAAGTATCATCAGTATTGTGGATACAGTGACTTAGTGAGAAAAGTCAAATCATTCAACAGTTGGAACAATCTCCCAAGTTCAGAAAATGTGAAAACTGAAACGCAGCTTGTAAAAACCAGGAAGTGACACTTGTGCTTTATTACGATTTTCTAAATAAAAGCCGATAACCCGACGCCCATATACAGGACTGTCTCAGAAAATTAGAATATTGTGATAAAGTTCTTTATTTTCTGTAATGCAATTTAAAAAACAAAAATGTCATGCATTCTGGATTCATTACAAATCAACTGAAATATTGCAAGCCTTTTATTCTTTTAATATTGCTGATTATGGCTTACAGCTTAAGAAAACTCTAAAATCCTATCTCATAAAATTTTAATATTTCCTCAGACCAAGTAAAAAAAAAGATTTATAACAGCTGAGTGTTTGTCAAGGCTCAGGAAACCCTTGCAGGTGTTTCGAGTTAATTAGACAATTCAAGTGATTTGTTTAATACCCTACTAGTATACTTTTTCATGATATTCTAATATTTAGAGATAGGATATTTGAGTTTTCTTAAGCTGTAAGCCATAATCAGCAATATTAAAAGAATAAAAGGCTTGCAATATTTCAGTTGATTTGTAATGATTCCAGAATGCATGACATTTTTGTTTTTTTAATTGCATTGCAGAAAATAAAGAACTTCATCACAATATTCTAATTTTCTGAGACAGTCCTGTAATATGATATAATACGGATGTATAGCCTATCCACAGCAGCACTACCCAACAAGCTACCTGTCCGTTTCTCCTGTTTGTTACTTTAGAATCCTTTCCCACACGTCTCCCTCAGTTTTGGCATTTCATGCGTCTGATGTCAAATAAAATGAGATCTCCTCGCAGAGAGGAGTCTGTGGCTGATGCTAATGGTGTTTCCTCTTATTTGCCCCCGATACTTCAACACGTTCCCCTCTTCCACTTGCACTTAAAGCTGATTTGAATTTCTTTTTTTAAATGCAACGCTCGTGGTTACATTTACTTTAACTTTCAGAGGTCACTCGAGAAATATACTTTTTTTTCTTCTTTTTCTTTACTATGCCGTGATTTTTATGGAAAGCACAGCCTGGAAACAGTGCAGCGATACCGTGGACTTCACGTGCGACTCGGCGGACTCTTAATTCTCCGGTCCGGCCGCCGCGTGTGCAGCTCTGTGATTAAGTGAAGATGCTGCATGTCTCTTCACGCCGGTGTCTCTCTTCACACAGCACGCCGCCGCCTCTGTGAATATATGCGCCGCTCTCCATCTGCGTTTGACTCGCTGTGCGGGATGTGTGAGAGATGTCGAGTGTCTTTTTGAATAAACTGATGGGGCTCTTTTATATTCGGAGTGCCCCCCCCCCCCCTTTTTCTTCTTTTTTTGGCAGTTTCTGAAAATACTGTAGTCTGGCGTCTGCTTGAGAGCGGCACACAGTTTGCACACAATTTCAGGAACAACAAAGTGACGCGGAACAGTAAAAGAAAGCTCCTAAATATGCAGCACTTTTTTTTTTTTAAAGTGCTATTCTACACTATTTTAAAACACATATCTTAGAGAAGGTGTCACAGCCCTGTTTAGGTCTGAGGGAGGAGGGTGTGATGGAGTTATTTCTCTTCCATATCCAATAAAGGCTGACACTTTTAAAATAGCAAATCAAATTGGATGAATCGTTGTTTTTTGCTTATGAAAGTTAAGTTTCCGTCTTCTTTTGAGTGCTTCTCAAAGCTTGAGGCGGTTTCGACATGTTACGAATTGAAAGATCTAACGTGCACTTTGTGTTTTTTTAATTATTTTTATTTGGTAGGCTCACCTCCACAAACGACCGAAGACGTCTCCGGCTCAGGTGAGGAGCTGCTCGGTTTCCTTTCGCTGCATATTGGAAGTCCAGGGTTCAACTCTTGTTGGTGGGCTGATGGGTTTTCTTTTCCCTCGCTGTGATCTTCAGGCCTACAGCCTGACGGAGCTGGATGAGAAGATCATCGCGGTGAAAGCAGCTCTACTGAAGAGGGTGAATGAATTTGAGTGTCCATTGTAAAAAAAATCACCACCACCACAACAACAACACAGTTTATTTACGCATCGTTGTTTTTTCTTCTTCATTCGTTCTTTTCACAAACATTTCAGATAAGCTTCGTTTTTTTTAAATGGAGGAAACAACTGTTTTCCTCTCGTTGTGTAATTAACTGAGATATCATTGTTACTTTAGATTGAAAAAAATAAATGTTTCCTTGGAAAACTGGACTTGTAACTTCATCGTGAACTCAAAGCTACGACGAGGAACGGTCATTCCGTGGTGAGTTTGGCGCCCCTTGTGACCAGAAGTGGTATTGTTTCCAAGAACCAGATTCCCTTAACCCTCCTGTTACCTTCGGGTCAATTTGACCCCATTCAATGTTTAACCCTCCTGTTACCTTTATATTTACTGACATATTTTACCCTCGGGGTCAATTTGACCCCAGCAATTAAAACCTCCAGAAAATTATTAGAATGAATATTGTTTTCCAAGTTTAAGTGTGAGGTACTTTGTTTGTTTGTTGACTACCTAAATAGCCCTTTAAATATATAAAAAAGTTGATATTTCTTATATGTTTGACACAGTGAAAAACAGCCTGGGGTCAAATTGACCCGAAAGAACACCGACATTAAACATTGAATGGGGTCAAATTGACCCGAAGGTAACAGGAGGGTTAAAAAGTCCTTTTTACTGCAGTTTAGTAGAGGATGTCATTAAAGTCAAAAGATCATATTGTAGTGTTTTCTAGGAATGTAAAAACAATCATATGCGATGAAGATTAATTATAAAAGTCATCGTTTAAAGTATGTTGGAAAATATGTAAAAAGTTCAGTATAGCATTTCTAAATAAATTTCATAACATGTTGTTTAATAAGTCGTACACATTCACAGCATGTTGTGGAAAAAGGTGAATAATGAATATAGCATAATGTCAAACAAATTAATGTTCGGTCAAAAATTGTCATAAGATTGCATCTCAAAAAATAATAATAAAAAGTCGTAAAGTAAGTCAGACAAGTCAAAAAATCGTTAAACAGAAGTCAAAGTATGCATTAAAAATGTAATGTACTATTCCAATAAAAGGTTCAAAAAGAATGTCGTGAAAGAGTAGTATGTCATAAAAAAGTATTTAAAAGTAAAGGTATAGTATATATTAGTGTAAAAAAAGACAGTATATTATCTAATAGAAATGAAAACTTTAAGCACCATTTAATTATAAATATTTGCGGATTAATTAAGAATCTGAACTTCACGTCGAAACGACAGTAAACAAATCTGATGTAAAAATGCATTGAACACATCTTTAGTCTCTTAAAGCTGTGTGTGTGTGTGTGTGTGTGTGTGTGTGTGTGTGTGTGTGTGTGTGTGTGTGTGTGTGTGTGTGTGTGTGTGTGTGTGTGTGTGTGTGTGTGTGTGAGATATGAATCTGGGAGCACCTGATGCGTCTGCCTGACTGCTGCGTGACGATAATGGTTGTCATTAAAGCAAATGACCTGATTACTGAAACTCTGTTTGGAAAACATATTGAAGACCCAACAAACCACATTCAATGAGCCGCCGCTGAGCGCCATGCTGAGACGCGTCGACGAGCGAGGCGCTCGCACAACAACTCACAGTCCCACTGACTCCCGTTGACACTTTGGGAGTGAACCCGGTTGAGGTTCTGGAGCCAAAACACAGGATGATGACAGTGAGCTGGGAAGTGTTGTCATCCTAAACGGGAACTTCGTGTCAGTGTAAAAGTCGATCTTTCATATTTAAAAAACTGTATGTATTAAATCAAAAGTAATAAAGTGAACTTAAAGATTATGTTTAAAGATTAAAAAACTGCGATGAAAATCGTTCATGCAATTAAACCTATAAACTTTTTTAAAGGATATTTTAGAAATTCAAAGTTTAATTTTCCTAGCAAAGCTTATGCTTATCAATTAAATGAGCATAACAAAACTTAATATTAAAGTAAAGTACGAGCACTTATGACAACTTTAGTACAGGACATTCACACAAGCGACTTATTCAAATAAAAGTTTAAAACGTACTTTTAAAAAAAATGTTTTTTAAAAAGTAATTCTGCAACAGGTGTGATGAAACAGAACTAGAGAAGAAGAAAAATCTCCTCTTCTAAACGACTAACTCCCCTTCATCGCTCTGCCGTTGCTCTTTGTACGTGCACGTCAAGATTTATTTCAGAGTAGATTGATGGAGTGACCCGAACACAAAGGAGACGTTTGCATTGTCCTTTTTTTTTTTTGGGGTGGGGAAGAGATATTTCATTCTTAAACGCGGAAATGGGATTTTTTTTCTTTCAGGTGTACACCCCTCTTGCTCCATAGACTGGAACCTTCTGGGCACCGAGGGACCACAATGCACATTTGGGGAAGGGGAGAGCACTTGAGCCTCGGCCATGTGGCTGGACATTGAAGGGGTTGGGGGGCTGGAGGGGGGGGGGGCCTCATTGTTCCCCTGGAGCTTTTTTTTGTGTGTGTCTCAGACACACAGTCCCCTCATGAGGGTTAATGAGGACAAATTGGCCCCGAGTGGAACAAATGAATTATGGAGCCGGACAAAAAGGCTTGTATTTGGTGGGATCCACCCCGTCATCTGCCCATTGAGCCCGAGCACGCCGCCTGAAGTGGCTCACGAAATATCTCATTATCTTTATCCATGTTTTTATCGCACAGAGAACATCACGACAAGTGAATTTAACTTCTTCTTTTTTTAAGCAGTAAAGTTTAGATCGTAACAACGCGACATGTGTGTGACCTAACCGCCTGGTTTACTTCCTCCAGTTCATGAGAAAATAAAATTAAAAAAAGTCAACATTAGTGTCAGTGGTTGTAAGCGCTCCAAAAAAGTTGGGTGGGAAATAGTGTAAACCCTTTATGAAGTGGACAAAAGAGCCACTTCCTCATTGACTCTGTGTAATTCCCCCGCCTGTCAATCAGTGCCTGATTTCTTGCAACGTCCTTGGGAACCGTGGTGGTTGGAAGAAGAAGAAGAGAAAGACACAGAGGTGTTCTATGGGGGTCCGGTTTGTATTTTTTTGTTTTTTTGTTTGGTGAGGTCACTTGGAGAGGATTCATATCCATTCATATCTCACAAAACTCTTAATGGGGCTTCCAACAAGCACCCCTTCGCCAAAAAAAAAGAGAAAAAAGAAAAGCTCTTTCCTGTGTGTGACTAGTCAGCTCCGGGGTCTTTATTCATCCTGTGGCTCCGTGTCAAAAAAAAAGACTGTTGCTCGTATGTGCCCCCCCCCCCCCCTCCCCCGAACAATGGAGGAACAAGGCTAAATCTTGAGCTGGGGAACAAAAGATGGGAAGAAAAAAAACCAAGTAAAAAAAACCTGGCTTTTCACTCTGCAGAACATTAGATTCTGACACATTTTTGCCATGGCAGCCCCCCCCCCCCCCCCCATCCTGAGTGCTTCGGCTCTGGTCTTTTTTTAAAGAGACCACCTGTTGGCAACAAGCCTGTTCTTCATTACAGACGGCGCCCATTATCACAGGATGAGCGCCACAGGCTAACTTCTTAAAGTTGACCCCGCTGCAGTTTTCCAGAAAAGCCGGTAAAACCATATAGATTACGTGTACTCACTAGTTTTATGCTCGTGAAATATTTTGTGTATCTTGTTTTGTTTTTATTTTAATAAGGGCTTTAGTGAGAGGTACTTCATTCACGTCCTTGTCAGTTACAAATGTCACAAACAAAAAGGACTCAAATTCATATTCATTGTTATAGGGAAAAAAAGAAGGAAAAAAAGTATTTACTGTAAAGTTGTTGATGGTTGTTTCATTTTTATTTGTGCAATTTCCATAAAATAAAATAAAAGTACTGTAGGAGGAAAGATGAAGGAATCAAGTGCAGGTACTTTGTCTTTGAATTGGACGACAATAACACTGTGTGTGTGTGTGTGGTGTGTTTTTTTGCTTTATTTCTTTGGTCCAATTGTGTGGAGATGTTTTTAAAGATAATGTTTAAAGATATATTTATAGATTTCACATATAGCTCTTAATAACAAAATTTAAAAAAACGTGTTTATAGCACCAAAATTATAGAAAAGTTTCATTTTTTCATGAATAATCGAGAGATCCCCCCCCCCCAAAAAACAGTCCCAGAATGACCTGACCTCAGGTCAGCCGAGGGGCGAATTCACTACGAAAAATACCTCCGTCACCCTCATGCCATCACTGTGGGAGGAAAGCAGTCACACTTGTTTCATGTTCACAAACACCCAGAGGGGGGGGGGGGGGGGGGTTGTTGCATGCACCTGTGACCCCCTCTTCCCCCCCGCCCTCCCCAACAAAGCCAACGGGTACCCCCCTCGCTTCAACCAGAGGCGCGTCAGCTGCTCTCGCCCCCCCCCCCCCCCCCCTCCGGAGTTAAATGTGCCCGTGGTATTGCCGCGGAGGGAGCAGCGGGAGTCGAATTCAGGCAATTACAATCAAGTCAGGGCGTAGTTAGTGCGCGTGGGCCCGGCTGCACCTGAGCTGGATGCTGATGAGACACTTAGCCCCAAACCCCCCCCCCCCCCTCTCTCTTCCGACAGCAGCAGACCCCCTACTGGACACTTCCCTTCACCTCATTTAGGCCTCTCTCTCCTCTTCTCTCTCTCCCTCAGGACTGCACACTCAATCACTCTTTATTCATTCTGCACTGTACAATAATAGGTGACTACTTTCCGATATTGTCCTTCGAGCACACCTGTGCGTGCTTCTTGAGAAGAAGACATGTGTGGAGAGTTATTTCTCTTAAAATAAAAAGAAGAGGGAAAAAAAGAAAGCCACAGTTGAGTGTGAGACGAGTCGCTTTGGATCATTTCTGTGACACACTCGCGACGACGACGTCGCCACACCGTCGTTCACCGACCGTCTCGGCATGGATACTCACGTGCAGGTGGTCCACGATGTGTTCAGGTAACGTGGGGGGGGGGGGGGGGGAAGAAGAGGGAGGGAGGTGCACTTCTTGAATATCTATGACCCAGAGAATACGGAGCCGGGCATCACAACAACACTCTTAGACCTCCTTTTTCTGCAATAAGATGCTCTCAGCTCCTCGTGGGAAGGAGGGGGGGGGAGAGGGGTCCCTCTCTCAGCCAACCACACTTTGCTGGAGTGTCATTAGGTTTGTAAAGGGCATAGATGGGTACCATAGAACCGATGTACATGGACTCTGGATATAAAATGGAAAAGAAAAAACCGTAGAGATTAGAGTGTGGCTGCAGGACTCGAAGAAGGGGGGGGGGGATATGGGGAGGGGGGGTTAACTGGAGACTTCCATCTGTAGTCGGTGCCCGTTCCTCTTCCAGTGCATTGCTCTTTGCTGCTCTTGCTTTTGGTGAGATTGCCAGCTTCTGCTCTCCAATCCCACTTTCATTGTCTCTTTGGATGCAGCTTGTTCGTCGTGGTGTTCGGTGTTCGGCGTTTGGGGAGAGCCAAAATACAAAGAAAGGTGGAACACCTCTCTCACTATTTCTTTGCCATAATGGTTGTCTTTTTGATTTTTTTAGTTTCTTTTTCCTCCCCCCGGGGGGCTTTCTGGAGACTACCAGGGGTTTTGGTTTGGTCTCTTTGAAATTATTCCATTTTGGCAAGCGAGAAAAAAAGAAAAGAAAATGGATTGTGCTGATCCTGTTTTGTTCCTGGGGAGTGGGGGGGGGGGGCAGCAGTATTATCCCGGGGCTGACACCGGTGGCGAAGAGGCAATCACAGCGGCCCTCGCTCTGACAAAAACACTCCATCTGCACGGAGAGGAGGAAATCACACCACAATGATGCCCGACTCTTCTGCCTCACTTGTGGCAGCTGGGCCCTGGGACCCGTGAACTGCTACACAACCGGGGCCGCCACAATGGCAGACGCACAAACACACGCACACACACACACACACACACTGCAAATCAGCAGCTGTAACACACACACACAAAAGGGCAAAAACGCCACACCTGCCATCACATTGGGTAGGAAAGTTGTTCTTTGGTTAGAATTGGTCTGCTGCAGGCTTATTACCGCTAGTTACAGTTTTTAAGACCTCCAGACAAAATGAATCCAGGGCTAACTGTTGGATATCCTAAGTGTGTGTCTCACACACACACACACACACACACACCAGATGAAAGGTATAAGCAGCCGTGTAGCGCTGCCCTGTTAGTATTCAGTCGTGTCACCTCGTTCCCTTCGGGGTCCCATACCTGGGGGATCAAACGCACCTCTTTGTGAGAGAGAGAGAGAGAGAGAGAGAGTCCTGACCCCCCCCCCCCCTCTCACCCCCCTCCCTGCTATTAGCAAACAGAGGAGAGCCCAGCTGACACCGCTCTTGAGATGTGCCATGCAGACGGAGGCCTGTGATTACAGCACAATCCTGAGGAGACAAACCCTCCACCTCGCTATACAGCCCCCCCCCCCCCCCCGCAACATACACACACACCGCGACAAATTCACCTATCTCTGAAATAGATGTTAATCTATCGGCACAACTGGCATGCCTCCGAGACCTTGTTGACACACGTGTAGCCATGAATAATCAATACGGCGCTATTTCTGTCAACACTCCTCCCCAGAACGGGTCATTTCTCTGGACTATTACCGCAGGGCAGATTAGAGATGCAAGATTGGACTTTCAAATTGGTGGTTGTGCATGTATGTTTCTGCCCATGTGTGTGTGTGTGTGTGTGTGTGTGTGACTCTCCAGAATACAGTCGACAGGTCCGTCTAGTGGCTTCGTGAAAACCAATGAAGGTATAAAGCAAGAGAGGGGAATAATTTGTTGTGAGAGGCAGAGGCTCAAGTGGGCCTTCCGATAGCAAATTAGCAAACCCTCATTTCATACGCACTAGAGAATAGTAATGCACGCACACACAGGCCACGTGCACACGCACACAGTAGACGTTGCAGCCACGGACTGGAGACCAAAAGAAGCAAGACACTTTTTTTTTGTCTTTTGCCTAAACATCTTTTCTTTCTCCATCTCTGGTATACACACACACACACACACACACACACACACACGCATGCATGCATGTGCACACACACATACGAGAGGAGAAAACTTCAATTTTATCTGCAGGGGCAGAAATCAATCTCACATCTCTTTAGTTAATCCGCGATGGCTCTCTAGATCCTGACACTAATAAGGTATTGAGCAGGTGAGGCCATGGGGCTGAGGAGGAGAACAGAGGGAGAGGAGGAGGAGGAGGAGGAGGCCTGCAGTCTGGGGCCCCGACTTTGCCGGCTGGCACTGTTCCAGTGCAATTATGAGGCTTGTGTATGGGAAGAGAAGGGTGCAGGAAAGAAGCAGCCGGGATAGAAAGGAGAGAGAGAGAGAGAGAGAGAGAAAGAGGGGGTGGTGGAGGGGTGGAGGGAGAAAAAATTGATCCCATCTGTGGTATGATGGTTAATTAAAGCAGCTCTTGAGCAGCCCAAGGATGAGAGGCTTGGCTGGGCTCCTGGAGGCACCGCTCTGATTACTCACACAGAATGGATGGTTTCTGAGCAATGAAAGGAGGAGGCCAAGAGCGGCCTGGTGGGGCGCGCAGACCCCGTCAAGGAGGAGAGACATGTGCATGCACACACACACACACACACGTGCAAATGGGATACAGACAGTCGCGCATGCGCTCGCATGCATACACGTATGGAACACGCGTCGTGTGCAAACATCGTCGAGTTAAATCTAAATAATTGCGTTGTGTAATGAGATGTAATGCGAGGCCACGAGAGAACAACAAGAGGAGCTCGAGAGGCTAATGACTAAACAACCAAAGTTCATCTAATTGTTGCGCATACGGAGAGTCTATTCGTCTCGTTGGGAAGAAAACCATGATTTTTTTTTATTCAGCATATTATTATTTCTGAATACACTCGTCTGCATAATATACCTGAATAAAAAGACATATTCTCCAACCCATTACATTGAAATATCCTCAAAGCCCCGTTACACCCTCCTCATTGACATCCAGCTCTCTCATATTCATAAAGGCCAAGCACAGCACTTTGGTGTGACCCCACCCCCCGATGGTGAGATGTGGTATTGCACAGCATGGAAAAATAATTTTAAAAGGGTTTCTTTTCTGCATTTCTGCACATTGAATACATATATATATATATATATATAAAAATACAGGAAAGTGCATGAACAAATACTGGGTACATTATTACTATTATTATGCTTTTATTACAAAATCGCAGGTATCGGTGGATGATTACATGCATGAAGCTCGTCTTATATTTGAAACAACAACGTGCCTCTGAGATGTAAAACAACGGTGAAGGAAACACACCCGGCCTCCTATTTTCATAAAGTTGAAGATATAATCATACTCTCCAGATTTAGAGAGGGGGGGAGGGGAGTTTATATCATAAACCTTCCCCAAAAATCTGAGCTGAGGTATGAATTATGTATATATACGGCGCTGCAAAAATAGAATAGAGTGGTGTAAGCGGCTGATTGGGGCGCAGACAGCCGAGGTCAGGGCCACGGCGCTAATTGGTGTCGGGCCAAACCGCTTGTGAGCTAAATGAGAAAATGAGACGTTCCGGGGGAGGAATCAGCTGCAGCCGTGTGTGGCGGAGACGTCTGGCTCCGTGTTTGTTAGGGAAGAGAGCTAAAAGCTACACTTTGAAAGAAAGGTGTGTGAGCCCCACAGCCCCACCCACGAGATACACGTCTGAGCTGTGATATATACACTATGTATATTATCACAGTGTTTCATTCAAACTGCATCTCAAAACATACCGGTTTATTCTGGCATTTGGTTAAACTCAATATTCTGCTTGTTTTAAGGCATATTATTTTATGGTGTATTTTATTGCAACATCTTTTACAGTGTATTGTACTTTTTGCTCCTTGTTTTAATTGATGTACTGCAAAATAAATAAACTTTACTTACTTATATTAATAATATTAAAGCATCTGACTTTAAAGAAATGCCGTTTTCTCCTTTACACTTTATTCTCTTGCATGGAATATCGCCTTTAAAGCCACTTCAGGTCAGTTTACCAACCATTATAAAAAAGAGATACATCTTCCACCTTCTCAATTAAGACGTGCAAGAAGTTCCGGATACACTTCATGTCACTGGGAGGGGGAGGAAAAAGGTGGGGAAATGACATTTAAAAAATAAATGATTATCCCAAATTGGATATTCTCTGAAAAACTTAAAGCATGCTCTGCACAATATGTTTCACATTAACACCTAATGACATGTGTAAGGGGTCGAGAGAGAGAAACTATTTTTTTGTGTGCATATTAATATTTTAAATTACATTTTTTTTTTGTCTTGTTTTTTTATGTTGTTATCTTCTATGAGGGCAAATGGCAATGCAGACATAAGACCACCCAACAGTATAAATAAAGAAACAATTTTTTACTGCCATTATATCTCCTCGTTCACTTTCACGTGCCTCTTGAAGCCGACGACGTTGATCGCTCGCAGCCACCATACTCTGTTTTTTTTCTTCCTGTATTTGTTCTTATCACACACAGGAAGAATTAAAAAAAATCAACACAAAGCACTCCACACTACATGACAAAGCGTTCCTCGCATGCCAAAATCAACTTATTGAATCCCCCCTTGATGCCGCGGTGCTGTTGGAGAACATTTAATTCCACTTAAATTATCTCTCATTCAGGAAATGTCTTTCCACGTGTCTTTTTTTGTGCACGTGTCATTGAAACGCAGCATTCCTCCACTCCTCGTGCACACACACACACACACCCCGACAAACAGACAAACAACAATGTGGACTAAATGACTAAAGCATTCCTTTTGTTCTTTTCCATTATTATGTCTCCCTTTCTTGCCTGGCTCTCTTTTCTCTCTCTTTTTTTCCAGGTATCCTTTGGTGTGCGAGTCCCGTGTAATCTTAAGTAAACGTCATCAACTGTTTGCTCATATCGCCCACGGAAAGTATGCCGGCGGCCTCCTTTTGTCCCACTATCAGTTGTTTAAAGAGGTTTGTGCTGTGATGGCGTGGCCAGCCGGGGCCGGCAAGGCTTTCAAGTGCCCCGCTCTCACCTGCTGGAGGTTTTAACCTCTATGGTCACTGGGAAAAACTGCTGACGCGGCTTTTTCAGGGTGTCACGTGGTACAACATAACTCACAATTGCGCCTTTGATACAGCACACCTGATGAAGGCGTTATCAGTGGTGCTTGGAGATTAATACGGGATTTATACTTATTAAAAAGACTCCCTTGCCTACTTTTAAATGCACTAAACATGTGAGCGGTCATTAGAAAGTAATTATTATTCATGAGCACGTCATTCAATGAGAAACTGTAATGACAGAATTGGCTTATTACAAAAAAGGTTTTTCACCTTATAAAACAGAAGTTACGCAGTTATAAATGTTAAACTGTCAACTTGAATAAGAGTTATTCCACAACAATAACTTACAACATGAATGGGATGGTTTGTTGGAAAGAAAGTGACTCACATTTATAACTTCTAAGTTAATAACATTTTTGTTTTTTATTTGAATTAATTAGTATTTAGTATTGTTATTGTGTTTTGTTTTATTTGTATCTTTTATTAATGCTATAATGTGCACCCGCTGCTGTGATCCTGAAATTTCTCCACTGTGGGACTAATAACGGAAAATCTAATCTAATCTAATCTCATTAGTTGCTTTAAAATTAACAGGTTACTCACTTATTATTAAAGTATTATAACCTCTATTATAAAAGTGAGAGCCCCTGAAGGAAACTTTGTTTGAGCTGTACAAATTAAATTGACTTACCTATGAACCATTATCATGAAGTTAGTTCACTAAATTAGTTTTAATGTCCAATTTGTGCTGGGTTGAGTTTAGACAATTAAACTTCTACTACTTCTGCCTTTGTTATACAGACAGTTCTCCATTATTCACACGATGATGTAAAAAGGTATTTGACATGTGAATGTGAGCATTTAAAAAAAAAAACTTCCTGGTAAAGAGTTTTAAATGGGGAATAATGTGAAAACGATCCTTTAAATCACATGTTGTAAATGTCTCTAAATGGGAATAGGGTGGATGGATTTTAGGCTTTCGGGTCACATCTAACCAGGTCTCGCAGCGTTTAGTCCGCGAGAACTTTTTGGATCTTCACCAGAATTTGACTGCAAGCATTAAGACTCAACAGCGAGGTTCAAGAGCGACGTAAAAAAGACCAAACAGAGTTGTGCTGAAGTGTATTTGCTTCATTACCTTCGCATTGAAAATGCGGAAGGTTATGTTTTGATCGCCGTGTATTTATTTATTTATTTATTACCTTCGCATTGAAAATGCGGTAGGTCATGTTTTGATCGCCGTGTATTTATTCATTTATTTATTTATTTATTACCTTCACATTGAAAATGCGCAAGGTTATGTTTTGATCGCCGTGTATTTATTTATTTATTTATTTGTATGCGTGTTATTCGCATAACAAAAAAAGTTTTAAACCGAATCGCATGAAATTTGGTGGGATGGTTGGTTATTATCCGGGGACCATTTGATTAGATTTTGGGATTGATCGGGTCAAAGGTCAAGGTCAAGGTCATGAAAAGGTCAAAATCTTCTTTTTACCATAGCTTGGTCAATTTATATCCAATTGGAATGCAACTAATGCCAACATGTTCATAATTCAATGCCCAATCTTGTGATATGCGAAGGTATGCGCTCTACCGAGTGCCCATTCTAGTTCAAAGCATGTTTTGATGGCAATTATCTTGAACTAGAGTTATTATTTCTCCTAAAGATCCGTGTACATCTTCCTCCATCTAAACAAGTTATTCCCGTTTCATTATTCTATAAAGCATAAATAAGTAATACAACTTCTAACTATCAAAAATAAATGAGTTTCAGCCTATAAAGCCGTTTTATAAAGATCTTGTATCTCCCGATGTTTCTCTGGCATGGCACTGACCTACAGTGGCGAGACCCCCGGCCCATTACTGCAGAGGACCCATGTGAGTAATGGCAGCCGGTGCATTAGGGGAGAAAGATGTGTGATAGCCTGAGTTGTGAGTCAACATCAGAGGCCCTGGGCTGACCCCACAGGGGGGATTACACACTGTGATTTAAGAGCATCTCTCCAGCCCCCCCCCCCCCCCCTCCTCGGTGAAGCACTCGGGTCCTCGGTGCACATAACATCCACCTGATGCAACGTCCGGGATCATTCTCATTATACCCTTGTTCTTAGCCCTGCTCCATCTTCCGTTACACAGGGTCGGTATAGGAGTAGTAGGATCATGTCAGGGAGAGGGGGGGGAGAGAGAGAGAGGGAGAGAGAGAGAGAGCCCCTGCAGTGGTAAGTAAATACAGCCTAATGGCCTCTGATTAATTCTACATGGCTCTCATCGGGCCAGTAAAAAGAGACGTAATGACCAGTATGTCTCTCTCCCTCTCTTTTCCTTCTCTCCCCCCCCCCCCCCCCCCACGCCGCCAGCCTTTCTCAATTTCTCCTCTCATTTGCTCAGCTTTTTGATTATGAATTAAAAAGGGATTGCAAATGCTCTGCTGTTGGTCCCCCCCCCCCCCCCCACCACCACCTGATTGCCATATTTGATTAAGAAATGTCAGTGTGCATGTCTCCCACGTCTTGTGTCTCTCTTCTGTTCGCCGGCGTCATGCACGAGGAACACAATGGCTCCCCGGCTCTCAAACGGTCTGCCTTCCAACGGCAAACTTGCCGCTAATCAAACGCATTCTTCCCGTCGCTGCCTTTCTCTTTTTCCCCCCTCAGCCTCTTTTCTCGTCGTGCCTTTTTCTCAAGACTCGGCTGGGGTTTTTTTTTCTTTCTGTGAGACACGCCACGCCAACAAGGGAGAAATCACGAGGAAAATTAAAGAGCATTGAGAAGGACAGGTGGAGCATGGAAGAAAGACGGGAATAGGCGATGGAGATCCCACGGAGGAGGGGGGAGTTTAATTGTGTTAGTTAATTGTAATCCTCAAAATTGCTTGGTGGTATGAGTTGTGATTTGCATCCAATTAAAAATACAAAAATATAGATGTACAAAAATATACACACACACAACAGTTTTATAGTAGCCTGAAGCAAAATAAGTAACATGGAGGCTGTAATTGACCTTTATGGACATATCCATATGCGATGCATACCGAGGCTGTTCTACTGTTATGGGCTTTCCTTACAGAGCATTGGCGGACTGCTTACGTAGAGTTTGCTCCCTTTCTTTACAGTCCAGTGCTCAGCTGGCCTCCAATCAAGCAGCTCGGGAACGAGAAACACGTGGCAATCAGTCAAAAAAGTGGGACGCATAGTCGTCGGTTTCGAAGGCCGCAGGTGTAAGTCTCATCTCCACGTCCTGAACTCCACCGGTTGCAGCATCACACTCTCACTTCAAACTCGTGGTAACTTCTCCTCGACCGTGGAGTCATGGGAGGACTTTCTGCAGACGGCACGACCCCGAGTTCAGTGGTGAGTATGGTGAACGGGAGGGGATCCAGAACAGTTTCCTGCGGAGCTCCAAAACCAACGAGCACCGCACCAGGCGGCACGTCGCCCGCTCGGACAAGCTGCGCTCTGTGTTTCTTACATGTATTATTCTCCTTGTTCCCTGCGTGAGCCGCGTGAAAGACGATTTCCATCACTTAGCAACGAACAATAAAGTTGTTTCCGGATTGAGCTAGTGACTATAGTCGCTCACCGCTGAAAAGGAAAACACGACTTTAAGTGGAGTTATGTTGCTTCATAGCTGCTGGACGTGTAAATATGTTCGCTAACCAGTCCACATTAAAATGTGATGTGTCTATGTTGCTGTAAAGACTTTACACACAAATTAATTGGTGATATGCTCATAAATGACGAGTGAACGGTGTGTTTTTATGATTTCACGCTGCAGCTTTTCAACCTCCTGGAGTTATTTCCCGTCAATAGTTTGGACTCAGAATATTCTGAAGTTAAATTGTGTCCACTCTGAGGAGGGCAACGGGTCTTATGAATGATAATGTTCAACAGCGAGTGAAGTTATTTGTCAAGTTTCAAGTTACTCAAGAGTTGCGAGACTCTTCTGGAGTCATCCAAGCGGACTCCAGAGTCCAGGAAATACTCCGGGGTCGCTGCCCTTAGACGACCCAGAATCCTTTGCTTTGAGCAGGTGTGTGTGTGTGTTTAATGTCTAATCACCACTCTCTCGCCTCTCTTCACGATGCGGGTCTCTTCAGCGTGGAGCGCCTCTCTCTCTCCCTCCGTGACCTCTTCAGCGCCTCTCCCTGCTCCTTTTCGAAGCCATTAGTTCGTCTACTCGGCTGCACACATCTTACGGTCTCGAGGCTCAATCTTCGACCCTCATTCTCCTCGCACGCCGTCCACACTGTGTGAGTATAGCCCACGCATGTGCATGTGGCTGCATGCGTGGACCTGCAAACGGGTGTGCTTTCTTCTATGTGTGTGTGTGTGTGTGTGTACACGTGTGTGTGCTTGCACTTGTGTGATAATGGGGCCGTGTCCATCAGCACACAGAGCACGAGCCCAGAAGAAGACACACTTAATGCCTGTCACAGGGTCAGACCAAGTGTGTACAAAAGGAGAATTGAATCCTTTGAAAAACAGAATCCAACCAAGGACAGTTTTCCCATTTGCCAAGGAGCCAAGAAAGAGAGAGAGGTGTATAGAAAAGGGGGGGGGGGGAGTAGAAAATGGGAGAGAGAGAGATGGTGTAGGTGCCCGCGTGCAGGAGAGAAATCTGTTGATCTTTTGAGATGAAAAGCCGCGTGTATACTCGCACATCACGGCTGCAAAATGGAACGGAGGGCTTCAGGGCCGAGGAGGAGGAGGAGGAGGAGAGCTTCAAACCCCTCCTCCGGGTCCTTTTGTTATCCTCTCATCGGTCCATCTCAGAGGAGGTAGAGGCGAAGGGCGTGGGAGGAGGAGGCGGCTATATGACAACTGGCTGCCCCCACCAGAAAGAAAATGGGAGGTGGTGGTGGTGGTGGTGGGGGGGGGGGGGGACCTCATGTTAGAGATGAAGCAAGAAGTCTGAGGAGAGTGTTAATGAGGGAAAAGGTTCCACCGGGCTCTTCTTCTTCTTTTCTTTTTAGAGAAGGTGGCCCCTCTCGCATTATATTCTTGACTCCCTCTCCAGGAGGGGGTCTAATGACGCTCTCCAAGGATGGGCGGTCACGCTGGAGGAGGAGAGGGAGGCTGACATACTGGGAAGAAGAAGCAAACCCCAAACGACCACGAAGGAGCTAGATAGCCAAGAAAAGGAAGAGCGAGAGAGAATGGTCTCCCCACTAGAGAGACGGGTGAGAAGGAGCTCTCTCTCTCTCTCTCTCTCTCTCCCTCTCCTTTTTTTCTTCTTCTCAAGACTCTTCATGTGGCCCATCTTCCTCTCACTTCAATCTCTCTCTTCTTCTGCCGCTCACCTCTCCAACCTCCACACACACACCACCTCAACCTCCCCCTTTCTTTCTTGCCTGCATGCACGCGTCCTTTTTGGTAATTGTCACACACTCACACTCACACACACACAGAGCGGCGACACTATTTTCCATTAACCTAAGTATGTACAAGGAGCTAATACCTAACTGGGCTAAATGTGGGGTCTATGTGGTTTCAAGCTGAACTGAAAGGGCTTCGGTAGCCATGTGTATACCCGAAAATGTTCAGAGAATTTCCAAGACTTCAGGATTTAATTGTTCTCTCTAACCATCTCCAAGACAAATTCATAATTCCCAGCCATCTACCCCCGACCCGTTCTAGTCCCAAAGAATGTCAGAGTATCCATAAACAGAATCAGAGGCTACAGTGAGGCCTCTAATCAAGGCAATCAGCGCTGTGTTCAGAGGTGAGCAGCAGCAGCAGCAGCAGCGCTGGTCTCATCTTTGTCTGCGCTTTAATTACTTGCTCTTTTTTTTTGCATTTCGATGGAGGGAGGGTGGGTGGTGGGGAGGGGTGATTGTGCCTTATCACCTTATCTCCCAAGGATAAAAGACTACCCAATTACTTTGTTTGGATGCTAATGATTGCATTTCATTAGTGGCCGCTCTCAGCCCTCCTCACCCGGTAAATGGATGAATATGCCATAATTTCAATTATTGGAATTATGAAAATTGCTTTAAAAAAGACGACACAGGCGTATCATCAAGCTTTCCACTGTGACATAATGCCATTTTAATTTCTATAATGGTTTTAATTGTCAGTGCCCCCCCCCCCCCATCCACCCGCCGTGCATTAATCATTTAATTGTATTGTCTTCTTTCGGGCTGAAAACACCACCACCCCCTCCACACCCACACGCTTTTCCCGCACCCAGTTTTGAACATACAACAATAAAAAAAAAATCACAATCAGCACTATATTATCTTGAGTGATGAGAGGCGATGCAAAATAAGTTATGAGATGGGGGTGAGATAGTTTTTTTGCAGTTATTTGCAGAAGATTATATAGTATTTGGACAACATGTCTGTCTATCTGACATTTTGGGCAGATAAATAAAAACTATTAACACGTTTTTTTAAATTATATAAAAGCCTATTGAAGCAGGTGAAAGATGAAGTTTATTTTTGTTTTACGGCTCCATAGCCACATTGAATACAGAAATATAACCTTCTAAGCTTAACTGCTATTAAAAATAATGGCCATAATATATATATTTTTTATAAAAGAATATACAGGTCACATTCTTTTTAATTGAATGGCAAATGGAAAGGCTATTTTTTAAAGTTATTTTTTGCCACAATGGTACATTTAAAAAACCCTGACCCCAGCTTGCTGTGACAAAACGGAGAGATCAAAGGTCAAGGACGTCACGCAGAGAGAAGAAGTGCCATTGTGGTCGGAGCCATCTCCCATGCGGGAAAAGAACCAGTAATGGCTTACCATCCTTTACCATCATAACACATTCTCTTCTCATTTATGCATGACACTTGAATCTTATCCTTGTGTACAGATGTTTTTCATTCCCATTTCACAGCCTTCTGATCCCCAAACTACGGCGGTATAAAACCCACAAACTGCGATTACATGAAAGCGCAAAATACCACTGAAAAAAACCCCCAAAAATAAAATACTCAACGTGTGAATTTATCCACCGTTTTACACGCGCTGCGAGCCAGGAAGCAGTCTGACTGACGGGCCTCGAGAAGCTCCTCCACCGGCTCCTCCACCGGCTCCTCCACCGCTCCTCGAGAGGGAGGAGGTCAAGTGTAACCTCCCTCTCAAACAAACACACCCGGACGCCCATGCAGAACACCTCGCCCAGCCTTTTAGCCTCTCTCTCTCTCTCTCTCTCTCTCTTTCTTAAACTCGTGTGGCGGAGGCATCGCCTTTCGGGGCGGGAAAACACGACGGCGTCGTCAGGCGGATCAGGTGTGCTGGAGGAGGGGTCACCTCTTTTTTTCTCAGGTACATGACGCTTGGTAGGAGACCCAAAAACACACGTGACACACACACTCAGTGGCTTTATTAGGTACATCTGGATAATATGATGCACTAATATGTTCATATATGTCATCATATGCACATAAGGCTTATAAATTGTGTGGTGACGTTGTTAAAAACGTGTGAAATAATCGGGGCTTTAAAGTTGGCGTTAGAACACTGATGACCTTGATGCTGAAACGTGTCATTTATATGACACCGTCAGCCACAACGGAGCATGTAGGTTATGTAGACACACTCGTATGACCTCTTGACCTCTAGAAGAAGATACAGGTGAAGCAGAGCGATGCACCAATCTCTAAATAGCTGGAATATCCATCCATATATCGATAATTAGTGTGCAGTTTATCCTCGGGATGAGCCAGAGATCTTGTGAAATACCAGGTAGTTATTTCATAAACACAATGTATGAATTGAATTACCAGGAAATATATCAAAATTACCGCGTGGTAAAGGAAAGTATTTTTTCCCCTGTACACCACCGTGTAATTTTAATACTTGAAAAGCAATCTACTCATTTTAACAACAGATAGTCAGGTACAAAACGATCACACACACACACACACGCACACACACAGCTTTGGATAAAATCATAGAGAAATAAATGAATACGTATATAAGATTACAACGAGGGTTTGATTTAAATACGCCGTAGTACTATGACCCAAACTCAGAAATTATCAAGATGTCTATATATATATATATATATATATACATATATATATAATTTAACCACAATATGATTTGATTGAACCAATTGAACAAATTATCCGATGAAATTATTGCCCAATGTTCTAATATCTCACAAATATAGTGCAGCAGAAGAAAAGTATTTAGTCGTATATTATGCAGCTTTTAGAAAGCAGTTTATTATATATGCACATATATATATATGTATATATATATACAGGACTGTCTCAGAAAATTAGAATATTGTGATAAAGTTCTTTATTTTCTGTAATGCAATTAAAAAAACAAAAATGTCATGCATTCTGGATTCATTACAAATCAACTGAAATATTGCAAGCCTTTTATTCTTTTAATATTGCTGATTATGGCTTACAGCTTAAGAAAACTCTAAAATCCTATCTCATAAAATTTTAATATTTCCTCAGACCAAGTAAAAAAAAATATTTATAACAGCTGAGTGTTTGTCAAGGCTCAGGAAACCCTTGCAGGTGTTTCGAGTTAATTAGACAATTCAAGTGATTTGTTTAATACCCTACTAGTATACTTTTTCATGATATTCTAATATTTAGAGATAGGATATTTGAGTTTTCTTAAGCTGTAAGTCATAATCAGCAATAAATCAGAATAAAAGGCTTGCGATATTTCAGTTGATTTGTAATGAATCCAGAATGCATGACATTTTTGTTTTTTTAATTGCATTACAGAAAATAAAGAACTTCATCACAATATTCTAATTTTCTGAGACAGTCCTGTATACACACACACATATATACACACATACACACACATATATATGTGTGTATATATACACATATGCTGTATATATAAATATATATATACACACATATATATATCTGTATATATATATCCACACACACACACATATATATATATACATCTATATATATATATGTGTATATATATTTATACAGTATATGTGTATATATATATATATGTGTGTGTGTGATAGGACCAGACTGTCATTCAAAAGTGCCAAGAAGGACGGAGAGAACGAAAGAAAAACCATGTGTGTGTGTGTGTGTGTGTGTGTGTGTGCGTGTGCGTGTGAAAAAAAGACAGGAAAGTACACTTGACTGAAAGGACTTGACCTCGGCCGGTTTTGAATGCCGTGACTTGGTGTCTTTGCTCTTCACCTGAGGCTTTTCCCTTTCCACCCGTCGGGCTGAGAAGACAAGAGGGTGGAGAGGTCTCTTTACATACGGCGAACAAAGATGGAGGTCCACCGTCACAGCCATCTACAGGGACCCAGACGTCACTGTTTGACTCCTCACACCAATGCCAGCTCCATGGAGGCTGGCCTGGGATCAGCTCCTACACAAGTCTGCCACCTTCTGGAATAAAATGGGAAAAATCCACCAAGGACAGGCCGGACTCAAACAGGGAGAACTTATAGTTTGAGCCCATGGAGAGGAAATAATTTGGATTCATTTGGCTGTATATAGCTTCTTTTTATCAATTTATTGTAACTTTTAAAAACCCTTCATTAAAAAATATACTTCAAACGTTTGTACATTCAATTCTAATTCAGTTAAGTGATGACATGTTCACTTTAATTGACTTATGAGTGTTTTTTTGGGAAAAACTGTTCCACTTGGTACCCTATAAGAACAATTATCGCTGTGTCAATATTGAGACCATGATATTTACAAAGTGTATATAAAATATAATTATTGTATCAATTCATTAATCCCAAATAAGTCGTTTAGTCATGTAGACATGAAAAAGAAACATCTCATAAGTGAATATTTACAGTTATTTCAATGCAATTTCTTTTGAACCCCATATAAATGTAGCAAAATCACATTTTAAATTCATGAAAATTATTTGGATATTATTGACCCACAAAATAATTTTTCTTAAGAAATAGTAATAAAATCGTAGGGATCCATTTTCTCTGACGGTTCGCATATATTCATATTTCCATCTGGGGTTCGTGGAGCTGCGTGTCCGTGTGCGCGTGCACTGATCTCGCGAGTGTATGGATGCGCGCGCGCGCGTGTGTGTGTGTGGGGGGGGGGGGAGGCGACAAGAAGAAGATTGGGGAGTGATTCAATCGCTCCACAAATGGATTTGGCTAATAGAAGGAGCCTCTGATCCCGACCGGTGCACAGCTGGAGCTCCCCTAATTGGAGAGGGTGAAGAGTGGAGGAGCGCGCGCGCAGAGACGGAGAGAGAAAAGAGAGAAAAGAGAGAACATGGCCCCCGGAGGAAATAAATGCACCTCTGCTCGCAACGCCATTAACTCCACGAGGGATCATGCCAAACGCTTTTTAAAAAGAAAATGTTTTAAAGGGGCCACGCGCCGGGTAGAAACCCGTCATGTGGAGGCTGCGCGCGCACACGTTTTATTCAGCGTGAAAAGCGGCTGTAATCGTTTCACGGTGTGTTTTTAAAAATGTTTTATATCTGGAAGAAAAAAGAAAAAAGAAACACTTGACGCCATGAGGACCACGAGAGAAGCGGCTCGCGACCCGAGAGATGCCGAGCGGAGCCGAGAGGAGCCGCCCACTGTGACGTCACGTACACACGTTTTGAAGTCAGAAATGAGTTCACACTCCCACTCGTGAATAGATGAGGAGAGACATCCTCAAGGAGAGCCAGCAGCAGCATCGTTGTGACGACACTAAAGCTGAACGAGACAGATAAATACATACAAATACATGTGTATTTTACTCTATTATAGTCCAATGATCTTAATATAATAAATAAGTTGCATTCATACACACACAGGAGTTGTGAGTGAACTGTTAAAAACTAATGTTTTCCACAAATTTGCTGCCACAACGATGTGTTTGTTTGTGCTTAATGGCCCATAAACAAACTAGACCTGCATGCATATTAATACCATATTAACACCATATTAATTCCATATTAATACCATATTAACACTATATTAATACCATATTAACACCATATTAATACCATATTAATACCATATTAACACCATATTAATACCATATTAATTCCATATTAACACCATATTAATACCATATTAACACCATATTAACACCATATTAATACCATATTAACACCATATTAACACCATATTAAACCATGCGAAGCAACTCGGCACGTACACAAGACAGAACACCTAAAAAGGTAGAAGAGTACAAATGTATATAATCTCTCTATATAATGTATATAGTTTGTGTAATACAAACATCTCGATATATTAACAATAATGCGACGAGGAATTTAAAAAAGTTATGAAAACAGACAAGTTAATCTGTATAAGTCCTTATGGGTTTCACTATTTTCATCAACATAGCAGATTTTACATGAGAGGGAAAGATTAAAGTGTCTTTTATTAACATTAAAAAGCAAAATTATTCCAACATTGGGCACATCCTTTGATGTTGAACCAAACCAAAGCCTAAACTTTAACTTTAGACTCATAAACAGTTCAAATGTGTTGAGAAATCAAATTAAAATCCCACTAAGAGATCAGATTTATGAAAAATGAAAAATGTAAAAAGAACATGTGAATGACCCTGGTTTATAGGTTATAATTGCTGCTTTGTTCAGGGATGTTTGTTGTCATGGTTACAGCGATAACCATGTACGTTTAGGAATGGCCGTGATCGTGTTTCATAGAAACCGGCATTGAATTGTTTTTAAATGTATTAATACACTGAACTGCCTGTGAGATTTAATATTGAGGACTCACTCACTCATGAGCCTCACCTTTGACCTTTTATGTCTTTACATCAATGTGCATTTAGTATTTAATATATTGATATTTTATCTTTTTATTTGCACTCTTTCTTTCTTTCTTACTGAAACTGCTGCAAAGAAAGTTTGATCTGACCTCATCGGGACCAAAAAAATATAACATTTATGTGTTTAGATGGACAAAAAACAGACAAAGAGAACAGGTGTCCGGCCTGAGAAGGCGTGCACGTGAGCGTGCATGTGAGCGTGCATGTGAGCGTGCATGTCAGTGTGCATGTGTGTGAGGCACAGACAGCGAGAGAGCTCTTGTGTGTATTCTCAAAGCAGGGGGTCTCCTCCAATTGCCCCAAAAACACAAAGCACCGGGGGGGGGGGGGGGGGGGGGCTCTTAGGAAAGTCATCAGCTCATAGGGAGGAAGGGCATAGGAAAGGACCTTTACGTCTATAGGAAAGGACCTATACGTCTATAAAAAGAACCTTTACATCTAGGAAAGGACCTTTATGTCTAGGAAAGGACCTTTTTAGGTCTAGGAAAGGTCCCTTTTACATCTAGGAAATGACCTTTATGTCTAGGAGAGGACCTTTTATGTCTAGGAAAGGAACTTCTTCCATCTAGGAAAGGACCTGTATGTATAAGAAAGGATCTTTACGTCTAGGTTAAGCACCTATACGTCTAGGAAAGGACCTTTAAACATCCAGGAAAGGAACTTTACGTCTAGGAAAGGACCTTTAAACTTCTGGGAAAGGACCTTTTTACATCTAGGAAACAACCTTTACGTCTAGGAAGGGACCTTTTTAGGTCTATAGGAAAGGACCTTTACGTCTAGGAAAGGACCTTCACGTCTATAGGAAAGGACCTTCACGTCTATAGGAAAGGACCTTCACGTCTATAGGAAAGGACCTTTTTATGTCTAGGAAAAAAACTGCACCACCTCACAGCCTCTCATGAGGGGTCCAGGCTGCAGGAAAGGAAAGAAACCCACCTTATGTGGACTACTTGGAGGAGAAGACCCCCACTCTGCACCCCCACAACCATAAGATCAACATATTAAACTGTCAGATCGTTTTTTGAGGGGGGGAGGGGGGGGGACACTCTGGCACTGGAGGCAGGACCCTCCCACCGTGTTTCCATTGTCGGCGGCCATTGTAGCAGTTTTGTCTGAGCCATATGGGCCGGTTTAGGGATGCGGACCCCCGGCAGCTGAGCCTTTGTCCCCGCGTCACAGAGGTCGGCGGGATTGTGTTCCCGGCTAATTCCCTCCTTTCAGGGGACTGCAGATCAGAGTCTATAATGATCATGGGCGGCCTAGCGCGGGGATTACCGCCTCTGACATCAACAGGCTTGTGCGTGTGTGTGTCCGTGTGGGTGTGTGTGTTGGGAAATGAGAGAGCGAGATAGAGAGAGAGAGAGAGAGATGACATTTTAAGATGAAACATTGTCGCTCCTCCTTAACAACAGGAATCAATTGATTCCCACCACACACCGAAATAGATCCACTCCACCTCCCTAACACACAGACACACACACACACACACACACAAACACACACACTCTGAGATTTCCACCTCATTTCCCTCAATCCAGTTTAGGCAAACATTATTAGCGAAGGCAATGAAGGGAAAGTAATGGCTTCTCGTGTCTTCAGTGACCTCCATTGTCCCCGCGAGGTTCAGTCTGGTTCTGACACCTCCGCTGTCGTCGTGACACGACTAATTAGTCCCACATTTAAATCTCATGATCTGTTGTTCCCCATCTGTCATGGTGGAATACACACTCATCATCACAGTGTACAAATACTCCACTATCAGTTAAAATGTAAGTATATTCCTCTCTGTGTTACAGCATTGATTTGTCAATACAGAAGCGTTAAAGTGTAAGAAACATTTTTAAATGCATGGCTGTGGTGATCATGTAATCTTATTTTCTTATATGTAGAGCTGAAACAATTAAAAGGAAAGCAAACTTTTTAATAATCATTTATTTTTAACGTGATGTATAATTTCAGCCTTTTACTTGTGATTTTGCTGTTTTTAAAATCTGATAAAGCAAGAAATACTGATCAATAATAATAATAATAATAATAAATAGTGACTCATTACAGCTATGGTCCTTTTTATATACTGTTATAATATATATATATATATATACTCACATACACATATATATACATACATATATATATACATACACATATATATATATACATACATACATTTATATACATACATATATATACTCACATATACATACATATATATACATCTACATATATACACATATACATACATACATATAATATATACATATATATACTCACATATATATATACACATATTCATATTTACACACATACATACACATACATATATATATATACACATACATATAAATATATACAGGACTGTCTCAGAAAATTAGAATATTGTGATAAAGTTCTTTATTTTCTGTAATGCAATTAAAAAAACAAAAATGTCATGCATTCTGGATTCATTACAAATCAACTGAAATATTGCAAGCCTTTTATTCTTTTAATATTGCTGATTATGGCTTACAGCTTAAGAAAACTCTAAAATCCTATCTCATAAAATTTTAATATTTCCTCAGACCAAGTTAAAAAAAAGATTTATAACAGCTGAGTGTTTGTCAAGGCTCAGGAAACCCTTGCAGGTGTTTCGAGTTAATTAGACAATTCAAGTGATTTGTTTAATACCCTACTAGTATACTTTTTCATGATATTCTAATATTTAGAGATAGGATATTTGAGTTTTCTTAAGCTGTAAGCCATAATCAGCAATAAATCAGAATAAAAGGCTTGCAATATTTCAGTTGATTTGTAATGAATCCAGAATGCATGACATTTTTGTTTTTTTAATTGCATTACAGAAAATAAAGAACTTCATCACAATATTCTAATTTTCTGAGACAGTCCTGTATATATACATATATATACATACAGCATATACATACATATATATGTATATACAGTATATATATACACATATATATATACATACATATATATATAATATATATATATGTATGTATATATATACGTGTATATATATACTGTATATATACATATATATATACATACATATATATATATATATATACACATACATATACAAATATATATATATATATAACTATAGTCCAACCAGTAATGGATTTTGTTTTTACTGGAATTTCTTGTTACTTAACGACCCGCCACAAACGATACCGATATATATAACGGAGCCGATACAAGCCCGGACAATTTATATGCATAAAAGTAACAATAACCAGTTGACTAAATGTAGAGGAGAGGAAAGAAGGAGTGAATTATTTAAATATAGCACAGATACTTCCACTTTTTAACTGTATTATGCATCACACATGTTTAGCCTTTAAAAAGATAAAATGCTTTATCTTTATGTTTGGGAACTCTGTATTAATATAACAAACGTATCAATTTCCTGCAGGCAAAAAACTTACACGATGCTCAAATGAAATCATATATTTTTTAACATTAACAATGCTCCCGGGAAATATGGGAACCAACCCGAGTAATCAGATATATACGAGTTCTCCAGAAGCGAGGCATCTACATCCTAAAGGAAGAGAGCACAACACACACACGCACACACACACACACACACACACACACTCCCCCCACTGCTTGATAAAAATCTCTTTCAAGCAGGCAGCTGAAAAACCAAACAAACTATTCTTCATTCCACTTTACATTTCCTGCTCTTATTTATTTTTCCGAGGCATCTTTTTTTTCCTTCATATTTCATTTTTCATTCCCCCTTTCTTCTTTCTTCTGTCCTCCTGACGAAAGAGACTTTTCATTGAAATTCATGCTCTCAAGGACCGGCGGCCAATGCAAGGCCAGAAGATAATAGGCCCCGACCTATTTACCCGGCAGTTTTATTTCTATCCCCCCTCCCCCCCCCCCCTTGGATTGATCATGGCCGCTGTGAGATGACAGCTGTCTCTCCTGTGCTGCATTAGCATTGCAAATGCAATAGAATAAAAAAGAAGTGGGAGCTTCACAGTGTGTTGAGCCACCGGCAGAATATCAGAATATCAGAATATCAGAATATCAGCACCCACAGGCAAGAGCTGCCTGAACGGCGCAAGGATAACGGCGCGAGGAGAAGGCCGCTAGGAGAAGGCCGCTAGGAGAAGGCCGCTAGGAGAACGGCGCTAGGAGAAGGCCGCTAGGAGAACGGCGCTAGGAGAAGGCCGCTAGGAGAAGGCCGCTAGGAGAACGGCGCTAGGAGAAGGCCGCTAGGAGAACGGCGCTAGGAGAAGGCCGCTAGGAGAACGGCGCTAGGAGAAGGCCGCTAGGAGAAGGCCGCTAGGAGAACGGCGCGAGGAGAACGGCGCTAGGAGAACCACGCAAGGAGAACGCCGAGAGGAGAACACCAGGAGAACGCCACAAGAACGCAGGGTGGTGAACGCCACGAGAACGCCACGAAGAGAACGGCGCGAAGAGAACGGCGCGAAGAGAACCCCACATTTATTTGACTGGCCACATGGCGGCGCTATTTTATGGCGCTATTGGCTTTTCCGCAATGGCGCCATAAAACAGCGCCAGAGTTTTCTCCTTTTCCATTTAATTTCCAGAAATCACCACAATTGCGGCAATTGATAGGCAGCCATTTTGAAATCAGTTGAGAGCAAAAATCGTGGAAACCCGACAAACCGAGTTTGTGGTCTTTAGTATTTTAGTAGTTTTTCAGATATTTGAAGAGAAAGTGCTCGTCCTCGACATTTTCTTCAACTGTGTTCTTTCTTAGCTTTCCGGTTTCCGGTTTCGGGCTCATCAGTGACGGAACCCTCACATCTACCTCTTGTCTTCTCGCGGCCGTACATCCACATGTCTCATGAGGGTCATAATAACGGGAACTCAATGCACGGTTTTTGATTTTCTATTCATACGAATCCAAACGCTGCAAGGCCTCATGCACATTGTGTTGGAGTCCGAATAAAAAATAAAAATAAAAAACGGATCGACTAACGGCGACGTATTTAAAACCTTCACGTGTACGGCCGCCGGGACCCGAGGACGAACCCGGAGGAGACACAGGTCGGCCATTGTTCCAAAGTATTGTCATGGTAACCTGCCGAGCACTTCAGAACAAAAGCATGTGTGCAAGAAACCACACACACACACACACACACACACACAGAGGAGACAAAGGCAGCGCTGTGAGAGAAGCTGTCACATTTACATGAGAGATAATTCTCCTGGTTATGTTATGAATCAGAACTGAACAATGAACAGTTCAACAACGGGAGTTGGAATATCGTCGCTTTTTAACAAGAATAAACGTTAACTTCACAAATTGTGGACATTTTGAAGATTATGACGTTCAAATCAAGTCGTTTTAACTTTTGACCACTTACAAAAAGTATCTTATTGGAGCTCTACGTCACATTTTATAAGTCTGTGAGTTTCCAGTGGACATGTACTCTACCGTTCAAAAGTTTGGGATCTCTTAGAAATGACTTTATTTTCAAAGAAAAGCATTGTTTTTTTCAATAAAGATAACATTAAATTAATCAGAAATACACTCTCTACATTGTTAATGTGGTAAATGACTATTCTAGGTGGAAGTGTCTGGTTTCTAATGAAATATCTCCAGAGGTGTATAGAGGCCCATTTCCATCAACGATCACTCCAGTGTTCTAATGGTACATTGTGTTTGCTAATCGCCTTAGAAGACTAATGGATGATTAGAAAACCCGTGCAATTATGTTAGCACAGCTGAAAACAGTTACGCTGGTGATATAAGCTATACAACTGGCCTTCCTTTGAGCTTGAAGTTTGTAGAACAAAATTAATATTTCAAATATTAATCATTATTTCTAACCTTGTCAATGGCTTGACTATATTTTATATTCATTTGATAAATAAAAGTGTGATTTTAGGTAGTGTATATCCTCTGAATTAAAACTAAATGTTATCCATAACAAGGTTAATTACCATAATTCTTCAAATCACATGTACTTCTCCCTCATTATAATACATTTATATACATTTTATTTGACATGCTCTTGTGTTATAGTTGCGTAGTGGACAGTGACCGGCCCTCGGAACTACAGGGAGGAAAGTCAAACTTTCTTTTAAGGTTAACGTCTTTAAATCCTTTTCTCAGAGAATATTAACGGGCCGTGTTTTTGAGCTCCAAATACTGTGATTGGTCAAGGCCGAAAAAGAGGCAAAAATATCCAATATTCTACCACAAAAAAAGAACAAAATTCCTCCTCCATTCCTCATTTTACAACCCAACTCCTGCAGTTTAGCGGACTAAACTTCTGCTGCACATGAACCAGCTCCAGTGCCAACTCTATTCATGAAATAAATAATAATACCAATCACTGGGGACATGTTTAGACCAATTAAATACCGCTTAAAGATCCTTAAAAGTACACTAAAAACACAAAGGATTTTAGAGTATTTTCGTGACATAATGTAAAGTGTCCGTTCACTTCTCCCAGAGTAACCTGAGGCCGTCCTCCCACCGCCAGAGCCTCACACACACGGGGACCACAATTACATTCTTCACCCACTCATTCTTTTCCTCTTTTTTTGGGGGGGGGGGGGTCTTTTCGAGAAGAAGACACGTCACTTGAGAAACCACTGAGGCCGAGGTCCCCCGTGTGGCGGCGTGACCGAGAGCGCCGTGCACTCCTCGCCTTTTCTCTGGTCTGGAAAAGAGCCGAGGTTTAAATGAAAAGGGGGTCCTCAGCTCCCCTCTCACTCGGGCCCGGGTGGACTCCCCCCCCCACCACCCTTCCTCGGTCGGTTCTCAGACCCCCCCTCCCGTCTGTGTGATACCGGCGGTATTGTGAGAGGCTGACAAAGAACAGGAAGCCCCGGGGTCGACGGGGCAGGCGTGAAGGTCGGCCTCCGTGTGATGGATGTGGCGCGGGGGGGACGGGGCACCTGAACATGCACCGAGCGAGACGTCCCTGAACACATGCTCTTTCTCTCCCTTTCCCCTCATACACACACACACACACACACGAAGGAAACGGAGGGTTTTAATGCATGCACAGCAAGATGCGGACAGCCAGATGATTATATAAGGTGTTAATGGATTTATACAATCTCAATTTGTTTCTCCTGAATTTCTCAGATTAAGTATAAAACGTTCCTTGTTCTCAAACTAAATTTTAAAAACAGCTGATTCTTGGGAAATAATACATCGTCGCAAAGCTGAAAGATGATTTCTTCTTCATAACGCTGCAAATAATCATTTAAAAAAGCACCTTTGTGCCCGGAGGAGTAATTCATAATGGTGATTTTTGATTCCTTTAAATCTCATAATCTGAATATAACTTTATCTTTAAAAGATCAGTTCACCCAAATCACAAAGACATTATTGTTTCTGGTGAAAAAGACAACCTAAAGTGTTCTAATAATAACATGTCGACAGTTTGGAGCCATAACACTTCTATCACTCTACTAAATTAAACAATTAGTGGATCAAAAAGTCTGCACATGAAACAAAAATATATGCAAGGCTAAACATATCATGAGGGGGGCGTGGCTTATTTCTGCAACAGCTTTATCTGGCATCCCAGCAGCCTCAGCGCTGCGTGTGTGAGGTGTGAGTGAGTGTGTGTGTGTGTGTGTCCGTCGTTGTCATGGAGACCCCTGTGTGTGGGAAGCAGTCACAACATGACAGGGCTGAGTTTACTGACTCAAGGTGACTGGACCGAGGGCACAACAGCACACAACTGGGGGAACAATGGCCGCTCCATTAGTGCTAATGGGGGACACATGTAACAGGATTAGGCTGAGGACACCTGGGGGGGGGGGGGGGGGGGACCACATGGCGAGATAGTACACCCCCCACCCCAAAAAAAACCTCCCGGACCTGTCCCACTTCATCAAACATGCACAAAACCCGGAGGCTGCTGTGGAGGCTCACATGCCCACCGTGACGTCTGATTGGTCCAAATCTAAATCACTTGTATTTGAATAAATCAGACAATAATTGTTTTTGCTGAGCTCAGATTTATGAGGCAATTTTTTAAAAAAGAAGATAAGATTGACAGGTAATGGAAAATAAAGTTTTCTGGAAAAAGTGACGACAATAACATTAGAAACCTATAGATTAATTCAAAAGGATACGTATTGGCAACAACATGTAAATACAGTGTAAAAAGTAAAAGAAATACATTAAAATTCAAGCAGTGCTTTAATAGTTGGTCAAGATGGGTAACTTTTAAATGCTTTATATACTTTGAATGTAATCACACTGCATCATATTTGATCATATATATTCTGCAATAGAGTAGAAGTACAAAGTAAAGTAGTACCTCTAAACAAGACTAAAGTGCAGTATTTGTACATACTCATTACTTTAATGTTCAAACTAATAGTCACCGCACTTATTGTCATTATATACTATGTATTGTACATTTTAGTGTTTAAATCTATAAATTGGACGTTTATGGTGTAATCAGAGTTCTTGAAATTGGAAAATCCAGAAACTTTCTTCTCCATAACAATGAAAATGTCTCTGTGACTTTTTCTTTTTTAATAAAAAAAAAAGAAGAAGATCATTACAGCTAAACGTCTCCACATGGCTACGACTCTCGCCTTCAGAGCAATGTGAATCAAACGGGAATAAATCTGAGGTCAATGAATCTCAATCGATGGCGGACCTCCCCCCCCCCCCCCCCCAGCTCATCCCTCATCCATCACTTTCTCCATCTCCCCCTTCTCTAAATTCCTGCACTCCTGCCCAAAGACGCCCAGTCAATTAATAAGACATTGTCTCCTCCCCCTCGGAGCCCCGAGCACAAGAGGCCACCCAGGAGCCGGCCGGGGCTCGTCCCTCTAAAGCTGCTTCACTGGTGGCCCCCCAGGAATGCCAATCGCTTTGGGAACAGGGGTGGGATGGGGGGTGGGGGGTAAGGGGGTCTGGGAAGCTGGATAATAGAAACAGCCCCATCATGCTCATGTGCTGGGGCAAACCAGTCACAAAATTGGAGGGCGCGACAAAAGAAAATGGGTTCCACTCCCATGGATTGGAGGTACTTCACCCCTCTACAGTCCTAAACCCCACCCTCTGAAACACCCACACACACACACACACACACAGGCATTGGTTTGTGCCTTACTTGAGAGAACATTTCCGTGACTTACATTCATGTCCTGCATGCTGCATGGCTTACCATAACACTTGTCCCCGGGGCCCAGAGAACCAAAAATACTGACGAGAAAAAAAGAATCTGCACCGGACTGGTGGGGTGTCAAGAGTCCCATCCAGTATAGGGAAAGCTAGACCACCACCACACACACACACACACACACACACACGCACAAACTCCTCCATCATGTCCTATTGTGTATTCATCGCTCAGCTTCCCCCATTTGAGGAAACGTCCTCCTGGAGGAGGCGTATTCAACCGGGTGGACAACCTGTTTTCAGCTTATGGAATTCTTGGTATTTTGGGGTGTTTTGACATCTTATTTAACATCAGGATCGTAAACCGTAGAGCCTTCCTTCTTGTATTATAAGTGTATTTTAATCTATATTCTATTTAATGTTTTCTCTTATTTCATTTACACCACTGTTCTAGAATGGGGTCAATTTCATGACCACATGCTTTTTAATTCAATTTTTAATTGTAAAATAAGGAGTGTATTATTTCCTTTTGAGGTTACATATACAGTATAATCTTCCTGGTAACAAATTGACATAACTTTTAAATAACTTTCCTGTTCAAACATGACGATTGACAAAGTCCATTAAGAAGGAGTTGAAGAACTGTAGATTACTCCAAATAAATATAAATATAAGACATAATTATGAATAATTAAATATATATTTTTAAAAGTGTATTAACAAGTCAATGCACACGGTAGTAGAACAACATCACACAACTTCCAATCAATTATTATTTTTAAACTGCCTAATAATTACCCAAAGAAAAGACTATACGTTCAGATAAAAAAAAGATGACCAACAGTTCTAGATAGACAGTTATAGAGGTCCATCAAACGAGTATGTTGTTGTTGTTGTTGTTGAACTCACCTGTGTAAATGTCACTCTGCCAGTCTGGTGTTCTTCCGGTTCCACCTGCTCTAGACTCCTCTGTCCTTCATTCTCCACTCAAAATAAAACCACTAACAGCAGAAAGGCGTCCATGATATACCATGAGCACACCTGTGACTTAAAACCTGTGTGTGTATGTGAGTGTCATTTGGGTCACTTATAATGAAGGTAGTTGTAGTATTTCCTTTTTCACCTGTGCTGAGATACACTAATGCTGGTATTAAAGTTAAACACTCACACTGTCGTGTGTACTTTAATTGAATTGTTCATTTTCGAGAGTTCTCAAACTGCCACATCCGGGGCTCTAAAGGGACGGTTAGAACCCGCCTTACTTCGCCGTTGATTAGCTAGGACGAGTCGCCTTTTTGTTGATTCCATTGGTTAGGTTTAGGGGAGTGGAGTGTGATTGGTTGGGGATTTGCGATAGGCCAATCAGAGGCCGAGTAGGGCGGAACTTCGACATTGCGCGAATGCAGGTGCGACCGTACCCGAATTGCCGAATCACTTCCGGGGTTTTCAGCTGAGAGACGACCGTCTCCTTTCCGGTGCTCTGCCGATTTATCAGGAGTTTATATCACGTGACTTAAAAAACTCTATAAAATAGCTGTGGATTGATTTGGATTGTTAGAACTTTTATGAATAAGTAAGTTACAAGGTTTCTTCTCCTTTTTTTGAGTGCCATAATGACAAGTAGTCCTACATTCAATTCCAACGTCACTACGTCATAAAATAAGCAAATGTGAATGTTTTAAAATACAATTGACATCAATACATGTTGACATGAAAGTACAATTGTTCCATGTTGTTCATGGAGTGCTTTGAAGGTGAACAAAACAATACTTTGCATAAAATAGACAGAATTATGCTTCATATTACAACACATAAAGGTCCCCTTTGACTTGATATATATATATATATGTTTTCATATTATTTGTTCTTATTCTCTATATTTTAAAACTATCAGCAATACGAAAAAGTAAAGAACTATTGAAGCACAAAAAAAAGCTCTTACACTGTCTGTGGAAAAGGATTTTTAAATGTTGATGTAATCTAGTCTTTCTTGATATATTAATAGCCCCCCTAAAAAAAGAAGAAAAAACCCCCAATGATGGATTTTAGAGTGCAGCCCTTCCATCTGAATACTTGACCACAGTCCACAACACACTATTTAGTAATGGATAGTATTTTAGTGCAGAGAGATTTCAAAGAAAATAGATATCATGCACACACACACACACACACACACACACACAGGATACACTGCATAATGAGTTTTCCGGCTGAATGTCCATATTGACATCCGCATTTCAAATTTAGCCGGTCAAAAGTGCTCTGAGTGCTCTCCATCTGTATTGTTGCATATAGCGCAGCAGCAAGCGGGCTGAACCCGCAGTAAGTGGATTGAAAGCTGTGCAGAAGAAGAAGAAAAAAAATCTCCATTTCTTTTATTCAAATATTGTGCAGAAGTTTATCATCGTAAACATAACGCCTGCTGACTTGTCTTGACTGATATTTAGATTTTGATGATATGAAAAAGCAGAAATAAGACACAGAGAAGACTGGGCACACAGATGACCTTTGACCTCTTCAGTGCATTAATTCAGATCCTCCATGGAGACAAATTTGTGGTTTGGTTTGGAAGTGTATTGATTTTTTTTTGTCACATAAAAATAAATATAAATTCTAGTGGAGCTTTTTTTTCCTCACTCAATATACCAAAACCTCAAATATCAACAGTTTTGATAAGTAACGTTTTTTCTCTCACAATAAGCAGATTTATGTGACACGAGCCATCCGGGTGATTGTGAGCCAAAGAGCGCCACCTCCTGTCAGTGCATGGGAGTGCACACCAGCCAAGACAACGTGGAGGAGGAAACAGCCAATCAGTCCATTAGTTTATCCACTACTTCAATAATCATGACATTATTTACTTATTTTAAATATGCCAAAGACTCACTGGTTTTATCTTATTATACGTTAATAGATCTGCTGCTTTTCTTTGTTTTCTGGAGGTAAAATGTGGGTTTTCGGCTGTTGGGTGGGAAGAAAAAACAACAACAGTATGAATACGTACGTTTTGCTTTAAAGAAATTAAACTGTTCTGATATATTAAGTTAAATAATGAATTGATAATGAAAAGAATTATTATAATATATATATATATATATATATATATATATATATATATATACATACCTGCAAACTCATGAGGGGTGAAAAAGGTGACAACGGGGGGGGGGGGTGCAGGTGATTTTTTTTTTTTCACCACACCACATCCACGTTGTTTGAAGCCTCAAAGCTTTTAGAACCACAACTACAGTCATTTTATTGTTCTGACCACAAATCTAAATAATGATAATAAACAGTTTAAGACCAAAAGGTTCTCTGCTCTGACTCAGCCCTATAATGATAGTAATAACAAATATACATTGTCATTATATATAATATGGTTAAAGTCATTCATGAACCAACTTCCTTTTTTTTTGCCTGAACAGTCCTCATGGACTTCTCCCTGAATCTGTTCTGCCTCTACCTGTTTGTCACGATACTCATATTATAACTTCTATACATATTACATACCTGCCATAATTATCATGATACCCAATACCAGAATTCAATACACCATACAAACAATATGGTACCATAAATACGAGACTGGTATATTTATCTATAATAGTAATAAATAAAACATCTGTATGGTTCACTTTTTACCAACTTTTTCAACACTTAACAAATGACAGTAATATGAGTATTCATACAGCCAGATATGAATGAAACTACATGGTTCCATCATAGCATTGATTATACACTATGAGGCCGTTAGTCTCTGACCAGATGATCCACAGTTCATCAGGATGAGCAGCTGGAGAGTTACAGAACTTTACAGACTGAAACATTTCACTTCTGGCATCTTTTTATTTTTTAAGCCGAAGTCTCTAAAGCCACTTCTCTCGCTGTGAGCTGCGCAGCGCAGTGTGCGCAGACAGCTCGACACGGAGCAGCGCGTGCGCTCTGATCGCTCTCTTAATGAAGTATCGACACTAAAAATATGCTAAATCACATCGTGTTTAACGTACGGGTACTTTGTTAGCATCGCTACACCGTGCAGCGTGACAGGAGTAGATGTAGCGGGCTAACATTCAAGCTAACCTGAACCCCCAAACGATGTCGACATCTGAACGCTGATTGGCCGAGACGCGACACGTCCCATCAAAGATGTTTTATTGCGAAGAGCACCACTTCACACTTTTCTCAGCGTCTCACTGCAATCTCAACGGCAGCGGGCCAGGTGACCCCCCCCCCCAAAAACAAAAACTCTTCGGATCTCCACGATTCACGTGGATGACCTATTTTGAGTTCAAAACGGTGAATTTCACCGAAAGGTGACAAGTTTGCAGGTATGTATATATATAAAGTATATCTACAAATAACAAAATATATATTATGTATAATATATATATTATAAATTTAAGATGTATATATAATATATAAATAGGATTTAAAGACTCTAAAGCTCTTAACTTCTAAAAATACATAGTTATTATATATATAAAAAGTATATATATGTAAAAAGAATATACATCATACATATAATGTATATATATTATATAGGACTAAAAGACTCTAAAGTGCTTAACTTATAAAATACATATTTCTTATATATATATAAAGAAAATATATAATATATACATAATATCTATATTAACTTCTAAAATACATATTTCTTCACAGATGACACTGAACAGGAACGATAACACCGTTCTTTATTATACTTTACACATGATCAGGAATATCCTCTTATCACATTATAGAGTCCATTCAGATCTTCCTCTGAAGCCTCACTCTTATATATTGGTCATACAATATCAAATGCTAAAATCCCTTTTTTAAAATAGACTGTAAACCTTTCATCAGATCCACACTGCATATAACGTATTTTACTCAACTGGACATTTACTTACAGTTCACACATCTTAATTTGGTTATAAATATGCATTTCACATAGACGTACATCTCTAGTCCTGCTAGACAGACATGGACAGATTATATTTATACTTTTTGAAGCATATTCAACACAATCTTATCTATGAATACATCTGAAAAAAGTCTGAACTGGAATTCATGCTGCACAGGAAACATGTTCTCAGAGTGGCACTTTATTAAACACCGCCACCTAGAGGCTGCTCGCGGAAATAAAGTGCCCACGTCTCCTAAAATACCATTTTCCAAAAAACAACGAGATCTGTAACAAATTTTTTAGGGCGGTAATTGTCCTTCTGACAACTCGTACGAACACATCCTGGTATCACAACATATCTTCAGTAACACACTTGAAGATGAACCCAAATGTCCATTAAGAGACTCACTATGACTAGTTTTGGGTTATTAAAAAAGGTACAGATGTATTCAGCCACTAAGTTCAGTGTTCATGAAGTTCACAGTGCTCTAAGAAAGCAGGCGTGCAGTAAGAGTCCTATTGTCCGGTGTTGAGGTTTAATGTCACGCCGTCGTCTCAGAAACAGATGAATAAGTTAAACATCTGAATTTGCACACATTTATTAAAAAAAAGACTTTTCTTTCCCTTTTTTTTTTACAAAAATGTAAATCGCACGTTACAAATAACATACAGAGGTCAAAGTTTTGCCTTTTTAAAGCTCGATTGCGTGTTTGTTTTTTTAAACAGTTTTAATATCGACTAATCTCAAAAGGGAATCGCTGCTACAGTACTCATTGACACGCTTCAGGGACGACACGACGATCAATGGAAATGTAGAAATATTGACGCGTTGACATGTTGTCAAGTGGTAGCGCATGCATGAAGGTGACGAAGAGGAGGAGGATGAAGGTCACGTCTTAAAACTGGTTTCCCTCGTCAAAAGAGAACACTAAATCTGAGAGAAACACTGTAAACATAATAAATACGCAAGTCCAAGAACCAAATGTCGCTGCCGAAGTGCCTTTGAGCAAGTGCCATTCATTCTGTAGCGGACTGGTGTTGAGGAAACCAACCTGGATTATTAAAGGGTCCGTTCAGACACAGTGTTTTCTCAAAAGTGGCGTTTAGCTTTGGTTTTTAAGTGTTTGTGTTGGAAACACGACCCTAAAAACAGTAATTTTTGGGATTCCCACAAACAAAGTACCAGTCACATAAATATGCATATTGAACTTTTATCATTAAAAAAAAGTGTTAATATGTTTTTGTTTGGTAATTGGAGTAAAACCGACTTGTTAAAAAACCTATAGATGTCATTTAATATGATTTAATTATATCAAATTGAATACCATGTCTGGCCTCTTTAGTTTTAAAACTAAAACACTTAAACACAATATTACTCGTCCACATCTGCAGTAATACTCCCAAAGACTCGTAAACAGACTTCTCCGGGTACAACCGGAGGGTTTCTCCTTTAACATCAGCCTCATGAAGTTTATAATCGTTTATAATCCTATTTGTGTGTTCTTAAAATTAACTAGTATCCTCCCCGTGTGACCCTCAGGAGATGGGCACGCCTCCTTATCACTTTTATTTGACCCTCGTGGAAAGCTCCTCGTTACTTCAGCACCACGGACAGCTCCACGTGACGTCAGAGGCTCACTCAAGAAAAGTCTTTCACAGACGATATACCCACAATATAAGAGTCCCTACATCCGACGCTTTGCCTTTAAACCTCAGTCACTCATCACACCGCGGTCCACGCTTTAGTTAACGCTGTTAAAGGTGAACTGGTTCATCTCATCGGGCGAGAAGCTTTCAACTTGAACTCCCGAGAAAAGCATGAATAAAGGAGGAAGAAAAACAGATGACCTTTCATTCAATCATTCAAAAGCACTAAACTAAAAACGCCTCAGTCAAACAGAACGTACAACTGGTTTCTCTTTTTTTAAACCTAGTTTTTTGGTGCTAAACCAAACCCCTTTTTTCCTGTTATTCCCCCCACAGAGAAACAGACGTGTTCCCACCGAGGCGGTGCGGAGCGTGCATTGTGTGTTCTCTGGAACAAACAGCGAGCGGAGCCCGGCTCCCAGAGGGGAGCTCCATGTAGGCCACTTTCCCCCCTTCCTCCTCTTGAGCTATTAATACACCCAAACAAAAGAGAAGAGGCTTAACGAGGCCGCGGCGGGCGCTCACGAGAACCGAGTCACACGAGAGCCGTGCAGGAGTCCAGCTCGCCCTCCTCCTGGTTTCCCTTGTGGCTGATGCTGTGAGGGCATCAGTACACGTGTGCATCATGTCTTTTTTTAAAGGGTAAACGCAAGATAAATGGTGATGCATAGTTTTAAGTATGACAATGTGCTGGATATGGATATTTAAAGTCCTATAAAAGAATCTCTTAACAAAATAATTTCATCAGTTGGACAAAAGAAAAGATGTGTATGTGAAGCATTTCTTTGCATATTTGCATGAAAGGAAATATCTCATGCAGCTTGGAGCAGCTACCTTGAAGTCAATGCTTTGGTTCAAATTCAGAGTGCATCAACATGGAAGAGGATGACGGAGAGTGTGTGACTGCACACTGTAGTCCAACTAGATACAATCAGGCTATACACACACACACACACGCACACACACACACCTCTGTACAGACACAGTATTTCCAATAATCACCATGAAAAACCGACCAACACATAGCTGCAGAAAACACTTAACAGAGCTTTACTTCCCCTAACTCTCCAGTATTGTAACGTAACAATATTCAGGCTATTGTATTATTATTTTTTTGTCGGTGCTTAAACCTCAAAGTCCCGAATAAAAAAAATCGGGCGTAATCAAAAATGCAAGTAAACTCACGTTCAATCAAAGTGAAAATCCTCCCGTAAAAACCAGAGTGAAAGAAGAAGTTGATGCTCCAGATTACATCATAGGACCAGATGCACATATCACCACTTCAGTCATGCAGTACGACATGTTAATGGAGGGGGGGGGGGTAAATCTGTCCTCTGTTCATAAAGGGTAGTAGAGGTCTTTGCCGTGGTTTTTAAAAGACGTTGGATGCATTAAAATGTCTGAATGCATGCCCACCTGACCTCAGACTCACACCGGTCCATTCGCCAGACTTAATTGCATTTTATTTTTGGGGGGGCAAATGGAAACGTTTCATTTTCAAAGCAAGTGGATCTCGTGTCCTCTGAAAAAGGGAAGTCACTCGAACCTTAAATTCCCCGATTGGACCCACCGACACCGCCATGTTCCCACGTCTAGAGGCACTAAATAAATCTAAATATAGCTCTCCTCGTAGGACTGCAGCACCCATACCACGATATAAAACCACATATTTGGCTGAACACACGTTGTTCCTATAAAAAGACGATTACTTTTTGCTTTTTTTTAAAACATCCTAATGAACAAGGATCTACTTTATTTTTTTTGGACCTCTGGACATAGCCGCAGTTAAATCCCCAAAACGTAGCCCAGCCTCCATAAAAAAAAAGTCAAAGGACTTTGGTAGCATACGTCTGACCACCATTACAATAACGGTGTTCATCTCTTCCTGCGTCTGCAGACCTGTGTCATGATTACAAAGATAAATGAACACACACACACACACACACACACACACACACACACACACACACACACACACACACACACACACACACACACACACACACACACACACACACACACACACACACACACACACACACACACACACACACACACACACACACACACACACACACACACACACACACACACACACACACACTTATTTTCAGATCAGTCCGAACCCTAAATAAGTTAACGATATAGCTTATCATAAATAAATCTTAAGTCTGTAAAATGCACAAATAGACAACCTGTTACTACTGCTTCTTCCGCGATGTAAACACTCAGGCTGTGTCTACTACCGGACACTTTACGAAGTACACTGCAATACAGTACACTGCAATACAGCGCACTGACATCTGTAGTGCACTGCGTGGCTGATAAGTCTGTATCAAATGGAACACTGACGTTAACCACTTGGCGGAAGTGACGGACGCAAATCTGTTCACGGCACCCGCGAAATTAAGCCGGGAGTGACGTATGCAAATCTGCTTGCGATACCCGAACCCTTAAACTGACAAAATGAATGCACTTCTTGCCCTCTTGTTGTCTCTTGTTTACCCCTTTCTCCACCCCATGTGGAAACAGTCAGCCACCTTTTTTCCCTCATTTTGGACACAGGTGCCGACTTCTTCCTGGTCCCTGATTGAAAAAACAGTCTGTTTGTGAAAGTGAGAGGAAACAAAAAGGATTAGGCTATTGCTAGAGAAGGTTGAATGATATCGAGGTGACGGGCGCCGCATGCTTTGGTTCTGGAAACATCCATGCAGGTGGAGCCGGATGCGGAGAGCTGCCAGAGACGGAGGTCTCTACGCCGGGCCAGAGCCGTCCTCCGGGTCCTAAAACCGTCTGAATCTTCTGGGTCCTAAAACCATCTGAATCCTCCGGGTCACGAAACTATCCGAATCCTCCAGGTCACGAAACTATCCGAATCCGCCGGGTCACGAAACTGTCTGAATCCTCCGGGTCCTAAAACCTGAATCCTCCGGGTCACGAATCTGTCTGAATCCTCCGAGTCACGAAACTGTCTGAATCCTCCGAGTCACGAAACTGTCTGAATCCACCGGGTCACGAAACCATCTGAATCCGCCAGGTCCTAAAACCATCAGAATTTCTTCCTCATTTTTTTTGGCCCTCGCCATCTTACTGTCCTTCAGAGAAGTGGAAGGCCGGCTGGTGCTCGGCGTCGCCTCCTATGGCCGCGGGCGTGTCCAGTGGCGTGTTGAGTGGCGTGCTGAGTGGCGTGGTGAGTGGCGAGGTGAGGGGCGTGGTGAGGGGCGAGGTGAGGGGCGTCGGCGGCTTGGCTTCGCCCTCCGTGAAAGTCTTCTCCTGCGACTGCGAGGAGGAGGACGAGGAGCGGGTGCTCTCGCTGGAGCTGCTGCGCGTCTCCGTGCTGGTGCTCGTCTTCTTCATCTTCCTTCTCTTGGCCAGCGGCGCTTTGTCCACCGTCTGCAGGCGGAAACCTTCACGCTTACATTTGTTGAACGCCTAGGAGGAGGAGACAAAAAAATGTGGATGGATAGCCTGGAAATAAACGTTTTTAAATTCCAGGACTTTTCCAGGTTTTCCATGACCGGAGGAACCCTGTAATAATCTCGGCTTTAGGACTTCTCGCCCTACAGATAAAAAACGAGCGCGGGTGGTTTCTCACGTGAAAGGTGGCTTTGACGTAGGTGTGGACGGCGGCCGTGGAGGAGCCCAGGATGTCCGGCGTCATGAGCGGGTTGGAGGACAGCTGGCTGTCGTCCTGCAGCCAGGCGTTGTAGCGCAGGCTGCACATCTTGATCCTCTTGTTCGGGTCCACCGTCAGCAGCTCTGAGGGGAACGGGACACGGAACGTTTACCTTTCAGCGCTCTAAATACTCGTTCTGTATACACAACCGTCAAAATTAGAAAAAAAACGTAGAAATTTCCTTATTTTTTAAAGCACTGTTTTCTTCAATGAAGATAACATTACATTAATCATAAATACACTCTCTACATAGTTAATGTGGTATATGACTATTCTCTGGTGTTTAATGAAGTCTCTACATAGGTGTCTAGAGGCCCATCTCCAGTGTTCTAGTGGTACATTGTGTGATCGCCTTAGAAGACTAACGGAGGGGTAGAAAACGCTTTTTATGTGAGCGCAGCTGAAAACAGTTATGCTGGTGAGAGAAGCTATAAAACTGACCTTCCTTTGAGCCACAAGCTTGAAGAACAACATTAATACTTAAAATAAAAATCATTATTTCTAACCTCATCAATATCTTGACTATATTTTCTGTTCATTTTGCAATTCATCTGATAAATAAAAGTGTGAGTTTTCATGGAAAACACAAAATTGACCCCAAACTTTTGAACGGTAGTGTGAGATAGGAGGTGAGTTCCTCTTCGGGTAGCGCCGTCGCTCTGAGATGCCTTGTGGGTTCAAAGTTCAATCTGGGTTCCAAATGTTTAGGACAAATAGTTAGTCCTGTTTACTAAATACAAAAATCTAGTATGTAATATTTTATAATGGCAGAAAGATTTTTTCAGATCAGTTCAAGTAGATATTGGAGTACAGAAGGCAGGTATTTTTCAATTAGGATGAGTTTAAATAAACCTCCGGCACAGTCCCTCCCCTCACCTCGGATCAGGTCCTTGGCCTGCTGGGACACGTTTCTCCACGCCTCGCTTTCAAAGGAGAAGTCTCCCAGTTTGATTTTCTTCATAATCTCCTCAGCACTGGTGTGAGTCAGGCTCTTCTCCTGACACTGAAACGGCACCTGGCCAGACAGCATGGTGAACTGCACCCAGAGGGGGAGGACAAGAAAACAGGGGTCATACACATGGTGACCAATGGGGTTCCAGGACTTTAAACCAAATTTACATTTACAACATTTTTGTGAAATCTCGATCTTGAAAGTGAGAACATTTCATATTTAACTAACAAAGAGAATTCCAAAGCATACAGTATATAACCTTAAATGACTGAAATAAATGAGACAATAATTTAGATTAAAAGAATAAACATTTGTCTTTTCAGTTAAGGTGCGTTCACTTGCAGCGCGGAAAAATGTGAGAGTATGAAAGAGCGTATGCCGGTTTATATATAGAGCGTCATTCTTTTAAAAAGCATATTAATTATTTAAAACTCAGCGTAAATGAACATATGAATATAACACATTCGGTGCAGAAGCTGTGAAAATGAATGGTGCTAAAACTCTCTCTCCCTCTCGCTCTCTCGCTCTCTCTCACTCTGTGCACACAGCTTGTCAGGTTTCATCAACGCTCCACGGAGGCGCACTACTCTCATATCCCCCCAGAGGGTGTCGGTGGACACACACACACACACACACACACTGACACATACAACACACTGACACGCACACACACACACTGACACACACACGTCTGAACCAGGCGAGCGTTAAACTGTGTCAGCTCACCGCGGGACCAGAAAAGAGAGAGAGACGGATATCGTGCAAATACGACGAGGCAGAACACGCACACACGTGAAGACACACGTGAAGACACACACGTGCACATTCAGAACACGTCGAGTCCATAAACTGGATGCAACGTCAACAAATCAGCCTCCGTGTGGAGCTCAAGATTAAAACATTAATTTGGTTTTTTTTGACATTATCATGACGTACGACTTCAAAGGATTCACGAGAAATGAATTCCTAAATATACATTTGATATAATTGGGTCACTTTCCTGGAACATTGTGGAATGTGGTCGTCTAAAGTAGGCCGACACTTAATATATAATACATAAATAATGACGCTCCTGAATAGGGCTAATCAATGAGCTCTTATTTAATCCTCTGAGCTGCAGCAATGTCTTCAAACTGAATTTTGACGAGGGGCTTATCCTCAGTAACCTTAAACAGGATCAGATCAAATGTGTAAAAAAGCTTAGTTTATGTGCTTAAAAATTAGCCTTGTATATAATATTAATTATATCATGTGAATGCACTCTGGGTGTGACAGTTAAATCTGCATAGATGCTTTCAGATGTAAACCAACATCAGTGAGCGTTAACAATCATTCGGATTAATGCTGCCAACAATGAATATTTTATGGCTTTAAAGTATTTCTTCTAGAGCAGATCCCAACGTGATGCTTACTCAATCCAATAAATATAGTCAAACAACCCAAAGTTATCACATCTCAGCAAAGAACGCCATCAAATAAACATTTTAAAAGCCGTTATTTTTCTGTTAAATAGAAAATACTTAACGGGCTGCTGCTGATTTGTTTATTTCCCACGGGGCATAGTGTGGCATTCACAATAGAAAAGGTCCTCCTTCAGTTCAGATTTGTTAAATGTTAACAAGAGCACGGCTCGGCGCATCCCCGCCGCTCACCAGGATGACCCCGAGGCTCCAGAGGTCGCAGGACTCGTCGTAGCCGTCGTACTTGAGGATCTCCGGCGCCGCGTACTGCAGGGTGAAGCACGGCGTCTTCAGCAGCTGATTGTCTGGCGGTTTGAGGCGCGCGAAGCCAAAGTCGATGATTTTGATCTCGGAGTTCTCACTGTCGTCCGTGAAGAGCAGGTTCTGCCGAGGGCAATCGGGGCGAGAGAGAGAGAGAGAGAAAGAGAGAGAGAGACGGCAATCATGTCTCTACGCTCGGCAAAACCGGTGCACTCAAGAGTGAACTCCAATTGGTCTCGGGTACTTTTGTCCCACGTGAGGGTCAAATTATTTTTGCTCTTTGTTTTGGTGGAAGATTGCAGAGTCCGAATAACTGAGGCTTATGATCCAGTGTATGTGTGTGTGTGTATGTGTGTGTGTATGTGTGCGCGCGCTACCTCCGGTTTGAGGTCCCGGTGCACCACGCCCACGTCGTGCATGTGACTGACGGCCGACACCAGCCTCCTCATGATGCGGCTGGCCTCCGTCTCGCTGAAGTGCTGCTTCCTGCGGATCCTCTCCAGCAGCTCGCCTCCGCCCAGCAGCTCCAGGATCATGAACGTGTGGAGCTACACACACACACACACGCACGCACACACACCATATTTACACTCCTCAGCCAACCTATGCTACACTCAATGGAAACCTATATGCAGGGTTCCAATAGATTTCCAGGACTTTAAACCAAATTTCCATGATAAAAAAATCTCTGTGTCTACATGAGTGAATACATGACACAAATAGATGAGAGACAATAGTTTGATTAAAAGAATAAATATTTGTATGAATGTTTATTCTTTTTAATCAAACGGTGTACATTTCTAGGATTTTTCCAAAACTTTTGGGATTACATTTTTTTAAAGGACTTTTTTATGTATGTATATAGGTGTATATATATTTATGTTTATGTCTGACATTTTTGTATTTGTTTTATGTTAATATGTCTAAACGAATAAAAAAATGTAAGTGACAAAAATAAAAAAGGACTTCCAGGCCTGTAAATAACTATTTTTAAATTCCAGGACTTTCCCAGGTTTTCAATGACCCTATACGGTTTGATATCCTCTGATATTGCTATTTACGGCCTGAAGTGCACGTCGGAAGCCCGCTGAATCATAAACGTCTCGGAAAATGGTGGAAGATAATTTGTCTGTTGCCTAATAAATATAGGAGAAAAAAACAAAAAGCCGTTCCTGATGCCGTGCTGTTGAGATCAAACCATAAAGGTATCGAGTAAAGAAAAAAAGTGAAAGGGGGCCAAACAAAGTGGGAAGGGAATAATGCGTCTGGGCCGGCGGGGTAGAGTTTCTCATTAGCACTGCCGGGATTTTGGGAATAAAAGCAGGACTCGGCCGAGGCGGCGCCGCTTTGATCTGGGTCACGGGGGCCTCGGAGGTCCAGTAATGACCCCGCTGAGCTCATCAGGACTAAAGTGGTGCTCCTGGGCTTGAAGGACCGGGGCGGCTAATGAACCCGAACACAGTCCGCCACACGGACAACGCCGCCCCCTATAACCGACACACAACACACACTCGGTTGAGCTGGAGTGTCGCAGCTCGATTAGTAAATCTGGGCTGTCTGATTTAGCAATGAGGAAACGGATGTTTCAAAAAACAGCCGCGGTTTAAAAATAATCGCAGAGTGTGAAATATCGAGCGTGAAGGGATGAAGAAAGAAGCTCGAGGGCTTCCAGCATCCCCATTAATATGCAGGCTTCATACACGTGGTGACCAATGGGTGGCCAGGCCTTTAAAACACATTTCAATGAACAAACATTTTTGTAAATCTCGGTGTATGCATGACAAAGTGAGAAAAAGTCGTATTTAAACGAACAATGAGGATTCCAAAGCACACAGTATATAAACTTAAATGACTCAAATGAATGAGAGACAATAGTTTAGATTTAAACATTCATGTCTTTTCAGTTAAGGTGCGTTCACTTGCAGCGCGGAAAAATTGCGGGCATGAAAAAGCGTATGCCGGCTTATATTTAGAACATCTTTCTTCTAAAAGCATATTAATTAACTAGAAAATTTCCCTTGAAATTTAGATGGTGTGGATTCTACAGAGAGGTGTTTCTATACATGTATAATATAAACATGTCTGGGACCGGGAGTGCGATGTGTTAATGAGGTCAGTTTGCTCATGTTTGTGTTTGTGTGTGTGTGTGTGTGTGTGTGTGGGGGGGGGGGGGGGTCCTCCCTCCCTTTCCTTCCTCCCTTCATTCCTACCTTTCTTTTTTCTCTTTCTCTCCTCCCACACGTATTGCGTGTGTTACACTTGTTACACAGGGCATGTGTTTGTGTGTGTGTGTTACTGGAGCTGCTGATTAGCTCATTTGAAGCAGCTGTGTTTTCATTAGGGAGACAGATAGCAGGGTTTTTAATGAAAAACAACCTGTCTAAAAGTGGATTCTTTACATGAAAGCATCATTTTAATCTCATGAGGGTCTACATTATGAGAGGGTCAAGGCTTTTATGAATGTGTACGTGTCCTGAAATATTTTTTGGGGTTTAGATATGACAGCTTAACCGCAGTTTACAAAGTGTTGTAGTTTCTTTCGAAAATGAAAATATGTCTCTGTTTTACAATGGAGTCGAATGGGGCAGAGAGGTGTAGTTGCTCCCTCGTTAAGGCTCCTCCAGACAATTGTGGAAGAAATTGTGGATTCAATCCACACATGTGAGGAAGAGCACAAGATTTTCTACGTTTTTATCCATAAATGGTGTAAAAAGAGTGAACATTGGCAGACTTGTGGCAAAATAAGTTTTATTTTTTTGTTGATATTCTGTTGCTCCCTCTCACTCTGGCAGTTGGCTCTGCCTCTAGATCTGAAGATTCCGCGCCTTACACGTTTTAATGTATTTTTTACGCATATGCGACCTTCGCAGCAAGCAGTACGCGCAAAGTTCTGGCGGAAGATGAAGAATTGGCGGATGAATAATAAGCCCGCAGGGCAATAGTCAGTGCGCTTGCAACATCAAGGCTCTATGAGCCTGCTGCTTCGCAAGCCACACCGAATTAAAACTCAGCATAAATGTAAGATATGAATATAACACATTTCCATGACTTTTCCAAAAACTTTGGGGATTTTTTTTCTCCAGGCCTGGAAATAACCATTTTAAAATTCCATGACTTTTCCAGGTTTTCCATGACCGTACGAACCCTGGATATTCCTGGTATGCAAAACATGATTCACAGTGGTCACCTGGTCGTGGTAGATCTCATGCAACTTGACGATGTTCGGGTGGCCGTCGCACAGCTTCAGGGCGGCCATTTCCCGCTGAGTCTGGGCCTCCATCCTGCAGCAGGAAGTCAAATAACACACACACGTGAGAAAGTCACTTTTGCAGAGGGCTTATTAAATTGACTTTTTGGTCTATATTTGGCATTTTTTGATTGAATTATGCAGAAGTAATAAAGTCTATATGACGAATCAGGCTTTAGAAAAGACACCTATTAACTTTCTACTTTTTATATATGACATTAGTACAACTGGGCATTTTACTTCTGCTTTGTTATTCCCCTTAATTCACTTGCGGTAGCCCACAAGGTTCACTTCTCCAACTCATGGAGGAAGGACCGTGTGTTTGTGTCGGGTGGATTGTTCTCCTATTAGAGCCACGATGCGTGGAGCCACGATGTCAGTGGAGGAGTGGAGGCGTGTCATGTAGGAGTGCAGTCACGTGATCAAAGCTTGTTTCTTTTCAGCAGTTTCCAGCAAAAAAAATGGCAGAGATGTATTAACATGTATTTAACCCTCGACTGGCAACCTTTAACAAACTAATAAGGCAATAAAATCAGATAAATAAAGAATTTAAATGATATTATTTAGCCTTCATCAATTTAAGACTAAAAGTAATGTTCTACTCTTTGGAAGATGTTGTTTAGAGTTGGCTTGTCCAGGTTGTACCAGCGAGAGGTGGAGGGTGGCCGGCGGCTTCACCCAGTGGAACTCTAAACATTGCGGTAGAGTCGGCCGACGGTGGCAGCGGGCAGGAAGTGAGTCGTACCTCTTGCTGACGATCTTGACTGCGTACTTCAGTCCCGTCTTCTTGTGTGTGCAGCGTCTGCAGATGGAGAAGCTGCCCTCTCCCAGAGCGCTGTCCTTCAGGTCCATCTCATAGCTCATGTAGAACGGGGAGTCCTGCAGAGGGGCGACCGTGGTTTAGTTCAATATACATTTAGAAAATCAGAAATGACCTCAATATTAAAGAAGGGTCTCAAAGCTGTGAGATTAAGTCAAATGTAATAAAATTAAAGTTCAATAAAGACTTTGCGGCTGCTTTTATCTTTTCTATGAAAATACTCAAACTACTGCGACTTAAATACTTTTCTTAATATTCCATAATATGTTTAATTCTCTCCACAAAGATTCAAACAGGTAAGAAATAAATGTCTTATATATACACCTACATTTTTTGTTTGTTATTTATGCGATTAGAAAATTATAAATAGTTTTTGTTTAATCATAAAACATGCATCAGCGCCCAGTGATCTGCAGCAACCACTTGAGGAGCAAGCCAGTCAGTTCCTTTGTTGCTCAATGCAAACAAAATTATATGTTTCTTCCAACAGAAACAGAAGAAGTGACGAATGTACCACATTTATGAATATATTAATAATATTTAACATCTCATTTCACATGTCACTTTAACACACACACTTACCCCTGTCTCCAGCACTGTTATCTGTTTGTGCACTTTATGTATCTTATATGTAAATGGATGTAAATGTAATGTTTAAATTCTTGCACTATGTTGACTGTTGATTGTTGTGTTTGTCTGTCTAATGTACACAAAGTAAAATTCTTCGTGTGTCTAACACACATAGCAAATACATGTTTCTGATATTGCATAAACCATGGAGCGCACAGAGAGCTGGAGTTGTGAGCACATTTGGAGTGTATTGTAACTTCCTCTTTCTGAAGAGTGTGAGCCATAAAAGAGTCGTAGCTTACATGGAAGTCACAATGCAAATTCTGTATTTTTTATCTGAATATATTCCATCATTTTGAAATGAATCAAACATTGCTAGGAGGTTTCTGGGATGGACTGAAAAGCATTAAAAAGATTAATTCCAAATATTTAAAAAAAATCACCAAATCGGATAATAAATCTTGAACACGGCAAAGTGTGCAGCAGGCAGCCAGGATGCTGACGACCAGCAGCATCACGAGTGCATTAATGAACACGCATCAACAAACAGGATCATGCCTGACAGCTGAGGCCGAGTGTGAGGGAGTGGAACAAGATGTCGGCTCTTATCCTGCGACAGGAGCCATTAGCGTGAAGCGCCCCACCTTCATCATGGCGCTGCGGGCCACCGCGGCAGAGCTTGGCCTCTCGGAGCCGCCGCACAGCTGGACGTGGTCGTCCATCACCACATTCCTCTTGAAGAGGATGGAGGGGGCCATGAAGGAGTAGCCCTGCACACAGGAACACATGAACTCTCTCAGTGTTTATGTTTTAAAATAAAGAAAAGGGGAGGTTTGGACTCCGAGGACACGGGGAAATTAAACATCCAGTTTACAGCCTCGCAGATAGCTCGCAGCATGACAATCCTCCTGATTCTACTGTATGTTATACACAGGGTCACACACGTGTCGACCAATGGATGTCCAGGACGTTAAACCAAATTTACATGACCAGAAATGTTGTGAAATCTCTGTGTATACAATACACGAGTAATTAATACACCTTAAATGACACAAATGAATGAGACAATAGTAAAAGAAAAAATATGTATAAAAATGTTTATTCTTTAAATCAAATTGTGTAAATGAACATATGAATATAACAAATTTACAGGATTTTCCCAAAACTTTTGGGATTTCGGACTTTTCCAGGTTTTCCATGACCGTAGGAACCCTGTATACATTAGTAAATTGTAGACACTCGATGTGCTGTATATATATTCCCATATTTACAGTAGAACTTTAAATTGTTGTGCATTTTTCTTCTGATGTTTCGGCTCCACGATGAACCCGACTGTCCAGCTGTTGCTATTGTTAGACCTGTCATTGTGCAGAATTCCAGCTGTGGGGAATCCAAAGCTTTGAGATGGCATCAATCTCTCTCTCTCTCCCCCCATTTTTACCCCCCCCCCCCCCCCCCCCCGACACACACACACACGCACACACAGCTGTGTGGTATGTGGTGACAGCCGTGGATGGACGGAAGGATGGTGAATGAATGAGATGCCCCGAAATTGCCGGGCTTGAATATTTGATTGCTCCGCCGTGAAATTACATCTTGGCGCTCTTAATGCAATTTTTTAATTTTGTTTTGTGGAGGCACCGTGGGGGAGCAAGTGCACGATTAAAAAAAGAAGAAAAAAATTGGGATTGCTGTCGTTATCTCACGAGAGATTGCTAGGCTCGCAAATTATAAAGCAGCCGACGGTTCAGACGGCCGTGAATGGCAGCTGAGAGCGAGATGAAGTTGGCAATCAAAGCCCGAAGGCGTAACCCGAGACAGACGTGGCGATGCTCTCAGAGTGCAACCTTTTATTCCCCGAGAGAAGCCCCGTTAATGGATCTATTGATCTCCCGCAGCTCAAGGATCCAGAAGGCAATCAGGAGTCGAAAATGTTCACGCGATACATCAGACAGCCATCAGCTGGCACGGAGTCGTGGGCCATATTATGGTTCAAAGCTTACATCAAAAATAGTCATTCACATCTGTTACTTCAATAAGAGCTGCATATGGCGGCAATTACGCCAATAAAAAAGACTCTTTTTAGTCAATTTATAATGCCAGTGCACACAGACAGACTCATGTTGACTTACAGCAACCCTTTTGAGGACATTCAAAACTTCACTTGATTACTTGAATTGCTCTGGAGTATGACAAATATAGTCGCAGGCACAAAAAAACGTGGATAATGTATAATGTTAAATGCAATTTTTTCGATCCGCGTCAACATCTCACACCAAAGCCCAGACAAACATGAGCACAACGCACATGTATAAATGGCGTCCTGTGCAGTGACCTGCAGGCAGCAGAGCGATGTTTCTACACCGCCATTCTAAAGTTTGGGGTCACCCAGACAATTTGGTGTTTTCCATGAAAACTCTCACTTTTATTCACGGTTAGAAATAATGATTTTTATTTAAAATATTAATGTTGTTCTTCAAACTTGTTGCTCAAAGGAAGGCCAGTTTTATAGCTTCTCACCAGCATAACTGTTTTCAGCTGCGCTCACATAAAAAGGATTTTCAAGGGTTTTCTACCCCTCCGTTAGTCTTCTAGGGCGATAACACAATGTACCACTAGAACACTGGAGATGGGCCTCTAGACACCTATGTAGAGACTTCATTAACACCAGAGAATAGTCATTTACCACATTAACTATGTAGAGAGTGTATTTATGATTCATTTAATGTTATCTTCATTGAAAAAAACAGTGCTTTGAAAAATAAGGACATTTCTAAGTGACCCCAAACTTTTGAACGGTAGTGTATATGTGAACAACAATGAGTCACAACAACAACAACAAGTCTGGTGGTCTAACGAGCCCAGGAGTCCCACCTGAAAGATGCGGTCACAGTTCTGGGGCAGCGCTGCAGGAGAGTAGGTGGGGTCCATCTCCGTGAACTCCTCTGCAAAGTTGCTGACGTCCAGTTCGTCTCGAATCACCGGCTTGAACGGGGCGGGCACCTTCTTAGCTGCCAAGTCCTCCCAGTTCATTTTCTAAAGTGAGTTTAGAAGAAGAAAAAGCATCCTTATAAACCTGGTTTATACAAACACTTGGGTTTTCCTACATGCTTCTTCACTTAAAGAGCAGAACCGCCCACCCTGCCACTTAGCGTGTATAAATATTGTGAAATATAAGACAAGCAACGAGCTCCACCTGGTAAAACGGGTGTTTCTTTACGTTCTCCGCTCCGTCAGGACCGGAGCCCAATCGCTTCTTTGGATCTTTGACGAGGAGTCGCTGGATGAGGTCTTTGGCCAGAGGTGCCATATCTTTGGGGAAAGGAGGATCCCTTTTTGAAATCCTCCTGGTGTGTGCGAGACAAGATATCATCAGGGTTCAAACACATGGTGACCAATGGGTTTCCAGGACTTTTAACCAAATTTATGACCAAACATTTTGTGAATTCTCGGGTGTAGACATGAAAAAGTGAGAAAATGTCGTATTTAAATAGCAATGAGAATTCTAAAGCATACAGTATAAATACTGTGTAAATTAACATATGAATATAACACATTTACAGAACTTATCCAAAACTTTTGGGATTTAATTTTTTTCTCCAGGACTGTAAATAACCAGTTTTAAATTCCAGGACTTTTCCAGGTTTTCCAAGACCGTAGAGACCCTATATTGTGTTACTAGTGTTGTAGAGATTTAACTGAAAACTGTGGCCGACAATCGGGGAAGAGAATCCATACTTGGCGATGTCCGTGTGCGAGTTCTCGTTGCCGTCGACGGTGAACGGCGACCCGCCAGTCAAAAGCTCGTACATCAGCACGCCGAGGCTCCACCAGTCCACCGCCTGGAATGCACGGGGGGAAAAAGAAAAATTGCATTTCCATTCAGAAACGATGAGTGGAGAGTCCGAGCTGCTTGATTCAAATCAAACGGACGACAGTGTAAAACACATAAAATTAGACATTACCTTGTCGTGTCCGGACTCTCCTCCTTCCACTATTTCTGGGGCCATGTATTCGATGGTGCCACAGACAGAAAACGCTCTTTCCACCTGTTTTAGACAAATCAAAAAGACACACCTCAGAATCTAAATGTACCAGATTAATCTGAGTGCCTATATCTGCAAGCGGACAGGACTTTGTTTTGAAATTTTAGGTATTGAATACATAAGAAAAAATATATTTTATATACACTACCATTCAAAACTTTGGGGTCACTTAGAAATGTCCTTATTTCTCAAAGTAAAACACTGTTTTTGTCAATGAGGATAACATTAACTTAATCATAAATACCCTCTCTACATAGTTAATGTGGTACATGACTATTCTCTAGTGTTTAATGAAGTCTCTACATAGGTGTATAGAGGCCCATCTCCAGTGTTCTAATGGTACATTGTGTTATCGCCTTAGAAAACTAACGGAGGGTTAGAAAACCGTTGAAAACCCTTTTTATGTTAGCGCAGCTGAAAACAGTTATGCTGGTGAGAGAAGCCATAAAACTGGCCTTCCTTTGAGCGACATGTTTGAAGAACAACATTAATATTTCAAATAAAAATCATTATTTCTAACTGTGTCAATGTCTTGACTATATTTTATATTCATTTTCAATTCATTTGATAAATGAAAGTGTGAGATTACATGGTAAACACTAAATTGTCTGGGTTACCCCAAACTTTAGAACGGCAGTGTATATTTCGTATGTGTACAGATTGTAAAGCCCTCTGAGGTTAATTCGTAATTCATGATATCGGGCGATATAAAATAAACTAAATTTAATTGAATTAATTTGCCAATGTTTTATGACATGCACACATTCCTGTACCTGATCAAATTCTTTGCTGAGGCCAAAGTCTGTGAGAACTATGTGACCGCTTGAATCCAGCAGAATGTTCTCAAGCTTCAGGTCCCGGTAGACGATCCCGAGCTGCAAAAAAAAAGAAAAGTGACAGCGGAGCAAGTGACACACGAAGCGTGTACGCATCAATAGATGACTTGTCTGAAGAGACCAGAGGTTTTGGTGGTGTTGAATTTGGGGGTTACCTTGTGCAGATGTTCTAGTGCCGACACAATCTCTCCACTGTACAAAGCAACTTCTAGCTCCTTAAATCGCACTCTTTGCACCAGATGTGTGAAGAGCTCCCCACCATTTACATAATCTAGAACAAAAAAGGAGATCATGCATGTCACGTTTCATCCTAAATAATATGAGGGTTCATTTTTCTCCAGGAAACTTCTTTTACATTTTAGTATGCCAATTCATTCAGCCTGTAAAACTCCATTTAGTTCTCAGGGTTAAAGACAATAATTTGCCTTTTTTATTTTTCTTGGATAAACACAACACAGAAGGCAGTTTCCTGTAAACAAATAATATCCTTACAGTTTTTTACATATTTGGGGAAAATGGGTTACATACCTCATAGACCTGATCTTATTTTCATAAATTAATGAATGTACAATAGAGAATAGATCACTCCCAAGTTATACATTGTTTTCTTTTTGTTTTTTGCTTCATTCTGTCTCTTTTGTTGTTGCAATATGCACATGCAATGTCAGTTGTCTGAAAGACATCTGTGTCTAATTGATGCCGACTTTAAATTAAAATATATATACACTACCGTTCAGAAGTTTCGGTTCACACAGACAATTTGGTGTTTTCCATGTAAACTCACACTTTTATTTTTCAAATGAATATAAAATAAAGTCGAGACATTAACAAGGTTAGAAATAATTGTTTATTTGAAATATTAATGTTGTTCTTCAAACTTGTCGCTCAAAGGACGGCCAGTTTTATAGCTTCTCTCACCAGCATAACTGTTTTCAGCTGCGCTAACATAAAATGGGTTTTCAACGGTTTTCTAACCCTCCGTTAGTCTTCTAAGGCGATAACACAATGTACCATTAGAACACTGGAGATGGGCCTCTATACACCTATGTAGAGACTTCATTAAACACCAGAGAATAGTCATTTACCACATTAACTATGTAGAGAGTGTATTTATGATTAATTTAATGTCATCTTCATTGATAAAAACAGAGCTTAACTTTGAATAAGGACATTTCTAAGTGACCCCAAACTCTTTAACGGTAGTGTATATCCTTACCGAGAATGAGGTGCAGCTTGGTGTCCGTCTGGAAGGCGTAGTGAAGCGTGACAAGGAACGGCGACTGGCGAATATGCTCCAGCACTTGGCGCTCGCTGCGCGTGTGTTCGGCCGTCTTTGCCTTCTGCACGATGGTGGCCTTCTTCAACACTTTCATGGCGTACAGCTTCCCGGCATCGTGGCCGCTCACTTTCCTCACCAAGAACACCTTGCCGTATGCTGGAGGGTAAAATAAACAAGGACGGAGAAGTTGAGTTCAGTGCCGAGACCAAAGCTTTAAAAAAAAACACACAATAATGATCAACTCAACGTGACGTCCTGGTTCACTCGCCTCCGGTGCCGAGGACCTTTAACAGCTCAAAGTTTTCGATGCCCACCCTCTCGACGTGGCCCGTCAAGTTGGCTGGATTCAGAGGAGGAATAAAATATTACAAGAGAATGTGATAAACCACTCAATTCATATACACAAAGAAGTAAATAAATACTATCATGTTACGGAACATCACGTTTTCCATATCGGGTTATTCACTCGCAGAAACTTATGCGAGTAGATATTCACATCTGAACAAAATAATAATAGATCCTATTTCAATATTAAGTATTTTTTCCACAGATTGTTCCAACTTGAGGCTTATCTGGAACATGAGAAAATGAATATGTAAAAATATACACTGTACTGGCAGCCCTGATGCTCAGTCAACGAGAAAGCTAAGGACCTAATATTCCAATGATGACAACATCCAGCCTCTGGTCAAAGTCACTGAAGAAAGTCGCTTGAACACCGTGACACGGCCAAGTTGGAAATAATCCTTGGAAAGAATCAGCTGTTTTAAGCCGTTGTCCGCTGGACACCAGAAGGCACATTACATCACCTCACAGTCCCGTACTGTACTCTTTGTTTTGTAACCGGTGCCCGTGTTATAAATAATGTATTCTTCTATTTCTTTTTCTGATACAAAAAGACTCTCAGCCATGATGCGTTGGAGGCAAATAAAGTCAAACTATGCAAAGTTAAAAGGTTGCAGAAGTGGACTTCAAACTGGAGGATCAGCCATTTAAAAACACCGGACGAGTTAGAACAGTCTGGCTGGTTGTAAAATGAAGATGACAGTAACAGGCCGCGCACATTGCACAGGTGAATTAGTTTAATTGTAAAAATGTGCAAATACTGCATGCTTAATCAGTAAACTTCTTTCATATAAACAAAATATTTAAAAAAAATCTTCTTCAATGCAACTGCAAGCAAACTGGGAACATTGACAAGCAAATATATTTTTTACTATCTTCCATTAACGATCTTCAGTGAAGTCGGCAGCCACTGGGAGCGACTCCCCGTGTCTTTCTACATCATGGTTCCCGTGTACAGATGACTGATCATCTTAGACACACGCGTTTCCTGTGCACTGAACACATCCATTCTGTGGAAAGAGGCTACTGAGCAATTAAAGCGTCCGATTTAATCTTTTCCGCCGATTCTCCCGGGGGTTCTTTACGCATGAGAAGAAAGGCTGCAACCATTAAGACACTTTAATTCATACTGTATCATAACAACAACACCGCACTTCAAATGTGAGGTCAAGGCTTTAGGTTGCGTAACACCCTTGTCAAGCTCATCTGCCAAGTTTGATTTTGGTGTTTATTAATAGACTGACGGATGATTTCCTTACTGTTAGACAAGAGGCGCCTCTTCGGTCTACAGAAGAGAAATGCCAATGATCCTCAAAATAAAAAGTTTACCATGAATAGTGGATTTTGGTTGGTGTTATCCAAATTTAAAAAACAACATCATCTAAATGCAACTGAAGTTCAACAACCTGTTCATTAAGAGAAGTGGATATATTATCTCTTTATTGTGCATTAATCATCAACAATTATGTCCACTGTCTAATATTTGTTTTCACTTTCCAAACAAATACCCTTAAAGAGTGAAATTAATGGACTTGGTAGGTATATTTATCTTGATATGTTGCTACATGTCTCACATGAGAGCAGGGGTCCAAAACTGAGCTTAAGTTGATGCAGCAGATAAAATGATGTGTAAATCCCCCCCAAAAAATTAAAAAAAACAAGTGAAGTAACAACTAGACTGACTGCATATTTAGGGCAGGGCGGTGAATGGGGGGGTGCAGCATAAGTCATGTTGCAGCCTGAACAGCAGCACGGTGTCATTAGAAGCCAATTGCAGCTGAAGCAGTGTCCAACTCCATTCAGCAACCCTCTGCAGTCAATCGGCTGACATGCCACTGTACTCAAAACCATCAATCATAACCAGTTTGCAAATGTAACAAAAACTCTATAAACTTCCTGTCAACTCACATAGAAACCTGTTTTGAGATACTGCTGTTCCTGATGTTTTATCTGTCAACACCCCTTCACTGTGTACAATAGTAGTACTGTAGTAGTGGTGTATTATTCAGTTATCACGTCTAATACAATAGAATAGAATATACACTTTTATTTATCCCCAAGGGGATAATGAGAGAAGCCTACGTACAATGTGATTTAAAAAAGTTAGAGGCTGAAGCATATTTTATAATCCCATCCTAAATTAAGTTACCCTCAATATAATTAGATATACAAGTACAAATCTAGCTAGATATAATGCATTCACACTTGTAACCCTCACAAATACATTTATATAGAATAATGTTGGAAACCAGAAATCATTCAGTAAAACTAATTTAGACGAAAACAAACAGGGGAGTTACAGGTTAACCCTAGAGGATGCTGTTGTATAATGTATCGTTAATCAGGACAGACAAATGGACGATTAAATACACCTGTCTGTCATCCTTTAAAAGCACCAACACTGTTAGTATAATTAGCCGAATTAAACCAACAAGCAAACGTTTCCTCTCCTCTCGAGGCTCCACGGCACTGCAGCCGTCTGCTCTCCGTTGGCCGAGGAGAAGTTAAGCTAACAGAACCAGGAGGCTACAAGACAACATCATGTAACGTCAGTAATCAACGTGAAGTAACGCCAAAGAAGAAGAAGAAGAAGAAGAAAGAGGCGTTCACAGGCGTGTGAACTAGTTGGAAAATCTCTGTATTTAACCGAAACGACACGTTCACAATGAGCCAACTGTAGCTTTAGGCAGTTATAGACATTATAGGCAGTTCGTTTAGCTAACTGTAGTAAAACGGTTAGGAGGCGTTAGTGTGCGCGAGACAGCCGAACGTTAGCCGACTAACGTTCGGCTGTCTCTGCCATTTTTGGACTCGAGGAGCGTTCACGCTCGCGCTCACTATATAAATGCCCGCGTCGACAGCACTGACAGTCGCCTCAAAGCTAGCCAGCTCACGTTGCCAAGCAAGGGGGGAGGCACGTGTCTCCCGACGGATACATTTGCAAATAAGAAAAGGAGAGCGGGGCCGCTTAAAAAGTTTAGCTTCGCGGAGATAACTCACCGTTTTTCAGCTCGTGTTTCACAGTAAAGAGGTCACCTTCTCTGGACGATCCCTCCATCGGGGATGGCATCCTTGTGCTCCAGTTACGTTCAAAGACGCTTTCTCGGACGAGGTGGACGTTCACCTCGTAAGCTAGTTTGCGATGCTAATGTAGGAGGAAATTGATTGTTAAGCAGGAGAGTTAAACGCCTGTTACTGAGGCGCCACACTTGACAATATATATTGGGCAGATTGTTGCTACTAAACCTAGCAGCAAGCCTAAAGGAAACACTTGCTTCTTCCAGTACACCAACACTACCTTCGCAACCAGACAGTCCCTCTACGCTGATTGGGGTTGCTATGGAAAGATCTGACCTCTGATTGGCCCTTTTCGTATTAGAGACAAATAGTCCCGCCTCCCTCCATAGACAGGCGCTGACTTAACTTGAACACGCTCCTGTAAAAGGTCAGAAATCAACAACGTTTAAGTGCAATTAATTGTGCATTAAAAACTATTATTCAAAGTTGGGGATAGTCTATGGAAGAAGAAGTCCTCAGATCTATTAAACGTTTTTTGTTGTTGCTATTTATTTTTTAGTTTATGTTTGTGTGTGATGCAACAGTGAGATGTGTTCATTTAACAGCTAGTTTCATAAGTAAAAATACTATACAATGCAAAGCGCTGCTGGGGGAAATATCTGCATGATTGAATAGATTGAAGCTTCGTCAGTCTATAGTCCATCCTTAAACATGGAGTAATCTTCATGGACACAAGAGATATCCCAAGAGAGTTCAATATATTGTAATTCACCAATTTGTACACAGGGTGTCACCTTTGGACTATTCGATACAGTGATCAGGAAGAACCTTTCACATTAGATATCTTTTTCTGTTTTTGTTCAATGGATAACTTATTTGGGGCTCAAACTGAGTTTTAGAGGAGAAGTGATTTTTGGGGGGAAGAGCAACACAGATATCTGAAACATGGAAAGTTAGCATTTTGTTTTATGATACTGGTGGTTTGCATTTGATTTTCATGTCCTTGATTGTGTATGTAAAGTAAATTGTCTTGGAACCAAACTGTGTAGCTGCTGTGAAGTGCAGAAATAATATCTATAGTTTTGAGTAACAGCTGGCAGACAGAAACAAATAAAACAGAAGATTAGTTTTACAAACTATAACATATCAAATACTTGATGTGTTTAATACTGTAATGACTTAATGTTAAAGATATTTTACAGTAAACAACAGTTCAACACACCCAGAGATCAACACGTAATTATGGTAAAACAACATTTGAATACATATCAGAACATATTAAATAAGATAATTGCTGATATCCCAACACTTTTAATGTCCTCACAGTTTTTGTTATTGGTTTAGTAATAAGATAGTTTACTCGTAAACGGATGGATAGTTGGGGGTTGTCATGATATGTTAAATATATGTTAAGTTAAATGCCTGGCTTCCAAAATCGTTAAACTTACATGCATAAACAGTTATTTTGATTCCGTTTAATGTTTGACGTCTCAAACGGATTTCTATCTCCGCCTTGTGGCAGTATGCTGCATTTGTTTTTATTCAGTCTGATAATAATGTTTTACATTACTGGTTTGCCACATGCACACATTTTTAATACATACGTATTTTCCCCAAAAATAATAATTTAAATGACAAGGTGGATTTTTTTTAAACAAAGAATGTTTTAGTGGTCTGCCTTCAGACTTTCAGACTCAGGGAAGTTGCAGACGACGGGGCGGGTTGTAGTTTCTTGAACGACCAATAAGCGGCGAGTTTCTCAGAGTGAGCCAATGAGCTGCGAGATTCTTAGAGTGAACCAATGGTCTGAGGCTACTTTCCCTGAACGCCAATCAGCTGCCGATCTGACCGGTCACGTTTCAGGAAGTGGCACAGCGTCGATAAACTTCGGTTCCTCTCAAGTACCATTGGTAGTACTTTGACAGCGGGCTAGCTTAGCTTCACTTCACCCCACCGCCGACTGACCTCCGCTCCAAAAATGGCTGGTGTTCGAGCCTTTGGTGTTCTCTCCAGATTCACATCAAGGAGATACGCTCTCTTCACAGGTATAAACTAAATGTGTCTAGAGTTTAAACATTAACGAAAACTAACGTGGAGAATTAGAATGAAAACGAGCAAAGCTAAAGTGTAGTATGTGGGTAATTAGCTTGTTAGAGCAGCTGTTAGCTGCGTAGCTTCCATAAATGTGTGGCGATTCATTCACACAACATGCTCGGTTTCCTGCCCCGGCAAACATATAAGGTTATCTATGTGAAAGATACGAATTAAAAATGAAATGTTTGTTTTTGCGAGTAAACTCGGGTGTAGACTTGTTAATGCCTGTGCTGGCTAACGGTAGCAGGCTGCTACAGAGTCCTTGGTGATAATTAAAGTTTTTAATCGGACTGTTTGACCCAATGATGGTCCCAAGTCAAGATAGTTTTGATGTATAAACGTATTCCACATCTTGACGTCTGTCCGGTTGTCTCTGAATGGAAGGCGGAGAATGTAGGTGAAGGGTCATTTTTCACTGGGTTGCATAGCATGGCCGTCTGGGGTCATGACAATATTATGTCTCGTATGCATTTCATATTGTTGTTTGTGTTTTATGGGTCGTTCTGTCTGTTTTTTATACATGAAGGTAAAGGTGAATGAGCTAGGAGGTTGGATGACGTGTGTTTCACATGCATTTAAATAATGTGTATTCCCTTTTTTACAGGCGGCTCCTCTCGCACCTTCTCAGTAGCTCCTGCAATGCCAGGTAATTAAAAAAGAATGTCACTTTAACAAAAAATATAGTTTAAGGGTAACATAGGTCACCCAGTCCAGTGACACACTTCTTTTCTCACTCTAAACTATATTCCCTATTTTTAGCTCAAACCCATGTGAGCTATGAAGTCAAGGGCGATGTTGCTGTCATACGGATCAACGACCCAAACTCTAAGGTGTGCGTGCGAGCGCTCATTCCACAGAAACGTGACAGTTGTTCACCTCTGAAATATGCCTCTCTCATGTGTGTGTATGTGTGTGAACCTGACGGGTCTCTTCTCCCTCCAGGTAAACACGCTGTCGATCCAAATGCAAAAGGAGATGGCGGAGGTATTGGGTGAAGTGTGGGCCAACGATGCTGTTAAAAGTGCTGTCCTCATCTCCTCAAAGCCGGGATGCTTCATTGCAGGAGCTGATATTAAGTAAGATAAGTCTCATTTAAGTAGATCATGTAATTGTGACTTCTGTTATTTCTTATACAGTATAATTAATCGTTTTACGACGTTAATTGCACCTTTTCGTCAACTTGCGACTTATATTTAGCATTATCTTAAATATAATCTTTCCTTGTATTGTTTTATTGATGAACCGATCATTTGTTACAGTATGATCCAGGCCTGTAACAGCGCAGAGGAGGTCACCAGACTTTCACAGGAAGGGCAGAAGATGTTCGAGCGCATCGAAAAATCCCCAAAGCCCATCGTTGCTGCCATTAACGGCTCTTGCTTAGGAGGAGGCTTGGAGGTTAAAACTAATTATTTCATCAACCGACTCCATGTTTGACTACATTGAACATATTTGACTAGGATGATTTGAAGGTGATGTGTTATCTAATCTCTTTGCATTTTTAGTTTGCCCTCGCTTGCCAGTACAGAATTGCAACAAAAAGTAAGAAAACGGTCCTCGGTACTCCTGAAGTAATGCTGGGTCTTCTACCTGGAGCAGGCGGTACTCAGAGACTCCCCAAAATGGTTAGTACTGCAGTTATATTCACACATTTCCTGTTTAACAAGTTTTATGAAAATTTTTATTTAAACATGCAAATTAGTGATGTTAACATTTTGGTGAATTCAGGATAAATCTACAGGTGCCAATACCAAAGTAGTAGAATAAACACCTGCATGTCTGTTTTTGGAAGTTGTCTTTTTTCATCAGCTTGAAAGAAGACATGGAGGCATCAGCGTCAGAAACGCACAAAGCGTAAAACTGCCCCGAAGAAATATAATTTTGACCCTGATATCACTAAGAGAGGCGAAAAATGCCCCCATAATGTCCTCTAATAATTATGATAATTTAATGAACTTGTCAAAATCATTATAGCCTATATGACCCGCTCCAGAATCTATTAGACTACTGCCTAATAGTCTTATTATTGCCATTTGATGATGATTGCACATATACTGTAAGCCTAAATAAGTCTATTTATTATTTTTAACAAAGGTTAAATGTTATTTCACAAATGCCCCCAATTTATTTTTAAATGCACCTGGATTTCAGTCAGTGGGGGCAAAAATTGCCCCATAAAAAATATGTAAATTTTCTTCCCCTGGGAGGCATAAGTATAAGAAAAACATGCAGTTAATGTTAGTGTCCTATAGTAGTTATAACGTAGTGTCTTGTGTCAGGGCGGCTACACTGCGACACAAAATAATCTGGTTAATGCTCATAATTAGTTTAAGATGTTTACGTGGAGATCCTCCAAAGCCCCCCCCCACCCCCCTTACCCATCATGTCTAGTATTCAGCAGGGCTGTCCTTCAAAGCATAGGGTTAAGACTAGCCCCTGTCCATAACAACACGTATGCACTGAATATTGATGATGAACCAGCTACACATGTTTTCTTTGCTGCCCGTAGGTTGGTCTGCCCAGTGCCTTTGACATGATGCTCACAGGAAGAAATATTCGAGCAGATAAAGCCAAGAAGATGGGGCTCGTAAACCAGCTGGTAGACCCCTTGGGTAAGCTATCTGGGATAACATTGAACTGCTTCAAATGGGTAGTTTTTAAATATATCAACCTGTAGAAACTGTAGTATTTAGTCAATAAGTCACTCTATTTATTTCACTGTTGATCTTATTGGCAATAGTTAATTAAGATTGATCTCGTCATGATTCTTCTTTTGTTTGCTATTTCTGGTTCCACAGGACCCGGGCTGAAGAGTCCAGAGGAGAGAACGATAGATTACCTGGAGGAAGTTGCCATTGAATATGCCCGAGGGATCGTCAATAAGAAGATCGCTATCCGCAAAGAGAAAGGGAGGATGGAGAGTACGTCGTACTGCATTCATTGAGCTTTTGACTCCCTTTTGTAGTCCATGTATGTTCATAAATAACAATACTACAATCAAGAGTTGATGTTCTTTCTCCATAGAACTACAAGACTACGTTATGAGCTTCCCGTTTGTCCGGAACCAGATTTACAAAACCGTCCACAGTAAAGTTATGAAGCAGAGCAAAGGGCTTTATCCAGCACCGCTGAAAATAATCGAAGTACGTAAAAACTCCTAAGCAGTAACTCTAAAATCTGTAAAGTATGGGGGGAAAATAAATAAATGTACACTTAATTTTGTAATTGTTTTTTTTGTATGTTGCTTTCTCTGCTACTCATTGAATAATATCTTCTAAAGTGACTTTTCCCCTTCTCAGTGTATAAAGACTGGAGTTGAGCAAGGCCCGGTCGCTGGGTACTTAGCTGAGTCTCGGGTGAGGATCTTTGGCCTACATCCTTGTTTTTAATATAGTATTTACAGTATTGCATTTGGAAAAGTGAAGCATGCTAATTTGTTTATATTCGTCACAGAATTTTGGTCTGTTGGCGAGAACCTCCGAATCGGGAGCCCTGATTGGTCTCTACCACGGTCAAGTCGCGTGCAAGAAGAACCACTATGGAGTTCCTCAGAGAGAAGTGAAGTAAGTGTGTGTTGCACACTGAGCTCGTGTGATGCAAAGGTCCCCCCCCCTGAGGCTTTTGTTCTGGCATAAAGGAAGTATTGGGAGTCTTAGAGGCTACGCTCTCTTTCTTTTTCCAGGTGCTCGATTCATTTTGTTTTTTGTGTTTCACTCTAGGACTCTGGCCATCTTGGGAGCAGGTCTGATGGGGGCAGGTGTCGCGCAGGTGACGGTGGGCAAAGGTGTGCACACGGTCCTGAAGGACACCACTGTGTCTGGACTGGCCAGGGGAGAGCAGCAGGTTTACAAAGGGTGGGTGGTCACTTCCATAGACTGGTAGTTTTTATTCAGGATGGAACAACACTCATAAAATAAATTCTATTTTCCTTTTTGACCTGTATTGCTATTTATCAATCTTAATTGTGGGGTAAACTGTCCCTTTTTTAAGTATTTAATTCCCATCCTAATTGTAGATTTGTGTAAATTTTGTTCCAGTCTAACGTCAGAATAACATTTCAAATCGGCAATGAAATGTGATATATTTATTAAAAAATATTATTAAACCTTTATTTATCCAGGTGAATCCCATTGAGATTAAAAATCTCTTTTTCGAGGGTTACCTGGCCAAACAGGCATCAACATAAACACATAGTTTAAAAAAAGAAAAACACAGAACAAGACTAGTTAAAAGAAACTAAAAGTGAAGAGACAAGTGACATAACAGAATTAATTTAAGCAACATTTGAATTTTAAATTGTCTCTCACAAATGTGATTCTGAAACCAAAAATCGGTGTTCTTCTTTCCAACAAGGCTCAACGACAAGACCAAAAAGAGGAACATCACGTCCTTCGAGAGGGACGCCATCCTGTCCAGCCTGACCGGCCAGCTGGACTACAGCGGCTTTGAGAAGGTGGACATGGTTATCGAGGCGGTGTTCGAAGACATCCACATCAAGCACGCCGTCCTGAAGGAGGTGGAGGCGGTGAGTGATTGAAAAGAGGCTCGCCACTTACAGAATGTACTTACTTTACGGGGTTCGTACGCTCATGGAAAACCTGGAAATGTCATGGAATTTAAAAGTGGTTATTTTCAGGCCTGGAAAAGAAGGGGGGAAAATCCCAAAAGTTTTGGAAAAGTCCTGGAAATTAGTTTTATTCACGAGATCATTTACGCTGAGTTTAAAGTAATTTATTATGTTTTTAAAAGAAAGACGAGGTGGTTGGGATAATCCACTATGCCAGGGAGGTGGTTAGGATAATCCACTATGCAAGAGAGGTGGTTGGAATAATCCACTATGCCAGGGAGGTGGTTAGAATAATCCACTATGCCAGGGAGAGGTGTAGATTTAACCATGCTTTGGCAACATATGGAAAAGTGCATGGCCATAGAAATGTGGTTAGAAGTCCTGGAAATTCATTGGTCAAAATGTGTATGAACCATGCTTTAGTTGTAAAGATCACTCCATGGTATTACATCCAGGACGGTATTGTAGTGCCTTTGAGCAACACTCTAACAGGCATTTCCCTGCAGGTGGTTTCCCCTCACTGCATCTTTGCCAGCAACACGTCCGCTCTGCCCATCAAGGACATCGCCGCCGCCAGCAAGAGGCCAGACAAGGTTCGGACCCCCGAACCCCCCCCCCCTTCTTATAAAGTGCTTCTAAATGGAGGAAAACAATGTTGCTGAAATATATGAATGTTCTTTATTTACCTCGTCAGGTTATCGGGATGCACTACTTCTCTCCAGTGGACAAGATGCAGCTCCTGGAAATCATCACCACGGATCAGACATCAAAGGACACGACGGCCTCCGCCGTGGCGGTCGGCCTGAAGCAGGGCAAAGTCATCATCGTCGTGGGGGTGAGGTTCAGCCGCATGTCGTGGTCTTCTAGTCCCCGTGACTCAGAAATATGTTTAAACAAAGTACGAGCAACATATCAATAACGGATTAATGCTAATTTATACGCTCTGAGACTTCAATTCAGGGGAGGGAGTTTACATATTTTTTTAGAGGGCACTTATTCCCCCCACTGGCTGAACTCCAGGGGCATTTAAAAATAAATTGGGGGCACTTTTTGAAACTTGTGAAATGATATTTAACATTTGTTAAAAATATATATATATATACTTATTTAGGCTTGCAGTATATGAGATATTGTGATGTAAATGTAAATAATAAGATTATTAGGCAGTAGTCTACAGATTCAAAGGGTGTTCTTAGATTTTTTAAAAAACTTTTTTTTAAACTCAGATTAATTTATTTCTTAATTTTTTATTATTTAAAATAATTTTTCTCAATTTCTTTTCTGTACCCACCTAGTACAGGCAATACAGATAGGACAGACACAAATACACTCTTTTAAACTATTAGAATTATTAGAGGACATTATGGTTGCATTTGTTGCCCCTCTGCTTGTGATATCAGGGGGAACATTATGTTTCTTCGGGGCAGTTTTGCCCTTTGACCTTGTATATTTCTGACGCTGCTTCAATTATATATTTCTTTGCAGGACGGACCCGGTTTTTACACGACGAGGTGTTTGGCTCCCATGTTGGCTGAAGCAGTACGAGTACTTCAGGTTCGTAGTGTCACTCCAGCGGTGAACACTAAAAGCATTTTCATCATTCTGTTCATCAACTGTCATACATGTGATATCATATATTTTTTTCTCCATTTACAGGAAGGAGTTGGCCCCAAGAAGCTGGACGACCTCACCACGAGCTTCGGGTTCCCGGTGGGCGCCGCCACGTTGGCCGATGAGGTCGGCATCGACGTCGCCGCCCACGTCGCCGAGGACCTCGGCAAAGCTTTCGGCTCCCGCTTCGGTGGAGGGAACGTGGAGGTGCTGAAGACCATGGTGGACATGGGCTTCAAAGGTGTGTGTGTGTTTGTGGTCACGTGGAAGCTTCAAGCTCGGTATTAGTTGAATAAAATGCATTTAATGAAAATGTATTAATCCGTGCTTTTTAAAAACATTTTATTAAGGTCGCAAATCCGGAAAGGGTTGCTACATCTATCAGCCCGGCCTCAAGACCAAAGAAGTGAACCCTGATCTCGGAGATGTGCTTGAGAAATTCAGGATGACACCAAATCCTGCCGTGTAAGTTAACGTTGGACAAATGCAGAGACGGCAATGCAATAAGAAATGCAAACCTGATGAGCCTTGATTCTCATGTTCTTGTGAATCTGTTTCTCCCAGTTCATCCGACTCCGATGTGCAGTACCGGCTCGTGTCCCGGTTCGTCAACGAGGCCGTGCTGTGTCTGCAGGAGGGCATCCTGAAGAACCCTCTGGAGGGAGACATCGGGGCCGTGTTCGGGCTGGGATTCCCTCCCTGCCTTGGAGGTCAGAGTTCAACCTCGGCCCTGGTCATACGAGCCTTACTAGCGGATGTCCTTTTTTTTTGTCCTGTGTTTTTATGAGAATTTTTAAAAACCTAGAATTTGTTGTGACTAAGCATTTCTAGGATTGAAATACAGCTTTATTTAGCTGTAATGTAGTTGTGTAATCTAGTCTATCTTGAGGAGGGGAAGCTCAGCCTGGAAACCAACCAGGCTAGTCTGGAAGATTAATTGATTAATGGAAGTAAACCTGGTTTAACTATAATCCGGGTTTATGAACACCCCCCTGGTGTTCACAGACTAATGTCCCTTTCATCCTGTGATTAATATTCCTCATATTTATCCCTCTTTCCAGGACCTTTCCGTTTCGTGGACTCCTTTGGCGCCGACCAGCTGGTGGAGAAGATGAGGCGGTTTGAGGCGGTCTACGGGAACCAGTTCACGCCGTGCCAGCTCCTCCTCGACCACGCCAAGGATCCCAGCAAGAGATTCCACAAGTGAACGCCTCGCCGCGCGTGTGCCAGTAGCGTTTAATGGTCTGCCGTTGGAATGTGTGCCTGACGGTTATATCATGAGTGGGTGCAAAGCTAATTAAAATACACTTGTGTTGCCTGTTTATTAGGTACACCGAGGTAACACTGATGCAGTCTAACACAGCAGTCCTAAGCCTCCACGATACAGAACATTATACGATTTACTGCAGGACTGTTGTGCCAATGGTTTTAGCTAGTGTGCCTAATAAATTGGAAACATTGGGTGGATTTAATTTGTATTAACATTGATTTACTTGATGGTTATGTAAAGATGGAGAAGCAGGCGGGAGGTTAATTATTCACACATTCGCCGATTTGTAAAGAGACTGGAGGGTTAAAGAATTAAAAAATATTTCTGTCAAATTAATTCTCCCGTAATTAATTTTAGTTTGTTGTACATTTAAAAAAAGATGTTCTGGCCTCGTTTGGAACAATATTGTAAATGTGAAGCCTAAATAAAAAAATTCTTATTCAATCAAACCTCCTTTTTGTTCTTTTTTTTTCATCAAGGTGCGTTCGATTGCACGGTAATTTATCACTCGTACAGGATGTGTTCCAAGGACTTCTGCTCCAATCCGGTTTGCTGCGCAGGTCACGTGTCTTGATTTCCATTGTCCGCAGAGCAGGGTGTGTACCGCCGGGGGAGGGTTGTGTGTGTGTGGGCTGGGTCCGGAGGACGGCATGGGTTGTTGTGTTCTCCTCTCTTCGCCGGTGACATCGCTTCTTCTCGGAAAGATGTTGCGAGTGCGTCGGGACGAGAGCCCGCGCGCGCACCGCGAAGAGATGCGCACCACCTGAACGGAGACCGGGAGCGTTGCGGCGGACACCGCCCGAGGAAAACAAGGCGGTGACGACACTTGTTTGTTTTTTATTCATATTTGTATTATTATTGACCAAAATGCCTAAACCAAAACATTGCGAGGCGGTGCGCGTGGTGGTCCGCTGCCGGCCGCTCAGCAGCAGGGAGGAGGCGGACTGCGAGAGCATCCTGTACATCGACGACCGACTCGGGCAGATCACCCTCCGGAAGCCCAGGGCGCCACCTGAGGAGCCCATGAAGGTGTTCACGTTCGACTCCGTGTTCGGCTGGGACTCCAAACAACGCGATATCTACGATGACGCGGTGAGACCCCTCGTGGAGTCCGTGCTCCAGGGCTTCAACGGGACCATTTTCGCGTATGGACAAACCGGCACCGGTAAAACGCACACCATGCAAGGGGTTTCCAACGACCTGGAGATGAGAGGAGTCATACCCAATTCATTCCAGCACATTTTTACCCAAATATCCAGGACTCAGAATCAGAAATACCTGGTGAGGTCGTCGTACCTGGAGATCTACCAGGAGGAGATCCGAGATCTGCTGTGCAAGGACAACAGGAAGCTGGAGCTCAAGGAGAACGCCGACTTCGGGGTCTACGTCAAAGACCTGTCCTCCGTGGTCACGAAGGACGCCGCCGAGATCCAACACGTGATGGACATCGGCACGCGCTCCCGGTCCGTGGGCTTCACCAACATGAACGAACGCAGCTCTCGCTCCCACGCCATCTTCCTCGTCACCGTGGAGTGCAGCGAAGTGGGTCCGGACGGCGAGGACCACATCCGCGTGGGCAAGCTGAACATGGTGGACCTGGCCGGCAGCGAGCGCCAGAGCAAGACGGGAGCGAAGGGTCAGAGGTTGAAGGAGGCGGCCAAGATCAACCTGTCCCTCTCGGCGCTGGGGAACGTCATCTCGGCGCTGGTGGACGGGAAGAGCAGCCACGTCCCGTACCGAGACTCCAAGCTCACCCGCCTGCTCCAGGACTCGCTGGGCGGCAACGCCAAGACGGTCATGATCGCCACGGTGGGGCCGTCGCACCGGCACTTCGACGAGTCCCTCGCCACGCTGAGGTATGCCAACAGGGCCAAGAACATCAAGAACAAACCTCGCATCAACGAGGACCCCAAAGACGCCCTGCTGAGGGAGTTCCAGCTGGAGATCGCGCGCCTGAAGGGCCAGCTGGAGGAGCGAGGGATGATGACGAAGGAGAGGCGGAGGATGAGGCGGAACAGCAAGAGGCTGAGCAAAAGCATGATGGAGGAGGAGGAGGAGAAGGAGATGTACGGGGAGAAGGACGTGGAGAGGGAGTTGGCGGAGGCATGGAAGACTTTTGAGGAGGAACAGGAAAAAGATGGCGGCGGCTTCTTCGGCGGCGGCGGTGACCTCCCCCCCCCCAGGGCGCTGACGTGCCAGAGGAGCGGCGAGAGGCTGAAGCACCTGAACGACAACAGAAAGAGTTTGGTGGACATGCACTGGGACCAGGACGCGCTGGAGAAGATCATCGAGAAGTATAAGGTGTGCGGGGGAAGATCACAGGGTGGGCGGGCTCAGTGGAACAAAAGGACCCCCCCCCCCCCCCGTGAATAATTAATTAAAATGTCTTTGTTCACAGGCGATGGAGAGCAAGCTGTTAGTGGGAGGGAAGACGATTATTGATCACACCAACGAGCAGCAGAAGATGCTGGAGCTGAAGAGGCAAGAGATTGCAGAGCAGGTACGTAAACAAACAAACAACAACAACAACACTGTTTTGACTCCTTATAAAACATTCTTTGGTGTTCACCTTGTTAAGTTGTAGTGGATTTTATGTACACTCGCACATGTAAACGAGGAAGTCTTATGTCTTAAATTAATGCACACAGAAAGATAATTTACATTCTAAAGAATGTATTAAAAAGTATGATCATTGTATTATATTTGTATCGGTAATGTTGATCGTATGAATGAGATGTTTTGATTATGGGAGGGAAAAGTGCGTTACTGTTTCTAGGAAGAGGCTCTTATTTTGAAGCCCTTATTTAGAAGCTCTTATTTTGAAGAGTCTAAAACCGGAAGTAAAACTCAACACTGTTCTGACTCCTTTTAAAACATTCTTTTAACCCCGAGCTGCGTGCTCCGTGTGGTTCTCAGATCAGACGAGAGCGTGAGATCCAGCAGCAGATGATGCTGCAGGACGAGGAGGTGCTGGAGATGAGGGAGACCTTCTCCTCCCTGCAGCAGGAGGTGGAGCACAAGACCAAGAAGCTGAAGAGGGTGAGATGACTCACCTTCTAGTATCACTAAAGCCATTTACCCTGCTTTAAGAAGTTCTTAAGCATCCCTGTGTCCCCTTTAGTGTGTGTTTTATGTCTTATGACACAGTCATTATTGATGTTATTTCCACAGCTGTATGCCAAGCTGCAGCTGGTGAAGGCCGAGGTGAGAGACGTGGTCGACGAGCACGTGGAAATCCGACAGGAGCTCGAGGAGACGCACACCGAACTCACCAGGGAACTCAAGTACAAGTGAGTGGGCTCGGGGGGGGGGAGGAAGACTTCCTGTCCCACGTTTAAAGATGTCGTGTTGAATCGTGACACGGTGGCATTTTGCATAATGTTTTATATAAATCATTTCAGTTTTTGTTGTACAATGTTTGCAAGGTTGATATTATCTGCTATTGGAGATGAGGAGGAACGTTTTTATGTCTCTTTATTAAATTCATTCATTTCTTTGCGACAGTGTAATGTTCTTATTAGAAATCTGCTTATTAGTCACTTCACCTGACTTTTCAGACTGATACCTTCAGGATATCTAAATATTGTTATGATCGAGTAAGAAATCAATTTGTTCTTGTTCATAATCTATAACTAGGCAGGGAGACAACAGCTTTTATATTTATTGGTAAGCAGTTGGTTTCATGTGCAGAAGATGGCATTGTAAAAACAATTGTGCTGGTTCTGTAGCCTTTTATTTGTGAACAGCAGCATTTTCCAAGGATACCTTTAAAAATATATATATAAATATATCATTTCTAATAAAAGTAAGAAAATATCATTTACAATATATAATTATAATAAAATTAATAACATATTTTCTTTTATAAAATATATAATTCATAATAAAGTTAATACAATACGTTTTTAATATATATATATATATGATTTATAATCAAATTAATACAATATTTGTTTTATATAATTTATATTAAAATTCATAAAATATTTTTGGGGATATAATATATAATTTCTATTAAAGTTAATAACGTATTTTTTAATATAATACATATTTAAATTAAAGTTTACAAAATATATTTTTTAATATAATATATGATTTACAATTTCTTAAAATAAAATATACTTTTTAATATAATATATAATTTTTAAAAAAGTGATTATAATTTTTTTGAATAAAAAACAACATATTTCTACTTCCATTTGTGCTCTGCGAAGTACATGAACATATTGAGTCTGATTCTGTGGTGGTTTTAAAGCAGGACAGGGAGACGTCCACACATAGAGACCCTCGCCGGCACGCTCATGCACCGCAGGTGAGCTCGCCGCAACCCTCCGGGTCCCCCAGAGGAGTTCTCTTCAAGTCTGCAGAATGACTTTAAATTCTTCCTTTTCTCTTCTCTCTGGAGCTTCCACTGCACACGCTTTTTCTCGGACGCTTCTTAGGAATTCCCCGCCGTTCTCCGACAGCCGCCGTGGTCTCTCCCGTGCGGTCGTAGCTACTTTTAAAGCGGGATGCTTCCTGTTGACCTTGGCTGACACACGTTCTCTTCTACTTCAGATATCTCCTGATCGAGAACTTCATACCTCCAGAGGAGAAGAACAAGATCATGCACAGGCTGCACTTTGACTGCGATGAGGACCAGTGGAGACTCCAGCCAGTCATTCCCACAGAGAGGTCAGTGGGTCGGGTCACATGGTGCCGACTCATGCCGCCGGACATGCTGCAGTGAACCAGGAAGAACTCCTCCAAGACAAAATATAAATAAACTCACCAACACACAGAACAATGAAGGAGCCAACCTTCAAAACATGGTTCTTTAAGGCACCATTTCTTGTTCCACAAAGAACCTTTCAAACCAGGGTTCTTTAAAGAACCATGTCCTTAAAGAGTTCTTCAAAGAACCTATAATGTTGCCTAAAACGAAAGAATGGTTCTTCAGTAGGTGATGGTTCTTTGTAGAACAACAAAGCCTTTTAAAGAACCATTTAACAACCCTTATTGTTCTGTGTGTACCGGGTGGAATCTAACGCTGAAGCAGCAGAGATAACCAGTTACCTCAATAGACCATGATGCACTGCAGCTATTCAAAAGTGGAAGAAAACCTGTTGCTATTTTATTATTTTATATATTACACCTGAATGCATCAGCAGGACTGTCACTAAACTTTTTAGGAAACAGAAGTATGAATAGATCAGAAGTATAAATACATCCGGCAGACTGAAGGAAGGTTAGAGTCTGACTGTATAATTGCAATCGTCGCATTTCTCTTATTATTCTAATTTAGTTTTTGGATCGTCTCCATTCATTCAATCCTCTCTTATTTTTACTGCCTGTCCAGGGTCCAAAATTAACATTTGCTGTGTGTCACAGCGTCTATTTTAGTGAAACCACCTGGAGTTGCTAAATTAAGAAGTTTTTAAAAACGTACACAGAACACTGACCCTAAATACTATAGAAAATGTATTTTTTAAATGTACAAAGAAGGGCCGTAAAGCCACCGGACCCTAAGTACTTTAGATCATTTATGCACTCTGCCTTTCCAGTGAACAGATGTCTTTATATAAAGAAAACCACACACACACACACACACACAGTTTCTTTCTGTCCCAGCGTAGATTATTCCGTCCGCTCGTCGAGCTGATTAGCGGACCGTATTTGGGGCACTTGAGAAGCTTCCAGAAGCTTGAGTCTTACCAGAACCTGGTCTCTGTCCGTGCAGCGGCCCCACTCAGTTCAAGAGGAGGCCCCTCTCCGCCGTGGGCCACAAGAGGCCAATCAGCCAATATGCACAGATGGCTGTTTCCACTGCCACCGGGGCCCCGTGTCGATACCAGGTCAGTGCTGAAGAACCATCACCTGCTGGAGAACCGGGCTTTTGTTTGAGGCACCATTATAGGTTTTTTGAGGAACTATTTAAGGAAATAGTTCTTTAAAGAACCCTGGTTTGAAAGGTTCTTTGTGGAACCAGAAATGGTGCCTGAAAGAACCATTTTCTCAAGGTTCTTTGAGACACCTTTATAGGTTCCTTTAAGAACTCTTTAAGGAAATGGTTCTTTAAAGAACACTTTGAAAGGTTATTTGGGGAACCAGCAATGGTGCCTCAAAGAACCATTTTTTAAAGATTCTTTGAGACACCTTTATAGTTTTTTTGAAGAACTCTTTAAGTAAATGGTTCTTTAAAGAACCCTGGTTTGAAAGGTTCATTATGAACCAGAAATGGTGCCTTAACTTTTCTGTGTGCATGGAAACAGCTTTGACAGTGTGACATTGTTTGATAGTGAATCATTAATGTAATATCATAAAGTACAAAAATAATACAATAAAAATAAAAGCCAGCACTTCAATACTGGTTGGATTTAAAATATTAACCGCACTAAAAAAACATGCTTGACTTGTATTGGTCCTGTAGGCTGAGAACATCATGATGTTGGATCTCGACATGTCTCCACCGACCATGTTGGCCTTGAACCTGAACGGCGCTCACCTGGAGAGAGTTTTCTCTCCCGGTCTGATGCGGGATCTCCTGGCAACGGTTCCCATGAGAGCGAGGAGCACCGCGGCGTCACGGGTCAGGAAGTCCCAATCCTGGTGAGAGGAAAACGTGCTTACAGATACTGAAAGTTCTATTTTTTAAAGGCCTGAACATTGCTGAACCTCCTGGTTTCTAAAATACAGTTTTAGGCATGGTTTCGTGGTGCCAGTTAAAGAAACACTGTCGGTTCGTATTACAATGCAGAACGTGGAGTTTAAAGCACTATACAAGTGTCTTTGCATGTTTTTTCCATCTTTAGTTCAAAAATATCAATGTTGTGTTTTTTTTTTTTTACATGTTAAATCTTCTGGTAGTCTCAGATGCCATATATTGCCGTTGATAAACCCCGTTAAATTGTGTAGAATCATTTGAGGTGTGTGATGCGGGACCATGAAACACATGCATTTTAAATAAGTCTGTATCTGCTGTTGTTGTTTTTTTGTTTTTTTAATGGTCTCCAGGTATCAGGCACCACAAGCAGCAGCATCCATCTCATCGTCCTCATCGTCCACCACTCTGACGTCGGGATCTCAGAGCTTCTCTTCTCCCTCTCAGAGGCCATCCTCTGCTTCCTATTTCCCACGGGAACGTCCGGTTCGGACAAGCCCCTGATGTGTGTCGCCTGTGCCCGGGGGTCGTTGGCCTTATAGTTCAAGCTTGTGCAGAGGACTCCAGATCTGTATGCCTTGATTTTAAATTGATGTCACAACTTTTTTCTGAGAAAGAATTCATTTTCGTCAGCATGCATTCACCATAACCAGATAATTTATCTTGGTCCCAGTCTCTGATGAGCACAGCCGACACTTTATCATTTGAAACCAGAGATATAGTAAATAGTTTTGAGGGTCTTAACAGTTTTTTCTATTTTAATTTGATACCATTTTTATTTACTTTTTTTTAATGGAAACGTATCTGTGGATTTATCCTGTATGCTTAATGAATTGTTGCTTCAATTTCTTCTTGGCGATGTCATTGTGAGCTAAACGTGTGAAGAAAGCCTGCGATGCTCTCTTGATTAGCTGCCTTATTGTTTTTCATCGGTGTGAAATAGTGCAAAGTCCATTTGCTTACACATGAAAATAAACACGGACGTGATCTTCAACTGCCTTCTGTATTTTCAGAGCTGCGGTAACATTGCTGATTTTCCTGTGACCCTGACATCTTCATATATATATATATAAATTGTTTTCTTCATATATATGAGGAAGAAAAAAGAAATATATATATATGGGGGGAACTTAGTAGACTTTGCCATGACAGCTTTATACAGTAAAGATGACGTTTCCTCCGGAGTCACGTGACTCTTTACAGTAAGTCCAACATGGCAGACGGAGTGGATCTTACGCGGTAACTAAACGCAACATTTTCAACTGGAAACGGAGGCGTTCAACAGTCCGCAAGAAGACGTCAACAATGAGGGAGAGACAGACGAAGAAGAAGGGGAGGACGTGGGCGGAAGCCGCAAAAACGGTATGCACGGGGTTTAAAAAAATAAAGTAAACTGCCTGTTTGTTGTGGGTTTTTCTTCTTCCCCCTTGAACCACTTGTACGACTGTTTTTTACGAGTGCATGACCTGCTCGTGAAGATGTGTCGCGCGCGAGAGGCCCCGTTTATGACGGTTGGGACAGTTATTCTGAACTGTCCAGTTAGCTGTCACCGTTGCGTGGCGACGGTCAGCTGGGTGCACCCGAAGCATCTAACGTTAGCTCCACTCACACACGAAACAAACAAAACTACAAACAAACAAACAACACCCTATGCCTCCTCACACGGACGACACGTTTGTCTCGAACAGAAGTGGAGTAAAGTAAAGTAGCGTTAATCACGTCAGGGAGGCGCGGCTAGCCAGGCTAGCACGCTAGCTCCTGCTAACGCAGAGAGACAGAGCTAGCTCGTCCAACAAGTTTAGTTTTTTATTTAAAGTTAAACTCATAGTTGTTCACGCGTCGCATGGACGCCCACATGCATCTAAGTGTTCATTTAGTGTGTGCCAACTTGTGTTGTGCCAGAATACAGGGACGACTGCTGCTAGCACGGCGGCTAGCTCTCCAACGTAGCATGCTAGATGATGGACCCAAATAAAAAGCCACTAGCTAACTATATCATAATTAAAGCTTCACGTTTGCTGCTCGTGTTGACATCCACTGTCCAGTTCACATTAGCGGGAGCTCCACCGAGCTAGGCTGTTAATTGTTTCCATTTCGCTTGAACTCTTATGTATAAGGTCAATTTATAATACCGTTAATTATAGTATCTAAACAACCGAGTCGCTGCAACACGTGAACCGTCTACAGACTACACTTGTTTACATGATGTTGGTTAACTGTTTTTGTTTTTATTTCTTACTTTTTTGTCCTCTCTTTTTTTAATGTTGTTATTGCTTCTATATTTTGTTTTTAGGGGGGAGTTAGAATAATAATTGTATGTTAATTCTGTGTAGCTGCAACCCCTATTTGTGTTATAACACATGCACTAGTTATAACCTAGTTATAACGCACAGGTTAACCAGACACTGTCTATTATTTACTGTGAAAGCCAAAAGACACCATGTTGGTGGTGTGGATTATTCTGAGAACTTAATGCGTTGTGGAAACTTTGTTAGTTGTTTCATCCTGTGTTTTTTTTCTCCAACAACCACTCTCACTTCAACACCACAAGTGCTTTTTTTTCATGATAATGATATTTGGTTGTTTTTAGGTTTTGGAGAAATATCCCAAGACGCCCATGAGCCACAAAGAGATCTTGCAGGTGATCCAAAGAGAAAGACTGAAGGAAATAAGGTAAATATTTGTCCTGTTTTCTTAGCTTTACAACAGCAATTAAATGCCCTTCAGAGAGGAGACATCATCTGTTATTGATCGCTCATTCCACGTATACTTCCCCTTCTTCTTGTTCACATAGGCAACGCTTATTTGAGTCAATTAATAACTTTCATTTCTTTTTGTTTCATTGTCACTTTTCTCATCCAGAAGGTAAGAAAAAGCTAGCCCCCCCCCCCCTTTATATAACACACTCACTGCAATTCCACCTTGTTTACCTTTTGCATGTTATTAAAAATTACATGTCCCAGGTTCAAGTTGCATATAGACAGCGTAAGAGTCACATTTGTATTTTACCCTATAGACTTGCTGTAATTTATAACCACCTGTTGCATAAAAACATATACAGTATACAGTTTATATCTTTTCAGTATTGTAAATTAAACAACATTCTAACAAATTAAAGCATGGATCCCGATGAGGATGCTTTCACTCTGTAGATTTTAAAATATGTTTTTCCAAAGATGTATTGGGGGAGTTGTCAATTTAAGGAGATCAATTATCAAGTAATCCTAACTGGTGTAATTTTGTAAATTAAAAACAGATGTGGCATTTTTCTCAATTTGTTCTATTACCAAACATTTAGCTTAACATACTTTACGTAACATACTGTATTTTACACTGTATAAAATAACATGCATGTAATTTTTTCTTCACTATGTACCCCTGGATACGTCTCTGACATGGCTGCTGAGGCATTATTGTGCACTCTTAATTAACTCAAGTTTTCTTTGAAAATATTTGACTGAACTATAATAAGACATAGTTTTGCTGGACCGGTTTAATATAAGAATATCAGGTCCTTATAATAAGATTGGTCTGGGTAAAGCATTCAGTAAATTGACCACAGCTCCACTGACGTGAATCTGACCTGATGGTGGCAATCTCTCCCCAGATATCAGAGCAGCCTCGACCCTTCTTGTGTCTTTCTCCCAGCTGTTTGATTTATTGGGGATACAGATGTGTAATTAGCATGTTTTTTTTCTCCTTTCATGATCCAGTGGAACCTCGCCGCTGGCATGTCTGAACGCAATGCTGCACACAAACTCTCGTGGAGAGGAGGGGATCTTCTACAAAGTCCCAGGCAGAATGGGGGTCTACACATTAAAGGTCAGTTGGACGTATAGAGCAGCTTTGAAAATCGTGAATGGACTACTTTTATGTTAATGATCATTATAGCATCATAACCAAATATACACATCTTCATGCTCTTGTACTCAAATCATGAACGCTTAGGTTGAAGTATGGGATGGACGTGAAAGATGCTTGATAACCGCTCCTCTTTTTCTGTCCATCTCTGTGTCCTCTTATTTCATTATTTTTTCGTAGAAGGACATCTCGGACGCGGCGAAGGAGCTGTCCGAGGAGAGCACCAAAGAGAGCAGCGACAACCTGTCGGATTCCCAAAGCACGGAAAACAGCAGCGGTGCTGTCGCAGGAGACGTCAGGAGAGGCCGGTGGATGCGAAGAGGTACTGCGCCCCGTTTGTACATCACTAAGTAGAGCCTCTTTTAGAAGAGTTTACAGACCATGTGAATATTTAATGGAGATGTTAACAGATACCATTGTGCATTATCTCATTTTAGAATAAAATTTAATTAAAAAAACGTCACCAATACGTTATCTTCAAACTCTTTCTACAGCAGGGGTGTCAAACTCATTTTCACCGTGGGCCACATCAGCATCATGGCCGCCTCTTAAAGGGCCGGTGTAACTGAAGCAGTGTATAAACTACTCCCGAACATATTGTTAAATAACTCTCTTTGCATTTGATTATTGTTTATTTGAGAGAAGAAATATTGTACACAAGAACATTTCTCTAATATTTAGTGCTGTGAAAAATAACGCGTTAATTCAATTACAGGTTTAACTAGTTTTGTTTTTTTTACGCATTTAACGCATGCGCAGAATGAGCTTCCAATCCGTCTGTTGTTGGTCGTCAGGACGAAAAAAAAGTCACTTGCAAAATGAGCTTCCAATACACCACTTCAATCTGAACTCTGTCCGCTCTCATGCAGGCGGTCTGTTCATCGGTAATGATCCTTCCGCAGGTTCACCTACGGAAACCTTGTTACGACTTTTACTTCCTGTAGATCAGGGTCTCAACACGTCGATCGCGACCTGCCAGTCGATCGCGGCGTAGTGTCGGTAGATCGCATGACATTAAAAGATTGGCCCGCCCCTGACATGTTCTCTAGAGCACGTCTTTGTTCTTTTATTAAACTAAACGTCTGTTGTTGATCGTATCTCCACAGCAGCATGTCATTTCTGTCTCTTCGCGTTGCGTTAACACTTATCGATCTCCGTCTCGCGCCACAGAGCTCCGTGCGCGCATCGGGACCGAGCAAAAAAGTCACTTGTCAATCTGTCCACCTGTCCGGGCCGGTGAGGTTTCAGCTTTGCAGCGGTGTCCCGCCGTCCCTTTCATCACGGCCCAGTTCATGAAGAAAACCCACACAGTCAGTTTGCCTCAGCAGCTGCTAGAGGAAGACTAGAGGCCTTTAGATTGTATCATGGTGGAGTTAATGGTTGACAAACAAGAGAAAAATGTTCTGTTTAACCCTCCTGTTACCTTTACATTTACTAACATATTTTACCCTCGGGGTCAATTTTACCCCAGCAATTAAAACCTCCAGAAAATTATTAGAATTAATATTGCTTCCCAAGTTTAAGTGTGAGGTACTTTATGTTTTTTTGTTGACTACCTAAATAGCCCTTTAAATAAATAAAAAAGTTGATATTTCTGATATGTTTGACAGTGAAAAACAGCCTGGGGTCAAATTGACCCCAAAGAACACCGACATTAAACATTGAATGGGGTCAAATTGACCCGAAAGGTAACAGGAGGGTTAAACATTCTGTTTAGAATGAAGATGTATTAATGTTCCATATGGAAGAAAACTGCTAAATAACTGCTGAGTTGCAGCACCAATGTATAGAAGAATGTATAAATGTATATATCCGTCTTTTGTCATAAATCTCTATGTTCTCACAAAATATACCGAGAATATCGGTAATATTACTAATATGTGATTAATTTTTCAAATTACAAATTCAATTTGTATATTTTAAAATTCAATTCACTAATACCCTGCCCCACACAGACATCCTGCCCCAAAAGGACCAGAAAACCAAAAAAAAAAAAGGGGGGAAAAAAAAGGGAAGAAGGAGGGAGGAGGAGGAAAGAATCCTAGGATGGACAGAGGGAAGGGATGTAAGAAGAGACAGAGACAGAGTTAAGCAAGTTAAAATATTTAATAGACAGAATGTACAATATGAGAATAGAGTATATTGTATATATCATATGAATAGCGCATCTTCCTCCACAGCAGGCCATGATGGAGGAGTGGAGGAGGGAGGTGGAGGTGGACAGGAGGCACATGGCAGGCAGGAGGAGTGGCGAGCAGGACATCCAGACAGATCCATCCATGAGCAGCCATTATGTCCCATGTAGGGTCCCGGGACCCCATGAGACGAAGCCAAAAGGGAAGGGGGGGAGAAAAGCAGAGTTAGTACGTGATGAAGAGATGAAAAAATTCAGAAAGAGAGAGAGAAAAGAGATAGGGGTACCAGTGCATCCTAAAGCAGCCCCCAGCAGATATAGCCAAAATAGCAGCATACCAAACCAGGCAAAAACCTGATTCAGCCCTAACTATAAGCTCTGTCAAGAAGAAGGGTCTAAGTCTACTCTTAAGCGAGGTGACTGTGTCCGGTCTTGGACTGAAATTGGGGGTTCATAAAAAAGAGCTTGATAACTAAAGGCTTGGCTGGCTTTTCTACTTTAGGACTCTAGGAACACACTTAGAGTAGTCATTCTTAGTTTAGAGAGCCTAGTAGTGGGCAATATGGTACGAGCAAAGCCTTAAGATATGATGGCATCACCAATCAAATCAAGGCTTGGTGGTCAGAAGAAGAATTTTTAAATGATGATTTGATTTACTGGCAGAGCAGCAGAGCAGCTAGTGCATGTGTGATCTCTCTTTTCTTCTTTTTTTTAGTGACACTGCAGCATTCTGGATCAACTGGAGGGACCTAAGAGATTTATTAGAGCAGCCTGCTAATAAGGAGTTGCAGTAATCCAGTCTCGAAGTAACGAATCATGTTAATCATGATTAATCCACAAAAACCTGTGATTAACCCGATTAAAAATTGTAATCGTTTCACAGCCCTACTAATATTATAACACAAATCCATTTAATTTGTAACCTTCAAAATAAAAGCACAGGATATAAAGGGCCATGTGTTTGACACCTGTGCTCTACAGTATTAAAGAATAAAAGCTTGTCAATAGGTGATACATACTACTCATTAGTTCACATTTGCTGGTTGGTTACCGAGCTTCCGTCATGACCACGGCGGTTCACGCCCCTCAGCAGCCGTTTGTGAAAAGTCATCGCGGAAACACAGGAAACCAGTTGAAGAAGCAGTAAAAAAGAGGCGAGCATAAATTTACGTTGACTCCTCCAAGAAAAATAATTCCCGGAATACACTCTGCATCAAACATGCCGATGGCAAAAGGTGAGTTTTTAAAATATTTTTAGGTAAACGCACCGTGTCCGTAAAGTCTTTGGTGAATCTCCAGGCTGCACGCGGAGCACGTCTTGGCAGTTGTTCCTCTAAATCATCTTATTGTTAATTATTATAGTTATTGTGCGGCGAATTTCAAAACATCTTTTTTCAAGAACAATCTTCTCTCTGACTCTCGTTATTTATCTCTGCCACTTGTGAACTGTTAAAACAGGAAACTGTATTTTCTCAACACGACCTGCGACCGCTTCCTCATTACGCAGCGAGAAACCGCCAAGCAAGAAACCCAGTGGGAGGATATCGTTTTATTTTTGCACTAATCAATGCAAAGAGCCACAGAGTCAAATGCAGATTAAGTGGCATCAAGAAGAGAAGCAAGTGGAACATAGAAAGAGAAATAAGGAGCAAAGAGGTCGTCGTGAACAATCTCTCTGTTGACACGTTCGGCCCATTTTTAGTCACGTGATATACATTTTTTCTGAAAGGTAATGCAATCTGCTTCTTTGTGCACGGTATTGGTTTTCAGTTTCATGAAAACAAAAGCACAACGTGGTAAAAGTCTGTGCACCGCCCTCAGGAAGTGTGTTTTCTTTCCTCTCACACCATCCGTATCGTGCTCTTGCATCTCGTAGTTCCCTCCAAGCTGCAGTCACAGCTGTCGTCGCCGCAGCCTCGATGCCCGCCGCCCTCCGTCCCCGGTAAACTCATCTCTCCGTCGCAGAAGCATGGCAAGAAAGCTCTGAAGCAGGTACCGACCGGTTGTTTATTTTTATATGCATTGATTGTGTTGGTAACAGCTTCTGAGCAAACACTGCCGTCACCAGCACGTCTCACACGGTGCACAAGTTCCTGTCACACATCCCTGCCACCCCTTGCTGCAACAAAAAACACACACTTGTTAGTTAGAGTTGAGTAATGTATTCACGTAGTTTTACTCACATTAACATTCAGATTGAACTATCAGGGTTCGTACAGTCATGTAAAATCTGGAAAAGTCATGGAATTTAATAATGATTATTTCCAGGCCTGGAAAAGTCCTGGAAATGTGTTACATTCACGTGTTAATTTACGCAGTTTGATTAAAAGAATAAACATTTATATCAATATTTATTCCTTTCTCTCATTCATTTGTGTAATCGAAGATTGTTTATACACCGAGATTTCACAAAGTGTTTGGTCATGGAAATTTGGTTTGGATTCATGGAAAAGTCCTGGAAAATTCCTGGAAATCCATTGGTCAACATGTGTATGAACCCTGATTATTACATCAACAGTTCTGATCTGAATCTCACACCTCAAATCCACGTGTCAAAATACGCTGTCACACTCCTCTTGTGTTTGTTTTCACGGACACATTGTTATTGTTATCACTATTATTATTATTATTATTATTATTTTTAATTCCACTTCTTTTGACACAGGCCGTTTAATAGGATTTTAAAGCCTTTACGGTTTTACAATCACCCATCCATCTTATCAAACCATATACAGTAAATAGGACTTCAATAACATTGTCACCCATAAGTAATTTTAGCGTTAATGTCATGTTTTTGAATCCTCATTGTACAAAGACAAACTCATAAAATGAGATTTGTTTTTCTTGACCAAAGTAAACGTGTACGTGTTGTACACAACGCCGCATCGGCTCATCAGCAGGTCACAAAACTCTCCTTCAATTCTCTACCTGTAAAACATCTTGTGTTGATTCTTTTTTTTAAAGAAAAATGCTGGTTTTACAGTGTTATTGTCCTCATTGTTCAACTTTTTTTTTCTTATTGTGCTTTTTTTTTGCGTTTACACTTAATTAGATTTCTCTTGATTGCACATATTGTAATCCACTCCATCTGTGCTGCTGCGGCGTGTTACCTGCGTCACGCCAATTAGTGTTCCTTTATTGGGTGGAGGGAACACGAGCGGGTTTACAATTTGGCAAACATATTCACTTATTGTGTACTTCTTTCCCCTCTTAAGACAAAGACCGTCTCGGATTTCGTTTCTTTAATTAGACGACGAGGTGTTTGCGAGGCGAACTCGACAGATTCACAACGCAGAGCTGATTTATGCTTGTGTTGCGCAACACGTGTTTCGTGGCTCGAGCTGCTACTCGGCTGTTATTTAACTGGCCGAGTGCCCCCCCCCCAAGGGAGAAGTCGCAGGGAAACGGAGGGTTTCTGCACATTCACACTGTTTTGTTTTCTCCTCCAGGCCCTGAAGCAGCAGAGAAACCAGCGCAGACAGCGGGGGAGGATGCCGACCACCTCCAGCCCCAGACTGCTCCTGAAAACCATCAAAGACATGGCTGACAACATCGCCTCCAAGACGGGTAGGCAGCGGCTGTTATGTTGCACACACAGAATATGAAATGACTAATAGTGTCACTTTGGATGTTATATTAACGCTCATTGCGTGATTATCCACACACACGGGGTCCGTACGGTCTTGGAAAACCTGGAAAAGTCATGGAATTTTTTTAATAGTTATTTCCAGGCCTGGAAAAGTCCTGAAAAAGAAAATCTAAATTTTTTTGGAAAAGTCCTGGAAATTTTGCATTCGCGCTGTGTTTTAAATAATTAATATGTTTTTAAAAGAATGACGCTCTAAATATAAGCCGGCATTCGCTCTTTCATACTCGCAATTTTTTTTGCGCTGCAAGTGAACGCACCTTAACTGAAAAGACATGAATGTTTATTCTTTTACTCTAAACTATTGTCTCTCATTTATTTGAGTCATTTAAGGTTATGCTTTGGAATTCTCTTTGTTAGTTTAATTACGACATTTTCTCACTTTTCATGAATACACCGTGATTTCATCCATTGGTCACCATGTGTATGAACCCTGGACACAGTTCTGACCCTGAATGACGTATTATGCCTTGTCCTGTTATAACTTCCAGACTCGTGCCACCCAGTCGTCCCTCGGAAGGCGTCTCAGAGGTCATGCCGGCTCGGTGCAGGTACGTCAGACTTCTACGTTAAATTAATCCAGTAAACTTCTATGTTTCTCTTATGTTCTCAAGAACGCCTTCACATTTTGGCGTAAACCTTCCGCCTCGACAACTGATTGGATTTTGGAGGTCAAAGGGAAAAGGTCAAAGGTCACTATGACCTCACACAACACGGTTTTTTGGACATTACTCAAGATTCACATTTTAATTACGATAATTTCATATAAATAAAGAAATTTTGAACAAAGTTTTGGCGATACATTTAGTTCTTACTGTCCAGGAACAATACATATAGTAAATATTTATTGATATATTAGAAGCCACAGTGTTGCACTGGACCACATGTTCTCTCATCACACAATGCAGTTCATTTAGCAGTAAATACTCACAAGTGCACCAACAATGTATTCATCCGCAGCTTAAAGTAGTCCCTAACAAATGCACTATTTGTCTGAGAAGACATTATTTAGCCTTTTTTCGGGGGCGCTGGAGCCGATCCCAGCTGACATAGGGCAAAGGCAGGGGACACCCTGGACAGGCCGCCAGTCCATCAATATATAACCAACCAACAAAATCTTAACACAACTTATTTCCAATGTGGGCCTTTACACAGACACAATCAATCAAAACTCAATCTAGTTACAATGAATTGTTATATTTCGTCACATTTACATCGTGAAATGAGCAGCAAATGTTAACGGGGAAAACCAAATGACACAACTATGACTCCAGGTGCCAGGTGTGTGTGTCGGCGTTCACCTGCTTCCCGTTTTTGTGTCGCAGGACAGCTGAAACGCACACAGTGTAGAATCGACGTGGAGACGCCCGACTCCATCCTGGTGAACACCAACCTCAGGGCGATCATCAACAAGTACACGTTCTCCGCGCTGCCGCCGAAGCGCCAACAGAAGCTGCTCACGCTTCTCCCGGAAGTTGACCGGCAGGTGGCTCTAAAATTATTACACTTCTTATGTGCTTGTCGCATTATTTAAGTGTTATACGGGGTTCCTACGCTCATGGAAAACATGGAAAAGTTATGGAATAAAAAATAAAAAAGGTTATTTCCAGTCCTGGAAAAGACCGTAAACAAAATTTATTCCCAAAAGTTTTGGAAAACTCCTGAAAATGCATTTATATACATATTTATTCTTTTAATCAAACTAATGTCTCTTATTTTAGGTATATACTTGTGTATACACTGAGATTTCACCATGGAAATTTGGTTTACAGTCCTGGAAATCCATCGGTCGACATGAGTCAGGGACGTGCGGTCAGGGGAGGCAGGTGAGGCAGAGCCTCACCTGTCATCATGAGTAAAAAAAGTAAAAAATACAAAATAAAATAATGATAACATCAAATTTATATTAACATTTGTCCACCGATCTTTATGTATGACTAATTTCGAACATTTTATAGTCAAAATCGCTGAATTTGCCTATTTCCTGTTCAAATGCAGGATGAATCGAGAGTTGAGGCAGCGACGAGTCGAGCCTCACCTCTGATTACGCAATCCATCACAAGCTGGGTTGATGCAATTGGCCCGTGCGGGTTGCCGTATCTCTGCATGTCGCCAATATAATGTTTGCAGATATGTTTATTTACCCTGATTTTCCACAGTCTGGCTAAGGTCTTTAACCATTACAGTTTAATGTTTGTAAGTGACATATTTAGTTTTGCTGATGGGAAATAAAACCGCAGTGAAAAGGCGCGGTGAGGCAGATAATACTCTGCCTCACTGAAGGGGCGCTAGTGAGCCAACGGGTACTTGTTGCTGCTTCTTCTACGCAGAGGCGCCAGGCGAGTCAAGTCCGTTTGTTTTTGTATTTTGCTCCGCCAGACTGCCAACATGGAAGAGGATTATATATCTAAGCTTAAACATGTATCAAAACTGGACTTTCGGTCAAAAGTGGACGTGATTAACACAGGTAGACCAACGACGGAGCTAAAAGGTTTGCTTCAAACTTTTTCTTAATTCAGGCTAGCGCCGTTTAGCTAGCGGATGCTAAAAGCGCGCTAGCGTTCTAGCGTTTCCGGTTCTGTGCTGTGACGTCACTAGTGACATCACAGAGCGCCGAAACAGAGTTTATATATAGAAGTGATTTCCAGCAGGAATTTACTCTGTGAATCTCACGCGGGTTCACCCTCCTGGGGAGGGGGGGCTCTGAGATTCACATTGGGGTGGGTGGGACGGCGATTCTCGAATCGCCAGGACAAACAGCAAGCACACAGACAGAAAAACACAATAATCGAATTACTCCAAAACAAGACTATAATGCTTGTGAGTCAAGTTTATTTATTTATTTATTTTTTGCCTTGAAGTACGAAAGTAAGTTTTACGTATCTGTAATATGTAGGCTACCGTGTGCGTTTGTGCGCGTCTGTGTTGTGTGGAGAATGCTGATGAGACATGAAATAACCAGGAGCCAATTGAATAAGCCCCTTTTGGGTTTATATATTTGTAAATCTGACACTAAAGGAGTCAGTGCCTCACCAACCATGAATCTCACCGCACGTCACTGACATGTGTATATATTGTTTTGATAATGTGGGAAACACAACTGACAGAAGGAAATAATAATAATAATAATAACTTTATTTAAAAAAACAAAGTTTACAAAGTGCTCTACAGAGAATCGAGGCAAATCAAATAGAATGGTAAGATACAAATATAAAATAAAAAACAGGCAAATTTAATAAGGGGAACCAAATAACTGCATAGAAGGACGACATCACTTAAAAGCTGTTCTTTAAAAATGTGTTTTAAAAAGTGATTCAAAAGAAGTGATGTTCAACCGTAGTGATGCGCTGGTGGTGATGATGTCATAACGTGGCCCCTCCTCTCCCCCAGGCCTGCGTGGACGGCCTGCTGAAGCTCACGGGTTCTGCCCTGAACAACGAGTTCTTCACGTCGGCGGCTCAGTCCTGGAAGGAGAGGCTGGCTGAGGGTCAGCGTTAACCTGCGATTCATATTCACAAAGCACGGTTACGCCACCAGAGTCTGTTTTCTTTATTCTCTTTATTATGTAACGTCTGTCTCCGCAGGGGAATTCACTCCCGAGCTGCAGCTACGAATGCGCCAAGAAATAGAGAAGGAGAAGAGAGTGGAGCTGTGGAAGGAAGTCTTCTTTGAGAACTATTATGGGCAAAAGTAAGTCCTCCTCCACGATGTGTTATTCATTCAATAATCACGAACTTTAGAGAAGGCATATTCCCTTTTCACTTCTTCCAAAAGAGAGTTTCTTTCACATTAAAATACATCGAGGATTTTTTCTCTTCACGTCATTGACGTGATTGTGTATCTAATCTCAGAAATGCATTGTTATAAATGGTGATGTATATATTTAGGATTATTTAGAGCAGAGTGAGATCACACGTCCTCATCTCCTCATCACAATACAGAAGTACGATGTTATTCGTTAAATTATATTGTATTTCCAAAAGATCTAATTTCTTCAAGATAGGCTAAATCTAATGTAATTGACCTGTTAGCTAATGTGGAGACTGATGGATCGAGAGGCCAATCAAAGAAGTCTCACTGGATGACATGCTGAAGGTGTTCTTGAGTTTCATTCTCCCCTCTCATCGTTCATTTGAAGGCCTCTCATCACTCCGGTGGAGGACATTTTTAATTCAGTAAAAAAAACACATCAACTCTTTCACACAAATGTAGCGAATCTGTCACAATAACTACATTGTAATGTTTTTATCTATAAAACTAAACTAGCAGCATAATTCTCGATGTTATGACTTTAAATCCCAACTGATAATTCCTTTAAAAGCTCAGTGTTTTATTAAATATCTGTGTTCCTTTTTTAGGAGTCCAAATCATTTGATTTGTGGATTTATTTATTATTATTTGTTTTTCTATCGTCCTAATCTCTCTACGTCTAGTTCTGGGTTCAGCTTTGAGGAATCCAAAGAGCTGACTGAGGCTGATGTGCATCACGAGTCGAGCAGGCCGCGTTCCCCGCCCCGCCAGACAGGACCCACCGATCCCAAGGTCACCGAGGACGGCGGCGGCCGGAGCGATGCTGCCGCGGCGAAAGACGCGAGGCCCGCGAAGGATCCTCCGAAGACGCAGCCCGCTCAGAGAGAGCCCGTCTCCACCGGCGAGCCCATGAAGACACGGCGAGCGCAGTACGCCGAGGATCGGCAGTTGAGCGGCGCGGCGGCGCAGCCCGGGCCGCCAACAGCCGCGACGAAAGCACCCGACGGCGAGAGGTCGGCCGAACGGGCCGAGGCAGCTGAAGAGGGAGCGAAGGAGGAGGAAACCCAGCTCCCCGAGTCGCCTGTGAAGAAGAGCCGACCGCCGGCGATGACTAGTTTGGAGATGAACGAGGATCGGCCGATGTCCGTCGTTACGCCGGCCGAGGAGAGCACGGAGGTCGTCTCTGAGCCCTCGGAGCCGCTGAAGAGGAAATCCCTCAGTGAGATCGGGGATGATTCCACTCCAGAGAAAAGGCCCCGCGTCTCCTCCGTCTTTCCCCCAGCGTCGTCCGCACCGAGCGCCGCCGCTCCGGCTCCATCGACGCATCCCAGGGTTCCACCGCTCACGGTAGGAGAACATGTGTGTGAGTCCAAAGTCTCCTCTGATCCTCCATCTGTCTCTTAGTCAACACACAGAACTCCCCACTGGACCGGTGGCGGGCGGCCGTCACACGTTCACAGCGCTTACAGGGGCGCGCCAGCAGCTGAGTCAAAAATGATCAAATATCCTTTAGAAATGCCTCAAGCCCCTCCTGCACCTCCTGATGTGGATCTATGTTATCAGTGTATTCCAGTCTGAGCTTCCCAGATGCATCGACACACCTTCGTTACGGTTTCGTAGCGATGACACGAGACAGAAGTATTTCATTTAGCATTTTACTCGCATATGAATGTCTTCTTTACATTTGTTCACTCTGCAGATCCCAGCGGCACAAATTCTTCCCGTTCCTTCGTCGACGAGGCCGGTCTCGCCCAGGACCCCCCTCCCGGCCCTGCTCAGCAGCCCGGTTCGCACCGGCGCTCGCACTTTGGCTGACATCAAAGCCAAAGCTCAGCTCGCCCGGGCGCAGCGGGCAGCAGCAGCGGCCGCCGCCGCAGTGTCATCCGCAGCCAAGGGAGCGGTGCCGGGCCCGGGGGGAGGAGGAGGTGGTGTAGAGCAGGCACGGCCGTTGGCGAGCCCGAGCTCAACGGCCCCGACCGGGTTACCAGCCTCCAGCTGCAGCTCCAGTCGGACCGCTGCACCTCCATGTCGCCCGCTGGACCCAAACTGGTCTCAAACTTCTCACCCCACCAGAACCCATGAAGAACGCCAACCTGCCGGTTCTGTCGGCGCAGGAACCGGCAGCGTTGACATTCAGCACTTTCCGTCATCTCTGCACTCTGTGACGGGACAGGAGAACCCGTCACTCGCTGGATCAACCGAGACCAGCTCCTGTCTCCCCGCAAACAACCCACTGGTCGCTCGGCTCCTGCAGGTCCTCCCGAAACCGCTTTCCCCGGTGGAGGTGAAGATGTCGAACGTACCCTGTGGGAGCAAAGGGTCCGATCAGCTGTCCCACCAGATCAATGCAGCAGGACGGGCAGCACCGGGCTCAGAGTGCACGAGACACCGCAGGGAACCTCCCGATAAGGAGACTCAGGAGCAGATCCTGCAGGCGCTGATGCAGAGGAAAGGCCGGCCGGGCCAGCCTCATGGTGGTCCGGGGCCTCAGCAGCACCAACACAGAGTCCACCAGCCGGTGCGTGCAGAAGAACCTGAGGACCGGTCCAGGATTTCCGTCGGATTTCTCGGTCGAAAGAGGATCCCCAAGCCCGCCGTGACGGGGCATTACCTGCTCAACGTGTCCACGTACGGCCGAGGACCGGCGAGCAAGAGGCTGCTGCAGCCGGCCGGCATCCCCAACCTGTCCAGTTGGAAAAGGGAAAGCGCAGAAGAAGACGAGGAGGAGGAGGAAGAGGAGGAGGCGGCGGAGGCTAAGGAAGAAGAACCCGCCAGGAAATGTTTCTTTCCTGCTTCGGTGGTCAAAAAGGAGCAGCACGGATTCTCCATAACCACGTCCGAGGAGGCGGCGAGGATTCAGCATCGCTCCGATATCAAGACCGAGAGCGGGTCGGAGGACGGCGTCGATGGCGCCAAAGACGCCGCCGCCTTTTCTCAGTACCTCGAACTCCGCAATAGCAACGGAGGACACTCCCAGCCATATCTCCCACTCGATAATCGTGACTTGGCGGCGGCGGCGGCGGCGCGCTACGGCGGCACCATCAGCATGTCCGTGCCTCACACGCTGAGCCACGCCGGCGCCGGTTCGTCCGTGGCTGCGGCCGAGTCCGGCGGCGGCGTGGTGTCCTTCTCGGTGACCGTCACCACCATACCCGCCGGTCGCTCAATGGACCGCGGCGACCACGGCGAGCCTTCGCCGCCCGGGCAGTCGTTCATGGAGGGCGGCGGCGTGGAGGACGTGCAGTCCAAGTGCTACTGCCGGCTGAAGGCCATGATCGTGTGCAGCGGCTGCGGAGCCTTCTGCCACGACGACTGCATCGGGCCCTCCAAGCTGTGCGTGTCGTGTTTGGTCGTGCGGTGACGTGAACCGATACCGAGAACTAATGAATCGGATTGAAGCGAGGGCGGAGGATAAAACAACCTCCAGCACGTGGCCGCTGTAAGACGAAAAGAACTTCCGAGGATTTACACTGGATGTTTTTTTTGTTTCAACGACACGGATGCAACGTTTTTTTGGTTGCTTTCGTGCATTTCTTTCGGAGAGAAATGTCCAATCAGTTTTTTAAAAAATCATCAGTATGAAAATTTTAAGTCTGGCAATGTTTGCACTCGGTGAGGATTAGCGTGATATATATTTTTAAATAAATACGTATATATATGTGTAGTAGTTTAACAACGACGAAAAAAAGGAGGGAAAAATGAATGTTGATATTTTTGTAGAACATAATGACTGACACTTTTTTATATTAATCGGCCTGATAGTTGTGGTTTAAAGGCTAAAAAATAAAATAAAGGGCGCTAATGATAATCATTCGTTGTAGAGGACATCCTGGCATTTATGCACGAGTGGCAGGAAAGTGTAACTCACGGTAACTGTTTTATATTTAAAAGAAATACATTTATTACTGATCGGATTTAAGAACAAATAAAAAAGAAGATGTATAGTTTTAGAAAGAGAATATAAATGAACGGCATTTTGATGCCATGAAATCATTTTTTGACCAACAGTTAAACGGCAAAGCACTTAAAAACCACCTGGATATGAGGTAGTACCTGTGTACTGTACTTCATAAAAAAAACATATATATATAATAATAATGTATATATAAAAATGCCTACATGTTCCGTTTGGCAGACTGAGATCTTTTCTAGGTCACTTCCTACTGTGTGAACCTTCATTTATTCACCCAAAAAACAAACAAAAAAGCAAGTTTGTCTTTTGAAATATTTGCAGTGAGAAGAAACTCAATGCAACATGAAGAAAACTGTAAATATGTGCTAATATTTACAGTATATTCCTAGATGTAGAAATGTGTTTTTAATTGTATTCGCGCGGCACACGTTGCTTATATCTTGTTTATTACAAAAGGATTTTTTTTAATGTGGAAATGAAATGGAAGAAAAACAGTACCTTTATGCTAAAAATGCTAAACGCTTTTATCATGAAATGATTTGAGCGTAGCGACGCGTCACTTTGACAGGCGAGTGGAACACCTCCATATTTAAATGGCCTTTCTTATTCCAGAGAAATTTAGAGCATTTTAATGTGGCGGGAGCACAAAATATGACTGGATCCTGTTTAAATAACGCACATCTATAATGTGTACAATGAATTTGGATGACGTAAACACATCGTGGACCCCTGCTTCACCTCACAATAGCATTCAGAATTACCTCGGTAAGGTTTTTTGGCAATTTTCAAATTAAGACTTTTATTTTGAAATCTCCCAGAGGTGCAAAGTAAAGGCCTGTTTCATAGAAATTATGTTCAAGGTAACATGCCAAGTCACCTTTTTTTTTTTTTTTTAAAGAGTCATAAAGTAATATATTTTAATATAAAAAAAACCTTTTTTAAAAAATGTTTTAATCAACACGGTATTTACTATAATAATATATTGGCTGTCCGTTTTTTGTTTTTTTCTATAATTTTGTTTTGGACTGGGCAGACCACCATACAGAGAATAACTTTACTTTTATAAATGAAATTGCCCAGGTATCAATATCCCAGCTTTTTGTCAATGGATCTCGTTGATCTGTATGTTCCCATGGAGATCTTGTCGTATATGTGTGTAATGTTTGTGTCATTACCTTATGAAAACTAAAAGATCTCTTTTTAAAGCACCATTTGTAGGTCAGTGGATTAAACAAAGTCCATTTTTTAAATGTATTTATTATTAAATGGGGCTTTATGTCTTGTGGAAAATAGTTTTTTTAGAGTCCGGAGAAGTTTTCCACATAATTTGTAGCATAGTAATTTCACTAAAACTGGCATACCAGTGTTTTATTTAGTTAACACAAATTTAATATATTCCCCCATAAATATTTAGGTCCTATTTGGTTGAATGTGATGTTAGAATGTTGTATTTAACTCGTGTTTGGGGACTGGATTGCACTGCAAAAAACAATTAACAAACACAATCAAACAACTCAAAAGGCAGCTGAAATCTTTGTTAAGGGACTGAAACGTGAGGCGGTGAAGTTCTACCCGTTGTGTGTGCATTCAGAAGAGAAATTCATAGAAATAATGTCCACAAAGAGGTCATGGGCAATCATCACCATTTTGGAAATGTCAACTGTCATCTCTATGAATTTGTTCAATATGTCTGTCTTCTTGTCTCCATTTAAACTCCAGGGTGAATGTAATCAGCACTTATAAACAACAAAGTGTATTTTATCAGAAGTTATAGACTATTATGAATAAATAATGAAAAGATAAGCATTTTGTGTGTGTTTACTGGTGTTGAACTCGCAGAGGGACGTCTGTTCATTATTGCATCGCAACCTCCACGCTTCATGGCTTCTACTGTTGTATTTAGAGCTTGTGTTATAGTCACTTGTTTATCTTTTTAGACCCAAATACATCACGTTTTGGCCGTACCTATAAAACATGATTTATTTATGTTGTAAAAGATCCATAAAGTGGTGAATATGACATTGCCTGCATTAGAGTAGGAATGTGCCTTAATGTTAAGACAGTGGGGATATTACTTGCATAAAAATAAATTTGAATATATGAAGGGAGGAGGGGAAGCCTCTTTTCTGTCTCTTTTTTGTGAGTGCAACGACATCACTGGAATATCCCTTTAAGCCTCATGCAATCTTCGTCTTGGCTCATGCAGCAGAAATAGTGGCCCGGCGCCTTTAAACCAGCGGGCGTTGCGTGCGCACATGCGTAAAGCGTCGCATGCGGTGTGCGCATGGCATCGCCGCGCTCGCGCTCTTCCGCTCCCGCTCCTCCACTCGTCCTCTGCCGCTGGGTCGCTGGTGATGCCGAGCGAAGCGGCGCGGCGCTCGTGTAACGTCCCCCGCGTGCGGCTACGACGACGACAAGAAGAAGGCAGCAGCTCCCGAGGTTGATAGGAGGACAGGAAAAAAAACAAGGGGAGAGAGAAGAAGAAGAGAAGAGCGGGTCCATTGGATATGAAGATGGACCGTGAGAGCCGTTACTCAGCGCGCGCGCAGCTGTAACGTCGGATGGACGACACGCGCGCGGGTTGAATCTAAAAGGTGAGAGTGCGACTGATGAAATACATCCTCCTTTATTCAGCACCGACCACAGTGAGGATGATGGTGGTGATGGTGATGATGGTGGTGGTGGTGGTGGTGATGATGGTGATGATGATGGTGGTGGTGGTGGTGGTGGTGGTGATGATGCTCTAAACGCAACCTGCGTGTTTTTCCTCCGGTAGAGGCCAGCTGTCGGCCTCTGTAGTGGAGACGTCAGTAGATGCGGGATTACCATTGTTTGTCCCCCCCCGCCCCCCGTACATTACCATATGTAAATATACGGGGCGGCACGACGCGCCATTCCCATTGCGGAAACCAGAGGTACACGGGCAGTTTTAAATGCGCCCAAATATGGCTGCGTGCGTCAGAAGTTGCATTTGAAAAGTGTTGCGGCAGCATTTATTGAGGCTCGTTGAAGTAGTGGGTGCTCTCCGCGGAGGAGGAAGAGGAGGAAGAGGAGGAGGAGGAGGCACTGCGGTATTGAGTCCCCGGTGTGGACCCGCGTCAAAGGGATGTTGTCATCACTCTGGAGACCGAAGGTGCGGTTACACGAGGAAATAATTATCATTATTTTAATGAATGTACATTAATTACGTGAATGCAACAACAACAACAACAACATCCCATTAACTGGGACATTTTATGATTGTGGTCTGTGTTTTTTGAATGTGCTCTGATCTGTGGATTCATTTGGTCTATATGAATTTTTAAGAAATTCCTTATCTAACATGAAGCGATTAACTCCTGCATCACCCCCCCCCCCCCCCCCACACACACACACACACACCTCCAAACATTGCCTTCCCAGGCCTGAGTTGCCTACTCATGAATTTCTACAATGAGCCATTGTGTAATTTTTTTTGCTGACACGTGTCTCTCCCACTGTACAGCAAATGTTTTCCTCTCTTTTCCTCCCAAGTGTACAGCAGAAGCTCCTCCCACATATTATCACAAAAGAATACTCCATTTAATATGCAATGAGCGCCACGTGTTGTCATTAACGTAAAGTCCTTCATCCTGATGGTTTTTGCACACAATGACATTGGCGTTGAAGTTATAGCACATGGGGACGTATTGCAGCCATACATCGGTCCAGTAATGCATCATTTGCACAACAACACAATCATAAGTCAATTTAATATTTTCCTTGGGGGGGGGGGGGGGGGGTTGGATTGTTAAGCGGAAAGAAAAACAAGACACTTAACGATGTCACCTTGAGCTAATGGTGCAATTAAAAGCTATATTTCCATTATCAATTCATCTTCAGATCATTGAATCAATTTAGTTTGTCTATACAATGTTAGAATAGTGAAATATGTCCATTATAGCGTCTTCAAATGTCTCGTTTTGTCCCATCAACACTCCAAAAGCCAGAAATATTCAACTATTTGACAGAAAAACGTTAAATTTTGACATTTGTGAAGCTGCAAACCCAGAAATAGTTGTAAATTCTACTTAAATAATGCCACAAATCTTCATCTAATTGATTATTTTTCTGCTGATATAGATAATAATCGTGTTGACCTCCTCAGGGTAGCAGAACCGTGGTTCCTCGTGCTCTGACCCCATGTGACACGCTTTGGGAGCCGCTCCCTCATTGGCCGGCCGTCACCGTTAAGCGCTTCCCCTCGGTGTCACCGGCACCATCAGGATGCCATGGACGATTATCATGAGCGTCAATGAAGTCCTTGAAGGAGGCGAAGGGTTAATGAACTCATGAAAAAGTCAACTTCCAGTAACATGGAGTATAACAGAGCGTCTCCTCCTCACAGGGTCGACGTGCGGGGCTTGGCTTTGTGTGACCTTCAGCCAGCGGCAGGTAAACAGACTCCTACATGTTCTATATGGAACACCTGTCACGTGTCCAAAAGGACTTTGAAAGCTGCGTTGAAACAAAACCAAAAAATAATGAAACACTGAAGTTGAATCAGATGTCAGAAGAAAAGATTTTTAAAAGTTTAAACGGTTCAACACACGTTGAAGGAATTGTTTGACATTTTTGGGGAAGTTTCCTTTCTGTCTGGTCCAAGACAACGTGTTGTTTAAAGAATGAGATTGTATGTGTTATTACCCACTAAGTGTTGTCAACTAAGTGCTGTCAACTCTCAATAAACATATTTCCCAAAATATTATTTCTTTGAATAAATGGCACAATTAAATGGAATACATTATCATTGTTTTTGCAATATATTTAACTGGATTCCACATCTGTAATATTTGAATGAAGTCAAACAAAGGTTTTTATTGTACCTTAAAAATAACTTTTAATTTCATCCTGTAATGTGTTCAAATCGTCTGTCAAGTCACCCGAATATCAGCTATACAGGGTGAACAGGGGACATAATAAAGAATAAAGAGTCTTTATTCACACATCGATATATATATATATATATCGATGTGTGACCTCTGCTGTGTTGCAGGATGATCGAGGAAGGCAGCAAGCGGAGCAAGAACATGGTGGAGAAGAGACAGCTCTTCATGGAGATGAGTGAGTGGAGAACTTCTTCTTCTTCTTCTTCCTCCTTCTCCTTGTTCTTGTCCTCCTCCTTCTTGTTCTCCTTGTTCTTCTCTTTCTTCTTCTCCTTCTTCTCCTTATCTTTCTTCTTCTTTTCTTCCTTCTCCTTCCTCCTCCTCCTTCTCCTTTTCCTTTTCCTTCCTCTTCCTCCTTCCTCCTTCCTCCTCCTCCTTCTCCTTCTTCCTCCTCCTCATCCTTCTCCTTCTTCTCCTCCTTCATTCCTCTTCCTCCTCCTCCTCCTCCTCCTTCTTCTCCTCCTCCTCCTTCTTCTCATCATGCTCTTGTTGGTTTTTGTTTCTCAGGAGCTCAAAACTTTGACGTCATCAGATTGTCGACGTACCGAACCGCCTGCAAGCTGCGGTTCGTGCAGAAGAGATGCAACCGTAAGAGGATAGAGATGCTTCCCCCCCCCCCCAACATGGAAACAGTCTCAGTCTAACCCCCCCCCCCCCCTCCCTCACAGTTCACCTGGTGGACGTGTGGAACATGATCGAGGCGTTCCGTGACAACGGGCTCAACGCGCTGGACCACGGCGCCGAGATCAACGTGTCCCGCCTGGAGACCATCCTGTCCTCCATCTGCTACCAGCTCAACAAGCGGCTGCCCACCACGCACCAGATCAACGTGGAGCAGTCCATCGGGCTGCTGCTCAACTTCATGGTGGCCACGTACGACAGGTAATGGGGGGGGGGACATTTACTGATTTTTTAGGGGGCAGTTTCCACCCCAACTGACTGAACTCCAGGATCATTTAAAAATAAATTGGGCGCAGTTTTTTAAACTTGTGAAATAATATTTAACCATTGTTTAAAAATAATAAATATACTTATTTAGGCCTACTGTATATGAGAAAATTGGCAATAATAAGACTATTAGGCAGTAATAAGACTATTAGGCATACAGATTCAAAGTGTTTTCTTAGATTTTTTGAAGAAAAAATATAAATCAGACAAGCATATTCAATTCTATTCTTATTTCTTTGTGGTTATTTATTGTTTTTACATTTGTTAAACAAATATTAACAAGTATAACTTTTTTCTTTTTTTTATAATTCAAAATTATATTTATTAATTTTTTGTGTGTACTTACCAAGTACAGGCATTACAATACACACACAACAAAAACAAAATGCTATTAAATTATCATAATTATTCGAGGACATTATGGGGCATTCGTTGCCTCCTCTCCTCGTGATATCAGGGGCAACATTATATCTCTTTGGGGCAGTTTTGCCCTTTGCCCTTGTGTATTTCCGACGCTGGGGGAGGGGCCTCACCTGATCTGGTTTGATGTACAGGAAGCTCTACTCGGGGTTCGTACGGTCATTGAAAACCTGGAAAAGTCATGACATTTTAATATAGTTATTTCCAAAAGTTTTGGAAAAGTCATGGAAATGTGTTATATTCATATGTTAATTCACGCAGTTTGATTAAAAGAATAAACATTTACAGTGGGTACGGAAAGTATTCAGACCCCTTTAAAATGTTCCTCTCTTTGTTTCATTGCAGCCATTTGATAACATCTAAAAAGTTCTAAAAAAATTATTTTACTCAGCCCCCATCTTGACAGAAAAAAACAGAAATGTAGACATTTTTGCAAATGTATTAAAAAAGAAAAACTGAAATATCACATGGTTTTCAGAAACCTTTGGAAATTGGAAATCAAAGATATAAACATCAAAGTTTTATTTCCCCAATACCAACATGTCTAAATACCGATTCAAAGCCCTCTCATCGCTGACCAGAGATACCATTCAGGGTTGATTGACTGCCTGGAAGTGACCGGCTGGTCACAGGAAGCCGTTTCTCTATCTGTCCCCGGAGGTCTATAAGTGAACTACACGGAAAGAGCTTCCGTTACACCTCTGCTCGGAAAACCCACAGCTGAATGAATCGGAACTGAAAGGAGTCGGAGAGATGTGAAAGGTTCTTGAGGCAGCCTGACCCCAATACACCGTGTTAATCTGAGATGTTAAGGCTTTAGTACAGGATTTTGTGAACATTTTAAAAAATGCAATCAAGACACGTTGCAGTCGGACGTCTTCCGGCACGCCCCCGCACCGTGTGTAACGTGTTAATATCTGGGACATTTTGTTGTGAGGTTTTAATTCTCGGGTCAAATTATTGTCGAGACGTGTAATATTTATGTCTTTTTTTTCCTACTGCACGTGGTGACTTTATCAGGTGAGTTTGATATAGTGAGAACTCTCTTTCTCTCTCCTCCCTCGCAGTGAGAGCCACGGGAAGCTGACGGTCTTCTCCATGAAAGCCATGCTGTCCACGATGTGCGGCGGGAAAATTGTGGACAAGCTACGCTGTGAGTCTCCTGCATGCACCACGCCGAAAAGATAACACGTGAATGATCTGCTTTAAAAATATATATATATATATATATTATTTTCAATAAGCTTGCAATTTCGGTAATCTAATGTCACGGCATCTCTTTAAAATTGTTATAATTATTTGTATTTTCTTTATTATTTAAATTCTTAAATGTAATATGCTCTTCTATTTTAATTTATTTTATTGTATTCTATATATTGTAATCATGCTTGCTCCTGCAATAAAGACGTTCCCCCCTGGGGATGAATAAAGTATATCTCATATAAATTATAATATAATGTAGTTGCTCACATCAAGCACACGGCGGCGCTGTTGCAACGTGCATGCAGAATGAATCGGCTTTAATCTTGCATATTGCCAAGCACAAACACACACACACACACTTACACACACGTACACGCACGCGTACACACGTACGCACACACACATACACACACGTACACACACGTATACACACACACACACACACACACAATAGCCTATTTCAGCTCTTTTATTGCTCGTAGTTATGTAAATCTAACGCGTGCCGTCTCCTCAGATATTTTCTCCCAGATCTCCGACTCCAGCGGAGTCATGATGTTCCCAAAGTTCGACCAGTTCCTCCGGGAGGTGCTGAAGCTCCCCACGGCCGTGTTCGAGGGCCCCTCCTTCGGCTACACGGAGCACTCAGTGCGCACGTGCTTCCCTCAGCAGGTACGAGGAAACACACCTCCACCCTCGCCTCCTTTTCCTGCAGCTCCTCTTAATGATGCTCTCAATCATTGCGTTTGTGTGTGTGTGTGATTGCGTCCAGAAGAAGATTGTGCTGAACACGTTCCTGGACGCGCTGATGGCCGACCCCCCCCCTCAGTGCCTCGTGTGGCTGCCTCTCATGCACCGACTTGCCAATGTTGAAAATGGTGAGATCTGGACTCTATATTTCTATACTTTATTAGATATTTATTTATATTCACACTCAACCTCCATATTGGATGATATATTTGTCCTAGTGGTGGAAAGTAAGTACATGTACTCAAGTACTGTACTACCGTACAATGTTATGCTGTATTTTATACTTCTATTCCACAAAAACAGAGTTTACTTGAATATATTTGTTTATTGAATATTACATTTTTTTATTTTATTGAATGTTTAATATATTTGTTTATTGAATATTCAATACATATTTGTTTATTGAATATTCAATATATATTTGTTTATTGAATGTTCAATATATATTTGTTTATTGAATGTTTAATATATTTGTTTATTGAATATTCAATACATATTTGTTTATTGAATATTCAATATATATTTGTTTATTGAATATTTTATATACTTATTTATTGAATATGTAATATATTTGTTTTTGAATATTTAATTTTTTTTCTTTTTCTGCTAGAGACAGATTAAGTAACATTTGATTAATTTATTATAAAACATGATCCTGTGGTGTACATTATCCAATAATATATAAAGTAAATCAAAGGATGATTCATCTCGCATTAAATCCTGTTTACATGAAGTACTTTCACTTTCACTCCTTATTTAATTTAGCTGTTATGACTTAGGTGGATTCTTAAATGTAAGACTTTTACTTGTATATATGTTTACAGAGTGATAATCAGTTAATACACAAAATACACAAGTATTTTGTTCCACCTCTGCTGTTTTATAAGAGTTAATAAACTATACCATACATTTATGGACATTATTGTGCAAAGGGTTTTCGTTTGTTAAGATAAGAAAGAAGCACAAAAACATAAAGCAAGGCCTAAAAAAAAATAATAATAATGAAAAATAGAAACCATAAAAGTGTTGTTATTTCGCTGCCCAGTCTTCCATCCAGTGGAATGTTCGTATTGCCGGAGCGAGAGCATGATGGGTTTCCGGTACCGGTGCCAGCAGTGCCACGGGTACCAGCTGTGCCAGAGCTGCTTCTGGCGCGGCCACGCCAACGGTCCCCATAGCAACCAGCACCAGATGAAGGAGCACTCGTCCTGGGTGAGCTTTCAACCAAATCCATCTATAAATCCATGTCTCAGACTTTCCTGTCCTAGGTTATAAATATAATCTAAAAACCCAGAAGAGAACGAAATGCATGATACTCACCGTGGAGACGCCGATACCCGAACAGAAACGTTTTGGTTTTCCCCGCCGTCCCTTTTGCAGAAGTCTCCGGCCAAAAAGCTGAGCCACGCAATCAGTAAATCTCTGGGCTGCGTCCCCATCGGAGAGCCGCCGCATCCCGTGTTCCCCGAGCAGGCCGAGAGACCGCCGGAGCTCCCGCACGCCGTGTAAGTGCCGCCGCCGCCCTCCGTCTTTGCACTTCCTGTCTCCTGTCGTCTCGCTGAGATGTCGAGACAGCGTGATTATTTGCCGACGTGGTGATGTCCTCGTCAGTGTGTTGGGGAGGAAATGGTATAAATCTGTTGAGGCTCCTGGAGGTCATTACAGAGAATGCACTCATTTACATTCTCATCTTCCATAATCAACCCCCCCACCCCATTGACATACTGTACATCCACAGAAGTCCCCCATCGCTACGGTCATTTCATACTTTTGTCATTGTCCAACATGAAAACCAAATAACACTAAAAAGCGATTCGTTAATAGGATCGCGGGAAATCTCTCTCGACTTCCTCGCTCCGTAAAAAATCCTCGCATTTGTGTTCCGGTCACGACCCTCAAATCGAAGTTGTCCGCGTATCGGTTTTGCTCCTGGCGAAAATAAGATACATCTGCGCGATTCCCCCCTGGTTTCCGAAATCCGCCGCCGCATCACAGGTAGATTAATCCTGATTACATTTCCACGTAAAAACTTGTCGGGTAGAAATTCAAGCGACTTCTGTACGTATTATTCCTTCCAGACAAAGTGCATTCTCGTGCTCATGGCATTTTCAAAGGCTGGTGGCATCGTGTGTGTGTGTGTGTGTGTGTGTGTTCACTGACTTTTAGAGACGTGCCCGTTGACCTCCGAGATGTCTGAATGTCTCCGTTGTGTCTTGGATATAAATAAAGTCTATTTCTGGTTCCCTTTCTCTTTTTATTTGCGGCTCTCGTCCACCGCGCCGTGAAAAGACTTTTCCGAAAACCCGACTCAGCACTCAAAACGTGTATCTGTTGGTGAACCGCCATCCTCAGTTTACTGGGAGAGGGGGAGAGAGAGGGAGAGAAAGAGAGCGGGAGAGAGGGAGAGAGAGAGAAAGAGAAAGGGAGAGAGAGGGAGAGAAAGAGAGCGGGAGAGAGGGAGAGAGAGAAAGAGAGAGAGGAAGAGAGAGGGGGAGAAAGAGGGAGAGAGGAAGAGAGAGGGGGAGAAAGAGAGAGAGGGAGAGAGAGGAAGAGGGGAAGAGAGAGGAAGAGAGGGGGAGAAAGAGAGAGAGGGAGAGAGAGGAAGAGGGGAAGAGAGAGGAAGAGAGAGGGGGAGAAAGAGGGAGAGAGGGAGAGAGAGGGAGGGCTAGTTGCCGATCCTGATGAACGTTGTCTGTGAAGAGGTGATATCTCACTAAAGGAGACGTCTGTAAGCGCGGCCTCAGGTGTGTGTGTGTGTGTGTGTGTGTGTGTGTGTGTGTGTGTGTGTGTGAGTAATGATGGTATAATCAGGGTAGATTGTCAAGTTGAATCAGAACCTCCCAAACTGAACAGACTCGTGTTTCCTGAGTGTGTGAATATGAGTCTGGTAAAGGTCACTTTGTCATTCACTGCACGCGTCTTAGCGCATTGCAGACTTTTGATCTTTTAGTGAGGACATGTTGTGTAAGGTCACCGCAGTTTGACCTCTGAGGCCCCCGGGCTGAGCAGGGGGGGGGGGGGCGGTTGTCATGTGAAGGAGTCAGGAGACGAATCCAAATCTCAGAGGGAAACGAAATACTTCTGCGTGATGGTTATTTATAGAAGGATCTTCGAACTTGTGTACCTGGCTGAAGGTGAGAGGCGGGAGGCGGAGTCACGGTGTTTAGATGCTCCTAAAGAACGGGCCGCACTTTGTTTCTATGTCCAGGGTGAGGGGAGATTAGGGGTTTTATTTTGAAAGTTGCAATTGAGACATTTTGAGCGAGTGGCATTTCTCTAAATTTCCAGTGTGCTTTCAGACAAGAGTCAGAGAGAGAGAGAGAGAGAGAGACACACGGCGTCATGAAGTCACGTGACCGATTGAGTTTCCTTGGCGACGGCGGGCGGTGTGAGTACATCGAGACGCTCGCTCGCTCAGTCGAGGGCGAGTTAGGCATCTGGAAACATCGGATGTACGGTGTCAGCCGGTCGGCGCTTCCTCTCCTCACAGAGGTGAGAGTGTGTGTGTGTGTGTGTGTGTGTGGGGGGGGGGTATTGTAAAAGACGAGTAAACATTTAACTTGAGTATTCTGTGAGGTTTGAGGACGGACAGTCTGTTGTGATTGTTTTCGCAGGACTGTGTTATGATGTATAAATGAGTTTACATTTAAAATGTTTGAACCAATTAATAATCAATTGTCTCCAGATCAATGCAGAGGGACACGTGAGCTTTTGGTTTATGAACAGCACATTATTTGAGTGTAATTAATGATCCAGAAATTATGCAACTGCTCTTGCACTAATACACAGAGAAGAAGAAGAGCGCTGTGTCTATTGCCAACAGTATTTATAGTATTGCTAACAGTATTTATTGTATATTATAGTATTGCTAACAGTATGTATAGTATATTATAATATTAATAACAGTATTTATAGTATATTATTGATAACAGTATTTATAGTATATTATATTATTGATAACAGTATTTATAGTATATTATAGTATTGATAACAGTATTCTTAGTATAGTATTGATAACAGTATTTACAGTATATTATAGTATTGATAACAGTATTCTTAGTATAGTATTGATAACAGTATTTATAGTATTGTTAACAGTATGTGGATATAAATAGTTTGATTTTGGGCCAAAAAAATGCAGATTGGACAAAATAAGCTGTTCAGTGCTTTTTGCCTTTTTATGTGATAATGAGTTATTTCAATGCCAGTGAGGGGGGGGGGGGTTGGCCACCAGATGGATGCCATCAGTTTGTTTATTCTCACAAATGTAGCTCCTGCAATGTCACCTTTTCCAAGTTTTTCTCCCCTCAAACAGTGTAGTTAGTTTCCTCGTTGTCGGAAAACAATATTATCACACTCAGCATAGTTCATAACGCCCCCCCCCCCTTCCTCTCTTCCAGACAGTTGGAATTCAAATGAAAAGTCAGGATCGCTGATTCATGATTACTCACACATTGCGTTACCCCCCCCCCCCCCCCTCCGGCTCAGGCCAACTCCACCGTGTTGCATTCAAAGACCTCCGATCTTGTCTTTTTTTAGTCCGCCGAACCCAGCGGCCGACGACATGAACGACACAATGCTCGTGACGCCCGGAAGGTAAGAACCGAGATACGAGGACACGTTACGACGACACGTTACACACAAGTAACACACACGTTACGACAACACGTTAGGAAGACACGTTACGACAACACGTTACGACAACACGTTACACAGAAGTAACACACACGTTACGCCAACACGTTACGACAACACGTTACACACACGGGTGCAAAAGATACTTGTTACACTTGATTTGACAGATTAGATTATGATGGGATTGGAGTCTCGGCGTGAAAAGCAGCTTCATGTTTAACGGCCTCCGGTCTGTTGTTATTGGCCCCTCGTTGGTAATGGACCACCGTCATGATGAGTGATGACGGAGCGGCACACACACACACACACACACCCTTCTTCGGCGGGTACATTTTGCCTTTTGTGTACATCTCTCTCTCGGGGGCTTCGGAGGGTCCGAGACGTCACGGTGGACAGAGAGAGAAGAGACTTTACATCCTGGTGTTTGATTTTGACAGACAAAGACTTTGGGAGATAATTCAGAAATGTGTGCTCCCCGGTCCGGCGGGCCGGTGATGTCATACGGGGTACCACCACGTAAATGACCTCCATCGCCGCAAGACACGGGGACACCCGATGCCTTGCGTCCAGACGCGTGGAGGTCAGTGGGCGACGCTCTCCTGAAGTTTCACCGATGACCTTTGTCTTGACCTTTGTCCGTGACTCGGCGCTTTGGGAAGTGCCGAGGACAAAGCTGCCATATTTAGGGCGTACATTGCGCATCAAGCTGCCGTGACGCTTCAGAAAAACAAGTTGTGTCGAGAGTCAGTGTGAATGGGATGAAAGGGGCATATTTGGTGTGTAAATAATAATCTATTATTATAATTACACAGGGGGCGGAGCAGAGGAGTCAAAGATGCTGCCGCTGAATAATGCAACGCTCTCCTCGTGGCTCAAGTTCACAGTCTGCTGACACGGCATCCGCTCTCTCTTCCTCTCTCTCTCTTCCTCTCTCTCTCCGTCTCTCTCCGAGACAATCGCTCACCGCGAAGCTCGTCCTCCCAAGGGCGAACCGCAATTTATTACCTGTTAGTCATGCAGAACCACGGCGGCGGCGGCAGAAGATTACATTTTAATTTAAAAAGAAGAAAGTGCTCCATGAGTTTTAATTCAGAGTTAACTGATGATGTGGAAACGCACAGTTTGTCTATCGGGAGGCGTTATAAAATATATACATATAAAAGCTTATGTTACAACAATTGGTGGTGAGTAAACTAACTTACATCTAAACCAACTCCATCACTAAATATGCTAATTACATTAAATCAAGCTTTGTAATTACTCAATATTCAGGTTTTTGTGGAATTTTATTGTTATGAAAGTCAAATTATTACTATTTTACAAAAATGACTCCAGGCTGACAAAATCAATTTTAATATAGTTTTTGCATTGCAATGAACTTTGATTTAATTACTTTAAATTAGATTGTTGTTTACATTTAGGAACACGTTGCTATTTAGCATCCCAGACAGAAAAAAAAAATACTAATATCCACTTCATGGAGCTCTGAATAATTCACGTGTGAGGATAGAAAACAAAGAACAACCGTTTTTCCACTGTGAGAGAAAAAAAAGGTGTCCAAGAAAGATGCCTGTTCAGAATCAAAAGGGCTCGAAGGCAGTTTAGTGGAAACTTTTATACCGATCCAGACCTCGTCTTAATGCGTTAATGTATTTTCCTTTAATTTGGCATTATTGAGACAGTCTTGTGCAGACCAACTCAATGTTTGTCGATATTTTATTTTTAACACAGCTGACAAACCAAAGAGGATTTTTAAGATATCATCAAGCACGTGAGGAGCTGGAGGAGCTAAAATTATCTCATCACACAGGCAGCTTTATATATATATATATATATATATTATTGTATCTGCTTTGAGAAAAGATACGATTTTAATACTTTTTCACGGCGCGTTTGAGGACCCACGTCGGGCTCTCCTTCAGCCCTTCACTGCAGACAGCCATGCCGAGAAGGGAGACGCCATAGGTCCCGCCATCTTGTCCACGCCGCCACATGCCACGCCCATTTATACTCGCGTGCCCTATTTGACAATATCCATCATCCAGCTCACCGTTATGACCAATCACAAGCCTAAAGGTCGCCTCGGTGATGACGTTTGACCCTAATCGCTATGACTCCTTCTTACATGAGAGCTGTTCCTATATATATATATACAGGACTGTCTCAGAAAATTAGAATATTGTGATAAAGTTCTTTATTTTCTGTAATGCAATTAAAAAAACAAAAATGTCATGCATTCTGGATTCATTACAAATCAACTGAAATATTGCAAGCCTTTTATTCTTTTAATATTGCTGATTATGGCTTACAGCTTAAGAAAACTCTAAAATCCTATCTCATAAAATTTTAATATTTCCTCAGACCAAGTTAAAAAAAAGATTTATAACAGCTGAGTGTTTGTCAAGGCTCAGGAAACCCTTGCAGGTGTTTCGAGTTAATTAGACAATTCAAGTGATTTGTTTAATACCCTACTAGTATACTTTTTCATGATATTCTAATATTTAGAGATAGGATATTTGAGTTTTCTTAAGCTGTAAACCATAATCAGCAATAAATCAGAATAAAAGGCTTGCAATATTTCAGTTGATTTGTAATGAATCCAGAATGCATGACATTTTTGTTTTTTTAATTGCATTACAGAAAATAAAGAACTTCATCACAATATTCTAATTTTCTGAGACAGTCCTGTATATATATATTTATATATATATTTATGTATGTGTGTGTGTGATGTATTTCTCTGTGACTTTCGGGCAGCGTCTTGGAGAGTCCCAGTCGGCTCGACGAAGAGCACCGCCTCATCGCCCGCTACGCCGCCCGCCTGGCGGTCGAGGCGGGCAACGCCACGGTGAGTGTCTCGCCGAGTGTCTCGCCGAGTTATTCCAGACGCTTCCCTCGAGGCCAGGAGAGCTTCAATGTTGAAGCTGCAGTTTTACTTTATTTCCCCTGCGGTCTTAACTTCATATAATTACATTAAAAGGTCCCCAAAAAATTTGTTATACACTAATTAGTCACGATTATGGGGATTGATAACCAACGAGAAAGTAGGGAGTAGACGGTAAACAGTGTCATCAATTTTAAATAGATAATCCATCACGTGAACCCTCTGGGGTCCCTTTTTTTTAAAATGTATAAAATACATATTTATTTGAAAACAAACTAATTATAATGGTAATTTTTCTTTTGCACTCACCCCATGAGGCTTCGTCTGCAGAGTGACGTCACGTCTCAGTCCCATTTCTATCATTTTGGTGAACGGTGTGACGGACCACGTCGTTTCTACTCAAAAAACGATAATACAAAATGTGGTTTTAGACGTTTATTTACATGTATCTAACATTTTATTCATATATTTCACCGATTTTGTGAACCCAAGACCTTTTGGTAATGCCAAACCAGTTCGTCCACATGAGTAAAGGAATGTTTTCACAAGAGATAACAAGAATTTAAAAAAATCAAACTTCAATTTTCGGGTCCATATTATCTCTTTACACTTGTAAACAAGTGTGCCTCATTATATAGAGAGATGAGATTGTTCTGCAATGTTTTATGTAACACACATGGTGTATGTGTCATATGCAAAGTGCTTTTAAAAGGTGAATTGTGTAAAATTGAGAAAATGACCCCAGAGGGTTAAAGACAAAAAAAAGTGGGTTTATTTCATCAAAAAAGAGCAGAAGCTTTTAGGAGAGGAATTAGATTAGGTTAGATTAGATTAAATATTCCTTTATTAGTCCCACAGTGGGGAAATTGCAGGATCCTAGCAGCGGGTGCACATTAGAGCATTAATAAAAGATACAAATAAAACACAATAACAATACTAAATACTAAATATACAGAGGAAAGTAAATAAATACACATGGCAGTGACCAAAGTGAATTTTCAGCAGGTTGAAGTGTCCAGGATAATAAAGTGCTGCGTGTTCCAAGATCTCAGCAATATGACCGTTTCCTGAGGCGGTGAACGTCCACGTCGGGATGTTTTGTTTTTAATGACGTTCTATTTGCTCATTTATTTTCCAGCAACAATGTCCTCCCACAGATTTGGGTTTCAACTTTGACGCCAATAAGCAACAAAGACAACTGATCGCTGAGCTGGAGAACAAAAACAGGTGACGAGTCGTATTCTCTCATCGCAGGTGCTCTTTTCCTGGTATTATCAGTTTAATGAACTATAACTTCGTAAGTATGAGCTATACTCAAATATAGTAACTTAAGTATTAGAATGCCACTTTATTCTTCTATTTTATTATTTGAAAAACATATTGTAACTTTTTACTCTTACTGCAGATTTAGATTGTACATGCAGAGCTTATGAGACATTTATGAACGCTTATTCTCTTGCCACGTCGTGTAAATATGAAGTTGGTGAGCCTCTCTTAGCATAAAGACTGGAATTGGGGCAAACGTTACCCCGTAAGCCCGTTAATTTAAATGTTACATCTTGATTGTTTAACCGCAAGCAAAAAATATGTAAGCGTTAAAAACAAAAAGCTGTAATTTTCCTGTCAGGATTATTATTTTTTTGACAATAAATTCACAACTCTTAACATTTTTCAGATGAGACTTCCGTAAGAAACATCCAGAATGCTGGAAGTGTACTTCACCACTTCATTATTATATTTTAATTAAGAGAATAAATCACCTGAAGCCTAGAATCTTTGTGTTTTTTTTACGATTGTCGCTCGCAATCTGAAAGCCGACCACTAGGTGGCGCCAGAACACCGGCCCGCTAAGTGAAAGCATCTTCTGGCTGTTTACTTACCTGGTTGGTTAACTCCTGCAGGGAGATCCTCCAGGAGATCCAGCGGCTGCGTCTGGAGCACGAGCAGGCCTCCCAGCCCACCCCGGAGAAAGCTCAGCAGAACCCCACGCTGCTGACCGAGCTGCGGCTCCTCAGGTCTGATATATATAGTATAATATATATTATATATATATTAATATATATATTATATATATTAGTATATTGGTATATAAATAGATATTACTGTACGTTGTACATTTATTCCACTTTTTAGTGCTCACAGTTTAACTCAAACATGTGTAAAAAACATTTTGACGTCATCACAGACGAAAAGAAATAGATTTTCTGTATGCAGTTACTCACTTTGACCACCAGAGGATAACGAGTCAGAATCCTCATATAAATAGGGCGGCCAGATATTTACAGTGGTAGGAAATACCTTTGGTCTTGGTCACACATATTTATGTTGAGCAGTGGTGCAGCCATATAGTTAAATGTATGTTTCTTATGCTTTTTATAGCTCGCCTTTCAAAATAAAAGCATGTGATAACTGTTAAAAGTGAACATTTGACCGGTGAAACAACATTTGTGGGCCAGATTTAAGAGTAAATGAAAAAGGTTGAAGCCTTTATTAAATGGTCATGTGGGCCAACTTTACACATAAGGTATTTGTAACTTTGGCGTGGTCGAAATAGTGAAATGTAATGCAAAGTCTGTTCCTCCACTTATTGGACCCTAAGGTCAACCTAAATGCTGAATCGCTACAGCTGTCTGGGGGAAGAAATACAGGAAATGCATTTGTTGAATATTCTAAAGACGGAAATCACTGTAGCTGTGAAGTTGTGTTCAGGAGATAAAGATCCTGGTGTTTCTATTCAGGCACAGGAAGGACGAGCTGGAGCGCCGCATGTCGGCGCTGCAGGAGAGCCGGCGGGAGCTGATGGTGCAGCTGGAGGGGCTCATGAGGCTGCTGAAGGTGAGACTACCTGCTGCCAGGAGGAGGCACCACCAGGTCACAGGGCGGAGCTTAAACACAGACACGCCGCCATTATTAAACAATGTTCACGATCATTAAAGTTCAGTTTAAAGCTTTAATGAGTTTGATGAAGAGACGACGACGTGGTTGACTCCTAGAAACGCAAGCTTCTTCTTCTCTTTCTTCTCCTCCTCCTCCTTCTTATCTGCTTCTCCTCCTCCTCCTCTGTCTCTGCTCCTCCTCTTCTCTCTCTCTCTCTCCGAGCTTCCTCAGCGGCACCACAGTGGATCAACAGTCTTTCAGGCCTGTGTTCTCACTTCCTTCACTCAAACTAGTTGAGAGAACTGTGGTTTCCTTTTTTTTTAACGGACAGATATCAGGACCGGTTCCTTTCATCTGCTCTAACAACCTCCAGTCTGCCGCCTGGCTCCGAGCCCCGGGGGGCTCCACCAGAACCAGAACCAAAACCAGAACCACACCGTGACCCTCCTCTCACATGGTCCTCATTACCCCCCGATGCAGTAAAGGGGCACAATGGGGATTCCCAGAAGGGGTTTTCTTGCCATCAGAACCGTTGTTTTTGTTTTGTTCTCCCCGACAGGATTACGTTCCTCTGGTCACATCTGTGTCTGTGTTTCATTTCAACTTATACGTCACCTTTAGAGGCCAGAACGTCTTCCCAAAAGCTTTGTTTTGGAGATGAATCTAAATCAGAAGCCGTCAAGAATGTCGTGGAAATAAACAAATATGTCGTTGTTATTGGCCAACAACAACAACAACAACGCACCAGCAAAAAGATGCAGAGTGACATTCGTCGTCTTTTAGCACCTGTTCAAAATCTAAAAATAACGTCCGTTGTGGGACGCGGTGGCCTCCAAATGCCTCCAAATTATTGTGACTGTGTTTAAAAAGTCATGACAAAAGGCATATTGTCCTTGTTGTATGATGGGATGAGTACACTTGGGATTCAATGAGTAGTTACAGGCATTCTGGGAAATAGGATTTTCTTTTTTGCAGAGAGACCAGAGTGCACTGTAAATAGGATGGTTATGTCAGTTAGCATAGCTTAGCATAAAGAATGGGAACGGGTGGGAACGGCTAGCATGGCTCACCAATTCTCATGTCATGCCTCTTTCTTAAATCTATAAATAAAATAATGTGTTTCCGTATATGTATATATAAGTATATTTATTTATATATATTTATGTATTTATATTTATGAATACATTTATTTATATTTATATATTCTTTTTAATATATATATATATATGTATTTATATATATGTATATATATATATATAACAAATTTCTGCCCCCCAAAAAAAGTCAAACATTTACATCCAGTGACAGCGAATACCTCATCGTAATAGTAGATTATTTTAAGTACTGACCCCGTGACTACGTATGTTGTTGCGTTGCAGTCCCAGTCCGGAGGCTCCCCCCACTCCTCCCCCAGCCACGGGGCGGGCTGCTCCATGCCGATGCCCATCCGCTCCACCTCGGCCGGCTCCACCCCGACTCACACGCCGCAGGACTGCCTAGCGGGGGTGGGCGGCGACGTGCTGGAGGCCTTCGCCCAGGGTGGGTGCAACAGCAACAATCTAGAAACAATAACAATAGCTTCAGTTATTTTTTTTCACGTGACGTTGCTTTTCTTTTTCCAGGCATTCCTCGAAACCTTCGCAACGATCTCCTCGTTGCCGCGGACTCCATCACGAACACCATGTCGTCGCTGGTGAAGGAGCTCCACTCGGGTGAGTCCCCGCCATCTTTCCCTTTATTGGCTTTAATCTTTTGAATATGTATATGTATTTTTTTTACATGGTGAACCAATAACGTCAGTGAAATGTGGTGTTTTTTTTTTTAAGTTGACGACGTGGAAGAGGAGACCAACATGAGGAACGGTGGGGACAGAGGTGAGGAACTTTAATATCTATTATGTGTATTATGTATTATGTAGTCAAACTATCTACAGTATGCCACCCAAAAACTTCATCCATCCATGAGCCATTTATACTTTATGTTTTTACACATTTATTCAGACTTTGCATGCTCTAAACATGCTCTAAACATGCTCTAGACATGCTCTGAACATGCTCTAAACATGCTCTGAAATGCTCTGAACATGCTCTGAAATGCTCTGAACATGCTCTGAACATGCTCTAAACATGCTCTAAACATGCTCTGAAATGCTCTGAACATGCTCTAAACATGCTCTTCTTTGTGTGTATCCAGGCACATTGAGAGTACAGAAGCACTGAGGACAAGCTCACACCATTCCACCCTGTAAGGACATCAACAACAACAGCAACAACAACAACAGCAACGACACCCCCTGGCATTAGCACGTAGAGTAATGCATGCTGTAATCAAAAAAGGATTTCACTATGTGAAGAAAAAAAAAACTCTTCACACCTTTGCAGGTAGCAAGATGTGTCTAATTAGCGAGTGTGTGTGTGTGTGTGTGTGTGTGTGTGTGTGCGTGTTGTCCTGTAAACAAAAAACGCTGTAATTAATTGAATGGCTTCACAGATCACGGGGCTGTGAGGTACCGACCACGTGTTCTTGGCGCCGGTCATTTTAATTTGAGTTTTTTATTTATTTGTAAGCATTTTCACATGAAGTTGCACTCGTGGATTTTTTTTTTTTTAGGGCACGGTACCACGCAGAAAAATAATGGTTCTTAAATGGTTCGTTAAAAGGTTTTGTGGTTCTACGAAGGACCATCACCTACTGGAGAACCATTTTAGAACTCTTTAAGGAAATGGTTCTTTAGAGAACCCTGGTTTGAAAGGTTCTTTGAGGAACCAGAAATGGTTCTTCTATGGCATTCTGAGGAACCATTTTCTAGAGACATAGAAGCTACACACACACACACACACACACACACACACACAGTACCGCTGCTACTGCAATAAGAGGGCTGTGCATTAAGCGAAACCGAGGGGGGCGATACGAACACAGCAAATGAGCCCAGTCTCACTATTTCCTCCCCGTGAGAACGTACCTGAACACACCTGACCAGCCGGCGGAGGGAAGCATCTCAGGATGTTTAAATAGTGGTTACCTCGGCATCGGGCTGTCGTTGTGTGCACCTGTGCAGTATGTGGGGACGCGAGGTCGCATAATGAGTGAGTAGGAAATGCTTTAAATGCTTTATTTATAGTTATTGAAGGAATGTTGAAAATGTGTAAGTGCAATGAAAGAAGGTGCTCAGGGACTCCAGGTGGAAGAAGGTGGGAGTGTCCTTTAACTGAGAGGTTAAAAGGTCAATCATGATTAAACATGGACAATACACAACACCTGTCAGTGAGATTAAGAACATTTACACTCTCATATCAACAAGTCAATTTATAATGAAATAGTGACTGGAGAGGAGCCGCGTGGAGAATGTTGATTATTAGAAGGATTGTTATTTCATGAAGTGCTACTCGATGATGCATGTTGTGCGTCTGTGTGTGCGAAGTTGTGTCTTTCACAGAGGAAAGAGTGGGAGTTTTTTATTTTGAGTAATTTGTTTGTCTTCTGGTTGAAATTTTTATATATTTTTTGTCCTTACGAACATCTAAAAAGAAAAGAGCTACTTTTTTTAGTCGATGCGATGCGATGGAGGTCTCAGAGGAAGTGAAATCGGACTGAATGGAAGTGAAAAGCATGATGTTTTTATTTGTGGGGTCTGTACAGTGAGCCGCTCCTAGAAATATAAGAGTTTAACAACAAAAGGAGCTTTTTAAATGTGATGTTTCTTTAAATCAGGTCTCCGCTCTGCTCTTCTGTTCTTATGGTTTAGTATCGGTGGAGTATAATCAGTGTAACGGAGAGTCACGTGCACACTCGCCCCGAAATATGAACGAATACGGTGAAAAAAAGACGTTTATTCAGCGGGGACAAGGTCCAGGAATGATTTAAACTTTAAAGAGTTGTTGTCTTCCGCTTCAGTTTCTCGCCATGAACCCTCAAAAGTTTATTTCCATTATTTCAGTTCGTGCCTGTATTGTTCTGTAAAGTGCTGTAAAAAAACAAACGATGATCCGTCAGCCTTTTTATGTCTGTGACTTTGTAGAAGTTATTTATTCATTTATTTATTGAACGTGTTCTTTAAGCTCCGCCTTTTACATTCGTGCCAAAACTGTTTGTGTGTCATTCAAATTCCAGGTACACACCAAAGTGTGTATGTGGTGTCCTCACAGAACGCCTGGAGGTGTGTTGGTGGTGAAAATAAAAATAAAACATTTAAGTGTTAATAAAGCCAGACGACACATTCCAGATTTACTGATGTCACTACAGACAATGTGGAGGCAATACACGAGCACCCTGTCAGAGCACCCCGGGGTGACACGCGTCAAAAAACAACGTGCAAAGAGGACGACCTTGAAGACGACCTTGACAATGACCTCGACGCGCCGCTGGTGTTATTTATCTGTGTGTTCTGTACGGTTTACGCTTCTGGTACACGTTTTTTTTTGGTTTCATGTTGATTTTTACCAAAAAAACAGTGTTATGTCACGAAGCCACTCGTCTTTTTTTGTTGTTGTAAATAAATCAAATGTGAGATATATTAAAAAGATTTAAAATATGGCTTTTGGCTATGGTAATGATTGCATTACATTATAGGTAGAAGTTCGAGGTACTTTTACTTTACATTAGCTTTTTCATAACTTCTACTTATACCTTTTTTCATGATCACTGTAATTGATAATAACTGCTATTTTTCCCCCCTGAAAATCAAGTGATTATGTCGTAAAATTATAATAATAATAATAATATACTTCGAATTTATTTTGCGCTTTTCTAGAGACTCAAAGACGCTTAAATAATAATAATAAAAAATGAATATTAATAATTCTTTAAATATTAATAGCGCTTTTCTAGACACTCAAAGACGCTTAAATAAAAATAATAATGAATAATAATAATTCTTCCAATTGTAATAGCGCTTTTCTAGACAATCAAAGATGCTTAAATAATAATAAATGAATAATTATTATTATTCTAATTTATGTAGCACTTTTCTAGACTCAAAGATGCTTAAATAATAATAATAAATGAATAATAATAACTCTTCTAATTTATATAGCGCTTTTCTAGACACTCAAAGATGCTTAGATAATACTAAATGAATAATAATAACTTCAAATTTATATAGCGCTTTTATAGAGACTCAAAGGCTTTTAAATAATAACAATGATAATAAATGAATAATAATAATTGTGTTGCATTATTATCCACTAAATATTAGAATACAATAAATACAGCAACACTCTACTTAATACATACATTATACTTTTACCAGTGTAAGTTCATATGTAGGTTGCTTACTTGTTAAAGAGTATTCATACATTGTTGCATTGATATTTTACTAAAATAACAGAGTAATTATTCCACTACTGAGGTATTGTTTGTTCTCCAGGTGTATAGGATGTAACTGTTTCCCATAGTCAGGTGAGCTGTTCCTCGGCTCATAAGCAGCAGGTGAGTTCCCACCAGTGCGCATGTAGGTGCTGTCTTCAGACGAACCACTCAGTGAAAGAGGAGACCGCTGATTCCAGATCAGTGAGCCACATCCGCCCTCTGCTCACACATTACTGCTTCTCTCTCTCTCTCTCCCCCCCCCCCCCCTCTCTTGTTGCCCCTAAACAGCACTCAATCTGTCTCACGTCGAGATGTCCTCTGAGCCTTTAACCGCAGCGTTTACCGCGCTCTGTCGCCCTCTAGCGGGCGCCTGCGTTACTGCGTGTCGGTTGCAGCTGCGGTTAATGGAGTAAACTCGAGGAAATGAAATAAACATGTGTAAGATGAAGATCCTGCTCGGGGGGTCACATCTATGAGATGATCTATACGCTTTGACATCCATTTATATACAACATTATCCAATAAACAATCAGAGCCAACTTGAATTTAACCCAAATGCTGTGTAACATGATTAAAGTATCTTGTTACTTATTAGTTTATGGAAATATCTCAATAAATTCCAGAGGTTTTACAAACGAAACAGTACTAACTGTAACTCCATAGTTTTGGGATTTGAATAAGAACATGTTTTGTTGCTAAGCAGAAAGTCTGTCCATGTTCAACAGATATATAGTTTCTGCTCACATTGTTTTACTTTCACAATAACTTTTTTTTCTTGCTGTCATCTGAGCATTCTCATTTCATTTATTGTTCTAAAAATTAATCAGATGTATCAGACACGGCACACATTTATATGCAATGTCACTTTATATTTACACCGAACAGAATCTCACTGCAGAAAAAGAGTAAACAGAACAATAGTGGCATGTATGGGGTAAAAAAAACAACAACATTTGAATGACTAAGAGATCTAAAAAATATGAGAATGCAACACTTAGAAGAGATGGGAAAGCGAGGAGATGTCATGGTGGAGGTTTATTCAGTGAAATGTGCAGAGTATGCAAATTCACCCGCATACACACACATAAAGACTTTACCACACTGTGCTCCTCCAACATCTGGGCCGACTCAAACGTACACACACCCAATATGCATAAGAGTAGAAAGTGAATATGCATAAGTGTAGAAAGCCCGTTTGGCTCCACTGGGCCCTCGACGTTGGCCCGAGGCAGCGGCTAATTACACGGCTGCCTCACCGCGGGGCCATAAATGCAGCGTGCAATTAATAATATGCAGGTCCTCTCAGGTTCCTGAGCTCATCTTGTATAGAACATTACCTCACACTTGTATGTTTTATGCACAGATTAAAGCTGTGCTCATTGTTAGTTAAATGTTGTGCCCTTCTGTTATTGTAATCGTAGTAAATTGTAAACAGATTCACATGTGCAACATGCAAAGACACATTCCAGTCAGCTAGTTTAACATGCACTTTATTTGAAATGCCACCGGATATAGTTTCTAATTTAATATGACAAGACAACATTAATAATGTACATTTCCCTCTGTTATTCACACAGGTGAAGATGTCTCGGAGGGTCAAATATTAATTATAAGTGCCATTAAGAAATCTAATTAACATAAACAAATCTCTCCAAGGGGGAAGTAAAGGGTCTGAGGTCACATGGGAGGAGTCAGAGTTGTAATTAAAAGTCTGTCAGGTGTAACCTAAGTTTAAACATTAAGCATGGGAGTGTTCCACTTGGGCTCTAATGATTAAACCTTTGAGGAAAACCCTGTGGCCTAAGATGCCTATCAGGTGTCAATTATTGCTTTATCCTCTATTTTACTGCCCCTTTCACCGGACGACCTTACATAAAGATAACATTGTTCCCAAACATTAAAAAAACAGATTAATAAACAAATACAAATACCAGCCGTGTTTTCCAAATGTTACTTGGCATTAAATATCTTGAAAAGCAGATGCAGATGTGTGTGTTAGGAGAGTAAGGGCTCCGTGAGAGTGACCACCTTCACTTCCTCTCTCCTTCGCCCCTCTTGCACGCCGAGGAAGAACTCGGCGGGCTTTAGGACCCCGCGGCAGACCGGGGCACCCGAGCAGCCTTTGCAGGCCCCTGCAGTGAGAGCGGTGCATCTGGAAGAGAGCTGGCCGGTCTGGGGAGGTGGAGGACGGGGAGAGAAGAGGAAGGAGGCTCCGGGAGCAAGCGAGACACACACACACACACACACACACACACACACACACACACACAAAAAAGGTCAGGCTCTCGGGACTCTCGAGGGGGGGAAATCGGGTAACGATCACGCAGCGATTCACGCCTTTAAATCCCGCGTTTAACCCGGCACGGCACGGCTCGGCTAGAGGAAGGGCACCCTTCATGTGTGGAAGGGAAACGCGAGAGCCCTAAAAGCGGAAGGCGCTCGCGAGGAAATGGGGAAAGAGCGATTTTGTTATGGCTTTTATTTATTTGTTGCAGATGTGCTGATTGGACATCGGCGACGCGCACGTGAACTTGACCTAATTCGGGGAGCTGCTAATAACATTGGCCTCATTATTGTTATTAATATGAATAGTAATGATAACGGTGGATTTACACTTGACAGAGCCGTCGTGGTCACAATGCTTATACTCTCTGAAACTTTGGATGCACAGTTGTTATTGAATAATACATGTATGTCGGCGGATCGCTTGGGACTGCTCGTGTGCTCGTGCTCGTGGCTTGATGCGCGTGGAAATGCGGTGACATTTAAACGCGTGTGAGGCCCAATAATATATTGTTTAAATAACACGTTGGGGCTCTTTTCTCCAGGAGGGAATCAGTCTGTTGGAACGTTTTAAATTAATCATAACCGGCTGTCAACAATATGACGTCACCCGAAAAAAGGAAATACAACACATCCCAGGGCTGTATGAATATATTAAGCTTATTTACATGTGCACGAGCCTCGTGTGGCTGCACCGCGTGCACATGGCAGACTCCCATAGGGCAACTTTAACACTTTAAGACATCTGTGATGTTGACTATGTGTATACCCCCATATGCACCCACGTGGTGTAACAGGCCCTATCCTGTGAGGTTCCTGCACGTGACGTGCACTCGACCCACTGAATGACAGGCGATGTAAATGTCAACACCTTTCCTAAAGTAAAAGATTCTCTTAATGATTGTCACGCCTCCTTCTTTTTATCTTCCAGGAGAGAGGAGAGAAGAGGAGAGAAGAGGGGATCATCTCTCGGTACGTTTTTTTCTTTTCTTTTTTCCTTAGAGTTTATTTTCACCTCATCATCCATACATCCCCCCCAAAAAGCCCCCGAAGGACTCAACGATGCCGTCCAACACCGTCGCCAACACCGTCACCAAAGGCCCCGACGATGCCGATTCACCTGGAAACAGAGCGGTAAGAAACTAAAAATGCCCCTTTTTTTCTCTTCTTTTTGTGTGTGTAAAGCTCTCAAACTCACCAGATTTAAAAGGAGATTATTTTTCTCCATCAATGTGCCCTTTCAATATGTTCCTAACATATCTTGTAAAGAGTGCACGTATCTATGAAGTCACTTCAGGTCAGAGCCCATTACGCCCCCCCCCCCTTTTCATTTTGTGAATGGAGTGAAGTTATCTGTCAATATAATAACAATAATTTGCCTTTTTTTTATGCCGCTCATTAAATAAAAGGTCAGATTTCCAGCAAGGAGTCTAAACAGTGAAGATTCCGCGTCACCTTTCACGATGATGTGACACCCTCTGTGGTGATGGTGCTCGGTGACGTGGGCGTTGGCTGGCGGAGGTTGAGCCGGAGCTGGAATGGCTTCTTTTTTTTACCGGAGGAGAGGGGGGGGGGGGTGTCTTTCCTCTTCCTCTACGTTCCCATTATACTGCCCTTAGTCTGGTTGCTTGGCAACAGACATCGCCTTTAAATAACCCAACTACACCCAGATAGTAAAAAAAAAGTGCAAAAGAAAATATTGACAATGTCATCGGGTTCACAACGACCAATCAGATTTCGGGGCTTTTTTTCTTTTTTCTATATTATTTCTTTTTTCTTCATTAAATATTGTGTGGAGGGGTGAAGCTGCACGGGAAAATGGCGACGCCTTTCCCACGTTCGGCGTACTCTGAGCTCGGCACCGCTGAATGGTGTCATCCGTGTAAGTGGTTCCCCGATGGAGCCGGCAAAACGGGGCTGCATTCAGGACGGCCATTATACATGCAAATGACGCCGCCGGCACACAATGAACCGGCAAGACGCACATTTAAAATATCCGGTGTGTATCCCGGGATCATTTCTCCAGGAAACATTTATCAATTATAACCTCGGGCCTGTTAGATAGATTATGTGATCTGGTGAGAAACATGTGGCTCTCTAGTGGTTAGTGAAGTTGTTATGTTATTTTTGCATACACAAGTCACATACACACATTAACTGATAATAAATGTGTACTGTTATTATATTACATAGGGAACATGGAGGTGTCTGTCCTCCGTCGATAAATATTTAGATATGTCAGATGTTTTAATATTTTTTTATGGCACATTTTGAAAGCAGTGATACGTTACTGATTTACTTTATTAACATTTTGTATTCTTGACCCTTTCAGTGGGATTTTCAGACCTTTCATTCATGGAAACAGCAGTTTATATATATATATAAAGATAAATAAATATATATATTTATATATATATAATATATTTATATATATATAATATATATAATATATATATGAAGATAAATATATATATATATTTATATATATATGTGTCTAAAATACACCGCGGGTTGCTCCCAAAGTGCCGTTTCTCTTCTCCTCCTATGACGTCGTCTGCCACTCAAACTGTAGTTTTTAATTGCAACTTGTTCCCACATAGTTTTTTTGTAATGTTGTAACGCACGGAGACGACAGAACTGCAGAAATAAAAATACTTTATGAAGTCACTTAAACTCTCAACACCGTCTGTCAGTCAGCTCCCAGTAATCCTCCGTCAGTAATCCTCCGTCCGTAATCCTCCGTCATGGTGTGTGTGTGTGTGTGTGTGCAATAATAAAAGTACCCAACGAGTCAGCTGAGGGAGCTCATTCATCCTTAAAGGAATCTCACATTCAATATACTGAAGGAATTTAATAAAGACCCCCCCCCCCCCCTCCCAGCTGTCAGGACCAGCTTCCCCGTCTCATTTGCATTCCAGCCCGCTGCTGCTGGTCCCGTTCAGTCCACATGGAACCTCAAGAGCATCGACATCACCTCTCCCCATCGAGTCATTGGGGGGGGGGGGGGGGAGAGGGGGGTACTTTGGAACATGAGGCTTTTTTTATTAATCAAAGGGGAAATTACAGAGGGGGAGGGGTCTTTGTGACGGTGTCAAGATGGGGGGGGGGGGGAGCTTTCTGTGGAGCTTCTTTTCCCCCCGCTTCAGCCCGGTTCAAAGGAACGTGCCATTCACTCCCCCCCTCCCCTCTCCCACCCCCCCGCCAAGTGTTTTGAGAGTGGTGCAGTCAGATCTCTAGCATCACGAGATGCACCTCTGGCTGAGGAGTTGAAAAACTTATGTGCACCCAGAAACTGAGTCTGAGTGAGTCTGAGTCTGAGTGAGTCTGAGTCTGAGTGAGTCTGAGTGAGTCTGAGTCTGAGTGAGTCTGAGTGAGTCTGAGTGAGTCTGAGTGGTGACGTGACGTGTTGTGTCCTGTTGTGTCATGTTTTGTTGTGTTGTGTCATGTGTTGTGTTGCGTCATGCTGTGTTGTGTTGTGTTGCGTCATGCTGTGTTGTGTCATGTTGTGTCCTGTTGTGTCATGTTTTGTTGTGTTGTGTCATGTGTTGTGTTGCGTCATGCTGTGTTGTATTGTGTCATGTTGTGTTGTGTTGCGTCATGCTTTGTTGTGTTGTGTTGCGTTGCGTCATGCTGTGTCGTGTTGTGTTGTGTTGTGTCATGCTGTGTTGTGTTGTGTCATGTTGTGTTGTTTCCTGTTGTGTCATGTGTTGTGTTGCGTGATGCTGTGTTGTGTTGTGTCATGTTGTGTTGTTTCCTGTTGTGTCATGTGTTGTGTTGCGTCATGCTGTGTTGTGTTGTGTTGTGTCATGCTGTGTTGTGTCATGTTGTGTTGTGTTGTGTTGCGTCATGCTGTGTTGTGTTGCGTCATGCTGTGTTGTGTTGTGTCATGTTGTGTTGTGTCCTGTTGTGTCATGTTTTGTTGCGTCATGCTGTGTTGTGTTGTGTCATGTTGTGTCATGTGTTGTGTTGCGTCATGCTGTGTTGTGTTGTGTCATGTTGTGTTGTGTTGCGTCATGCTGTGTTGTGTTGTGTCATGTTGTGTTGTGTCCTGTTGTGTCATGTTTTGTTGCGTCATGCTGTGTTGTGTCATGTTGTGTTGCGTCATGCTGTGTTGTGTTGTGGTGTGTCATGTTGTGTTGCGTCATGTTGTGTTGTGTTGCGTCATGCTGTGTTGTGTTGTGTCATGTTGTGTTGTGTCCTGTTGTGTCATGTGTTGTGTTGCGTCATGCTGTGTTGTGTTGTGTCATGTTGTGTTGCGTCATGTTGTGTTGTGTTGCGTCATGCTGTGTTGTGTTGTGTTGTGTCCTGTTATGTCATGTTTTGTTGTGTTGTGTCATGTTGTGTTGCGTCATGTTGTGTTGCGTCATGCTGTGTTGTGTTGTGTCATGTTGTGTTGTGTTCACAGGGTGAAACCACGATGTCGGTAACGGACCCGATGAAGGAGGAGAAGTCGGCTAGAAGCGCCTCCTCTTGTAAAGCGGGCGCTCCGGGGAGGAAGCGTCAGCCGTCTCCAGTGAGTGTTGATCAACACGTCCACCCACATGTTCTACACTGACTCTACCAGATTAATCAAAATGAGATATTAGTTTCTTTTTTATTTTGCGCACAGCAACATAAAAAAGGAATAAATGTATTGAGTTTCTTCGTAAGTGTTTGTTTTGGTCAATTCCCAAACGGTCCGGCTATGAATAGGAGGAGAGAGAGTCGATGCCTTTTAAGGAATTTCCACCCCGCTAAGAATTTCTGGCGCTGCGGTGACGGTAAAGTCCTGCCATACGGAGCGAAGGGCAAGACGTTATTAATCTTTTACATATGGGGATAAATGCACATATTTTCATTGTGTTGCGAAACACACTGCAAGAAGTGTGCGTGCATGTCCGCTTGCAGAGGGGGGGGGGTGGGGGGGTAGGATGTTATTGTATTCGGAAATTTAATAAGGGCTTTTATTTTGTTGCTTTACCCGTGGATTAAATGTTGCAATTTTTTCTCTCTCTTTGGGCTGAATATTAAATGTTAGGTGAAGCTGGTGAACATCTGTTAATGGTGGTAATATCACAAGCTCCTCCCCTTCACCCCCTCCTCCCATTAAGTTAACAGAATACATACATAGACGTCAATTTAGGTCCTCGTGGAAAAATGTTGCTTCAAAAAGTTTCGACAAAATTAAAGCATTTATGAATTTGACGTATTAACTGACATTAGCTGCTCTTTCCTATGATTATGCTTAGAGGATATCCATAATATTTACAACTACTTCCCCCTTTTGGGATCAATTAAGATTGAAAGCTGACGTTTAATTTGAGACAAACTAGCTGCCAGAAGATAAATGGCTGATTTATAAGTGAATTTATTTAATACGTGCACATAGAACATGATTCAGGGGCAGTGAATGACATGATGTCATTATTTAATCCTCATACCTTCCATTAAATGGTAAAATCATATCATGAAACTATCCATTAGACACTAAATAGGAATACATAAATATTTTGTTATTTTAATTGCAATCTTTTTTGTTGTTGTCTTCAACAACTCTGGAGTGAAATATCTGTCTTTTATTTGCTTTGTCTGTTGCCGGGCAGACAGCGTCGCGGCTGTGATTTGACGCTGATGAGAGCGGGCGTCAAAGGTCGCGGGGTCGTAAAACCAGAACGACGACCTGAAAGACGGCGGAACGGTCCGGAGGGGAAGCGGAGGAACGATAATTATCCGTTGTAGTCGCGTTCGGCTCGTTTCCTTTGATCCTTTGTTCATAAATAAATATGATCAGCGGCGCTTCGAGCGGCGCCGGACGTACGCGCTGGTCCCTTTGTGTGTTGGCCAGGAGGCCGCGGCAGCCAATGGGATGAGCTGCTGCCGGTGTTTCCTTCTGACCCACGTCGGCCTGTGTAAGCGCCCTGATTTAATGACGGTGACCTCTTGACCTTTGGCTGGGGCCACGTGTAGTTCAGTGGGTCACTAATCTGTTGCGTAATTCTTTACAGCGACAGTTGTGTGTGAGCGCGGTGGCTGACTGTGCACACACACAGACACGTAAGCACACACATGCAGATACACACACACACGCACACATGCAGATACACACACACAGGCACACACACACATGCAGATACACACACACACACACACGCACACACATGCAGATACACACACACATGTACGCACGCACAATCACACGCACACACTCACACACACACTCACGCACACACACACACTCACACACGCACGCACACGCACACATGCAGATACACACACATGCACACACACACACATGCAGATACACACACACATGTACGCACGCACATTCACACTCACACACACACTCACGCACACACACTCACACGCACACACACACTCACGCACGCACACACACACGTAAACACACTCACACACACATGTAAGCACACACGCATGCATGCACGCACACACACGCACACACACATATGCATACGCGCAAACCCGCACGCACACGCACAGCAAACTCTTTTCTTTCAGCTATGAATCGGGTGAGAATATTAATGTTGGATTTGTTGCTTTTATTCTTCGTGTGAAACAGATTTCCAGTTACTGCAGTGATGAAGTCATTTAGAAAACAACAACAACAACAACTTTGGCTCGGTGTAGCTTTGTGTACAGTTGGGTCTTTCCCTTCAATAAGCGTGGCGCGTACGACACAGACCGTTGTCGGGGTCTCTGGGTCTCATCAGAAGCAGTTTTTAAATTGCGTTTCCCTCTTCAATCCACAATAGCGTGATTTACATTTGACCTTTTGACCTTTGAGCGCAGGATCTCTGTGTTTAGTTAAATATCACCTGAGAGACGACGCCTTCCCGCCTTCATGCATAGTCTGCACCTCTCCGTCCACGGGAGAGGAAAGTCTCACTGGACATGCTCCACTTTCTGCTGCCGGTAACCCAGTAACGGGATTGTCGGAGAAAGCGTGTGTGTATGTGTGGGTGTGGGTGTGGGTGAGAGACAGATCTTCAAACCTCTTTCTAGGTCTTCCGGGACAAGTCTCTTCTTTCCTTTGATGCATTAAGACAGAGCTGACTGTGTGTCAGTGGTCGGCAGGAACGTCTTTCAATCGGGGGGTTGGCGGTTCAATCCCCGCCCTAGTCCATGTGTCCTTGAGCAAGACACTTATCCCTGAGTTGCTCCCCGTAGCTGTGTGTACGGTAGATGAATGTAACATGTAAAGTGTCCTTGAGGACCTTAAAAAGCGCTGTACGAATGAAATGGATGATTATGAAATGCATTATAAAACTGAACGTGAGCGGGAAAAAAAAATCTCTTTGTTGTCACGCGGCCGACATTCTGGATTCTGGACATACTTCTCGTCGGTGTGTACCTGATGATCTTTTAATGTAATCCCTCCCTCCCCTCAGTTTGAAGTTAACAACCGAAATGTGAAATGTCATAAGTCACCGGCTAATAACCCGTGGACGTGTTTGATCCTGTCCACGTGGAGCTGAGAGGGTTTCATGTGGATGAAGCTCATCTGAATACAGGTGAACCCGTTGACCCCTGTGATGTGTCTTGAGTCCATCATAAAGACTCGAGTCGTGCTTATCCTCAGTGTGGTGGTAACACTTCCACCTCCTCTCTCTCTCTGCAGGCCGAGAGCGGCGGCGCTCTCAAAGGCCACGGCGCCGTGGGGAGGCCGGCCCACAACGGCGAGGCGGTCGCCCACAGAGACGGGACGCCGCCCGCCGCCCGCTTCCCCAAACACGAGAAGAGGGACGCGGAGAACAGCCTCCCCCCCGGGCTCCTCCCCCCCGGGCTCCTCCCCCCCGGGTACCCATCCTCCCGGGGTCGGAGCCCGAGCCCAAGCCCAAGTCTGAGTCCGTCCCCGGAGAACGAATTCCTGCTCGGTCACGGGGACTCGGAGAGAGAGAAGGACGACGGCTCGATGACCCCCTGCAAAAAGAGAGGGAGGCGGAAACTGGAGCGCCCGACGAAATGTGAGTTGTAGCTTTGAGTCTTTGTTGACATTTTGTTGCTGTTATTAGTCATTTTGAGTCTCTTTGTTGCAATTTTGTAGCTTGTTCTAGTAGTTTTGAGTCTTAGTTGAAATTTTTGTGCTTTTTTTAGTTGTTTTAAGTCTTTTTGTTGATATGTTGTTGCTTTTTTTGTAGTTTTGTGTCTCTTAGTTGTTTTGTTGCATTTCTTCGTTGCTTGAGTCTTTGTTGACATTTTGTAGTTTTTTTGTATTTATGAGGGAGAAATAATGTCGCTAAATAGAAGACTGACCACTAACCGCACCCACGGAACATATATTAGTTAATCTACGTTTAATTTGAATGGAATAAAATACAAGTTCATTTTCCACAGAAATGGTGGAAAAATATGAAAACACACACACACTGCAACATGCGCTATGCAACATGCACTATGCAACATGCGCTATGCAACATGCACTATGCAATATGCAACATGCACTATGCAACATGCACTATGCAACATGCGCTCTGCAACATGCACTATGCAACATGCAACATGCGCTATGCAACATGTGCCATGCAACATGCACTATGCAACATGCGCTATGCAACATGCACTATGCAACATGCGCTATGCAACATGCGCTATGTAACATGCACTATGCAACATGCGATATGCAACATGCACTATGCAACATGCAATATGCAACATGCACTATGCAACATGCGCTATGCAACATGCACTATGCAACATGCGCTATGCAATATGCAACATGCGCTATGCAACATGCACTATGCAACATGCGCTATGCAACATGCACTATGCAACATGCGCTATGCAACATGCACTATGCAACATGCGCTATGCAACATGCGCTATGCAACATGCACTATGCAACATGCGCTATGCAACATGCACTATGCAACATGCGCTATGCAACATGCACTATGCAACATACAACATGCACTATGCAACATGCGCTATGCAACATGCGCTATGCAACATGCACTATGCAACATGCGCTATGCAACATGCGCTATGCAACATGCGCTATGCAACATGCACTATGCAACATGCGCTATGCAACATGCACTATGCAACATGCGCTATGCAACATGCGCTATGCAACATGCGCTATGCAATATGCAACATGCACTATGCAACATGCGCTATGTAACATGCACTATGCAACATGCGATATGCAACATGCACTATGCAACATGCACTATGCAACATGCGCTATGCAACATGCACTATGCAACATGCGCTATGCAACATGCGCCATGCAACATGCACTATGCAACATGCGCTATGCAATATGCAACATGCGCTATGCAACATGCACTATGCAACATGCGCTATGCAACATGCACTATGCAACATGCACTATGCAACATGCACTATGCAACATGCGCTATGCAACATGCACTATGCAACATGCGCCATGCAACATGCACTATGCAACATGCGCTATGCAACATGCAACATGCGCTATGCAACATGCACTATGCAACATGCGCTATGCAACATGCACTATGCAACATGCACTATGCAACATGCACTATGCAACATGCACTATGCAACATGCACTATGCAACATGCGCTATGCAACATGCGCTATGCAACATGCACTATGCAACATACAACATGCACTATGCAACATGCGCTATGCAACATGCACTATGCAACCTGCGCTATGCAACATGCACTATGCAACATGCAACATGCGCTATGTAACATGCACTATGCAACATGCGCTATGTAACATGCACTATGCAACATGCGATATGCAACATGCACTATGCAACATGCACTATGCAACATGCAATATGCAACATGCGCTATGCAATATGCAACATGCACTATGCAACATGCACTATGCAACATACAACATGCACTATGCACCATGCGCTATGCAACATGCGACATGCAACATGCACTATGCAACATGCGCTATGCAATATGCAACATGCGCTATGCAACATGCACTATGCAACATGCACTATGCAACATGCAATATGCAACATGCGCTATGCAACATGTGCTATGCAACATGCACTATGCAACATACAACATGCACTATGCACCATGCGCTATGCAACATGCGACATGCAACATGCACTATGCAACATGCGCTATGCAACATGCGCTATGCAACATGCACTATGCAACATGCGCTATGCAACATGCGCTATGCAATATGCAACATGCACTATGCAACATGCGCTATGCAACATGCACTATGCAACATGCACCATGCGCTATGCAACATGCGCCATGCAACATGCACTATGCAACATGCGCTATGCAATATGCAACATGCAACATGCGCTATGCAACATGCACTATGCAACATGCGCTATGCAACATGCGCTATGCAACATGCGCTATGCAATATGCAACATGCACTATGCAACATGCGCTATGCAACATGCACTATGCAACATGCACTATGCAACATGCACTATGCAACATGCACAATGCAACATGCGCTATGCAACATGCACTATGCAACATGCACAATGCAACATGCGCTATGCAACATGCACTATGCAACATGCACCATGCGCTATGCAACATGCGACATGCAACATGCACTATGCAACATGCGCTATGCAATATGCAACATGCGCTATGCAACATGCACTATGCAACATGCGCTATGCAACATGCGCTATGCAACATGCGCTATGCAATATGCAACATGCACTATGCAACATGCGCTATGCAACATGCACTATGCAACATGCGCTATGCAACATGCACTATGCAACATGCACAATGCAACATGCGCTATGCAACATGCGCTATGCAACATGCACTATGCAACATGCACTATGCAATATGCAGCATGCACTATGCAACATGCGTTATGCAACATGCACTATGCAACATGCACTATGCAACATACAACATGCACTGTGCAACATGCACTATGCAATATGCAGCATGCACTATGCAACATGCGTTATGCAACATGCAATATGCACTATGCAACATGCGCTATGCAATATGCACTATGCAGCATGCACTATGCAACATGCACTATGCAACATGCACTATGCAACATGCACTATGCTACATACAACATGCACTATGTCAACAAAGAATGGAGAAGCTTTGATAACGACACACATGGGTAGGGGGGGGGGGGTTCACTACGTCTTTACACAGTAAAATAAATGTTTGTACAGAAGAAATATAAAACCTTTTCAAACATGATGCTTGTTGTCGGGGTGTAAAAGAGAGTGTCAGGAGAGAGAGAGAGAAAGGTGCTGGCTGGTAGTTTCTAGTCCAAGATGGACATTGACAATATCACTTCGCTGCCCCTCCACTCTCTGCTTTTAGTCCTCTATCTCTCTCTCTTTTCTCTTTTCTCTCTCTCACCGGCGTGTGACCTTGATGAGGAGCGTGGTCAATAAAGCCAGAGTGGGAGGAGCTACCCGTCTCCCGGGGCAACCAGCCTCCCCGCTGGGTGCTGCCAGGTCTCCATTGTGGCCGTCGAGGGTCAAACCTCGCTAAAGAAGAAGCTACGTTGAGATGCGTAATCGGGAGCGGAGAGAACTTTATACCCATAATGCAAAGGGAGGATGTGGACATAATGTGTGCCTAAACTATTTGCCAGCTTCTAGCTACAGACAGACAGACACACAGACACAAAGACAGACAGACAGACACACAGACAGACAAGTAAATTGGCTTTTAGCAGAACCGTATAAATAGAGATTTATTTCTGGATCACTGCATCGATGGAGCGGAGGAGTTTCTGGACCACTTGGTTTCGTCTTTATTTCGGTCCCTATCCGTTTTAAAAGGTGTCGGGTACCGATACCCTGAGCGTTTGAGTTATCAACTAAAATGTGATGATACTGATTGTTAACTGTAAGTTCAATGTAATCAATCATGCACTACGATGAACACTAGTTGTGTTCATTATCCTCTAAGTGAACTATCTCTAAACACAGTGGCACTCACACATCCACCCTGAGCATGTGACCCAGTTGGTTTGGCCCGTCAGTGACACACACAGGAAGTGTCTTTTACAAGCAACAGGAAGTAAGATGGCCGCACTCACAGTTTCAGTCAAAAAGAAGACGGGATTAAAAAGGTCTGCGGGAGGTGGGGGGGGGGGGGAGGCCAATGTGCAAACTCAGTCCAGAGGATGGACACACACACACACACATTAGCCGTTTGGCGTCAAGTTCGTGAGTGACGAGACGTTGAAACGACATCTCTAGCGGAATCGAAATAATCTGCAGGATTAAGACAATAAAAGGCACACTGTACAGGCTATTGGGCGATGCCTTCAGGGACCAGAGTAGAGCATAAAGTGCCAGGAGGGGGCCCGATACCGAGTCCTTGGTGGGGTAGATCGATAGTCCGCCAAACAGGGTTTCTGTTATCCATCTGGAGGGTACAGGAAGCTGGGGGGGGTGGGGGGGGGGGCTGAGCTCTAGCAATACGAGAGCTGGCAAAGGTACCACGCTCTCTGTGGGCAACACTATCCAGCTCCCCTCACGGACCCAGTGACCTTGGCAGTCGGCACCGCCCCACAGATCTGTTCTATATCGTCACTTGTTAAGGACTAGGAGGGAGGAGGGGAGGTAAGGAGGTAGGGAGGAGCAGGGGAGGAGCAGGGGAGGCGGGGGCTGAGCTACACATGGAACCAACTTGAAGAGGCCGCCAAGAGAGCGCACTATTGTTGGGACTGGTCTGGAGGGCTACTTCACTGATGAGCTGTGCAGAAAACACGCCTTCAAAATAAAAGCTTTTGTCCCGAGCCTCTCGGGCCTGGAGTGTTATGATAGTGTTCGTGCTCCGGCGGATGTGTTGTCGTGTTTACCACAGCTGCTCCAAGGATGCCAGAGTCTCGGGCGCTTGTGCTTAGTTTAACAACGTGAACGTGTTCATTTGAGTTTCTGGGATGACGTTGATTGTTTTTTTTGTTGGCTTCCTTATCTTCTTTTTTTCTTTTCTTTCTGCTGCCTTGCTTTTTATACGTGAATCATGAACGCTGACGTCCCCCCCCGCACCGCTCTGCTAGACACAGGGAAACAATGCTGTTAAGGAATGAATAGCATGCCCCCCCCCCGCACCTCGTTTGTTGTTGGACCCTCCACATCTTAAAACCTCCGCCATAGTTAGTGGGAAATCCCAACTGGAGCTTTTATTGTGTTAAAGATATACATTTTTCTTCAGTGTCCGATTCACCAAATATTTTCGTAGCCCGCTGTTGCTTCTGGTCTTTTTTTTACGACTTCCTCTGAATATAAAAGGCATTTTATTTCCTGTGGAAAGTATTTTTGTCTTTCGAATAATCTGCTGTCAGTATTTAAAGAGTCCTGACAATATGGCAGCTTTTTTGAGGACATATTTAAGGTTATTTAAAGGAGCAGTACTTCAATTTAGGTGAAAGTCCAACAGGAAATTGGTTTTATTGGAGGAAAAGTCTTTAGAAGTGGAAGCGTAATAGAGCCAATCATTGGAGCTGAATAGTGAACGACTTGAGATTGATGCATTTAACTTCTTCTATTTATCTTTTAAATGAAGCTTTAGCGTGTTCTCAATGTTGTTTATTTTCTCGAAAAATGCTATGATAATATATACAAGATGAGAATATACCACATGCTCTGAATTCCTTATACCTACAGTAGCTTTAAAGTGTTGCATTTTGTTAAACTGTACATGCTCAAGGTTTCGTAGTGTAATAGGGGAGAGGGGGAGGGGGGGGGTGATTTAAGGTCAGAAGTGTGACATTTGCCAAAATAAACCTGGCCCGTTTCCCCCGCCCATCATAACCTGGGCAGCCACTACAAACCCTCTGCGCTGTGTCAAGCCCTCGCATGACACGTCGCATCTGGGATTTTAAACTCCTCAGAGTCCCCCCCCCCCTCCCCTCCAGAGTTCCAAGTATCTCTCAGCGGTTTTACCGACGTGACTTTAATTTGAGGTTATAAACATGCCGTGTGTGATATGTTGATAAATGCGAGGCCACTTAACGCGATGTGGCCGCTTCCCACTCCCCATGAATGACTCAGGACGTCCATTGTGTTGCTGTCTTCTCTCTAGATGTGGAGCACAAGGAGGAGGACCGGCGCGATGCAGTCAAGACCGAGGTAAGATTTCCCGCTCAGTCTGTTTTATTTTTTTTCCTTCTGGCTGGTGTAACTCTCGAGGTGTCTTTCACACTTCCAGGACTGTGGCTTTCCTTTTTTTTTAAAGGGCTGAGTCGCCTTCAATGTCACAAACCTCTATGTGTATCGCAGTGCAGCTACAACAGAAGCAAGGTAGCTTTTGGGGGGTTATTTACTAGAAAAAGGACAGTTTTGTTGCAGAGACCCTGGATATAAATGCATCAGTAGGTTGCATGTTTGATGAGGGGAGGTGTGTGTGTGTGTCGTATGCTCGATGAGGGCGTGTGTGTGTTGTCTTTGCATGACTGTATCTGGCCAGGCATCTTGGGAAATACACGTATTTGTTTTCTTTGTCGAGAGTTGATGTCAGTCTCAGATGTGCTGGAGCAGATTATGGTGACATGACAACCGGGAGCAGAAGGAAACATCTAGCCCACATTAATAAATACCGCATAAATCTATTACGGAAAACTTTCTTTCTGTGCATTAAACTTGTCGACACTTACTCTCCCACAAGGAGCTTGTACCGAAAATAAACTGTATCTGCACCATTGATGGACTAGAGATTAGTTATCTACCTCATTGATGGACTAGAGCTTAGTTATTTGCCTCATTGATAGACTAGAGTTTAGCTCTCTACCTCATTGATAGACTAGAGTTTAGCTATCTACCTCATTGATAGACTAGAGTTTAGTTATTTGCCTCATTGATAGACAAGATATTGGCTATCTACCTCATTGATAGACTATATCTGAGTGTTCTACCTCATTGATAGACTAGAGTTTAGCTATTTGCCTCATTGATAGACTAGATATTGGCTATCTACCTCATTGATAGACTATATCTGAGTGTTCTACCTCATTGATCGACTAGATCTGAGGTATTCGTCTCATTGATAGACTATAAGCTTAGTTATCTACCTCATTGGTAGACTATATCTTAGTTATCTAACTCATTGGTAGACTATATCTTATTTATCTACCTCATTGCTAGACTAGAAGCTTATTTGTCTCATGGCTAGACTGGAGTTTAGTTATTTACCTATCTTCAAGGTCCAGAGTAGTTATCTTGCCTTTGGACTTGTGAAAGAAATGGTACCTTACCAGGGACTAGATATGAAATATCAAATACACTTGGGAGCTTGTCAACAATTCAGTCGGTGCTGGTGACCTAAAGACCGTTGCCAGGGAGTTGTGATCCAACACTGTGGCATCACTTCTCGCTGCATGGCCAATCACACACTGACGGCACCAATACGGCAGACCGACATGTGAGCCAACATCTTCGTAGGAATTAGACGACCCCCCAACCGCCAATTACCCCCTCGTTAACCAAGAGTCTGTCTCAGCGGCTCTCGTGACAGACCGAGAGCACAGATCTACTCCAAATCTGGATGATTTTCTTTTTTGAGAGAAGAAGGAAGTAACCTAAAAAACAAGTAGCTAACTTTTTATTTTTATTTTTTATTTTTTTAACAGCTTAAACAGGGAGGTCGAGGCAGGAGGGGAGTTGAAATCGGCCTCCGTCAGAGGCCCATGCCCAGAATAACCTTCCAGGCTGGTGACCCTCATTTCATTAGCAAGAGGACCAGAGAGGAATGGCTGGCCAAGTGGAAGATGGAGGTGAGTACCCCCAGCTCTGTCCCGGCCACCGTAGATTACAAGACCAGGCTAAAGTTAGCGTCAACGGGCCGAGTGTATTTGATGGGTCATTTGATATCTCATGAAGGTACCATTTTTTTCCCCAGACCGCTCTGGCTCAGTTCGCTCCTCCATTTCCTGACTTTGTTCTTAGCCTATTGTATCAGTTCTGGAAACGCCCCTGACCCCTGCTATGGAAATTTGCACCTGCTTTTCTTCTTCCATTTTCTTGCGGGGTCAAATCGTTCCAATTCAACCTTTTCCGCATAGATGTTGCGCAATAACAGGAAGCTAATGGACCTTGACGTCGTTTTTTTGCCAACTTTTTCAATGTCAAGTACTCCTTGAGATATGTCATAGAAATGGAAATGTCTCTGTGACAACTGAGCAGACCTTTTGGACCCTTGGAGATCTGGTGAAGGTGACTACATTACGGACCTTTCTTTTTTGAGGAAACATCCGTGACCTCTGCTATGGAAATTTGCACCAGCTTTTCTTCTTCCAATTTCCAATCGAGACTATTTCTTGCGCGGTCAAATAGTTCCAATTAAAACTTTTGCGCATATATGTTGCGCAATAACAGGAAGTTAATGGACCTTGACGTCGTTTTTGCTGACTTTTTAAACGTCAAGAACTATTTGAGGTATGTCATAGAAATGGAAACGTCTCTGTGACAACTGAGCAGACCTTTTGGACCCTTGGAGATCTGGTGATTTGATGAAAGGCGACTACATTACGGACCTTTCTTTGTCAATAAACTTGTATTATTTACTGCATATGGAACGACGGCAGTGAAACGTTCCTCTTGGTCAGTTATTAGAAGCTCCCAATGCTGCCTGAAGTTCCCCACGTTGGTCATTACTACGTCATGTATACAATATGACTGCTGGTAGTCATGTAATGTAGTGTAACTTCACCCTCCATAGTATCAACATGGGGTCCTTCAATGTCTTCAATGTCTCCGCGGCTCTATTCTGGTGGAGGGCTCAGAGCGGCCGTAAAAATGTCTCCTGGGAGGAAATATGGCCAAATTAGCCGGACGCTGCTCGGCTCCCACAAGTGGAATCCCGTGATATACGAGGCCGAACGGAGGTGGTGGATCTCTTCTTCAACAAGTTGCTCGACATACAAGGTTGAGATTTAAGGGGCATTTGCAGGACGCAAACTCGTATTGTGTGTTTTTTTGGGGGGGTATTTGATCCCATTTCCACAAAGAATGAGTAGTTTTTTTTAAACACGATGCTAACGCTTCATAGCTTGAGTTCAGAGCTTTGCTCCTCCAGCGTGGAGGACGCGCTGGCTGAAAGGGTTACTGCCGTCTTGCACTTCTCTCTCTTTTCCTTCTTTTCATGTGCCTTGTGTTACAGTGGACTTTCCCTCTCTACATTTCCCTCCCCCATTCTTCCCCTGACCCCTCCCCCACCCGTGGAAATTAACTCTGTGCTATGGATATATGAGAGAGTGGAGATGAGGCTTTGCAGCACATTTCCAGCCCCCGTGCTTTTTCTTGAGAGAGAGAGAGAGAGAGAGACAGCCTCTTTGGCTCGCCGCCAACAACTCTGCTCGTCCTCTCTAGCCAACCAGAATTCCTACCGCCAGTCACCTGACCTTAAATTCCCAGACAAAGAAATGTTCATGCTTCTACCCCGAGAAGAAGAAGTGGGGTGAGGGGGTGGGGGTGGGTGAGAGAAAGAGAAAAAACACACACTCCAGCCCCACACTGGATTATGAGGGGTTGCGCGCTGGTGTGTATGGGTATGTGCACTGCATTGTTTGTTTGATAACACGGAGAGATAGCAGCGTGCACGTCGGGCGGGGGGAGGGGGGGATTATATGATGACTTGAGGTATTTTCCATAAGAGCGTCGTCGTGGTTGGCTTAAAGTGAACACCCGTCTCTTTAAAAGAAAGGGAGAGGGAGAAGCAGGCTGCCGCCGGGCTTTGGGGGGGAAAGTGTTGCTCGAGTGGAAAATAAAAAGTTGTTCTCCCCCAGTGGTGAGGGGAAGGAGGGGTCGGAGGGGTGGGGAGATATGTGCTGAAACTATTTCCTGTTTCATGGGCAGCGAATAGACGCGTCAGAAGCGGCATCGGTTTTTATTTTTAGGGCAGATGTATTTACCTTTGAAGTTAATGTCGCCACCATGTTTTCCCCTTGCGTAACATTGAGCTTGGAGGGCGGGGGGGGGGGGGGTTTGTTGTGAAGGCCTTCAAATCTCTCTTTCCTTCCTATCATTGTGTACTTTGCTCCGTGGGACTGCTCGGGGTGGGATATTTGATAACTGGAACATATTGTTAAACGTGACTTCAGAGGAAGAGCCGAGCAGCGACGACTCCACTTGTAAATTCATGATGGGGAGTTTATGTTTATGTATTCAGGGCTGACTGTAATATTCCTAATTATCTCATAAAAGGATGCAACACAATGAGGACCAGATGGCCTATGCCCCCCCCCCCCTTGTGAAATACACTCAGCCTTTTTGCGGGTCTGTGCTAAAATCACGCAAAAGAAACCTTTTCACACAGTATTTACACTTTAAAACGATTACATAACCCCACCCCCTCTGCCTGTTTGCATGAGAGACGCCTGCTGCACTCAAAGGTCAAACTCTTTTGCGTGTCGCTTCAAAAAGATGCGCCGTCACGTCGCGTGAGGAAGTAACGTTCGGCAACGCCGTATTTCATTTCATTTTAAAATTGTTTTTATTTCTTAACGAAAGTAGGCATCAAGTACAACTGACTTTGCATGTGGAGATTTTTAGACGATGCTAATTTTTCGTGACACGCATATTTAGAAGAAGTGTAAAACATAAGATGAACGACACAAACGAGACAGAATGAAAGAACAAATTAAAAGAAAACAATGTCTAACTAGGGAGTGATCTATTCTCTATTGTACATTCATTAACTGATACTCTCACGTGGTTTCTATTCATCTCTAACATTGTCTTGATTTGTTTTTACGCTTCTCGTCTTCGTCTTTTGACCCTTTTTCCTCATAATGTTAACAGCCTTGTAATAAGCATCTTTTATTACCATACACATAACTATATTAGACACAGAGGTATTATCTACACCCCCTAGAGACTAATATCTTTTTTCCTGCCTCCCAGTGCACTCCGTCAACCCTCGAGCCCTCAGGGTACGCACACCCCTCTTGGTCCGATTATCCCTCATTGTGCCCCCGACATGCCTCTACAGCTTTCCACTCCACCCGTAACCAGATCCACACTTACGTCAGTACGGTTACCTCGGTTGAGTTCTCCGTTGTCGTCGTGTATATAACGTAGTGTAGAAGTGTCTCTGCCGTGCTTTATACATCTATAGTGCGTCCGCTGTCATCCATTGTGTTTGCTTTCAGCGCCGACGTGACAGCGGATACAAGCGGTGGTGTTCCAGAGCTGTCAGTGGCGGGGCGGGCGTGTGCAAAAATGATAAAGACATGCATTGTGTCTCAACTGCTACCTCCTTTTTCCTATCCTCCCCCCCAGCCCCCCCCCCACCCCCATTTTAGAGGGGCCTGTGTGTGTCTCGCTGGTGGAACTGCACACACACACACACACACTGGGAGGCGCCCATAGGGGGGCCATTTACAACTGGGAAGGAGTCCAGAGACCAAATATCTGGTTCCTTATGACCACTGTACTCCCCCCCCCCCCCCCCCACACACACACACACTGGCATTTTCGAGTGTTTCTTTCTGATTGGCTGTGAGGAGACGGAACCCTGGAGATCGCCTGACCCCCTAAACACCCCAAAAACGAGCATCACAGTGTCCAGCTTGATTACTGGTGACCGGAGATGAAGAGTAATTTCATAAAACGTCGCTTGGCAGTTCTTCAGCCCATTTCTTCTTCTCACTTGTCGACGTTACAGATCTCTTTCCCCCCAGGCTGTCGGACCCTGACTCCGATGTGCTGGTGCGAGAGCCAAGAAGCCTCACACACACACACACATGGCCCGAGGGTCTTTGAACCCATCCGTCCAGCACTTACAGTCCAGATATTTATAAACCACAAGCCCCTCTCTCGATTGAAGAGCACATGTTTCTACTCTTCAGGGCCCGAAGCCCCGCCTCCTCATGCCGCCTGAGCACCGCCTCCCCCTTAAAGGCCCTTTTGTTTACGAGTCACACACTGAGGAGAGAGAGAGGGAGAGAGGGAGAGAGAGAGAGGGGGGCAGGGGGGAGAGAGCGAGAGAGAACTGAGGACTTGTCTTTTTCCTCCTCTTCCCTACACACCCGGTACATGGACATTTACAGCGTCGTGTGTGTGTGTGTGTGTGAGAGAGAGAACTGAGAACCTGAGAAGGACTCAAGGAAAGTAAGCACAGCTGTGCAGCAGCGCTCACGTGGATCCTATAGTACGACTAACACGTGTCATAGAATGTATTTTAACTCTAAATCTGTCCTTCTGTACACATTACATCTATTGCATCTGTCCATCCTAGGAGAGGGATCCTCCTCTGTTGCTCTCCTGCAGGTTTCTTCCCTTTTTTTCCCCCCTGAAGGGTTATTTGGGAGTTTTTCCTGGTCCGATGTGAGGTTTTGGGGCAGGGATGTCTATGTGTACAGATTGTAAAGCACTCCGAGACAAATTTGTAATTTGTGAAATTGGGCTATACAAATAAACTGAATTGAATTGAATTGTTTGCATATAGGACCTGCAGATATACTGAGTGTGTGTGTGTGTGTGCGTTTTGAAGAAAGAGAGCAGAAGAAAGCTAATGTGTGTGTGTGTGTGTGTTTAAGAGAGTGAGAGAGTGAGAGAGAGACATCAGAATGAGTGCAGCTGTTGGGGATTTACAGTGAGAGGCTTAAGTCCCGGCTGCGTCTCGTCCTCTCGGATGGACCCAGCGGTTCAGTGTCAGGTACCACAAACCCGGTGAGCTCACTGGACACACCATGGAGTTACTGTATATGCCGTGGTGTTGACGAATGGGCATTACAGTCGTAGAGATAAAGCCGTGTTTACAAAAGGCTGTCGGCGCTCCCACAATCGGGATTCATGCTCCCGGGTGTTTTTTGGTAGTGATGCCATTTTATTGAGAGACCTGCAAGGTCTCGATTCAGCCAGCAATGATTACGTTAGCCAGGGTGTAATGGTCACGTTAGCCAGGGAGCAACGGTTACGTTAGCCAGGGAGTAATGGTCACGTTAGCCAGGGAATCATGGTTACGTTAGCCAGGGAATCATGGTTACGTTAGCCAGGGAGTAATGGTCACGTTAGCCAGGGAGTAATGGTCACGCTAGCCAGGGAATCATGGTTACGTTAGCCAGGGAATCATGGTTACGTTAGCCAGGGAGCAACGGTTACGTTAGCCAGGGAATCATGGTTACGTTAGCCAGAGAGCAAAAGTTACGTTAGCTGGACATTGTGGCTGAAATTTTTTATTTTTTATTTTTTTTATGAGGATGTAGTTTTGGTTTTGAGTTTGTTAGCCGTCGTTTCTTTCGGTTCCTTTCAAGAACATGTTTTGATCTCTTTTCAAGAATTTTTTCTTTAATAATTAGAGATAGGATTTTGCCAAACTGCTCTATATATATTTATATATATAATATAAATGGCTAAGCATATAATGAACACCTCAGGTTGTCAGTGCAGGTGCATTTGGGTTTCTGGAATGCCTGCCAACCCCCACACTAGAAGAAATAAGACGACTCAGTCGCTTCTTAGATCAGTCATGAAGAAGTCATGTGAATTCTGTTGAACTGAAAGCACGTTCACATGATATATCCCCTTAATAAATATTTTTGTTAAATATTATAATGAACGCTGCATTTCTGAAGCGCTGTCCTCATCCCCACGGTGACCCGTCTGTGTTTCAGGCAGAACAAAAGTCCAATCTGATGTCGGCGATGAACACGATGAAAGACCCCGAGGAGAACGAAGCGGAGACTCGGATGGAAGACGTCTCGGTGATCAAGCACCCGTCACCTGTGAAGCAGCAGCAGGCGCACGCTCAGTCGCAGCCTCAGCATCAACAGCAATCGCAGTCGTCCCTGCCACAACAACAACCACAACAACAACAACAACAGCAGCATCAGCAGCTTCCGCCTCAGCAGCCGACTGACCCCGCCTCCCCCACCGTGGACACGACCCCGGAGCCTGTCGCCATCGGAGGGGGAGACAAGACGTCCCCCAAGCCGGCAGACACGGAGCCCGAGTACGAGGTGAGAGGATGGAGATTCACACCGATGGTGGACGTCTGTGGGCCGGAGATCCTCACTGGAAAGAGGATTTAATTTTTTTTAAATCAATGCAATAATTTTTCTAGCAAAATAATAACAGAAATTCCATTTCCGGCTTCTTACTTTTGAGATTTTGCCACTTTTTTTTTGTCCAAAGTGATCATGAGAATTAAATGTCTTTGGCAGAAATTTGAGAATTTCAATTATTTAATTGGAATAATTAAAGAATTTTAATTTCTTTAATTAGAATAATTTCCTTTGTTTTATAACTTAATAATTTAATTTAGTAATATCCTCAAGTTGCTCTATATATACTGTTTATAATCTATCTAAAGTTTTGTAAAACTGACAATTAATGCATATCTGTCCATACAAGTAAAGGTATAATGGGTATTTTTAAGGATAGAGACGGATGATTTGGAAAGCACCATGTGGAATATTTGAGAAATCATCCCATATAAGAAAAGAGAAGGGGGTGTTAATCGTCTTTTATTTTTGGGCTGCAGGACGGTCGTGGTTTTGGCATCGGCGAGCTGGTTTGGGGAAAGCTGCGCGGGTTCTCGTGGTGGCCGGGCCGCGTCGTCTCCTGGTGGATGACGAGGCGGAGCCGAGCTGCAGACGGGACCCGGTGGGTCATGTGGTTTGGAGACGGAAAATTCTCCGTGGTGAGTGTCTAGAGCTAGAGTTAATATTGCTGTCAGTTTTTTTGATAACAACAATTTTAGACAGAAAATGTGTAAAAAAGCCGTCAATCTCCAGATTATTATGATATTTCTTCTGCAGGTTTGTGTAGAGAAGCTCATGCCTTTAAGTTCCTTCGATAACGCCTTTCACCAACCGACCTACAACAAGCAGCCCATGTACAAGAAGGCCATCTACGAGGTGCTGCAGGTGAGCAACAAGAGCGCAAGTTTTTTGTATCTAATTAATATATATATATATTTTACATTATTTTTAATTGTTAAAAGAAAGTAAGAAAGTTTCGTGGCCAGAAAATATTTAGGAAAATGACCCCATTTTAAGCAAAGTGCAGCCCGTGTTATCTAAAAGAATTTTGACAATGTCGATGAGGTCAGAACGAGACTTCTGATTAAATTTGTTGCCGCTAATGTCATTGGTTTATTTCCCTTTATGTGGAAGGATCTAATGCATTGTCATCTTTCCTTTAGCCAGAGTCTTTGTGTGCACTATCCAGAAAAAACATAACAATTATATTTAGAGAATGGGCCCCCCACACTTAATGATTTAGCCAACGATTATTCCTGTGAGTATATTGAGCATGAAACGTCATGAATGGGGTTTTATTTGATGTGTTCGCAGGCGGCCAGCAGCCGGGCAGGAAAGGCCTTCGTCTCTCCCCCCGACAGTGACGAGACAAAAAGCTCCAAATCTGTAGAAATGCTGAACAAGCAGATGATCGACTGGGCGAAGACCGGATTCCAACCCGCTGGACCGAAGGCCTTAGAGCCTCCGGAAGGTAACGAGTCACTGTTATGTTATTCAAAGACCTCTTCAATTATAAAAGCTATTAAATCACAGCATGTCATTGAATACCTCACCCTGTAATATTTTACTGTCACTCCAGAGGAGCGTAACCCGTACAAAGAGGTGTACCCTGAGATGTGGGCGGAGCCTGAAGCGGCGGCGTACACGCCTCCTCCTCCGGCCAAGAAGCCTCGCAAGAGCGCAGCGGAGAAACCCAAGGTCAAGGAAATCATTGACGAGAGGACGCGAGGTGAGGAGCCTCGTTTAGGATGTGAAAGAGGAGTCGGGATCTCTATATTTCCTCCTGTGTGGCTGTGGGCTAGTGGGTTAGTGGGTTAGTGGGCTCGTGGGCTAGTGGGTTAGTGGTCGGAGAAATCGTGATTGGACAAGAGGTCCACGCAAGACGATGAAGGCACATGATTCAGTGATAGTATAGACAAGCTTTTGATTAAATCCCTTTCACGGATTTTATGTTATTTCTTTGACTATTCGCGTTATTTCATTCGACTGTGTGTGCACACTGTAATGCTGATGCTTTAGATTAAGTTTACTTACCTATTTACTTTTTGCATATCTCACTTAAAAAGCTCAATACTTTGAAACACTCTATACTTTTGGACATCACTTCTCATATATTGACCAATTATCTACTCAAAGTCAGAACCATTGACTTCTGATTATGAATCCATTCGTCTATTGAGTCAACAAAGCTGTATGTTCCTCCTAATAAAGCTCCTCCTGTAGCCGCGGTGGATTTAAAGCCAGAATGGACACCGAAATATTCACATTTTGTCTTACAATTGCTCCTCGTATAATTCGGGGAACCACAGGGCTCAATGTTGGGTCCTCGTGGTTTCTAATCTACAGGCGTGATCTTACTACGATTGATAAATATACATAATGCAATTCATTAACATCAGAAACCTCAAGATTTCTTTAATTTTCATGTTTTGTAGACTGCAGGGAGTCCACGGATATCATAAAAAAACTGTATTCTACGACGTTTTCCACTGTAAAAGTTTAATAATTTATCACGTCTCGTACTCGTACACAAAAAAAAAGGCATCCGCTGCAACGTTAAAGACCAATTTTCAATCTCAGTTCCCGAGGATGTCCGATCCTTTTTTAAAGGCTTTTAAAATTCTGTAGATAACATATGTAGCATCATTTAATCTGACGTTTATATTAAAAATAACATTATTAAAAAATGATTTGAAAAAATCATTAAATGTAAAAATTATATGAAAAAAACAACAAGAGCTAAGAGAATACTGAAAATATTGAAACAATTTAAAATGTAAACATTTGATAAAAAATATAATAAATTAAAAAATGAAATAAATATCATTTGGAAAAAAAATTAAAATGTAAATTAAAAATAAATAAAAGACAAGAAAGAAAATTACTTTTTCAACAACAACAAAAATACTTTTTTGTATATATCTTTATGTTTTAAATTGCACAGATTGCTGCATGATTTGTAGTTCTATGTGTTTTTTCCTTCTTATCTATTTGGGATAAGTAAAATTAAAAGAACTATAAAGTAAAATTGGAGAGTGAAATGTGTAACTGTTGACTGATGATTTTTTTCTTTTCTTTTTCAGAACGGCTCGTTCAAGAAGTGAGACAAAAGTGCCGCAGCCTAGAGGGTAAGTGTCTTGTCCTCTGTGTGACCTCTAGAGGGGCGGGGGGTCTCTCTAGTGTTAACTACTGATGCACTGAACCTCTCCCTGCAGACATCTGCATCTCCTGTGGAAGTCTGAACGTGAGCCTGGAGCACCCGCTGTTTGCAGGAGGAATGTGCCAGAGCTGTAAGGTGAGCTGCGGCAGAGGTCATTCAAATAAAAGCGGCAGAAAAAGGTGACATTTAAGGTTTTAAATGAGTCCTTTTTGTTGTGTTTTTCTCTCAGAACTGCTTCCTCGAATGCGGTTACCAATACGACGACGACGGGTACCAGTCGTACTGCACCATCTGCTGCGGGGGCCGAGAGGTGCTCATGTGCGGGAACAACAACTGCTGTCGGTAAGATCGGGGAACGGAGGGGTGGAGAGGAGAGAGAGAGAGTCTGCAAGTGTCAGAGCGGCGGGGTCGATATGTGGAGGATAGAGTCAAAATGGGAGATAGAAACAGACTAATTAAAAGAAGACGACAACAAAAATTAGTGGATGGTAAATAAAATGATTGACACGTGGCAGCAAGTAGAGCTCAACATAATTTCAGTTATTGGAGTAGACGCTATCACAACTTTGATTAAATAAATACAAAATGAGTCGCACACACAGAAGTGAGAGACCCGGTCCACCATGACATGAATAAAGAAAGTTGATTTATTTTAATCTAGGACCAACAAAAGGCTGTCTTGAGAGGAGGCGCCTGTATCTCAATCTGTCATATTTTAAACATATATATTCACTGTAATAACTGAAAAAAACTTAGATGCTCAACAATGTTTTTATTTGGAAATATTTCCAGAAATATTTTTATTTCTTTACCCTGAAGAATAGTTTTTCTAATAAATACTGTACATACAGCATCTTCACGGAGTTTGTTTGTCACAAATAAAATAGAAATTATTTTTTAAACAGATTTTTTGCTGTCAATCACTTATTATACACTCTCCTTATAAGGATAAACTGTCAAATAAGTCTATTAAAAGACACAAAAACAAACAATGTGACGTTTTTAATGTCCCGTCTGTGGAACTCAGGCTCCAGCCCTTCTGATAACTTAATAATTTAATAAAAAAGTAGAAAACTTAGTGCATACATACACACGAGTGTATTAATTTAAGTAAGTGTGAACTGTGTGTGTGTGTGTGTGTGTGTGTGTGCAGGTGTTTCTGCGTAGAGTGTGTGGACCTCCTTGTGGGTCCGGGCGCCGCCCACCTGGCCATCAACGAGGACCCGTGGAACTGCTTCATGTGCGGCCAGACGGACGTGTTCGGCCTCCTGCGGCGCCGCCCGGACTGGCCCAACCGGCTGCAGCACTTCTTCGCCAACAACCACGACCAGGACTTTGTGAGTGATGGACCCTTTTTTAAGGCCTTTAAATCCCAATTAACTGGCCTCCGACTGAGGAGTCGTGGATCCTGTCTCCTCATCCTCCCTCTCCCTCTCTCTCTCTCTCTCTCTCTCTCTCTCTCTCTCTCTCTCTCAACTTCAGGATGCACCAAAGCTTTACCCCCCGGTCATGGTGGAGAAGAGGAACGCCATTCGTGTTCTGTCGCTATTTGACGGCATAGCAACAGGTGAGATCCATTTATCTCTATTAATGCATCATTTTCATAGTCATGTTTCCATTTATCTCTATTAAATGGAGTAATGTTTCCATTAAACTCTATTAAATATAGTAATGTTTCTATTTATCTCTATTAAATATAGTAATGTTTCCATTTAACTCTTTTAAATATAGTAATCTTTCTATTTATCTCTACCAAATATAGTAATCTTTCTATTTATCTCTATTAAATATAGTAATGTTTCTATTCATCTCTATTAAATATAGTCATGTTTCCATTTATCTCTGTTCATTTTCAGTACTACTCAGCGTATGATTTGTTTATGAATCAGAGAGATGCTCCAGAGCTACACATCTTCTTTATAACGCACTGTTCATTGGCGTCCTCGTCTTTCTACATTCCGTCTGACCTATTTGACCTCTTGACCTCTCGACCTCTTTGACCTCTTGACCTCTCGGCCTGTGCAGGGCTGCTGGTGCTGAAGGAACTGGGCATCCGGGTGGATCGCTACATCGCTTCCGAAGTGTGCGAGGACTCCATCACGGTGGGCATTGTGCGGCATCAGGGGCGCATCATGTACGTCGGAGACGTGAGGAACGTCACGCGCAAGCACGTGAGTACGATTTTATATACACTACCGTTCAAAAGTTTGGGGTCACTTAGAAATGTCTTTATTTTTCAAAGAAAAGCACTGTTTTTTCAATAAAGATAACATTAATCAAAAATACACTCTATACATTGTTAATGTGGTAAATGACTATTCTAGGTGGAAACGTCTGGTTTCTAATGAAATATCTCCATAGGTGTATAGAGGCCCATTTCATCAACGATCACTCCAGTGTTCTAATGGTACATTGTGTTTGATAATCGCCTTAGAAGACTAATGTCTGATTAGAAAACCCTTGTGCAATTATGTTAGCACAGCTGAAAACAGTTATGCTGGTGATATAAGCTATACAACTGGCCTTCCTTTGAGCTTGAAGTTTGAAGAACAAAATTAATACTTCAAATATTAATCATTATTTCTAACCTTGTCAATGTCTTGACTATATTTTCTATTCAATTTTCAATTCATTTGATAAATAAAAGTGAGTTTTCATGGAAGACACAAAATTGTCTGGATGACCCCAAACTTTTGAACGGTAGTGTACATATATATACAAATATTTATAAATATTTATTTTTGCTCAGGGTAGTGACGTATGCTTATCTTTTTTTAAGTTGTACCATGCTTTTTAAATTCATGCAACTGCACCGACCGCTCATAACAACTTCAATATTTAATTAAAAAGAGACGTGGATGCAACACTTGTGAGATCCAGCTATTTTAATTCATAATATATATTTATTGTGTCGCTCCACCGCAGCAAAGGCCGACCAAGTATCGGGCGCCAGTAAAAACTTCTATGAGGAATGAATTTAATATATAATATATAAATAAATGTAAAGTCTGTTCCTGAACATGACTGATATACAGGTCACTTACATCACATTACGTTGTTCCTGGACCATATTTACTACAACAATGATGCCTTTAATAGAGTTAAATAAAAAAACAGTGCTATGAAAATGATGAAAAAGAGAAAACAATAACATATTGCTCCATTAAGACAATAAAGGACATTATATACATTATGAGTAGAACTAAATTTACAAATGTGTTGCAGCACATGACTATCTCTACTATCTTTATCTCTATTTCTTGACCCTGGGTCCATGCAGATACAGGAGTGGGGGCCCTTTGACCTTGTCATCGGTGGCAGCCCATGCAACGACCTCTCCATCGTCAACCCGGCCAGGAAAGGCCTTTTCGGTACGTGCATTGCTCACCGGATCGATTGATTACCTGAAGAGGCCAATCACAAAAATGTGTGTCCATGTGTGTGTGTGTGTGTGTCCCAGAGGGCACCGGTCGCCTGTTCTTTGAGTTCTACAGGCTGCTGCACGAGGCCCGGCCCAAGGAGGGCGAAAACCGTCCGTTCTTCTGGCTCTTTGAGAACGTGGTGGCGATGGGCGTCAGCGACAAGAGGGACATATCTCGCTTTTTAGAGGTCAGCCTCCCTCTATCCTCCGGGTCATAAACCGGTCACACCTTTTGGAGACTCAGTCTGACTGACTCGTTGGCGTGTGAGCGCCCTCTGGTGGCACGAGTATGGACTCTCTCTGTGTTGTGTTTAAAACCCCTTTTAAATGGCGGGACGACCGCACACTAACATTGATTTTTGGAACCCGATGCCAGTAATGCTGAGCTATTGAATAATGACTCTACTGTAATCTGGGTTCCTGGTGTCAGGTCTCTTTTCTGCTTTATTTGGGTTCCAGTGCAACCCGGTGATGATCGATGCCAAGGAAGTGTCCGCCGCCCACCGCGCCCGCTACTTCTGGGGGAACCTCCCTGGCATGAACAGGTCGGTGCAGCTGCCTGTTACCTACATGTGGGGGGAAAATATATATATATATATATATATATACCTTTTTGATAAAGGGGACTAAATTAACAAAGCGTGAGCTTTTAACAATTACCCTAATTAAGATAGTGACTACTCCATTTATATATATATATTTATATAAACTAGAAGATGTTTTTTTAAGACTGCAGAATTAGGATGTGAAACTGGCCAGGCTGCAGACTTTAAATGAAGAGGATGTGTTCAGATGTTGAAAGTAGTTATGAAAGTAAAGCGTCGTCCTGGAGGTTTCTGAAACGTGATTTTAGTGGAGAAATGTTAATGTGAATGTGTTAACGGCAGGAAATGAACAACGCGTTTGGAATCAAGGTCACAGATGTACAGGACTGTCTCAGAAAATTAGAATATTGTGATAAAGTTCTTTATTTTCTGTAATGCAATTAAAAAAACAAAAATGTCATGCATTCTGGATTCATTACAAATCAACTGAAATATTGCAAGCCTTTTATTCTTTTAATATTTAATAATTTTTTAATTGCATTACAGAAAATAAAGAACTTTATCACAATATTCTAATTTTCTGAGACAGTCCTGTATATCGAGGATTTGATCCGCAAAAATAATATATTTTAACACCCAAATTATCTATTTTAGCACAAAAATAATATATTTTAACACAAAGATAATATATTTTGACACAAAAATAATATATTCTATCACAAAAATAATATATTTTAACAAATAATAATATATTTTAGCACAGAAATAATATATTTTAGCACAAAAATGATATGTTTTAACAAAATATAATATATTTTTTTAAAAACAAACGTATTTTAACACTAAAATAACGTATTTTAACACTAAAATAATGTATTTCAACACAACGGTCGTTTAGATTTCGACAGAGAAATTCAATATTTTCATACACACCTTTCGCTTGATCCGGCCCATTTGCTCCCACGGGGGCTCCGGAGCCTGGGCGGGTGCTGTGACCTCACGAGGCCCACAGGGGGAGACACAGCAAGAAAACAGACCAGACGAAGTGGAAAGAGGAAGAAGAAACATTTGTATTTCTTTGAGTGGCAGAATACCAGCACTTTTAAGGACCATTGCATCAACGCTGCCGGTTCCAGCGTTACCCTTCAGGACAACACAGGTCAATGCTCCTCATCTCAACCGTGGCCCCTGTTCTTTGTCCTTTGCAGGCCCCTGAGTGCCATGTACAACGACAGGTTGGACCTGCAGGACTGTCTCGAACACGGCAGAACAGCGAAGGTATTCGTGTAATATTGCACGACTGATCTTAACGTTGCATTTATTCGGTGCATTCAAAAGTCTGAATGTATATAATTGAATATAGTTCGGCAAGGTGAGGACCATCACCACCAGGTCCAACTCCATCAAGCAGGGCAAGGACCAGCACTTCCCTGTGTACATGAACGAGAAGGAGGACATCTTGTGGTGCACCGAGATGGAGAGGTACGTGAGGGAAAGAAGAAAAAAAACGTCACACTAAACTAAACGTCATCAAAATCTTAAAAATTACCTTTCTCCTGTCTCCTTATTTATTTATTTATTTTCCGGGTCCTCTGCCAGGATCTTCGGCTTCCCGGTCCACTACACGGACGTGTCCAACATGAGCCGGCTGGCCAGGCAGCGGCTGCTCGGCCGGTCGTGGAGCGTCCCGGTGATCCGACACCTGTTTGCGCCGCTCAAGGAATACTTTGCCTGCACTTGAGCGACAGGGGGGGGGGGGGGGAGAAAAACGACGCTCGGAAATTTTTTTTAGGAAAAACCACAATTTAGAGCCTCGATCCTTTGAATTGTACCCCTCCCCCGCCCCCGCCAGCGGAAACCATCGGCGTAGATTTCACATGATTTCCCATGTTTGAATTGTAATTCTTTTCTATTTAATTTTTCTATTTGTCATTTTTACCTTTTTAGCAGTGTTATCAAGTGATGTTTTTTTTCTTTTCTTCGTGCAAGCTATACTTGAGGACCGAGTGCTTTCTTCTCGTGACACGGGGGGATGGGGGGGGTTCCGCCGTGTGACGTCGAGATTCACTACCTGCAGAGCGGCGGCCATGCTTCCTGCAGGTGTGGAAAAGGGGCGGGGCTAATTCCCCTCAGTGTCAAGAGAGCTGCGTCTCTTTAAGAATTCCCAAAACACACCAGATCCCATAATATACCTCTTTGTTTACAGTTTCTACACAACAACTGAAGGTGATAACGGTACTACTGTAATATGGTTACAACGCCATGGTGCTTCGAAGGTGACGAGAAACATCGTGCGCCCGTGTGGAGACTTTAGACTCTTTTTTTAAAACCTGAAAAAACTACAAATGTGGGCTTGACGTTGAGAAAGAAAAACAAAAGTATGTTCCGGGTTGCAGAAATAGAGCGTTTTGCTCTTTTTCTGTGCATTGCGCAGCTTACTGGTGCTCGTTTAATATCTCTCAGGCTCAGCACAAAACAAATCTGCACAAAACTACAGCCACATGGGCGATGATGTTTCCCGCTCATTCAAAACTTAAGATCAACGTCTGTGAAGCTATTTTTTTTGTTTTGTTATTGTCGACGTTTCATCCCGATGATATGATGATATTTACTGTACACAAGTCGGTGTGGTCGCCGGAGGGAGGGGAGGGCGACCGGGCCGGGTAACTTCAACACCTCGTCAACTTCCACCTCATCTAAAACTGTCGGGTGCAAATCCTCAACAATATGGTGCGGCTTCACAAAGTTCTTCTACCTTTTCTTTTTTTATAGCAACTTTGTGCTGTTTTATCAACATTACAAAGCACTTTCAAAAAAGAAAATTATATATATATATATATATATATATATATATATATGTATATTCTCTTTTTTTAAATTATTGATATTTTAAAAAAAAATTTGGTTCTTGTGAATTGTTTTTTATTTTAATTTAAATTTGTTCATGATGTGAACTGATCTACACTTGTGTAATACTTGTTGTATCCAGTAGGGCTGTGCCAATAGAAGTCAAAGAATGGATTTTGATATGTGAAACCCATGTTATTTGATCCCTTTTTTCCCTTCCTCCCATCATCATTCATACTGTCCGCTGTTACCGAGGCAGTGTGAGACCTCTCCACATTCAAAGATTGTCTATATACTTTAAGATCTCAAATGTAAGAACAGAGTTTAGGGCTCTACGTCGTCATGTTGACACGTTTTTTAAGTGCCGATCCAAATTTGGATTCACTAATTTAAAAAATATCTTGATTGTAACCTAAACAAATACTTTTAAAGAGTAAAAAAAGGTTAAAAGCGACAGATGTTATCGCTTGTCTATATCGTATTTAAGATTCTAAATTTGGGAAAATTAAATTTCTTAATGTAATTAATTTCTTAAGTGACCTTATCGCCATAATGTCTGTCCACGCACACCGATGTCATCCCCCTCCCCCCCACACCCCCTCCTCCTATAATACTTATATCACACTTAACATCACCTTGTGTTTGTACATAAAGTTTTTTCCGGTTGCTGTTTTCAATTAGTTTTTTTATCTTTCTTTTTTTTTAACAAATATAATTCTTTGCTAATATATATCATCGAATTAGGGGGAAAATATTTAGGTTTTCAAAATAATTTTATTTTTTTAGACCAAGTGACAAATTTGATTAAAACTTGCTTTTCTGAGCATTAGATGTCGGGGGAAGACTTCAAGTCGACTACTTTATCGTACTGATTGGTTTTAATGTCATGTGATCTTAATGGTGGCCTGGACAGCTTTAAGATGAACTTCACTGCACAGCCCTACACGCTGGTGTTCCTTCTGTTTCCTTTTGTAAGACTTTCACAAAAAAAGATTGTCGGTATTTTCTGATGGTGCTAAAACTTTTTTTTAATTATTCGAACGAGAAAAATATATTTGATTGAAAGAGAAATAATGTCTCGACGACCACGACTGTTTTTAAGTTCCTGAGAACTATTATTTCACTCGTATAAAATATATTAACAAAGGCGGTTTTTTTCTAAACTTTGTACTTGAAAAAAAAAAAAGGATAACAAATAATGAAAAGGATTTCCTTATATATATAAATATATATATTGTTTTAGACTAGAGATTGCTGTAGTTGGTGCTTTGTGTGAGGAAAAAAGACAAAAAATTTACTTTTACTGTAGCATAACGCTTGATACGCATCGCTTTCCTAATCCTAGATTCCATGCCGTAATATTCTCCATGTCTGTGTCTTCGAAATGTCGTTTTTGAACTTTTTTTCTATATCAGAAAATAACCTTTTGAGTTTCTCTGTTCGATATAATTCTATATGTTCGGTGATACCGTGTGACTTTTTTTTATGTCATAACTGTTTTATGGCCAATACGCTTTTTTCCCCTCAAGACCAGTTCGTACACAGCAGATGTAGCAGTCATTCTCCACGTTGACCTTTGACCCCCCCTCCTCCCTCCCCCTCCACCCCTCGCATTCTTCAGTGTCCAGAGAGAAGATAGAGTATGTACTTGTGCTGGAGAACACTTGAATAAATGTATTGTTTTTGTGCAAAAAGGTCTGTCACCTCCTGTACTTTTTTTTGGGTATTCTTTTTAAAAAAATCATATTTAATAAATTGTACCTGATCTTTTTAAACCGAAAGCTCCTGAAAATGTGGGTTTCCATGTATCTCAAATATTTGCTCTGTCGTATTTGAATATTCATTATTAAACGTTCCACAATCCAAATAGCACATTTGTAAAACTCGGTCACGTCAAGCCAGTGAGAGAATAAAAAAAATAATAAAAACATTTTTACAAATATTTTAAAATAATTTAAAAAAAGTATATATAGTTTTTAAAATTATAATTTCTTTTACAAATATTTTACAAATACATATATGTTTTATTATTATTTTTTTATAAATAGTTAAACATTTTACAAATATGTATTTAATATTTTACAAATATTTATTTAATATTTTACAAATATTTTTAGATATATATTTTACAAATATATATATATATTTTTAAATATTTTACAAATATTTTACAAATATAAATAGGCCCCCCGTAAAACATTTGTAGACAAATCAAACAAAATGTGTGTCAAAATTTCAATAACAGGTGTATTACTTTTTTATTTAAGGTGAACTTAGTTTAGTATAAATTAGCCTCCATGTCTCTAAGAGGCCTAGTAACATGAAGAATGTCTCTTTTCTACACGAATATGACATAATGGTGCATAATATTATTATTATCTATTAGTCATACTTACGAGCAATTTTATTGTTAATATTATACATTAAAGTCAAAATTATTGGGAGAAAACCACTTGATAGTGAAATACTTTTCTTAAGTGACAACAATGGGCAACATATGATGGATGTTGGACTATTCCAACCACAATGAATACTAATCTCTGTGGCTAGTGATACTCAGTTGCAGTTGCCCGTGTCCTCCAGGAGGGGGGGTGATGCTCAGTGGCTTCCTGACCCCCCCAAGGGTCTTCAGCTTCAGGGCTTTAAATAAATAAGGGTGTTGCCCTGCAGCTCCTTTCTGATCAGACTTTTTTCATTTTGGCTTCTATAATCGTTACAGATAAAACCTTTAAGAAGTGTAAAATATGAATATATGCAGGTCACATGGACATTCAGGTCCTTAATGAGAAGAAAAGATGATAACATCTATTAAGCGGCCTCGCACTCGCCCCCCCCCCTTCTTGTGATAGTGGTACAGCCCCACAGTTCGACAGAGCCGTCGCTGATTGGACGGCGTGACGCTCCAATCAGCGACGGCTACACGCGGCACCAAGTTAACCACAGTGCGAGAGAATAGGGCTCGGAAGCTAGCGATTGATGCTACAAAATAAAAGCAAAGAAACGCGTCTTCTTGAGAGAGAGTTACAGATTATGCCAGTGGATTGCTCTTATTATTCGATAAACGATAAAGAACATTTGAACAAAATCCAGCCGCTGTCACGTGTATTTGATGAGCCGATATAAAACCTGAACATATTTGTGGAGAGCAGCCATTATACATTTCTACATTGTTGTTGTTGTTGTTGTTGTGTATTGTATAAAGTCAATCAATGCAATACAATACAATACAATATTATTCTATATAATATACAAAACAGAAATACTGAAAAGGTAAAGGTAGAAGCAAAACATGCTTATACACTACCGTTCAAAAGTTTGGGATCACTTAGAAATGTCCTTATTTTTCAAAGAAAAGCATTGTTTTTTTCAATGAAGATAACATTAAATCAATCAGAAATACACTCTATACATTGTTAATGTGGTAAATGACTATTCTAGGTGGAAACGTCTGGTTTCTAATGAAATATCTCCATAGGTGTATAGAGGCCCATTTCCATCAACGATCACTCCAGTGTTCTAATGGTACATTGTGTTTGCTGATCACCTTAGAAGACTAATGGATGATTAGAAAACCCTTGAAAACCCTTGTGCAATTATGTTAGCACAGCTGTAAACTGTTTTGCTGATGAGAGAAGCTATAAAACTGGCCTTCCTTTGAGCTAGTTGATTATCTGGAGCATCACATTTGTGGGTTCGATAAGATTCTCAAAATGGCCAGAAAAAAAGAACTTTCATGTGAAACTCGCCAGTCTATTCTTGTTCTTAGAAATGAAGGCTATTCCATGCGAGAAATTGCAAAGAAACTGAAAATTTCCTACAGCGGTGTGTGAAACGTACTTCAGAGAACAGCACAAACGGGCTCTAACCAAAGCAGAAAGAGAAGTGGGAGGCCCGGTGCACAACTCAGCAAGAAGACAAGTACATTAGAGTCTCTAGTTTGAGAAATAGACGCCTCACAGGTCCTCAACTGGCAGCTTCTTTAAATGGTACCCGCAAAACGCCAGTGTCAACGTCGACAGTGAAGAGGCGACTCCGGGATGCTGGCCTTCTAGGCAGAGTGGCAAAGAAAAAGCCATATCTGAGACTGGCCAATAAAAAGAAAAGATTGTTATGGGCAAAAGAACACAGGCATTGGACAGAGGAAGATTGGAAAAAGGTGTTATGGACAGATGAATCCAAGTTTGAGGTGTTTGGATCACACAGAAGAACATTTGTGAGATGCAGAACAGGTGAAAAGATGCTGGAAGAGTGCCTGACACCATCTGTCAAGCATGGTGGAGGTGATGTGATGGTCTGGGGCTGCTTTGGTGCTGGTAAAGTGGGAGATTTGTACCAGGTAAAAGGGATTTTAAATAAGGAAGGCTATCACTCCATTTTGCAACGCCATGCCATACCCTGTGGGCAGCGATTGATTGGAGCCAATTTCCTCCTCCAACAGGACAATGACCCAAAGCACACCTCCACATTGTGCAAGAACTATTGAGGGAAGAAGCAGGCAGCTGGTATGCTGTCTGTAATGGAGTGGCCAGCACAGTCACCAGATCTCAACCCCATTGAGCTGTTGTGGGAGCAGCTTGACCGTATGGTCCGCAAGAAGTGCCCATCAAGCCAATCCAACTTGTGGCAGGTGCTTCAGGAAGCGTGGGGTGAAATTTCAACAGATTACCTCAACAAATTAACAGCTAGAATGCCAAAGGTCTGCAATGCTGTAATTGCTGCAAAAGGAGCATTCTTCGACGAAAGCAAAGTTTGAAGAAAAAAATTAATACTTCAAATACAAATCATTATTTCTAACCTTGTCAATGTCTTGACTATATTTTCTATACATTTTGCAACTCATTTGATAAATACAAGTGTGAGTTTTCATGGAAAACACGAAATTGTCTGGGTGATCCCAAACTTTTGAACGGTAGTGTATATATTCCTATCCTAAATTATTATAATAGTTTTTCCCAATCTAATATTTACAGTTTAGATATTGTGCACAAATCTATACGAGACTGGTAGCAATGAGGACATTTCTTCTAATTTCGTGAAACAGGTGGGGGGGAAAAACAATTTGGATTTTATTTTGAAAGCCACAACCGGAAGTCTTATCTTTACTGTATTTGCTAACTTGATGGGGGATGATGATTATGATTATGCTGCTTCTGGTCCCGTACCGGCCAGGAAAGACCATCCATCTGGTGTGTGCGTGAGCGAATGTGTGCGTGTGTGTGTGTGAGAGTGTGTGCGTGAGTGTATCTTCTTTTGGGAAGTGCCATCCACGCGTTGTGTTGCATTCTGTCCCTGAGATCCAAAAGACCCGCGAGGAGCCGCAGCAGCAGCAGCAGGGGCCCTACAGGAGGTATGTGGACCACATCTATGGAGTTTAGACTCGGACTAGTGGGGGAAGAAATCCTCTCCTGGAGCTGGGGAGATTTTGTTTCCATGCCCACCCCCCACCCACCCCACCCCCACCCTCCTCCTCCTCCTCCTCCTCCTCCAGGCTGCACGTCTGGGTGTCTGCCCTGCTCGTGCATGCCACCCTCACAGCATCCATGTGCAAACCTTTTGAGCCGGGCAGCACGGCTGTACGGTGCCATTCTACACCTCCGGTCGTGGAGGAGGGGACGGGGGGGGGGGATGGAGGGGACCGATGGGCCGGAGGGGCCGGGGCCGAGCAGCCCATCATCACCGCCAGGGGGGGGGGGGGGGGACCGGTTTCTTTGTGTCAAGAGTCATCATTCACACCGAGGGCACACTTCTTTTTTTTCCTTCTTTTTTTGCACTGAAATTACACGACGAGCCTGCATACGATATTATATATTTATATATATTAAATGACGCATTGCGTGGATTTTTAAATTAATTCATTTAAGTCAAAGACATTTGGGCCTGTGTGTGTGTGTGTGTGTGTGTTTGTGTAGGCCTACTCCAAAGTGGAAAATATAAAAAATACGCCGTGCATAGCTGCATATATTTAATCATACATCTTTTTTTGGTGGGGGGGGGTCCACTTAATATTTGTGCAAGTCACAAGCTCACCTGTTTATTATTGACACACCGGCGTGCGTGATGGAGCAATAACGAGGCCCTGTACATATTAATAATAATAACTTTATTATTATTATTATGTAGCCTGAAGCTGTTGTCGACCAGCAGGATGTGTGAGGGCTGCATGCAGTAAAGTTGCCGCACCCTCATACGCACGCAGCATGCACGCAAGCACGCAGGATGGGCACACACACACACACTTGTACGCACGCACACACACGAGGGAAGGGAGGTGGCAGATCCTGGAGATGGATTATTTGTTCTTGTTGCATATAGATAATAATCTCAGATGATCAATGATTACAACCACATCATGTGGAGGAGATTCAGTGTCTTTACTTTCCCTGTCTTTTGGGGTTAGAGTGGAACCCAGTAGAGTAGGGCCACCTGAGCCAGAACTGTGGGACTACTGACCCAGACTAGACACATACTGTATATATTTTCTTCTAATTTCTCCATATTTACTTATTCATTCAATTCCCCCAAATGTAATCCATCAACATGAAGTGTAAGAGCTGTTTCTGGACTGTGAATCCAATAATTTTTAGACCACAAAATATTGTATATATCTGAAATTTGCAGGAATAATATCAAAGACATGGCCTGATTGTTTCATTCAAAGTGTGGTTTTACCATTTTTTAAAGTCTGAGAGGTAAAAGTATAGTTTAGGTAAAAAGACAGCAGCACGGAAAAAGTTCAGTCGTAAAATATGTCTCTTATAGTTTCCCATGTGGTGACCTCTTGGATTCATCTTGCAACTCCTTTTGAGATCACATGGTCTCCATGTTGGGAGACTAGACCTATTTCCCCCAAAAAAGTAAAGGGAAAAACTTATTTCTTCAGTTTTATGCTGCTTTTCAAAATAATGGTCTTATTGACCCACGTCTGCCTTTTCATGTGCTCCACAAGCCTCTGAGCTTCTCTCCCTCCACACGTCACCATGCACCGAGGCGTCAGCTCTCAGACCGTGACTGACACAGTCAGGCAGCTGATATCAGTCACAGCCTGACAGACTGAACCCAGGGCAGCATCACTGGAGCGTTTATCTGCGAGACTCAGGATGAGGTACTGGAAGAAGGAACAATGACTATAACTGTCATTTTTGTGTGTGTTTAGTAGTTTTAGATGTAGTCTGTGTGTGTTTTACTAGTTTTTCGAGTCAGTGTGTGTTTTAGTATAGTTTTAGATGTAGTCAGTGTGTGTTTTATTAGTTTTAGATGTGGTGAGTGTGTGTTTTAATAGTTTTTGATGTAGTCAGTGTGTGTTTTATTAGTTTTAGATGTGGTGAGTGTGTGTTTTACTAGTTTTTCTAGTCAGTGTGTGTTTTAGTAGTTTTAGATGTAGTCAGTGTGTGTTTTTAATAGTTTAAGATGTAGTCAGTGTGTGTTTACTAGTTTAAGATGGAGTCAGTGTAGTTTTTGATGTAGTCAGTGTACTACAGTTTTAGCAACTCCTCCTAAATACCAGATAAAAACATGGTTAAACTCCATCTTTTCCTCTCTCTCTCTCTCTCTCTCTCTCTCTCTCTCTCTCTCTCACTCTCTCTCCCTCACAGAGCTACAGCCATGTCTTCCAGCCCAGCGACGGCGCGCATCCTGATCAAGGGCGGCAAGGTGGTGAACGACGACTGCACCCAGGAGGCCGACGTCTACATCGAGAACGGCGTCATCCAGCAGGTGGGCAAGGAGCTGATGATCCCGGGCGGGGCCAAGGTCATCGACGCCACGGGGAAACTGGTCCTCCCCGGGGGCATCGACACCAGCGTCCACCTGGAGGAGAGCTTCATGAACGCCACCGCGGCGGACGACTTCTACAGCGGCACCAAGGTAACGGAAAGAAAGAAGAGGAGTAGGAAGAGGAGGAGGAGGAAGAGGAGGAGGATGGTTTGGATTTGGAAGTAGGGCAACTTGCTTTGTCCTGATTAACGTGGGTTTTTCAGTGGAAGAACTTTAAGAGTCAGGTGTTCTTCTAGTTTTTGGACTAAATTCAGCTTGACTCCCTTGAGTGCCCCCCCCCCCCCCCCCACACACACACACACACTCACACACACGTTTAGGATTGCTTATGATCAAAAATATATTAGATGGAGATCAATGGAAATTCATTTTAAAGCCATAAATGTCAGTGAAGTGTCTTCAGTTTGTTTATTGATGAGATGAGACAGCTCTCGTGATATGAGAATATAAAGATATAAGTACAAATTTGAACATTAACACTGCAAACTGCAATAGTAAGATAATATTAAATATACAGCATTAAAGCAGCTAGAATACAAACATACTTTGCATGTCCGTACAGCCGATCCTGGAGGCGGATTCCTAATAGTTAGTGCATTAATATGTTGGTAAATGAACAGAAGGTTGATTGTTTTTATAATTTTTTTGCGAAAAAGCAAAAAATAGCAAAAGATTCTCAGGTTTTTAGATCTTGATCTTTTGGGTTTTGGGCAAACTGAGATCCATAAACACAGATGTCACAAAGTCTGTCGCCAGGACAACAATCGCTAGATTCACAGATATAAAACTGAACTTGGTAGTTTTATTTATTTTTATTGTTTTGAATCAAGTTTGTTGCAGCAACATCTCACGCGGATGATTAGCCAGAGAACGAGTGATGAGGTCATCATGGTGGCCGGTGATGAGGTCATCATGGATGATGAGAGAGTTTCATTTGTTTCAGTGGCTGGACGCTGGTGACAGACACCATTCTCCTCATTCCTCGCCTCCTCCCTCCTCCCTCTTCCCTCCCTTCCTCCTCCCTCCCTCCTTTTCTCCTTCCTCCTTTCTTCCTCCCTCTCTCCCTCCTCCCTCCGTCATCATCCCTTCCCTCCTTCCTCCCTTCTTCCTAACTCCTTTCTCCATCCTTCCTCTCTCCTCCTCCTCCTCCTCCTCCTCCCTTCCTCTCTCCTCCCTCCTCCCCCCTCCTCCCTCCCTCCCTTCCTTCGGCATTTCTTTCTACCTCCCTCTCCCTCCTCCCTCCCTCTCTCTCCTAACCCCCTCCTCCCTCCCTCCCTCCTAGCCCCTTCCTCCCTCCATTCCTTCATCATTTCTTTCCCCCTCCCTCCCTCACTCACTCCGCTGCGACCGTGCTCCAAAAAAATGTGTCTGGAGACAAATGCAGATCAGTTTCTGTTTCCATGGTTACCGGGGGGCTGCTGCAAAGCCTTTTCACTCACTCCATTGTGCTTGGAGACAATGGTCCCCCCCCCCCTCCCTCGTGGTCTCTCCCACTCCACACCGCTCACTCTCCAGGGTCAGCTGACAAACGCTCAGTGAAGCTACACACACACACACACACACACACACAACACTCCCTCTGTCTCCACTTGTTGGGGTTATGAGGATTAAGCATCGCAGTGTTAAAACATCTCAATCTGGTAATGAGCCGAACACCGTGAATAAATTATAGTGATTGCATATCATGCGGTGATGGGCAGTAAATCCTGTGTTTTAACCACTGAGGGTTTTATTTTACCATCAGCAATCATCTGCAAATAACTATAAAAAAGTATGCGCTAATGGCAATAAAGGCTTCTACTTGTATTCTCAAGAGAGCTGATCGGTAGATTGCGGTCACATCAGTATTTACGGGCTTAATAAATCAATATATTCTACTTCAGCGTCCCTTAACCTCAGTTCCTTTTAGTCTGCGATGGCGATTCATTAATTCAAATTACCGCCTCTACCACCTTCTGTTACGGAAATTAATAAAGAGCATTAAGCATAAACATAGTTCTCCCCTATTTTATTTGCTTTGTCCATTTTTAATGTGTGAGTTCTTGTTGCATGTCTTGTTAGGACTTGACAACGTCGAAGAGTTCTCACTATTCTCTCTATTAATTGTTTGTGCACCAATTAAATAGTAAATATTGTACAAACATTGTATATGTAATCTTATGTTTTTAGGTTTGTTTTATGACATCTGCCTCTTGGGATTACAGATTTAAAAAATAACCTCTTGGCTCAAAACTCTCTCTCTTAAGAAAATAGAAGTGACTTCCCTGAGAGACGATTGTCACAGTATCATAACTTCAATATTTTGTGGCAAACTTTTTGGTTACACAGAACGAAAGATGCAGAATTATTTGACAATTTTTTAAAATGAAGCGGTCATTTGTCTTTCCTCCAGGCGGCTCTAGCAGGGGGCACGACGATGGTGATGGGCCACGTCCTGCCGGAGAGGAACGAGTCCCTGCTGGACGCCTACGAGAGGTGCCGCGGCTCGGCGGACCCCAAAGCCTGCTGCGACTACTCGCTGCACGTGGGCGTCACGTGGTGGGGACCCAAGGTACTTCATCACCGTGGAGACGTGATCATTTTTCCAGAATGATTTCCTCTTTCTTTCTTTTTTTAGATGTGCACTACTGTTCAAAAGTTTGGAAATTTAAGAAAAAATATCCTGTGCTTTTATTTTGAAGGTTTCAAATTAAATGGATTTATGTTATAATGTTAGAGACATTTTCTTATGTTACAATAGTTCTACACTCAAATAAACAACAATCAAATGCAAAGAGAGTTATTTAACAATATGTTCAAGAGTAGTTTATACAGTGTTTGTATTACGCCGGCCCTTTAAGAGGGCGGCCATGATGCTGATGTGGCCCACGGTGGTGAAAATGAGTTTGACACCAAAGTAAATATACCGCCAAATAAAAACGAGAGCACGACACAGAAGAATCTGGATTCTCCTCCGTGCAAAGGGTTTCGCGGGTTTCAGGGGTCCGGAGACATTTGCTGGAGCTCAATTCCTGCTTCGCTGGAGCTCAATTCCTGCTTCACCTTTCCTGCAGGTGCGAGCAGAGATGGAGCAGCTGGTGAGGGAGGAGGGAGTGAATTCCTTCCAGATGTTCATGGCCTACAAGGACACGTTCATGCTGAGGGACGGCGAGCTCTTCCAGGTGCTGCAGCACTGCAAGGACATCGGAGCCATCGCCAGGGTGCACGCCGAGAACGGGGAACTGGTGGCCGAGGTGAAGAGGCCAAGCATATAGTTATTAAATATTAAATGCTCGTATTCGTGAACTTTGCACCACTTCCTTGTTCACATAATTTATAACAATATCTTGTGTTTTCTCAGGGTGCAAAAGAAACATTGGACCTGGGCATCAGTGGCCCGGAGGGGATTGAGATCAGCAGGCCGGAAGAGGTACTGCAGCCGCCTTTATTTGAACTACATCCAGCCTCTCGTCATCAGTCCTGTTATTATTATTTTAATAATATTATTTGTCATAAGCTGAGTCTTCCTCTGTCTCTGTGCAGTTGGAAGCGGAGGCGACCCACAGGGCCATTACCATCGCCAACAGGGTGAGTGAAGAACCTTCGAATTGTGAAGAGATCGGCTATCTTACATTAACATGCTGTGTGTGTGTGTCTGTTCTAGGCCCACTGCCCGATCTACCTGGTCAGCGTGTCCAGTATGTCTGCAGGAGACGTCGTCGCGACAGCCAAGAAGCAGGGTGAGGCCCACGTTCTGTTATGAAAGAAAGTTGGACAGTTTATGTCAAGAATACCGACTTTAGTATTAATTTATGTCTAAAACACAGTTTTGACCTCCCATAATATGGTACTTTAGAGTCTATATATATATATATATAAGAAATATATATATATATAGACTATATAAAGGAAAAGAAAGATATATATATATATATGAAATATATGTATATATATAATATATATATATATATACAGGACTGTCTCAGAAAATTAGAATATTGTGATGAAGTTCTTTATTTTCTGTAATGCAATTCAAAAAACAAAAATGTCATGCATTCTGGATTCATTACAAATCAACTGAAATATTGCAAGCCTTTTATTCTTTTAATATTGCTGATTATGGCTTACAGCTTAAGAAAACTCAAATATCCTATCTCTAAATATTAGAATATCATGAAAAAGTATACTAGTAGGGTATTAAACAAATCACTTGAATTGTCTAATTAACTCGAAACACCTGCAAGGGTTTCCTGAGCCTTGACAAACACTCAGCTGTTATAAATCTTTTTTTTTACTTGGTCTGAGGAAATATTAAAATTTTATGAGATAGGATTTTAGAGTTTTCTTAAGCTGTAAGCCATAATCAGCAATATTAAAAGAATAAAAGGCTTGCAATATTTCAGTTGATTTGTAATGAATCCAGAATGCATGACATTTTTGTTTTTTTAATTGCATTACAGAAAATAAAGAACTTTATCACAATATTCTAATTTTCTGAGACAGTCCTGTATAGTGCCTGAACTCACCCATTAACATCCATCCTATTTCTTATTTTTCTTTCTGGTCTTTAAAAAAAGAAATAGTCACAGGTGTGTCACTTTCACCTTCACCTTCACCTACCCTACCATCTCTCTTTAATGTAACCCATGGTGCGTCCCCCTCCCCTCAGGCAAAGTGGTCCACGCGGAGACGACCACGGCCCACGCCGTGCTGAGTGGCATACAGTACTACCATCAGGACTGGGCGCACGCCGCCGCCCACGTCACCGTGCCGCCGCTGCGCCTGGACCCCAACACCCCCAATTACATGATGAGCCTGCTGGGGAAGTGAGGACCTCCCACCCCGCCCCCCCTCCCTCCACCACCCCCTTACCCGTGTAAAATGTAACCTTCCACTCCCCAACTCGTGTCTGTTCTTCCGGCCTGCAGCGACACCCTGAACGCCGTGGCGTCCGACCACCGGCCGTTCACCGTGAAGCAGCGCGCCATGGGCAAGGACGACTTCACCAAGATCCCCCACGGCCTGCCCGGCGTCCAGGACCGCATGAGCGTCCTCTGGGAGAGAGGAGTGGTGAGAGGGCCGCCTCTGGAGCGGAGGACACACTCTGCTCTTTCTGTCTTTTATTTACTTCTTCCTCCTTTATTTGTAATACTTTTCTTTTTTTTCTTTCTTTCTCCTTCCGTCTCTTTTTCCCGTCTTTCTTTCTTTCTTTCCTGCCTTCCTTCCTCCATTCATTCCTTCCTAAGTGTCCATGTTCCCTTCATACCGTTTCCTCTTCTCTTGTTTCCTTGTTGACACACAAACATTCCCTTGTTGTCTTTCTTTGTCCTCGTCGCTCAGGTCGGAGGGAAGATGGACGAGAATCGCTTTGTCGCGGTGACGAGCTCCAACGCGGCCAAAATCTACAACCTCTACCCCAGGAAAGGGAAGATCATCCCGGGAGCAGACGCCGACGTGGTGGTCTGGGACCCCGAGGGATCCAAGTATGAAACCCGATCCCCACCCTCCATCCCTCCATCCATCACATCGATGAGCTTTTTGGTCTCGATCTAACTGGGTCTCCTCTGGCCTGCAGGACCATCTCTGTGAGCAACCAGGTCCAGGGAGGAGACGTGAACCTGTACGAGGGTCTCCGTTGCCATGGCGTTCCCCTGGTAACCATCAGCCGCGGCCGCCTGGTCTACGAGAACGGCATCTTCGCGTGTGCCGAGGGCTCTGGGAAGTTCTGCCCCCTGAGGACGTTCCCGGACTACCTCTACAAGAAGATGGTCCAGAGGGAAAAGGTAGCAGACAGAAGTGTCCTCACTTCCTTCCTTCCTTCCTTTGTTAATTTCCTTCTTACTCATTCATTTCTAATACTTTTCTCCTCTTTTCCTTTTTTTATTCTTTTATTTCCTTCTTTCTTAAGTTCTTCTCAGAAATTACCTTATTTTCTTTTGTTTTCTTTCCTTCTTCCTCATTTATATCTATTACTTTTCTCCTCTTTTCTTTCTTTCTTTCTTTAATTTCTTTTTTTTCTTAGGTTTTTCTCTGAAGTTAACTTCTTTTTTTCTTTCTTTCTCCTTCTGTCTCTTTTTTCCATCTTTCTGTCTTTCTGTCTTTTTTTCCTGCCTTTCTTCCTCCTGTCAATTCCTTCCTATAAGTTACCATGTTCCCTTCTCTTGATTCCTTGTTTTCATCTCTCCATCCTCCACCCCTCTACTCTTATTTCCTCGTTTTCTTAACATTTTCTAAGATTCTCTCTTCAGTTTTTTAATTTACTTTTATTTATTAAATTTTCTTCTTTGCTCCTTCCTCATTTATTTTGTAATACTTTTCTCCTCCTTTCTTTTATTAAGTTTTCTTTCTTTTCTTTATTCACTTTTACATTTTTTTAGTTGCCTTTTCATTTTTTCCATTCCTTACTCCCGTTGGTTATGAATTGATCTATTCATTTCTTTTTTGGGGGGATAACAAACAAAATATTGACCCTGACGTGATTTGAACACGCACCCTTCTGATCTGGAGTCAGACGCGCTACCGTTGCGCCACAGAGTCCATGGCCTAATGGAGAAAGAAACGACAATAAATCCTGAAGTCTAGTCGTAGTGCAATAAAGTTGATATCTTGGTTGTCAAAAGAGTATTTAAAGTATTTATATATATCTTTTTTTTAACCGTTCACGTTTTTATTAATTTGATTGGATTAATTAGTGATTGTAATATGTATTTATATATATATATACATCTCCGTGTGTGTTGCCCTACCAGTGCCAGGCTGTGAAGGCCGTGGAGCGGGAGCCCTACACCGGTGAAGTGGTCCCGGTGCTCAACTCCGGGAAGCGGGAGCCGGGGGTTTCAGATTTGGACACGCCCACGCGCCCCCGCACCCGGCACGGGGGAGTGAGGGACCTCCAAGGGTCCAGCTTCAGCCTGTCCGGTAAGAGGCAGAGGATATTTATATTTATGATACAATGACACTTATCGGGAGTAAGTATTTATTAGACTGCACTCTAACTTGTAGAGAGAGAGCTGCTGTATTTCTATCACTAATTTTCCAATTGTTTAAAAAACATACACTTCCTGGCCTGAAGAGGGCGCTGTACTTCAACAGGTTTTGAGGGCTTCTTTTTTGTATTATTATTGCTTTAGTAAACCAAGATGTAGAAGGCTTACACATATTATCTTTTTCTACATGAGTAAATAATCAGAGTAAGTTTTATAGATCATTTTAAAATACATGCAGACCAAAAAAATAACCTTACGTAACATAACAAACACACATTGCAAATACACAGACACCTAAAGTAAAAGCATAAGGAGGTTAATTAATGTAAATATAGACGTTATGACGAATGGGAAATGAGGGGAAGAGATGGGGATTGGCATGTAACAGAGACTCAGGACCACAGCCCCCCCCCCCCCCCAGGACAACAGGAGACACCCCCTGGTAAACATTAAGACCAATGAAGAATAGTTACTATAACTCATCGCCAGTATTTATGAATGGTGTTTGAGCAGCATGTGAAATGGCATGATAGGAATTTATCTTTTTTTAAGTACACGTGACACGGAACTTAACATAAGCTGCAGGGAAGAAGAAGGAAAAATGTGATTAAGCTGCAACATGAATATGAAGCGTGAGCATGCATGTGACATACACGTTACATATATGTTACATACACGTTACATATGTTACATACACGTTACATACATGTTACATACATGTTACATACACGTTACATACATGTTACATACACGTTACATACACGTTACATACATGTTACATACATGTTGCATACACGTTACATATACACATTACATACATGTTACATACACGGTACATACATGTTACATGTATGTTACATACATGTTACATACACGTTACATACATGTTACATACACGTTCCTCGTGTTTCACCGATTGCACACGTGTTGCGTTCAGGTGCCCAGATCGATGACAAGGTTCCAAAGAGGTCCTCGGCCAGGATCCTCGCCCCCCCCGGAGGGAGATCCAGCGGGATCTGGTAACCAATCAGACGGTGGGACCTCGCGCGAGGCGGCAGAACGCCGCCCGGAAAGGGAAACATGTGGCCGAGCGGGACCATATATTATTTCTTCCTGGAAGCTTAGAATACGTTGTGTGTTGGGTTGATGATGTCATGTTTTGTTATTTGGAACTCAGCACAGTTACATAGGATTGTAAAACGTTAAAACTGTGTAACATTTGCTGTGATAATATGGTCGTGTGTCAGCAAGAGAAACCGTTGCTAAGTTATTACGGCTAACGCATTTCGGTAAAAAATGTCGGATCGCGTTTAGTGTGGAAAAAAATGTGACTGATAGGATTTTGAAGGTGAGTCGTGTTTTTGTTTTTTTTACGATGCGATTGAGTTACCTCACTGTAAAAATACGATTTTTGCACTTGTATCATGTATTTAGATGCCTTTTTACTTTATTTAAATGTCATAAATGTCTTTTTAACGCCAGCCCCCACCCGAGAACGAAGTGTGATGATGAGTTATTAGCATGACATTAATAATTTAAAAATATATATATATAGTTGATCAACTGATGAAAAAAATGCATAATGCCAGCTTTTTTTAACGTTTGTTAATTTATTATTTATATTGCATTTTTTCTGTCGATGCTACCGTGTTAGAATAATTTCCTATGTGAGAATGAGGTCGTCATATTAGCATTTTTCAGATCATGTTTACAGCCTTACAGCAGAATGGACTTCTGTACCCCCCCCCCCCCCCCCCCCGCCACACACACACACACACTCCCCACCCAATGTGAATGAACCACTGTAATCTGAAATGCTGTGCAATGTTACGCATGCATTCCTTAATATAGCATATCAATTGTTTTCCACACACACACACAGAGAGAGAGCAAAAAGTCTCACCCAAACTGCCGTTTTTCTCACCCCGAGAACACACCGTCCGTCCCCCTTCTTTTTCTACTGTGGGTGGGGGTCAAAGGTTACGCTGACTCTAACACACACGCCACTGAGAAGCAATTAGAGAAGGTGAAATGATTCTTTCCTGAGGGGATCGACCGCTTTCACACATGTGTATGCCCCCGAAAGCTCAGCATCATAACAGGAAGAAGGCATGCTCGAAGCCCCGCTCTACTAATACTGTATTTGTTATTGTTTGTTTTTTAGTCACGTCCTTTTTCTTGTGAATAATTGTCTTTTTTTTCTTGGTCGAAACTGATGCACACAAGATTTTGTAACATGTTTATTAGACTGCGTCATCGCGTGACACGACAGGTTCCCCACGCCATCGTTTTGGTTTCTTTTGGGATTTCACTTCCAGAGAAGCTCCAGTGACTCGTTTTCTCCGTCGTCCCCCACACTCCCCAAAATGTCCACTGGTGCCGAACAATGTGTCGTCGCATTGACTTCCTTTATCTTCTTGCAGCTCCTTGTCACATGATTTGAGTGCATATAAACCACAATGAGATATATACTGTGTCTTATTTCTGACCTGTGTAAGATTTACTGAAGCACTGCCCTTTAAAACACTTTGTTATACTTCTACTTTATGACATTGCAGGAGGAAAGCAATACATTTTCACTGCATTCTTCTGTTGTTATATTATTACAAACATTTAAATCTCGTTTTATACAGTTTGACGGACACTAAACATCTGAAAAAATAACTTTCGGCTTCAATAAAGTGTCTTAGAAAGATGAATTATCACAATTTTGTGACATTTTAGACACTCAAGGAAACCTTTAGAAATGTATTGTCATCGTGCACAGACACATAAATGGTGCTTTGTGTTAAAATACTTCACACGTTTACGAGGAAACAAAATAATAAGGCACGAACGAGATAAAAATGTAATAAACATATAAAAGTACAGCATCTATGCAATAAAAGAACAATAGTATAACCAATGAAGTATAATAACATAACGGTAAAACAAAAGGAGCCACGTGTTTTACTGTTTTGAATGACGTGGGTAAGTAAATAATGCATGTGCAGCACATGAGTGGGTGAATTAATAATAAAAGTATTGCTAGTTTGAGCACTAACGGATAATAAGCACATTTATATTGACGTATAGAGGCTCTGAATACTTTCATCAACCCAGCAGGAGATAAAGCACGTGACCTCGGCCTAAAAAGAATCCACGCAGACTCATCATGTGTCTGTTTCGCTGCCCAAAGTCCTATTTATAACGAACCCTTTAAACAGCATGGAGTCGTGCGCATGCGCGGTGGGGATCTGTATGGTTGCAGCCCCAGACAGGGCGGCCCGTTACCACGCACTGCAGCGCGCGACAACGACGACGGGGCATTGACACCAGGAGCACCGGCAGCGGGACAACAACACTGGAACGCTTCTTCCTGAATACCGTGAGTACCGACCGGGCGCGAGCGGAACCCCGAATTGCCTCGCGTGTTTTGTGCGTGGCGGCGCGTGAGGAAGAGGGTGGAGGAGTAGCTCGTGCTTTATTCCCACGCAGAGATATGGATAGTCTCCCCCTGTGCACTGACAGTCCGGAGGTATCCGGGGAGGCCTGTAGAGGGGGCCGCTCGGAGAGCAGCAGCGTAGTGGTTGTTTATTTATTTATTTATTTTAACCGAGCGAAACGGACACATGTATTGTTCTCCACTCTTGCTCCTATTATCGGACACCCCCACCCTCCATGTGTGGTGCTACTCTTGGGGGGGTTGGTTCACGGCGCTTTGCTGCAGTCTGCATTTGGACCGTTCTCGAAGGCCTCAGCAGGTTCTTTTTTCCCCCTTTTTGGGGGGGGGGAGGATATAACTCCCCTCCACGCGGTACATATAATCCATGTGTGTTATAGATCACATGTTTTCTCTCCTATAAATGGTCTCATTGTTGTGGTTTATTTTCACCACCACCATCATCCACATGCTGCGCGAGCGCGTTCACAATATCATCAGTGTTATCTCTGCTGACGCTGCAAAGATTATCAGTATTGTTTATTATGAAGAACGCAATGTGCAGACGTGCTATAATATGTGTCACACAAACACACACTTGCAGTGGCGTGGGAAGCAACGTTTCACACGTGCATTGATGGTGTATAGACGTGCTGGTGCACGTGTGACGGTGTTAAAGGCCCATTTTTTATTTTATTTGAGCAAAGTGAGCTGCTGCAGCGGACCAGATGTGCAAAGCTGCTCACACACATCAGGGTATTTGTGTTTAATCTCTGGAGGATTATGCTCTCAACACGTCTGTGGATTCAAAACTGACGGTAAAAATGCTTCTTAAACGTGCACACTGTGTGTGTGTACTAGTCACACATCAAGTCCCCCAGAGGCCGGCCCGGTTCCACCAGCCACTGGGTTCTACAGCTACAACGGGTTCTGGAGGACAAGGAAATACTAAGCATTCATAACCTAGAGGAAGGGGTGCAGTTGGGAACATGACCATTGCATTGCATGATATGTGGGAAAGTTTATAGAAAATATTAAGATCTTATTAATACAACCGACATCTGAAATCTAGGAGAATTAGATCAAGAAGTTGGTCCGTTAGTGAGTCCAGTACTGTAGGTCCATGAATAAACCTAGAGCTGATTATTATTATTATTATTAAGTTGTTTAAAAAAAGTAAATGTACCAAAGCGTTTCTCTTTGTGATTATCTGTTGTTTACATGATAGAAAAAAATTATGATTTCTGGGTTTTGGGCCGTAATAAAAAACTTTATTAATCCACATTTGTCACCAGAAATTCATACAGACAACAAGAAATAGTCAGTAAACAGACAATAAACACACTACGAGGAACACACAACACCAGAAGGTGCCCCTTATAAATATGATAATCAGAAAGATGATAAATCTAAATCTAAATCTTAAAATAACCTAAAGGAGTTCATTAAAACATCAACCTGCTGCAGACCAAACACGTCGTAGCTGAAGATATTTAGGAAACTTAGGTTCTCAGTACACGTTGTGACATTTTCTCAATAAAATGGTTAAAATCAAGAGAGAAATCTGCACATTTATCAATAATAAGAAAAGTTGTTGATTGCTGCCCGAAAAAAAAAAAAGAATATCAGGTCCGAGAAGTGCTTCTGGGTAAAAATTACGTGGCTGCTGATTGGACGAGGAGGTGGGCAGCTCGGTTTAGAAAAATCTGTGTCGACCTTTTATCATTTAGTGCTTAAATCCTTTATGACTCATTTGGCTTGATTTTGAGTGAGCGGGTCAATATGACCCTGAACAGCACATGTGTCTCATCTCTATTTATCTACATCACCCCATGAAGAAAAAAACATGGGGGTTTCTGACCACTTTTGGGTGTTTCAACATTAACATCACGGCTGTATGTAAGAAACGAACATAACAGGAGGGTTAATAAAAAAAACAGATGAAGTCATCTTCATTTTTGGGGGCTTTATTTGATAAGGCATGGTGCACATTTCTATAAATGTGCCAGAGTTATGAGCCAAGAGGGTATTTTTTATTCATCTGTCGTCCCGAGAGGCAGACGTCACAAAATATACCTAAAAACATCAGATTACATATACAATATTTTCACTTTTAAATGGATGCACCAACAATTAATAGAGAGAATAGCGAGAACTCTTATTGTCAAGTACTAACAAGACATGCAACAAGAAGACTCACAAATTCAAAACAGACAAAGCTAATAAAATATATACTTAAAATCGTACTTCCTGCCTCTTTAACGTCGCCACTTCCCTCCGCTCCCCGTTGTGCGCTCCAGGTTTGGGATGGCGGTGAATGTGTACGCCACGTCGGTGTCCATCGACAACCTCAGCCGACATGACATGCTGGCGTGGGTCAACGACTCTCTGCACCTCACCTACACCAAGATCGAACAGCTGTGCTCAGGTGAGGAGGCCGGAGAAACGAGACGACGACGGAAGAAGCAGAAGAAGAAATAAAATAAATTGTCTTTGTGTTTGTTTCCTTCCAGGAGCGACGTATTGCCAGTTCATGGACATGTTGTTTCCGGGTTGCATCCTTCTCAAGAAAGTCAAATTTCAAGCCAAGCTGGAGCACGAGTCCATACACAACTTCAAACTTCTACAGGCGGCTTTTAAAAGGATGGGCATCGACAAAGTCAGGATACATTACGTCTTCCGCTCCACCTTTTTAAATAATATGTAAAAAAAAATTTCATTGTGTGTTTTCCCTTGTTTTGTTTCTCCATCCTCCAGATAATTCCTGTGGAGAAGCTCGTAAAGGGCAAGTTCCAGGACAACTTTGAGTTCGTGCAGTGGTTCAAGAAGTTCTTCGACGCCAACTACGACGGGAAGGAGTACGACCCGCTGCTGTCCAGACAGGGGCAGGACGTGGCCCCCGCCCCCAACCCAGGTGATCACTTTATCCACAGACCGAAGAGAAACGCAGGTAAAAACCCCCAAAACAACAGTTGTCCGCCTCCGCTGCTGCACGGTCTTGCCGAGCTTCTTTTTTTTTTGGGATGGCTTGAAAAGCTTCTCCCCCCCCCCCCGCCCTCCCTCCTCCTGCAAGCGAGTGGCGTGAGCAGCACGACTCACGGACCAACCGCCGTCCCCCCGGATCCATCTCGACCGCCCCGGCATCCACCGAGTCACCGGCGGGGCGATTCCCCCTCAGTGACTCGGGGTGACGCCACATGCAACCGTCTTCCGAATTCCAATTGATTATCATAGAAGTCTTAACGTGAGCCGGAGTGTGTCGTGAGCTTGCTTTTGCGACTTTTTGTACCCAGTTTAAAAACTAATAATGCGAGTTGGCATGTTTTGAGTTTAACGCCTCCGCTGAAGCACTTCTATAGGTTTGGCAGGACGCAGGACTTTATTTTTTCAAGATTTTTACTTAAATAAATATGACATTCAACCAGAATTTGAAGAATAATAATTTTAACGCCTCCGCTGAAGCAGTTATAGAGGGATGCAGGATTTATTATTATTTAATTTTCTTTAGGATTTTGACTCAAATAAGTGTGACATTCAACCATTTTGGGGTATTTTTTGTTTTAAAAAATTACGAATTTGGCTTTTTTTAATCCAGCAATCTAAATTTGTGTCTTTTTAATAATCAGTTGTTTTGTAAAGCAATTTTAAATCCTTTCACACACACACACAAAAAAGGCATATTGCAGGCATGGCACTATGCTGAAAGCTGATGATGTCACAGCTCTCTATAATGTGCTCGATCCATCGACACATAAATGCAGTAAAATCCATCCCAATTCAAATGATTAACATCTCTGATCACCTCCAGGACCACAGAGGACATCTCCAACGGTTCCCAAAATCATGCCGACACCACAGCGGGTCCAACACACCATTCCGGCCATGAGGAAGAATCCATCTTTGTCCAGAAACGGGGGCAGCGATGCGGAGATCATGGAGCTAAATCAACAGGTGGACCACAAAGGGTACTCTGAAACCCCCACGTCATCATCCTATGCACCAACTTTTTAATTTTTTAATTTTTCTCTTTGGGTCCGAGGAATAATTTATTTAATTTATTTTATTTGTTTTATTTTATTTATTTATTTTATTTTTACTTGCGTTTTTTTATGTTCTTCTTTTTCCTAACTTATATTATATTAAATATTACAACAACAAAACATTTTATTTTTCAAATATGTTCACAATGCAAGAGAACATGCATTAAACATTACAGGAAATTACACAACAAGTTAGGAAAATGAAGAAAATAAAAATACACAAGTAGATGTAATAAAATGTATAAAATAAATACAAAATGTAAAAAAGTAAATTGATAATTCCCCCCACCCAAAGAGAAAAAAGAAAAAAAAAGTTAAATTTGGTGCATATGATCCAAATAGTTAGTCCTATGGTACGGTTCGTGTTCAAAATAAGGCTGCCGGATATTAAAAAATAACTTCTATTTCTATCTGACACCTTCTCGTTTTTGTGTAAAAAATAAATAAATGTCTGACACAATTCCTTATTTTTAAAAATGTCTTTTCCTTTTTTAAAGTTGATGGAGTTGAAGTTGACCGTGGACGGCCTGGAGAAGGAGAGAGACTTCTACTTCAGCAAACTACGCGACATCGAGCTGATCTGCCAGGAGCACGAGAGTGAGAACAGCTCCGTCCTCAGCAGCATCATCAACATCCTGTACGCGACGGAGGTGAGACGGGCCTCCGTCAGGGAGCCGGCTGTGTGTTTACACTTCAATTACATTGAGAAAATACAGCCGCATGGCATGGGGCTCCAGTAGTTTAGATGAGATTGGTGATTTTTTTTAAATAGAAGAAAAAGTGGATGATTTATTCAATATTTCTGTCTTTAAACAAACATTATATGTCTTTAAACGAACATTATTTGTCTTTATACGAACATTATTTGTCTTAAAACGAACATGATTTCATCTTTAAAGAAACATTATTTGTCTTTAACCGCCTTAAACGAACATTATTTGTCTTTAAACAAACATTATTTGTCTTTATACGAACATTATTTCTTAAAACGAACATTATTCTGTCTTTAAACAAACATTATTTGTCTTTAATCGCCTTAAACAAACATTATTTGTCTTTAAACGAACATTATTTGTCTTTATACGAACATTATTTGTCTTTAAATGCCTTAAACAAACATTATTTGTCTTTAAAAAACATTATTTGTCTTTATACAGACATTATTTGTCTTTAAAAAGCATTAAACGGACATTATTTGTCTTTAAACGCCTTAAACAAACATTATTTGTCTTTAAACAAACATTATTTGTCTTTAACCCTTGTGTTGCCTTCGGGTCATTTTGACCCGATTCAATATTTAACCCTCCTGTCGCCTTCAGGCCAATTTGACCCGATTCAATGTTTAATGTCGGTGTTCTTTCGGGAGTCAACAAACAAACATAAAGTACCTCACACTTAAACTTGGAAAACAATATTAATTCTAATAATTTTCTGGAGATTTTAATAGCTGGGGTCATATTGACCTCAAGGGTAAAATATGTTAGTAAATATAAAGGTAACAGGAGGGTTAAACATTGAATCGGGTCATATTGACCCGAAGGCGACAGGAGGGTGAAACATTGAATTGGGTCAAATTGACCCGAAGGCAACACAAGGGTTAAACGAATATTATTTGTCTTTAAACACCCTAAACAAACATTATTTGTCTTTAAACAAACATTATTTGTCTTTAAAAAGCCTTAAACGAACATTATTTGTCTTTAAATGAACATTATTTGTCTTTAAAAAGCCTTAAACGAACATTATTTGTCTATAAACGACTTAAACGATCATTATTTGTCTTTAAACTAACATTATTTGCCTTAAAAGCCTTAAACAAACATTATTTTTTACAAGTCTGTGAGACTATGGATTGGCATTTTAGGAAAAAGCCCCATTGGATGATCACTAGATCATTGATAGACGATCTACACAGAGGACATTAGTAACTGTTTTCATGTCCTCTTTAAACAGGAATAGGGGGTTTAAACATTAACCTGCAAACGTGAATAATAATCTCTCCCCCCCCTGTTTCTCAGGACGGCTTTGCACCTCCGGAGGACGAGGAGCTTGAAGAGCCAGCTCACCTGGACCAGGAAGAATACTGAGCCCCCCCCCTCAAGATCTTCATCCTTCCTTTTCTTTTTGCCCTCATATATTTTATACTCTTCTCTGCACGCTCTCTATAAATACTCTCCATTACCCCTCCCTCCCTCGCTCTTTTCTTTTCTCATATCTGTTCGTAAGCCCCTCCCCCTCCCCACCCGCCCTCCGGCTGCCTCTGCACACGTTACACAACTAGTCTGCTTCATCCTCCGCTCCCCACACACACACACAAACACACACACACACACACTTAGGCATAGAGTGAATTTTAAGTCTGTAAATATTGCCGACGTCGTGATTTTTCCGAGAGAACAACGTCTTCGCTCGTGATGTATTTTATTTATTCGATTAACTTTTTGGTCCCATCGGGGCACTACTGTAACAAAAAAAAAGTGATAACGATTTCTTATTTATTTAACTTATTGCTTAATTTAGATTAACTTCCTTCTGTAGCAACACATCGGTGCGAACGCCGACTGTACATGAACTGAAAGCTTCTTCTTTTTTTTTTTATCGAGTCAGCATCAAGCTTTTTTATATTTTTTCGAGGCGTTCAATCAGATCTGTGATCGTTCATCGGTGACCAGCAACATATCTGAGCATGAGAATGTTAAACATGGACTGTGAATGAGTGATATTTTGTATATGTGTACTTTGAGAGACGTCGCACGATCCCCGGGTTTAATTGGCGATATATCTTTTAGGCCGACATGCAGACGTTTTTAAATTTCGGAGGCGGACTGACGACGTGGTTAGAGATGGTAGCAGTAACAATGTTGTATTCTAAAAAAATATTAAAAAGGGAGCCTGGCACTGAGTTAACACAGGTCACACCACAGAGTTTGTTATGTGGTTTTTTTTTCCTGCGTACATGTGTTTAGACTTTTTTTATTTAGCTGTTAAAGGTTGCCCAGGGTATATGAGTTATAGTTAGGAAGAAGGTCAGTATAAATAAATCTATTATTACTATTTGACTTGTCATCATAAGCATTCAGTTAAACTTAAGGAGTCTCCTTGGTCTTCTGCAGCGTTTTTTTTATTGTAATTTTTTTACTGGCTGTAATCTGCTCTGGAACTTGCATCCATTGACCACGTAAACATCTACTGAACGCTCATCTTTTGAGTTTTGAATAAATAAACAGTTGTGAAATAAATGGTGTTGGTGGTTTATTTATTAAATAAGAATGGAGTTGTAATGCAAGTTTAGGTTGGCCGCATATTAAACTTCATGAACACTTTAAAGTGTAGTTTTATGAGATTGTACTAACCATGCAAGTCTATTTCTATATATTTTTATATATTTATTTATATATATATATATATATAAAAATGTGAAGCAAAACTATACAACAAGCCTGTCCCCTCCTCTGGTGTGCAGATATGAGATTAGATATGAACCCTGCAGTCGTGTGTGTATTCCAATACATTTCTTCTTATACAACGGCTCAGAAAAGCCTTTACTGGGGAATTAGCTCAAATGGTAGAGTGCTCGCTTAGCATGCGAGAAGTAGCGGGATCGATGCCCGCATTCTCCAAAAGGTTTTTTTTCTGCTCTCCGACTGGCCATGGAAACATATCAAAGAAAGTGTACACAGTTACTTACAAGGTACACATCTTAAAGTTCAACTTTTGGACCAAATATAATGCATTTCTAGCCTAAAAAATCTTTTGAACACAGTTATCTGAGGTTATTACCATTTCTTTTTACTTAAGGGCCTTCATAAGCAAGAACTGGGGGATTAGCTCAGATGGTAGAGCGCTCGCTTAGCATGCGAGAAGTAGCGGGATCGGTGCCCGCATCCTCCAGAGGAATTTTTTCAGCTCTCCATAGACACATATCTGTACTCTGATTGCTACCTGAGGCATGGTTAACGTGGAAAGAGCACAGTCTATCGAAATATAATTGTGTATGTTATTAAAGGTCAACCTTTGACCAATTACAATGCGTTTCTATCCTAAAATTGCCCAATTCCGATTAATTACATGTCAAATGTTTTCAGGACCGTTGAGCTGGTTGACCATCACATTGTGAAAGGGTAATGAAACCAGTTGGTCCCCTTGAGGACCAGCAGAGGACGTCACCGCACCGCGTGGTTGATTTTAAATAAGAATGGATTTGTAACACAAGCTCAAATTGGCTGCATATTCACTCCATAAACCCCATAAAGTGTAAGGTTAAAGCTAACGCTATATTAAATTGTACTAACTGTGCGAGTCTGTGGAGGAAGGCCAACTCCATTATTGGCTGCAAACAAGACTATCTGGAACAGGTGGTGGAGAGGAGGACACTGAAGGAAGTATTTCTTCTTCATATTGGAGAACCCGGACCACCCTCTGCATCTCCTGCTGCAGGGACGGCGGAGCGGAATTGGTAACGCTTTCCAAACAATGTTGTGAGGTAAAGAACCTCATTATTGGTTATAAACATTTCCTTTTTTAGTGAGGTCCCACAGAGATTGCACCGGGGGATTAGCACAAATGGTAGAGCGCTCGCTTAGCATGCGAGAAGTAGCGGGATCGATGCCCGCATTCTCCAAACTATTTTCAGCTATCCGACTGGCGACAGGTGGCGTCGAGAAGGACAAGAAACTGTACTCCATATTGGATAAACCCGGACCGCCCTCTCCACCACCCTGCAGGCACAGCGGAGTCGAGTTGATGACACTTTCCACTTTTCCACTGGTATTTCAAATACATCTGCTGCTCTCAATGGGACCAACTGGTCATTCTCCCGTCACAATGTGATATTCAACCAGCTCAACGGTCCTGAAAACATAGGGCATTATTAGGATCGAAACTTTAATAACATGTTCCTTGTAAGTAAAGTATAGGCTTTAGCGGGGAAGGTTTATTATCTTTCCACAGACTGTGCTCTTGGATGGGCAGTCGGAGAGTGAAAAAAAGTACTTTTGGAGAATGCGGGCATCGATCCCGCTACTTCTCGCATGCTAAGCGAGCGCTCTACCATTTGAGCTAATTCCCCAGTGGGTGGTGTGTAGTGACCTCACCTTAAAATAAATGGACAGAGTTCAAACGAAAATAGCAGGTCATATTACATTAAATAATTTAAATAATAAATTAAATTAAAATTAAATAACAATGCAAAGTGTATATAAAGTATATAAAGTGAAGCAGTGCAAGGGTTATTAATGTTGTTCAATTTGAGGAGGATCTGGCTAGAGGTGATTTATTATATATACTCATTGTAGTTGGTAGGAATGTTATCCTGTAGCAGGAATGTTCTCCTTTCCTGTACACTAGTCAGCAGCTTTTATCTACAAACTCTAAATAAATGAAACAAAAAGATTCAAGTGTGGAACATTAACTTTTCTTCGGATCACCTTATTATCAAGTAGATCTGAGTCTGGGAGGAAGAAGTGTGTGAGGCTGTGTCGTTATAGCCAATCAGCGTTGAGATGCGCCGCCTGACACTGACGTAATGCTGTTGTTGAATCAGAAACTATGATCGCCCGGAAGCGGCCATCATCCAGACGCAGATCCTGGAGAAGCTGTTTACGGATAATATTATATATAATATTAATATTATGAACCCGGTAACGAGGGCTTGATGGATCGATGTTTGTGGGACTTGCACAACACGTACACAGTGGTTATTTCCTCCATGGTTGACGACGGTCATGAACTGTTTCCATGGCGATAGGTCCCGCCTCCTCTCCAGCGCTTCCGGTTAGAAAACTCACGCGAGTAAAGCAACGCGAGATTTCGCTCGCTTCTCTCGTGAACGCAGAATGAAGGAGAGTAAAAAGCACCTTCAAAATAAAATCACAGAATAGTTTTCTTACTTTTTTTTTTTTAAACAAAAGATTATCATAAGTCTTTGAAGCCGACTACATACATGACGTGGCGGGACGTAAAGTTTAGGGTTTTCAAACAATGTCGTGAGGTATAGAACATTATAAACGACGTTGTCTGATGTTATGTCTATTTCTTTTTAATACAAAGGCCCTCCTCAGCTCATACCGGGAATTAGCTCAAATGGTAGAGCGCTCGCTTAGCATGCGAGAAGTAGCGGGATCGATGCCCGCATTCTCCAAACCTTTTTCAGCTATCCGACTTTTAAAATAGTAAATAAACTATCTTCTTTATTCTTTTCACTATCCATTCTGCTGCTGTAATACTGCACAATTCCCCGTTGTGGGAGTAATAAAGGATTCTTTTTTAATGGCCATGTACATGAAAACAGATGGCCAGACAGATTATTTTAAGATGAGAAACATTTGTAGTTGTCACTTTATTCACAAATTCAAAAGTCAGACAAAAACTGCACACTGTTGACAAACTGTTGAGTTCACAATAAATAAGCACAAAGGTGACAGCCTTAACCTTGCAACAGCAGCAACCACACCAACCAAAAGATTATCCATAATAAGAGGAATATTGTAAACCAGATAAAACTGTCATTGTGAAATAATAACACATTTTTCACCAGTACATTGTGAATTTGAGCGACTACATATATGAGAACGGGCCTTGCTTTATTTTGAAATAGTCAAATCCAGCAGATATATCTCAGGCGCCCAACATTTTCTTCACTATGTAACCGGGCATGTTGTAGAGGAAGAGAGCCAAGATGGCCAGCAGCAGGAGGGCCGAGAGGATCTTGATGGTCAGCCACCTGTACTGGTCACAAATCAGGTTCTTCGCCGCTTTGAACGGGATGAGGAACCAGAGGAGGGCGATGTCTGGACGGCTAGAGGAGCACAGAGAAGCAGGCGGAATTAACGGACGCCAAAAGGCAATTCATGCCTGTTATTACAAACTGTATGTAGCCTCATCGTTCCTCTTGTCCATAAAGAAACCCACTTCATCATGACTCTTCTGCAAGAACTACAGGACAAAGCCCAGTTTTTATTTCACACTAAAATGGTCTAATGTTCATTTATTCAGACAAAGTGAATTGATGTTTTCAAAATTCCAGTTAACTTTCCGTCCACTGCAGCTTAGCATAAGAGCATATTTTGGCTCAAAACAAATCAAAAAGAGTACATTTTAAACAAAAACAATCAGGCACCTCAGACTGCTGCAGCCTCTTATTAACGTTGGTTAAGTTCTAACTTCCCCCAGTAGTTTATTCTTCAAAGCATATTCTAGTAAAAAATGTCACACATTTTACTACACACGAACAGCTAAAAAACGCAAAATAATAAAATTAAAACATGCAAAAATACGGATTAACTAGGTGGTTTAAAACCAATGTGTTATTTTTTAAACTTTTATTTCAAATATGCTTCATATGCATCTAGATATGTAGATTTTGTGCAGGTTTAGCAGGGGCGAAAGCCGCACAATCTTTTTGTCAAATCACCCAAATCTTTTTAATTATCTATTTTGTCCCCTGATGGCTGATTACGGTCTAATATTTTTATAATGTTTTTAATCTGAGCAAAAACATTACGCGGTGTCTATTTGAATCATAAAAAAACTGAAACACAGATGTTCACTTTAAGCATTATAGAGCAGTATTGTTGCTCTCTTTTACATCAAATGTTTGGAAAATTGCTTACTTTGCTAATATGATTTTATATTGTAATTGGATTATAATTTAAAACATGTTTTTTTCTAAGAGAGATTTGTCTTCTTATTTAGTCATGTAATTTATTATAGTTTAAATTAAAGCACTTATATATATTTTTTCTGGCCTGTTTTGGAGTTAGCTGGAAATTATGTATCCTTGCATGTGTGGGTCTGTGTGTGCGTGTGTGTGTGTGTGTGTGACACGCGGAATAATCCGCACAACGTAATTGAGGAACATAGATGGATAAGAACGTGGACAGAACATCCGTCATACTTGGGTTTCTCCAGTGGATCTGGTTCATTGCGTCCTTCACCCACCGGGCTCCTCTCGGCCTCCTCTCCGGTCAGAAGGTGCAGCTCTGCTTCCACTTTTCCCTAAAAAAGGATAATGACATCACTCGGTCACGAAGAGACATTGTGTATTCTATTTTCTTTTTTTGCATAATAAAGACACACACATAATTACAAATGGCCCTATCTGGAGTTTGGTTGGTCTCTTCTGGTAGAAACGTGGCCACCATATATAGATATAAACGGCTCATTCTAAAGTAAAACATTTTATTACAGTAAATATTATATACCATCTCTGCTAAATGTTACACACTGTTCTTTTGAACTATTTTTCACCTTATACAGCTATTTAATTTAATTTATACAGCTATTTAATTTAATTCCTGACATAGAAATATATATATATCTATATAGATAGATAGTTATATAAATATACATATATGGATTGAAAATATCTAAAAAAGAAATATATGTATACACATATATATATATATACATATATTTCTTGAGAAAAATATATTTTAAATGTATTCTTTTAAATGAAAAAAAATAATGTAATATTTATATAAATATATATTATTTATTTTTTACTTTGACCTACCGTGAGTATGTATACTATCGGTAGGTCAAAGTAAAAAAATAAAGAAAATATATACAGGACTGTCTCAGAAAATTAGAATATTGTGATAAAGTTCTTTATTTTCTGTAATGCAATTAAAAAAACAAAAATGTCATGCATTCTGGATTCATTACAAATCAACTGAAATATTGCAAGCCTTTTATTCTTTTAATATTGCTGATTATGGCTTACAGCTTAAGAACACTCTAAAATCCTATCTCATAAAATTTTAATATTTCCTCAGACCAAGTAAAAAAAAAGATTTATAACAGCTGAGTGTTTGTCAAGGCTCAGGAAACCCTTGCAGGTGTTTCGAGTTAATTAGACAATTCAAGTGATTTGTTTAATACCCTACTAGTATACTTTTTCATGATATTCTAATATTTAGAGATAGGATATTTGAGTTTTCTTAAGCTGTAAGCCATAATCAGCAATAAATCAGAATAAAAGGCTTGCAATATTTCAGTTGATTTGTAATGAATCCAGAATGCATGACATTTTTGTTTTTTTAATTGCATTACAGAAAATAAAGAACTTCATCACAATATTCTAATTTTCTGAGACAGTCCTGTATATAAATAAAATAACATATATATACATTTAAAATATATATATTACCGTGAGTTCAAACTCATCGTCTTCGTTTCTGGCCACGAATGGCCACCAGCCTTTGATCCTTTTTTGTTTGAAGATGGAGACCGTGGGCAACTCTCCCTCATTCGTCACCATCTCTATGGTGCACTGCTTGGCGGTCTTCGCACCACGGGGGAAACGGTTGAGGTCCAGCTCAATGGCACCTACAAAAAAAAGAGACATCGGTTTAGCTCAAGGCAGGAGAAGACGAAGGTCATCGTAAACGGTCGTCCGACTGCACACCTAGGAAGTCGTCTGCGGAGAAATGGTCGGCGTCCCACACTTGCAGATTGAGACGAGCCGGGATCTTGTACTCGGTCTCGTCCCAGGAGAACATGGACTCTTTTTTTGAGATGACGATCTTCTCCTCGGCCATGAGGTAGTCGAAGGGGTAGATGTAGCGCCAGTTGAAGTTGCCCTCGCCGGTGATGGAGTGGTAGTGGACGTCGGTGTCCTGCTTGTCCTCCTGCTGCCCCTTCAACCAGCTGGGACAAAAATACGTATGGTACACCATCTTAAACGCCATTTATTCATCGGTTGAAGACGTTGCGTTGGTCTCGTCGTGCTCGTGATTTACCCTCGGACAAATATGTCACTCGACTTCTCGCCGGTGAAGATGTCGTCGTCCTCCAGGACGACCTCGTCCGTGTTCCAGACGATCACCCTCAGTTCAAACCTGGACAACAAAACCAACATTTACAGGATATATTGAGGATGAGAACACAAATAAACAATAATCGTGTTAACGAGATAAAGAAGATGACTTGATGACATACTTCTTTGGTTTCCTGGGTGAAATATCGAGAGCGGGGCCGGGTGCGGTCATTTCCTTGGGGAACATGTCCACCCACATCTCAATTCTCCCCTAAAAAGCAGTCGCGGACACAAGGACGTTAGCTCCTGAACTAAAAACATTGACTTGATTTCTCCGAGCGGCGCACCTGTTCGATCCCGGGTTTATCGGGGTGTAGCAGCGGTCTGGTCTCCACGTGTTCTGGGACCAGCTTGCAGCCGACCCGGGGTATCTCCTCCCAGTGCTTCAACACGGTCAGAGCCAGATGTTCTTCTGTCGGCTTCTTTAAACCTGACACACAGAAACATCATCAAACGCTGAGGTTTTATACTCAATTCATATTTTAGGCAATTAGATGCAAAGTAGATGCAAAGTAAAACCACAATATATATGTTGTAAGCATTGGCGGATGGCCAATAGAGGGCCATGGGGACCATATAATTATTATTATTATTATTACTGAGATATAAGTGAGTGACATACAATTTAGCCAATCAGCATCCTGCATGATATTTATATTTGTTTATGATATTTATATGATATGGTATTTATATATTATAGTATACTGGATAATAATATATGATATATATATACTGAATTGTATGAATAACATGTTATTAAGTGTTGGAATAATATTTAACTGCAAAGTAGTAATTCTGGTTTTTATTTATTCATATTTTTGCATTGAATCATACTGGGTTGTTTTTTAAAATTGATTGGATGGCCCTACCAAAACCAATTGTCACTGATTCTAAGTATAATAAGTCGTACCGTTATCGTCCTCTATCTCCGTCGGCGCCATGAAGACGCGGTTCTCCACCTTCACCCGTCCTCCGGGGCCGTAGTGAGGCCCGTCCAGCTTGCCCTCCTTGCAGAGCCGGGCCAGGATGTGGGTCGGCTTCATCGGGTCCCGCCACACGTTGTAACCGTGGCTGGAGAAAAAAACAGTTCATACGTGATATAAACTGAGGATAACACCAAAAATATACAATAACAACATACCTGGGGGTGAGAATGTACTTAAAGACTGTATTTCAGTATAAGCTTGGGGTGTTTTACTTTTTACTCCACTGCATTTATTTAACAGATTTAGTGACATGTTACTTTTAAGACGATGCAAAAAAACAAACATATAAAAGAGTTTATAAAAGTCATTTTTACACAAGGAGAACTTTTATTTTGTGAATTTTCCAGATTCTATTTCTATAAATTTACTTGAGTAACATTTTAATTTTCACTAGTTTTAGTACTTTAATTTGAGTAAATGATCTTAATTAAACAACTGAAACAATGAAGTCATTCAGTTGATATACATTCTGTTATTTTCTTAATCCTTGAAGGAATGTTTGATGTTTTCAAGCATCACGCTTTTCTTTTTCATTTTTCCAATTATTTTAATTTATTTACAATAATTTGCACGATCCCTGAAAATGACATAATATATAAAAGTTTATAGTAATTTTTACGCAAGGAGTACTTATATTTTAAATTGTAAAGAAAATGTTCAAGCATCACGAAGATTTTTGCTGCTTTTCTTTTTAATTATTCCAATCATCCTAATTTATTTATAATAATGTAACAACGTATTTATATTATAGTTTTTCTGCAATGAGTACTTTTACTTTCAATGTAAAGTGAATGTTCCTGATTATATTTACATACTTTTACATGAGTAACATTTTCAGTTTGTATTTTCACTGATTTAGTGCTTTAATTTTAATAAATGATCTGAATTATTCCTCCACCACTAGTTCAGACACTACAATCAAACAAGAAAAAAACGTAATATATGATGATACTACACATACAGCTATGAAAATGTCAATTAAATGAATTAATCTGACCGACGCCATGACTCACGGGATGCCCCCCCATCACGCTGTATTGAATAATGAAGCACTATATTGTTTTTCTCCGTCCGCCACACACAACCTCTCACATGGCGTAGCTGCTCGTGATTCCACATGTGGGCCTGTGCTTGCTGTAGAAGCGGTTCTCGAGGTCCAGTTTGGTTTCTCCGATCAGGTCGTCGGTGCCCACCAGGTCCCAGTCGTAAATGGACACGGTGAGCGTGGAATCCATCGGGAACGTGGCCTCCACGTCGAAGGACCTAAGGAGTGTTAAAACATGCCGTAACTTTTTCAAGACGAGCGAGGTTGATTCTCAAATGAATCAAATATTTCTACTTACTTGCCAAACAACGGGTTCAGCTGCTTGGAGATGTAGTTCTCCTTGTCCTTGATCTCCGTCTTACCCAGTTTGATTGCGATGTACGGGTCGGCTTTACCGTTAATGTCAGCTGGGTGCAGATCAGTCGCCTAGCCACGAGGAAAAGGGGAGAATTCAAAAAAAGAGAAATGTAGAATCTGAGGAGTCCTGTATCTACAATGGCTTTCTCATTATGCCACCCAAGTCTTCTATTGGTACTAAATTCATAATACTCATGTCACATTTACATTATATATAATCCTTACACACATAATTTAGCTTTCCTTTTCATTTCGTCCCTTCATTCTACTTTTATACATTTTGTTCCATTGTATTACCTCACCAAGAAGGTTATGTGTGTTGGTTTGTTTGTGTATTTATCAGCAGAATTATGGAGATTTCATGTTTTTATTTGCCATCTGTGCCCATAGACCAACAGTCCAGACACATTGGAAAGCTAGTGCATGGCTACAGTTTAGAAATAACACTATAATAAGAAAGAAAAAAGAAAAAATATAAAAGAATACACTATACAGAAGGTGGTGCTAATGTGTACGGAACAGCTACAGGCCCGGTGGAGTGCCATTTTATCGTTTATATTCTATTCTAATCAAATTCAAATATCTTGAATATCTGTTTATAAATGGTCCGTGTATATAGCAAGGGGGGAGGAGGGCTCTTCAACTACATTTCCCTGAGCAATCCTGTACTGTACAGTGACAGTAACGTATCGCCTACCCTGATGACGTAGATGCGGACGAGGATATTGATGGGATCGTTTTGAGGAATGTTCTGGAACATTCCCATGTTGGAATCGAAGTTCCCGTCTCTCTGCAGGTCTTCCGACACTTTGTACATGCACAGAGATCCCTAGAGAGGCAGGGGAGGGTGGGGGGGGGGGGGGGACAGGGAAAAAAAGTGCATTCTGTATCGTCTACAACGAAAAGGCAAATCTACGACCAAATAAACGAAGTGCTCCGATCGTTCCGTCCTCACTTTGAACTTCCCGACGATCCTGTCCTCGTCCGTCACGTTCTGGTCGTCGTCGTCGCCTCCTTTCCCCCGGAACAGGTTGAAGCTGTGCAGCCAGTCTTCAAAGCTGTTGAACTCACTCTCCAGCTCTTTGGGGTACACCTGGTTGGAGAACACACATGAATCAGAACAGTAAATGACCTGAAGCGCCACACACTCGTGTCGTTGTGTTGCGTCTTCTACCTTCAGCTCGTCCAGCTTCGCTTTCTTCTTCTCGAACGGATCGAACTGCTTCCTCCTGTCCTTCTTTCCTTTCCCCCTCTTGGGGGGTTTCACAGGAGCGTCGTCGGGTTTGATATCTGCGAAGCGCCCGAGACATGAATTTACCATGAAAGTTGCCCCCCCAAAAAACAGGCTTGTTACTGTATATACAACGACCACGCCATCGAATCGTATATACCTTTAAAGTTCACGGTTCAGACAGGAAGCCGTGCAAAGACGTGATTATCATCCTCAGTCAAAGTATATGTACTGTAATATAGTTTATACTGTACATTTGCATTATAATAATAACATAACTTGTCATATTATAAGAATCAATGGATCAGATGCATCACTATAATAAAGGCTCATAATGTCATCAAATGGCACCGTCTGTGTTTTTTATTCATGTTTTATTGACATTTTTCTTGGAAAGCGTTCTATGGAAATTAGTTAAAGAGCTCATAAAAGATGAACGTGCATGAGAAGTATGTGCTCGTAAAGACTGTCTCAGCTACTCCATCACATTAGGATCAGGACTATGTGGTTTGGGGATAACAGAGAAGGTGCACAAAGGCATGCTGGGAAAATATACGTTTTTTTACCTCCGCCATCCGTAATGTCCATGTCGTCTTTGTCCTCTGTCTCTGAGCGTGTCGCCTCTTGAGCCTTCAGAGTCTGGAGGAGCAGAAGGTCATTTCTCAATGAAAGTTTTCTGTAATAATTCATCGTTCAGCTTCATTCAGTAAAGCAGTAAAAAGAGATTTCTGTTTCTCACCTCTGTCAAAGTTTCAATGGAGGCAAAATATTTGGACCACCAGTCCAACATGCTGTGGTCAAGTTCCTCCTCTTCAATCTCGTCACCCTTCTTCCTCTTCTTCTTTTTCCCCTTTCCATCCTTATCATCGTCCTTTTTTTATATATATGCAAAAAAAAAGCATTGAAAACGCTCTCAATCAAGATTGTCTAGTAACATTAAAATGCTAATTAAGTGTAGAAGCCTTTCGCTTACCTCCACTTTGACCACAGCATCAGCACCCTAAGTATAAAAACCAAATGCAAAATATGTTTTACAATCTGGTTCTACGAATAAAGGTCACATAAAAAGTGAAGAAATTCAACGTACACAGTCGAGTTTGACCACCGTTTCCATCTTCTTAAAACTGGGCTCAGGTTCCATGCTGACAACGACGATTTCCTCTGAAAAGCAAAAAGAAGGACGTAGCAGGTTTCATCTCTATAATCGTCATTTATTAAAGAGAATGCACTGATGTGTGATCTCTATGCATCCGGGTTGTTAGTGCGTACCAGAGGTGGTAAAGTTATTGGCCTGCTTGTCCGTCGCCCTGTAGATGAACTTCCGCAGGCTGGGCACCGCGTTGGAGCCCACCAGGGTGTAGCGGCCGAACGCCCTGCAGTCCACCACTCGGATGTTCAGCGGCGGATGGAGCAACTCGTTCTCGGGCAAATCCTGCAAAATATCTTTTACTTTTCGAACGCTCGTTTTCTTAAGCGTGCGTGATTTTAATTTGAATTAAAAAGATGATAAACGTACCACTTCGAACCACTTGACAAGAGTGCTGAAGTTTGGGTTCTTCTTGTAGTTGGGGATGAGGGCCGACTGTATGCCCTTTCCTGCACATTCGATATCCACGCGAGGACGATCCACCTGGGCCAGATTCACCCTCTTCAAGTCCCTTAAGCCCCAGAATAAAACCTAAAAGGGAAGATGGGGAGGCTCGGCGTTTGTATTATCCGTTACTGAAAAAAATCACGTATAAAGCTTGTAATCACCTCAATTCTGTATTTGCTGAGCACTGGTCTGATCCCCAGTGGGACAGGCAGGATCGGGCCGCGGTCCACATCCGTGGGACCGTCAATGGGAGGCAGGTCAGCTTTCCCATTGGGTCCAATCTTACAGAAAGTAAAGAAAGGCACGTCTTTATAAATAATTTTTACCAGTAAACACCTCACGGGCTACGTGGTGTCTGTACGTCTAACCTGCAGCAGCTCGAAGGCCGCCAGCATCTCTCCGGCGGTGCAGTTCCCGCGGTAGATCTGGTAGTACTCCAGTTGAGGGGGAAACCGCGGGGGACCGTAGTGCTCGTCCGCCATCTTGACCACTGGCTTGGCAAAAGTTCTGCCCATGAAGTCGGCTTTACCCTGGAAGCACGAACGGGGAATTAACGTCGAAGCCTTAAAAAAACGTGAACTCTGGTTTTGAATATTTGAAAGAATGGTCTTTTTCGCCTACCGTATCCAATCCATCAGTTTTTTTACATTACAATCGCTTCTGGGTTATCATTAATTATTATACTTGTCCTAGAAGCGGTAAGAAACATGGTTTGAGATGCACATGTTTCTAGGCAGACTGCATAAAAAAACCATTGAAGATAAAAGAGCCCAAAAGACGAAAGCAACATAATTAAAATAACCAGTGAACTGCTAAACAGGCATCTATGTCAATTTATATATATATATATAATTAAAACTCTCTTGCAGTTAGTGGTTATAAAGAGTCAAAATGACTGGTTGGCCACATACAAAAAGCACAAAATGTCACTTGAAGGAATGCATCAGGTATAAGTTCATCTCTCCTCATGGACCGTGTCTTATTCCTCACGCATGCCTTCCAATACAATCTATCCTGCACACATGACAGAAGTTCTACGGTACATCAAGCCATCAGAATCCACACTCTACTTATCCAACGGGTCATCCAAAAACAATGATGTCATTGACAGGAGCAAACGTAAAAATTAATCAGTCAGCAAAGGCATTCTTTCAAATATAACGTACATCAGGTTGACATTGACTAAACACATGACTGAGGGCGAGTCCTGTTTTTTTTAGATTCATCAAGTGACACGTTGGGTCTTACATTTCAAAGTGAAAAGACAGACTCTTAAATTATTAGGCTGCTAAACTCGAATGAGGATGGAACAATTGCTGCTGTCTGGTAATTCAAGCTATTAAGAGAAGTGGAACAAAAAAGAGTCCGTCTCTCATTTCAGAACAACCCTCACCACTGTGTCTTGATCGTAGAGTTCAATGACGATGATAGGGGGGTCGTCTCTCAATTCGCAGGCCTCTCCGAACAACTCCACATTCTCGAAGACCAGCAGCTGGTCCCAAGTCGGGCACAGAGTCTCAGCCAGCACCTGGGAAAGTAAGAAAAGGGATTTGATGAAGACGATTCGATGATGCCACTCGATGCATCCCGTCTCCGGCGTTGCGGCTCACCTCCGTGACCTGGCTCTGGGTCGAGAAGAAGACTCGCGAACGGATCGGACAGCCCGGTGCTGTCGGCGGCGAACAGGCTGCGAGCTTGGTACATGTGGACCCTCAGCTGGAAGATCTGCTTCACTGTGGACGGATGAAGACGCTTTTAAAAAGACTGTACAAATAAATCTAAAAGTACGGTGAATAATGTATTCAAATTACAGTTTTATGAAGGTTTTCATCTCAATAAAGGCATTGACTCACTATCTCTCCTATAGTTTAGTAAGTCTAATAGTTATTAAGACAGATGCTGACAGAATGATGGAAAAAGGGCAATCATTACCTCAATAATCATTAAAACGACGATAATATGTGTTAACGCCCCCAGTTTTTGAGACCTATACTATCAGTTGTCGCCAAAAGAAACCATGAATTACGTCTGAAAGACCTTTGTTTTAGAAGGAAATCCTGAATTGGTGGATGGTCTTACTCATGTAGGTGAGGCTGATGGGAGGTGAACACGGCATGCCGGGTCCTTTGCACAACTTGTTTTCCTCAAATCCATTGGGCAGACCGTTCAGGTAGTCTTTGCGCTGTCTAGTCAGACCCAGCCAGAGATAAATCTCTATCTTGGACTGGACTGTCCAGCCAGCGGGTCCGAATCCTTTCTTCCCAGGGATCTTTAGAAAAGATCATTCAATCACAAAAGGTTTGAAATGGAATGGAATGCAACCTTTCGCCTTTTCATCGATTACCTTTAGTGTAAACTCACCCTCAGAAAGATCGTCTTGACCTTGCCACAGTCCTTTCCCGTCTCCTCCTCCGCGGTGGAGTAAAGGATGTCTTTCGAGGGAACGCGTGCGTAAGCGATGCGTTTCCCGTTGCTTATCATCCACAGGAAGACATCGGGAATGCTGTGTTGAGGCTGCGGTGAGGAAAGGAACGCTCACGTTTAAGCGATGAAATGAAACAACCGCGTGACGCGAACATTTGAAACGTGATGTTGTGGACCTCACCTCTTCAGCTAGGAAGCGCAGCTTTGTGAGGAAGTTCTGAGCCAGCTTGACTTTATCTCTCACTGTGCTCTTCCTCACCTGTGACCTCATGGCTTTTGCTTGCTGGCCGATGCTCTCTAAAAATAAACCGGAAAGTGCAAACGTTGACAATCCATAGGTAGAAAGAGAAGAAGAAGACACCATAGATCTTCTGTAGTTGACCTACCACTTCTGACATGCACAGCTTAACTCTCCCGGTCCAGTTTGGTTCTGCCGGAGAGATTCTGGTCCTGGTTTGCCAGCGAAAGAAACTGGCTGAAAATAAAAGAAGTGGAGCTCGGTCAGCATCGAAGACTTCATCGAATCTTTTGGACTCCCAAGTTTTAAAAGCTGCCGGTGTTAAATGTGTCACGACGGACCTGCAACCTCGGCTGAGTTCCTCGAGGACGCCTCTCAGTCGGCGCTCGGGGTACGTCTTCTCCGTCTTGATGATCTCTTGCACGTCATTCAGTCCGTCCTCCTGTGGTACCAGTAGAAGATGTTTGGGGCTCATTCAGCATCAAAGATAGATATCCAACCGCTAACACACAAATTGTTGTTCTGCTATGCTCGGCGACTTATTAGGAAAGTTTAGGACTTGCCAGTTTATCTGCTACGTTGTCTATAATGTTGGCGTTGTACAGCCTCCTTCTCTGGTCTTGCCACCAGCTCTTGATGTAGATGCACGGCTTTCTCTCAAATACGGCAGGTGGAAGTAGTTTCTGGATACAAAAATATATATTCCAGAAACGGCTTCGGCATCGTTTCTTTTTACCTCCGTGTTCACGAATATCTTTCTGACCGGTCGGTGACGACGGGTTTCATGGGAGGAGTGGTCGCCACTGAGGTCAGGTGCCCGTCGTCGTCCATCTCCTCGTCGCTGGAGTTGTGGATCAGTTCGGTTTCCTCTTCGTCACCGGTTCCCTTCTTACCCTTACCCGATTTTGGCCCGGCGGCCCCGTCAATCTCATTTCCATAGTAACCTGGCGGGCACACAGCAGCTGTGTTAGTAGTAGACCCTTAAGTAACGTTTTTGGGGGGCTTTTAAAATGTTCCATCATTTTGGCTGTGTTACATTAAGACATATATTTCCCAAATATGTAGATTCCTCGATTCAAAATAATAGTCATTTTCTCATGTTTGCCCTATCTACATGAAAATGCCCCAACATCGATGTTATTGCTTATCATTATCATTTTAATTTGGTTCTTTTTTTTACAAAAAACATGGCATTATGTTGTAGTTACGATCAGGACTGAATTTGGTAAATAGATTTAACTTAGTGAAAGTGGAAAATATTATTTGATGGAAGTTTCATGGAGACATTTTTGTCTTCGAAGGGCAAAAAATGAACTTTTTAGTCCGAAAAGTGCACGGAGATTCAATTTAAAGCTCCAGACGAGTCCGTGAGAGACACCGAGTGAGCCAAAAGAGTCAGTAGATACCTATGGTGACCTCAAAACTGATGGGCTTATCGCCGATCTTTCTGTCAATCATTGTGGCCTCCAGGAAAGACCCAAAGAGGAAGAATTCCTCAACCTTTCCGGTGGCGGTCTGTGAAGTAGACAAACAAAAGTGTGAGAATGTAGGAAAACTCTTCACTTCTTTGCTTTTTTTCTTCTTAATTAAGTAAGAGTTAAAAGCTGGTTAGACACTAAATGTTCTGTGGCTCTTTGAGGACTTGTGAATAAGTGTATAGCGCTCCTCAAAGAATCTTGTAATCCGAGCTGTCGGACACCGAGAACCGAATCCCCGAGGTCTTTGGGTTACGATCCTCAATTGAATTTGACTTGCATTGTCCACCCAGCAAAAGAAGCCACATTAATATAAACGACATATTAATAATGCACCAGGGTGGCTAAATAAAGACAGTGAATTATTCAAGAACTATGAGCACAATGGGCTGTCGGCAGGAGTGACAATGGGCTCCCTCTGCATGGCCGCCCATCCGAAGCAGGTGTACCCACCTCTGAGATGTTGGTATTGGCCTGCTTGTCCGTCGCCCTGTAGATGAACTTCCGCAGGCTGGGCACCGCGTTGGAGCCCACCAGGGTGTAGCGGCCGAACGCCCTGCAGTCCACCACCGGATGTTCAGCGGCGGATGGAGCAACTCGTTCTCGGGCAAATCCTGCAAAATATCGTTTACTTTTCGAACGCCGTTTTCTTAAGCGTGCGTGATTTTAATTTGAATTAAAAAGATGATAAACGTACCACTTCGAACCACTTGACAAGAGTGCTGAAGTTTGGGTTCTTCTTGTAGTTGGGGATGAGGGCCGACTGTATGCCCTTTCCTGCACATTCGATATCCACGCGAGGACGATCCACCTGGGCCAGATTCACCCTCTTCAAGTCCCTTAAGCCCCAGAATAAAACCTAAAAGGGAAGATGGGGAGGCTCGGCGTTTGTATTATCCGTTACTGAAAAAAATCACGTATAAAGCTTGTAATCACCTCAATTCTGTATTTGCTGAGCACTGGTCTGATCCCCAGTGGGACAGGCAGGATCGGGCCGCGGTCCACATCCGTGGGACCGTCAATGGGAGGCAGGTCAGCTTTCCCATTGGGTCCAATCTTACAGAAAGTAAAGAAAGGCACGTCTTTATAAATAATTTTTACCAGTAAACACCTCACGGGCTACGTGGTGTCTGTACGTCTAACCTGCAGCAGCTCGAAGGCCGCCAGCATCTCTCCGGCGGTGCAGTTCCCGCGGTAGATCTGGTAGTACTCCAGTTGAGGGGGAAACCGCGGGGGACCGTAGTGCTCGTCCGCCATCTTGACCACTGGCTTGGCAAAAGTTCTGCCCATGAAGTCGGCTTTACCCTGGAAGCACGAACGGGGAATTAACGTCGAAGCCTTAAAAAAACGTGAACTCTGGTTTTGAATATTTGAAAGAATGGTCTTTTTCGCCTACCGTATCCAATCCATCAGTTTTTTTACATTACAATCGCTTCTGGGTTATCATTAATTATTATACTTGTCCTAGAAGCGGTAAGAAACATGGTTTGAGATGCACATGTTTCTAGGCAGACTGCATAAAAACCATTGAAGATAAAAGAGCCCAAAAGACGAAAGCAACATAATTAAAATAACCAGTGAACTGCTAAACAGGCATCTATGTCAATTTATATATATATATATAATTAAAACTCTCTTGCAGTTAGTGGTTATAAAGAGTCAAAATGACTGGTTGGCCACATACAAAAAGCACAAAATGTCACTTGAAGGAATGCATCAGGTATAAGTTCATCTCTCCTCATGGACCGTGTCTTATTCCTCACGCATGCCTTCCAATACAATCTATCCTGCACACATGACAGAAGTTCTACGGTACATCAAGCCATCAGAATCCACACTCTACTTATCCAACGGGTCATCCAAAAACAATGATGTCATTGACAGGAGCAAACGTAAAAATTAATCAGTCAGCAAAGGCATTCTTTCAAATATAACGTACATCAGGTTGACATTGACTAAACACATGACTGAGGGCGAGTCCTGTTTTTTTTAGATTCATCAAGTGACACGTTGGGTCTTACATTTCAAAGTGAAAAGACAGACTCTTAAATTATTAGGCTGCTAAACTCGAATGAGGATGGAACAATTGCTGCTGTCTGGTAATTCAAGCTATTAAGAGAAGTGGAACAAAAAAGAGTCCGTCTCTCATTTCAGAACAACCCTCACCACTGTGTCTTGATCGTAGAGTTCAATGACGATGATAGGGGGGTCGTCTCTCAATTCGCAGGCCTCTCCGAACAACTCCACATTCTCGAAGACCAGCAGCTGGTCCCAAGTCGGGCACAGAGTCTCAGCCAGCACCTGGGAAAGTAAGAAAAAGGGATTTGATGAAGACGATTCGATGATGCCACTCGATGCATCCCGTCTCCGGCGTTGCGGCTCACCTCCGTGACCTGGCTCTGGGTCGAGAAGAAGACTCTCGCGAACGGATCGGACAGCCCGGTGCTGTCGGCGGCGAACAGGCTGCGAGCTTGGTACATGTGGACCCTCAGCTGGAAGATCTGCTTCACTGTGGACGGATGAAGACGCTTTTAAAAAGACTGTACAAATAAATCTAAAAGTACGGTGAATAATGTATTCAAATTACAGTTTTATGAAGGTTTTCATCTCAATAAAGGCATTGACTCACTATCTCTCCTATAGTTTAGTAAGTCTAATAGTTATTAAGACAGATGCTGACAGAATGATGGAAAAAGGGCAATCATTACCTCAATAATCATTAAAACGACGATAATATGTGTTAACGCCCCAGTTTTTGAGACCTATACTATCAGTTGTCGCCAAAAGAAACCATGAATTACGTCTGAAAGACCTTTGTTTTAGAAGGAAATCCTGAATTGGTGGATGGTCTTACTCATGTAGGTGAGGCTGATGGGAGGTGAACACGGCATGCCGGGTCCTTTGCACAACTTGTTTTCCTCAAATCCATTGGGCAGACCGTTCAGGTAGTCTTTGCGCTGTCTAGTCAGACCCAGCCAGAGATAAATCTCTATCTTGGACTGGACTGTCCAGCCAGCGGGTCCGAATCCTTTCTTCCCAGGGATCTTTAGAAAAGATCATTCAATCACAGAAGGTTTGAAATGGAATGGAATGCAACCTTTCGCCTTTTCATCGATTACCTTTAGTGTAAACTCACCCTCAGAAAGATCGTCTTGACCTTGCCACAGTCCTTTCCCGTCTCCTCCTCCGCGGTGGAGTAAAGGATGTCTTTCGAGGGAACGCGTGCGTAAGCGATGCGTTTCCCGTTGCTTATCATCCACAGGAAGACATCGGGAATGCTGTGTTGAGGCTGCGGTGAGGAAAGGAACGCTCACGTTTAAGCGATGAAATGAAACAACCGCGTGACGCGAACATTTGAAACGTGATGTTGTGGACCTCACCTCTTCAGCTAGGAAGCGCAGCTTTGTGAGGAAGTTCTGAGCCAGCTTGACTTTATCTCTCACTGTGCTCTTCCTCACCTGTGACCTCATGGCTTTTGCTTGCTGGCCGATGCTCTCCTAAAAATAAACCGGAAAGTGCAAACGTTGACAATCCATAGGTAGAAAGAGAAGAAGAAGACACCATAGATCTTCTGTAGTTGACCTACCACTTCTGACATGCACAGCTTAACTCTCTCCCGGTCCAGTTTGGTTCTGCCGGAGAGATTCTGGTCCTGGTTTGCCAGCGAAAGAAACTGACTGAAAATAAAAGAAGTGGAGCTCGGTCAGCATCGAAGACTTCATCGAATCTTTTGGACTCCCAAGTTTTAAAAGCTGCCAGTGTTAAATGTGTCACGACGGACCTGCAACCTCGGCTGAGTTCCTCGAGGACGCCTCTCAGTCGGCGCTCGGGGTACGTCTTCTCCGTCTTGATGATCTCTTGCACGTCATTCAGTCCGTCCTCCTGTGGTACCAGTAGAAGATGTTTGGGGCTCATTCAGCATCAAAGATAGATATCCAACCGCTAACACACAAATTGTTGTTCTGCTATGCTCGTCGACTTATTAGGAAAGTTTAGGACTTGCCAGTTTATCTGCTACGTTGTCTATAATGTTGGCGTTGTACAGCCTCCTTCTCTGGTCTTGCCACCAGCTCTTGATGTAGATGCACGGCTTTCTCTCGAAATACGGCAGGTGGAAGTAGTTTCTGACGATACAAAAAAATATATATTCCAGAAACGGCTTCGGCATCGTTTCTTTTTACCTCCGTGTTCACGAATATCTTTCTGACCGGTCGGTGACGACGGGTTTCATGGGAGGAGTGGTCGCCACTGAGGTCAGGTGCCCGTCGTCGTCCATCTCCTCGTCGCTGGAGTTGTGGATCAGTTCGGTTTCCTCTTCGTCACCGGTTCCCTTCTTACCCTTACCCGATTTTGGCCCGGCGGCCCCGTCAATCTCATTTCCATAGTAACCTGGCGGGCACACAGCAGCTGTGTTAGTAGTAGACCCTTAAGTAACGTTTTTGGGGGGCTTTTAAAATGTTCCATCATTTTGGCTGTGTTACATTAAGACATATATTTCCCAAATACGTAGATTCCTCGATTCAAAATAATAGTCATTTTCTCATGTTTGCCCTATCTACATGAAAATGCCCCAACATCGATGTTATTGCTTATCATTATCATTTTAATTTTGTTCTTTTTTTTACAAAAAACATGGCATTATGTTGTAGTTACGATCAGGACTGAATTTGGTAAATAGATTTAACTTAGTGAAAGTGGAAAATATTATTTGATGGAAGTTTCATGGAGACATTTTTGTCTTCGAAGGGCAAAAAATGAACTTTTTAGTCCGAAAAGTGCACGGAGATTCAATTTAAAGCTCCAGACGAGTCCGTGAGAGACACCGAGTGAGCCAAAAGAGTCAGTAGATACCTATGGTGACCTCAAAACTGATGGGCTTATCGCCGATCTTTCTGTCAATCATTGTGGCCTCCAGGAAAGACCCAAAGAGGAAGAATTCCTCAACCTTTCCGGTGGCGGTCTGTGAAGTAGACAAACAAAAGTGTGAGAATGTAGGAAAACTCTTCACTTCTTTGCTTTTTTTCTTCTTAATTAAGTAAGAGTTAAAAGCTGGTTAGACACTAAATGTTCTGTGGCTCTTTGAGGACTTGTGAATAAGTGTATAGCGCTCCTCAAAGAATCTTGTAATCCGAGCTGTCGGACACCGAGAACCGAATCCCCGAGGTCTTTGGGTTACGATCCTCAATTGAATTTGACTTGCATTGTCCACCCAGCAAAAAGAAGCCACATTAATATAAACGACATATTAATAATGCACCAGGGTGGCTAAATAAAGACAGTGAATTATTCAAGAACTATGAGCACAATGGGCTGTCGGCAGGAGTGACAATGGGCTCCCTCTGCATGGCCGCCCATCCGAAGCAGGTGTACCCACCTCTGAGATGTTGGGTATTCCCTCCAACTGCACATCGGTGGCGTTGGAAATTTCGGGCGAGGACGTGTCCAGGATCTCCACCCCGAGGCTGATGAGCAGACGGGCCCTAAAGGACACCCCCTCTCCGAGACCCTCGTTCAGCTCCTGGTACTCGTCCATCAGGCTGTAGGTGCGCGTGGAGCCGTACATGTTGACCCAGGCCGGCCCCAGCGTGGGAAGGAAGCCTGAGAGATAAAGAAGACATATCATTGTGTGTCTGATAATGTGTAATATGGATGCGATGGTACCTGACAGATGGCTTTTAAAAGCATGGAAAAGATCTGAGTGCAAGGTCAAAAACACATGCATGTTTATTGGTTACTACCCAAATCCAAGCAGTTAAATTCAGATAACAATAACTCTCTATAGGACGCATTCCTCGTACTGTAAAAGGTACTGTCACAGTACATCTATCCGAATTCTTCAGTGTTGGGTATGTCACCTTTGTCCCCGTCGTTGGAGATCTTCCGCAGGTCCAGGAAGTGCGTTCCGATGGCGACGTCGTTCACTTTATCCGAGTCGCGGATCTGGATCTTGATGCGCTTGCATAGCGGCGGGAACAACTCGGTGAAAACGATCTGCTCGTTCCAGATGGGCTCGTAGCAGCTCTTCTGAACCGATGTTTTACCCTTGAAATCACGCACACGTGGACATTTAAATGGACTCGGCAATCGAACCGTCGGCGCGATTTATATTTTGACCTGAAACAGACAGAAAAGCAGAAGGAATTCTAACTCTATTACTCACTTTCTGCCCAGCGAACAGAACTTGGACGTAAGGATCGACCAGGTCCTTGTTCTCTCCTATGAAGGCCTTTTTGACGTTGGCCATGATGCTGGTGTTCATCCTGGGGAGTCCCTCGGCTCTGTAGATCTTCAGGTAGTAACGGGCCCACTGTCGCTCCGCAGGCACCCCCTCTGGGATCAAGAGATTGCTGAAACCGAAATAATAATACAATGATATGTACAAAAACAAGATGCAAGCAGGATCTCCTGCTTTAAGCTTTGATTGCAAACTACATTTCGATTGCTAAAACAGCCATTAATGGTCCTTTTTGGGGCAATGAATTGTTCATTACCCCTCTATGTCGTCTTCATCGGATTCATTGGCCTTGTGCGGAGTCTTTATGGTGTCTCCTTTGGCCACGACCGCGATATCACACTTGATGTAGCCTTTGCAACCCGCTGAGATGTCCTCGGGGTCGGACAACAAAGCCCACTTGTGGTAGAACTGATGTTCTGAAGACCAAAAGAGAATCCACGTGTATTGATAATTCATAAAATGATTTGAAAAAAGAAGAAGCTGATTTTTCCGTTGATTCTTTACCAGGCTGGAAGTAGATTGTGCCAATGTCCAGTTTAAAACTCCCAACCAGCGTCCCACTGCGCAGAAGGTTTTTGGAGTGAATTACCTATTAAAAGGTTGAAGGAAATAAAACGTTGTAATAATCAAACACACTTTATGAATCTACTTCATCGAGATGAATCGAACGACTTACGGACAACTTCAGGATTTTGTCGAACATGACATCTGGAGGCACGTGGAAGTCGAACACGAAATACTGGGGAGAGGAAAGAGGGAGTGGCGACATTGTTTAGATTCATAGTGCTCTTTTTCTCCATTAAAAAGGATTGTAGATATATATGAATCTCGCGATGGCCGACTCACTTCGTTGTAGTACGGGCAGTTGGTGGATTCCTTCATGGAGGTGTACTTTTTATCATCTCCGATCTCCACGCAGACCATTGGATCCATGTTCAGCCCAATCAGCTGCCTGGCTTCCACGACGGTCACGCTGATCTGGAAATCAAATGATCCAGAATGACAATAATATAGTCCACAATGACTCTTCAGCATACACCACACTGTAAAAAAAATCTGAATGTTACGTAAAATTAAATAAAATTACAGGAGTTTTCTGTGTTTTTTAAATTATATACAAAACTCAGTAATATAACAGCTATTATCTTTAAATTAACAACCCAACAGTTAATTTGAAGTATTATGCTAAGAACAACAAATTACATTTTGGATTTTTTTTCTACATTATTTCTACAGTATTTGTACTGCTTTCTTCAATTTCTTACAAATTCATGTAAAATTACCTGTAATTAAAGGTTTATGCCCATACAAACATTTTTTAAATTATTTTCGTAATTGTTAGGTCAATCACTCTTTTTTACAGTAGTTTTCGTTTTTTAAAATTATATATAATAATATTATATATTTACAAAACTCTGTAAAATTACAGACATTATCTTTGAATTAACAATCCAACTGATTTAAGTATAATGCTAATAATAACAAATACAAAAAATTGGTAATTTTTGAACAGAAGAAATACCATACAAATTCATGGAAAATAACAAGAATTAACTTTAATTAAACATCTAGCTCCATGATACAAAGAGTTATGTCCATAATATTAATTTAACAATTTTCTTTTGTAATTTTAAGATAAATCATATTACTTTTATATTCAAACTCTGTAATTCAGGATCTCAATTTCACTAACTTTTTTCCTTACATCAAACAGAAAGCAGTCTTTTCTTATAAAGCGTACAAAGTAGAAGCAAGAATGATAAAGTGTAAGGTCCTTGAGAGGAGTAACATTGTAGAAAGAAAGAAAAGAAAGAAAGGAAGAAAGAAATAAAGAAAGACGACTGTCCAATGAAATGGTATGATTGATCCTACTTGGTAATCGACTGGTCTTCCTGAACTGGGCTCCATCTTTATGTCTGGCTTTGACCTGAGAGACAATGAGGCATCGGACATTAGAGAGTCACGTGATCGCCAACAAACAACAACAAACAGTTTCTTTAAAGCGCCGCTGCTTGCCTCTTATTTGATACATTGGTGGTGACAGCGGTGACGGAGACCAGAGAGATGGAGTCGGGATCGGGGCCTCCACCCAAGAACATCCGATCCAGGTCCTCTGTCTCCAGGATGGCCGGCTCATCTGGAGAAGAAACCGCAAGGACAACGTGTTACGCAACATGCTCAAATATATTGTGTTTTCATTGTGTGTTTTATTGGACATAACATGCAAGAACAAAGTCCAAATATGGGAATGTCGAGTATATATACATTATGGTTTTCCGCCAACTGGCTACTTTTAGAGATTAGATTTTACTCTAATCATCCCCCGATGGAAATTTACATTTATAAAATTAATAAAATAAAATAAATAAAATAAAATAACAGGGAATTAATGAAGTCTCAAATAGCTACGAGGACGTAGGATCTTCTTTGTTGATCTTATACTGATACCTCCGTTTCTGTCCTCCTTGTGGCCGCGGTGCTTACTGCGCTTCATGGTTCAAAACGACTATGTGCTCTGTGAAACAAATATAAAGTGATTCGTAAAACGATAACATGAAGAAAACATTGAGATGCAATTACTTTAAAATCTGTATTTTCAACTGCTTTCAATTCATTAGAAACCGAACAAGTTAAGTTTATGCATAATAATAAGAATCTTTTTTTCATGACATCTCCAGAACTCACTTCTTCTGTCTGAGACTAAACTGTGACACTCTAGTCCAACTTTTTGGAGACAGGAGAAAGTCGGCGACTAACGGCTATCAAAAATAGCCCAAGAACGACTGGAAAAGGTCTGAATTATTAAGTGTTTAAAAAATGTTGAATATACTCCAAGCTAAAACAATTGACTTGGTCTGTGTGCTACCACGCCCTGGATTAGCCTTCAAAGGAGCTTTTCAATTATTCAAATCAGCTGACCTCAATACATCAATTAAAGAGGATACATTGCACACACAATTGTGGAAATTAATACACTCAAAAATAATTTATCTGCAGTAATTAGACGACAAAGGTGCACCATTTTAATCTAAAAAGTCGATAACTGTATTTGATTCACCAAAGAGTTCATTATTTACAAGATAGGCATTTTCAGAAGTAAAGTATTTGCAGCTTAAGGGCTAACATTATTTCACTTTAAAATATCTTATCTGCATTTTCAGAGTTGTTGTCCAAAAACATAAAAAAATAAAACACAACTTGCACCACACTTTGTCAACACATTTTCTTATGCATTAAACATAAAAAATTATGACAAGGTTCAGAATAACCAAAGCAATTAAATACAACTGCGAGAAACCAAGAATGCGAAGTTCTGAATGTTTCCAAATTATAAAATCAAATAAATCTACTCATCATTTTAATTTCCAGAAGAAATAGTCATCAAAAGCAAAGATTTTAAGTGTGCGGAAAAAATATTGAGGCCTAACTTCCAAAAGCTTTTGCTTTGTTGACTGGTCTTTGGTGAACATGAAATAATATAATATCATAATACATACCATGCAATCAAATATTGATCTGGTCTCTGTCCGCTGAGTCGCTCCAAGACGTTTCACTGCAAACTTTGTTGTCCTCCTTCTACGAGATGGAAAGAAAGGCTACGTAAACATTTTAGACATTTACGCAGCCGTACAGGAATAAGACTTCCAGGTAGAGTTGAACAGGAAAGAATCGGGTTCGTCCAGGTCTGAAGTCGGTTAGGAGTGATGTGATACTGAATAGTGAATAGTGCATGAGTGTCGAACCCGAGACTGGTAACTATAACTAGGGGATGATGAGAGACGTCACGGTGAGCAGAGTCTACCAATCCACACAGGCTGCGCAGAGCAATAGAAAATATGACTTTCAGAAATCCTAAATCCTACTTTGAGATGGTGACTGAAAAGTAAACCGGCTCCTTTTAAAGATTAGATTAGATTTTCATATATTTTGTATTTATTTATTTTTATATATTTATATATTTAATAAAATATATTTGTATATTTGTATTTTTTATTAAATTAAATTAAATTAAATTGCAGGGCATATTACGTTTAAGAATTAAAATAATAAAGAAAATGACGAAAATGTAAAAAAATGTAATATAAATAAAATTGATAAAATGAAAATGAAAGTGATACAAATATAAACTAGAATGGGCACTCGGTAGAGCGCATACCTTCGCATATCACAAGATTGGGCATTGAATTATGAACATTTTGGCATTAGTTGCATGCCAATTGGACACAAATGTATCGTGCTATGGTAAAAAAAAAAGATGTTGACCTTTCCATGACCTTGACCTTGACCTTTGACCCGATTGATCCCAAAATCTAATCAAATGGTCCCCGGATAATAACCAATCATCCCACCAAATTTCATGCCATTCAAGAAGATTTGACCTGTTCATGACCTTTGACCTTGACCTTTGACACGATTGATCCCAAAATCTAATCAACTGGTCCCCGGATTATAACCAATCATCCCACCAAATTCCATGCGATTCGGTTCAATACTTTTTGAGTTCTGCGAATAACACGCATACAAATAAATAAATAAATAAATAAATACACGGCGATCAAAACATAACCTTCCGCATTCTCAATGCGAAGGTAATGAAAGTGATTAAAATAAAAAATAAAACTGAAAGTGATAAAATAAAAATTAAAGTGGTAAAAATATAAATGTAAGTGATAAAAATAAAAATGTAAATGATACAAATAAAAATGTATGTGGAAATAAAGGGCAAAGGACGATGTAATCAATCCAATTGATACATTGTATGGTGACTCTGCTAAAAGAGCTTGATCTCAACTCGTAATTAATAGTCACAACAGATAAGAGTATACAACTATTATTCATGCTGCAAAGTGACGAGGAATACACATTAAATGTTTTTAAATGTTCATAAAGGGTTTGTCGAAGTGCATCTTGATATCAAGACAGCGAACGCTTCAAAATGTGTGAGCGTGAGGTGATCTGAAGGTGAGAGAAGTTCATGGAAGTAAACAGACATGTGAGGCCGGCCGAGTTGGACCAACGCTCCCGTATTTAATCTTTCATAGGGAGCTGTTCCAAACCGGGACTTCTGTTCAGTTAAAAAAAAAAAAAACTCACATTTCTTATCACATGTTCACCCGAATGAATAAGGACTAAAGAAGGAAACCATAGCATATGATGTGATGATGATGTTTACCCACATCAAAAAGCAGTGGGATGGTTACGCTGCATTCTCCTGTTCATAACCTCTGAAGTCCAACTCATCAATAACACATGCAGGTGCCTGTAAGCCAGACGTCAAAGTCTACAGTTGCTGGTATCCGATGAAACTCGGCTCTAAATTATTTAAGCGCCAAATTCAGTGTTGCATGTGCATGTGACATCTCCAGGTGTCACTACTCAGAACTAAATAAATAGATTTATCTTGGAGGGAATAACAGGGAAACATATTGTCAGTTATTATCAAATCTGGGAAAATATCTGCACGTTTCACCTCATTTGAGGGACTTTTTTAAACTAATTTTAGTGGTTGTGTTATCGAACCCAGACGTCAGCCTTCTCTTCACCGACGACCGTAAAAGACGCTTCTTCCTGGAAGTGCGTGATCCTCTCAGTCGACATTAACCTCGCTGTCGCGTTGAGGGAGCCGGGGCCCTTAATTACACGACTCGACACCGGCCTACGAGGAGCTGAGGAAGATCCTGCGTGTCAGCAACCGTGCACAGTTACCTCCCCCCCCCCCCCCCACGAGGTCTGATGTACTGACCTCGGCCTCTGATGCGTGTTGTCATTTTAACACTCTAAAGTTTCCCTTCTCCCTTGATTTAAATGCAATAATTCTTTACATAATATAACTCTCTCGGCATAAATTCTCTTGGAAATAAGAAAAAAAAACTACGCCATAGAAAAAGTGACGTGCATTTTTAGCTGAATGTTCAGTCGCCGCTGATCAATATGCACGAGCGAACAAACCAACTGACACCTGGGACGGAGTCGTCTAGGGTGAAGCGCAGAAGGACTCGATACCCCTCACGGCCATCTTATCCCACACAGAAGCCCAGAGTCCAGAGGCCTGTTGCTCGTGTAGAGCGGTTATCCTCGTCTGGTTTGTGCTCCGGTGACTCTGCGGCTGCACCAGCTGACAGCGGTGTAGAGTAACCACCGGTCCTCTTAGCCAGAGGCCATTGTTGTGGCTAGTGTTCCCGCTGGAGGCCACACGAGGCAGCGTGCACGCGTAGGGCCCAAACTCAAGTTTATGAACTTGTTGGATTATTACACGGTTTTAAATGTTTTCTATGTACGTCGCTGCATCCTGTCTGAATTAAATGGAGGAAAAGACTTACACGATCTTGGATGATAAAGTCAGCCGTCATACTTATCGTATATGGCGCTGGTTCTCAGCCTTTTCTCAGTGATGTACCTTCTGTGAGTACCCCCCCCGCCCCCCTCACCAGTGCAAAGCATTTTGGTTTGGAAAATAAGATGTAATATGTAGTATCGCGACATCAGTGTCTGATTTAATATAGAATATATACAATTCAGATTCTGAATTTACACGTTTTTCACTTATATTTAAAGGATTTTTTTAATGCTCATTTAAAATATATATATATACAGGACTGTCTCAGAAAATTAGAATATTGTGATGAAGTTCTTTATTTTCTGTAATGCAATTAAAAAAACAAAAATGTCATGCATTCTGGATTCATTACAAATCAACTGAAATATTGCAAGCCTTTTATTCTGATTTATTGCTGATTATGGCTTACAGCTTAAGAAAACTCAAATATCCTATCTCTAAATATTAGAATATCATGAAAAAGTATACTAGTAGGGTATTAAACAAATCACTTGAATTGTCTAATTAACTCGAAACACCTGCAAGGGTTTCCTGAGCCTTGACAAACACTCAGCTGTTATAAATCTTTTTTTTAACTTGGTCTGAGGAAATATGAAAATTTTATGAGATAGGATTTTAGAGTTTTCTTAATCAGCAATATAAAAAAATAAAAGGCTTGCAATATCAGTTGATTTGTAATGAATCCAGAATGCATGACATTTTTGTTTTTTTAATTGCATTACAGAAAATAAAGAACTTTATCAAAATATTCTAATTTTCTGAGACAGTCCTGTATATATATATTTTAAATATTTTTTATTCCCGTACCCCCTGGAGTGCCTTCACGTACCCTCAGGGGTAAACTTACCCCCATTTGAGAACCCCTGGTAAATGGGATTGATTAGGTAACGTCTGTTGGGACCACAATATGAATGGATGCCCCCCCCCAACCTCCCCCCGCATGTTGATTTATGACTTATCCAGAATTGTTGGGGGTTGGCTGAACATAAAGAGAATTGTGTGGCCCTAAATTAAAAATTAAATTAAAAATTAAATTAAATATTAAATATTAAATATTAAATATTCAAAATTAAATATTCAAAATTAAATATTCAAAATTAAATATTAGTTGACAGACCATAATAAACATAAAACAATAACACACATAAAAACAGTATGAATCTAATTGAAGGCAACGCTGAAGCTCTCCACATAGAAAGACCTCCATCTGGTGGTCATTCCATTCCATTCATCGGGAAAGGATTCGTGGGGTTAAAAAAAAAACACAAAAACATCACATGTTCTCTTTGAGACATTAACCGACTCCATCAGAGTAAAGCACAGCATATTATACCACAGTTGTCATGGTAATTATTCATGGCCCTCATCTTTTCTCCTCTGCCTCCAGGATCCGCCTGCAGCCCTGTGGCCACATCCATCAGAATCAGAATCAGAATCAGAAACAGGTTTATTGCCAAAGAATGAATGTTTTCACAAACAAACGAGGAATTTTTTTTGGTGGAAGGTGCAACATTTGGACATGACAAACAACAATCAACGCAAGGAGGGAGGAGGAGTGGGAGGAAGAGGGAGGAGGAGGAAGAGGAAGGAGCGGGAAGAAGGAGGAGAGAGGAAGGTGGGGGAGTGGTGGGGGAGTGGTGGTGGAGTTAAAGTGACACAGCAATATCATGTGAAAGCAAAGCAGAGCAGCTCACAAGGGTGACATCTTTAAAAAGAATAAAGGAAAAAGGAGAGACTCATGGAGGATCTCTCCAGATCTCCATTTAACCTTTAACGAGCAGGAATGAGTCATCTGTGAGCCACAGGTCGGATGTAACTGGACGGCATTGTTTTCATGCCTCTTATTGATTTACAAAGGCGCAAGCAGCTGATGCAGAGAGCAGCTCCATGTGCACAGGGAGCTTGGTAAAGCGAGGACCCTGAAGGCATCTTGAAATAGAAATAGAAAAAAGGAGGAAAGAGGAGGAGGAGAGAGAGAGAGCTAGAGGAGGTTTTAGAGGCAGAGCGTTGGCATGCCAGGCTCAAAAGCTAGCATGGCTGTGCAGGAGACACACAGGGACACCCCTCCATCGCAGGGACCCCGCTCTACTCGCTCCACCGAGAGCCAGAAGAAGAGGAATGGATACGAGAGAGCAGGAGGTGAGTGGCTTCCTGTTGTTTTTAGAATCTATAGCTATGATGTCATACGTGTGGTCGCAGACACCCCCAAAAACAAGCCTTTGCTTTCCTTTAGATCCCTAAACACTGAGGTCATCGGATCCTATTTATGACGAATGAATATAATGTGTATACACACACTTCCTTTTTTTGGGAGTAATGATGATGTAACAATGACCACGAAGACATCAGGTGACATCTGACGGACATGAAGCCCGTAGCATGATCAGCAAAGCCTGAAGGAGTTCGTGTGATTTTTGTATCTTCTTTCCTCCCCTTGTGCTTCGGTCTTTTTCCCTGGATACGCTTTGACCCATTTATAGTTGTTTGTTTCGTTTCCATGACGACTCATCAGGTGCTGGCATGTTTTTCCTGACCCCCCTTCACTCCAAAATAAGAACATTTTAGACTTGCTATGTTAATTTATTGATATATTTATTTTTTCTAAATAACATGCACGTCTCCCCTTTCATTTTTTAGACATCGTCGGTTCCATCAAACCAAAGAAATCCGTCTGTCCGGTCAACAAGGTCGCCCAGATGTGCAACACAGGTCAACTCTCACATTCATCCCTTTATCCGCCGCCGTCGTATTACGAGAAGAAATAATGGTTCTTAAATGGTTCTTTAGAAGACTTTGTGGTTCTACGAAGAACCATCACCTACTGACGAGACATTCTTTCATTTGAGGCACCTTTATAGGTTCTTTGAAGAACTCTTTAAGGAGATGGTTCTTTAGAGAACCCTGGTTCGAAAGGTTCTTTGTGGAACCAGAAATGGTGCCTTAAAGAACACTTTTCTAAAGGTTCTTTGAGGCACCTTTATAGTTTCTTTGAAGAACTCTTTAAGGAAATGGTTCTTCTATGGCATCACTCTGAAGAACCATGTTCGGTTCCAGGTGGCACCTTCATTGTTCTGTGTGCGGATGATGACTTCCAGCATGACTCCCTCGATGTTGGTATTAACCTGTGTGACACGCGCGTCGCTGTCACTAGTAGGTTCCCCCCCCTAAAGCACCAATAAGCCACAAGCAGCCAGAGGGATATTTGGTAATCGTGTTTATTCCGACAGCAGACTGTGTCTCTGCTCTGCACGCTCCTCTCCCGTCTTCAGTCCATCCAGCTCCTTTTGAAGACACAGCCTCGCAGATACACAAACACAGATTGTCATCAGCTGGTCTGATTGTCATCAGACCAGCTGATGACAATCACACCGTTCCCTGAACCACACCCCCGCTCCACCCACTCTGCAGCCGAGCCTTAACCCCCCCCCCCGCTGCCGCAACCTGTAAATATAATTTACGGTATATTGATGTAATCTTTAGTGGCCAATGGACCAAATATTGCAGAGCGGCTCAAGGCAGCGCGGGAACGAAGAGAAGAGCAGGAGAAGCTACTCGGTACGTCCCACAGCGAAGGCATTGTCCTACATTCTAACACACATAACCCAGTTATCTATTTATACTGGTATTTTGTCGTCCCCCCCCCTAGCCTCTCGGGAGCAGAGCCGGCTGGAGCGGGAGGAGCGGGCCAGGCGGTACCACGAGCAACAGCTGCAGGAGCGTAAGGATAAATTCCAGAACCAGAGGCTGAAGGAGGAGAGGAAGAGGGCCGCCGTGGAGGAGAACCGCAAATACCAACTGAAGGAGGAGAAAGTGAGTCATGAGGGTTCGGGGATCTCAGAGGGTCCATTGGACCTGGCTGTGTCTTATGCCTTCTGCCATGGATCGTGGAGGAACTCTTCATACACTCTGTCATATTCATTGAATGCTTCCTTCTGGTCACATGACATATATTCTTCTGTCCATCCGGAGGAGGGATCCTCCTCTGTTGCTCTCATGAAGGTTTCTTCACTTTTTTTTCCTCTGAAAGAGTTTTTCCTGATCCGATGTGAGGTCAAAGGTCAAGGATGTCGTATGTCCACAGATTGAAAAGCCCTCTGAGGAGAATTTGTAATTAGTGAAATTGGGCTATACTTATATATTTATATATATATATATATATATATATAAATATTTTATATAAAAAATATATATAAAATATATATATATATATATAAATATATATACAGGACTGTCTCAGAAAATTAGAATATTGTGATGAAGTTCTTTATTTTCTGTAATGCAATTAAAAAAACAAAAATGTCATGCATTCTGGATTCATTACAAATCAACTGAAATATTGCAAGCCTTTTATTCTTTTAATATAGCTGATTATGGCTTACAGCTTAAGAAAACTCAAATATCCTATCTCTAAATATTAGAATATCATGAAAAAGTATACTAGTAGGGTATTAAACAAATCACTTGAATTGTCTAATTAACTCGAAACACCTGCAAGGGTTTCCTGAGCCTTGACAAACACTCAGCTGTTATAAATCTTTTTTTTACTTGGTGTGAGGAAATATTAAAATTTTATGAGATAGGATTTTAGAGTTTTCTTAAGCTGTAAGCCATAATCAGCAATATTAAAAGAATAAAAGGCTTGCAATATTTCAGTTGATTTGTAATGAATCCAGAATGCATGACATTTTTGTTTTTTTAATTGCATTACAGAAAATAAAGAACTTTATCACAATATTCTAATTTTCTGAGACAGTCCTGTATATATGTATATATAAATATATTTATACATATTCAAATATATGTATAAATATATTTATATATATATATATTTATATATAAATATGTATATGTAAATATATATAAATATACATATATATAAATACATACAGTATATATATATATATATTTCATATTATAGTGTTATTTCTAAACTGTTGACTCGGAGCAAATAAAAACTTGAATCTTGACTACAAAAGGAACTCAATTGAATTGAATCTCAAAAACATTTACTTGGATCCAGGCCGATGCTTTCCTGGCCCCTGGGTTGACAGTATTGACGATCTCTTGTTTCTTTTCTGATTTCAGGAGCGATATGAATCTGCGGTGCGTAAAGCGGAGGAGAAGAGCCAGCGGGTCCAACAGAGCCTCATTCGAAACTCAAGAGGCAGGAAACCCACGAAGAGCAGTAAGCACAGACACATGGCTTTCCTTTTCCTCCCCCCTCTCCCTATTTATAACACCACACCTAACAGTCTTAACATCCCGGATACTTTGTGTTTGTGTGTTGCACTTTTAAACTTTCCACTGATCAATATGCTGTAGCGCCTCGTCGCTTGCCTCTGACCTCATGGGAGAGGAACCTGGTCATTCGCCTGCTTACCCCCACATGCTCGTATCTGGCGAGGAGCAAGAGTGCTGTCTGTCAGTCGGGAGAAGAAGGTACTCAGAGAACCGTGCTTCGGTGTCATGGCAACGCTAATTAATCAGAGAGCCCACTACTACTACTATAACTAACCCACTGATCATTTTCCTCACTGTTTCCAATACATTTGTGCATTATTTCCCTCAAATGTCCCTATATTCATGTGGAACCCCCCCCCCCCCCCGGTTCAGTTGTCCACATTTGTCGCCGTGCAGTTTCATTCCACTCCATGACTCCCACCATCACCGTCCCTCACAAACCCCAGCAGAAGCCCCCCACCCACATGCCATCTGCCCCCCCGCGGCCCAGCAACAGCCAGCACAGGAGCCCCAATACGGCACAGGTAACGACAGCTGCTCCTCTGGCCTCACCGGTTGTTTTTTAGGAAGAAAACTATTCTGATATTTATTTTTCTTCTTTGTTATTGTTGTTTTTTTAAACATTTAAAATGTTAAAAAATTGTGTTCATATTTTGTTATTTAATTTTTCTTGCTTTACATTTTTTTTAAATATATTTTAAAAACATTTGTAAAAAGAAAATGATTATTGAAATTGTTGGCCAAAAATATTTTTTCACATCTACATTTTTTTTCTTTTAGATCAAAGTGGCGAGACAGCAAAGTGCCAATGAGAAGAATAACTCAAACGCCAGATCCCCTGCTGCCATCAAGACCGCCGTGAAACCAGCCAGGGTCAAACAAGGCCCCACGACCTCCCCAACGACCTCCCGAACGACCTCCCCAACGACCTCCCGAACGACCTCCCGAATGACCTCCCCAACGACCTCCCGAACGACCTCCCCCTCGCCCGAACGGTAACGTTGAAAAATGTAGTCCAATGTAAAAAAAAAAACGGCGATCTGAACACAGCGTGACCTCGGCTGCTCGCTTTTTTCTCAAAAAGGAACCGCCGGAGATCCGTCCCCCGCAGACTCTCGACCCCGCTGGTGCTCGAGCTCCCGTCGGTCCCCGAGGAAGACGTCGCATACTGTAGCCCGGCCCTCTCCCCCGGGAACGCCAGGCCGGACAAAGGTCAGCGGGAGAAAACGAGGGATGAGAATCCACCTGCTCCACCCAGACCAGAGGGACACGAAGGTCAGCGAGAGAAATGCTCAAATAAAGTGCTGTATTTAAAAAAAAAAAGAATTAATATTTCTCTTCAGGTCCTCCTCATCCTCCCGAAGTCGTGCGCAGACCTTCGGCCGGGACGACAGACTTGGGGGAGGCGTCGCGACTCCTTGCGGAAAAAAGGAGAGAAGCCCGACTTCAACGCGAGGAAGAGGAGGAGCGAGGGCGCCTGCAGAGAGAGGAGGCCGAAAGGTAACGATGGAGACAGAAAGCGCCGACCGTTACGCCAACGTTAAAATATAAAATGTATCCTGGCGTGCTTCGTCCAGGAGGAGCCGCGAAGAGCTGGAGGGCAAGAGGGCGGAGGAGCGAGCGCGGCAGCGGGCCGAGGCTCAGCGGCTCGTCGAGGAGAAGAGGAAGAGGGAGGAAAAGGAGCAGAGGAAGGCCGAGGAAGAGAGAGCCGAGGCCGCGAGGGAGGCCGCCCTCCTGCAGAAGCAGGTGAAGGATGGGAACACGGCTCGGGGCATGCGGAGGCTTTCTGGTCTTTTTATTAGTGATATGTACACTAGTGTTCAAAAGTTTGGGGTCACCCAGACAATTTGGTGTTTAATGGTGAAATATTAATGTTGTTCTTCAAACTTGTGGCTCAAAAGAAGGCCAGTTTGATAGCTTCTCTCACCAGCATAACTGTTTTCAGCTGCGCTAGCATGAAAAGGTTTTTTAAGGGTTTTCTACCCCTCCGTTAGTCTTCTAAGGCGATAACACAATGTACCATTAGAAGACTGAAGATGGGCCTCTATACACCTATGTAGAGACGTCATTAAACACCAGAGAATAGTCATTTACCACATAAACTAGAGAGTGTATTTATGATTAATTTAACGTTATTATTTATATAAAAACATTGCTTTTCTTTTAGAAATAAGGACATTTCTAAGTGATCCCAAACTTTTGAACGGTAGTATATATATAAATATATATTGTTTTTATCTAGAGAGAGGAGGAACAAGCCAAAGAGAGGGCAAAGGCAGAGCAGCTGAACCAAGAGCGAGAAGCACTCGCCCAGAAAGAGGAGGCAGCGCGCCAAGTGAGAAGGAAGGTGATTGATAATCAAGTTGACTCCTAGTATCTGAACACAATAATGTGATATCTGTGCTCATAAACAGTGAAAGAGACGGCTTTCACAAAGCTGTTTTTCTCTTCCAGCGACTTGAGGAGATCATGCGGAGAACCAGGAGGACAGATCCTCCAGTTACGGTTAGATGCGTCGCCCCTGGGCTCATATGACGCTCATCCAGGATTCAAACCAAATTGGTTCATCCTTTTTTTTTTTTTACACAGAAAGCCAGTATTTTGCCAAATGTAGTCCAACCGAAGGAAAACACGGAGCCCGTCAACAAGCTGCCGAAGACCGGAGTGAAGCTGGAGGTGAACAACGAGGAGGACGTGGCGGTGCCCGTGGTGGCCTTCAAGGAGCGCCGGTCCCTCAGGACCCTCACGGGCCTGGAGGAGATCCAGAGCCACCAACGAGCGGGTGAGGAACCCATAACTTTAACCTCTGACCTCTTCAGGGACATGTTCCATCAGAACCCGTCCACACACAGAATGAGCCACGTCGGGGTGAACAGGTGCAACTGATCACATGAGTCATGGTCCTATTATCTAGAGTTAGTCACAACAGCATGTGTGTACACTAAATGGAATAGGGCCGTAAATAATGTGATTAAATACATCTACGTTTACCCTGCGCTGACATGTCAACATGACTGCTGTGAAATGGGCATATATATATATATATATATAGTGGCATTGTTGCAATATATGTATATATATAAATAATTTTATATATATATAAATAAATATATATATCTTGTTGTGTTATATATATTTATATATATATATAACTATATATATATTGCAACAATGCCGGTATATAATATGTAAATATATATATATATATATTGTTGCGATATATAAATACTGGCATTGTTGCGATATATATATATATATATGTAAAAATATATATGTATATATATATATATGTATATATATATAAATATAATATATATATATATGAATATATGGTAAGACTGGCGGTCAGTATTCAAAAGCCAAAGAAAAAGGTCATCGTCATTCTTTCCCTGTATGTCCGTTCATCTCGTCTTTTAAGCCCCATCTTCCTTTAACGTCTCTTTGTGTGCGTTCCTCAGAGGTCATCTGAAGAGCCTGCAGACAGACGCTGACACGCTGCTGGGGTTTCTCCCCGCGAAGGAGCATGTAGAGGCACTCGGGACCTCAGCATCCCAGCACCTTTCTGCGCGTAAACCCAGAGGAGCGAATATCGGCCATGTTGTTTCTTTCTTTCTTCGATACAGCTAATGAGGAAGATTTTTATTTATTTTTAAACAGTAGATGCAGACAGTGATGAAATACTAGGAAAAGCCATTCTAACAAATAGCTACATATGTTAGCCGTGCTTTTTTTGCTTATTCTGGATTTTTATTGCAATCCAAGCACTTTTCTTCCTCCCTCTGTTTTGTCGCTGTGGAATTAGAAACAGTTCCAAGACCACAGGTTAAAGTTTATGTTGATTCTTTTTCTTTCCCTTTTGATTATAGCAAGTATAGCAATCACATATTTCAAAGCTGCTAAGGAACTTTGTTTCCAAAAGACTTTGCTTCGGTGTTGTTTTGGAGAATACGACGCACAAAACCTTTATTGCACTGACGCTGTTTGACTTTGTTTGATCCGTTACATGACTTTGAAAGCAAAGTTGAGGCGTAGAGGTTAAGAGAGTTTATTATAATAAAAGCATATAAAAAAACAAATGTATCGGATCATCAATATTTGATCCTATAGTTTAAGTATTGCTTGTAACTATCACTTGTTAAAAAAGTTGAACTATATATGACATATTTCATTAAAAGTTGACACTATCTCTGCCTCGTTTCCCACTTAATTTGTCGACATTTTAAATGAAATAAACTTGACAGGAAAGAGAATGATGCACGAGTGTGATAATCCTCGTGATAAACGTGGAGGAAGGTCACGGGTGGATAGAAGGCGGAGAAAGAGGCTCGATCGCGTGGAGCATCCGTCGAGTCACCTCCCGGAGCTCCGCCTCCAGCACGCTGCCGGCCAACAGGGAGGAGAAGCCTCCATCTGAAGAGGAAAAAGAGGAAGAAGAAGAAGACTCATAACCAGTGGCGTCCCTAGGCTAAAATGTCCGGGGCTAAAGCCCCGGATATTTTTTAATTAGCCCCGAATGTTAATAAAAAAAAAAAAAATAAAAAGATTTGGCACACAAGTGGTTAACACCTCCAGGTCGCACGTGATGTCATTCACCCAAAACAGCGGAGTCAGGAGATACTTAATCGCTCAGCCCCCCCCCCCCCCCCCGTCAACAACGCTCGCCGTGGGTCATCTGCTTCTTCACTCTTCTGGGCTAAGCCCCAGATGTATCAAAATCCTAGAGAAGCCCCTGCTCACAACTCACGACGACCTGTTTGCTTCGGACGTGTCAAGTACGATGACGTCATCACGCGATGACATCGTCACACAGACCTTTCTCGAGGTTCGATACTGTAACCACAGCGAGCTGCTGCCACTCCACATCTTTGCTTTTGAGAAACGCCAACAGGAAGTCCAACACGGTGACGTAGTGAGGTCTGAGCAACCGGACCGTGTCCTCTGGGGGGAAGAGTATGAAAATGATATTTAATAATAATGCAGCGTTACGCTGGTTATTTTATGCTTTTCTACTTCCACGGAATCGTACCCGTCATCTCCAGCGAGCCGATGATGGACGCACTGTCGTGGGACAGTTGAGGGTTTAGTGTTTGTCCGGACATCTTCACGAGTCTTGAAACCTGCTCCGATGTTATTGTCGCCGACAACTTAGACTTAAGTGCATCTGAAACGGTGATGCGTGATGAACCGTATGCATATAAGAAGAGGGATGATGTTATGGACACACACAGGACGCATCCCTCCCTCACCGCAGGTCATGAGCTGATGCAAGCAGGACGTCACACGCAGCGAGGTCTCGCCCGACAGCGACGGAGACAGCAGGGCGCCGAGGAGCCCCGGCACACACGGGCTCTCCGTCGCGGCCTAGATAACAACGACGAGGGGTTAAATCCATCTCAAGCACAAACACTGGAGCGGCATTCCGTTCGAATTTTCCTTTTGTCTTTATTTGATGTAACAAAAAAACGTTAACTACGTACACAAAATAAATAAACTCTATCTTACGATCATACGGTATGTTACGATATGTTACGATATTTTAAGGTATGATACGATAGGTTACGGTATGTTACAATATGTTACGATATGGTAAGGTATGTTACGATATGTTACGGTATGTTACGATATGTTACAATATGATACGGTATGTTACGATATGTTACGGTATGTTACGGTATGTTACGATATTTTAAGGTATGATACGATATGTTACGGTGTGTTATGATATGTTACAATATGTAACGCTATGTTACGATATGTTACGGTATGTTACGATATGTTACGGTGTGTTACGATATGTTACGTATGTTACGGTATGTTACGATATGTTACGGTATGTTACGATATGTTACGATATGTTACGGTATGTTACGCTATGTTACGATATGTTCGGGTACAAAAACGATGTGCTCTAGTGCCTAATGCAGCTCGTTGCTTTCCACCTGCTGCTGTCACGACGTCATTAAATCTCCGGAGAGCGTCTGTCATTAACATAAATTATTCCGTAATTGAGAAAGCAAATTAGAAACTTTCCTGAAATTCTAAAATATCAAATAATACACTTGTGGATCTTACAAACATGTTAACTACAAACATGTGACATGTAGCCTTCGTGTATATATACCTGCTGACCCGCGCTGGAGACGCACAGGTCGCTGATGATCCTGCAGCCGTGTGTGATGATGACAGATGTTGGATGATGAAGCAGCTGACCGATGTCATCCAACAGACCCTTGCTCACGAGGACGTCCTGGAGCCAAATATGATCAATATTTACATGTGATTACGAATAGTTACCACGTCATAACTCCATTATTGCTATGAATCGTACATTGTTTGACGGGTGTGCCGACAGTGAGGAAAGTAGCGTCACGGCCGATTCTCTCCACGCGGAAGAAGACTTCTTCAGCAGCGCCTTTAGGGGCAACACACAGTCGAGCTCCATCAGCTGCTCCTGGATCAGCACTACACACACACACACACACGGAAATGACAAACAGCATCTGCTTTAGGGACGGCATCAATGTCAGGCTTCATCGTTTTATAATTACCGTTCTTTGAGAGAGTTTGTAGGCATCTGCACGCTTGAGTTGAGTTCTGAAAAAGAGAGAAATACATTTTCTATAAAATATTGACCTTCAAGGTCAGATATTGGACACTTGAGGTCACGGTTACCTTTTCCACAGAAGACGACACAAGAGTCAGAAGAGACTTCAATAAGAAATGTCCCCCGATGCTCATCACCTTCGGGTGGTGCTCCCGGACAGCAGTGATGTTGCACAGAGCGGCGCAGCTGTAGAACTGAACCTGTGAGTCTGAGGACTGCAGCAGGAGAACCAGAACCGGGACGACACCCACGTCACACAAGACCCTCCTGGACCAGTCTGGGGCGAGAAAAAACAAGATAAACCCTACAGCCTAAACCCTACATCTTGAATCCTGAATCCTAAACCCTACACCCTAAACTCCAAACTCTACACCTTAAACCCAAAACTCTACACCCTAAATCCTAAACACTACACTCTAAATTCTATGCCCTAAACTCTACACCCTAAACCCCAAATCCTAAACCCTACACCCTAAACTATACAACCTAAACCCCAAACCCTACACCCTAAACCCCATATCCTAAACCATACACCCTAAACTATACAACCTAAACCCTAAACCCTACACCCTAAACCCCAAACCCTAAACCCTGAACCCTAAACCCTACACCCTAACGTTTGGATTTTTTTTCTTAAAAGCAACAACAACAAAATCACAGCATGCACAACATGTGGACATTGAGATTGAAAAGCAGATGACATCCACCTGACTGCGTGAGGTGTAGCAGAGCCCAGGTGGCATTCTGTTGCTCCTGGGGCTCGTAGGACTTGGCCAAAGCCAACAGCGGCATGATGCCGTCCACCATGACGGCTTCACTTTGTGGTTCTGTACGAGAAGAAAGAAAAAACATCCTGTAAACGTCTCCACCCAGGGACTAATACAGGATCGTCTTCTCTAATCTCTTATGGATGCTCAGCTGATCGAGACTGAACCACATTGGTATGTTTTGTCTCTGCAGATTTACAAGAGAAATATCGTTTTTTGGCATTAAGACAGGACGAATAAGACCGCAATAAAGACAACACAGAAAATCCTCTGATTATTCCCACGTGCCTTGCGGTGAAAGCCCATACAGTGTGTGTGTGTGTGTGTGTGTGTGTGTGTGTGTGTGGCAGTGTGCAGAATTATTGACTGCCGAGACATCTGTGAGATATAATAAACAGGGTCCCCCCGCCCCTCCCCACCCGCCGTCCCAACAAACCTGAGGAAGCCAGCAAGGTGACGCAGGCACACGCGTGACACTGAGCGGCGGCGTCAGACGATCGGAACAGCTCCAGTAAAGGCACCAGCGTCCCCATTTCAATCACCATCTCTTTGCACACTGAAATCAGATCGCACGGACATTCATTATGACCGTCCGAGTGAGTTAACTGGGATGTATTACATTCAGAGGAGAGTTTTAAGCACTGGTTTAAAGACGATACTTTAAAGAGCTCGCGATTCTCATCTCTTACCCTTATTCTTGGCTAACAGATTGACCAAGGAGAGAGTGATAGTCTTCTGCACATCGAGGTCAGTTGATAAGAGTAAGGCCACGACTGGCTCCATGAAGGCATCTGGTAAAGGAGACTTCACTGAAACGCACAAAGCCAAAAATGTGTTATTAATAGTGGTGGTGAGTTTTTATATGCAGGTCCTAAAATGAGATAAACCACCTGTACGTTTATGCAAAATGTAGTACGTGGTTACACTTTGCATACAACTAACTGACTCTAGAGCAAACACAGAATTGTCTGCCAGCCCGGGAAAATAATACAGTTGAACATTTGCATGATACCAGTCGTACTCGTTGGAGGGGTTATCTTGAAGGTCAGTGATGTGAGAAACCTCAAGTGCAAACATTAGGGTCGTTCTCTGCACCTCCGATCTGCAAGCCATGACCACGATAGTCAAGCAGCACAATGATCGGTTGGTTTTCTCCACTCACAATGATGACTGACGTGTAAGTAATACAAGGCTGCAGTAGTTTGTAGATCGGCGTTGTCCGAGGATGCAAGTCTGCTCAGCGTGCGCAGACTTTCCTGATTTAGTAGTTGATTTTCATCATCTGAAAAAAAAAACCCAGATGCACAACGATGATTATTCCCTATTTAAAAAATCCCAATATTTGATTAAGTTACAAATACACTTTTGTAATAACAGATTTATATCAACAGGGAAGACTTCTCACACACACACACACACGCACGCACACGCACACACACACACACACACACACACACACACACACACACACACACACACACACACACACACACACACACACACACACACACACACACACACAATGCAAAGGCCTCCACAACAGTGCTTTCTACAACAAAGGAAATGAACGGCTGCATTGTTCCTACCACACAGCAGGTGCAGAGAGGACGAGTCGTGCGTCTTCCTCCTCAGGAAACGACTCTCCGGGGTATTCCTGAAGCAGGTGCACTGAGAAAGTTCCCTGAAAACGTCCCTCAGTTTTTGCTCGAACTCTCTGCAGACCTTCCTCAAATAAACGAGGATGTTTTTCAGCTGACGGCAGCAATTCTCACAAAAGCCAGAAGCCATGACTAACATCTTCCACAGAAAGGCATCGCACCTGCCCGTGTCGCCCAACCTGCACACAGACACGCCCACTGGGACGTCACGTGACTGTGGGGCTTACGGCTCAGACCCTTTACTCAACTGTTATAAATTATACAATGATATTACATATTTTGTATCAGTACTGCATTGCATATTTGCTTAATAATATCAGATTGTTTTCATCATCATTATTATTGTTGTATACATTTATGTATCTTTGTATAGAGTCTTGTGGGGAGTTTTTGTGTGCTCAAATTGTAAGGGGGGAAATATATGTATATATATATATATATATATATATATATATATATATATATATATATATGTATATATATATAGTATGGAAATATATTTGTTTGCAGCTGCGTCAAGCACATGTCAATTTGTGCATTTTAATAGTGGAAAGCAAACTTTCAACGTTATTGTTATACGTTATGTTATTGTTTTCACGGTTCAGGGATCGCTTAACCATTGGTGAATGTGTTGTTGTTGTCGTTACGTCACAAACATGGCCGACAAGCCCCGCCCCCACGTTCAGCCCTGGTTGACTTGGAAACCGTCGCAGCGTCGTTGGAGGACAGCGCAATCACTGCAGGGTACCTAACTACAAAACCCACACGCCTCAGTGGTCTCCTACACATCTTTTTGGATGACATATGGTCTAATTTGAGTTCCACACCGTGGCTTGAAGAAGTTAAGTCGCACTGTGCCATACTCAGGGAGCTACTAATGCCACTTGTGCTAGCTAAGGTTAGCACTCAGCGAGCTAACGTTAGCTGTGTAACGGTTTAACCCGCGACCGTGTTAACTGGCGTTAACGTACGTTGTTGTCGTGGTTACGACAGCTGTTGAAAATAGTTAGAGCACATGTGAATGCCGTTATCATTAAAATGTTTAATGCAGTGTCTAACCCGCTCAAAAACATCGTGTGTATCTTTAAAAAAATTAAACAAGCCACCAGTTAGCACGGTCGCTTGTTACACCGTAACACCGGTAACTGTTAGTCTTTCCTCGAACTGTTTCAGCTTCAGCTAAACACGAAAACACGACGTGGGTTTGTTCCACTGTGTTCATCCACATTGCGAAGCTAACTGTCCACGTTACAAACCCAACAAAGAATGATTGTTTGCAAGGTTAACATGTATGTTTTTAATTTATAGGATGAACGCCTTCCTGCCTTGTTTGTTTATGCACCTTTGCTCTCAGAATGAGAGACATAACGGTGCCTGAGGATGCCAGTAGGTGAGTTTCAATCACATCTAGAATGATACTCAGATCCATTACTTGGCTTTAAGTAGAAGTTGTAATACCACCGTTGTTATAATTATATATATTATTGTATCATTCTTGTATTATTATTATTTATGCATTACAGTTTGACCATGTAAGCATTTCAATGTTGAATTTGATTGAGGTCAGGCTAATTTAAACTATTTTATACACTGTTGGGTAGTATAATCTATAAAAAATACACCATCTTTATTTGTTGATCATGTCTTGTATGTATGTAAATAAATGTAGTGAAGTATACACACTATTTAAACCAAGTGGAGTAGAGATGTAAATTAGAAATACTCCTGCACATGTACCCCAACATTGTATTTAAGTATGATAGTAAGTATAAATTGTAAATTGACCCTTCAGAACAGCAACATAAATGCATACACATACGTACATACATATATGCTTTGATCACATAGTATATTAACTGATCTGAATGGACCTTTTTACAGGTGAGAGAGAAGACCGGGCAAAGACCCGGGAAAGATTCAATGAAGTCTTCAAGAAATACTCTGAATCAGACAGGAAAAAGACGAGGAAGAAAAACACTGAAACTCAGGAGACTATCGTGGTATGTTTTCTTAAAGTTTCAAATTACACCCGGTTTGTTTACTAAATCTCCTTCCTCCAAAATACACTGCAAAGTAATTGAAAAGGTCAACATCTAAAGGACACACGATGTACATACATATGTATTGACATTTCTATGTCCTGTCTTCTTTAGCTTCAGAATCTAAAAAAGAATCTCAACCTCGAGAAGGACACAGAAGATGACGAGACCATCCTCCAGAACACGTATCGCCCCGAAGAAGGCAGCCCTCGCTACACCAAGAACAAGCAAAGAGAAAGGGAAACGGCGGAAAAGGTGAATATCAACAACAGCAGGAACCAAGAGGAGACTAAGACATCCAAAGGAAAGAGGAAAAGCAGGAGGGAGCTTCCCCCGCTTCCCGTCCCCGAGGACACCGAAAGTCACACCCGGAAGGATGCAGGGGCTTCCAAGTCTGAGGTTGCTTCGGAGCCGGAGGACGCAGGTGATGGTGGAAAGAAACCGAAGAGAAAAAGCAAAAAAGAGAAAGGCAAGGGAGATGCAGAGGCCAAGGAAGTGAGTCAGCTGGAGGATGCTGAGGACAAGCTGCTGCTTGAATACCAGCAGCAGATTGCTCGGGATGAGGAGAGGACTTTAAAGACGGCGAGCACCAAGACCGAGGAGCAGAGCGTCCTCTCCCAAAACGTGTCACTGAATAATGACGTCGGAAAGAAGAAAAAGAAAAAGCTGAAATCCGTAATCGCACTGCCGGAAGTAGGGTGAGTATATCATCTAGTATGCTTTAGATTTTATCATTATTATAACACAGAATACAGTATATTGAGGTAAAATGTAATACTGTTTTTGTCCACTAGGGGGGAGGAAGAAGACGCTGAGCAGGGTGCCGATGTGGACGACGAAGCGGAATCCAGGGGAAAGAAGAAGACAAAGAAGAAAAAACACAGTGCGTGAATTTCAATGTCGGGAATCAAGTCGTTACAAAGTTGATGAATTTACATGTAATTGTTTTGTTTGTGTTAAAGTTGTCAGAGAAGTGAGTGAAACGGAGGAAGAAGTACCACAGAAACCGACTTTCGACGACAGCCTGGTGCTGGGAGTGACCGTCCACAGGACGGACCGCCTCAAGACCGACCTGCTGATCTCACACCCGATGGTGAAAGTGCACGTGGTCGATGAAATCACCGGACAGTACGTGAAGAAGGAAGACTGGTGAGAAATGGACGCTCTCGGGAGTCGACATTACCGCAAATATACACACACTTAAAACTTCAAAAGTTGGGGTCACCCAGACAATTTTGTGTTTTTCCATGAAAAGTCACACTTTTATTTATCAAATGAATTTAAAATTAATATGAAATATAGTCAAGACATTGATAAGATTCTAAATATTAATGTTGTTCTTCAAACTTGTCGTTCAAAGGAAGGCCAGTTTTATAGCTTCTCTCACCAGCATAACTGTTTTCAGCTGCGCTCACATAAAAAGGGTTTTCAAGGGTTTTCTAACCCTCTGTTAGTCTTCTAAGGCAATAACACAATGTACCATAAGCACACTGGAGATGGGCCTCTATACACCTATGTAGAGACTTCATTAAACACCAGAGAATAGTCATTTACCACATTAACTATGTCGAGAGTGTATTTTTGATTAATTTAATGTTATCCTCATTGAAAGAAACAGTGCTTTGAAAAATAAGGATATTTCTAAGTGACCCCAAACTTTTGACTGGTAGTGTATATCTTAAAAAGCCTTCGATTGAACACGATATCTTCATGTTTTTTTGCCCGTCGTGTTCTTGACAGCCATCGGCCGGTCTCCTCGTTTTACGAGCAGGACACCGTGGACCACGTCCTCCCCATCATGACTCAACCATTTGACTTCAAGAAGAACAAATCCATCATCCCCGAGTGGCAGGAGCAGATCATCTTCAACGAACGCTTCGGCTACTTCGTGGAGCAGAAGGCGGAAAGTCCCAGAGTTATACTTCTCTTTGAAGTGAGACATGCTTCATATTTTCAGCGGCATATTTTGAGCAAATTTAAAAACAGAGAGCTGTCGAAAATTACTTTTTTTTATTTTGAAAGATCCTGGACTTCATAACCATGGAAGAAGCGCGAGCCAACGTCAATGTCGACAAGCACGAGCGAGGCTTCAGAAAGATTGCGTGGGCGTTCCTCAAGGTGCTATATTCTATGTGACCTATTTGCCTTTTGTTTTTCACCTCTTTTTCTTTAAAATACTAAAATTCACAGTTTTTCCTCCCCCGCGTCCTCCCAGCTCGTCGGCACAAATAGCGTGCTGAATATCGACAGTAAGCTCCGCCTCCAGCTTTTCTGCCCTCCGCCTCGAGCAAAGAGACAACCCAAAACAATCGAGACGGTCGAGTGGTGGAGGAAGTACCCTCGGAACAAATACGCATCCACCCTTTACGTGACGGTGAAGGGCATTAAACTCCCGGAGCATGTACGTTGCTTTAAAGATGCTATCATGTATCTGTGTAATCTTTACTCTACTACTCCTGTCTTACAGTTCTACTATAGCGATACAGATATGCAAATAGTTAAGATTGGCCCCTGTTCCGCAGGTGGACCCCGGTATTCGGTCCATGATGGCGCTGCAGGAGGAGCGGGGCAGCACCTCCTACAGCGACCTACAGGACGAGGTCACCAAGAGGAGCCTGACTCGGCCTCAAGACGACAAGCCGCCGCCAGCCTTGAGATGGAGCAGGCTGCCCGGGCAGGTGAGTGGAATATAGGCATTATTATTGGATTAATTCACAAGTAATCCCTTCAGGGGTCATACAGTCATGGAAAACCTGGAAAAGTCCTGGAATTTTAAAATGTGTATTTCCGGGCCTGGAAAAAGAAAATTCCCCAACGTTTTTGAAAAGTCATGGAAGTTAGTTATATTCATATGTTGCATTTACGTTGAGCTTTAAATAATTAATATGCTTTTTAAAAGAAAGACGCTCAAAATATAAGCCGGCATACGCTCTTTGATGCTCGCAGACAATTATTTATTCTAAACTATTGTCTCATTCATTTGAGTCATTTCAGGTTATATACTGTATGCTTTGGAATTATCTTTGTTAGTTTAAATACAACTTTTTCTCACTTTTTCATGTTTACACCGAGATTTCACAAAATGTTTGGTCATGAAAATGTATTTTAAAGTCGTGGAAATCCATTTAACGTGTATGAACCGTGTGTTAAGTCCGTCTGAGGCTAACGGATCGATTTTCTCCTTCAGGTGTGTCGGATTCCCAACAAGTCCATGCTGTCGTTCCGTGGCGGTCGGATGGGCTGCTTCACGGTGCTCTTCTCTCACACCGGGACGATGCTGGCGGCCGCCTGCGCCGACACGGATGCCTTCCCTGTCGTCGGTGAGTGACAACTCCACCGGCCGATGCTCCTTCTTCGCTAGTTTAACTCATCCCTTACTGTACTGTTTCAGTGTACGAGATTCCCTCCGGTCGGGCGTTGGCGGCCTTCAGCGGCCATCTCAAAATAGTCTACGATCTCTGCTGGTCCGGAGACGATCGGAGCCTTTTGTCCGCCTCCTCGGATGGAACTGTGAGGTGAGTTTCTGTAAAAGTACATTTAAAGTGATCAGGAGTGGATGAATGAAGGAGTTAAGGCATCACAATGAGGTGGCTGAAGAGCTGAAATAGCTTGTTTTCATTCCTACCACTAGGGGGAGTAAGTACCCTTCACGATGTGTCCAGTGATGCAGCAGGTTTTTGGTAATTATTTAAATCAGGTGTCAAACTGATTTTCACCACCTTGGGCCACATCAGCATCATGGCCGCCCTCTTAAAGGGCCGGTATCACTGAAACACTGTTTAAACTACTCCCGAACATGTTGTTAAATAACTCTCTTTGCAATTAATTAGTTTATTTGAGTGTAGAAATATTGTAACATAAGAAAGTGTCGCTAACATTATAACATAAATCCATTCAATTTTAAACCTTCAAAATAAAAGCACTGGATATTTTTCTTAAATTTCTTGAAGAAAAGGTGATCGTATGTCTTTCAAGCCGTCAGGGGCGACCACATAAAATGACCTGGCGTGCCGAATCCGGCCCGCGGGCCTTGTGTTTGACACCCGTGATTTGAATGGCCTCTTGCTCTCTCCTCCGTCAGAGAGTGGAACGTGGAGGGGCTCCAGGCGGCGGCCCAGAAGGTGCTGCCCCACCCGTCCTTCGTGTACTGCGCTCAGTACCGGCCCACGGCCCAGAACCTGGTGGTGACGGGGGGCTTCGACTCCCTGGTGCGCGTGTGGAGGCTGGACGTGGACGATGTGAACGGACAGCTGCTGCAGGAGTTCGAGGGCCACGGCAGCTTCATCAACTCCATCTGTTTTGACTCTGAAGGTAATGGTGTAAAACACAATCATAAACCTGTGTTCTGCCCCACTCATATGTATACTGTACGTACAGTAGGTCTTTAATGACAATAGGAAAATAGAGTACATGTACATGGAAGACATACTGGCTGCAGGATTTACCAAAAAAATGCTATAATTCAAAACCTTTATGCTCGAAACGTACATCTTTTATTTTCTTTGTTGTATCAATTGCCACCTAGATGGAACTTAATACACAATTCCTAGGCGTCAACTAAAGGTCAGAGACGGTGGCGTTCAGAGGAAACGGGGAAGTGGCTCCTCCTACTTCTGAGGATCTGAAAGTTCCCCCCCAGAAGCGATCTGGACCTCTAACCGTCGTCTGTAAAGCAAATTGTGAAGAACTATCGACGTGTGCCTTCTTATAGCAGAGTTTTATACGGGCATGGAAAACCTGGAAATGTCCCGGAATTTCAAAATGGTTATTTTCCAAGCCTGGAAAAGTCCTGGGAAAGAAATTCCCCAAAGTTTTGGAAAAGTCATGAAAAATGTGTTATTTTCATATGTTCATTTATGCTGAGTCATAAAGAATTAATATGCTTTTAAAAGAATGACGTTCAAAATATAAGCCGACATACGCTCTCTCATACTCGCACATTTTCCGCGCTGCAAGTGAACGCACCTTAACTGGAAATACATGAATGTTTATTCTTTTAATCTAAACTATTGTCTCTCATTCATTTGTGTTGTTTAAGGTTTTATACTCCATGCTTTGAAATTCTCTTTGTTAGTTTAAATACGACATGTTCTCACTTTTTCATGAATGCTCCGAAATTTAAAAAGAATGTTGGTCATGAAAATGTGGTTTAGAGTCCTGTAACCTCATTGGTCGCCACGTGTTTGACCCTCTTATCGCCGATGTTCCTTGTGTTGTAACTAGGAAGCAGAATGTTCTCGGCCGACAACACAGGCCTCATCCTCGTGTGGAAAACTACAATAAACGACGGCAAGCGCCATCCGCCGTGTCACCGCTGGTGTGTGGAGATGGTACGTTCCGGTGCACATGTTCATACTACACACACACACGTGACGTTTACACTCTGCATGTTTGGTCTGGCAGAGAGTCGCTGAGAGCGACCTGCGCGGCGTCCCCATCAACATGCTGCAGCTCCACCCCAACGGGCGCTTCCTGCTCATCCACGCCAGAGACAGCGTGCTGAGGGTGATGGACCTGAGAATGTAAACACCACGACACATCTACGTGTTTCTATACATCTGATTCATGACCGCAGCGTCTAATGAGGACTCATCTTCTACAGTGGAGTTAACTTGTTGTATTTGTCCTTGTAAAGCACCGCATTATGCAACGTGTGTGTGTGGTGTGTGGGGATGTTTGTGTGTTTGAGCTACAGAGGAGGGAAGGGAGGAGGGAGGGAGGGAGGAAGGGAAGGAGGGAGGGACGGAGGGAGGGACAGACAGGGGGAGGGAAGGAAGGAAGTTGGAGGGAAGGAAAGAAGGAGGGAGGGAAGGAAGGGAGGTATGGATGGAGAGAGGAAAGGGTGAAAGAAGGAGGGAGAGAGAGGGCAGGAGGGAGGAGGAGGGAGGGAGAAACAGAGGGTGGTTAAAAGAGAGAGCAAGAAATGGAAAAAGACATTTAGGAAAACAAAGAAAAGTTTGAGAAGTAGACGAGAGAGAGAGAGACAGAGGGAGAGAGCGAGAGCTCTAAAACACAACGTTAGGAGACGATATGCATCATTGTGTTCTAAAGATGAAGTGAAGGTTGATTCTGTGTTCCTCCTCCTCGACTCGTCAGCCTGGCGGTGAAGAAATACATCGGAGCCACGAACTACCGAGAGAGGATCTACAGCAGCTTCACGCCGTGCGGCAGCTTCCTCTTCTCCGGCAGCGAGGACGGCATGGCGTACGTCTGGAGCACAGACACAGGTGAGGGTCCATGTTTGTCTCTTCAAGGCCTCACCGTGTCGCGCCCCATTGCTCCAGCTGCCCCCCCGCTCTGTCTCCAGGCGACCAGCTGGCGGTCTACTCCGAGCTCCTGTACCCCACCGCGCTCCACGGCGTGTCCTTCCACCCTCACGAGAACATGGTGGCGTTCAGCGCCTTCGGCCAGAGCCAGCCCGTCCGCCTGTACCTGTACGATCGCAAAGGTACCGCGAACATCTTGTTTTCAGATCTGCAGCTGATGCGACGCGGGCGTTAGGGAGACTAACGACGTCATCCTCAGTCTCCCAGCTGGAGTTGCGCAACAAGAACGGCGCGAGCAGATCGGCGGCGGCGGCGGACGCCAGAACCGTCAGAAACACGCCGGACCCCCCGGGGGCGGCGCCGCTACACGACGACCAGCTCGCCCAGGCCACGAGACTGGCGCTGAAAATGCGCCGCGTTCAGGAGCGTCTGGATTCAGTGCTGGTAAAATACTCTCACACCTTCTATTCGTTAAGACATCAGCACTTATAGAGAAATACAGACGTTTAAAAACACCTCCAAAACTCTTCTTCTCTTTTTTTCTTCTTTTTCTTTTTAGGAGCCACCTCAGAGGTCTTCAACTTCTGGATACATTTATGAGCACGGTAGCGTTGTAGAGTTTTATACCGCATTACGTCATGAACCTGTCTTTGCAACACTGACGTCTAAAATATATAAAACTATATGTTTGCTTCAGGGAGGAGCTTCACCACGGACTCTGGCACAGTGAGTTCTCCTCTTCTTCACTATGGTTCATAATGGGTCTTCATTGAGCTGACGTCACCTGCCGAGCCCTCCATGCTAATACGGACACATGTCCAGGAAGTGATGCACGATGTTGTGTATATTGATAAACTAAACATCCTGATTAGCTCCTCCCACCTGCTGCCTGGAAACCGCAGACCCAAATTGGGGTCTGGGGACTTTATTACAAACAAACAAAAAGCAAATATATATATAATATATTAATGTTGCACATCAAATTAAACAGCCGAGCCATTTAAAACATGATTAAAGTAGCCCTCGTGGTTGCAGATATAGCCTTTTTAGTTTAGGTATAACATTTTCGGAGCAGAGGCCTAAAAAAAGCTTGGTGCTTAAAAGGTTAAGTTTGAACTTAATCTCGACTTTAAGTTGCATTGCGAGGCCGGAGCAGGTCTACGGGAACAAAGAGGAAAGTAGTTTATGAGTGTTTTGTAAATGAGACATAACTGCTGCTCCACTGAAGCCGCCCTCTCTGCAGATGGCTGGAGACGCCTCGCCGCTGCCGCCTCCGTCACTCCTGTCGCCGCACGCCCAACTGCGGCTCTCCGGCTCCCTGGCGGAGCAGCTCATCCCGCTGGCGGCCATGAGCGCCCAACACCGTGAGCGGCTCACTCACACACACACACACACACACACACACACACACACACACAGTTATTTGGGTCTTGACGTGAGGTCAAATATGTGCAGAGATTAGAGAGCGTTGAGTAAATCCTTCCACAGTTTCACGTCTCCTGAAGCGTGGACACGTGCACACGGACACGTGCACACGGACACGTGCACACGGACACGTGCACACGGACACGTGCACACGGACACGTGCACACGTGTACACGGACACGTGCACACGGACACGTGCACACGGACACGTGCACACGGACACGCACACGTACAGCACACGGACACGCACACGACACGCACACGACACGCACACGGACACGCAGTACACGGACACGCGTACACGGACACGCACGTGCACACGCGCGACACGGACACGCACACGACACGGACACGACACGGCACGTACACGGACACGGGACACGCAGACACGGTACACGCACAGTACACGGACACGTACACGGACACGCGTACACGGACACGGACACGTACACGCACACGACACGGACACGCACACGTACACGCACACGACACGCACACACGGACACGCGTACACGACACGTGCAGACACGGACACGTGTACACGGACACGCACACGGACACGCACGTACGACACGCGTGCACACACGTACACGGACACGCGTACACGGACACGCGTACACGGACACGCACACGTACGCACACGTACACGGACACGCGTACACGGACACGCGCACACGTGACACGCACGCGACACGGACACGGACACGGACACGCGTACACGACAGACACGCACACGGACACGCAGACACGCACACGGACACGCGTACACGGACACGCACACATACACGCGTACACGGACACGCACGTGCACACGACACGCGTACACGGACACGGACACGCACACGGACACGTACACGGACACGTACACGGACACGTGCACGCACGTACACGGACACGCGTACACGGACACGCAGTACACGGACACGCACGACACGCACACACGTACACACGCAGACACGGACACGCGTACACGGACACGCACAGACACGTGCACACGACACGACACGACACGCGTACACGACACGCAGACATACAGCACGGACACGCACACGTGCACACGCACACGGACACGCAGTACACGTACACACGCACACGACACGCACGTACACGCGTACGACACGCGTACACGGACACGCACACACGTGCACACGGACACGCACACGGCATACACGCGTGCACACGGACACGTGCACACACGCACGCACACGACACGTGCACACGGACACGCAGACATACACGGACACGCACATACGGACACGTACGGACACGGACACGCACGCGACACGCACACGCACACGGACGCACACGGACACGGACACGCACACATACACGCGTGCACGACACGGACACGCACGGACGACACGCGGACACGTACACGACACGCACACGCACGGACACGCGTACACACGGTACACGCACACGGACACGACACGCACGCACGGACACGCACGTACACGGTACACGCAGACACGCACACGCATACACGGCACATACACGGACACGCACACGGACACGCGTACACATACACGCACACGGACACGCAGACACATGCACACGGACACGCACACGGACACGCACACGTACATGCGTACACGACACGCAGCACACGACACGCACACGGACACGCACACATACACGCACGCACGGACACGCACGACACGCGTACACGGACACGTGCACACGACACGCGTACACGGACACGCACATACGGACACGCACGTACACGTGCACACGCACGTACACGGACACGCAGCACGGACACGCGGACACGGACACGTACACGCGACACACGACACGTACACGGACACGTGTACACACGCACACGCGGACACGCACACACGGACACGCATACACGGACACGGACACGTACACGGACACGTACACGGACACGCACACATACACGCACACGGACACGCGTACACACGCAGACGACACGGACACGTGCATACACGTGCACACACGCACACGGACACGTGCACACGGACACGTGCACACGGACACGCAGTACACATACACGCACGGACACGCGGACACGCACGCACACGGACACGCACACATACACGTGCACGGACACGCACGGACACGCACACGCACACGCGGACACGCACACGCGGACACGTACACGGACACGTCGCACGTGCACACGCGTACACACGCAGACACGTACACACGGACACGTGCACACGGACACGCGTACACGACACGGACGGCACGCACGGACACGTACACGGACACGCAGACACGCAGACACGTACACGGACACGTGACACATACACGCACACGACACGTACACGCACGCGACACGTGCACACGCACACGACACGCGTTACACACGTGCACACGGACACGCAGACACGTACACGCACACGGACACGCGTACACGCACGACACGGACACGGACACGCGTGCACACGGACACGCACACGACACGCGTGCACATACACGCGCACACACGTACACGGACACGCACGGCACACGGACACGCGTACACGCGTGCACACATACACGTGTACACGGACACGTGCACACATACACGTGCACACGGACACGTGCACACGTGTACACGGACACGTGCACACGGACACGTGCACACATGGACACGTGCACACGGACACGTACGCACAGACACGTGCACACGGACACGCACACATACACGCACGCACGACACGTACACGCGGACACGGCACATACACGGACACGCACACGACACGCACACGTACACGGACACATACACGCGACACGGACACGGACACGCACACGGACACGCGCAGACACGGACACGGACACGTACGACACGCAACACACGCGTACACGACACGCACGGACACGTACACGGACACGCAGTACACGGACACGTGCACACGGACACGTGCACACACGTGCACACGGACACGTGCACACGGACACGTGCACACATACACGTGTACACGGACACGTGCACACATACACGTGCACACGGACACGTGCACACGGACACGTGTACACGGACACGTGCACACGGACACGCACACGACACGTACACGGACACGCGTACACGGACACGCACGCACACGCACACGCGTACACACGCGTACACGCACACGCGTACACGGACACGCACACGCACACGGACACGCGCACGACACGCACACGCACACGGACACATACACGCGACACGGACACGTAGCACGGACACGTGCACACGGACACGCGTACACGTGCACACGTGCACGTACACGCGGACACGCACACACGCAGTACACGGACACGCACACGGACACGCACACACGCGTACACGGACACGTGCACATACACGCACGGATACACGTGTACACGGACACGACACGGACACGCAGCACGCACGCACACGGACACACATGCACACGGACACGGACACGGACACGCGTACACGGACACGCAGCACACGTACACGACACGCACACGGACACGCACGACACGCAGACACGACACGCACACACGGACACGTACACGGACACGCACACACGGACACGCAGCACACGGACACGCAGTACACGGACACGCACACACGGCACGGACACGGTACACGGACACGCACGTACACGGACACGCGTACACGACGGCACGGACACGCAGCACACGGACACGCACGGACACGCACACGACACGTACACGACACGCACACGGACACGCAGCACGACACGCACACATACGGTGCACACGACACGGACATACACGTACACGGACACGCACACGGTACACGTACACGGACACGCACGACACGGACACGCGTATACACGGACACGCAGACACGGACACGCACATGCACACGCAGTACGCGACACGCACACACGCACACGGACACGCACACGGACACGCGCACACATACACGCAGACACGGACACGCGCACACACGCACGCAACGGACACGTGCACACGGACACGTACACACGGACACGCATACACGGACACGCACACACGTGCACGACACGCACACATCGACACGCGTACACGGACACGCACACGCACACATACACGCAGCACACGGACACGCACACGGACACGCACACGGACACGTGCACACGGACACGTGCACACGGACACGTGTACACGGACACGTGTACACGACACGCGCACACGACACGCACACGGACACGCACACGGACACGCGTACACGGACACGCACGTGCACGACACGGACACGCACACGGCACACGGACACGCAGTACACGGACACGCACACGGACACGCACATACACGGACACGGACACGCACACGGACACGTGCACACACGCACGGACACGTACACGGACACGCACGCAGACACGCGGCACATGACACGTGCACACATACACGTGCACACGGACACGTGCACACATACACGTGCACACGGACACGCGCACGTGCACAGACACGCGACACGCACACACGTACACGGACACGCACACACACGGCGTACACGGACACGCACACGGACACGCACACGGACACGCACACGGACACGCGTACACGGACATGCGCACACGGACACGCACACGGACACACGCACGGACACGTACACGACACGACACGCGTACACGACACGCACACTGCGCACGGACACGCACACGGACACGCACGGACACGCAGTACACGACACGTACACGGACACGCGTACACGTGCACGCACGTACACGCACACACATACACGCAGCACACGTACACACGGACACGGACACGTACACGACACGCGTACACGGACACGCACACGGACACGTGCACATGGACACGTGCACACGGACACGTGTACACGGACACGTGCACACGGACACGCAGCGGACACGCGTGCACACATACACGTACGGACACGCACACGGACACGCACACATACACGGACACGCACGCACACGACACGTGCACACGGACACGCACGACACGGACACGCACGGACACGGTACATACACGTACACGGACACGCGTACACGCAGGTACGGACACGCGTACACGGACACGGACACGCAGACACGTACACGCAGACACGGACACGCACACGGACACGCGTACACGGACACGCAGACACGGACACGCACGCACATACACGCGTACACACGTGCACACGACACGTGCACAGACACGCGCACGCAGACACGCAGCACGGACACGCACACGGACACGTGCACACACACGGACACGCACACACGGACACGCACACGGACACGCATACGCGACACGTACACGCACACGTGCACACGGACACGCACACGGACACGCAGCGTACACGTGCACACGCACACGACACGTGCACACGGCACGACACGTACACACGGACACGTGCACACGGACACGCAGACACATACACGCACACGCACACGGACACGGACACGGACACGCACACGCACGCACACGCGTACACGTGCACGGACGCACATACACGGACACGTACACGGACACACGCACGTACGGACACGCACACATACGGACACGCGTGCACGGACACGTGCACATACACGTACACGGACACGCGTACACGGACACGCAGACACGGACACGTACACGGACACGCACACGGACACGCACACATACACGTGCACGGACACGCACACACGGACACGCACGACACACACGGACACGCGGACACGTATACACGTGCACACGGACACGCATACGACACGCGTGCACGGACACACGCACGTGCACACGGACACGTGCACACGGACACGTGCACACGTGTACACGGACACGTGCACACATACACGTGCACACGGACACGTGCACACGGACACGTGCACACGGACACGTGCACACGTGTACACGGACACGTGCATACACGTGTACACGGACACGTGCACACGGACACGTGCACACGGTACGTGCACATACACGTGCACACGGACACGTGCACACGTGCACGGACACGTGTACACAGACACGTGCACACATACACGGACACGTGCACACGGACACGTGCACACGGACACGTGTACACGGACACGTGCACACGGACACGTGCACACATACACGTGTACACGGACACGTGCACACGGACACGTGTACACGGACACGTGCACACAGACACGTGCACACGGACACGTGCACACGGACACGTGCACACGGACACGTGCACACGGACACGTGCACACGGACACGTGCACACGGACACGTGCACACGGACACAGCTGGTGGTGTTCACTTGTTGAATATTTTTTTCATTTTCTTTTCTTTCTTTCTTCTCCAGGAGGTTTCAGGCCAGTCGGTCATCGTCTAAAAGGAGCTCCGCCTCTCAGGCTTCAGACGGTAAGGCTGTTATATAATTATATATATGTTATATCATATAATAATAAATCACGACACACATGTGGTACATATTTGTTGTTGAGTTGTACACGTACATTCCCCCAAACAAGGGAAATCTGTCATTGTAATCCAGGTGTCGGTGCGGTTCAGTTGCGTAACATCCCCTCTGCCCTTTGATTTGTCTCCAATTTGAAGCCACAATTTTTAAAGATGCACTTTTTACATCTTGTTTTATTTCTATCGATCATTTTATTTTAACATAACAGCGTAACAACCAACGATACGACAGAAATCAAACATAAATCATCATTCTCCATATTGTATTTATATCATTCTTACCACCATTTTATTTTCAATTCATCCGAGCTACTTGGCTACTTGTCGAATGTCCACCCGACACCCGAAAAAAATTCACAAATATACAATGCAATAAAATAAAATAGCAGGGCGTGTTACATTTAAGAATTTGAATAATAAAGGAAATTCAATATCAACCACGAATATCCGCCACCAATTAAAGTTGCCTCTGCAGGATCCAACTGACGTAGTTTCCCTCCACCAGAGCGGCCCTGACCACATTCCTTCCGGCGTCCACGTGGAACCAGACCCTGTTCAACAAGTCGTACGTACCCACCGCCTTCGCTCGTGACCTTTTGACCTTTGTCACATTCAAGAAGCCCCTCCTCCGTGTTCCCTCCTCCAGGTCGTCTCGCTCCGCGACTACAAAGCCGACCGGTCCGACGAGCTGACCGTGCGCCGCGGCGACGTCATCCACGTGCTTTACAAGGACAACGACAGCTGGTGGTTCGGTCGCCGTGCCGACGGGCAGCAGGGCTACTTTCTGGCCTCGCACGTCGCTGATCAGAGTAAGAGAACCGCACGCTCCTGTGGATGACGCGCCCGATGAAAGATGCTGAACTGTGTTGTGTTGTAGATCTGAACGGAGAAGGGACTCAGTCTGTGGAGGCCCACGCAGCCGAGAGGGCGACGCCCACCAGGGTAAGGAGGCGGGGTCATACAGGGTCATGTGTTTCATCACCTTTGGCTCAAAGGTGAAACAAGGTCTCTCTCTGACCATCTCTTGTTCCCCTTTTTTTGGGGGGCTAAAATATTCCTTTACGATTCATTTTTGAAGTATCTTCCTGTCATTTTCATCTTCTCTTCTTCCCTACTTCCTTACCTTCCAAGGTATCTGCAAAAATAAACATGTAGATATCTCTTGTTCACCCTTTTCTTTGGGCTGAAGTATTCCTTTAAAACTTTTAACCGTCTTCCTGTTTTCATCTTTTCTTCTTCCTTATTTTTTCCAAGGTATCTGCCGCCATCAGTTCTTCCGGGGAGCTGCGCTTTCTCTCCGAGCCGACGCTCTCCGACACCGACCCCGAGATGACCGATGCCAGGTGAGCGGCCACGTTCATGTCGTCACGGTTACCCAATACCACGTGGAGATCCGAGGGATTTATGGTTTTTAGAAATAAGACATTTTGATTATTCCCCCCCACCCCCCCCCTTCAGAGCTAGAAGGAAAAAGAAGGTGAAGAAGTCCGGAGGCCCCGCCCCTTCATCTCAAGCCACGTTTTCCGATGCGGACGGCGCGGCGAGGCCCGGGAGGAGAGGCAGGTCAGCTGACAGGCCTCTCCCGAAGAGACCCACGGGCCGGACCAACGGCGCCTTCGAGGCCGACGCGTAAAACTCTCACTCACACACACACACTCACACTCACACACACACACACACACACAGCTTTCACCTTCTTCATAGAATGCTTCTTTATTTTTATTTTTTATTACAATAATCATCTTACCGTTTAGTGTTTTATATTTGCCTACGTGAAGTCAGTGTGTTCGACAGGTTGATGACTTGTGCACATAAATAATTCTGTTGTACATATTTATAAATAACATAAGCATCAGTTGACTATTGTTTATCACTTTACTCCAGTATTAGTTTTATTTTCTTAGCCTGTAAGATATGAAATGTTTTTATATGCCACTTCTAGAAAGTTGTATACAAATAAAGATTATCTAAGCTCATGTAAAGTCACACTTTTGATGAAATAAATATGCTTATGGACTATTTTCATTATGTTTGCATATTTTGTGGAATTTACTTATAAAACAATGCGAATAAGATTCTAATTATTCTGCTTGTTGCTAATATTTAAGACTTAGAGGTAAGTGGACTTAACTATGAATGTGTGCAAGTTATATTATTGAATGGTTTTATATTCTACTTGTTTTATGTTAATATCTTTTTATTTTAAGACGCTAATAAGAGGATATAGATTTTTTTTGTGCGGCACACCATTATTTTAGCATGTAGTCTTTGTTTCAGTGGACAAGTGGGTATTTCTATTATTTCTGGGAGATCATATAAGCATAACATAAACTTAGATGGACGAATAAACACTCGGCTGTGTTTTTTTATTCACGGAATTTCAGTTTTTATTTTAAATCAGTGCAAAAAAAACCTTCATAAAGTGCAGCGAGAGACACGGTGGCCCCGTTGAGTCGTGCCGAGGTCTCACTGCGACCTACAGAATAAGTCGCTGCGGAGATCATAACGTTGTCTTCAAGTCGCCCCTGAATGTGCTCAGCCGCGAAATCCAGGTCATGTGACGCGTAAAGCTCGGAGCACGAACACACAGGACAAAAGGCTTGTTAAGTCGACTGCGTCCCCTCCCACTACATTCATTACATTCGAAACACAGTGAAGTGACTCTCTGTTGCCGGGCGGTTTACATTTCTCAAAAGCAATACTTTTAAGGGACGTAGATGTTCCCGACACATTAGCAAAGTGTTACAATCTCTGCAACAGCAACAATGTGTCATTTAGAAAACATAAAAAATCACTTGGTGGTGTTTTGTTTTGCTCGCCGTGGCGTCTCGCACGCTCGTGCCTCGTCCGCCCTCGTGCTCGCCGCCTGCCCGTGCACGCCCTCATCGTCTCCCGCGCTTTTCACTCGGCCAGCAGACGAGTCCGTTCATCCGCTGCTCGACCGTCTCCTCCAACGCTTCAATCAAAAAACATAAAGCGTTGCACCGCAGCAGCTTTATGGAAACTATGCACACATTTAAAAAACAAGTCTAAATGGCTTTCCACGTAGTAATCTAAATATCTGATTACCTTTGTTGTTGTTGTTGAGGGTGACACACGTAGTACACAGCGAGGAGGAAGGCCTGAGGACAAAATGGACGCTCAGTGTCAACCGGTGTTCACGCGCTTCGTTCTGTTATCACATTTTTATTGTGTGGACATGGAATCACGTTTTTTTTTTTCCTTCCTCAAGTGTAAACTTTTGTAAACTTTCTAAAATCACGAGAAGACAATAAGCCGGCGAGCGAGGCGGTTCTGGACTCCCATGCGCTCCTTTTCTCGTACTTTCTCCGATACTTACACCCAAAAGCGACAAGCCTCCCTGGACCGCCGCCGCCCACTCGAAGCTGAGGTGCTGCGTGATGAGGCCGCCCACCGTCGGGCCGTAAAACATCCTGAAAATATGAATTAAAAAGGGCAGAAAATAAAGTATCAACCAAGTGAAGGTGTTTAAGTTCATCTTCATTTCCGATATTCAGGCTTCTGACTTCTTATTTACCCCAAGGACCAAAACGCCCCGAACAGTCCGGACACCATCCCCAGAGTGCCGAGCCCCTCTTCGTATCCTTTTTCACTTCGAGGAAGAAAAGTATGTTTTTTTCACACCTCGCATTGTTTATACGTAACAACAACAATAAACGATGTGCGACGCCACTCACTATGCACACGTGATGATCTCGGGGAGCATGGGGATCACACTGATGGCCAGAGAGAGGCCCACCACACCGAGCATGAGGACCAGCAGCCACAGCGGACTGCGCGGAAACAACAACAACAACAACAGAAGATGATAAGAGTTAGTCTTCTTCTACAGGAAGTACAGTTTTCAGACGCTGGTGTCGGAGGAAGCAATTCACAGTGGAGGAATATTTAATTTCCCTTCTTTCTTTTTTTATCATGCGTGTTCTCAATAAAGAATTTAAAATGAAAAGCATGAGGTTTAAAAACAAGCTCAGCTCACAAACTGGACCTCCATATTAAATAGAAAGATAATAATACGTAGAATAGAATAAGCATTTTTAGAAAAACGTGACTTCTTGTTCTTCACCACGCTCACCTGGGGATGTGAAGGAAAGGGGCGGGGCCAAGCATGAAGAAGCCAAACGCTGTGGCGATACCTCCCAACACAACAAACCAACACCTGGTGGACTGACACACAAAATTTGATTACAAAATTACTAAATAAAAAAAGACTGGGGTTTTATTAGTGCTGTGATCAAAATATATATATATTTTTTATTTATTTATTACAAACATAAAATTTGGAAAAAATTATATTTTGTTTTTTCTCTTGATGTGATTAAAAAATATTGTTCTTTTTTTATTGTCTGTTTTTTTAATTGTCTGTCACTGTTATTATGTTTGATGTTTAGCCAGGACATTCTTGTAAAAGGAGATTTTTAAAATCTCAATAAAGCTTTTCCTGGTTAAATTTATTTACAGGATATTTATCGGTGATGAACCCAATGAGCGGCGACACCAGGCAGTACGGCAACGAAAAGCCCAGGAGGATGAGTCCCACGTGGCCGACTGAGAGCCCAAACTGATGCGACAGAAGAGGGATAACAACTTTTAAACTTTAACACAATCAAGAGTTTTCCTTCGTCAATGAGTTGCCCTCAGAAAGGGGAAACGACCTTAGCAATGGCGAACAGGGACAACGTGGCGTCCAGGAAGCCCAGACCGGCGCTCAGAGTGAAGATGGCGTAGCAGGTCAGGACGATCTTCCCATTGGTGAGGAGCGAGAAGAAGGAATCCTTCGAAGGGTCGGCTTCTGGACCGGAGCACAAGTACAGCTTAGTCACAAAACTAATTTAATTAAAAAATGAATTGGAATGACATTTGATAATATGTTGAAACTGCTACCGATGCTCGGCAAGACGTATATGTTGAAGGGAACCATAACCAGGAGGAGACCTCCGAGAAGCATGAACGGGACCTCGTATCCAAACGACTGGTAGAACCAGCCCCCTAGCGGCGGGCCCAGGATGAGACCCAGTCCTGTGAAGACCTCCAGGCTGCCCTACGCCGGCAGACAATGGCAGCACTTTTACCACCACTTAAAAAAAGATTCTCGGGATTCTGAACACTAATTGTTCCACGCTCACCAAAACAGTCGCCACATTGTTTGGAAATATCCTGGCCGTCATGGCGAACGTGGAGGTTATGGCGGCGGCGAAGCCCAGCGCGTCCACGGAGCGCACCACGAAGCACAGGCTGATGAACGTGGCGCCCGAGGGGACGCGGTCGAGTAACCTGCGGGAGTCAAGACGGCACTCGAGATGGAAACGTCGAAACAAATGCAAATAAAATGGGTGGAAAAAAACATTGAAAATACAAAGACTAGACTTTTATTTTTTTATCATTTCCGAAATAAAACATCTGAGATGTAGACATCAACGCACGTGACTAAAACCAGGACACAGATGTGCATTTTAATGGAAGTATTTCAGTCTGCGGACCAAAACACAGCCGGGGAGCTTTTCACAATAAGACGACAGAATATTTTATATCCTCCCTTGCTCTCGATATATCTATAAAAGTCCCAGACTTTGTTTTGAAAAGCTCAGAAAAAAACACGTTAATATGACCTCATTGTTAGAGTTGAGTTGTGATATCATCTTCATCATCTTCATCATCATCAGGACCAACCCCTACCTACCCGAACATGATGGTGCAGCCTGCAGACACAAACAGCCCCCCCACCAGCATGAACTTTGCACCGATCTCGACGATCTGGGTTCAAAGAGAGCCTGAGTTACATCCTGGCACTTCACATATACCGATAATATATATATATATATATATAAATACATATATATGTGTATTTATATATATAAATACACATATATATATATAAATACATAGATATATGTGTATTTATATATATGTATGTATATATATATACATATTTATTTATATATATACATATATATGCACACATATATATATATTTATATATATATATATGTATTTAAATATGTATATATATACACTCCGTACGCACTCACATATTTTCCCATGACCAACGAGCCAATTAAATTGCAGACGGCGTAGCAGCCGAATATGAGGCCGACGACTTCCTGACTGGCTCCCTTCTTCAATGCCTGCGAGGAAGAACACACGTTGGGTATTTACTGGTCACATGAATAAGGAACGTGTAATGATAATATTATATAACACAAAGGGTCGGTGCATTGATACGTGTGTGTAGCAGATGACCAATAACACATTGTAATCACAGAGCTGCCTTATCAATACCGTGTGGTATTTATTACTCCACTGCGCCCTCACCTCTTGCCTAGCAGTTATTACTCATGTACCTGAGACCAGTGGGACCAGTACGACTAAACCAGTCATCCACTGAACCAGTCATCCCCTGGCCTTCAGGCAGGGCAGTCTGCCTAGCACATGATCTCTCATTCATTCCTCTCAAGAGACCACCGACGCTCTTCTTCAGAAGAGGAGAAAATCGAATTGTTGGACCCCCCCCCCTCTTACACCCCTCCTCCCCTCCCCGATTATTATGGTTCACAGCTGTTGTTTTCACACCTTTAGCAACCTGTATTTCGGTGCTTACGCGTGTGGTGAAACGCCATCGGTGTGTCGTGGAATGAGCTGGGAATAAATAGCATTTTATACTTGTGCGGATGTTATGCAAATTACCAGGATTTAAAATATACAGTAAAATATGCTCTTGTTATTTGGCCGATGTTTTTTTTAAGACACGTTGCCTCACCGTTGTGCCTTGTCTTGTTTATAGGGGTCAATAAAAATGTAATGATTGAACCAAATCAATGCAATAAAATGCTTTCTTTGTAGCACGGCACCTCTTTATAAAGGATTGTAAAAAAAGGACTTTATGACAAAAACTATTAATGGATCACCAATAGTTATATTATAACCACATTTCTCAACCTGACAACCCTAAATTAGCTCTTAACAATGCCAAATAATAAATCAAACTTATTTATTAAACATTAAAGCAAACCTATGTGACGTTACACAACAGTGGCTACTGTAATGCTGTAATTAAATGAGCCAGTGAAGCTTTAAAGTCCCTAAAAAGGCAGCTAATTGACAGCTAATTGATGCTAAAAAATATAGTTTAACAGTGTAAAAGTCAGTTTTAAAAGCAGAAATATCCATATTCATACTGATCATACCAGACCAAGCGGCACCCTGAGTTTATTGTATTAACTACAGATGTTTTTATTCCTTATGAATTAACTTATGACATACTTTATTCCAACTATAATTTCAAAAGCTACTCTGTGTTGCTATAATAAAGCCAGTAAAACAATATGCCATGAATGGTACTCAAACCCCGAACCTCATGTAATGTGTACGCGTTGTGTAATATTTTGGGCTCACCTCATTGGGGAAGAAGGGCCCTAATATAGAATAGCAGATCATTGAACTAAAGTTAACAGATGCCATTGATATTAAGGTGAGAATCTGCTGTCTGGCCATCCTCGGGGCAGGAGCTGATGTTTCAGCTGGAGTGCTGTCATCATCTGTGAAAAGACAAAAAAAACAATAAAAATATAATAATAAAAATATATATAATAATAATTATAATAATTATAATAATAAAGTAACGCAACAGAGAAAATGGGACAGTAAGATCTTGATAATGTTGAATGTGAGAAGGAATTCCTCTCGGAATTCCTCGCGTTCAACTGCAGGTGTTACGGTTTAAGAAGCGACCGTGTTAGCTGGAGACTTTAACAAAAAAAACCGTTGGTGTCGTAGTTTACAGACAGCTGTTGAAAAAAGGAAGAAAACACGTAGCTAGCTGCCCTCGTGAATGCCGCATTGTTACAGTATGTATTATTCTGTATACGAGAGAGGGGTTGACACGTCATAAAAAAAATGAAAACCAAGCGGCATTCGCGAGGACAGCTATACGTGACAAGTCGCCAGTTGACACGGTCGCCTGGTAAACCGTAACACCGGTCACCGTGAGGGTAAAGTTAACTCAGCGGGTTTAAAACAAAGCCAGCGGAAATAAGGACACCTTTTTTCTAAAAATAATTAGTCACTGACCTATTTGCTCAACGTCAACTTCCGGGTCCATTTTAACTGTTTTCTAAGTTTTGCGGGTTTCGTATGCAGAACCCTGACAGCAGGCTCTCTGTTCCGGGTTGCCTGTTTGGACACAAATAAATCCTCCTTCTTGACAGCCCGCTTCGCAATTCCTCAACAATGTCGATAAAAATGAGGCAGAAAGCATTTCAGCAAAATAAAAGCACAGCTTCCGGTGGCTAACTTAAACATTCCGTCTTACCGAAGCTAAGCAACTTCTAGGATTTATTATGTTAATTTATGCACGTGTAAGAAAGTTTTGAACATATTATTACTGAACCAAAAAAGTATAAATAATAATATAATGATAATACTGACCCTTAATGGGTTTCTATTATGTTTTTTTAAATGTTATACCAATAACCATGACTACCACAATAGCAATAATTACAGATATACATATTTACAATATACAGTATATTTTTATATGAAATATACTATAAATATATTTACTTTTTTTAAACAATTTATCAACACATTTAAATAATAATATACATGTATTTATGCACACATACATGCATGCATACATACACATACATACACATACATAGATACATGCATGCATACATATACATACATATATACATACGTACATGCATACATGTATATATACATACATATATACATACAAACATAAATACATAGATGCATACAGTTATGGGATGTCACCAATTTTGCACCCGAGAGTGAAATAACCTGTAAATGACACAAAACAACACATTTGGAACCATGTAAATATTTTTTATTACATTTCATCCGACAGGTCCATGTAAACCTAGACGGTCAAATCATATTTGTTTCCGTCACAAAATAAGAGAACAAATAAATTCAGGCAACCAACTCTTGGTGAGCAGCGTTGCTGATAACTGACACACACCGTCGCGGAACATCTCCATAAAGCTGCATTCAACAAAATCTCTTAAATGAAAACTCTCTGTGGCCTCTCCTAAAATACTGTCCTTATATTCTTTAAAATAACCTTCTTTTTTGCACATGACACATGTCACAACAACTTTGATTTTTATCAAAAAAACACAATGTCCTTATCCACATTTGTTTCTTTATACATTAGCACCAAATTAATATTATCAACGTGTGAATAAGTAGCATTTATTACCTTTTTTTCCCTCCAAGTTTAACAAAATAAAATAAAACTCTCGTTACCATGTTGAAGCGAAGGTGAACTACAAAATGTACGCAAATTAGCAACACATGAGCACAATTGTCGAAGCATATAATAATGTCATTTACTAATAAATACACAGTGCAAGCAGCATTGTTTTTCTTTTCTTTCTTTTGCAAGTACAACGTCAGTTCTATGTACGGAGCGCTATTGCACACAAGCTTTATCTAAAGCAGCACTACTGGGTTCCAACAAGGCGGAGCGCTGATGCAGCAGCGTCACAAACACCCAAAGAAAACAACACAGAACGAACCAAGTTTGAGATACTCTGGGAAAAAATTTGCGTTTATGCATATTTTAGTTTCGTGGGGATGAGATCATGTTCTACCGTATTCCCTCGCTCACTTACTTTAAGTGCATTTGAATTATTTGGCACTAATAGACTCATAAATGTAAAAGAATATGGTTTACTATGGTAGTTGCACCACTTCATAGAAGTATCATGAAACATGATCAACTGGCGGTCAATTCAGTTTCATAATCAATATATTTTTCTATTGCGTGTTCAGTAATTTGAAAATAATGAAGAGGACATTTTTTTTAAACTAAAAATTAAAAATCAAAATCATTACGTTTGAACAAACTAGATTTAGATAAGGACTAAAAATACAAATAAATGTATGTGTGGGAAAAAATATATATATTATTGTTGATATTTATAATAAAACCGGATCATTTCTATACTTAATGACATAAAATAGTGCAGATATGGTATGGCTTGGTGAAAATGTATTTGCAATTTTGATGGTATTTTGCTGTGTATATTATCTCACAAAATATGGATTCCTTTTTAAATACATTGAATTAGCCATCATTTTTAAGAGAGGGAAGATGTCTTTGGTACTCAACCTCCACACTTGTTTAAAATCAATTTTAACATATACTTTATCAGGTTGATATTTTTTTTTACTTCACTATTTAATAAATACAATTAGTACATTCAACATTATGAACTAGAAATGATGGAATAACTGGTGCAGGCTCCATCACCACTGACCTACTCTGGTGTTATCTTCTCCATGTGCAAGACCATCTTGGATATTACCAAAAGAACGACCACCACACTGACACGCCCCCACACATCGGGGGGCCTGGACCATCGCGGCTTCTTTTTTAAATTAGTCGACAACGACACAAAGCCCTTTTTTCATTTCAGCCGTTGAGTCACGTTGGCTAAGGCAACAGCAAACGCCTGCACAGCGGAGAAAGGGTACTGGAAATCCAGGATGTAGCCATTCCCATCGATTCGGCCAAACTGCATCACCTGAGAAAGACGGGAAGGTATTAATTAATTAAGACATTAATCAACGCACAACAAACAATTATTGTTGATCAAACCGCCAGTTGTTTCCTTATTTTTCTAGGATTTTTAGAATTTTTCAAATTTCTTTTTTTAATCCTAGTTTTTGTAATTTTATAGTTTTTGTAAAACGTTAGAATACTTTCTAATAGAAAAAGCTGAAAAAGCTAAAAAACAACTCATATTTGCCATTTAAAAAATGTGTAAAAAAATGGTTGCAATAAAATATTCTGTAAATCATCAAAAAAGCTGTTTGAAGGACAACATAGAATATCAGGAAAAGAAATGCAGGACACACTTTTGTTGTAAAACGTTAGAAACCTTTCTAACAGAAAAAGATTAAAAAGCTGAAAATAATTCGTATTTGCCATTTTTGTTTAAAATGTCAAATATTCTGTCAATTATTACAAAAATATCAGTTTGCTCATGATTTCAGCTAACTAGAACTATTTCATTGAAAATATAAGTAGAACAATTTCTAGAAAAAATCCTAGAAATTTTTTTTTTTAAATGCTGAACACACATTCTTTGCAAAACATTAGAATACTTTGTAAAAGGAAAAGCTAAAAAAGTTGAAACTAATACATATTTTCCATTTAAATAAATAAAATGTACAGAAAATATTCTGTAAATCATCAAAAATAACCTTTCGCTCATGCATTCAGCTATTACTTATCGATGATTTAAAATGTTCTCATTACCTGTCGACCATCCAGCTCAATCTGAAAGTTCTTCGCCGACTCCTGTGTGACACGCCCTCCGAAGTCGAGCTGGTAGACCTGCGTGGCTTCGTTCCACAGCGGCTGCTTGTTGGCCATGACGTAGACGAATCCCTGGCTCCCTAAACTCCGGTCCTCTCTCTCGTTGGCCTTGCGGCACTTTATCTCCTCCAGCTCGCTCGCCATGCGCATGCTGCGCTTGTTCTTCCAGCTCTTCTTGCCGCTCTGGTTCTGGTTCATGAGTTCGTCGCCGCTGATGAACAGCTCCGGCTCGCTCTCCGAGCTGTCCTGGAACTCGTTGGTGGTCCTGCTCATCTTCTTGGCCTTATTGGGCTGCTCTCGCTGCCCCTTGGGCTGCTTCTTCTTCTCCCTGCTGCCGAGCCGCGGGCTGGAGATGAGCGTGTTGAAGTCGGAGAGCGCGCGCCCTTCCTTCCTCGATTTGCCCTCGGACACGGCGGTCATGTTGGCCTCCTCGGCCCGGCTGTCCAGCCTTTTGCGGCTCTTCTTGTTGAAGCGCTCCGCCTCCTGCGGCGCGGCGGGGCTGTCGTGCAGAGACGACGGCTCCGGGAAGTTGTTGGCCGACTCCGCCGGCTCCTCCGAGGAACTTTTGGACGGCGGCGGTGGCGGGAGCTCAGTGGGTGGAGGAGGAGGCGGGAGAGGCGGCGGTGGGGGCGGTCCGGAAGGAGGGGGCGGCGAGAGGATCGGCTTCTCTAAAATCTGATGGGTTTTGGTCGGGAGGGGAGGCGCTGGAGGGTCTTGCATGGGGGGTGGGCAGGGGTAAGGGTTCCAGGGATGGAGGCTGACGGGGTGCAGCTGAAGTCCGGCACATGAGCTGGCTCCTGGGTACATCGGAGGGAGGGGGCAGCAGGCTAAGTTGGCCAGACTCGGAGGATACCCTGGGGGCAAGACCACGTTGGGTTCCTGCTGAGAGAAAGGGGCCGAGCCAACTCCTTCGCTTGGCGGAGGGTTCTGTAAGGTCTGAAGTTGAGGACCACAGTGACCAACACTGGGGGGGAAAGGCGAGAGAGATATCTGGTAACCAGATGGGAAAGTCAGAGTGCCCGTGGTCTGACTGGTCGGAGGTTTAGTCGTGAGGACGAACGGTAGCCGAGTCATGTCCAAGTGCTGAGCTTGACTAAGGATGAGCGCTGGCGGTTTGTGAGCGCCCGGCGGATGAGGACCGAGCATTGTTTGTTCTGGGGTGAGCCAGAACTCCTCGGTGGTGGAGGTGTCCCACTGGTACGGCGGAGGGCGTTTAACCGTCAGACTGACGTCGCAGAGGGTCAGCTGGCGTACGGCCTTCTCGAGGTGACACTGCTGACTCAAAGTCTCGTCTTCGCTAAAGGCCGAGTTGACGTAGACCGTCCGGTCCCTGCTGTTGTCCACGGCGCTCAGCAGACTGTACGACGATTGCGACGCCATTGGCGATGTGCTCTTGGAGTGCACGATGATGGTGCTGTGATGCGTCCCTTTCCCCGGCGGGAAGTCCTGCCTCACCACCGTGCCGCCCGCGATGCCGCTGCTTGTCGTCCCGCCGCCGCCAACGCTGACGCTGGTGCCGCTACTGTGGCTGCTGCACTGCGTGCACGTGTACAACGCCGTGGGCACCCTCTGCTGGTAGGCGAGTGCGAGCGCACTGTTCATTTTCGCCTTGGTGGGGAGGGTTCTTGAGCTTTCCATCATCTGCGGCGCTTTGAGCGCCACGTCCCTGCGGTCACGACGGAGAGTGGCGTGAATCAGACTGCTATCGACTCTCTGGGGCGGAGGAAGCGTAGCAGTCGCTTGATTGGCCGGATCAGGGTAAGGGGGAGGGTCTCCGCTCGGTATGGAGTATCGCGGGACGGAGAGACGACTCAACGTCGCCGAGCTGTAGGGAAGCTGGATTTTCTTATTCTCGGAGGATGTGACTTTGAGCGTGGCCGAGCCTCCAATGCCGTGGACGGCGTACGAGTTTTGGTTGCGGACGAGGCGCCTGCGCGGCCGGCAAACCTCCTCCACGTTGCCGCTGCTGTCGAAGGTCGTGATCCTTTCGTAGCCCAGAGGTGTCGGGTACTGTAAAGAGGCGGGGTGAAGTGACAGCTCCTCCTTCTTCGGGCACGGGTCCGGCGACAGGACGCTCGGGCTGTCGCAGTTCGTGACGAGAGTTTGGGCCGTGGCGACGGCCGTCAACGTCGCCGCAGATGCCGCGGTGCCCGGGTACGGCGGAGGAGGATTCACCTTCCGCATCTGAATCTCCATAGCGCCATCCATTTCGATGAAGGGAGGTAAAGTCCGCGGCAGACTGGGCTTCAGAGTGTGCGCGTGCTCCCCCCTGAACCCGGGCTCAGTTGTAGGAGGGGGAGGCAGGAGGTGGATCTGGTGCAACGAAATGGTTGGGTAACCGGACGGCGGAGGGGGCAGCATCATCTGCATCTTCAGCTGCTGCTGCATCTGTTGGTGCTGCCTCTGCATCTGTTGATGCTGCTGCTGGATCTGTTGGTGCTGCTGCTGGAGCTGCTGCTGCTGCTGCCTCATCTCCTGGATCTGCTGGCGGATCTGCTGCTGCTGCTGCTGCATCTGCTGCTGCTGCTGCTGCATTTGCTCGTGCTGAAGCTGCATCTGCTGCTGCTGCTGCTGAATCTGCTGCTGGTGGTGGAGCTGTTGGTGCGTCGGGTTCTGCTGCAGCTGTTGGTGTTGCTGAACCTGGTGTTGTTGATGCTGCTGCTGCTGCTGCTGGTGCAGCGTCTGCAGCTGCTGCAGCTGCTGCTGCTGCTGCTGCAGCTGTTGGTGCTGCTGCTGCAACTGCTGCTGCTGCAGCTGCTGCTGCTGGATTTGCTGCTGCTGCTGCTGCAACTGCTGCTGCTGCGCTTGGGACTGATGATGGTGCTGCTGCTGCTGTTGGTGGTGATGCATTTTCTGCTGCTTCTGCGTCTGCATCTGCTGCGACTGCTTGGACGGCAGTTGGCGAGGCTGCTGCGAATGGGGGCGCTGCGGCGGGAGGTGGTGGGGCGGAGGAGGGGGAGGAAGAGTGCCGGGAAGAAGAGGACCCATCTCCAGCCCGTTGAAGATCACTTGGCCAGGGTTGGCGTATCGAGCCGGCACCGGATACGGCGATGGAACCGCATCCTGCCCGTGATCCGGAACGGGGACAGAGGCTGCGGCGGCGGCTACGGCGGTGGATGTCGGGTTGGTCAGGACATCCAGATGAATGTTCTGATTGGCCAGAAGAGACTGAACCAGGCCGATGCTCTGAGTTGGAGACATTGCCTGAGCCGCGCTGTGGATGGGAGCGATGGGGATGTTGACCGTACAGGAAGGATTGTCTCCTGCCACTCCAGACGGCCCCATCACTTTATATTTAAAAACACACAAAGGAGAGCCGAGTTAGCAACTTTTAGCACACAACTTTTTCTCATATCGTGCTTAACCTTCAATCACACCTGGTAGGTCGTCCTCATCCTCGCTGAACACATTGGTGTTGAAAACAGGAAGGCTCATGAAGTCATGGGAAATCTTTCGCACTTCTGGAAGGTAGATTGTCATCTGTCTCGGTTGTAGGTGAAGCAGACTCGTCTTATAGATGACTAAAAGAAAAGTGATGGTGACTGTTAAATTCATCCCGATGGTCAATGGGGATCTGCATATCGTGTCTTTGGTGATATTTACCTGCACCGAGGTTGGCCGGGAGAAAAGAAGCAAGTCCGACAATTTTGAATTTTGTCCCCCAAATGTTGGATGTGACTTGAGCGAGGTAGTTGTGCTTTGAAGCAGAGGACATTAAAAGACAGTTATTGTCGCGACAGGTATTTCTGTGCAAATATATCGATATCCTCTTTCCCAGATAGACACAACGGCATCGTCAGCGAATGGGCGGAGCTTCTCACCTCGGTGATCCCATCCATAGAAAACTCTCGACGCGTCAGACTGGGAGACCGAACCGGAGGCTTCTTCGTCGGTAGGCGTGGTGACCGTTGGCCTTCCTGGTTGACGCGCAAGAGTTTGGGCGATTTTCTCGACTCCAAGTTCATCCTTTGAAACAAAGAGGTGTACGTACAGCTGTCAATCATCTTGAAATGTGGTTTGGTTAATGTTACGGTGGATGAAGCCGACTCAACCAGCATGAGGAGATAACACGACTGATGAAACACCTTGTCGACCGGTTTCCTCGGGATAACTTTGGCGACTTCTTGCCGACCCACTCGTCGCTCAACTCGATGTCGCTTGAGTCGGAGCAGTTGCAGCTGTCAGTGTACGAGATCATGGGGTTGACACACACCTCGTCTGGAAGAGAGGAAGTTGAGTTTGAACTGAGGCCTCATTAAACTACCCCGAGCATCAGAATAAAAAGAGTAAAGTAAATAAGCTGCCAGGTCATGGTCCAGGCTATTCCTGTATCCAGCCGGAGGCCGTGTTACATCAGAGGAGAACAGTCATGCACTTGTTCTTACGCAGAGTGAATTTGCATAATGATGTGTGACCTTTGACCTCTGAGCAAGTCTGCTACCATTGAGAGGGTCAAATAGTATTCTTTTATTCTTTTTTATCAGTCATTCAAAAGTTCATCGTTCATTTCACCTCTTTAAATATTCATAGTGCTTTCTAGCTACATGTTTGGCCGTTGAATATTAAACTATATATATTATTAAACTATATATATATATTAGGGCTGTGAAACGATTAAAAATTTTAATCAGGTTAATCACAGGTTTCTGTGGATTAATCATGATTAATCACATATTACCGATATTCTCGGTATATTTTGTGAGAACATAGAGATTTATGACAGAAGACGGATATATACATTTATACATTCTTCTATACAATGGTGCTGCAACTCTGCAGTTATTTAGCAGTTTTCTTCCATATGGAACATTAATACATCTTCATCCTAAACAGAATGTTTAACCCTCCTGTGACCTTTCGGGTCAATTTGACCCCATTCAATGTTTAATGTTGGTGTTCTTTGGGGTCAATTTGACCCCAGGCTGTTTTTCACTGTGTCAAACATAGAAGAAATATCAACTTTTTTATTTATTTAAAGGGCTATTTAGGTAGTCAACAAACAAACATAAAGTACCTCACACTTAAACTTGGGAAGCAATATTAATTCTAATAATTTTCTGGAGGTTTTAATTGCTGGGGTAAAATTGACCCCGAGGGTAAAATATGTTAGTAAATGTAAAGGTAACAGGAGGGTTAAACAGAACATTTTCTCTTGTTTGTCAACCATTAACTCCACCATGATACAATCTAAAGGCCTCTAGTCTTCCTCTAGCAGCTGCTGAGGCAAACTGACTGTGTGGGTTTTCTTCATGAACTGGGCCGTGATGAAAGGGACGGCGGGGACACCGCTGCAAAGCTGAAACCTCACCGGCCCGGACAGGTGGACAGATTGACAAGTGACTTTTTTTTTGCTCGGTCCCGATGCGCGCGCACGGAGCTCTGTGGCGCGCAGGACGGAGATCGATAAGTGTTAACGCGACGCGTAGAGACAGAAATGACATGCTGCTGTGGAGATACGATCAACAACAGACGTTTAGTTTAATAAAAGAACAAAGACGTGCTCTAGAGAACATGTCAGGGGGCGGGCCAATCTTTTTAATGTCATGTGATCTACCAACACTACGCCGCGATCGACGTGTTGAGACCCGTGATCTACAGGAAGTAAAAGTCGTAAGGTTTCCGTAGGTGAACCAGCGGAAGGATCATTACCGATGAACAGACCGTCTGCATGAGAGCGGACAGAGTTCGGGGGGGGGGGGGGGGGGGGGGGGTGCTAGTGACTTTTCATGCGCGCAGACCGGCATCTGAACTCTGCGGCGACCGCGATCGACATATTGAGCACCCCTGCATTAAAACATTGGTGCAAGTGACTTTTTTTCCGTCCCGATGTGCGCGCACATGCCGGCATCCGAGCTCTGCGGCGCGCGAGACGGAGATCGGAGTCGTGTTAACGCGACACGTAGAGACAGAATGACATGCTGCTGGAGAGACGACCAACAACAGACGGATTGGAAGCTCATTCTGCGCATGCGTTAAATGCGTTAAAAAAAATTAACTAGTTAAACCTGTAATTTAATTAACTGAGTTAACGTGTTATTTTTCACAGCACTAATATATATATATATATATATAACATTTAAGGGCTTTAAAAAATATATATTTTTTAAGGGCTTTAGCCAAGCCAGCTGTTTCCCTTAGCGCCTTGCTCTAGTCTCATATTTAGCATATGAAGACAGAGCGGTGCCAATCTTTTCATTTAACTCTCGATGAGAAAGCATATTGCACAAACTGTCCATGTAATTTAAAGAATTGTGTTTTATTTTCTAACCCAATCCTCGTGCTATCTAGCCATGAGGATAGTTTTAGCTCTAGGAACTGTTGTCTTGAGATATACGTCTCTGATATAAGGCTGTATATGTTGTGGTTTCTCTGGATAATCCTCTTTGAAAACACAATTTACTGGAACAAACATAGTCCCGAATAAAAGTCTGTGTACCTGCTTTGCTGTCCATCTTTGGATCCATGATGACGAACTCGGGCCTTAATTTACTGATGCGCCTTCCTTTGAGGATGGGCACCAGCCCTCCTAAGTACTCCAGGTACAGAGTATAGCAGGGTCCGCCCGTCTCGGGGCTGTCCTCCGCCCTCTTCATGGTGCAGTGGAGCCTCTCGTTGCCGGCGGTGGGATAGCTCACAAAGTCACGGATGTTGTTGGGGTCCGGGATCGGGGGCTGGAACAAAGAAGAGGGTTCATACACATGTTGGCCAATGGATTTCTATGGCTTTACTATAACTTTTTTATGACTTTTCTATAACTTTTCTATACATTTTCTATGACTTTTCTATAACTTTTCTATAACTTTTTCATGACTTTTCTATAACTTTTCTATAACTTTTATATGACTTTTCTGTAACTTTTATATGACTTTTCCACGACTTTTTAATTTTACTTTTCTATAACTTTTCTATGACTTTTCCATGACTTTTCTACGGCTATGAAAACACGTCTCAATCAGCAGTTATCAACGAGGTTTTTTTTACTGCACACCGATGATTAACCGGACATCAACGCACCTTGATGGTGGGTATGAAAGCGGTGGTGACGTAGGAGCAGAGCAGCGAGGGCATGTTCAGCTTCCCCACGTCCTTCTCCTCCCGCAGGGCGCTGGCGATGCCCTGCTGGCATAAGAGCTGCAGGCTGGCCACCCGGTGCTCCACGCGCACCACGTACAGCGCTGGTCCACACGCCAGGAACAGACGGGAGTCTCTGTGACCCCAACAGATGGTGGTGATGGGTCTCTGGAAAAAACAGAGAAAAAAACTGTCAAGGAACAGTAAAAATAAATCAGTGAAAAAACTGTACAAAACTGTGAACAAACAGATACAGGAGAACATTTCATGCCCACTGCTATAAAACTTTATAATAAATCACCTCTGGCCAAATCCTCCTCAAATTGAAAATCAATAAACCACCGCTGTTACTTTATACTTTAGAGACACTGTATAAACTTTCATTACTTTTTTTTTACATTTTCATTTCAAAAGTAATATTCCATGCCATTTTATTTTATTGAATTGTATATTTGTAAAAATAATGTTGCTGCTGTTTCAAGAAATGTCCCCCTGGAGGATGAATAAAGTAAAATCTAATCTAATCACCTCTCTCATACTGGTTCGTCTGTTAATCCTGTTTGTTTTTTTAAACTTCCGAATCCTCAAAATAACAACGTGTACGTGCATAGTGTATATAATTATATTCTGCACTAATCCTGCAACTTACTGTAGTAAAATCTAAGACGTCTTTTTTATATTGTATAATATATACTGTATATATATTTAGATGGGGGTGATTGGTCTCTGAAGAAGAAAAAAATAATTTCACAATAAAAGCCTTTCTATAGTAATGTCTGTATCTATTGATCACCTCTCTCATGCTGGTTCATCTGTTAAAATAACAATGTGTACATGTATAGTGTACAGAATTATATTCAGCACTAATTCTGCAACTCACTGTGACAAAATCTAAAATGTCTTTTTAATATTTATCTTGTTATTTGTATATTACATGTGTGTGCAACGAGAGCGTAAACATGTACATTCTATGTATGTGCCTAAACATCTGCCACATCCCTCCTTTTTTAAATAAAGGATGAACCTGCGCCGGCGTTTCCAAGGTGTAGATGTGCTCTCCCTGGACGTTGTAGAACTTAACGAGGGCGTTCCTGGTGAAGGAGGAGCAGGCGGAGTCGACGGGCGGCCCGTGTCTCTCCATGCCGGCCACGGCCAGGAGGTCTCCCTGGGAGCACCACTGGGCCTCAACATCTGTGGAGCGAAGGAACCGAAAAAAACCTTCTGTGTTATTATCGGGCATATTATCACCACAACTGATGCGACAGCGTGTAGCTCTTTACCTTTCAGCCCCGAGCGGATCACGGCGGGCGAGAGGTCGTCGTAGTTACTCATTAAGCTGATATCTCCCGATAAGAAGGTGACTGTCAACAAAGGCTTGACTCTCCGCACTTGGAACCACCAAAAAGAAAGCAAGGCGTGTTAGTTTTCCAACAGGTAGCACCAGGTCATATCAGTGGTGAGGTTTGGCTGTGTCTGACTCTATATATTTAATTTACTCTGCATACTTTTATGTCCTGTGTCTCTGACATGATGTTTTTATTATGTCCATTTGAACGAATTTCTCTCCCTTACTTTATTTGCTGTCTGTTTTGAATGTGTGAGTCTTCTTGTTGCATGTCTTATTCGTACTTGACAACGTCTAAGAGGATAATCACTATTCTCTCTTTTAATTGTTTGTGCACCCATTGGAAAGAGTAAATATTGTACATGTTGTGTTTTGGGGTTTTGTTTTATGACATCTGCCTCTCGGGATTAGATGAAAAATAGACTTTTGGCTCATAATTTAGCACATTTACAGAAATGTTTTTATTAATGTGCACCGTCTGTCCCTTATCAAATAAACAGACGAGGGAAAAAAGAAGCTTCTGGAGGTTTTGTGGATGTTTTGTGGATGTTCTCAGGATGATTTCTGGATATCTTGTGGTACCTAGAGGCAGAACGTTGTCGTCGGAGTCGGCGTCGCTCTCCGTGCTGTCCTCCACCAGGAAGTCGGGGCAGTTCCAGGACATGCTCACGATCCCATCGGACTCGTGCAGCAGAACGTGGGCGAGCATTCGCCCGTGACAGTCCATCACGATCACCTGACCGTCCGCAGTACCGAACAAGACCTGAGGGGGGAGCGGTGTACATTAAAACATGAGGAGATGGATCCGGATCATCAGATTCTAGTGCTGCGAGAAATCCCTTTTATAAATTAGTGGATTTATCTTGTATATGAAACATGTAAAGGAAAATAATCTCACTCCAAGTGTATTTTTTCTCATATAAGATAAGTCTTTTTCTCTTTTTTTACGACAGACAGACAGTTTAAATAATACAAAATGTAATTCATACACATTCAACCAGGAAAAGTGTACCTGCGGATTATATAAATGGTTTTATTTTGTATTTGAAGCATTTAAAAGAACTATAATCTCACTCTAAGTGTAATTTTTCTGTTTAAGATAACTATTTTTCTGTATTTTTTATATATATATATATTTATTTTGATTTTACAAATTCACAAGACAGGATTTTGAGCATACAATACAAAGGGAAAGGAGAAATAAAAGGGTAAACTAAAAAACTGAAAAAATAGATAAAAAATAATTTGAAAAACCACATCACCAGTCTAACATAAGTAAATTGTTCTGTTTTTTTACGACAGACAGTTTTAATAATACAAAATGTAATTCGTACACCTTCAACCAGGAAAAATGTACCTGCTGATTGAAGACTGCTGCAAGAAATCCCTTTTATATAAGTGGATTTATCTTGTATTTGAAGCATTTAAAGGAACTCCAAATGTAATTTTTCTCATTTAAGATAATTACTTTTCGACAGACAGATGAAATAATACAAAATGTAAATCATGCACCTTCAACCAGGAATCGTGTACCTGCTGATCGTCGGGCGTCCAGATGCCGCAGCTGATCTGACTCTCCAGGTTGATCTCCGAGGACCAGTGCCTCTGGCCGCTGACCGAGCCCACCAACACGAAGCCGTCCCGGTACGCAATGAGAGCTTGAGTGCCGTCGTGTGACCAGGTGAAGTCACTCACCTGGATGGAAGAGATGTTCACCTTCAAGCTCCACACGTGTGTATACAGGACACTGACATCAAGATACTGTAAATCGGAAGTCGTTATTTGCGTTGTTAAGTACATTACAGTTGTCTTTTAGTATAATTAAAAAAACGTCTACCTGGGCTCCTCTGTCGTTCACCAGCTCCACAGACCATCGTCCTTCATACTGGATCCACACAAAAATACCTCCCTCCATGTCGCAGGTGGCGAGCTTCTGAAAGGGTTCATTCCAACGCACCAGCACAACCTGCAACGGCAACAAAATATCCAAACATACCGTTTCTGTTTTTCGCATACGCAGGTGTTCTCCTGCACGGAGGAATATTGATGATTCATAGAGAGCGTGAGCACGTTGCTAAAAAAAGCTTTTCAGGCTGAATGTCCCTCTCTAAATACACTGCAGCTAGGAGGAAGGCGTTCCTGAGGTGCCACGGGAATCCGACAGACGTGAGGTCACGGTGACCTTGACCTTTGAACACCAAATAATAATCAAACCATCATTTGAAGAAATTCCCTCAAGGCGTTTCTGAGATATTACTTCCTGGAGAATGGGACAGACAAACTGACATCCCATAAACATTCAACATTATGATGCCTGTGGCCACTGCAGCCGCAGAGGCATTAAAATATGCATTTTACAAAGCGTTCCAAGAAATAGAGATTATGAAATAGATTATTACATCTTAATCTGCTCTGAATTTCTTTATTTTCTTATTTTTTTTCTCATCTTCTATACATAACTAAAAAATTCAATGTGTGTTTATAACGACCTATAACTCTCTAGATTACTATATTTTAATATTGTATGCATGTTTATTTTGTCTTGTTATGGTCACACGTGCTATTTAGTTATAGACTGTCACATAGTTTTCGATTCTTTTTCTACTTTTTTATTTACATTTTAAGAGTTGTAATTGTTGACTTTATTTCTATTTTACCTCTTTTTTTATATTACTACACAACCTTTTGCTGCTGCAACAAGCAAAGTACCCAGAGTAGATTGTGGAAGCTGTATCTCATAATTATATTTTTTACAATATATAATATTATATATATATATTATAATTTATGTATTGTCAAAAACAGGAAACAATGTTGTTAATATAAGGAAAAGAAATGATAAAAACAGAGATAAGAAAGACATTAAAAAAACATGTAAGCTTAGTTTAAACTATTTAAAACATTTAGCAAAATAAATACAATTGTTATTGCTGTAGTGAAATCCAGACCTCGCTGTTGTGTCCCCGCAGATTAAAGTTGATCCTCTGCGGCGTGCTCCTGTCCCTCCTGCAGTGGCTGGACGTAAACGTGACCCCGACAACCCCCCTCCCGTTGCCCGTGGCCAGCCAGCCCTCCTCGTAGTACCGCCGCCGGCACACGGGCTTGTCCTTCTCGCTCTTGGGCACCCGGCCTTTCCACGACAGGCACAGGATGTTGGAGTCGCTGCAGAGGATGGGGCCGTGTTCCACGGCGGCCAGCATCCCTACTGAGTGGCCGGGCTGGTGGCGGAGCACAGAACATATACATGTTATATATATATATATATATAGCACTTTTTTGGATCATAAAACCAGATTTAAATGTTATCAAACAAAATATACTTTATAAACTGACTCATGTTCGGGACATTTTGGGATGTGCACCGCTCAACAGGAAGTTGTGTCACAGTCTATCTGGTCCCTCCTCTCCAGCCACATTCCCTCTTCCCCCAGGCCACTCTCCATCCATCCATCCATCTATCCATCTATACATCCATCTATCCATCCATCCATCTATCCATCCATATATCCATCCATCCCCCTATCCATCCATCTATCCATCCACCCATCTATCCCTCCATCTATCCATCCATCCACCTATCCATCCATCTGTCCATCCATCTATCCAGCTATCCATCCATCTATCCATCCATCCACCTATCCACCCATCTATCCATCGATTCATCCATCTTTCCATCCACCTATCCATCCATCCATCAATCCATCCATTCATCCATCCATCTTTCCATCTATTCATCCATTCATCCCTCCATCCATCCATCAATCCATCCATTCATCCCTCCATCTTTCCATCTATTCATCCATTCATCCCTCCATTCATCCATCCATCCATCTATCCATCCATCCCTACGTTCATCCATCCATCCATCTATCCATTCATCCATCAGATGTCTGACTTCCAGTACTCTCCCCATCCCCCGACTTCCCCACCCATCTACACCCCTGTTCCAAGGACGTATATATATATATATATATATATATCCCAGGAACAGGAATAAATACTCTTGCCTCCACACTAAATGATCCTCTCCTTCCTTCTGGCCCCTCCATCTGCTGAGAAGATGTGTGTGTGTTTTGTTTTTAAAGCCTCGGCTGTTCAACGAGCCTCGTGGTGAAATTATTCTTTCAATTACTGTCACAATGTTTTGCTGCACATGGATATGAATTTCTGAAATATGCTCAGAAAAAAATGGAAATGTTCAGCTGGGCAAACTTTAAAACAACAGAAAGGTGTGTGTACATGATTGGAAAGCCCTCTGAGGGGAAATTGGGATTTTGGCTGCACAAAATAAATGTAATTGAATTAAATTGAAAAGGTCAATGGACCTTCTGCTGGGATTTTCCTGGTTACCGAGACAAAGGTGGATTTAAACATTAAAATGAAATGAAGCTGAATAAACGATAAAAAGTTGCATCCATTACTTTCTTATATAAGTCAATACATATTCAGATACTAATGGGCATGGAGTGAACAGACCTCGCTGCAGTGAATCACTGAATGTGCCCTTATCTAGTAAAGTGTTGTATGTTGTTCTATTATTCACTGTGGAGCAGCTCCAGGTCCCTCGATGACATCATCACCACAATCTGTCTTCTTGTTTGTACAGATTCACCAAACTTAAAGTATTATTAAGTATATGTCAATTCTACTTTATGGCAGATATGAAAATAAATCTAAAAGCATTTTAATGATGCGTTCTTTGTTCATTTGTGCATTTATTTACTTTTCTTTCTTACTTTTCTTGGTATTTTTTGGCCTCTACAATAAAAAAAAAGTAAAACATGTTTGGCTGCGGCCGACTGGCCCGTTTGTAAGTTTAATATAAAGACATACCTCATAGTTCCTGGACATGTTGAGTTAAAAATCCTCCATAGCTAGAGTCCATATTTCCATTCAGCTGGTGATGCATTGAAGGGTAACCGGCCGCTCTGCTCCCGGTGCTCACGACGCCATAGACGAACAAGTCAAAGGCACCGTGCAGCCAGATGTTGTCCAGCTCTGTTCATTCAAATCAAACAGATGTGCACTTCAGGGTCTCGAGGCTTCCTTCGATGTCAGTGGCCCGTGAGTCGTGTAATCCTGTCAGGAAATAAGAAAAAAACACCATTTATTCAACAACAATCTTATAAGAGAGTGACAAGAGAGGTGGTTCTTGCTTTAAAAATAGCCGCGCTGTCATTCAGTGCATCAACCTTGAAACCCTCACAGTTTTTCATCTCCCGTCTCGGTCTCTATGCAACAGCATCACTGCATTGGAGACATCAGGGCAGCCTCAGTCTCCATGGGTACTGAGGCTGTCCGTGCACGTCTGCCTGTATAGGCAACTCCATATATTCTCATTTTGACATTAAAAAAAGACCATCAACGCATTCTAATGCAGATACTAAGAAGACATAAGGAACATTTCAATACAAAAAACGGTTAAAAACATATATATGTATGTTTGCCTCTTGCTTTTTGAAGAATGAAGATTCCCAGCATCCAATAAAAAGTCGAATTTAAAGACCCATCGTTTCCTCTGTGAAGGTTCCTCTCTCCTACATAATTATTACATTATTGCATCTCTCATTCAAATGCGTCCTGCAGCCGCATGCAGCAGTCTGAGTGAGCCACTGCTGATGAGACCGATGAATATGGAGGAGGATGAGGACGAGAGGGGGGGGGGGGGGATCAATAAGTGCATTAATCATCAAAGAGGTTAACAGGACGGACATTATGCAGATGTTCATACTGTACCTGACACCGCTGGAGAGAGCAGTTGATCCAGAGGCGGCGGCGCACAGTGCGGTCGTGTTGCCAGGCTGGCGCACTTTGGGGTTGTGGCTTTAAAACGGGGGGTTGCCATGAGGCAGAAAGCACGTAATAATAGACCCAGAAATTCAAAATTCCGCACTTCAAAACACACACAACACGCCTCACACACACCACACCGAGGGTAAACATGTACAGTGTAACCACGTTGTGCTATATTGTGATATGAAGCAAAGGTTCACGTGCCAATGTGAGCCGAACTAGAGGTTTTCGCTGCTCCTCAAAAGGGGGTTTCTATCAAAATGGCAACCTGGCAAGGCGCACCCCATCTGTGTAATGTAAGTTGTAGTGACATTCTAGACCTTGATGTGATGAATGTGCTTGTGACTGGCTGTCCTTCCTGCCACAATGTTAAGTTTTATTAATTTATAACTCATAATTGTCCTCTTATTCCAAAGCATGACATCATATTCACTCATTATAAATAAATAAAACTCATTCTATTGTTTTATTGATGCACAAAAAGCACAAGCATTGACTAGAATCAAATCCATATGACATATTTATTGTGATATTAGCTCATACATGACCATCTCTAGCACAGACTCTCTTCACTACATGCATCATGCATGAGATGTACTTTAAAAAACTACAGAATATGAGAACTGCAATTATTCGATTAATTGATTAATCAGCAGCCTCCCCAAGGTCCTAGTGCCCCGGGCATTATCTTGTTAAGTATGATGATAGGCTCAGTAGGGGCGAGATCCCCCTAGCGACGCTGGCACTCAGTAGCACTTGCCAGTAGTTGCCGCAGCTACTCAGTGGCACTCACTGGCACTCAGTGGCACTTGCCAATAGTTGCCAGCAGATTTCCTTACATTTATAAATGTAACTCAGCAACACTTTATTTTTTTAAAGGGTATCCTCCAGTTAATTAGAATCTATATAGTTGTACTGTGGTGCCATCCAGTCGGAAATTTGCTAACTGTTAAAGTCTGTATAGAACATGAATCACTGAAACTTGAATTTCTTTACAGTTTAAAGACCAAGCACGACAAATTCATACCTGATCCTCCAGTGTTAAACTTTAGACTAACAGTGGCATCTCCTCAAAGTAGAATTTCATGGCGGTATAACAGTATGACATGGTAAAACAATAAATTATATATATATATATATATATTTTTTTTATTATTAAAGAAAGGCGGGTACATTATACATATCATGGTATATAAGTGTTATATATTACGAAGTGAAACGTAGTAGCAAAACAATATTCAATATAGTACAGCAGTATTGTACAGCAATATTGTATTGCATATTGTAAGTAAGTCTAAAAAAATACATTATCTATGCAAGTCTGTGGCACTTGCCACAGACTTTCCACAGAGTTGCCAGTGAGTTGTCACTGAGTTGTCGCTGAGTACTGGCACCGAGCGGCACTTGCCACAGACTTGCCACTGAGTTGTCGGTGCCAGTGATTGCACTCGCCCTCTCTCGATAGGCTACCGGATTGTAATTTGAATGGGGAGAAAACATAAAAAACTGATTGCATGCACATATATATAGCATGTTAGAGTTATAAATAACTTGTCCATGTGACAACATATATTTGGGGGGGGCTGAAGAACCCCTAAAATAGGTCTAACGACGCCTCTGGTTACAGCCCACATCTATATATTGTAGAAGTTGCATTAAAACGCAAAACACAATTCCTCAAGTTGAGCACACAAGTGTGTGTCTCGTTTATTTCGTATCACAAAACGAATGACCACAAGATGGCGCTGCCCAGATACCAAACCCGCATGGGGCTCGACGTCACCAACAGCAACACAACACTTAAAGGGACCGTGATCCCGGAACAGTCACACCGATGTGTGTGACTCATTACATTAATAACTGTGTAAAGAACTACACCAGGAACAAGGGTGAATTATGATATCACATTCACTACACACGTCCCCCCAGAATTCACCAAATAAGAAAAAGATCATCGGCGAGGTGGTCGTAGTAACCGGCCAGCACGGCTGTGCTTTACAGGGGGTCGAGGAGACACTACTGTGGCAGGTGTACCACCATGACATGGGTGTGGGGCATGGCGTGTGGGAGTTTTGGGAGGGAGGGGAGCAGGGGGTGGGTGCAGAGCTGGAGGACGCCCGCGTCGTGGGGGCTGGGCCAATTCAATGGGCCTAGCAACGTCCAAATGAGCTGGTTTGAGGCGGTCAATGGAGAGTCGCTCCAGTTTACCACCCATGTCCACCATAAAATGTTTGTCTCCCGTCTCCAAAACCCGGAATGGGCCCTCGTAGGGCGGGCGTAGCGGTCCCCTGTGAGCGTCGTGGCGAATAAAGACGTATTCAGCCGTCTGAAGCCCAGCGGGGATGTGAGACTGAGGGAGGCCGTGATGGGAAGTAGGGACCGGTGCGAAAAGCCTCGCATTGTCCAGTAGCGCGGCCCGCTGGAGAGTGGCAGACCAGGGAACGGTGGAGGCGGGAACAAAATCCCATGGAACCCGCAGTGGCTGGCCATAGACGAGCTCCGCGGATGAGGACTGTAGGTCTTCCTTCGGTGCAGTCCTGATGCCGAGCATCACCCACGGGAGCTTGTCGACCCAGTTGCTGTCCTTGAGGCCGGCACGAAGAGAAGCTTTCATGGACCTATGAAATCGTTCACAGAGTCCGTTAGCCTGCGGGTGGTATGCGGTCATGCGGTGGAGTTTCGCCCCGAGGCTCTGGGCCACCGCGTTCCACAGCTCAGACGTGAACTGCGCGCCCCGGTCAGAGGATATGTCCGAAGGGGTGCCGAAACGGGCAACCCACGTGCCGATAAATGCCCGTGTCATCTCGACCGATGCCAACGATGTCAGTGGCACAGCCTCGGGCCAACGGGTGGTCCTGTCAACCATGGTCAACAGGTAGGTGAAACCCTGAGAGGAGGGCAGAGGGCCAACCAGATCCACGTTAACATGGTCAAAACGCCTCTCTGGCACCGGGAACAACTCTAGCGAATCTTTCGTGTGGCGGTGTATTTTGGCCCGTTGGCACTCAAGGCAAGTGGTAGCCCAGTCTCTGACGTCCTTTTTGAGGCCTCGCCAAACAAACTTCGCCGCCACCAGCCTCTGTGACGCTTTCGAACCGGGGTGGGAGAGACCGTGGATGGCATCAAAGACGCATCGTCTCCATCCCGTGGTGCCGGTTTCTCCAAAAACCACATCCTCTATTTTCAGACCTGTAGTCGAGGTCTTCAGGATGTGCACGTCTGGGTCTGTGGTCTGATCCGCTGCCATGTGGCTGTAATCCAAACCAAGATGGACTGCCCCTGCCACCGCCCGTGACAGGCAGTCCGCCACCTGGTTGTCCTTACCGGCCACGTGCTGTAAATCCGTGGTGAACTCGGAAATGTAGGACAGATGACGTTGCTGGCGGGCGGACCACGGCTCGGCCACTTTGGCCATGGCGAACACCAGCGGCTTGTGGTCGACAAAGGCGGTGAAGTGCCGACCTTCCAGCAGGAAACGAAAATGTCTGATGGCGAGGTAGAGACCCAGCAGCTCCCGGTCGAAAGTGCTGTACTTACGCTCGTTAGCGCGCAGCTGGCGGCTGAAGAAGGCAAGCGGCTGCCAGGCCCCGCCTACCCACTGCTCGTAGACAGCACCGACAGCGTAGTCAGAGGCGTCCGAGGTGATGGCGATGGAGGCTGTGGCTGAAGGATGTGCCAGCATGGTGGCCTGCGCCAGGGCTGCCTCAGTGTCAGCAAAAGCCTTGTCCCTGCCCTCAGTCCAGTCCACAGCGTGCGTGGGTTTACCTTTCAAGGCCTCGTGCAAGGGCTGCATGAGCTGAGCGGCTCGAGGGATGAAACGGTGGTAAAAGTTTACCATGCCGAGGAACTCCTGCAGGGCTTTCACGGTGAGCGGGCGGGGAAACTGTGTGACCGCCTCCACCTTTGATGGGAGAGGGACTGCACCATCCTTGGTGACTCTGTGTCCCAGGAAGTCGATGGTGGAGAGACCAAACTGGCACTTGGCAGGGTTAACAATCAGGCCATGTTGGTTGAGCCGCTCGAAAAGTGTTCGGAGGTGCGACAGGTGCTGAGATTTGGACGTGCTCGCTACCAGAATGTCGCCCAAATACACAAAAAGAAAAGGCAGGTCCCGTAAAACAGAGTCCATGAGGCGCTGGAAAGATTGGGCTGAGTTTTTAAGGCCAAACGGCATCCTTAAGAACTCAAAAAGACCAAACGGCGTAATCACTGCTGTTTTTGAAATGTCCCGTGAGTGCATGGGCACCTGATGATAGCCCCGGACGAGGTCCACTTTAGAAAAAATCACCATACCGGCCAGGTGTGCTGAAAAATCCTGTATGTTCGGGACTGGGTATCGGTCAGGTGTCGTTGCCTCATTAAGCCTCCGGTAGTCGCCACATGGGCGCCAGCCGCCACCAGATTTGGGGACGATGTGAAGGGGTGACGCCCACGGGCTGTCGGATCGGCGGACTATGCCGAGGCGTTCCATGTTGGAAAACTCAGCCTTAGCCACGGCAAGCTTGGTCGGGTCAAGGCGCCGAGCACGGGCGTAGACGGGTGGACCAGTAGTGGCGATATGGTGCTCCACACCATGCTTCACGGCCGACGCAGAGAAAGTGGGCTGAGTGAGTGCTGGAAAACTCGCCAGTAAACGGTGGAAGTCATCGGATGGTGAGAGCATGCTAGACAGTCGTATGGATTCAGCACCGCTGAGCGTGCACGTATACGAGCAGAACGTAGCAGCGTCGATCAAACGGCGGTTCTTAACATCCACCAACAGTCCATGCGCACACAAAAAATCAGCGCCAAGGAGGGGAACGGCGATTTTTGCCGTGACAAAATCCCAGCCAAATCGACGCCCTTCGAAACACAAGTCAATGTACCTTATTCCATACGTGCGGATGGGGGTCCCATTAGCCGCTTCCATCGGGGGGCCATGGCTGTCGGTCGCCATGTCCAAACGGGATGCAGGCAGGACGCTCCTCTGTGCACCCGTGTCGCAAAGGAAACGTCATCCGGAGATGCTGTCACGGATAAAAAGCAGCTTGCCTACGTGGCCGACGCTCATGGCCACTACTGAGCGCCGGCCCTGGCGTTTCCCAACCCACCGAAACTGCATGACGAGCGGCATTTAAGAGCCTTCGGTCCAAACTTCTCGTGATAGCTGCACAAGCCTGAAGGAGACTGCTGTGGGCCTGAAGACTGCTGCCGATGAGAAGAGGTTGCTGCGACAAGTGTGGAATCCGCCATTGTCACCGGAGCGCCGTGCGTGGGGAGAAGCGCGGCCATGACACAGTGCTCTTGACTTGCCAGGAAAAATTTATCAGCCTCTTCAGCCAGTGTTCGACAGTCAGTGATGGTGGTGTTGGCCAGTGCAGCTCTGACTTGGGAAGGCAGCTGACGCAGGAAAAGGTGGGTGAAAAGAAAATCGGGTCTGTGCTCACCCAGGAGATCCAGCATACGGTCCATGAGCTCGGAGGGTTTGCTGTCACCTAGCCCTTGAAGGGAGAACAGCCTGCTAACTCTCTCAGCGTCGGACAGTTCAAAAGTCTTTAGCAGGTGGGCTTTGAGCGCCGCATATTTCTCCGTAGCTGGAGGATGCTTCAGGAGACTCACCACTCGGGTCGCCGTTGAGTTACCGAGAGCTGACACAACGTAGTAGTATCGTGTTGTATCCGTGGTAATGTCCCGCAGCGCGAACTGCGCTTCCGTCTGAGCGAACCATGACGACGCTGAAGATTCCCAGAATTCGGGGAGTTTGAGGGTAACAGCGTTCGCGGCCATGGTCGAGTCGTGTTTGCGAATACGTCCAGCAAACAGGCGTCGGGGTCACCAGTGTGGAAGTTGCATTAAAACGCAAAACACAATTCCTCAAGTTGAGCACACAAGTGTGTGTCTCGTTTATTTCGTATAACAAAACGAATGAACCCAAGATGGCGCAGCCCAGATACCAAACCCGCATGGGGCTCAACCAGTGGTATACAACAAGTAGAAGTACCGTTACTCCGGAAGTAGTTTTTGTGATCTGTACTTTATTTTACTACTTATATTTCTGTTTACTTTTACTTCACACCATTTTGCAATGAAAACTTGTACTTTTACTGATACATTTCACTGAAACAGTAATTCACCAACTACGGAAAAAATAATCATGAGAGGTCGAACATCGGGACTGTGGTGGAACACACTACTGTGGCACCTGAACGCACCACGAACACCAGGTGTGGGGATCAGGGTCCTTGCCGTGTTTTCTCTTCCCAGTGATGCCCAGGATGCCAGCGAGCGGCTACAGATACGACTCGTTTCATGTGGAGCAGCAATGGAAGCTACTCGAACAACCGCGGGGACCAAAATCTACGTCCGTGGCCATATTTGGGCGAACTCTTTTCTTTTGTCGGAGTGAAAGTTCCTTCCTACCGGATGAAGTGCCTCTTATGCTGACCGAAAGCTACGGAGATATGGCCTTCAACAACTCACCAACCTCAGGAAACACATTGAGGTAAATTAAGATTAATTCCATGGGCCGCAACGTTAATGTTTAGTTTTGATAATCATCATAAACCTGTTAAGATATCTAGCAGTGTTGTCCTCAGGATTGGAGTAAGTTATATCTTTGGCAGGAGAGGGGGAGGCAGGTGTCTGATTGTCCTACGCATGTTGTATGTTAGGCTACCGTTCGCTAGCTATCGTCAATTAAATGAGACAATTAGTGGAGTAGACAGATCTCTAGCGAGTTAATGAGCTGAAGAAGTGTTGACAGTTGTGAGAATTTATTGATTTTAGTCTATTAGCTATAATATAATGCTAATCATTACAGCATTATTATTATTATCATTATTTGTATTAATATTATAAGAGTGACGGTCCAGTAATGGCGACGATATTGATTTGGGACTGTTGTTGTGTTTAACTACAGAGATACAAGTACATATTCACAAATCAACTCTGGATGCACGGACAGTGCATGAAATTAAATGTATGAACCTCAAATTAAAACAAACTATTTTGTACAAAACTGTTGGTTGGGGTCATGACATGTTAGGAAGTGTTATTAATTCTATCATGTCTATAATACTCTCACTTTATTTCAGGAATGGACTACATCAAGCAGCACATGGAAGAACCCTCCCTGCAGCTAGGTGATGCCACCAGGTCCAGTTCATCTGATGAAGAGGACTTCTTCTTCGTCATCTCAAGCCCGTGACAGCAGCAAACAGCTGGATGGAGACGTGGATCACATTGACTTGCTGAAATGCTTCCCAACTGTGTGCAGGCTGTCTGTGAAGCTAGACACACTCTACCTGCATCAGGGCCTGTGAAGCCAGACACACTCTACCTGCATCAGGGCCTGTGAAGCTAGACACACTCTACCTGCATCAGGGCCTGTGAAGCTAGACACACTCTACCTGCACCAGGGCCTGTGAAGCCAGACACACTCTACCTGCATCAGGGCCTGTGAAGCTAGACACACTCTACCTGCATCAGGGCCTGTGAAGCTAGACACACTCTACCTGCACCAGGGCCTGTGAAGCTAGACACACTCTACCTGCACCAGGGCCTGTGAAGCCAGACACACTCTACCTGCATCAGGGCCTGTGAAGCTAGACACACTCTACCTGCATCAGGGCCTGTGAAGCCAGACACACTCTACCTGCACCATCAGGGCCTGTGAAGCTAGACACACTCTACCTGCATCAGGGCCTGTGAAGTTAGACACACTCTACCTGCATCAGGGCCTGTGAAGCTAGACACACTCTACCTGCATCAGGGCCTGTGAAGCCAGACACACTCTACCTGCATCAGGGCCTGTGAAGCTAGACACACTCTACCTGCATCAGGGCCTGTGAAGCTAGACACACTCTACCTGCACCAGGGCCTGTGAAGCCAGACACACTCTACCTGCATCAGGGCCTGTGAAGCTAGACACACTCTACCTGCATCAGGGCCTGTGAAGCTAGACACACTCTACCTGCACCAGGGCCTGTGAAGCTAGACACACTCTACCTGCACCAGGGCCTGTGAACGGCTCTTCAGCATCGCAGGACTCGTCTTCAGTCCAAGAAGAGCGAGACTGACATCTGTCCATTTTGAAAATCAACTTCTTTTGAAGATGAACAATACATTGTTCAGTTTAAAGTGATGATTCTGGTTGTTACTTTTGGTTCTGCTTTTTTCTGTGTTAATCGTGTTTTTATATTTTAGTAATTTCATAGTATTCATATATTGCTAAGTTCATCCTAGCTCATACTCCTTGTTCATGGCGGCCACAGCACCCAAACAAATAAACTTCATAATTCTCAAAATTATCACCCTTTGTTTTTTTTATTAACAGCATTTACTTTTACTTTCAATACTTAAGTACATTTAATATCAGAAAATTACTTTTGATACTTAAGTACAAAAAGAATCAGATACTTTAATACTTTTACTCAAGTAGTATTCTCATAGGTGACTTTTACTTTTACTTGAGTAATTTTCCAGTCAAGTATCTTTACTTTTACTCAAGTATGACTTTTGGGTACTTTATACACCACTGGGCTCAACGTCACCAACAGCAACACAACACTTAAAGGGACCGCGATCCCGGAACAGTCACACCGATGTGTGTGACTCATTACATTAATAACTGTGTAAAGAACTACACCAGGAACAAGGGTGAATTATGATATCACATTCACTACAATATTATCTCAACACTGATGAGACTCGATGGTTGTGGAAGCATCTTGAAAAGGTCTTGATAAATATTATAATTTTTTTCCGAGTGTCTCTTGTATCTTGCAGAGAGCTTCAAGTGCAGGTCTCTTCAAAAGCCCGGATGACGCTGTCGTACGCGGGCGGGGGGGTCTGCGAGGGCAGGAACCCTTTGAGTCCGTTGCCTCCCAACCAGAAGGAATGTCTTTTGTTGGGCACCAGGGCGGCCGAGTCCGAGGAGAAGGAGGAAGCCACCGGTGCGAGGTCCTTCTCGTGCACGGCGAGGATCAGAGTGTCCTCTCCCATCTCCAGGCCGGCCCCGCTCCTCCGGGGCACCGGGCGGAAGGTGGAGCTCTCCACGCCGGGCTTGCTCCCCAGAGGGCCCACGGGCTCCAGGGACGGCTGCCTGTAGACACTCAGGAAGGTGCTTCTGTAGAGGCCCAGCTGATACTGGTTGTTGTTGTTGTTGCCCGGGGGTTTTGGAGAAGAAGATCGGGGTCTCTTGGTAATCCGGGCCGTGGCCTGGCGCCGGGACGCCCAGGTCAACAGGATGTAGACCAGCGCGCCGAGCAGCAGGCCCACCAGCACCGACAGGCAGAAGGCTAGAATCATGTCGCCTGGAAAAAGATCATAAATCAATGCAGATAGGGGCATATTAATATATCCACATGTTCGATATGTATATATATATATATATGTTTATATATCGCAACTTATATATATATACATATATATATATATATAAATGTATTGTAACAATACCAGTATACATATATATATATATTGCAACAATGTCAGTGTATATATATATATAATATATATGTATATATATTTATATATATGTGATTCATATTAGACAATATTTATATTGTATATTCATATTATATGGTATTTATATATCATATTATACTGAATATTATTATATGATATATATATAGAGAGAGATTTATATTAATATATATATATATATTAATATACTGAATTGTATGAATAAGATGTCCTTATTATGTCAGTCTTGGAATAAATGTTAAATATTTAACCTCCAAGTAGAAATGTCTGTTTGATACTTTTTTTTGTATTGAATCATTCTGGGATGTCGGCTGAAGACAATTGGATGTCCCCATACAAAAATAAATGTCCACCAGCCGCCACTGGCAGAGTGTCAGAGAAGTGAGGCCGGATGCATTGTGTTGTTCTTTACAGTTTTTCTCCATTGCTTTGGCTCAATTCTTGAAATAGAAATGACATTCTCAAAACAACTCGTGCAAACCTCCAAACCACTGGGCACTTGTTCACAACAGATTTGAATTTCCCATTCCTTTAATCAAATTGCAATTGTTTTAGAAACTCCTTGCAAATGACAAGTACAATTGCCAACAGCTTGCACACATTTCAAATGATTTAGCACATCTGTGCAAACAGTTAGGTACAATTGCCTTCAGTTAGCCCACTTACCAATTGAATACATCTTGCTGGTCTAAACTGACTGTTGCTTCTCAGTCAAGTGGTTGTTCTCTGCAAAACATCTTGGCATCATTTCCTTGTGTACATCATCACCTGCACAATAGTTCACTCCACTGTCAAAATCGTTCAGGCACATAATACCATAAAAAATATCATGCTATATACTGTAATATGGATCTCTTGGATCATCGGCTTCATTTTCAGGTGCAACTAGAACTTTACTCATCAAGGGGGAGTTTCTCACATCCGATCACCAATCACACAGTCATTTTAGTTAGCTGACAGGTGCTATCCAGGAGTATAAATGCTTCCATCAAATATCTAGGGCTTGACAAAGTTCAGTACAGTTTACAGTATGAACATGTAAGCACCTGGCCAGGTAAACGAACAAGGGCAACTGCCTGTTCGAGGAAGAGGAGGAAGAAGAAGAGGAAGAGGAGCAAGGGTGCGTGGTGGTGGAGGGTGTATGAGCATCGGGCTCTAAACCAGAGGTGCCTTCTCCAGGCAATGGATGCTGCTTGTGCCGATGTCACAGCAGATCAGTGCAGGGGATGGTTGGGTCATGCACGGCGATTCTTCCCCCGTTGCATCGCAAGGGAGAACATCAGATGCGATGTTGACGAAAATCTGTGGCCAGACAGACGTGAGCGCGAGGATGAGCAGGAGAGTGAGGATGAACTCCAGCTTTGCTCCTGTGTGTTTTGTTACAGTCGTGTAGGCTATACTTCATTTCATTTGTTATGTGCTTTTTGTTTGACCCTATTTTTTGCTGTACACATTTTCTGTTTCTGATTTGCAATTACTGTAATAATTTCCATGGCAGTATAAGTGCAATACAGTATGTGATGTGAAACCTTGTTGGCTCCTCTTGAATGAATCTTTGTTCTGTTTGATACACATAGTATTCTGGAAAGAAAACATCTACTACAGTAACCATTCAGTGTCAAAGGACTAAGCCAAGATTGAATTGTGCACATGAGGGATATTTCTATGGTCCACTGCCATACTGACAAAACATCTAAACATTTTGACCTGCAGTGTTTAAACAATGACGAAGGGACTTTTCATTTTGGGGGCACTGACTATTTGTATGAGAAAAGGAATTCGTTTTGACTGATGAGTTGTCTGTTTTGGGAGAGATATGACCTTTTGCAGGTGTGCCATAGTATTTTGCTAAACCATCTAGGTTATTTTGGCAAATGTATTTAAAGCTTTGAGAATGTCCTTTTTTTCAAGAGAGAGATGAGCCACAGCAATCGAGAAGGAAGTTTTCATTTTGGGGGCACTGACTATTTTTATGAGAAAATGATTTGGTTTTGAAGCTTGAGTTCACTGTTTTGGGTGAGATATGACCTTTTGAAGGTGATCTATGTAGTTGTGCTGAACCATATATGCTATTTTACCAAATGCACTAAGAGCTTTGAGAATGTAATTTCTGTTTCAAGAATTGAGCCAAAGCAATGGAGAAAAACTGTAATATAGGGGGAAGATTATTTCCCCAGATGGTTTCAGTTGCATTTCAGGTTATGAATAGAATCGTATTAGCATTGTATGACTCCTCCGTGCCAGGATAGTTTGTTCTTTATATCGATTTGTTGCTATACTGAGCATAACTGAGTGTTATATAACATATTACATCATACCCGCGTGTGGGCTCACTGGATCTGGTATCATTGTGTCGAAGTACAAACTGAAATAAATAACTCAGAAATGTCATAAATGTATACGAAAAGTTGTCCAAGGCACGTCCATGCACCAATGAGGACATTCCAATTGATTTATATGAGACATTAACAGGCATTGATAACATGAGACATGAGAAGAGAAAAACAAGACATACATAAATAGGAATGTTAAATAATTCAATTAAATAGAGGCCACAAAATAAGCTAAATGGAATTAAAGAGAAGAAACAGGATAACATGGTAGGGTGCAATTACAGTGCAGAGACGGACACACATTTTACTTAATAAAAGAGATAGCAAATAAAGTGGTTTTTTTCATACTATTGCCTTTGTAGGTGTTTAGAATGCAAAAATATAACTTTTTGTATTGTTTAAAGAACTCTCACATCTGCATTTCACAATACAACATGCTACGCTTACATAGGCTTGTGATACGACTCAGATCTTCAAAAGAAACAAACACACTCACCTAGATTAAATGATTTGAGTATTTCCAATAAGGGATGTGTTTCATTGTGTGCCATAACTCCACCATAAACTGGTGTTAGATTCCACACCGACTCCGAGAAATCAGACGACCTCTAAGCTTCTTCTTCCTTTTTTTTCCAAGACTGCTTGGCTTCTTTTTCTCTCTCACTCTCCAGTGTTCGGCATGGCGGAAACTTTGCGGTCATGCTTCCTTCCCCTTCTGGCTTTTAAAATTAGCAAGTGCATTGCTTATCTGCGTGGGACACAACACCAGGGGAAACGGGGTCGTTTCCTTTTGCATCATTTCCTCGGGATCAATACACAGTGGAGGAGCCTTCGCTGTCACTTCTACGCTTCAGTGCCCACTAAACCTGCCAAGAAACCTCTCTACGTTGTTGTATCTGCATCATTATGGGTACAGTGCAGGAGTAAGTCACTTACAGTCACGCAATGTATTGTTTTATGTAGGCTGGGGTTGTGATGTGGTCTGAATGGTTCATGGGCTCTTTATGTAGAGGCCTATTTCTATTTATCTATTTCTCCAATTCATGACATTATTGTTTTATAAAATGCACTGAGAATCTATTCATGATCTCTCAAACACATTCTAAAGAGGGTTTATAATGGAAAAATAAGATACATGGAAATGACTTATGTGATTGTAGGAGATGGTAAAAACATATACTCCCTCAATAATATTCACAGGGGAACTTTTTTGGGCAAAAATATGATTGAGAATGAAGAAATATTATATAGTTATTTTTAAGTTACGTCATACACTCGGGGAGGCAAAATACAAATTGTTAAATGTTCTATATATATCTACTTTATTGATGATAATGCACAATATGACATACAGGGATCAAAGAACAAGTACTTTAATTGCTTGTGTATGTGTGAGTCAGTTTACAATTGTAAAGGGGGAAAAAACAGGAAAGTCAAGAAAGAAATAACAGATACAATTAATTTAACAACTGTTCACAGTCTCTGCAAAGTGATGGTTGAGCTGTACTTGAATTAATGGAAAGCACTAAACCACGAAACATCTAGCCACCCACTCGTCTTCCGGATACCAAGCTCTCCGTCTCGGTGGGGATTTCCTTCAATTGTTGCTCTGTTCCCGCTTCACTTCTGTCCTCTGAGCCCTCAGGCTGACGCTCTGCAGCTCTGCAGATGATGCAATGCACATGTTCAACTCTTTGAGAGACAGCTGTAAAGCCGCTGCCTTCATTAGATATCTATTACATTCCTCAAACATTTTGGTATTAAGGAAGAGGTCATAGAAAATGTTTTGTGTGAGACATTATCTGGTAAATGTACACGCGTCTTAAATATGTCCAGCAGGTGGCGGTAAAGTCCTGACAATGGAGACTCAATGGAGGTTCCGTTTGGCTAAGTATTGTATGCTAAATTGCTGTTTCATGCCTTTGTTTGTCTGGTTACATGTGACATACCTGTCTATCTACTGCAGCCAATATTTCTTCAATAAATTCATCATTGCCAGGACTATCTGCATCTGGGTCCTTCCCAATGCCTCGGCCTCGCACACATTGAAGGTTTATTTTGAATTTACAAAGGGAGACTAAAGATCTGGAGTGAGTTACTGCTCCTGCCCCCCCCCTCAAGTACATTTCATGTTGCTTAAATTGCATTAATCTATTCAGTGTTCTCTGGACCAGGTGGAGGGATCTGTTTGTATCTTCTTTATTTGCTCTAGGATCAAGGGTGCTTTAGAAAGAGTTATGCAATACGTCCCACCATTTTTGGACCGACCTTGAGAATAAAGTCAAGACTATTTTCCGTTTCACGTCCCTTTTGACTTCTCCTTTGCTAATGAAAACCCCCATGACCTTTAAATGGTCCCTCACAACTGTAGACTTTCTGGTGTATCAGAGTGACATGTGACCCTTTATTAATGTCTTAATAAATTGATTGTTATCTAGATGGTCTTGACCCCCCCACCCCCCTCTCATCTCCACTTCCTGATTAATTTAAGAGCTAAAGAGACAAAGCAAGGTTCATGCTGCAGGAGGATTTCCCACAAATCTACAACTTCCTGTATAGTTTCATCCACAGCACAGACTTATGCTACATACTGTCTGTGGAGGTCACTAAAGACTTGTTGTTGTTGTTGTTCAGCGGTCATACAATATAATGGGTAACGCCTATATTCAATCTAGTAAACAATAATAAAATAAAAAAATCATATATATATGTATATATATACATATATATATACCCTCTCTGGGGGGACAGAAACCTTCTTCTTCTTCTTCTTCTTCTTCTTCTTCTTCTTCTTCTTCCGGTTGTAAAACTTCTTTCAGTTCACTGTTACCATTGGCAACAAGGCAACACAACACACACACACACACACGCGCGCACACACACACACAGGCACTTCCTCTGTAAAGTTATCATGCCTGCAGTCCTGAACGTGGTAAGATGTGTCACACGTCAGGTGCAACTTTGTATTTTAGAGTGATATGTATTAAATAACGTTATGATATTATGTGCACGTGATGTAACGGTTGCAGGCAAACGGCTGTGCCGAGCTAACGTTAACTGTTAACTGACGTGAGCTAACTTGGACACGTTTTTAGCTAATTAACGCTTATAATTTATTACTCAACAGTCACTTCCTTTTGTAGTGTCCTAACGGTGCTTGTGGTTTTATGAGTTGGTAGTTTACTGGCCAAGAAGAAATAAAGCACTCCTTATTAAACCCATTGCTATATATAGGCTAGTTGTAGTTAACTACAAGTTATTAGCCATTTTACTTGTATGTAACTAATATATAGCTACGCTAGCTGTTACTCGTCTGTTAATGTTAGCTTTGTGGTTATGTTCGCTTATCTTTTTTATCTTTGTGTAGCTGTATCTGTATTTATACTTGTCTTCCTGTTAATGTCTTCCTGAGAACTAATCACATCAGATTTAGTCAGATGCCCTGCATGTGGCAGCACACTTGAAATAGTCTTAAATGTAATTTAGGCAATTCATTGATTGACTGACACCTTCATTTAGCCAGGAAAGGTGAATCCCCAGCACAGGTGTCACACATAACACTAACGAGGTCACTGTTTTAAGCCATGGCAGTGTAGTGTGAAGGGTTTATTGTAATTCAGCCGTTATATATTTTATTAATTGCACCTGTGCTTCTCCTACTGTAACGTGTCAACATGTCTTCAGTCAAAAAAAGCTTTCTCATCATATATCTTGTCCCAGGTCGCTCTTCACTCACTGAAAGCAAACTCTTGTCTTCAGGTATATGCAAACGCTATTGAAGTTGTAGTAAAAAATAGAATAAAAAGAATAAAAGCATGAAAATATGAATTAAAAACATCCATATTGTAGTATTATTTTTAATGTTTGAGGTAACTTAGGGCTTCTAAAGTACAAAGTAACTAATAGCTGAATTCCTAGAGGGGGGGGGGGTATTCATCATCAACATGTACTCATGAACAAGACACAAGTTAATCAGTTAAGTTAGTCTCAAAAGGAGGCCGATAAACATTTTAATAAGTTTATAAATAGTGAGCAAAACGGCGTCATGAAATAACTGCATGACAAAGGGTGTGGCTCCAATCAAAAAAACTCTTAACATGCTTCTCTTTTTCAGGCAACAACTGGAAGAAGTGCTCCCATTGGACCATAAACCTGCTGTCCCTGCATGAAACCTGAGATTCAATTGGACCTGGTCCTGCAGTGAAATTAGAGCGAGAGAGAGAGAGGTAAGGGGATGTCTCACTTGGGACAGTTGTGAAGGATCCTCTGCATCAGCATCTGTGACTCACCTTGTCACACAGCTTGCGGCGAGACGACATGGCCTCTCCGAGGCACTTCGGCCGGCCGATGGTGGACATCGCAAATTTGATGCAGAAACTGCAGAGTGAGTGTCCTCCTTTTGCTCTTTCCTCCTCCTGCTGCTGCTGCTGCTGCACAGTAATATTGTGCTGATTCAATGCCTGGGCTGCATGCCAATCTCAAGTTTGGCAGCTTCTGCAAGGCAAGGTGCTCACACACACACTCATTTATTCATATAGCATTTAGGCATTGCGGTTAGAAAATATATATCGTTAAATTATTGACTTTCATCTGTTCCCTGTGCAACTTCTTTTTGTTTGTCTCTGCAATGGTCAATTAAGACTTAGAGCTATAAAATACACAGCATGTTATGTATGTTTTAAATGTTATATATAAAAAAATAATACGTTCCAGTCCTACATAATCTAACTGGCCTTTGGAAGGAAAATAGAATCACACATTTGGGTAATTAGATTTCATGTGTCTTATATCAGATTCTATATGCATGTGTGATCTTATTTGACATTATATTTTCCTTCTCGTGATATCTGCGTACGGTAATCGAGAAGTCACTCAGAGAAACATGATTTGTTTTATTCTGTCTCTATAGTAGTCTATATCTATATTGTCTATATTGATCCCAACACATGGCTCAGGCCTCTCCTTTAATCTGTTTATCTTTTCTGTTGATAATAGAAAGCTACTTTTGTTTTCACGTCATCTCATTACTCAGGTAGCATCAAGTCATCTTGGACCCAATTTTTTTTCATCAATAGTTTGCTCTTGTTTGATTACAGAGAAAGTTTGTTATTTTTATCCAAGTCTATCTCCTTAATGTTATTCTTGCTCCTTCAATCAACCCACAAATGAACATTTCATCTGATATTGGAGTCGGACTAACTGTGGCTTCATAAATGCACAGACAACCCAGTGAACAAGACTAAAACCTGACACCCTTCTTGCCCTTGGTAAGTGATCGATAGCGGGAGTCTCTTCTTGTTGGTGTCCCCCCTTTTTGTCAGAAGGGCATCGGGCCACCGTACCACCACGACAGGTCTGCTTGATTCTGGCATTTGCTTCCGCTCACTTAACAAGTATTTCTGGATGTATAGTATACCCGGAAACCTTATAGCTGGTTACCATAGAGACTGTTCTGGAACATTTGTCTGTGGGTGTGCCAACGCGGCCCCGTTTCTCGGTTTCACAGTTAGTATTATTAGCACAAAGAGGGTGAAGTGTGTCACGATAAAGAGCACCTGCCATCTCGGGCGTTATTAATTTGTTTCACACATTTTCACACCCTCATACTGACTCATGAAATGAAGACTATATAAACTAATGTTTAAGTCTTTCAAAGTAAGTATTTACTTCCTAAAATAATGGCCCAAGTAATTTTTTGACAAAAAATATATTTTTTGCCTAAATCATCTCCTCATGATACCTCTGGTAAACGCGTCTACATCCTCAGTTGAACACATCATGTGATTCCACCCCTGTAGTATAATATATCACAATAGCATATATAGATCAATATGTGGCTATGTTTTTTGTGTTTTCCTGAAAAACCTGTAAAAATGACGTATGACATTATTTTAGGAAGGTGACGATGTGTTAATGCTGTTTAATGTGATAATAAACACAAACTAAATCTCTTATTAGGATCAGATTTCAAAATACATTTTAAAGATAATGATAGAAACACAATAAGCTAATCACACGAAATCCCCCAAATCCATTTAATACTGCGTGAACCGTGCACAAGTGGCATAATCTGCAATGCAAAGTGTTGCGTGTTTCACGACAGGAAGTGGAATCTGGTGTTAGGTCCCATCTGGATGACATTATTGTGCCGGTGGCTCTCGGTGTTGTGTAGACGGCGGGCAGCGAGCTGCTCTGGGCTTTTTACACCGTTCAATCAAACGCAGCTTCCTGTCATTAAAGGCATCCTGCAGAGACGCTTAATGCAGGCTGACTTTGACCTGAGCTGCGGTCCATCTGCGCGGATGAATTATTAAAAAAGCAAATAATGTAGTCTTGTGAATATGCTGCTGTCGATAGTAATATACATTACGATGTATCAATAACCAATCAAAGACAAACCACTTTATTTCAATTTTTTGCTGTCATCATGCTGCGTAGTATCTGTGTGTTTGATGTCAGCACCATGAGACCAGAGAGCAGCAACACCTTGTGGCCGTAAATACCCTCGGGGAACAATCACTGTCTGTTAGTTGCCTGGTGGAGTGTGCATGACAAGCGTGTTGTGGGTTTCACTATGTGTGTCAAACAGGATGTGAAGAAACACAGCCGGCGAAGAGTGTGTGGCGACGTCTTGTAGTATGTAACACAAACTAACTAAAAGCCTAATGTAGGTTTTTATCTCATTGTTATTCTTTCTGATTTTTCTCTTGATTATTCTCGTAAACAATTATAAAGTGCCTCCTGTAATAAGTAGTATGAAAGTTAAAAAAATCATGACGGCTGCAACAAACAATAATTTTCTCATTTCATGAATTATTTATTTAGCCTTCAGATTGTCAAAGAATAGTGATAAATAGCCCATCTCAATTCTTTCCAGACCCTTTTTTACAGTTAAAAATGACTCGGCAGAAAACCTCACCTAAAAAAAACCCCAAAAAACAATGATGCAATCATCCCAAAGAAATCCTCCGGTTACTTTTTTGACAATCAACTAAAAACCGCCTCCCGACTCCCAGACTGCAGCTTTGTTGTGAAAAAGGTAAAAACACTGCGAATACAGTTAGAAGTCTGTATTGACCAATCAGGTGGAGTCGTTACATAGCATGCACGTCAGCTGTAGGAGATGCTTCTCCTCGACAGTGTCAGTAACAGCTGTGACCACCATCACGCTGATATCATCTCATGAGCCTGATTCCCACTCCACACTAAACCCGGCTGCAGAAATTAGTCTAACGAACCATATCTCACGTATCTTATATCATTTATTATCTTTGAATGAGAATATTTGATTGACAGTATTGCCACGTTGTTTTGAAGACCGGAAACCTTTCATACTGTCAGCACATCCTCCGAGGAGACAGTTACATAATGCTGTCAGAGCTAAAGTACGGCTGCTGAGGGCTAAATGGAACAACAACAACAGAGCGAGTGGGCTTTTACGCTGCTCCCAGGTGACCAACCTGAGGAAGCCAAGCGCCTTCAGCACAGTATTGCCAAAGGTATCATCTGTCCTAAGATCACCTTAAGTACTCCATTACTCACGGGGATTGTGATGCTTTGCTGGTGTTTGTTGCTTGGGCTATTCACTTTTTAATTGGCACTTAGCTGCGAGTACTACATCAGGCTTAATTAAAACAGTTGGCTATGACATAATGACTCGATGCTGGAGAGCTGCTTTACATAAGGCTTTCATGCCTGACCCACATACTAATAACTGAGTCATCTGAGACTCTGGACAGCACTTTAATAGGTAGTTACATTTGAGTTATTGTGTACAAGTATGCTTTTTTTAATGTACACTGGAATTCTTTTTATTTCCTGAAGACTGTTTAATGGCTGTGCATTGAACCGCAATACCTGTGTCCTTTTGCACAGAGTCTCAAAAACAGCTCCAAAGTGGGCCTTAATGCTTTTTAACATCCCAGTTTGACCAAAGTTTATCCAGGTTAAACTTAATTATTTTCTAAAGCAGCTTTCAACCACTTCTTCATATCTGGAAGAAAGCAAAATGGATCTTACGTCAAAACAGCTTTCAAGAATGGTCCTTCAAGCTCAAAGTACAGCTGCTTGGTTTGCATTTAACGTTTGAGAACTTGCTTCTACTTATTTTGTGTGAGAGAGAAATAGTTTTGTAGAAGAAACGCTTTATATAGCTTGAAGTAAGCTCTCAAAAAACACATTGTTTCTGTATCGGGGCAGGCGTTGACCCTGGAAACAAAAACACATCACTTCCTTTTCAGTCGAGGCTTTTTCCTGCAGGGTTGGTCCGATCTGGCATGTTTAGAAAAGTAAAGGCCGAAGTTTAAAGGTTATAGGTTGACTCACTAACAAAACAAACAATAACCTTTTACTAGACACTGTTCTGCTCATGGGAAATATGCAGCATATTAGGAATATTACCATGAAAGTATAGTATCTTTGGTCATTTATAAAAAGGACACCCGATAAAAATACTGAAACCATATCAATATAATGTCTCTAGATGGTTGGTATTAAAGGGTAAAACATATTTTTCTGAAATGGATTATTTTTTTTGATTTTTAATAAATTAATTAATTACAGGGTTAATATTTTTATTTTAAAAATATTGTTGTACAGTATTTTTGGTCATCTAAAAAAAAGACATCCTATAAAAATACTGAAACCATATAAATATGATGTCTCTAGATGGTTGGGTATTGAGTGTTAAACACTTTATTTTTGATAACAATTAATTACAGGGTTAATATTTTTATTTTTGCATAATTTTTGGTACAGTATTTGTGCTCATTTTGACTTGCCTGTTTCCGGTCATTTTGTGTTTTATCAATATTTAACACCCCCCACCCTGTTCCTTTTCAATGATTTGATTCATTAATGTTTTCGGTCGTCTTTTCTTAAACAAACAAAAAAACAAATAAAGTACCACACAAAAAAACTAAAAATATATAATTTCTTATTTTTTTTCTTTTTTAATATAGCTATCATATTTGACCTCAAATAAAAATATAATAATAATAAAAAGGTAACAGGAGGGTTAACATTGAAATCATCATGACGACCGAAGGCGAGAGGAGGTGTGTGATCGGGTCAAAATGACCCGAAGGCAACACAAGGGTTAAAAAGGACATCCTATAAAAATACTGATATCATATCAATTTTATGTAGATGGTTGGGTATTGAAGGGTTAAACCCTTTTTTTCTAAAATGGAAACAAAATCTTTAATAACAATTAATTACAGGGTTAATATTTTTATTTTTAACCTTTCTTTGCGTGGGATTTAGGTACTCGGAAATGTGCATTAATAGCAGTATGTCGACATCCTCATTGTCACCTTAATAGCTTTTTTCTGGGCCAGTTCCACTAGAGCAGTAATAATAGAATCAAAGGCTGCAGCCTATTTTTAGTACATCAGAGAAGCTTTTAGTATGCTCGTGGTCTCAAAAGAATCAAGGGATTTTTTTGGCTATCAAGTACTATACTTACTCACTATTGTGTGTTATATTCAGACGAGTAGTCCAATAGAGAACAGACTAGTCCTGGCTGAAGTTGTTCCAGTAGGTCTCACAGGACACAAATGTAATAAAGCTTGAGAGCTTTTACATAAGACTGTTTGTGGAGTGGGAATCCCGGAGTGGGTGTGTCTGCTTTGTCACAATAGCTTGACACTGAAAGAGAGAGAGAGAGAGAGAGCAGGTGGTGGATGTCATTCACCAGCCTCAGCATTAATTATTGAGCTCTATTGCACCATGGTGAGCTTTGTGCAGCAATCTTTTAATTTAGTTACATGCTTATTTAATAAATAGGCCTTCTGGGACTTCATCTTATTTTACAGGCTCATTTTTTTTTTTTACAATTACTTCACAATTTCCTTGTGATGCTTTTTAAAACTGTGTCGTTCTCATAGAAGATTAAGTAAATCTTATAGTCAAACACAGCTCCACACACACACACACACACACAGACGCGTGCATAAATCAGAATAATGCAGCCAGGGCTGTGACATCACTGCCTTCCCAAATGCTGATTGGTGGAGCCGTGCTTCTAGCTGATCTCTCTTCTCTCCAGCGTCAGACGGTGTGATGATACACTGAGGCAGTGAGGCAGTGGAGGCTGTGCACATCCTCCTCCTCCTCACAGGCATGGCTCCTCTAGATGGCAAGAAACACAGCAAGATGGACGGATTGGGATCGTGAATGACCCGATCCGTTAAGAGTCTTCTCCTCTGCCATCTGTGCGTGTGTGTGTGTGTGTGTGTGTGTGTGTGTGCATGCAGTGTGTGAGCGTGTGAGAGTGTCAGGGAGGAGGGGACGCTTTCAACACAGCCTCCAGCAGCTCTTTCTGCTTTTCACCGGAGAGAAACCAGTCAGCCAGATCTGTTGTGCTTCCTGCTGGAAAAAAGGGAAAAGGAAAAAAGGGACAGCTGTGTGTTTTTGTGCCAGTTGTCCACTGTGGATTTAATTTTCACACATACATATATATATATGTGTACCCTGGAACTGATGAGAGGCAGAAGGAGAGAGCCGGAGAGTGGGGTGTAGAATGGCTCACTATAAGGACATATCTGTCAGAAAGACTTCTTTAAATCTGGTGACTGGATTTTTTCAGTATCTACGCGGTAAGTAGGGCAGCAGCGTCCCCCACCTCTCATCTGTGTGCACATACGTAGATAATCTGGAAAAAAACAGATGCGAAGGGTTTGTAGGTGAATCCTTGCTACATGACCAGTGTCATGCTGCTCAAACACAGCTGTGTGTGTGTGTTTGTGTGTGTATCTGTGTGTGTGTGTTTGTGTGTGTATCTGTGTGTGTGTGTTTGTGTGTGTATCTGTGTGTGTGTGCTATGCTCCAGTGGGCATCCCCTGTGCATCAGTGATGAAGCATTTGCCTGTGGGTTAACTCAATGTCTTTTGCTCCTCGTGTATAGTGTTCGCATTGCTTCCCTCAGACACGTGACCACTGTCTATATATCTACGGATGGATGTTTTTTTAAAAATGGCCACTGTGCAGCGATAGCCTACCGGCATGCTGCGTGTGTCCGTCCCACACGCGCAATAACAGCGCCGGTCTAACAAAAGAAATCAGTTGTTTGGTCATACCTGTTACATAATGCATGAATCATTGTGACTGAATATATTAATACACCACAAAAGAGACTGAGGGTGGTGAGGGGGGAGGGGGGGGGCCAAAACAATCACGCATGAAGGCAGACGGGGCTTCCGAGATGTGTTTCCTCCCCTCTCATTCCCTAATCTCCTCGTATGACCTCTTTCCGAGAGCTAGCCTCGAGCATCGATGACATAATGTGTGCTTCACATCGCAGAAGTCGTAACAGGTTTGGTGCAGGGAGGCTGAAAAGCTACTTGACATGCCGGAAGCAGTGTAAAATGATGTAGCAAGAGGCTAGATGAAGTATGGTTCTGGCTGGGGGAGTCATACAATGACCATTATATATATATATATCGTTATAGTTAGAGATCCATATCTTGAATCAATCGACAGCCTCTTCTTAGCGAGAGCAAAATCCAACCAGAGTACCAACAGCTCCTCCAGTCGCGATGGGAGCGTGTGGCGTCTTGCCGAGCGTCCGTATTGACGTGTGACCTCTGTGCCTTTTCGTCTTCAGATGAGCAGGAGGCAGTGCAGAAGAGGACCTTCACCAAATGGATCAACTCTCATCTCGCAAAGGTAAGCAGGAGTCTTCATCCACGCTGCTCCTGCTACACGGCTATCACACACCATTCGACAGACTGCGTAGCTCATCGAGCTCATGTAAAACTAATCATCAAGGCAATTACATCACACGCCAAGTTGACCTTTTTTTATGACGGAGGCTTGTTTTATTGCTCGTCATGATGATGCAGCTTCTCTCTGGTCGTCGGTCTCTCGGGCTGCTGACCCGTCACGCCTGTGAATCGGACAATAATGGCCCCTAATAACACGCACAAGAGATTTATAATTCAATGTACCCAGTTCACCGTGAATCAAACCACTTGCTTCTTAAGCATTTAAAATCATATCATGAGTTTTATGGATCTAACGAACGTGGAGGGAATGACACAGTAAAATATTATGGATTCTTCTGGTCTGATTTCCTGTGAGGAGAACCGTTAAAAAAAAGGTCATGCTGCTTGTTGCTCTGCTGGGAAGATGACGGAGATCATGACGGAGATCAGAGGCATCTTCTCAGTGCAGTTTTAAAGAAGCTCACGAGGGGCTATGTGGACATATGGGAGGTGTCATGGAATTATTCAGACACTGGTGTGTGTGTTGGACGTGTATTAGGTGTGTGCCCCCGCTGTGTGTGTCTGAGTGTGTGTATTTGTGGACCGGCTTGGCATCGGGTTCGCGGTGCGGTGTGCAGATGGAGAGCGAGAGGGCGAGGACACTTCCCTGTAGGCAGTCGGTGGCGCCCACGGTTCTGGAAACTACAACAATAACATGTCTTAAGTTTAAATGCTGCATTACTTTACACTGTGACGCTTAAATAATAAACTATACTAGATTGTGCACGCTGAAGTTCACGATGAGTACCGAGAATCACCGATGACACGGCAGAGTGCTCCAGGGTTTGAGTGTGGGACTCTCTGTGCATACCAATAGGACTAATGAAGCCCATTAAAGAGCTTTAACAGTCACATTTACAGCTGGTGAATGAGTGACGCTGACTTACATAACAGTAACGTTTACAGGAGATGAGGCTTTTCCTATCGGAGCGAAAGGTTTCTTGTGTTTGAGTGAATGATGAGGACTCAATGATATCTCCTCGTTGTGGGTGAAAGTCTGTTTTATCTCAGCTTGAACTTCCTGCAGCCTTTGTTTCCATTTCCTCTTGATATCGTATTACTGAGCAATTCTATCTGTGATTTTCACAGTTTTTCCACCGTTTGGAGGTGTCATGTGATTCTGTTGCTCAGTTCATTCATGTTCCAGGGTGGGAATGACATAAGCTACATAAAGAAAACAATATATGTATGTGTATATATGTGTGTTTTAATTTGAGCAGGAGGAATATGATAGTTATATAGTCTTACATACTTGATATTGACTCTCTCTCTTAGACTTTTTAGCTGCAGTGTGACTTGATCGGTGCATGTTTTTTAAACATTGTGGTTCAGATAGAAACCACCAAGCAACTTTTAATATTTGAAAACACGACACGTCTTCTTCTTCTTCTTCGGTACTTTTGTGATGGGAAGAATAAAGCCGGCGTGTGCAGAATAATGAAACAGACGCTCTCCTCTTCACACCGCTTTGCCCCAAATAGCCAGCCGACTGCATCCTGTCATGGAGTATGTGGAGTTGTGAAATGGTTCTATGGTGCCAAATAAAGAGCTCCCATGCTGAGCTGTCCCTGTGATTACAGCTTCACTCCGACAGACAGTAGGTTATGACGCTGTGGTTCATCTCTGTCAATGTGTGGCTATGGTACAGGAGACGGTCCACTTCGAGGTTACATGAGTGTCGTCACCTCAGGACTGGGCTCCCGGCCACTGCTCCATCTTTTGAGCTGCAGGGAGGCTCCGTGCATTTAGTTCCCCGTCATCCCTAGAATACTAATATCCTGCCACACTACAGTTTCAACAATGCAACGTGGCTGCTTCTATAACTGCATCGCAACTATTTTAATGTGTTTAAAGCCGTGTTTTCTCTCCTCCAGTACAAACCACCATTGGAGGTTAACGACCTTTTCGAGGACATCAAAGATGGGGTGAAACTTTTGGCTCTTCTGGAGGTTCTGTCTGGTCAAAGACTGGTACGTGACACTTTGACAGCACTTCTACCTTCACGATGTTTACACTCTTGATTTGATGTGTGGATTTAATAAAGGGGGAGAGCCACCCTGTAGGACAGGCCTATTCAACTAGCGGCCCGCGGGCCGGATACGGCCCGTTTGAGTTTAACTACGGCCCGCAAGACTGCCTGCAAATCAGTATAGCTTGGTAAGAAAAAATAAAACTGACGGACACGCCTCTTTTATACATTGAGACATCTAACCCAGAGCCATTGAGTTTCACTGTTGCCTCAACCAAACCTGTATGGTTACATCTTTATGTTACGCATCCGTGTTGGTTGCCGGTGTTACACCCCTACTGGTTTTCAAACCTACTGGTTTCCCTACGCGTGCGTGCGTTGTGTTCTCTTAACCCTTGTGTTGCCTTCGGGTCAATTTGACCCGATTCAATGTTTAACCCTCTTGTTACCTTTATATTTACTAACATATTTTACCCTTGAGGTCAATATGACCCCAGCTATTAAAATCTCCAGAAAATTATTAGAATTAATAGTGAATTAAGTGTGAGGTACTTTATGTTTGTTTGTTGACTCCCGAAAGAACACCGACATTAAACATTGAATCGGGTCAAATTGACCCGAAGGCGACAGGAGGGTTAAATATTGAATCGGGTCAAAATGACCCGAAGGCAACACAAGGGTTAACATCTGCAGCGGGGCTCTGTCTCGCTCACCAGATTCGTCACACATTCACAAACATATTGCTGGAGATCTTCAAGCTACCGTTCATATCCATTTCGGCGATTACGATTGTATAAGTGAGCAGTGCATCACAGCCACGTATGAAGAAATACATTTTCGAAAAAATAAAAATAAAAAGATCGCCCGACCTGGTTTCGATCCCTTTCACGCAAAAGGAGTCTGCACTCAAAGACATGCAGTCTGTGCGCTGCACCACCAGATATTAGTTTCAGCTCAAGTAATTTATATATTGATGCATTAAGTCACATTTCTTATGTTTTCATGGGAACAGTTTGGTTGAAGGGATCTGAAACAACTGGTTACCTTGAGCGAATATTTACACTTTGAAACATGTTTATAGTGATGCTTGTTCGCAACACTTTTGCCACACAATACCGACGCATTTTCGTGTGTGACTGTTTACCTGTGGAAATATACATTACTGTTTTTCATTTTTAGCCATTATTTTATCAATATTCTGTGCGGCCCTCACACCCCCCGTGATTTTCTTATTCGGCCCACTTGCTACTGAAGTTGAATAGTCCTGCTGTAGGATATCCACTTGAAAGAATGAATTTTATCTGGGTCAACTTTACAGGTCAGCTTGTACATGTGTTTGCGATACCCGACATGATGTAATCCTCTCCTCACATTTATTTCATGGTGTAAAAAACTAAATCTGCATTCATATTCACTACACTGCCGACAATAATTGTTGAGTCGTGAGGATTTCGATTGAACAATCTACATCATTGTGAGTTGTGTTGTTGGTCAGAGATAATTCAACCAATTGAATTCACTTAATTCACTATATAGATTATTAAATCTGTAACTGTTTAATTACACTGTCTATTTGAGGGGAAATAGTTAACAGATGAGTGAATACTGTAAATGCATTATTTACATTAACAATATCTCAACATGTTGCATGATTAAATATAATGACACACATAATATATGTATTGTATGTATATTCATTTTACAAAACTAAGAAACTTTTTAGATCTGAGCCTCCACACTGTGAGAAGCTTTTGTTTCTCCCTCTCTCTATATCCCTGACACACACACACACACACACACACACACACACACACACACACACACACACACTTGTCTTAGAGAACCCTCATTGACAGTAATCCGTTCCCTAGCACCTAGTCCTAACCACGAGCATCACAGCTAAATGTTCATTCCAACCCAAAGCTACAATTAACATTTAAAACATTTAAACAGCCCTTTGACAAAAAATGTCTCAACAATTCTCAAATTGTTAGTATGAAAACCAAAATATCAGTACATACAAATATACTCTAAGAGGGATTTAGTGATCAGACCTTAAAACAAACTGCCATGTCATCTGTAAAGCTGTTAGTCGGCAAATGTCATGTCATGGTTACGGTTAAATGACGTCCTCCAGGAGAGGACCCCTGCTGGTTCACATCAGCCCAACATTCACACAGAGCCTATTGGAGCTGGTTCTCACGCAGGTGTTAAAGCACAGGATTATACTTTTTCTCTGAAAGCAGCTTTTGTCTCTCACCACTAAATGTGCGTTATAAAAGCTGTTATTAACAGGACACTTTCACTGTTACGGTCCAACTAGTGGCAAACGGGAGCGCTGCAGCAGGAAAGGAGACACAATTACACTCTTTCAGAGCAGTACATGTCCTCAGCTTTGTGTGATACACCTTTCATTGGCTAGTAATCTTGAATTCAGTTTATTGTAACTTTACTGTCTGTCCTCTGTGTCTTCAGCCCCGTGAGCAAGGCCGCCAGCTGAAGAGGATCCACTGGGTTTCCAACATTGGCACAGCGCTCAAATTCCTCGAAGGCAGGAAGGTAATTAGGGGAATACGTGATTACATAATCCATCTCTCAAATCCCTCAGGCTCGTATGAAGCACATGTCCCACTTCACTGCTGGGCTCCCCGAGGAAGGACACTTACATTGTTGTGATTTCTCTCTCTCTCTCGCCTTCAGTCTGTGTATCGAGGATCTCCGGTCAGTCGCCATTAATCGCCCTGTGTGATCACACACACACACACACACTGTATGCATTCTTTTCATTTGATGCACGATGTGTGTACTAAGCAACGCCTGTATACAGATATGGCTGTTTCAATAAATGACTCTTTTTTTACGAGAACACTGGTTACTGATGTGTTCTTCTCCAGTTGGGAGCTTCTCTAACGTAGAGATGTAAACATGGCCGATTGAAGCCGTTCTCCAATGCAAGGTTTCCAGTGCTGTGCTCCTTAAATGCCTGGTTGGACTCTTTTTTTTCCTTCTGTTTTTCCTGCTGGTTCACTTTTCAGTGTGTCTTGTTTCTTCCTTCCTGGTTTTGGCTGTATTACAGCACTTCTCTTCATCAAAAGCTTGCAATTTTATTTTGGATAGTTTTAAAACTTCTCTGGTGGTGAAAATGCAAAAATGAATCCCACTTCCAGACTTTTTTTTCTCCTTCTCTTAATAATCCTTCTGCTTGTTTATTTGTGTTCCAGATCAAACTCGTTAACATTCACGCCACCGACATCGCAGATGGACGCCCATCAATTGTTCTCGGGTTGATATGGACCGTCATCCTCTACTTCCAGGTAAAACCTGACCTGATCCCTAAATCAGAGTTTAATCACGATGATGCCCTTCGATTAAACCCTTAATTTCACAAACTTTTTCATGTTGCTGTGGTCACTTCTTCTTTTGCAATTGATCTTTATTCTTCATCTAGATTGAGGAGTTGACCAGCAACCTGCCGGCCCTCCAGGCCCTGTCCAACAGCAACTCTTCCGTGGAGAGTTTAGCCAGCTCCGAAGCAGGAAGTCCACCCATGAAGCGAAAGGTGGTCAACAGGTTTCAGGGCAACGCCAAGAAGGCCCTGCTCAGATGGGTGCAGTGCACAGCAGCCAAGTATGTCACTTTATACTCACGTGTTTACAGATATGGGTAAAGATGTTCTCTGCGGTACATACAGTACCTTCTACAGTAGATAAGCTGCCTGTGTTCTGTTTTTTTTCTTCAGATATCATGGAATCGAGGTGAAGGATTTCGGTCCCAGCTGGCGCGACGGCGTTGCGTTCCAGTCGGTGGTGCACGCCATCAGGCCGGACCTGGTGGACATGGAGGCGGTGCGGAGGCGGAGCAACAGGGAGAATCTGGAGGAAGCCTTCGCACTTGCAGAAAATGAGCTTGGGATTCCCCGCCTGCTGGATGCAGAAGGTGCCCTCCATCTTTCCCTTAAATATTCCATTGTGGTAGACTGTTCAGACAAAATGGCATTGAATATAATTGTTGAATAGTGTGTCATTGTTGTAGTTGCATTAAAACAGCAAACGTATATAAATACTGTAATTAGAATATGATGTGTGCTGAAAAGATTAGTGAATCTTCAGAGGAATAACATGCTGTGTGAACTTTTAGTCTGAGGGAGTGAAGCAGTCTGCAGTCATTTGTGTGTGAGTGCACACAGATGTAAAGTATTCTGAAACTGGGCACTTCGCAGATGATGGAAAACAGGCTTCCGGACGCGCGTGAATTAAGTTATCAACATTTAATGGCAGGAAGTGTAAAACAAACATTCAAGGCGCTCTTCCTCGACTTCTGGCTCCTCCGGGCCCTCAGCCTTGCGGCCTCGGGGATACCTGTAGAAGAGACCCGATTTCTCTAAACCACGGAGTTTCATACTCAATCTCACTGGCCCCGGTCAAAACGTCACTTCCGGTCCAGTCGCTAAACAAGTATTTTCACAATAAGAGTCCCATCTTGTTATTGTCCGCATTAAAGTCACTTTCACAATAAAAGTCCCTGTTATTGTAAGTCACTTCACGGAATTCAACCGGCCTCGTCAATCTATAATACTAACATACAGTCACTCTCATGCAATATACATCAATTCTTGCCATTTACATTTGCATAGAGTAAACATTACCCCTATGCTTCATAATACATTAATAACAATATCAATATTCTCCCTAATATTTTCTATTATAATATCTTTCTATATGTATTAATTTAAAACATAAGACCTCTGCAGATGTTATCAAAATAAACTATTACAACTTAACACAGAGCTGCCCTGGAAGGCCTCTGTGTTTGCCAGGAGCCTGACCCTGATGTTTAAAGATGAATAAGGACGCACACGTATATAATTAGCTGTCAGGCCTGCAGAGAGTCTTCCTCTTGAAGACACAACATTATTTTTATTAACGTCGTATGACCTGAAACCTGACATAATGGCTCCGTCAAATCTGTGAAGGGATGTTTCTCTTAAGCCTGAAACACATTTTAGCATCAGCTATTTTCCTGTGTAATGTAATTTGTAACCAGTGCATCATGTGATGTGTGTGTGTGTGTCTGTAGACGTGGACGTAGACAAGCCAGATGAGAAATCCATCATGACATATGTGGCTCAGTTTCTCAAGCACTACCCGAACCCACACCACTCTGAGACGGAGGGACAGCAGGACGAGGTACATCGTCTAAAACGTTTAAATATCATTGTGTAGCTCCTCCATGATCTACAATATCTATATAACGCCACGTGTTATCATTTCAATCATTACATTGTACATGTTGAAACCTCGTGCATAACCATTCCTGGTCATACGCAGAGATCAACAGTGTTGATGAAAACAAGCTTTAACTGCCGCCGTGCTTAATTTTTTTTGACTTGTCCTTGTGTCACACGGAGCTCTGATCACAGCATGAACACGGCAGGAATATAATCATCAGAAATTGCTGTTTTTTCAACATCATCACACTTATTTAATTTCTCCATCTACTTATGTTTTTTTGTGCACATTAAGCTGCTTCTTGGCTCAATTCCAACTTTTGCACTGTCAGTGCCAGTTCTTCAGGTGAGAGTCGGGTCATCGTGCTGCATGCTCTCTGTGTATCATCCCCATCTCCTCTCCATTCTGCTTCTTTTTTCTCCTCCTTCGCTTTTCTAATGCATTTTGCCGTGTGTTTGCGTCTCTCTGTGTGCCTTGCTGCTTTTCCTGGATAGTTTGGTCCCCAAGATATAGAGCAAATGCTCGAGGTAGGTTTCACTAAACTAACAGACTAAATCCAAAGTTTCCAAACCCCCTTTTCCTTCTACCATGACTTATAAAACACACTTCTAATCTTTGGTTAGAGACGTAGAAAATGAATGTCAATTTAGTTTCAGTTTCTGAACCTTTTGGCAAGCTTTGTTCCCGAGACTCTAACCTGGATGTTTCCTGATCGTGACAGAGAGAGGAGCGGAAGATGCTGAGGGAGCTGAAGGTGTTTTTAGACCAGCTGGAGAGAGACGTGCTGCGGGCCCAGGGCGCCGAGGGAAACCTCACGGACAAATATCAGGTGAGTCAGGCCCGGAGAGACAAAGGGCATCGCTCTGCTGTGACAAAGACATTCACCAACTCTATCTTTTTTTTAAACTTCTTCCTCTTCTGCAGGCATTCAAGAGCTTCCGTGTCCAGTATGAGATGAAGAAAAAGCAGACGGACCCTCTGCTGCAGCCCATCAACAGAGACGGGAAGCTGTCCGTGGACCAAGCGCTGGTCAAACAGGCCTGGGACCGCGTGTCCGCCAGGGTAACTCTACTGCATACTTCTACACAGCATAAAGAATTAATTATAATGGTTAATCACACCCAAAGTACAGAGAACCTATCTGTTTCCTTTTTCTTCTTTTTTTCTGTGCATTGCCTAGAATAGTGAAGATATCATAATGAGAGAAACACAACTGAGGGCTCCTCTCTCCAGTGAGCGCTCAGTGGGATGGAAGAGTTTGAATGAGTTTGTTCAGAGGGGAGGAGACGGGAACAGAGGAGGTGTTGTTCACTTGGCAGCTCGCTCCTCATCCAGACTGGCAGACAACTCTTTTGTGGTCTTGTGAACGCGTGGACATGTTTGTATCAGTGTAGCCTCCGCTATGGTGGGATCTTGCTTTTTTGGGAGAGTGTTTTTTTTTTAATGCATGTCGATTGCAGCTGCTGGACTGGCACATCCACCTGGACAAGTCGCTGCCCGGTCCTCTGGGAGTGATCGGAGCCTGGCTGCACAGGGCGGAGATGGCTCTGAGAGAGGACATCCCCGCCCAGCATGCTCACGAGGAGACGGCTAATGTTCTGCACAGAAAACTAGAGCAACACAAGGTGACACAGTGAACCTTTGAGTTTCAATCTGTGTGGGTACCTACTGATGTTCGAATTGCTTTATGCAGGAACTGTCCACCAAGAGGTCAATGTGAACGTGACTGTGTGATTCGTGTTTGCAGGAGGTGTTAAAAAACTTGGAATCACACAAACAAACCTTCCAGCAGATCCACAGGGACCGATCAGTGAACGGGGTACCTGTCCCACCTGAGCAGCTCCAAGACATGGCCGAAAGGTGAGAGTTTTATTTTTAATGAAGTAAAACACGTTCTGTGTTTTAGATGCCTCTTGTCAACATCTGTTTCCTTTGCAGGTTCAATTTCGTGTCCATCTCGTCACACGCTCACTTGATTAAACTGGAATTCTGTGAGATGAAGTACAGACTGATGGCGTTTCTCATGTTGGCCGAGTCGAAGCTCAAGTCCTGGATCATTAAATATGGCAGGCGGGACTCGGTGGAGCTCCTGTTGCAAACCTACCTTGTAAGTGAACGTGATTAGTGCACTTGCGGTATTTAAAAAGTCGACTGTTTCATCTGACTTTCATGTTTTTCTTTTCCAGACTTTTGTTGAAGGCCACCGGTTCTTTGAGCAGTATGATGTCATCCTCAAAGGCCTCAAGCAAGCTGCAGAGGTCTATGTGAAGTCAGACAGCTCAAGTGAGACTCTTCAATTTGTTTATGTCTATGTATATATTTATTTTAGATTATATGTGTGCATATACATTTTCTTGGGCTCACGGTCTTGTTATTGATTTCATGTTACAGGGTCTAAGACCTGTAACAAAGGTAAGTCCAAATACAGCCCGACAGCCTTTGAAACCTTACCTTTGCTTCTTTCTGTACATGTGGGGCTGCACTTTTCTTCTTTAACATACTTTTAATCCTAAAAAAAAATCCTAATCTTGCACCAAGCATGAAAGAAAAAGTAACAATAATTGCATCAATCGGAATGCTATTGATCTTTATGACCTAACATAATCAGTACACATAATCAAAAGCTGTACAGTTAATACCCTTTATTGGTTTCAACTAAAACCAAACTTGTTCCATGCTTGACCTTTCAGTCGATGAAGGAGAAGGGGTTTGTAAATTCCTGGGCGAGGCCACGGCTCAGTGGAGGAACCTGGCCCTGGAGGTGCGCAGCGTTCGCAGCATGCTGGAGGAGGTGATCTCCAACTGGGAGAAGTACAGCAGCACGGTGGCATCGCTGCAGGCCTGGCTGGAGGACGGGGAGCAGATGCTCAACCAATCAGAGAAGGCCAAACGGGTAAGTACAATCACACATACAAGGAATGGTAAACAGTATGAGGAATGTTTTCTTTCTACAAGCAAAGTCTTCGTTTTCCTTTGTTCTCTTCTAGGATTTCTTCAGAAACCTGTCTCACTGGATGCAGCAGCACATGGACATGAACGACGCCGGGAACTTCCTCATCGAGACGTGCGACGACACGGTCTCACGAGATCTGAAGCAGCAGCTTCTGCTTCTGAACGGGAGATGGAGGGAGCTGTTCGTCAAAGTCAAACACGTAAATGAACATTTGAACAACTGAACAGCAGCTTACGTTTTCACAAATGCTCCGCTGACCGTCGTCCTCTGTTCCCTCGGCAGTATGCGAGAGCAGACGAGGTGGATAAATTGAGACAAGTTTACCAGGACGGGATTAATGCCCTGAAAATATTCATGGATGCAACCAATGAAAAGATGACGGCTCCCGTCCAGGTGTCCTTCCTGAACGTCAGAGCCTTTGTTCAGGATGTGGAGGTAAGCAGCGGAGTCACTTAAGACTGATTTTAATCTCCAAGCCGTGCAATGAAAACATTTAGTTACTCTCTATTCCATCGTACTGTAGGAAGTGAAGCACAAAGTGCCCGCCATGGAGGCCGCCTGTAAGGCAGCGAGCCGCACGGCGCAGCTGTTGACTAAAGACACTCCACAGGAGGAAGTGTCCCTGATGACGGCCGTAATGGCCTCTGTCAAAGAGCAGCTGAGCAAGGTGAGAGTAACGATGCAGCATGTTGAGCTTAACTTGAACATTAATACTGTGTTTTTATATATATCTATATCTATACACTACCAGTCAAAAGTTTTAGAACCTCCTAGTGCAACACATATGTGGGATCTTCTGCACCTGTGTTGGGGAGAACTCTCTGAACAGTATTTGATTTCCATTGTAGAAAGAATGCCACAGGTGTGTTCGGCTACTTTAATGAGTCAAAAGTTTAGATTACATTCTGTTAAACAAAATGATTCCATGATATATTTTTTATCTCTATTGTTATATTTGTTCTATACTTTAATTTCAGAGTACATTGAGAAATTAAACTGTGTATATTTCATTAAAACTGGAGAAATTGAGGTGTTCTAAAATATACACCGGTAGTGTATATTTTTACATAAAAAGGTAGGCAAAAACCTAAATAAAATAACCTAAAGGTGAACCAAAGCATTATTATATTGCAGGTATTTGTTTGCACTAGACAAAGTTTACAATTTGCAAATTCTTATTATTATAAGGATATGTAAAAAAAAAAATTAAAGAAAGAAAGAAAGTTAATTGCTGGCATAGTGTTAACGCCTCTGAAAACAAATGGTTGCTATTTCTTAATCATAATAATAATAATATATTTAATTTGAATAGCACTTTAAAAGATACTCACAGCACTTTACACGGTAAAGACAAACAATAGAAGCAACAAAGATATAAATGAGTATTTGATTTAAGAGGAACAACCCCACATCAGTCACATGTGATCCTCTTTAATCAATGTGCTTTTGTCCAATCAGGTGAGAGAGAGGTGTCTGCCTCTGCTGAGGGAGTCCCAGTCTCTACTGCCTCCACTGGAGGAAATGGAGAAGAACATCACAGGCTTCTACCAGGCTCTGGAGAAGGCCAGTCACATCACCGGCGCCGGGGACTCTGAGGGACCAGTGGACTTCAAACAGAAATGCCAGGTAACTAATGCAAGAGTTTCAATAAGAATAAAAGCACAAGCTGCGAGATATGAATACATGACTAACACTCAGCTCGCCATTGATCGTTGCAGGAGCTGGTGACCTTCACACACAGCTGTAAGAAGTGTTTGATGGCTATAGAGAGAACCCACCAGAACATCCAGAAGATAATGAGCAGCAGCAACATGCTGGAGTACATGGACATGAGCCTCCTGCAGAAGAGAGTAGCCGACCTGCAGTCCTCCTCACAGGTACATTTAACATTTAACACCGAGCCCTGTTTTTAATTGTGTTTTCAAAGTGTTTTTGTGCTCAACAAAATGTGTCGTTTGTGCGTGAAGGGCATGATTAAGGAGTCCACAGAGTGGCGGAGGCACCTGGAGGCAAACAGCAGCCTCATGAAGAGGTTTGATGAGTCACGGGTAGAGCTGGAGAGAGTTCTTAAGATGGCTCAGACCTGTCTGACAGAAAGAGGCCACCCAGAGGAGCTGCTCAAGAAACACACCGTGAGAAAACAGCTTTACATACAGTGTGATGCATCATGCTTACCTAAAGACCTCAGTCTTAAAGGCACAGTGGGAAATAATGCAACAGAAAAGTCATAAAGGCAATAGATGATGAGAAGGATTTATTTAAATAAGACAAACGTGTGATACATGATGAGGTCTTTTCTTTTTCTTCCCGCAGGAGTTCTTTGGTCAGCTGGATCAGAGGGTCCTGAACACTTTCCTCAAGGCCTGTGACGAGCTGACCGATATTTTGCCCGAGCAGGAGCAGCAGTCGCTGCAGGAAACAGTCCGGAAGCTGCACAAACACTGGAAGGTCAGTTCCTTGATGATACGGCTCCGAGTAGATTACAAAAACATTGTGACATATTCCCATCATTTTTTAAATCCAATTTTATTTATATTAATGCGACAAAAATCTGTATATATTGATTTTTACAAGTTGCCAAACTGCCTAAATTGCTCTGAATCTGTCGTATCATTTCCCAGGATGTTCAGTCGGACGCCCCGTTCCACCTCCTCCACCTCAAAGTGGAGGTGGAGAGGAGCAAGCTGACGGTGCTGCTGCAGGAGTGCCAGGCGGAGGTGACCAGGGAGAACCGCCACCTGGCCGGCACGGGCAGCGAGAGGCTGGTCAAGGAGCACAGGGTGAGCACCATCACACGTCTCCATCCAACTGGTCCTGAGATGACTGAAGGCATGTCCTGTATTCACGTGTTTATGTTTGACTTCAGGCCTTCTTCAGGGAGAAGGGCCCCCAGTCCATCTGTGAGAGAAGGCTTCAGATGATGGAGGAACTTTGCCAAAAGCTCCCCGAGGCTGACGCGGTCCACCAGACCCTGGACACGTCGAGGAAGGAATACTCCGAGGTGCGGGAGGAAATCGAGAGCACCCATCAGAAGCTGATGCAGCACCCAGATAAATGGAAGGAGTACAACTCGAGGTGCAGCCACTATTTATTATATTAGTCAAGCAAAGGATTCAAACATTTGACTGCTGTAACAATAGAATCATGTGTTTATTCACCAGGCAGTGCTCTGATTAAATCATGATTAAATCATGTCATTCACTTGAGATGAGGAGAGGGAGAGTTGAAGGTTTCCCATGCTTAGATGGTTTTTGATAGATTTTGTTACAGTCCTGAGTTTGATAAAATAGTGAACAGATTAATATTACTATAAGTAACTCTGTAAAACAATATGAATAAAAGAAGTAGTGATGCCTGCCGAGTCATAAAGACACACTTAATTATAGAAAGATAAATTTTACGCACATTACAGACACACTGTTCCTAACGCACTAATATTTGAGACTCGTTCCCTTTTTTGATTAGATCTAGGTCCATGGATGAAAAAACCTTCATGTCTTAAATGCAGTCTTTTTATCACAAGCAACTGTTCCTTAAATCTTCTTGTCGTGGTGTGAAAACAGGTACGCTGAACTTTCCTGCTGGCTCATATCTAAAGAGAGTCAACTGAGGCTGCTGAGGAACCGAGCCAACGACCCCAGGAAGTACGGCCAGGTGAAGGCCACCATCGTGGTGAGTTATCACACACACAACACTATCCTCCATGTCACTTGTGAGAACACAGGACCTTTAGAAACACTCAGTCGACTCTTGTGACCTCTTTTTCCTCGTGTGCAGGAGCTGAGGAATGACGCAGAGTTGCAGGAGGGGAATCTGGGCTGGTTGAAAGCCCGTATGGCTGTGCTCATCGAGATCTGTGCCGACGCCGACGCCCAGAGGCAAGGCAGCGCCCTGAGCAAGCTGTCTGCGGACTTTAAGGGTCTTCTTGTTTCTCTTCTCGAGGTACGGGGGGTCCGGCTTTCATTGTTTTTACTCAAGGTGCCGGATATCATATAATAACATAACAACCGTATGTAACGGTTCGTATCTGGACCCAAATGCAAACACGCGATTCCAGGGATCTTTGACCTTTTAATTAAAGCTCCTGGAAACAGCAGGCAGAGTAAAGGTCACACAGAAGGAGTCGGGCTAGCGGATTAACCGGGAACAGGTGGGGTCAGCAACAGGTAATCAGTCTCAGAACAAGTGCTGGAGAGTCTGGCAAGGTGTGTCTGGAGGGGAGGAGCCTAAATAGGGACTTGATTAGTGATCAGAGGCAGGTGAGTGATCAGGTGAAGGGAGTGAGACTAACGAGGTGGGAGTGAAATACATTTATTTACATAAAGTTGAACAATTTATAATAACTATATCTTGGCAAAGGAGTATTTAAATTTAAGAAATTTGTGTAAAAAATCCATCCATCCATCCATTCTCATCTGCTTATTCCGGGGTCGGGTCGCGGAGGCAGCAGACCCAGCAGGTTGACCCAGACTTCCCTCTCGCCCGCAACATTTTTCAGCTCATTCTGGGGGATCCCGAGGCGTTCCTAGGCGTTCCTAGGCCTGAGAAGGACAATCCTTGATATTTGAGTTCAGCATATATACGTCAGCATCCATGTGTCATGTGTGTTCTCATGCTGTATTGGTCTGCGTTGGGTCCTCCAGGCTGAGAAGATGGTGCTGGCGGTGGGCGACTGTGTGCAGTTCAGGGAAGAGGTTCAAACTATCCTGGATGAACTGGTTCAGGGGCAGAAAGAGGCTCAGGCCGAGGTCACCAGAATACTGGACTGCCCAACTGTGAGAGAGGCCCAGCAGCTGCTCCTCGTTCATCAGGTACTGTGGGACTACAAAATGATTAGTTTTATGTAATTCATCAACAAATCTTTAGTTAACTTCGAATTCAATGTGTCTTCCTTTCCACAGCAACTGTTAAAACGTTTGAAGACGAAGAGAAAGGACGTCCAGCAGCTGATCACCAGAGGCCAGCAGCTGCAGGCCGAGGAGGGTCTGGGAGAGACTCTGCAGCAGGACCTGCAGACCTTGGAGAACACGCTCGGCAAAATGGAGCAGACCATGGATTCACAGGAGCAGAGCCTCGAGGTGAGCGGCGCTACTCGGTGACACCGTGAGTGAATAACACTAACATACTGAGAGTGAAGGAGGATTATCTTCACTGAGCCTTCATCAAGAGAACTCGAGGTATCGTTTGATTTGCTGTGATTATGTTGTCGGGAGCTGAATCCTGACGCTTCTCATCTCGTGGTTAATTTAGTTATTACATGACGGTGTTGAGACTTGTTTATTGGTAATTCAATAAAGTGTCGTTATGCTATCCATTGTTTTCTGTGAAGTTAAGTGTTGTCTTTTGTCGTGCTTGTCAGATGTGCTAATCTGTTCTTCTTCTACTCAACTTTCTCTCATTTACCCTGCATTCTCCTAGAGGTGCTGCAATGCTGCTTTTTATATGTCATTAACCTGTAACTCGTGGGCTGCATTCAAGTGATTTAACACACATGATTTGATTGGACATGGTTGATTTTGCGGTGTTGTCGTCTCCAGGTCACGCTGGCCGCCTGGCAGGAGTTTGACAGCCAGCAGGAGGCGGTGCACGAGTTTGTGAACAAGGCTCGCTCGGCGATGGAGAGAGACCTGAACTTCAGCAGCCCAGAGAGCCTCGCGGTGGAACTGGACCAGGCCAGAGTAAGTCAAGGGGTTAATTATCTGGATTACCACTGGACGTGTATTATATATCTATATATATATGGAGAATATGAACTCTATGTTGTTGTTTTACAGGTGTTGTTGAAGCAGTGTGAAGCAGAGGCCTCGCACATGAACACTTTACTGAGGAGGGCAAAAGAAATCCAGCTGGGTCCAAAGAACAAGACTCTGCTTCTCCAACGAGCGTCTTCCCTCAGCGAGCAGGTGGACCACGTGAAGGCTCGTCTCAAACAAGAGTAAGACCATGGATTCATTCTTTATTTTTAAATATATCTACTTTATTAATGATAATGTATAATATGATATACAAGGATCAATGAACAAGTATTTTAATTGTGTGTGTGTATGTGCCAATCAGTTTAGAAGAAAACAGGAAAGTAAAACAGAAAAAATAAAAGTAAAGAAAGAAATCAAAGATACAAATAATAACAAAGGCAAAACAAAATAACAAATAATTATAATATTAATTAATAATAAAACACCCACCCACAGACCCACCCCACACATTTTTTCACATAGTTTGCGTAGTACAATATTGTAAAACTAAAGTTAAGTGATGGATTCATTCTTGTTGCCTTTGCTAGATAAAGTCTTAGTGGTCACATACATTATGGGTTTAACCTAATAATACAATATTCCACACAATCTCAAGGATCCACACATTGTAAACCCTGTATCTTACCTGATTGTCTAGATGTATTTGTAACTATAACATATTTAATCATTCATTATTATAATGAATACCTTTGTGTTCCAGTGTCCAGACTCTGGAAGCAATGAGAGCCCAGTGGGATCAGTTTGGAGTCGGCTTTGAATCCTTTTCCTTGTGGATATCTGACAAGGAAAAGCAGCTGGAGGTCCTGACGTCTTCTCCTCTGCCTCTCGAGCAACAGATCGTCACAGTGAAGGTGCTTTATTGTTATGAGTATTATAAAACTACAACCCTGTTAAGTTTTAAGGCGTCAGCTTCCTCCACTGGACATTTACCAAGTCTTTTTTACTCTGCATGTCCAGGCTGTTGGTGCAGAGCTCCAGCAGCGAGCCAAGGTTCCTGCTCAGCTGGAGGCAGATTCACAGGCTCTGGCCCAGTTCGTGTCTTCGGGGGAGGCGGCTCGCATCAAGGCCCGGCTGACCCAAATCGGCCGGTACTGGGAGGAGCTGAAGGAGAGCGTGCAGCAGCTCGATGCACAGCTGGAGGAAAGCTCCTCTCAACAGCAGAGGTTCAGAATGAGCCTGGAGGAGGTAAATAGGCTTCTTGACACAATGTTTTGACGGTACAGAGAATATCATTTCACGTGTTTCTCTCCCAGGTGCGAGCGTCTCTCAGTGAGCTGCACACGAAGCTGGAGCAGCCCATCAGATCCTGCACCTCCTCATCCGAGACCTACAAAGCTCTTCAAAACCACATGGTGCTTCATTGTTTTTACTTAAATACACTTTCCTCCTTAACCCTTGTGTTGCCTTCGGGTCAATTTGACCCGATTCAATGTTTCACCCTCCTGTCGCCTTCGGGTCAATATGACCCGATTCAATGTTTAACCCTCCTGTTACCTTTATATTTACTAACATATTTTACCCTTGAGGTCAATATGACCCCAGCTATTAAAATCTCCAGAAAATTATTAGAATTAATATTGTTTTCCAAGTTTAAGTGTGAGGTACTTTATGTTTGTTTGTTGACTCCCGAAAGAACACCGACATTAAACATTGAATCGGGTCAAATTGACCCGAAGGCGACAGGAGGGTTAAATATTGAATCGGGTCAAAATGACCCGAAGGCAACACAAGGGTTAATAATGCAAAATAGATAAACACTACATATCAACAGTATTTAAAAATGAATTGCAAAGCTTAACACAGCACCAGTTCACAGATGATGCTGTGTAAGTCACTGTTTTGTGTGTTCTTTGGTTCTTTAGGATGTCTGTCAGAACCAGGAGCAGCTGAAGGGAACCTTGCTGTCCCTGTCGGCCGGTGCCAGAAGACTCAGTGACCGAGAACAGGCGGAGAGCATCGTGACGGAGCTGAGCATCAGCTACGCCCACAGCGTGCAGGACGCAAAGGACAAACAGAGCGCTCTGGAAAACCTGCTCTCTCTCTGGCAGAAGTAACGGACGACCTTAAAAGCAATGTTAACATATATACATTTGATCATTTGTTATGTTAACACTCCACTCGCAGTAAAGCACGCAGTGGAAACTGAACAATAGATCTGAGACTTCAGCGTTTCTTTTGCTTGTCTAGGTACGAGAAGCAGCGATCCAACTTTGTCTCCTGCTTGGAGAGAAGTGAAGCTGCGTGTAAACCGGAGAGTCTTCATCTGTCAGCGGACAAAGCCAAGCTGCGTACAGAGATACAAGACATTCAGGTACACACACACACACACACACACACAAAACTGCTCCAAAGTGCTCCAAAACTAAATCTTAACCCTAAATAAAGATACATAAATGGTTAAAGTCAATTAGCTGCTGGTTGGGATCATATTCATTCTCTCCACAACATGACGGGATATATATATATATGTGCGTATGTCTCTCTGCAGGCCTTCCTCTCTGAGCTGCACTTCCTCCAGCCTGCTCACGCTGACTTGGTTTCTTTGGGCACTTCTTTGTGTCCGGCCGCACCAGAAGAGAGAGCGAAGCAGCTGGAAGACGAGCTGGAGATGTTGCAGAGGAGACTGCACGTTCAAAATGAAGTCCTCCCTCAAAGGTACATAATCTCACCCGAAATAATAAAAAATTCAACTTTGATTACTCCACTTTGGTTGGTTGTTGCAGCTGCAAAATATAATATGACTCAGTAATGTAATATATACTGTATATATAGACACTTTTTGCTGAACATTAGGTTAATGTTATCTAATATTGTTTATATCTGGATGGGCAATTAAAGGGATAATCAACCGTAAACTGATACAACACAGCTTGTGGTTGCTTTGTAGTGTATGTTTTACATTAGTGTGAGTATTGTTCCCATGATATGTCATGTTGAAATATTCCAGCAGCTACAAATACAGTAAATGTCGTACTTGTCCAAAATATCAGTGGTAACAGCCAAAGTCTGCTCAATCAAAGAGTTTGGGAATGTTTTCTCTTTGTTTTGGGATTTTCTTCGACATTCAATCTCGAACATGTTTATTACAAATATTCTGTATGTACAATACACCACATAAAGATGACATACAGTTAAATACAGTGGAGCAGTGTGGGAATGTAAGCCAAGCCAAGCTCCTTAAAGCAGGTCTTGTCTTTCCTGATTTGACTTATCGCTGACATTCTGTCCCCCAGGATCAAAGAGCTTCAGAGCCACCTGTCGCTGGTGGAGCAGTTTGACCACGCGCTGCTCAAATTCTCCCAATGGGGCGAAGCCATGCTCTCCAACCTACACTCGACTTCTCAGATCAACGTCGGCAACCTGCAGCCCGCCACCAAACAAGTGAAGGTCAGAGCCACACAGTCATTATTACCTTCACATTGAAAATGCGGAAGGTTATGTTTTGATCGCCGTGTATTTATTTATTTATTTATTTTTATGCGTGTTACTCGCATAACTCAAAAAGTATTAAACTGAATCGCATGAAATTTGGTGGGATGATTGGTTATTATCCCGGGACCATTTGATTAGATTTTGGGATTGATTGGGTCAAAGGTCAAGGTCATGAAAAGGTCAACATCTTCTTGAATCGCATGAAATTTGGTGGGATGATTGATTATTATCCAGGGACCATTTGATTAGATTGTGGGATCGATCGGGTCAAAGGTCAAGGTCATGAAAAGGTCAAACTCTTCTTTTTACCATAGCGCGGTCAATTTCTATCCAATTGGCATGCAACTAATGCCAACATGTTCATAATTCAATGCCCAATCTTGTGATATGCGAAGGTATGCGCTCTACCGAGTGCCAGTTCTAGTTTATCATTGTTTCTGCATGCAGTGGGCAACTCTTGTGATGCTCTATTCATTTCCTGTTGCAGGAGACCCAGGGCTCCTTACAGAAGCAGTCCAGCGTGAGACAGAGCTTGGAGCAGCAGACGGAGAAGCTGTGTCAGTTCTGCGAGCCCGGTGACGCTCAGTTTCTGCGCAGCCGAGCTGACTGCTGCCTGCAGCCCTTTCTGGAGGCCCGGCACATCGCCGAGCTGCAGCTGGACTGCCTCGACAGGCTGGAGGCCTTCCTGCAGACTCACGCCGTGGCCGCCGGCGTGCTGCGGGGCCTGAAGCAGACGGTGGAGGGCGCCGGGAGCTGGGACCGCGGGAAAGTAGAGGAGCTGCAGCAGGAGCTCGCCGCCGTTGTGCCGGACGTCGGCCAGCTGGAGACGCTGGCCGTCAACCTGGACGGCAGCCTCTGCAAGAGCCACCTGCACATCGGGATTGATGAGGGCTCCCGTAAATCATGCCGCATGCTCGCCGATTCACTCAGCGCCGAGCTGGACGCTGTGAGGAACCTGCTGGGGACGAAGCAGAGCGAAGCCGAGGCCCTGAGCTCTCTGTGGACCTCGTTTAGACAGCGTAAGGAACAGCTGCTCAAAGCCGTGGAGGACATTGAAGAACATGCCGACCACCAGAGCTTCAAGGAGCCTGGCCTGCATGCACTACAGCAGAGGTACTGCGTCTCCAGAGTGGGTTCAGACCAGTATCACGTCATCGGTGCTCTAATTAAAACCCTTTTGTTTGTCAGGTTGAGGTTCTTCAATCAGCTGGAGGACGAGCTGCAGTCCCACGAGCACGAGGAGCAGTGGCTGAGGGACAAGGGGAGCAAGCTGGCCCACAGAGACGCAGAGCTGGCTGGGGAGGTGTTGAGGGAAATCAGCCTGCTGGAGACCACGTGGGAGGACACCAAGCAGCTCATCACAGAGAGGTACCGACATGAGGCTCCACACACTGCATTCACAAACACACGCACAACTGGGAGGAAACAAATCGATGGTTTGTCATTTTATTTTCTCTTTTAATTGCCGCAGACATAAATAGAGTAGACAAATAAATGTTGAACTCTTTTATAGTATTTTGTCCTCACATATGCTAATTAGAGGATTATGAAAAACTTGTTTTTGGCATCAAAACATGTGACACTGACCTCTACGGTGGATTGTTTTAGTTGTGTTGCATTTACTGCTCAACAGGTGAAAAACTGAATTTTCATCACTTTTCAATTTGTTCACGTTTAGTTTTCTTCGTGATGCAGTTTATTGTATATTTGTTGTGTTTTATGTTGACAGTTTATTTACATAATCTACAATACATCCCCCCCCCCCCCGCCCCCCTTGACAGACAGGAGCAGTGCAACGTCCTCATTGAACTGATGAAAGAATACCAACTACTGAAAACCTCCATCAGCGGCGTCATCGAGAGTACCGAACCGTTTGTGGAGATCAGCTCTGTTTTAAAGGACCATGAGGAAACCAGGAGGTCACTCACCAAGGTCAGCTCAAATTATTATTCATCTATTATTATCATCTTACTTCTCTAAAGTAAACTTTTAATGACACAAATCCAGAAAAGAAGGGTGTCTTGTCTTTATGATCGGTCATCGGGATACTTAAAAGGTTTGTTGTCTTCATGTGCAGCACGAGGGAGTGAAGATCGAGATGGCGAGCAGGCAACATGAAGTGGATCGGTTCTCCGGTAAAGGAAAACAACTGATGATGGAGCTGAAGAAGATCCCCGAGTGCAACGCTGAGATGATGAAGAAGGACATGGAGACCCTGGTGGACCAGTGGCTAGATGTAAGTCTGACTTCAGGAGGCGATGCAACACTTGTTCAAAGGATCAATTCAAAGAAAACCGAAATCTTGTCAGCCTCATCTATCAACAACAATCAGTAACACGCCTCTGGTTGTCTTCACAAATACAAACGGACCACAATACTGTCTACTGTCTCTGTTTTTAATCAACCAAATGACAGGGTTCGTACGCTCATGGAAGACCAGAAGAAGTCCTGGAATTTTAAAATGTTTTTTTTTTCCAGGCCGAGAAAAGTCCTGAAAAAGAAGAAAATCCCAATCTTTTTTAAAAGAAAGACGCTCAAAGTATAAGCCGGCATACGCTCGTTCATAATAAATAAATCGCGCTGCCAGTATGAACGTTTTCTCACTTTTTCATGTCTGCGCTGAGATTTCACAAAATGTTTGATCATAGACATGTGGTTTAAAGTCCTGTACACCCATTGGTCAACATGTGTATGAACCCAGACATTAAACTGCTGTGATTCATTCCACTTCTCAGGTGTCTGAGAAGATCGACGACAACATCGAGCGGCTGAACCAGAGTCTGACGCTGTGGGAGGACGTGCGTAAGATCAGCGAGGACACGGAGAGCTGGACGAGCGTCTGTGTGATGGAACTCAACGAGAGCCTCAACAACCTCAACGACAGTCACAAGGTGTCGGCGAGGCTCTCCGCGTTACAGGTGAGAGTTCTGTTGTCATGGTAATAATCAGTTTGACCTGATAAGCTTTGTTTCCCACAAGACGATGACAAAAGGATTTTGTTTAATCAAATTGACGTCTTTCAATGACAAAAATGTACTCGCATCGTGCAGCCACAACCACTGGGTGTAATTTTCTCACAGGTTACCCAAAAAAACCAGAGTAAAAGAACTCGTAGGGGGTATAATAGTGTTCGTGCTTGTCATCCATCCACAGGGCGAAATGGGCGAGAAGGAGCAGAGACTCGAAACCCTGCAGAGCAAATTATCAGAGTTGAAGAAGTTCAGTCAAAGTCAGGAGACGCCTGCCAAGTTACAGGTACCAAAGACAGAGGTTATTAACCTTTGACCTGCAGGATGAGTAGCTCCTCCTCCTCTTCATAATGCCACTGACGTTTATTCTCCACGCACCAGGGGTTGGAGAACGACCTTCGTAAAAAGATCAGCGCTGTTCAGAAGCTGCACGAGCAGGCCAGGGGAAACCTGGTGGACTTCACTTCTCAGAAGAAACAGCTGGAGGACTACATCTCCCAGATGTCTGCATGGCTCAGGAATATGGAGGAGTCCCTCGTGTCCTCACCCAGTGGATCAGACCCCGAGGACATCTGCAGAGTGAAGGTGCAGCTTGAATAACAACGACGTTGATAGGCAGCCGTTTTCTGTTAAAGCTCTAATTTAGATCTCTAAACGTGTTTTTTAAAGGATCTTCAGAAAGAGCTGCAAAACCAGCAGGGCAGCATCGACTCCACGAGGGAGAGCCTCAACACACTGTGTCGGAAATACCCCTCCGAGGAGCTGGCTGGTCTGGGATCAGCTCTCACGGACCTCATCAAGACTTATGAGTCAGTGAACCAGCTGTCTGCCCGGACGCTGGCAGCGCTGCAGAACGGCCTGCAGCAGCAGTTCAACGGTGATGAATCACCCCAAAAACTAAATAAACAGAATACAATGTGTAGTTTGACTTAAGTAACCACTTACATGGCACATGATTGTAATAATACGGTTGTAAACATTCAAATACAGCACAATACATATAACTATTGCACTATGTCTGGTTTCCATGACCCTACTAGACCCCTCATTTCTTGCTTCTTTTTTTTACTCACTTTTCTTTATTTAGTTTTCAACAACATAACAATATGTTTTTTCATATATTCACTTTCTTTGTCAATTTATCCAGTTGCATGTCTCGTTACACGTGATATTCAGGTACACAGTGTGTAGAACACACAAAGAACAACACACATCATATGGGGCTCCAAGAAAGAAACAAAGAAATGGAAAAAGCACAACAAATAATTAAATACAAATAAGATAAATAATTTAAATAATAATCATCCACTCCTGAGTGTAGTGTTGTATGTGTATGTATGCTTCCAGAGAGGATTGTGTATGATGTGTGTTTGTGTGTGCTCGGAGAGAACCAGCTGTGTCTCATTTACAGTCGTGAAGAAGTTTTGATTCTTTTCATCTTGATTCTGTGTGAGTCGACGCCAGCGTTTCATTCTCTTTCTCTCCTCTGCCTCCGTAGATCTCGTTCAGGAGTTCCATCGCTGGCTTTCGGAACAGAGGGAGATCGTGAAGGAGTGCTCCGACCGGTCCGGAGACACTCACATTGTGGAGCGCAAACTACAGAAACTAAAGGTCAGACTGATCCACCCAAAAAGTCTTCTGATGTGAAATGAAAAAAGAAGTTACAAATACACAGCTAACGTGTGATGTGGGTTATGTGTCAGGGCGCCATGGACCGCGTGGAGGAGGGCGAGGTGCGTCTCACTCAGGTCTGTGAGGAAGGGGAGAAGCTCCTCCTCCATCTTCCCAAAGCCAGCGCGGGGCAAGTGCAGCAGCACCTCTCCTCCATCCAGCAGGACTGGGACAGCTTCGTGGAGCAGTGCAGGCAGAACCAGCAGATCCTGGAGGACAGCGCGTCGCTCATGAAGGGGTACAAATAAAAGACTCACACACATCAGTTCTAGAGGAAGCACTTTGAAACACACACGCAAATAAGTTGTGAATTCCTCCTTCTTTAGGTTTGAGGGTCGCCTCAAGAAGCTCCGGTGGTGGTTGGAGCACATGGAGAAGAGGATGGCCACCGATCTGCTCGAAGCCAAGCAGCGTGGCCCTGAGAAGGCCGCTCTGGAGCAGGTGGAGGAATATCAGCAGGAAGTGCTCAAAGAAAGGTGCTGAGTCGGCATTTAAACACATTAAATAGGCATTAAATACTCTTTTTCATCGTCTGCCAGTGTCCCCGAAAGTATCTCTAATAATAGTTCACAACCAAACATGTAAATACTACTCGTAGCTTATTCTAAAATGTGTTACTTCCTTTCCGTGCAGGGATTCCTTTGAACGCCTCGGTCAGGAGGGGCAGGCGCTGAACGAGGGTGGGCGGGGTGACGGCAGTGAGACCCGAGTGTCGGCTCAGCTGCAGTCGCAGCACCAGGCCTTGCTGAGGCGCGTGAGGGAACGACTGCGCAGCTGCCAGCTGACTCTCCAGGAGCAGCAGGCCTTCGAGGACACGCTGCAGACCACCTGGATGTGGCTCAACGGGGTCCAGGAGCGCCTGGCCACCCTCAACAGCACCGTGGGCAACAAAGAGACGCTGGAGAAGAGACTCGGCCTCGTTCAGGTCAGTGGCCACAAACCCTGACTCAAAATATAGTAGGTAGGTAGGTAGCTAGGAAAGAAAGTAAGTAAGTAGGTAGGTAAGTAAGTAGGTAGATAAGTAAGTAGGTATGTCAAATGTCTAGACGGGTATGTTTTGGGATGGAGTTTAATTTGTGCTTTCGAGACACGTTTTGCTTGATGTGTTTTCTTTTCTCCCTCTCCATGCAGGATATCCTCCTCATGAAGGGTGAAGGTGAGGTGAAGCTCAACATGACCGTAGGGAAAGGAGAGCAGGTCCTGAAGCACAACCGCCTGGAGGGGCAGGAGGCCATCTGCTCTCAGCTCCAGAGCCTGAAGGACGCCTGGGCCAACATGCTGATGACCTCCATGAGCTGCCACAGGTAAGGCAGGAGGACCCATTACACCCACAACCCAGAATAGGGGTTAGATGCACTTTCTTTATGACCCGTAACCTGTTGTTGTTGTTGTTGTTTATAGCCGTCTGGAGTGGACAGTCGCCCAGTGGACCAGCTTCCAGGAGAGTAGGAGCCAGCTGCAGCAGTGGATGGAGTCGGTGGAGCAGGAGGTGGGCATGACGCTGCCGCAGCAGCCCGGCCTCAAGGAGAAGGCTGCTCTGCTGGAGCGCCTCCGGGCCATCCAGGCCGACGTGGACGCTCACGCCACGGCGCTGTCACGCCTCTCGGACAAGACGCTGGAGATGCACGAGAAGACCGGAGACCAGACGTTCGGACCGGAGTCGAGGGCGGAGCTCAACGTGCATTTCGCCGATATCTCAGCTGTTGTCAAGGTGATTTAAATACAGGCGCAGGCACATGACAGTTCAATCGTAGATGATTAATTCAGGAAAACGGGGCGAGCCACAAAAAAGCTGCATATGCTCTGCACACACATGGGAGAGACTGGTTACATTAAGCAAGCTGAGACAGAATGTTAGTATATCACATGTCCCCCCTTTCCATGCGTTAGTCTAAAATATAGAATGAAATATTTTTTCGAATACTATTATTTTGCACATTCATCCATATCTGGTAAAAACACAGGGCTCGTACGGTCATGGAAAACCTGGAAAAGTCCTGGAATTTTAAAATTGTTATTTCCAGGCCTGGAAAAGTCTGTGAAAAAAAATTTAAATTGCAAAGGTTTGGTAAAAGTCCAGGACATTTGTTATATTCATATGTTCATTTACACAGTTTGATTAATGAATAAACATTTATATAGAAATGTTATACTTTAATCAAACTATTGTCTCATTCATTTGTCATTTAAGGTTTATTAATTACTTGTCTATACACTGAGATTTCACAAAATGTTTGGTCATGAATATTGGGTTTAAAGTTTAAATCCATTGGTCACCATGTGTGTGAGTTTTTTTTTCTGGTAGTAATTTCCATTGTCTTTTTACATTTCCATTGTCTTTTTCTTCCCACAAAGGGTAAAGTCCAGTCCATGCAGAGCATCGTGTCTGAGCACGAGCAGTACATCGACGCTGTGAGAGACTTTAACGATTGGCTGAGTTCAGCAAAGGAGGAACTCCAACGCTGGTCAGACCTGTCGGGAGACTCGAGCTCCATTAAGAGGAAGCTCTGCAAGGTGCAGGTGAGGACTTGTAAATGTGTATGTGGCTCCTCGTCACAACCAGCTTCATATTTACAGCGTCTTCTCCCAGTTTAGTTAAAGACCTCCACCACAAGGAGGCGCCTGGGAAGCATCTTTACCACTTCTGCTGACTCATCTCATTGTAGGATTAGCTTTACCCAATTTTGTTGGTCACAGTCGAGGGCTTGTGAGCATCGTTTATATGAGGAATGCATTTACTGTGATTAAAGACCTTTATTATCATTTGAAAGGAATGGTATGACTCAGCATGTTGTGTGGCTTTTGTGTGAGCCCCATTACCTTTGCAGAAGTGACTGTAAAGTTATGAGCTTTGCGGTGCAAGTGGCTAGATTAAGAAAATAAAAGACTTAAATAAACAAATAAAATACTTAAATAAAAAAAGACTTTGATAAATAAATAAAATAAATAAATGACTTAAATAAATATATTAAATTAAGAAACAAAAGACTTAAATAAATAAATAAAAGACTGAAGCAGCTGATTTCAATTGGCTGGGTCCAGGCGAGCACTCACTTTGTCGCTTTTGGGATTCGAGAGTGTTCCTATTTTTTTATTTGACAAAGATGACCATTATGATTCCCTTTTTGTCCTTTTCCAGGAGTTGCTTGACTCGAAGCAGCGCGGACGGGAGAGGCTGACCCGGGTCCAGAGGTGCGGCGCCGTGTCGCGAGATCACACCGGCTCGGGGGGCTATGAGGCCATGGAGCGAGAGGAGGCGGCCCTCCTGTCGTCGTGGGACCAGTGGGAGCGCGGAGCGCTGCAGACGCGGGGCAGCCTGGAGACGGCCCTCTCCCAGATCACCAGCTCCGAGCAGGAGTTCAGCAGCCTGTCGGCGCAGCTGGAGCAGGACCTGCACGACTTCGGCCGCCAGCTCAAGGACTGGCGCCTGTGGTTGGCTCAGGCGGCGAGGCAACACGAAGGAGAGGAGGCGGCAAAAGGCTGGCAGATAGCAAAGGTGGGGTCTCGGTAGTTTACTGACTCATATGCAATGTGAAGGGATGTCCGCGGGTTGTTCATCGGGGGGTGTTCTGTGTTCCTCTCAGGACACGTTGGAGGAACTGGTCAAAGCCGAGCCCGTGTCCGACAGTCTAAAGACGCAACTCAACGACCTGTGCCGATTTTCCAGAGACGTGGGGACTCAGTCTGAGAGGGTGTCGGCTCTCATGAAGGAATACAACAGGTGAGAGGTCTGCCCCTTATGAAGGAATACAACAGGTGAGGTCTGCTCTCATTAGGGAATACAACAGGTGAGAGGGGCTTTGAAAAGATACATTAAACATTCACAGCCTCAGAAGGTATTAATACTTTTTACATTTAATTAAACAGGGTATGTTACAAAACTATACACCAGGAGGGTCCATACAAATTATATAATTTATTTTACTTATTTATAATTGCACAATAAATATGACCTTAGATAAATGATCAGTTCCTCCAAGACTAATGTTCTTTCTGTGGCATGTTTCAATGGAACATTTTAGGTTGTATTTTGTGGTGTTGTGGTACTAGACGACAGAATATGTTTTAAATTATTGCTCCACTTCATATACAATATATGCAATGAGGTGGATCAATAATTTATAAAACAAAGCAAACTCTTTTTTAACAATATAATGCAGTAAATTCTAGATTCACACAGGTAATACTTTGTGCAGGATTTTTGGATTTGATTGTGTTGCAAAGTAAATGTGTTCCTGCTTTCCATCGTCACTCACTAAATGTCAATACAATGAATGGTCAAATAAAAAAAACAAGCCAGAGACCAAAGAACTTAGAAAATTGTACGTTTCTCCATATTGATTATGGATATTTTGCTTCCAGTCTGAGTCTCCAAGCGGCCCGGGAGTGCCAGAGCAAAGAGAAGCTGCTGGAGCAAGGCTTCCGCTCGGCCTTCAGAGAGTTCCAGAAGTGGTTGGTCAACGCCAAGATCAACACGGCCAAGTGCTTCGACGTGCCCCAGAACCTCGGAGAGGCCTCGGCCAGCTTGCAGAAGATCCAGGTATGGAATCCAACATTCAAGACACTGACGCTGAGAGAACTACAGGTTCCATCTCCAATGTAACTAAATGATATTCAATACAGTCACATTGATCCAAAATAAGTCCTAAGACACAACGACGCTGAGCTTTGCAGCCTCACTGCCACGCGGCTCCCCCTGTACTACTCATATGATATGATATGATATATACCTTTATTTGTCCCACAGTGGAGAAATACATGGACTTTGATGTATTTTCACATGAGTGCATGGTCAATAAATGTGTATTTTGGGTTATTTCAAGCTCACGGACGTCACATGAACTGGGTCACACTGCCAAACTCAAATTCATATCATTAAGGTTAAGAGTCTCACGTCATCATCTCTCCTCAGGAGTTCCTAAGTGACCGAGATCAAGGTCAGTCGGAGCTGAGTGCCGTGGTGGTGCACGGCAAGCTGGTCAGCAGCCACGCAGCCAAAGACAAAGTGGATGCCGTTCGGGCCAAAATGAACACGGCCAGAGAAGACTGGAAGCACATGATGAGCAACCTGCACAGCCGAGAGACGAGTCTACAAGTAAGCTCCTAAGTGACCCTCATCGTGTATAAACCGGTCTCACCGGACTCTTCATACACGTGTCTGTGTGTTCCAGAACGTCTTGTCTCAGATGAAAGATTTCGAGGCGAGCGCCGAGCCTCTCCACGAGTGCCTGAATGCCACCGAGCTGGCGGTGCACGAGAGCTGCACGCGGCTCCACGACCTCTCGGCCAAGAAGCAGGAGCTTCGCAAGCTGCAGGTACTCGTTCACACTGAGCCCGGAGCGCCTCGTTTCAAGGCCCCTCTCGTTCGACCGCTCAGAGCCTACGTGACTATTCATTTGCAGAAACTCACCATTCCGGCTTCGTCAAAGTGTTTTGGAAAAGTTGTTATTCTTTAGAGAGCTTATACTAACTGCCAGTTGCTTATTTCTTTTAATTACTGCCATATTTCTGCTTTGCATCTTTCAGATGTCCTCTTAACAGTGTCTGTCATAAATATTTACACTACCGTTTAAAAGTTTGTGGTCACCCAGACAATTTGGTGTTTTCCATGAAAACTCACACTTTTATTTATCAAATAAATTTAAAATGAATATAAAATATAGTCAAGAAATTGACACGGTTAGAAATAGTGTTTTTTATTGTAAATATTAATGTTGTTCTTCAAAATTGTGGCTCAAAGGAAGGCCAGTTGTATAGCTTCTCTCACCAGTATAACCGTTTTCAGCTGCGCTCACATAAAAAGGGTTTTCAAGGGTTTTATAACCCTCCGTTAGTCTTCTAAGGCGAGAACACAATGTACCACTAAAACACTGGAGATGGGCCTCTAGACACCTATGAAGAGATTTCATTAACAACCAGAGAATAGTCATTTACCACACTAACTTTGTAGAGAGCGTATTTATGATTAATTTAATGTTATCTTCACTGAAAAAAACAGTGCTTTACTTTGAAAAATAAGGACATTTCTAAGTGACCCCAAACTTTTAAACGGTAGTGTACATTAATACTTGCTTTTAGTGTTTATTAATTGTTTTAAAGTGTCTGCCTTACCAACCATAACATGAACCGCCAAACGTCTCGTTCTCTTTTTTAGCCGTGTTGCCGTCTCTAACCCTTCAAGTGTCTCGCGTGTCTCTTGTCTCTTGTATCTCGTGTGTCAGCTCGCATGCCTCTTTGATAACCTGCTTGTGCTCTTCCAGTCTGTGCTTGAGGAGTTAGCCTCTCACGAGCTTCAGCTGAACAAGCTGAGAGAGAAGGCCCAGCTGCTGTGGGACGAGCACGCGGCCGGCAAGGGTTTTGTGCACCGCGTGTCGCAGCTCTCTGCTCAGTACCTAGCTTTAACCAGCCTCACCAAGGTACAGTAAACGCCTCGCGCACTGGGGCCTTTCTGGGGAGGAGACACAGGCACTAGACTGGACGGAGCACTGACTAAAATCAGAGGGTTCATACGGTCATGGAATACCTGGAAAAGTCATGGAACTTTAAAAAGTTATTTTCAGGCCTGGAAAAGTCCTGGAAATGTTTTATATTTATATGTTGAATTACGCTGAGTTTGATTGAAAAATAAACATTTATCGACATTTATTCTTTTAATCAAACTATTGTCTCTCATTCATATGTGTCATTTAAGGTTATATTAATTACTCGTGTACTCACCGAGATTTTGCAACATTGTTGGTCATGGAAATTTGAATTTAAAGTCGTGGACATCCACTGGTCACCATGTGTATGAACCCTGTTATTATTATGTTACAGTGATAAACAGTGAAGTTACTAACTCACCATGTCTTTCTTTTGTTGCTGCAATTCTTAAACAGAATGTTTGTCTTCATATATTTTGTTCAACATTTTTATTAAAGATTCTTGCTTGTAAACAATGATCAGTTTACTCGTTGATTCACTTTCCACAACCTGCAGTTGTAATTTCCCCGCTGTGACTCTGCAGGAGAAGGCGTCGCGCATCGATCGCATCGCCACCGAGCACCAGCTCTTCTCCCAGGGCCTGAAGGAGCTGCAGAACTGGGTGGCCGACACCAGCCACATGCTGCAGACCTACTGCGCCCCCACCGCCGACAAGCACGTACTGGACAGCAGGATGATCAAGCTGGAGGTAACCCACCGGTCAGAAGCTTTAGGACACACCCATGGTCCAAGTTGTTGTTGAAATGTAAGCAGTTCAAGTGAATAACCTGAAATGGTACAAACTGTCAGTGGCAAACAAAAACAAAAGTTTAGGTTACCAAAAACTGTACATGTAAATAATGTACATTTCAGAGTTCTACAAAAAGGCCCTTTTCAGGGAATAAGTAATTAAGGGTTAACAACTTGCAGCTGTTCTGGAAGTTAATGAAGCCTTGAGAGTTGATGCTCACGATTGGTGTGTCAACTTGTGATTACTTACAAAAGTGTTGGAACAGACTGTCGTGTATAACAAGCCACCCGTGGTATTCAGACGTAGAATGAACCCTGTGAACGTCTATTGTACGAGTATCACACGTCTCATTGTTGCTCCAGGCCTTGCTGACCGCTCGGCAGGAGAAGGAGATCCAGCTGAAGATGCTGATCACCAGAGGAGAGTCGGTCCAGAGGAACACCTCGGCCGAGGGAGTGCCCGTCCTCCAGAAACAAATCCAGGACCTGAAGGATTCGTGGGATGCTCTGCTCTCCGCCTCCATACAATGCAAAAGGTTTATTCTTAGCCATCTCAATCCCGCTGTACCATGTCTGTTCTGCACCGTTGTCTGATGTAGTCGTACTGTTTAACATCCGACAGTCAGCTGGAGGGCTCCCTGTCTCAGTGGACCAGTTACCAGGAGGACGTGCTCCAGTTCGTGGCGTGGGTGGAGCGCGTGGAGGAGAGTCTCGACTCCACGGACAAGCAGTGCCCGGAGATGAGAGACAAAACTGCTAACCTGAGCAAAGCCAAGGTACCGCTCTCTTCTTATTCACACTCTACAGACTATTAGGTGTTTAAATGATTGAGAACATTTCATTAGGACAGGCACATATTGAGTATCAATTGATCCTCCTGTTGTTTCAGTTGCTGTACGAGGAGGTGCTCAGCCACCTCACCCTGCTGGACACCATCACTGCAAAGGGAGCCGACATCGCTGAGAACTACGTCTCTCAACTGGAGCTCCAAGATCTGCAGGAGCGCTACGGCACCATCAAAGACAACGCCATGGTAACGAAAGAGTGAACAGTGAATCTTACTTTAAATATTTATTTCAGCCGTTTGAAAAAAAAATCATAAAAGTAAGAAATGTACAAAAATAAAACCACATCTTAAGGATATTCCTCTAAGCTATTATCTAATTACTTCTTATGATGATGATCCATTGTCATGTTAATATTCCTATTTTTGAATGCAAATTGACAATTGAGACTGAATTAAAGGAAAATATTACACGGACATCACAGTTTGAATTGAGTGTGAAGTGTTAAAATGTCAAAGCAATTATCGCATATCAACAAATATGTTAAGAACGTTATAATTGATGAGCCATCACATTGTGACTGGTCTCCTCCATGGTGTCCTCAGCGGGCTGTGGGCAAAGCAGAGGAGCTGGTGAACGCTCACGAGGAGTACCAGCGCGGCCTCCAGGCCTTTGAGGACTGGCTGGAACAGGAACAAGAGAAGCTGGGCTGCTACACTCAACTGGAGGGGGACGTGGACATGCTGGAGGACACTCTGCAGAAGCTACAGGAGCTGCAGCTGCACTGCACCGAGGGCCAGGCTCTGCTCAACACCCTGCTGGTGAGTCGTGAGCTGGTCACCCACTGGGGCCTGCCTCAGACGGAGGACCGGGCCCTGGAGATGCTGCAGCAGGAGTGGAGGCTGTACCAGAGACGGGTGGCCGACAGCCGCGCTCAGCTCAACAGCGCGCTGGCCAAACTGCGGCAGATGGAGCAGAAGTTCCAGCGTCTCGCCAGCTGGCTGAAGGGCATGGAGACCAAAGCACAGCTGCGGGGCCACCGGCGGTCCGACCGCGCCACCAAAGATGCTCAACTTCACTGGCTCAAGGTTTGAACATGCACAGAAGTTATGGACATGTTTTAGTTGTATTTTCAGTCCAATCAGAAATAAGTTAATTTGCATTGGAACAAATGTTTTTTTGTGTGGATTTCAGTCAAATTCTGACATTATTCTCTTATGATGCGTGTTTGTGTCAGAGTTGGCAGGAGGAGGTGCTGGTCTACCAGGAGGAGATGGAGGGCCTCAGTATCTTGGCTCAGCAGGTTCTGGATGAGACCCACGTCAGCAGCCGGATCAGTTCCAGAGCGACCCAGATCACAGCCCGCTACCACATCCTGCTCCTGCAGCTACTGGTAACAGAGCGCCTAGTATCAGTACATGTGCTCATAGAGATGCATTGACCGCTTCATGCAGTAGACCAGTGACTTTCAACTACAGCTGTGCCGTGGGAAAATGTCAAATTGTACTTAATTGGTCACAAATAATTTGCCATTGTTGAGTGTCAAGTCGTGGCCTAGTAACTAAATACTCTTCCGTGCCAGTAGGTGGCGGTAGGTAGCGCAGTAATGACTTGGAACATTTAAGATAGATAGAATGGAGAGACGCTGTGGTGGAGAACAGCGATGCAGAAATATTTCAAAAGATAAAAATGAACTGTTGTTTTGTATTGTAAAAAAAGTGCCGGAGCTCAAATTTTTTTTTAAAACACTGCAGTAGACCTCCCAGAAATCCAGTTTAAAATCTTTGTTGTGCATCGTTTTATTTTGAAAGATGTCGCAACTTTAGCTTTCCTCCACCATAACTTTCCTTTTGTATCGCAGGAGACGATCAAGCAGCTCCAGGAGGAGGTGTCTTGCATCGAGGAGGCGCAGTGCGTCTTCAACACCTTCTCCGATTGGCTCAGCGCAGCTCAGAATAACTTCGGCACCGTGGCGGTCAGCGTTGACGTCGTGGACCGCCTCGCTATGGACAGGAAGATGAAGAAGCTGGAGGTAGTTTCTCTTGACTGCTTCACTAACCTATAAGGAGCACCTAAATACGAACTATTGATGACCTTTTATATATAGTATCGGTTTATTCCTGCTGCAGATCCCCATATATATGAAGTGGCATGAAAGTTGCTGCTGGTAAAATGACTATTTTCTTCTTTTGGGTCACAATACATTAATTAATCTTATAGTGGTAAACTATCACCACAATAAGAGCTTTAGCCTTATACGGGTCTATGAAACTATTCCACTTTTTTTAAAGTTTAATTGCGCATGCGTCCGTAACAACATCCGTAGCGTAGAGTTCGCATTCAAACGTAAAACAAATGTGCGATTCATTTTACCTTTTCACAATAAAAGTCTGTATTCAAACGTAAAACAAACTATGGTTCTATAAATCCTGGATGACCGAGGCGGTGCTTTGCACTGGATATCTTCCGTCTCGCTCATACGCAGGTCGAGTATTAATAACAACAAAGTCACCTGTGACCTCGGATGACCCCCCCACGGGGTTTAAGTTCCGGTGTCATCCTGAGATCAGTCCTACGGAATCTTCTCGCAAACTCACGAGATTCCGAATGACCAAGAACTCTGGCGGTCATCTAGGATTCATAGAACCATAGTTACATATGTAACTTGCGTTCTATTTCATCCTTCCTGACCGCCAGAGGCGGTGCTTAGCACTGGATGACTTGTATCAACAGAGTCACGAAGAATCCCAAGGAAACTACCTCATATGACTCAAGCAGAGGATTTGGACGAGGAACCACCTGCAATGCATGGAGGGTGTTCCCGTTCACTCTGTAGTCTCTGGTGAATGTGCTCAACGATGCCCCTGAGGCTGCAGCACATATATGCACCTATATTCCCTACGGGCACACCTCTCAGGGTCGCCCGTGATGTGGGAACGCTGTTGGTAGAACGACCCCCTGCTCTGGATGGCAGAGCACGGACGTTCACTCCCTATGCTCTGGCAATGGCCTCAACTATCTAGTGGAACAGGCACTGTTCTGCAGTGGCATAGCCTTTCTTAGATCCACCCTAACTGACTAGTTATGGTGGTCAAACTGTGCAGGCTGGATAGGCTGGTTGAGACCTGAGCGTGCCAGCATCTTTGGGGGAAGCCACTGCCTTAGGCCGCAGTGTGACACCCGAGCCATCTGAGTTCCCCTCAGACAAGGCTCATTGACCTACAGGGCGTGTAGCTTGCCTACTTGCTCAGCCGCAGTTATGGGCCTTCCACGGGGTTATTTACACCTGCAAAATGCACCAATACAAGTTGCAGCGCCACTATCCGATGAAAAAATGAATAACAATATCCCGTTAACCCTCCAGGCTCTTCAAGCAGACATGGAGCAGGGCCACTCTTACCTGAAGACGATGAGGGAGAAGACGGAGCGAGCCATGGCCTTCTTAGAAGATCCTGAGGCGGAGCAGCTGAAGGAGGAAGTGGACGGCCGCCTCTTCCAACTCAAGGCATTGACGGAAGCTCTGAGGACGGAGCACAGCTCCCTGGAGAAATGCATCTCGCTCTCTAAAGACTTCATGGATAAATACAAATCCCAGGCCCAGTGGGTGCTGGAGACCAAGAACCTCTTAGCCTCGAGCGTGGAGCCCAAAGCTGAACTCTACCAGAAGAAGGCTCAGCTGGCAAAGTACAAGGTTACTTCAAACTTTTTTCATCGAGGAAATACAGTAAAAAGAAAAATTCCTTTATCTGCAATATTTCTCTCTTTTTTACCTCTCTCCTTGAATGCAGACCATCCAGCAGACGGTGCAGTCTCACGAATCGGCGGTGACATGTGTGTTTGAGAAGGGAGAAGCTCTGCTGGACACCGTGCACGACCCCATCATCAGAGACAACATGAAGAAGCTGCAGGCCGACTACCAAGACCTCTGCATCGCAGCCACGGTACGGACACTGTGTTGAGAATCTGAAATGCACACAGTGATGTTTTTTTATCTGTGTTGTAGCGAACAACCCAAATGAATGATTCCATGTTGTAGAGGCCCTAACAAATTCCCCTCTAAGTATTCATGCCACTCGGGGGCGAACATGTTCAGAGGCGTGTTCCGCTACAAACAACACAGGATCCCCTTGATATCGACGCCTTGTGGTCAAAAGCTATTTGCTTCCCATCCACCTCTTCTCATTAGCAGGCACCCACCTCATGGTCCTGTGCCACCCTGTAGTGCATGTCCCAATTCACCCGCTGTTTCCCTCAAAGATATAAGAAAGCATAACCACTGCATTTTGGCTCCGACACATGTCATACGGCAACGTGAATCTCTTGAGAGGAGCTGGTGTTGACGTTGTGTTTCAGACCCAGGTTCAGAACCTGGTGGAGTGGGTGAAGGAGCACGAGGATTACAACGGGGAGCTGCAGGAGGTGGAGAAGTGGCTCCTGCAGATGTCCAGCCGGATGGTCTCCTCGGACTCCATGCAGACCAGCGGCATGGAGATGGCGACGCAGCAACTTGCCCGATACAAGGTGACTTTCACCGCACTGTCGGACGGAGAAAAAAAGATTTGAACTATTACAAGACTTCAAATACTTTGTGGTTTACTTCTGTTCTTTTTCAGGCGATAATGGAGGAGATTGCCAGTTTTGAGGAGCGTCTCACCAGCCTGAATCAGAAGGGAGAAGGTCTCATCGCCAGCTGCACGGACCAGGTTCAAGCTAAGATCAGTCAACAGGTCCAGGCCCACCAACAGTCAACCAGAGACAGCTACGCTGCCATCTGCAGCACTGCCCAGCGCGTGAGTACAACAGGAAGACAGAGATCTCACAGCTTCTTTCTTTTGATTATTTCCAGAAGAAATCAAAAGCACTTAAAGTTTTAAATGACGGTCTTACCTAACCAGGTGTACCAGAGTCTGGACCGGGAGCTGCAGAAACACGTGAACCACCAGGACACGCTGCAGCAAAGTCAGACGTGGCTGTCGACGGTGCAGGAGGAGCTGCATCTCAACGACCAGGGGCCATCGGGTCTGCAGGAGGCTCTCAAGCAGGTGCAGTGTTGTCCTCTCGTGAAAAGCAGTAAATAACTCAATAACTATTTTGTTTATGATTTATGTGAATGATTTGCTTTTGCACACATGCAGGTGAAGAACTACAGGGCCCTGCAGGAGCAGGCCAGCACCTACCTGGACCTGGTGTGCTCTGTGTGCGACCTGTCGGATGAAGCTGTGAGAGTGACCGCCGCTCAGGTCCAGCAAGTCAAACTCAAGGTCAGTCATTGGGTCTTTTCATTTAATGTAAGTTTTTTAATTTTTTTATTTTAAATCCTCCATTTCACCAGGTGAAACCCAGTGAGATTAAAAATCTATTTTTTAAGGGTGACCTGCACAAGACAGGCAGCAACATAAGAAACACAGAACAAGTTAAATAATAATAAAAGACACATTTTATGAATCTAGGATAATTAGTGAATCATATCAATGACTCTGTAGTTTGTCTTATCCTGTACTGTTTCTTATTGTTTTATGTTTATTATGGTCTGTCAAGGGACCACAGATGCACATTAGCTGTATAGCTACAATCTGGTACAGAGCATCAAATGGTGACATGTTTTAACTGGACAGGGTGCCTTTTAAATAAATATAATATTAATTAAACAATGTTCTTGGTTCCATGTTGACAGGTAAATATTTGTAAAGCTTTTATTCTGGCACCCAATGAGACGTACTATGGCGAGCACATAGTACCCTCAAATGCTCCTTCATCCCTCAGTAATTTACAAGCAGTGTGAAAATGCAACATGGGTGCTATAGAATGTTGTATCGTTCATTACATCCAGGATGATTCCCCCATGTTGACTGTAGGAAGGTGTAAATGTGTTCCTCAGATAGAGGAGAGGATGTCCAGTGCACAGGAGCTGGCAGAGGGCTGGAGGGAGATCAAGGAGCAGAAGCAGGACCTGAGCAGCTTGTTCCAGGACATGGAGCAGCAGCTGCTCAGCCTCTCCAGGAGACCTGCAGAGCTGGAGACCAAGATCGCTCAAAACATGCTGACGCAAGCCAAGGTCAGAGCGGCTGATCCTACCTACATACATGTGTACTGCATGTCCACGTGTGCTTTAGACCTCGACTCTACAGTCCATATAATACAACATGTTGGCTCGGGTTATGTAGGGATTCAGGAGAGATCTTCTTCCGCTCTGGATGCATGAGGCTGACTGAAAGATAGACCTGCTAACCACAATCAGAGGGTCGGTGGTTCGATCCCCGCTCACTGCACTAGTCGATGTGTCCGATTGTAATTCGCTTTGGATAAAAGTGAAATGTAATTCAATTCACTTATTTTGTCGAGCCCGAAATCACAAATTACTAATTTTCCTCAGAGAGTCGGTGTGTGTGTGGGTGTGTGTGTGTTGTGTGTGTTCACGGGGAAAACGGGTAATATAATGTAATCTTCGTGGTTACCATTCAGTACACTGTGTGTCCACAGGGATGCAGCCAGCAGCTTCAGTGTAAACAGAGCATCCTGACCCGGATGACAGAGACTGTGAGCAAACTGACCGGTGGCCAGGACTCTCCAGAACATGCGGAGCTGGACCGCCTGGGCCACTCCTGGCTGGAGCTCTGTAACCAGGCCAACAGGCTGCAGATCCAGAGAGAGGGAGACCTGCAGAGGTCCAGAGAATACCACACCTGCATCACCGCAGTGGAGGCGCTGTTTGAGCAGGTGTCCAAAGAGTGGGACAATCTGGCCAGGTGTGTCAAAATGAGTCCTCAAACATCCTGATGGGACCAAAGACATTAAGATTGATTTAGGCTTCAAGAAAGTGGCAATTTATTTAGTTATCTATTTTTTTCTCCAACAGAACGGATGCAGAAAGTTCATCTCAGCATCTGGAGGCGTTGAGGAAGCTTGCGGTGACTCTGGAGGAACAGAAAGGCGCTCTGGAGGACCTGAAGGAGCAGAAACAGAAGGTCATCCAACATCTGAACCTGGACGACAAGGAGCTGGTGAAGGAGCAGATCAGCCACTTTGAGCAGCGCTGGTCTCAGATGCAGAACCTCATCGAGAGGAAGATCCAGGACTCGGTGGTGACCCTGGAAGACATGGGCCAAGTGGAGGCCCGCCTCAGAGAGGCTCGGGACTGGGCCGAAGAGCAGCAGCCCGCCCTGTCCGAGGCCATGAAGATGAGTCCTCCTCCCGAGCTGGCTCAGAGCTTCCTGTTTGACCACCTGAGCATCTGCAGCGAGCTGGAGGCCAAGCAGCTCTTGTTGGCCCAGGCCATGGCCGACGCCGACCGGGTGTTGGCCCGGCTGGGCCTCAGCGAGCGGCAGCGGCTGCAGCAGCTCATCGCGGACACTCAACACGAGGTGGAGTCTCTGAGCGTGAAGGTGGTGCAGCGCAGGAAGCATCTCAGCAAGGCCTTCACGGAGAGGACCCAGTTCCTGATGGCCGTGAGCCAGTCCATCTCCTGGGTGCAGCAGAACGAGAAGAAGGCTCAGGCTGAGGAGTCCGTCGCTCTGTTGCCCGACGACCTGGCCAAGCAGGTCAGGACATGCAGGAAGATCCAGAGCAGCCTGAAGGCCTATCAGAGCGAGCTGACCTCGCTGTGGTCGCAGGGCAGGGACCTGATGAGGGACGCCAGCGAGGAGGAGAGGAACGAGATTCTCACCAAGCTCCAGGAGTTACAGAACATCTTTGACAAAACGTTACATCGCTGTGGCCAGAAGCTCCAGGAGCTCGAGAAAGTTCTCGTCTCCAGAAAGTATTTCAAGACAGACCTGGAGAAGATCTCCTTGTGGATAAAACAAGCGGACATCGTCACCTTCCCTGAGATCAATCTGATGGTTGGAGACAAGGAATTGGAAGTGCAGCTCCTCAAGTATCAGCAGATCGTCGAGCAGGCGATCGACTATGAGAACCTTCTCCTGATTGTCCAACGAGCGGGTCAGGAGATCTTGCCCAGTCTGAATGAGGTGGACCACTGCTATCTGGATGAGAAGCTCAACACGCTGCCGCAGCAATACAACAGCATCCTAGCGCTCGCCAAAGAGAAACAGGAGAAGATCCAGCAGGCCATTCTCACGAGGAACGAGTACACCTCGTTCATCGACGTCACCCACAAAGCCCTGAAGGAGCTGGAGGAGCAGTTCAACCACCTGGGCACGCAGCCCGTCGGCCTGCAGACGGAGGAGGTCGTGACCTTGCAGGACGATTACAAAGCGATCCAGGCCGACCTGAGCGACCTGGGCCTGGCCGTGAGTGAGCTGAACCAGAAGAAGGAGGGCTTCCGGAGCACCGGGCAGCCGTGGCGGCCGGATGAAATGACCCAGCTGGCGAGCCTCTACAACGGCCTCAAGCGGCTGGTGGAGCAGAAGGTGGAGCACCTGGACGAAACCCTGGAGTCGTTCGAGGACCACAAGGCGATGGCCATGCAGGTGGACTCCCAGCTGAAGGCCACCAAAGAGCAGCTGGTGAAAGTGAACGCCGAGACGCAGTCGGCCGAGGAGCGGCTGAAGAACTACCACGCGCTGGCGGGCAGCCTCCAGAGCGCCAACTCGCACCTGTCGAGGCTCACGGAGCAGATGGACACACTGGCGCCGCGCGTGGAGCGGGCGGCCCACGACGCCTCCAAGGAGCAGGTGGTGCTGTGGCAGGCCGAGCTGCGCTCGCTGCAGGCCGCCGTCGGGGATCTGATCGAAGAGTGCGAGAACCGCTTCGTCCAGAGCAAGGACTTCGAGACGGAGATGAAGAGGACCCTGGACTGGCTGCAGCAGGTGCGGGACGACCTGGGCTGCGCCGTGATCGTGGACGTGCGGGTGGAGAAGGTGCAGGAGGAGATCCGGAAGCAGCAGATCACGCAGGAGGAGGTGCAGTCGCGGCTGAGGATCGTGGCGGCGCTCAGCAGCCGGGAGAAGCAGCAGTTTGTCACCGCCAACGAGCTGGTGCCGTCGCACGTGGACACGAGCCTGGAGGAGATGGCCAAGCTGCAGGCCGACGTCCAGAAAGCTCTGAGCTCCAAACAGGTGATGATACAAATAATGCTGCAAATCAGGGTAGGAAATGTACATATATTTTAGGGGGCAATTTTTAGACAACAACTGAATCTATATTGCATTTCCTTGTGTGAACAGATCACTCTGGAGGAAGCCCTGGGCCTGTGCCAGAAGTACCACTTCAGGATGCAGTCGGCCTGCGAGTGGCTGGAGGACGCCGTGTCCTTCCTGCAGCTGGCGAGCCTCGGCGTGGACGTGGAGAACTACGAGGAGTGCCTCCGGCAGCACGGCGACATCGTGGCCACGGAGCGGGAGTTCCTCGTCCACGTGGAGGAGCTGCAGGCGCTGCTGCCTCTGCTGGAGAACCTCGTCAACCCCAAAGCCAAAGAGCAGCTGCGTGTGAGCGTGGACTCGGCCCAGCAGCGGGGCGTGGAGGTCCGGGACCAGCTGCAGTGTCACCAGGATGTCCTTCAAAGGTAGCGAGAGGAACAGAGTGACGACCCAGGACCGTTTCCTTTCCGGTCACTCTTCTGCACACTTGAATACACTTAAATACACATAACTATTCACTTAAATACACGAAATTCTTCACTTAAATACACATAATTGTCCACCTAAATACACTTAAAAACATGTCATTCTTTAACCAGTGTCAGTCAGTTTAAAGTGACAAGTGTATTTAAATTAAAGAATTATGTGTATTTAAGTCTTAAATACAGCTAAATACACGCAATTCTCCACTTAAATACATGTAATTCTTCAATTTAAATACACTTGTCACTTTAAAATGACTTACACTGGTTAAAGTTCTGCAACCTGCCCGTCTGTACACTTTAGCTTATATTAATATTCTTAATTATTGATTGTTGTGACTGTTATTGTCTATTGTCGCACCGCCCGCCGTGACAAACTCCATAAGAGGCAATAAAAGTTTCTGATTCTGATGCATGTGTAATATACCGTGACAATACTGACTTCTTATATGATGACATTTTGTTTTTCCCTCAGCTGCGTGGCTCAGTGGAAGTCTTACCAGGAGTCGAGGCAGACCGTCATCGAGCTCATGAACGAGGCTGAGAAGAAGCTGACTGAATTCTCCACCGCCAAGGCGGCCACGAGTCGAGAGGCCGAAGACAAGCTGTGCAGCCATCGGGTAAAGAGGGGCCGGCATATGAACGTATTTATGGGCTTCAATGCACATACTTTAACACTTGTCTCCTCAGTCCCTCATCTGCCTGGTGAACAGCTTCCAAGAGAAGCTGAGTGGTTTGGAGGAGCAAGCCGCCCAGCTGGAGCTGGTGGGCAGCGATGCCAGCAAGGCCACCATCAGCCGCTCAATGACCACCGTGTGGCAGCGCTGGACGCGGCTACGCAGCGTGGCTCGGGGACGCGAGCGAGTCCTCGAGGACACGGCGCAGGATTGGAGGACTTTCAGAGAGAAGGTACGATGACGACGGACGATGATTAAATGAGAGATTTCTTTCCGGGCGCTTCCTTAATTATAATTGATGCCCAGATGGTGAAGGTGCGAGCGGTCTCCGACGAGCTCCAAAGCCGGTTCCCCGACAGCGCCGTGGAGAAGGCCTCCAAAGCCGCCCTGCAGTCCCTGTTGGACCAGCACGACGTGCTGAGCCAAGACCTGGAGAGGGAGCTCTCCTCCCTCACGCTGCTGCGCCAGTACGCTCTCAGCCTGCTGCACGACGTGGAGGTGCCTTCACCGACCACCGAGCAGGACGAGAGGCCCAGTCTGAAGGAGATCAGAGCCGTTCAAGACCAGATGGAAAGGTAGAGAGACGAGATAAATGCATTCAACAAGAGCGTGTGCATTAAGATGACATCTAATTAGTGGTATTCAGGGTTCCTACGGTCATGGAAAACCTGGAAAAGTTATGGAATTTTAAAATGGTTATTTTCAGGACTGGAAATGTCCTTTAAAAAAAATGATATCCCATATTTTTCGGCTGCGAGTGAACGCACCGTAACTGGAAAGTTTGCTGGCCATAGCAACCGTCGCTCAGGGAAGTGGTCGGGATAATCCACTACGCCAGGGAAGTGTCGATTTAGTACATGGTCATGGAAATGTGTTTAAAAGTCATAAAAAAGTTATGGAAAAGTAATAGAAGTGTCATTGAAAAGTTTATAAAAGTTTTAGAAAAGTCATAGAAAAGTTTTAGAAAAGTGATAGAAAAATTAGAGAAAAGTTGTGTATATCTGTTGGTTAACATGTGAGCGAACCCTCGGTGTGTTTCTTCGTCTTCAGCCTCCTGACACAGTCCAGGACCAAGCGGGCTCAAACGGCTCAGGAGCTGAGGGACAGAGAGGAAGTGGAGAAGGAGCTCAGCGTCGTCAAAGCCTGGATCCAGGAGATCAGGGAGCTTCTTCTGAATCCCACACCGGATATTGATTTTCTGCTGCGGGAGCTGGAGGTAAACCTCATCTCTAGAAACATGCATATCAACTTCCTCATTCTTCCGCTTAGACATTGTTATTGTACTAATACTATTGTTGTAGGTTGTCCATGGAGAAGTGGTCACTTATCGCCAGAATGTGGAGAAACTAGCCGAGCAGCAGCAAAGCAAGTACCTGGACCTCTACACCATCCTGCCCTCTGAAATCTCCATGCAGCTGGCCGAGGTCTCGCTTGCATTGGGAGCCATTGAGGACCAGGTACGGTATAACATTTAAATAAGCTTTCAATGCAAACTCAATCAGGATGGTCCTCTTTAAGTCTCCAGTCACGTGGCATTTGTTGAAAAAAAATGTTCTAGGTTCTTTCGAAAGAGCGAGAGATTCAGAAAACCCGAGAAATAAAAGAGGACTTCAGCTCCAGGATCCACGACGTCTCCGAGAAGCTCAAGGTGGTCTCGGCTAAATTCAAGGAGAAATCTCCCGACGTGGACCACGCCAAAGAAGAGATCAAGGTGGGGGCCGCTCGCTTGTGCCTGAACCTGCTGTGAATGTGTAGCTGAGGCCATTAGCTCAGAGGTGCTGATGTTGTTTTAGAGCCTGGCTGAGGACCTGGACGGCTGCGGCCGCACCCTCTCAGAGATGGACGCTGCGGTGCAGGAGTTTGGGCGCAGGAACCCCCTGCTGGCCAAACAGCTGAGCGACGCCATCAGCAAGCTGTCGGAGATGCATCACCACAGCACGCGGCTCGCAGACTGCAGGAACAACTGGCTCAAAAAGGTAATTTTACATAATACACATGCACAGATAAACTTGTTAGGCATCCCGTTGTGCTGTGCTCTAATGGCCTCTCTCTCTCTCTCTCTCTCTCTCTCTCTCTCTCTCTCTCTCTCTCTTATCTTGGCTGTCCAGGCTGTCTGCTACTTAGACGAGTACAATGAGATGCTGGACTTCATCGTCAGGTGGTCGGAGAAGGCCAAAAGCCTGGTGAGGGCCAACATCATCTGGAACTCCTCCGTTCATCTGCAGGAGCAGATACGGATGTATCAGGTGAGTCGGGGCTCCAGACCGGCCTCCACGTGGTTCTACTGTGAGGAACAAATACTGTAGTTTGGATAACAATATGATTTGACCTGGACATGTCAGGATGTTTTACCGATGCACATGTTTCATAATGCCGTACGCCCTGTTCTCTAGGCTGTCCTCCGAGAGTCTCGGGAGCTCCATGGAGACCTGGAATCGATGGCGGAGAAGGTGGAGCTTCTGTCCGAGGTGCTGCAGGTGGAGTCTATGAGCCAGCAGGTTTGTGAACTCAGTCGACACACCGAGGAGCTCCAGCAGAGCATCAAGACAAGACTGCAGAGCCTGGAGGATGCAGACAAGGTACGGAGAGAAAAAGAGACTTATCATCTCTTACTCGTTTGTGACGTTTACAAAGATCTTTCTCTTCATGTTTTCATTATATTTGACGAGTAGGATTTCCCTTAATACGTGTTTGTACTTCTTCCTCATATCTTAGTGATAAATATACTGTATATATTTATTTTATTCCAGATTCATGAGTCCATAAAGCAACAAATACAACAACAATATATAGAATACAACATGAGAACACGGGTACAATCACTGCAGTTTAAAAGTCACTCGTGGTTAAAAAAAACATAGAAACACGTGTTCCAATGTTTCAGGAAACAAGAACAATACCTCGTATCACTTAGAAAATGTAATTATAAAATTCTTAACTGAGTCATTTAAATTGATATATATAATTCCTCAACACAGCATGGACAGCGGGAACATTACGGGTCACAGACGTGACTTGTCCATCTGGGAAGCTGGAGCAAGATTCTCTAACTATACATTAAATTGTATAATTGGTGTGTTATCTGTCCCCAGAGCATGGAAGCCCTGGAATATGAAGTGAAGGCCCTGCATGTTGCTCTGGAGCAGGTCCAAGCCACACTGACCTCTCCAGAGTTGGCACGCCAGAGCCTCAAAGAGCAGCTTGCTCAGAGACAAGTAACCGCACGCCACATTACCATGAATCCATAACACGGCATGTAGGATGGTCAGGAAGCAGCTTCGGGTGCTCCCTTTGCACATCTGTACAACGCCCCGTGTGTTTCCTTCCTGCAGCGCCTGCTGGCCGACATGGAGAGCTTCAAGCAGCAGGTGCAGGCGGTGCAGCTGTGTCAGAGTGGCCTGCGGGTCCCAGAGGAGGTGATGCCCAACCTGGCCATCTGCCGCACGGCGCTGCGGCTGCAGCAGGAGGCCAGTCAGCTGCAGCACGTGGCCATCCAGCAGTGCAACATCCTGCAGGTGCAGTAGGGGGCGTTGTCGAGTCAAGTAAAACAAGCTTTCAGATGATAAGAGTCAATGTTATGTGGACTGAAGAGTTCAAGAAGTGTAGTCTTTAAAATAACCTGGGGGTGTTCAACCTGTTAGTCTGACAGTAACAAAACAATGTCATTCTCCATCCAGGAAGCGGTGGTGCAGTACGAACAACACGAACAGGAAGTGAGAGACCTCCAGGGGCTGATCGAGGAAGCACACCGGGTCATTCAGGACCGGCCGATCCCCACCAACAACATCCAGGAGCTGCAGGCCCAGATCCTCCACCACGAAGTACATACACTCCTTCACACATTTGACCCAGGATACGTCATCAGTGCAATACAAGCAGAACAAATAAGGCGTGGCGTGTGTTCATAAATTTAGAAACTCACATTATCAAAAGCCTTTATCAAAAGTCCTAGAGGCAGATCCAATGTGCTGTAGCATCTGTATGTATTCAACTTATTCAATACAACCCTCATCTCTACTCGGGGGTCGTACGGTCATGGAAAACCTGGAAAAGTCCTGGAATTTAAAAATGTTTATTTCCGGGCCTGGAAAAGTCTTTTTTTTTAAAAAGTAATTTAAACATTTATATAGATATTTATTCTTTGAATCAAACTATTGTCTCTCATTCATTTGTGTAATTTAAGGTATATACTCGTGTATACACGGAGATTTCACAAAATGCTTGGTCATGTAAATTTGGTTTAAGTCCTGTAAATCCACTGGTCCACATGTGTGTGTGAACCCTGTCTACTGGTGATACTCTGCACTATGTGGCGTTAAGTGAAATCTTCTCATAACTACTTTATAAAATGCCGATTTTCTAAATATTTTTTGCGTAGGAACTGGCCCAAAAGATCAAAGGCTACCAAGAGCAGATCGCCTCACTGAACTCCAAATGCAAGATGCTGGCGGTGAAGGCCAAACACGCCACCATGCTGCTGACCGTGAGCGACGTGGAGGGGCTCCCCGAGGAGCTGCAGGAGTCGGACGAGGGAGAAAAATCCAAGAAGTCTTCTGCACAAGCCTTCATGGTAAAAGAAAGTGCAACACTTCACATGACGAAGTGGTCGATCACCTTATGAACTCATTCTGCTCTTTCTGGCTCCATCTTAAATAGTTCTGAATAGTTAAAAACCTTTTGCCTGCTTTTATTACAACATGTGTGTTTTTTTTTTTAAAGGTGCATTGAGCCACTTTTAACTACAAAAAAACACACATTGCAGATTATTAATCTTGTTTCCAACCCATCGTGCACATCTGCTCTTCTGTTTCTCGGCGTGTCAGATGACGGCCGGCCGCTGTCACGCCCTCCTCTCCCCCGTCACGGAGGAGGGGGAGGAGGGCGCCAACAGCGAGGCGTCGTCCCCTCCTGTCTGTCGCTCTCCTTCCCCCGTCGCTTACACTGAAGCCAAGGTAACCAAGGTAACCAAGGTATCTGCCTTCCCTCCTCTCCATCCCCCCCCCCTTTTTTTTTACACACACCGTTAATAAATGCAATTAATAAAAGAAAAAGGCAAAAACAACCCACGGGGGTTTTTAATCCGTATCTATTCTCCGCCTGCAAACTCATCTGACAATAAATGAAGTGTCTCTTTCATAACTCATTCCTCTTAACTGCTTATGTCCCTGTTTTAATGTTGTTGTTTTTTTTAGATGGGAAGAGGAGCGCTAGCAAGAGCTCCGATCCAAGAACTATACGACCCGGCGTTTGAATCCGTGGCCAATTTAGACGACTTGCAGCGCTCGTGGGAGACGTTAAAGAACGTGGTGCGTACAACGACGAGGCGTCCGTGCGGCAGTTTTGTTGAATCTCACGTGAGTTTTTTTTGTTTTAAACTGTCCGTCGGTCGTTTGCCAACAGATCAGCGAGAAGCAGCGGTCTCTGTACGAAGCTCTTGAGAGGCAGCAGCACTACCAGGGCTCTCTGCAGTCCATCTCCTCTCACATGGAAGCTCTGGAGGCCAAACTGAGCGAGCCACTGGAGGCGGACAGAAGCCCGGATAGCCACGCCAAGACACACGAGGTGAGTCCTGACCGGATGGACAGAGAGCTTTCCCCATTGGCCAATCAGTGACCTCCTTTAAATCACTTCTTAAAACCCATTTTTATAGAACAGCTTTAACCCTTGTGTTGCCTTGTTTGCCTTTGGGTTTTGAATATTACACCAATACACCCTCCCCCTTTCTTTTTTATTGATTCATTCAATGTTTAATATGTGTGTTTTCGGTAGTCAAAGTCAACAAACACAACAAACTCACCTACACTTTGACTTTAAAATTAATCTAATATTAATAATTTTTTTTTAAGATTTTTGGCGTCAAATTGGCTAAAGGGTAAAATATGTAGTAAATATAAAAGGTACAGAGAGGTGAACATTGAATCGGTCAAAATGAAAAAAAGAGGGGGTAATATTGATTGATTATCAAAAAAATGAAAAATGACCTACAACAGTTAAAAGGGTTAAATATATAATAGAGACCCAAAGAGGGGTACAAAATCTAATTTGTTTAATGCATCATTAGCAAAATATGGTTTTCTTTGACACAGTTCAACAAGTATATATATTTGTATTCACAATGATCACAACATCATTTTAAAAGTCTTGACTTTTCCTTACCCCGTCAATAATAATAACTTCATTTATATAGCACCTTTAAAAACAGAGTTTACAAAGTGCTCTACAGAGAATCAAGGCAAAACAAATGTAACTCAAAATAAAGAACAACAGACAAACTAAATTAGGGACGACATCACTTTAACCCTTGTGTTGCCTTAGGGTCATTTTGACCCGAATCAATATTACACCCTCCCCCCGCCTTTGGGTCATTTTGACCCGATTCAATGTTTCACCCTCCTGTTACCTTTATATTTACTAACATATTTTACCCTTTGGGTTCAATTTGACGCCAGCAATTAAAATCTCCAGAAAATTATTAGAATTAATATTGTTTTCCAAGTTTAAGTGTGAGGCACTTTATGTTTGTTTGTTGACTACCGAAAGAACACCAACATTAAACATTGAATGGGGTCAAATTAATCCTAAGGCGGGGGGAGGGTGTAATATTGATTCCGGTCAAAATGACCCTAAGGCAACACAAGGGTTAAAGTAAAACATTCTTTATCACTGTTTATTTTTTATTTTTTTCAAAAACTTTTTATTTATCGATTAAAAAAAAAAAGTTTCACTGAACAAAAAAGAAGGTAACAAAAACATTGTAAATGACAAAAAGAAAAACTTAAATAAAACAGAAAAGAATAATACAAAATAAAATAAAGGAAAATACCACCAGGAGAAAATATATAGAGCGTATTCACTCACGTGACCACAACAAACTCTGGCGGCCATGTTGGGGTCCCACCACGGCATTGTTTTGCTTGTTTGTATGCCGCTCTTCCCTTAGAAATGACCATTATATCCTGAAGGAGACACGATTTCAGTTCAAAGCGGTGTGCCTTGTGATTATGGTACTGTGCCTCACTGTTGGATGTGGGACTAATGATTCAGAATATTTGTTTATCAGCTCAACAAGACAGGCTATTACTTCAACTTGTCATGCATCTACTTCGGCTTCACTCGGCGTATGAGCGTTAGGACTATTCTGTTGATACATCGGGTTGTGGGCACGTTTCCATTGACGCACTCTCGTCAATAATCTCTTTTTGCTTTTTTCGCCGAGCGAAAATCAATGTCTTTCACTTGCGCAAAAGGAACTGTGGATGGAAACTTGGGAGGAAGCCATGAACATGGCAACTCCGTCGGGCGATGTCTGCCTTTACTCTGTGATTCATTTCAAGGTAAAATAAAACACTGGCTCCATGGGAACAGCACTCAGCACGGCCAGCCAAACAGTCACTGCTGGTCCTGAAGGAGCTGGAAGCGGCTTCATCCAGACACTCGTCCTGGAGGCGGAGCTGTGACTACGGATCATATATGAACCCAGACACGGGGCGCTTGATGTTCCGATATTTGTGGTATTTCCACAACAAGTATAACGCAGAAATAGTTGTTAATGTCCCATGGTCCATAGCGGAAATGAAAACTGTTTTACAGGAATGTGACCGGGCTATGTGCTGGTCACTAGGGGTAACTAGCGAATTAACCACAAAGTGTTGAGCGAGTAAAATCAGGTAAAAAACGTTGCAAATATTCAATTCCAACCGCTGAAGTCTTTCTTTGGTAATGCAGAAGGACATGAGGTTGCTGGCCTCTCGCATAATCAAACAGCGGACACGATAGCCAGGTCAACTTCTTCTGACATTTAATAAGTGGGACCCCAAGATGGCGCGATTGAGATTCTGACGTCACGTGAATACGCTCTATAGGAAATTAAATGAATAGGGGGTCATCATTCACTCTTTACAATTTTTGATCAATTCTTTATCGCTGTTTCACTACTAATGTAGTTTGTTGACGCCAGCTGAAAATATAATGTATTGCATTCAGTCACAGTATCTACATGACTTAAAAAAACGATACTTCCACTTGACCAGCATATACAGGACTGTCTCAGAAAATTAGAATATTGTGATGAAGTTCTTTATTTTCTGTAATGCAATTAAAAAAACAAAAATGTCATGCATTCTGGATTCATTACAAATCAACTGAAATATTGCAAGCCTTTTATTCTTTTAATATTGCTGATTATGCACAGCTTAAGAAAACTCAAATATCCTATCTCTAAATATTAGAATATCATGAAAAAGTATACTAGTAGGGTATTAAACAAATCACTTGAATTGTCTAATTAACTCGAAACACCTGCAAGGGTTTCCTGAGCCTTGACAAACACTCAGCTGTTATAAATCTTTTTTTTTACTTGGTCTGAGGAAATATTAAAATTTTATGAGATAGGATTTTAGAGTTTTCTTAAGCTGTAAGCCATAATCAGCAATATTAAAAGAATAAAAGGCTTGCAATATTTCAGTTGATTTTAATGAATCCAGAATGCATGACATTTTTGTTTTTTTAATTGCATTACAGAAAATAAAGAACTTCATCACAATATTCTAATTTTCTGAGACAGTCCTGTATATGGAAATAAAGTCAATAAATATGCCGATTTATAACCATGTTGTTCCCTCCAGGGTCTGATCCAAGAGATCCAGGGCGTCCAGGAGGAGATCGACCGGCTGCAGACGAGCTTCACGGAGAATCTGGCCTCCGACGCCGTGGACTCGGACGTGGCCGACCAGCTGGCCATGCACTCCTCCCTGGCTGTGTTGGCCGAGAGGATGGCCACCATCCACATGAAGGCCTCGGGGAAGCAGCAGATACTGGAGGTATTTATTGTGATATCGCTTTACCGCTACAGTAATATGAGCCAATAGTTTCTGTGTCTCTGTTCCTGAGTTAATAGATGTGTGCTCTGCCCCTTCAGGAGCGCATTAGTGACCGTCTGGAAGGTCAGCAGCAGGAACAGGCCATCCAGCTCCATCACAGCCAGGCGGACCAGCTGGACCAATGGCTGACGAGCATGCGCAGCGCCGTGACTTTCATCCTCGAACCTCGACCTCTACAGGAGACTGACATGGAGGATCAGCTCTCTGAATGTCAGGTATAGAGCTCCCCCGCTGGTCATTCAGAGCAATGGACGCAAGCGACACATTTTGAATTCCTATATGAATTAATTTACGACTATGAGATTTATTAATAATATAAATGGAATAGAACATTATCCAGGCATGAGAATCCCTCACCTTTCGGCGAAATTCGCCGTTTTGAAACCAAAATAGGTGACTGACGTGAATCGTGTAGATCCGAAGAGTTTTTGTTTTGGGGAAAGGGGGGGGGGTCAATTGGCCGGCCGGCGTTTATGAGATTGGCGTGGGACACGGAGAAAATGTGGAGTGGTGCTTTTCGCAATAGAACATCTTTGATGGGCACGTGTCGCGTCTCGGCCAATCAGCGTCAAGATGTCTTCAGCGTTTGGGGTTCAGGTTAGCTTGAATGTTAGCCCGCTATCTGCTGCTGTCACGCTGCACGGTGTAGCGATCCTAACAAAGTACCCGTACGTTAAGAGCGATGTGATTTAGCATATTTTTAGTATCGATACTTCATTAAAAGAGCGATCAGAGCGCACGCGCTGCTCCGTGTCGAGCTGTCTGCGCACACTGTGCAGCGAGTGCCGTTAATTGGCGGAATTTTCGGCTTTAAAAATAAAAATTAAAAAAGATGCCAGAAGTGAAATGTTTAAGTTCAGTCTGTAAAGTTCTGTTACTGTAACTCTCCAGCTGCTCATCCTGATGAACTCTGTATCATCTGGTCAGATACAGACTAACAGTCTCATAGTGATAATCAATGCTATGATGGCTCCATGTAGTTTCATTAATATCTTGTAGGCTAATACTAATAATACTGCCATTTGTTAAGTGTTGAAAAAGTTGGTAAAAAGTGAACCATACAGATATTTTATTTATTACTATTATAGATAAATATACCAGGATCGTATTTATGGTACTGTTTTATGGTATTGTATCAGTATCATGATATTTATGGCAGGTATGGCATAGATTAGAACATACGTGTCAAACTCATGGCCCGCCACGTCATTTTATGTGACGGCATTCTTGTGTCCTTAAGATTCACTTGTTGGTTCATAATTGACTGTAAAAGGGAATATTACTAAATAGTTGTTGTGCATACTGTGATATTCTGAACTCTCAGGTTCAAACTGCAACATCTTTTCATTAAATACATTTGAGAAGTTAAAAATATCCCTCGATTTAGGTCTCAGCTTGTCATTCAGGGGAGATAGTGCGTCCCAAAGCCAGACCAGTGGAGAACCACTGCCCAAACCAGTGGAGAACTACTGCCCCAGACCAGTGGAGAACCACTGCCCAGACCAGTGGAGAACCACTGCCCAGACCAGTGAAGAACCACTACCCAGACCAGTGGAGAACCACCTGTCTCAACTGTGAAAAAGCTTTTAACAAAGTTAATGTAATAATGTTTGTTTGATCTTTGATAAAGTAATGTGGGTTAAAATAAATATAATTAAATTAAATAGATGTATTGTATAATATTAAATACATTTGCATATATAGTTATACATTTATATAAGTACACCTAAATAAACAAACAAATGCAAAGACAGTTATTTAACAATATGTTCTGGAGTAGTTAGAATTATACCGTGTTAGTGACAACCGGCCCTTTGAGGGCCGCCATGAGGCGGATGTGGCCCTCGGTGAAAATGAGTTTGACACCTCTGGATTAGAAGATCGTGACAACCAGGTAGAGGCAGAACAGACTCAAGGAACAGACTCGAGGCTCAGCAGAGCACAAGACTTGAAGGAAGTTGGTTCATGAATGACTATATTATATACAATATTACTATTATTATAGGGCCCACTGACTTGGTGTCAGAATGGAGGAACTATAGATTATCATACAACGTCCAACATCGATGTTCGTGGAAGTCACCAGCACCACCCCCGCGCGCCTATCCTTCTCACCTTTTTCACCCCTGACCCGTTTTCATGCCTGATTATCAGGGATAGAAATACTGTGCTGGAGACTTTTTTTGTAGATGTTCATCCGTTGCTTCTGTTCGGCACACTAAGGAAAATGAGACAGTGGATTAATAACGTCCTTCTTCTACTTCCATATTTAGTTTCCTTCATCACATATGGATGAATCCCAGTGGGACAGACACCTGTTGGTGGGTAAGCGAGAGCATTAGAGGAGCTAAAGGTTCATTCAGGCGGCTGGGCTCCTAATACTAGGACTAGTCTTAAACAGATTATGCAGAGGTCTCTGTTAGCAGCACGGGGGCGGAGTCTTCACAGGTTGTGGCAGTAGTGGCAGTGCTATTAGAGTACTAATGCATCTTCAGACTTTGGTACGGCATGCACTGATCGGCGGCGTCAACCGCTCTGGACTTAGAGAACGGTGATCCGTACACCAGAATTGCTTTTTAAACGTACGCGTGAGAGCACGGCGCGTGAGGGATTAGTGGTCATATGTGGCCCAGGAGGCAAGGTGTGCCGAGGATGAGAGAGCTCTCGCTGTCCTGTGGCTGAGGAAAACCGCCGGTGTCGGGGGGTGTTCAGCCAGACCCCCCCCCCCCCGTGTGTGTGTCTGGAGAGTCTGGACACCATGTCTGAGCTGGCCTCTCTCCTCCTGCAGAACATGCTGCTGGAGATGGAGGAGAAGGTACTGGCCCTGTCGGAACTGACCATGCACAGTGACAACCTGCTGCTGGAGGGCCGCGCGGAGACCCGGGAGGAGGCGGAGCATTTGGCCGGGAAGTTGGGCATGTTGAAGTGCAGCCTGCTGGAGCTGCAGAGGATGCTGCAGGACAAGATGAGTAACATCCAGGTGAGGCGGCTGCCCGCACTCAGGGCTCAGTAATGTGTGTGGAGGTCATACCAAACCTCTCTTTATAGTCCATCTTCACATCAGCCACTTTGACGAGTTATTGCAGGGTACACACACACACATGTGTAATTTATTGTTTTTTAGTGTGTCAAAGTCATTCCAGTTAGCCAGCATGCACAATACCCGAGCCCTGAACCACATGAATGGAGCAGGGTCATAATGTGTGTAAATAATTACCCCGTAGTTGTGTAGAAATGGCTGCTGTGAAAAGGGCCGACATACCATATGACATGAAGCTTGCTACCTTGTTTACAAAGTAATTTTTCTTTTTCAAAATCAAATTTTTCACATATTTCTAACTGAATATTTTACTTGACTTGCACCTGCATATTTATTTGAGCATCATAATACAATAGACTGATGGTGTTTAGTCCTTTTGTTATTCAATTCAATTCAGTTTATTTTATATAGCCCAATATCACAAATTACGAATTATCCTCAGAGGGCTTTTATCTGTACACGTACGACCTCGCTGACCTTTGACCTCACATCAGATAAGGAAAAACTAGACATAGAAAAACCCTTTCTCAAGGAAAAAAGGGAAGAAACCAAGATAACCAACCAGCAAAGAGAATATTGAATATTGAAAATGTGTCTTCCACATACTTTGCTTTAGGAATTCCTCGAACCCGCTGACATATCTGCTAACATTTTGAATCCAAAAGTAATTTAAGGCGTTTGATAGTCGTTGCTCGCTGATGTGCATTACTTACACACATCGTCTGTGCCTCACTAGAGCTCTCTGCAGGAGCAGGAGGACAGCGGGTCAGACTCCAGCCTCTCTCAGAGTCCCAGTGTGCAGGACTGGCTGGTCCAAGCCCGGACCACACGCTCCCAACAGCACCAGGACAGTCTGCAGAGACAGAGGGTAAATGTTCAAGTACTTTAAGTAATACTCAGTATGCAGTATGCATGGGCATTTTTCCAGTCCAACTGAAGTGTTTTACACGGTTGCTTTTTAGGAGCTGGAGCAGCAGCTTGCGGAACAGAAGAAGTTGCTTCAGTCCGTGGCCAGCAGAGGAGAGGAGATCCTCACCCAGCAGGCCTCGCCAAGCAGCGCCAGGTACTCCACAGATGGGTGTCACTCAAATCAAAGAGTTAAAAGGTGAAAGTATAATGTATGTGATGATTCCCAATGGAAAATAATTATAAATTGATGTTTTTGTCGCCCGCCGTGCAGCACGTCGGAGCCGTTCTCACCTGCAGCTTTAGTCGAGAGGGAGTCTCAGGCTGCGAGGGAGCAGATGAGGCAGAAATGGGAGAGCCTGGGACTGGAGCTCAGGACGAAGCTGCAGCTCCTGCAGAGAACCCTGGAGCAGGACCACAAACAGCCGGTAGTTACCCGGTCGTGTTGCTAGCGTTGGCGTAAAGTAAAATGTTGTCATCCATTTTTAAAGCCAGGGTTTTGTTCTTTTTTGGTTGTTGCAGGTTTACGTCAGAGCTTCTCGAGTGACCGCGGCCGGCTCCCTGTTTAAAGGAGAAATACGGGCCGACAAGTCGTCCCTGAACACCCTGTACGACAGCTTCAGGCAAACCATGGAAGACCTGACCACCCGGGTAACGTTATGACACATTGTAATCCATTACACACAGAACCATGGAGGTGCCATCGGGAACAGAAAATGGTTCTTCAGAGTGATGCCATAGAAGAACCATTTCTGGTTCCTCAAAGAACCTTTCAAACCAGGGTTCTTCAAAGAACCATTTCCTTAAAGAGTTCTTCAAAGAACCTATAAAGGTGTCTCAAAGAACCTTTAAAAAAATGGTTCTTTAAGGCACCATTTCCAAAATGGCTCTTCAGTAGTTGATGGTTCTTCGTAGAACCACAAAGCCTTTTATAGAACCATTTAAGAACCATTATTTTTCTTTGTGTATCGCAATGCATGTAGTTCACCGTGTGACAGTGGGCATCAGCAACGCTCTTTGTGTGTGTAGTCCGGCGGTGGCGGCGAGGCCCAGGTGGCGGTGATGGAGCAGCAGCTCTACACGGTGGTGTCGTCCACGTCCTGCTGGCTGGACGGAGTGGAGAACAACGTCTTCTCCGGCTCCGTGCTGCTGGCCGAAAACCCCGAGACGCAGCTGCAGAAGCAAGAGGTCGACTCGGGCTCCTTTTAATCATTGCGTACGGTTTTTAAACTCTTTTATTCATCTCCCGTTCAACTCATTTGTGTCGTTTCCTCTCAGGCCTTAGAGAACGACGTGAGGCACGTCACAGAGGAGGTGAAGCTCAGCCGGGCGCTGCTGGCCGGGTCGTCAGGACTGAGGCGAGAGGACCGGGCGCTGCTGGAGGACAACCTAGACTGCCTGAAGGAGAGACTGGGAGCTCTGGGCTGCGCCCTGGGCCGACGCTGTGACCTCATGAGGGCCAGAGCGCGAGAGCTCACTGACTACCAGGTCGGTTCCATGTGCTTTGAGATACTTTCCTGTTTTATTTCCCTTGTAAAACCCAAAACATTGGCCATATATATGGACACGTTTGCAGGATTTTTTTCGATTTAACGTAATCAAACATAAAAATGTCTTTCTGTACAGTGCAGTAGTACATTTATCATAACGCCAAACACCTTATTATAATAATAATGTATTACATTTATATAGCGCTTTTAAAGGTATTCAAAGACACTTTACATCACATAATTAAAACATCCTAAAATCTATACCATAAAAATACCTAGAATCTAGAACGTCAAGCACACAATCACAGATTAAAAGTACTTCTGAACAGGTGAGTTTTGATTTGTGATTTGAAAATGCAAAAGGTCGGTTCTTCCTCGGATGAGTCTGGAGAGAGTTCCAGAGGGAGGGGGCAGATATAGAGAAGGCTCTGTCCCCCCCATGTCCGGTGCTTCGTCCTATGGGGGATGGATAGGAGGTTGGCATCAGAGGACCTTTAATATAAATGTTCTATAAATCGTCTCTTATTACAGACCGAGTTGCAACTTCTTCAAACTGCTTTAATCGAGACAAAGTGCCAGATCCTGCAGGTGTTAGCCGGAGCCATGGACCGACCCGCCTCAAGGCAACTGGAGGTGATGACAGCTTTGACATACACATCAACTCCTACAGGACAATGCATCGGTACCAATGTCTTCTTGTTATTAGGTGATCGGCAGTGCCGAGGAGAGCCTGAAAGACTTTGAACGCAGGATCACGGAGCTCAAAGCCAGAGGAGCGGCGTTACAGGTGGATCAGATGTCAACAAACAAAATACTAAAGCTCCAGGTAACGTACACACATCACTGACGGCTCTCACTCAAAGTCCTGCTTTTACTCATTCACATTGTGTGTGTGTGTGTATTCTCAGGATTCCTACGAGGAGCTGGTGATGACGGTGGGCTCCCGGCGCAGCGGGCTGAACCAGAACATGGCGCTGAAGGAGCAGTACGAACGCGCCCTGCAGGACCTCACGGACCTCGTGGACACGGCCAAAGACAAGATGGCCGCCGATCACAGGATCGTCGCCAGCTCTGTGGAGGAGGTCCAGAATCACCTGGACAAACACAAGGTTCGGGTCAACCGTGTGAAAACACAGCTGAGACTGCTGCGGATGCACTGTTGCTCATTGGTGTGTGTGTGTGTGTGTGTGTTTTCTAGGAGTTCTTCCAGGGTCTGGAGTCCCACATGATCCTCACGGAAACGTTCTTCAGGAAGATCTGTTTTCTGATGCTTCCTAAGGAGAGCCAGGCCCTGGAGGAGACGCTGGCCGAGGCTCAGAGCGTCCTGAAGGAGGCGCACAGCAAAGGAGTCGAGCTGGAGTGCATCCTGGAGGCGAGAGAGACAATGATATTTAACTTATTTCCATTTTAAAAGCATGCGGATAAAATCATAGAGTAAATCAGATTTTTTAGATCAAATGTGACATTTAAAATAAAAAAATGTTCTGGCACAAGATGCGAAACATGACATTGGTACAATTATATTTTTTTAGGCTAAATGGTGGACAAATCATGTGCTGTTATTATACGTTTTTAAAAGTAATATAAATATATGAACAGGAGGGAAAACGGTCTCAAGTTACTTCTGCTTGAAAACTAAATATTTTGTAGATCATCTTACAAACAATAAATCAATTAAACTTTTATTTCCGACTCAAGGTCCAGATACTACAAAACATTAAAATAGAATAAAATACATTCAAAATCCCAAGTAAAATACATAGAAATATAAAGTTTAGTCTCCACAGCTGGGACTAAACTTTATGTTTGATAAAACCAAGATTTCTTTCCTCCATGACAGAGCGAGAGTTCCGGAGCTAGTCAGCTTTTTCATAAATCCTTTTCTCATCTTTTTTTTTTTCTTCCTCTCAGACCTGGTGCCGCTTGGTGCAGGATTACCAGGGTCTGAACCACCAACTGGCGGCAGTGGAAGGAAATATTCCCACGGTTGGCCTGGTGGAAGAGACCGAAGAGAGACTCATGGACAGAATCTCATTGTATCAGGTACACGGTGACGTCATAATGATGCTAAATAGCCTCCATGAGCCGCCTTGTGTTATGGTGCCGTCCATAAAGTAGGAATGACAGGAAGTATTCTGGATGTAATCTGGCCCAGGAGGAGCTAAAAGGAATAGTGTATTTAATTTTCTCAGCCTTTATAGGTTCTTTGAAGAACTATTTAAGGAAATGGTTCTTTAACCGTCCTGTTACCTTTCGGGTCAATTTGACCCCATTCAATGTTTAATGTCGGTGTTCCTTGGGGTCAATTTGACCCGAGGCTGTTTTTCACTGTGTCAAACATATACGAAATATCAACTTTTTTATATATTTAAAGGGCTATTTAGGTAGTCAACAAACAAACATATAAAGTACCTCACACTTAAACTTGGGAAACAATATTAATTCTAATAATTTTCTGGAGGTTTTAATTGCTGGGGTCAAATTGACCCCAAGGGTAAAATATGTTAGTTAATGTAAAGGTAACAGGAGGGTTAAAGAACCCTGGTTTGAAAGGTACTTTAGGAACCATAAATGATGCCTTAAAGAATCATTTTCTGAAGGTTCTTTGAGACTCATTTATAGGTTTGTTGTGGTCTGCTCCTCTTCCCTTCTCCAGGGTCTGAAGGGGAGGCTGACAGAATACCAGCACAAGCTGCACCAGGTCCTGGAGGAGGGCAAGCACCTCCTGCTGTCGGTGTGCTGTCCCGCGCTGGAGAACCAGCTCGCCCTGCTCGGGGAACACTGGCTCAACAACACGGGCAAGGTCAACAAGGAGCTGCAGCGGCTGGAGGCCATCCTGAAGCACTGGACCAGGTCAGAGAAGCTCTAGAACCATCAGAACTTATTTTTTTAAGCCATCAAATACAAATGGAGGGTGGATATTTTCTATGATTGAATTGAATTGTGGTGTTTCCTCTAGGTATCAGAGGGAGTGTGCAGAGCTGAGCGAATGGCTGCAGTCGGCTCTGGAGCGTCTGGAGTTTTGGAATACGCAGGCGGTGTTAGTCCCACAGGAGCTGGAGACCGTCAGAGACCACCTCTCTGCTTTCCTGGTGAGGCCACAGTGTTCATCCGTATATGTACACGTATGCAGATTTATAGACAACCGTGTTGCTTTGTGCTCATAACTGAGCCGCCATGCTGCATATGGAGCCAGATGCTTGTTGTATAAGAGCATACTTTGAATTTAAAATAATAGCATTTTTTGCAAATTGGACTATAATTGTAAATTGTATTTTTTATAAGTATAACAGTGTTAGTAGCAGCGGTGGACGGAGTACTCAAATCTTTCACTTTTTTAAATGGAGTAACCACATTGTAAGATTAAAAGCCCAAAAGCATCAAGTATGAGCCTCATAATTGAAATTACTCGGAGTTACGTTAAGATAAGATGCATGTAGTGTAGAGTAAAAAGTACATTATCTGGCTTTGGGATGTAGTGGCGTAGGAGTATAAAGTAACAACAATGTAAATACTAATAAGTCGAGCACAAATTCCTCAAATTGTACTTTTGTGAATGTACTAATGTCCCCACTGGTCAGTAGTGGTACTTGTGATGGATGGATCAGTAGTAATAGCTATTCAAGTATTCAATACCATCATAAAACAATCCCCTGATTGCATACCAGCTGTTGATGATTCTCGTGGCCTTCTTTCCGTCTCAGGAGTTCTCAAAGGAAGTTGAAGGCAAGTCCAGCCTGAAGAGCTCCGTGGTTGCTGAGGGCAACCAGCTGCTGCGCCTGAAGAAGGTGGATACGGTGGTGCTGCGGTCCGACCTGGCCCGCGCCGATACTCAGTGGACCGAGCTGATCACGCGCATCCCGGTGGTCCAGGAGAAGCTGCATCAGGTGTGGTCACATGACTGATGGCTTAGAGCAAAGAGGAGTACCCCACCCCCCCCCCTCCCTATAGAAAGTGTTCAGCACGTGCATCTATGTTTAAAATGTTGGTTAAATGGGTTTTTATTTGTTCTCAGATCCAAATGGAGAAGTTGGCGTCCCGTCACGCCATTTCTGAGCTGTTCAACTGGATATCGTTGATGGAGAATGTCATCGAGGAGAATGAGGAGAACCTGAAGAGTGCCGTGGGGTCCAATGTGATCCAGGACTACTTGCAGAAACACAAGGTAGTGGACGTCACACGGAATTGATTTGCGTGCCAGCTACATAACCCTCTGCAGGGTTTGTACGGTCATGGAAAACCTGGAAAAATCAATTTAAAAAAGTTTTTTTCTGGGCCTGGAAAAGATCAAAGGTTTTGAAAACGTCCTGGAAATGTGTAATATTCATAAGTTCATTTACGCTGAGTTTTACATAATTAATATGCTTTTAAAAGAAAGACAAATGGAAAAGTGCTCATTATTAGTTTAAATATGACATCTTGTCACTTATTCGTGTATACACAAAATGTTTGGTCATGGAAATTTGGTTTAAACTCCTGGAAAGGTCATGTAAAGGTCTTGGAAATACATTGGTCAACCTGTGTATGGACCCTGTATAAAGTATGATGTATTGCATGTTTCTATGCGTGAATCTGTGACTGTTGTTTTCTCCACTGCAGGGTTTCAGAGTCGATCTAAGCTGCAAGCAGCTGACCGTGGACTTCGTGAACCAGTCAGTGTTGCAGATCAGCGGTCAGGACGCGGAGAGCAAGCGCAGCGACAAGACAGACTTCGCCGAGCGGCTGGGCGCCATGAACAGACGCTGGCAGCTCCTGCAAGGCCGCATCAATGAGAGGGTGAGGATGCGGATCACGAGTGCAAAATCAGGATTTTTTTACAGTTTAATTTTGTACATATAAATACTTGCAGATCCAGTTCCTCGAGGGCCTCTTGGAGATGTGGTTGGAGTACGAGAGCAGCGTCCAGGCCCTGAAGTCCTGGATGGCAACGCAGGAAGAAAGGTTGAAGCGGAGACACCGGATAGAGGATCTCACATCTGTGCAGAACGCTCTCAAAGACTGTCAGGTGGGCTTCTCTCACCGCGCTGACACAGATTAATAGAAAAACATGTCATCGTCGCATTCTTTTGAGTCCAAAATGCTTCACTTTTAGGAAATAGAAGAGTTGGTGAAGGAAAAGGAGAAAGAGCTGGAGAGGGTGGAGGAGCAGGGCTGCGCTCTCGTCCAGAACAAGACCGATGAGGCCTGCGCTATCGTCATGGAGACACTCCAGGGTGTCAATCACACCTGGGCTAACCTGGACCACTTGGTAATCTCTCCCTCTTTCTGCTCTGTGTTCTCTATGTGGTGCATCGGTAACACCCATCTGTTCTGCTCTGTCCGTTTGGGCCTAACAACATAAGTGTTTCATTTCATTTTTAACAGATTGGGCAACTCAAAATCAGCCTGAGCTCGGTGCTGGACCAGTGGAGTCTCTACAAGCGGGCTTCAGAGGAGATCAATGGCTACCTGATGGAGGGGCGGTACTCTGTGTCTCGCTTCCGCCTGCTCACGGGATCCCTGGAGGCCGTTCAGCTGCAGGTGCAAAGTCTGCAGGTACGTGAGGATGAGGGACGAGGTCATCCAGAGGAATTTGTTGACATAGATCTCAGAAATCTAAGGTGTATTTTTTTACCTGTGAAGGATTTGCAAGAGGAGCTGGAGAAACAGGAGAGCAGCCTCAGAAAGTTTGGTGCTGTAACCCACCAGCTGCTCAGGGAGTGTCACCCGTCAGTGTCGGATTCTCTCAACAACGCCCTGAAGGACATCAACGCAAGGTGATCTTGAAGGAGAACAATCACAGATTGAGGTTCACGTCGTATCCTCTCTTCATTCTCTCTCTCACACCGATTCGCGTTCATATTTGCACCCCCAGATGGACCGGCCTGCTGGAGGAGATCTCTGAGCGCCTGAGGAGCAGCAAAGCTCTGCTGCAGCTGTGGCAGCGCTACAAGGAGCTCCATGAGCGGAGCCGCGGCAGCAGCCAGCTGCAGGAGGAGAAGGCCCACCGGCTCCTCAAGCTCGCCTGCAGCAAAGACATCGCCGACGAGGAAGTGGCCGACTGGATCCAAGAATGCAGCGTGAGTGAGGCCTCATTGTCTGCTCGGTATCAGTCTCTGTGTTTTAACTGTGTTTCACCTTTGCTCTACATGTTCTTTGTGCCTGTGGTCTCAGGAGGTGCTCCGGTCTCAAGCTCCAGTGCAGGCCTCCTTGCAGGTCCTTCAACAGCTGGGAGAGCAGCTGAAGCAGCAGGTGGACACGTCAGCAGCGTCCGCCATCCAGTCGGATCACCTCTCGCTCACCCAGCGGCTGGCTGCTGTGGAACAGGCACTAACCAGGCAGCTCACCACGCTGCAGGTACACACACAGCTCTGCACCTCGTTGGAATTCAAGTTGTCCATTTTGTACACTTATTGACTGCTCACATTCGTCTTCTTCCACACTAGACTGGAGTTCAAGACTATGAAATCTTTAACGATCAGCTGTACTCAATGGGCCGCTGGATCGTCGAAGCGGAGGAGGCCCTGACGGTGCAAGACCCCAACGGCTCCACCGACCAATCCGTCATCCAGGACCGCATGGAGGAACTCAAGGTGGTTGTTTGAAAGAATCAGCTGTGCAGATTGTTCCCTTTAATAGAGAAATGTAACATGTCTCTCTTGTCCCCTCCCACAGAGGCTCATGCTGAAGTTCAGCAGCATGGCTCCTGAACTGGAGCGTCTGAATGAGCTTGGTTACCGGCTCCCTCTCAATGACTCTGAGATCAAGCGCATGCAGAACCTCAACAGGAGCTGGTCTACCGTCTCGGCTCAGACCACCGAGAGATTCAGGTATGACGTGTGAAATACATACGGCAAATATCAAAAAGAAACATGAGCGAGCCTCATATCCATTTCTGAAAATAAGACCACATGTAAAGCACCACAGATGTTTGGTGTGTGTCCAACGTGTGTGAGCAGTGTGTGTTGTGTTTGCTCCCTGAAGCAAACTGCAGTCCTTCCTGCTGCAGCAGCAGACCTTCCTGGAGAAGTGCGAAACGTGGATGGAGTTCTTGGTCCAAACGGAGGAGAATCTGGCGGTGGAAATCTCTGGCAACTACCAGAGTTTGATAGAGCAGCAGATAACTCATGAGGTCAGAGTTCCTTTCTGATGTCAAATACTCTGAAACAGCTGATTTAAAAAAAGTTTAAAATCACTCATCGCCAATATGTCGTCGTTCAGTTATTCCAAGCCGAGATGTTCAGTCGCCAGCAGATCCTCCACTCCATCATCAGCGATGGGCAGAAGATGTTGGAGCAGGGTCAGGTGGACGACAGGTACAGAGCCTAAAGTCACATTGTTTCATATTCTATACAATATTACTGTGAGTGGACCTTGTGAATCCATCTCTCTTCACCTCCCCTCTCCTGTAGAGATGAGTTCAACCTGAAGCTGACTCTCCTGAGTAACCAGTGGCAGGGTGTCGTGCGGCGTGCTCAGCAGAGGCGGGGCATCATCGACGGTCTGATCCGACAGTGGCAGCGCTACAGAGAGATGGTGGAGAAGCTCCGCAAGTGGCTGGTGGAGGTCTCCCACGCAGCCGAAGCTCTACAGGCCGGCACCGCCGTGCCTCTGCAACAAGCCCGGTCCATGCTGGACGCCGTCCAGGTAGAGCGCACATCCCATCATGCATCTCAGATGTATCGAGGTGGACCAGGAGACTGACAGGTCTGTCTGTGTGTGTGCTCTGTGGTCCAGCTGAAGGAGAAGGTGCTGCAGCGTCAGCAGGGCAGCTACATCCTGACGGTGGAGGCCGGCAGACAACTGCTGCTGTCGGCCGACAGCCGGGCGGAGGTGGCGCTGCAGACGGAGCTCACCGACATCCAGGAGCGGTGGAGGCACGCCAGCGTCTGCCTGGATGAACAGAGGAAAGAGCTCGCCACCTTATTACGGGTAAACCGGACACGTTGTCATCATTTGCATTATAGGTGCAGGTTGGCAGGCCGTGATTTAGTTTATTATAGACTTAAAAAAGCTTTTATTTGTGGTTTCAACGATGAATGACAATGCACAAGTAATTATAGAGAAATGTATGTGGAAAATAAGTATTGTTTAATACTAAATCATATAGTACTGATGCATTTGCAACCATTGTGTGTGTGTGTGTGTGCAGGACTGGGAGAGGTGTGAGCGAGGCGTCAGTGGATCACTGGAGAAGCTTCGAGCCTTCAAGCGGCAGCTCGCTCTGCCTCTTCCCGATCACCACGAGGATCTGCAAGCGGAGCAGATGCGCTGCAAGGTAAAGAAAAAAAATATATAGATATATATTTTACACAAAAGAAACATTATACACCAATAACACAATGCAGAGTGTGTGGAATCCGAATAGAGTTATTTAGAAGATAAGTCTTATCTGTTGAGCTGATTTGACATTGTTGTTCAGGTCACGTTCATCTTTTATGAATGCTAATAATAACGATTCAATAACAGGACCTGGAGAACACCTTTGATGGCTGGACCGGGGACCTGGCCCACCTGAACGTGCTGCGGGAGTCGCTGTCCTGCTACATCGGAGCCGAGGACCTATCGGTCCTGCAGGAGCGAATTGAGCTGCTCCATCGACAATGGGACGAGATCTGGCACCAGGTACAGTATCTCCTGAATAAACATATATATATATATATGCATATCTGTTCAGCTTCTGGAGCTTTATTCAAATAACACTATTGACAATGTGTCACTCGGTACACGTGTCACTATCTGATGCTCTTGCTTCTGCAGTTTCTTGAGGTTCCATGCAGCAGTGCTCGTGTCAAACAGAATCACTTTGGTGTCAGTTCACCAACAGGAAATACAGCTTTCCATCATCTGCATACAAGACAGAATATTGATATGACTAATGAGGTTAAACAAGTGTTGGATAAAAGGCATTTCCTCTTTGAATTTCCTCTCATATTGATTTTCACCATTCTAAAGGAGCAAAAACTTTCACAGCACATTTAAAAAGTAAATTTACTCTTTAAAGTAGTTGCTTTTTTTGCATGCAAAGTCCAACCTCAAGGTTGTGCGTCGCATCCTGTGGAGCAGATGAAAGACACACACAGGCACACGCACTCGCTGCTCGATGCACATCAGAGATCTCTAACTCTGCTTCCTTCTGAGACTTTTTCACCTGAATGCACCTCGATGTTCACATGACTCCATAACTGTCCCCGTGCCTCTGCAGCTGTCCCTGCGCCGGCAGCAGGTGAGCGAGAAGCTGAACGAGTGGACGGTATTCACCGAGCGGCACAAGGAGCTCTGCGAGTGGCTCACCAACATGGAGAGCAAAGTCTCCCAAAACGGAGACATCGGCATCGAGGAGATGATCGAGAAGCTGCGCAAGGTAAACGGAAATATGCAAAAAAAATGCAGCCGTGTGCAAGCTTCCTATCACCTGCTTTTTCCTTATGATTTGCTTTATTCCCTTTTTTAAAATATACTCAGGACTACCAGGAGGAGATCGCCGTGGCCGAGGAGAACAAGCTGCAACTGCAGCAGCTGGGCGAGCGGCTGGCCAGAGCCAGCTACGCCAGCAAGGCGGTGGAGATCGAGCAGAAACTCAACAAAGTCGGCGACCGCTGGCAGCACCTCCTGGACCTCATCGGAGCCCGGTGAGAGAACACTCACCGTGTATGACTTCCTGCTGGTGAAACGCCTATATTTTCTCTCTTTGGGTGAATAAACATGATTTCAAACTCGTAAAAAATCACCACCTTGTCATACGGGTCCATTCAAACTATTAAACATTGTACAAAATGCACATCTGTCCATCCGTAGAGAAGGATACACAAGGAGGGAGGGAAGGAGAGAGGACGTTTGCATTTTAACATAAAATAAAAGTGTGCTTCCCTTTAACCTATCAAAATAATAGTATGATTTAACTATAAAGAGTAAGGAGATTAAAACATCTATAAATTCTTCAAACAATACGAAATAAAAGGCATACATAAAGAACAATAAGGCAGATACAAAAACAGGCAATCAACACAAAACAATAAACCTTTCATGGGGTTATTTAAACTTAGTTTAAATAGTCCTGTCGCGTGTTTCAACACTTTATTGTGATCCTGTGAACAGAGTGAAGAAGTTGAGGGAGACGCTGGTGGCCGTGCAGCAGCTGGAGAAGAACATGAGCAGCCTGCGCTGCTGGCTCGCCCACATCGAGACGGAGCTGTCCCGACCCGTCGCCTACGAGTCATGTGACCCGCAGGAGATCCAGAGGAAGCTCGACCTGCAGCAGGTAACACCGTGTAGCGCGCACAGGTGTCACATACTGTGGCGTGGATTATAGAATAATACTGGATTCACTGTTCACTTGCTTCACTATTTCCTTCTTTTTACTTTAATGGAGATGGACTTTGTTTTATATCATCAATGGCACATTATTATAGCTCTGAGTCGACGAGGGGAAATGTTTCTTCTGTTCTTTGTCTTTGGGATTTTGAAATGAATTAAACTAATCAAACGTCATTACTTTTCTCTCTCTCCTTCCCTCCCTCCTTGTGTATGCTTCTCTGCTGTTCCTCTCTCCTTCCCTCCTTCCTTGTGTGTCCTTCTCTCTGTTCCTCTCTCCTTCCCTCCCTTGTGTGTCCTTCTCTCTGTTCTTCTCTCCTCGTGTATCCTTCTCTCCTGATCCTCTCTCCCTCCCTCCCTCCTTGTGAATCTTTCTCTCTGTCCCTCTCTCCTTCCCTCCCTCCTTGTGTTTCCTTCTCTCTGTTCCTCTCTCCTTCCCTCCCTCCTTGTGTGTCCTTCTCTCTGTTCTTCTCTTCTTCCCTCCCTTGTGTGTCCTTCTCTCTGTTCTTCTCTCCTCTTCCCTCCCTCCTTGTGTGTCCTTCTCTCTGTTCCTCTCTCTTCCCTCCCTCCTTGTGTATCCTTCTCTCCTGATCCTCTCTCCTTCCCTCCCTCCTTGTGAATCTTTCTCTCTGTCCCTCTCTCCTTCCCTCCCTCCTTGTGTTTCCTTCTCTCTGTCCCTCTCTCCTTCCCTCCCTCCTTGTGTGTCCTTCTCTCTGTTCCTCTCTCTTCCCTCCCTCCTTGTGTGTCCTTCTCTCTGTTCCTCACTCCTCTCCCATTCAGGAGCTCCAGCGTGACATCGAGAAGCACAGCACGGGCGTGGCGTCCGTCCTGAACCTGTGCGAGGTGCTGCTGCACGACTGCGACGCCTGCGCCACCGACGCCGAGTGCGACTCCATCCAGCAGGCGACCCGCAGCCTGGACCGGCGCTGGAGGAACATCTGCGCCTCCTCCATGGAGAGGAGGCTCAAGTAAGATGTGTTCATACATCAATGAATGGACAATAGAGAATATTATATATAATGACAATGTATATTTGTTATTACTATCATTATAGGGCTGAGTCAGAGCGGAGGACCTTTTGTTCTTAAACTGTTTATTATCATTATTTAGATGTGTGGTCAGAACAATAAAATGACTGTAGTTGTGGTTCTAAAAGCTTTGAGGCTTCAAACAACGTGGCTGTGGTGTGGTGACAAAAAAAAAAAAAAAAAAAAATCACCTGCACCCCCCCCCCCCCCCCCCCGTTGTCACCTTTTTCACCCCTCATGAGTTTGCAGGTATGCATCCTGAGATCAGTCCTATGGAATCTTCTCGCGAACTCACGAGCTTCCGAGTGACCAAAAACTCTGGCGGTCATCCAGGATTCATAGAACCATAGTTACATACGTAACTTGCGTTCTATTTTATCCTTCCTGACTGCCAGAGGCGGTGTTTAGCACTGGATGACTTATATCAACAGAGTCACGAGGAAACCCAAGGAGCCTACCATGTATGGATCACGCAGAGGGCTCTGGACGAAGAACCACCCCAAGTGGGTGAGGGGCGGCAACGTTCACTCTGTAGAACCTGGTGAATGTGCTTGGTGATACCCAAGAGGCTGCAGCACATATATCTTCCGCTGGGACCCCTCTCAGGGTTGCCCATGACGTGGAAACACTCCTGGTAGAATGGCCCTTCACGCCGGATGGCAGGGCGCAGCCATTCGCTCTGTATGCACAGGCAATGGCCTCCACAATAGGCGCTGTTTTGAAAGGCCAAAACCCCTCCTAGGCCTGCTGTAACAGATAAAAAGCTGCTAACAAACCGACCACAGATTTCATTTTTAAACTACTAACTTCTCGCTGGAAAACGTCCTAAAATGACATTCCGTGACTCAACAACAGTCGTATTTATAAAAAGTCAACTGTCAGTAGTTTATTTTCTCCTCCGCTATTGTTTCCGGTTGCTGGTGAAATGCATTCTGGGATATCGGCTGGCCAGAGTACGCACAAGTTTCCTCTGATGCATCCTCCGGAAAGTGGGAGGATCAAGTCACATCCGGGTATTTTGACCGTGCTTTGCGAGAAGCGAACTTTGAATTGGAACATGTACTCGGGCTGAGACTGATGACGTTTCACGAGTCCACGAGAACACATGTACAGAAAAGTACGGACAAGAACGCATATTGAGAAACGGCGTAAGACTCGACCTGCGTATGCCCGAGACGGAAGATATCAAGTCCTAAGCACCGCCTCTGGTGGTCAGGAAGGATGAAATAGAACTGGCCTTCCTTTGAGCCACAAGTTTGAAGAATAACATTAATATTTACAATAAAAATCATTATTTATAACCTTGTTAATGTCTTGACTATATTTAATATATTAATTTTAAATTCATTTGATAAATAAGTGTGAGTTTTGATGGAAAACGCCAAATTGTCTGGGTGACCCCAAACTTTTGAACGCTAGTGTACATTGTTTAATTTTTTTTTGCATACAATATATAATATAGATGATTAATTTAATGAACTTACACTTGTATTTTATTGAATATTTATTAAATAACTATTTTCAAAGGCTTTTTTAATGGATGCTCATTTTAAATATATTTAAAACAAATCTCACGTACCCCCTAGAGGGCCTTCATGTACCCCCATTTGAGAACCACTGGCCTACTTCCAATTAAAAAAATTAATGAATAAAAACAAAGCGTTGTATAGTACGAATGGAAAATAGTTTGTTGTCGTTACTGTCATATGTAAATATGACGTTTTCCCATCTTGATAGAATTGAGGAGACGTGGCGTTTATGGCAGAAGTTCCTGGACGACTTTGCCCGGTTCCAGAAGTGGCTGGACGCTTCGGAGAAGACCGCCGCTCGGCCCAACTCCTCCGACGTGCTGTACACCGTCGCCAAGGAGGAGCTGAAGAAATTTGAGGTAATCGCGAAAGCATCGTCTTGATCTGGTAGTGCGGAGCTGCTGACGAGAACCACTTTGAAACCACTCTGCGCCTCTTTCAGGCCTTCCAGAGGCAAGTCCACGAGAGCCTGACCCAGCTGGAGCTGATCAATAAGCAATATCGCCGCCTGGCCAGGGAGAACCGCACCGACGCCTCCTGCTGTCTGAGGGAGATGGCCAACGGCGCCAACCAGCGCTGGGACGACCTGCAGAAGAGGGTGGCGTCCATCCTGCGCCGGCTCAAGGTATGTACCGTCCACGAGTTCTTCTTTGAAGTCAAAGTTTAATCTCCAGGTTTTTGATTTGAGAATAATGGTTTTTATTTTGAGAGTAAAGGTTTTTATTTTGAGAGCAAAGGTTTTTGATTTGAAGCAACACATTCTAGTTTCATCAGCAAAACTACAAATTGATTTACTTACAAACGAGAAATTTACTCTAAAAAACATTTTTGGGGTTTGCTTAATAAAGACACAGGTCTTTATACTATTTAGATCAGTCACAAAAGTTAAGTACCTGACACTTAAACTTAAATAATTTGAATTATAATAATTTTAGCAAATTGACCTCGAGGGTAAAATTCAGTTTATTTTTGAATAGTTTATTTTGTTTTGCCCAATATCACAAATTACAAATTTGTCTCAGAGAGCTTTACAATCTGTACACATAAGGTACTAAAATATGTTAGTCCATTTGAAGGTAACAGGAGGGTTAAGTTAGATGTCAGCGTTTGTGATGTGCCTGTTTTACTCTTTGTTAAATGACTATTAGCTTTAATATATATACACTACGTACTGGTGTAGATCCTTCTCACAGCAGCGTCTCTTCTTCCTTAAACATGCAGCACTTCATCAGTCAGCGGGAGGAGTTTGAGACGGCCAGAGACGGCATGCTGGTTTGGCTGACGGAGATGGACCTGCAGCTCACCAACATCGAGCACTTCTCAGAGTGCGACATCCAGGCCAAGATCAAACAGCTCCGGGTGAGATGGGCTGGGAAGGCTTCTGGGCCTTGTTCTTCTCTTTTTTTACTTTATTGTATTGTATGTAAACATGTTTGTTGCTGCTACACTAAATTTCCCCCTGGGTATGAATAAAGTACAATCCTATCATATCCTAAAGGTTTTAATAAGAAGAGGAAGAAGAAATGTAATCCTCAAACTTCAAGCGTCCATTTTCATATATATATATATATATATATATATATACAGGACTGTCTCAGAAAATTCGAATATTGTGATAAAGTTCTTTATTTTCTGTAATGCAATTAAAAAAACAAAAATGTCATGCATTCTGGATTCATTACAAATCAACTGAAATATTGCAAGCCTTTTATTCTTTTAATATTGCTGATTATGGCTTACAGCTTAAGAAAACTCTAAAATCCTATCTCATAAAATTTTAATATTTCCTCAGACCAAGTAAAAAAAGATTTATAACAGCTGAGTGTTTGTCAAGGCTCAGGAAACCCTTGCAGGTGTTTCGAGTTAATTAGACAATTCAAGTGATTTGTTTAATACCCTACTAGTATACTTTTTCATGATATTCTAATATTTAGAGATAGGATATTTGAGTTTTCTTAAGCTGTAAGCCATAATCAGCAATATTAAAAGAATAAAAGGCTTGCAATATTTCAGTTGATTTGTAATGAATCCAGAATGCATGACATTTTTGTTTTTTTAATTGCATTACAGAAAATAAAGAACTTCATCACAATATTCTAATTTTCTGAGACAGTCCTGTATGTGTGTGTGTTTCACATAGACAAAAATAATTATAGTACAAAATTTAAACGAAACAATGTACCCAAAAGTTTTGGAAAAGTAATGGAAATGTATTATATTGACATGTTCATTTACGCTTATTTTTTAATAATTAATATGCTTTTAAAAGAATGACACAGAATCCGCTCTCGTACTCACAGCGCACATTTTCCGCGCTGCAAGTGAACGCACCGTAACTGAAAAGACATAAATGTTTAATCCTTTTATCAAACTATTGTCTCTCATTTAAGGTTTCATTCTGTATGCTTTGGAATTCTCTTTGTTAGTTTAAATACGTCATGTTCTCACTTTTTTCATGTATGCACCGAGATTTACAAAACATTTGGTCATGGAAATTGTGTTTAGAGTCCTGGAAACCCATTTTACATTTAGAAGACTGTGAGAGAAACTCGTGTCCAGCGTACTGAGTGTTTGTTCATCCGTCCTCTTCCTCCTCCGGCCCCCCTCAGTCCTTCCAACAGGAGATCTCCCTCACCACTGCCAAGATCGAGCACATCTTCCAGCAGGGCGAGGCGCTGATGGAGAAGAGCGAGCCGCTGGACGCCGCCGTCATCGAGGAGGAGCTGGAGGAGCTGCAGCGCTACTGCCAGGAGGTGTTCGGCCGAGTGGAGCGCTACTACAAGAAGCTCATTCGGCTCCCCGTAAGACCCCGAGACCACCTCCCTCTCTAACGTGGCTTAACTCTAAATTAGGGCTGTCAATCGATTTAAAAAAATTAACTAATTAATCGCACATTTTGAAATTCATTTATCGCAATTAAAAGGTTTTTTTCTCTTCTTTTTTTTAAAGACAAAACTTCACACAGAGCTGTGTTTTCAAAGAGGCTCCTAACTCTAAAGTGCCAGCGAGGTATTTAATATTGTGGATGATAAATTGTTTCTTCAGTGAAACATCCAAATTAGTTTAAAAAAAGAAGTATATTTGAGACCCCATTGGTCCTGTCATCTTTAACATTGAACAGCAGAACCAGTGGCCTTGGTAAACTGACTGACATTCAAATATGTCACGTTAACCCTCTGGAGGCTGGGGGCATGTTCTCCATTCTACAAAAAATATAAATTCACCTTTTAAAGGCGTTTGCATGTGACACACCCCCACGTGTTATACATCAACAATTCCAGAACAATCTCATCTCTCTATATAATGAGGCACAGTTGTCCGCGCCGTGATCTCTGGCTTCTCTGACTGTCAGGCTGCTAATGAGCCTCACCTGTGAGGTGGCGACCCACCTTTGTGATTTACTGAGTGTTCATTGGTTGTTTTTTTCGCAAAATGTTGACAGACAAATGGATACTGTCGTAATTACCCATTAAAACTAATATTATTCATAAAGAGAAGCCAATGAGTTCCTGTTTATGTTGACCACGTTACACACACAACAATATACATTAAATACGTCCAATTTAATACTAACCTTATGGCGCTAACAACAGTGTTACAATGCTAACCAACACAAGTAAAGTAAACTATAGAAGCATTTGACCAACATATACAACTGAGAACCGTTCATTAAGTAACTTCATTGACAAAATGCGGCGTACTTACGTGTAACTGTTGGTCCGAAAAAAAGCCGCGAAAAGACGCTGCGCGAGGCTCAGGTGTGTGTGCTGCAGGGTTGCCAGGTCTGTGTGACAAAACCAGCCCAAAAACCAGCCCAATATCAGAAATATGCCCGTGCCAAACCATATACACTGCTTTTAAAGTCCATGTCCATGTGTGTACGTTCTGATCTGGAGTCAGTTTGGTAGGATTTGGGTATAAATAAATTATTTCATTAAAAATATGGGTTTTTATTTAAAGATATTCATGTAATTTGCATGCAAAATAGGTCTACCCGAACCAGCGGACAAAAAATTCAACCCGCGGCAACGCTTCAAAAGTAGCCCAATTCCGCGGGAAAACCGCGGACCTGGCAACACTGCGGGTCGTCTCTCACTCAAAGGGGAACATAAATAATTACACGTTCAACTGTACGTCATGCATGTGCTCTTCTTCTTCTTCACCAGCTGGCGGATGACGATACCGAGGTGTCGTTCTCGGACCGCGAGCTGGAGCTGGACGAGCCCTGCGACCTGGCCGGCCTGCCGTGGGGCGAGCGCATGGGGGGCGGCGACGGCTTCCTGTCGCCGCTGCCCTCCTCGGGCCGCTCGGCCTCCCTGGCGGCCCAGCTGCGGACGGAGCGCTCGGGCCGGGACACCCCGGCCAGCGTGGACTCCATCCCCCTGGAGTGGGACCACGACTACGACCTGAGCCGCGGGCTGGAGAGCGCCAGCAGGGCCCTGAGGGAGCAGCAGGGCGAGGAGGGGGACTTCCTCCAGCGGCCTACCTCGGCCCTGTCAGGTCGGTGTCACCCAGACCTGTATAGAGTTCTCACTACGGGGGGCGTGGCCATGTGTCCAATAACTCCAAAACAAAATGCCACTGACGCGTTTGTGCTTTACGCAGCCAAAAAAAAGCTCTCTCCATTCAGGATTCAGACCCCTTTAAATGTTTCACTCCTTGTTTCATTGCAGCCATTTGCTAAAATCAAAAAAGTTCATTTTATTTCTCATTAATGTTCACCCAGCACCCCATCTGGACAGAAAAAAACAGAAATGTAGAAATGATTGCACATTTATTAAAAAAGAAAAACTGAAATATCACATGGTCATAGGTATGGTCATTGATTTGATCAAATGGGGTCTGAATACTTTCTGACCCACTGTATACAGTTACGTATAATAATGGATCTGATTGTTTGAGAACAGTTTTGTTTGAATGCCTTTTCAAGCCTCTCACTTTGATCCCCGCTTATGATTAGTTTGATGCGTGGTCCAAGGAGAATGTTCTGGTACCTGAGTAACGTCTGTCACGCTCAGCATATTGAGTGTGTGTGTGTGCTCGTGACTGATAACAGTCAAACTCCATCTCGGTGCATAGAAGCAGCTCAGGTGAACGCCAGGTGAATGATGTGGTGGAGTCGAGCGTGTGCTGCCCGCCCCTGAATGTGTGTACTGTATAATGTGTGTTCCAGGTGTAGTGATCCCAGACAGCCCCGAGGCCTATGTTAAGCTCACAGAGCAGACACTGAGGGCCTCCTCCGGTAGGCAACAGCACACCCGCTGAGTGACACCTGCAGCCTTTCTGTTGATTTTACACACGCCGTAACCGACGGCAACACTTCCTAACACCGAGGCAGAGGGTCAATTCCATTTTTCACTTTTGGTTTCTTAATTCAGCCCGAATGGAAATGGAATTCAGCCCTCGCCCTTCTTCTTCTTCTTATTATTATACTAATTATTATTCTTTTAATAATTCTTCTTCTGCCTCCTCTTCTTCCTTTACTAATTCTTCTTCTTCTTCTAATAATTATTGTTCTTCTTCCTCCTCTACTAATTTTTGTTCTTGTTCTTCCTCCTCTTCCTATTCTTCTTCTACTAATTCTTCTTCTTCCTCTTCCTCTTCTTCCTCTACCAATTCTTCATCGTTTCTTCTAATTCTTCTTCTACTAATTATTCCTCCTCTTCCTCTTCCACTAATTATTGTTCTTGTTCTTCTTCTACTAATTCTTCCTCTTCCTCTTCATCCTCTACTAATTCTTCTTCTTCTTCTTCTTCTTCATTCTAACTGGCTTTCTTACTTTTGGTTTGAGTGTGCTGTGTGTAGTTAACCTCCTTTTGACGTGTTTTGCATGTTTTATATTTTTAGATTGTGACCCTGAACAATCTGAACTTTTTGTTAACGAGGTTTCAGATTTTGTTTCAAGTCAAATTTTTTCACGGCTCCGTTCCCACAGAGGCACGACGTGTCCGAACAAAGGAGGCGGCTCGTCTCTTGTTCCTCTGTCTGAACGGGGTCTCTTCTCGAGGTCGTAACAATGTTTTTAAGTAACCGCTATGATCATGATCAGGAAGATGATGAGTGTGTGTTGCTTCTACAGGAGAGGTTTCCTCCGTGGACTCCCACCTTCACCCTCTGGATTCCAGCCGCTTCCACCAGACGGACAGCGGTCGCAGCCGAACGCCCACCAGCTCAGAACTGGACGCCTCGTACATGGGATACGTACGTACCGCCCCTACAGCTCAATCAGAGGATCGTTAATCAGTTATATTTATAGCAGGGTTCGTACAGTCATGGAAAACCTGGAAAAGTCATGGAATTTTATAAATAATAAATAGTTATTTCCAGGCCTGGAAAAGTCCTGACATCTTTTTTTTTGTCACAATAAGTTTGGGAAAAGTCATGAAAATGTGTTTATATTCACATGTTCATTTACGCCGAGTTTTAAATAATTAATATGTTTTTAAAAAGAATGACGCTCAAAATATAAGCCGGCATACACTCTTTCACACACTATATATATATATACTATATACAGTTTATATAGATATATATATACTGTGTGTGTATATATATATGGATATATATATATATATCTGTATATATATATATATATATTAATAAAGTGTTTCACATAGACAAAAATAATTATTGTGTAAAGTTAAAACTAAACAATGTACCCGAAAGTTTTGGAAAAGTCATGAAAATGTGTGATATTCATATGTTTATTTACGCTGAGTTATAAATAATTAATATGCTTTTAAAAGAATGACGCTCTAAATATAAGACGGCATACGCTCTTTTATACTCGCACATTTTTCCGCTCTGCAAGTGAACGCACCTTAACTGAAATTGTTTCTCATTTATTTGAGTCATTTAAGGTTATATACTGTATGCTTTGGAATTCTCTTTGTTAGTTTAAATACGACATGGTCATGTAAATTTGGTTTTAAAGTCGTGGACCCCCATTGGTCACCACGTGTATGAACCCTGTTTATGCGATCTAACATTAGAGTCAGACCTGAAATAACTGCTTAGTTGATTATCCCAGTTCACAAAGTCTTAGTCATAAGGTTGAAACATGTATTATTATAAAGTATGTCTGCACTATGCAAATATCTTTGTGTAACCTAACATCCATCTGTAGATGCGGCTGCTGGGCGAGTGTCGGGGCAACATCGACACCGTGAAGAGGATGGGCTGCGAGCTAAAGGAGGAGGAGGACACGGGGTCCGGACTGGCCGATCCAAGCAGCTCAGAGTCCCAGACCGCAGGTAATACAACCAGCAACCCCTCCCGCATGCATATATCCCACATTAACACACTTTTTCAATCAGAATCAGAATCAGAATCAGAAACAATTGCCACATTTTGAAACACAAGGTTTTTTTGGAGAGGAGGAGGAGAGGAAGGAGGAGGAAGAGGAGGAGGCGAGAAGGAGGAGGACAAGGAGGGAACAGGGGAAGGGAGGAGGAAGGTAAGAAGGAGGAGAAGGAGGGCGTCCCGGTGATGAGAGTGGTGGTGTCTGGAAGAAGTGGGGCCCATGCCGGGGGGGTGTGAGGAGGACACCGCCAAGTGGGGGTCAGGTGGAGGAAGGGAGAGCTCCCTGTGGCGGGAGGGAGCGAACAGGGGGGGGAGGGGGGGTGGAGGGGAAGTCAGGAGGGAGGAAGAGGAAGGAGTTTTGCGCGGCAAACCCTCTCGTAACACGGCAGATTGCTGGGGCAGTCAGTGACGAGCCTGGATGATGGACCTCAATGATGCAGTGTCTGCAGCGAGCCTGTGATGCTCTGCCAGGGTCGCTTTGGTCAGCTGCGTGGAGGAGGGGAGGGACTATCAGTTAGACCTTGCAGAACCTGGCCATCTGATTCTCTGGCAACTTGAGGAGCTGGTCTCTTCCCCTGAGGTTCCTCCCTTGGGCTGGGCGAGCGTCTGCCCAGCCCACTTGGAGCTGGAGGAGGCGTCCTGGGAGTGCGAGCGGATGTGAGGAAGGTGGGGAGGTCCGCTCCATAGATGAGTCCCACTGGATGAGCTCTGTGCCTCCTGAACTCCAGGCTCATCTCCTGCATCACTGGGTCACCAGGTTGCCTCACAGATGTTCTGAGGCCTGGTCCACTCACCTCAGAGCAGTCTCCACCTGTAGCGGGTGCTGCCCCGCCAGAGATGAGTCCAATGAGGGTGGTGTCATCCGAGCTCCAGGGAGAGCTTGAACTGCTGGTGACTGCTGGTAGCTGTTTGTGGAGCTGGGGAGAAGTGCAGGAAGGGGGGTGCAGCCCAGGGGGTAACCCGTGTCAGTGCTGGTGGTGCCTGAGACGGTTTGAAGGTCCTGTCGGTCAGAAGTCTGTGATCAGGATGATGGGTTGAGGCAGTGCTCCAGGAAACGGGCGGGATCCTGGGGAGAGAGATGGTGAGCCGGGCACGAGCTTGACGGAACAGATCCAGGATGCTGCAGCTGAAGTCAGAGATGGCTGTTCAGGCATGTTCACTGCATGGACAGGATCTCATATGGGTTCCTGGGTCCAGAGGGGCTGGATCCAGGAGACATGTTGGACAGTTAGGATGGTGACAGGGGACAGGGGTCCAGGGTCTGGTCGGGTCAGTGGTGAGGGCAGCGCGGAGAGAAGGTGCCTTAGCTTGTGTTGTGCTGGGACGGGGCCTGGGTCGGGATGTCCCAGTGGATGAGGTTTTTGGGGACGGGAAGATGGTGGAGTCGGATGGTAGGGTGACACCGGAGTGGCAAGAGAGGGGAGATTGGAAGAGGGGGTTTTTCCGGAGTCAGCTTGTTGGAGACAGCCTCTGGCGCGGGGTCCAGGGTGCTGCTTTATGGGAGATGGTGCGGCTCAGCTGGATGCTGCTCCTTCCAGGATGGAGGGAGGGGTGTGGATGGCCTGTGGTGGGCTGGTGGAGGGGTCTGAGTCTGGAGCCTGGTTGGTGTGAGTTGTGGGGCAGTGCTCAGCTGGGAGCCTTCTAAACAGGCAATAGAATTCCATTCAATGGTCAGGGTGAGGCTCTCATGTATGGGTGGATCTGGAGTCTCTCTTCAGACAGAAGCCTAGAGCCTCTCAGACAGAGCCGCTTTTCATTAGACAGTCGTTTGCTTTCAGCCTCATCAGTCACCGCCTTGAGTACAGTCCCTTGCTCTCTCAAACCTGTTACCTGTAATAGCTCCTGAGGTACCTGTCCCCCCTTCTCTCCGTGCCTGTGGTCTTGCTGGTCTTAGAGGGTTTGGCGTTGCTGAAAACTCACGGTTGACTCTGATGAATACAGCTGTCATGCAGCCTAGAGGCTCTGTCCTCCAGCTTGATGGAACTTGCAGCCCCCTGGCAGAAGCAGTCCTGACCATGTTCGCGTGTACATCCATCACAGTCAAGTATCTCAGTGAAGATCTCCAGAGCCTCACTGGTCCACCCTGTCCACTTCGAACTTCTGCACAGGTTTGCAAGACTTTGTCTCCTCTCTGCCTGGATGAATCAGATGATGACGTATGACGGGCATCAGCCACCTCATGACGTGGCGTGAGTGGCCCCGCTGATTGTGTGTCGCATAGGTCCATAATGAATGCCTTTTCAGTATGAAGTACTTCTCTGCTCTAAGCTATTCATTTAAAGGAGTAGGTTGAGTACTAAAAGTTTGTTAATAGGTTTTAACCGTCAAAAAGACCCACTCACACACACAGCCGCTGGAACGAGGGTCTCAGCCTGTTCACGTCCTTGTTCGCTGCAGGTGTAAACTCAGGCCATGAAGCCGTAACTCACGGACGGGAAGGAAGTGGCAGTGGATGATAAAAAGATTCCAGGTCCGATAACAGTGCTGTAGAATGTGCAGTCCGCCGCTGCACCAGCCGTTCGTTTAAGAGTTACCAGATTCTCCTTTTTTACCGGACGAGGCAGGTCCACCCGCTGGCCCGGCTCAGGCCGAAGCCAGCTGCGTTGAGAGCTGAGTTGAGAGCCACTAAGCTGATTCCGTGCTGAACACGAGAACGGTGAAACACAGAGCGGAGTCTGTCTCACCATCAGCAGGAGGAGTTCGCAGTTTGTGTTGTCAGTTGAGCGGACGTTGAGAGATAAATATGGCGAGCTTGCGTACGAGATCCCCGCTTCAGTAGCCCATAAGCGCGCTGTACAACGCCTTCCTCTTCCGGCCGTGCACGCAACACCACTGCGGGGGGTGCACACACCTTTACAAAAATAACTCACAAAACCACAGAAGTAAAAACGTTAGAGTTGTGGTTTGTTGTTGTATGTTCAAAGTTCTTTTCTGGTTCTCTCTCTGGGAATGGAAGCCCAAAAGAAGTATTTAAAACGAAAACAATAAAAAAAACATCGCGCACCAACACACCGAGGCGACCTTTCGCGGCGCCATGAATGTACATGTAAAACGCAGAAGGTTGAAATGCATAAATAGTCCAGAGCTTTTCATGGAGCGGGATACGTCTGTGATCTAGGAGTGATTGAGCGCTGGGAGCTCCTGCAGGCTCAGGACTTCAGCAAAGAGCTGCGCACCAAGCAGAACCAGCAGCAGTGGCAGCAGCTGAACTCTGACCTGAACAAGGTCTGGGCCTGGCTGGGGGAGACGGAGCAAGAGCTGGAGCGGCAGCGGAGGCTGGACCTCAACACGGACATCCAGACCATAGAGCAGCGCATCAAGAAGCTCAAGGTGTCGTACCTTCGGATGCCTTTTAAATCTTTGTTTTAAACTAACCTGAAACTTCATTTTTTGCTGTGTTTCATCTCTATTTACTCTTAACCAGTAACATATACACTAATAATTACACATCTGGACAAACACTCACATGTGTTGCCTTTATTATAACACCAACATTATTCAAGTATCCTTTGTGGTTGCAGAGATAGTTTGTGTTTGTTATTTCAAGCAGAAACCTAAAAAGAAATCAGGTAGGTAGTTTTTTTAAAGGTTAGTGGTACTGTGCCACCCGGTGGTCAAATGTAGGAAGTGCATGTCCCAATTCACCCGGTGGTTCCCTCACAGATATAAGAAAGCAACACAACTACATTTTGGCTCCAACAATCTTAGTTTTTCTCCCTCCGTAAAAGCACGAATATTAATATTCACACATTGTTTGCGTCTGCAGGAGCTGCAGAAGGCCTACGACAAGCGCAAAGCCATCGTGCTGTCCATCAACCTGTGCAGCACGGAGTTCGTGCAGTCGGCCACGGAGGAGTCCCGAGAGCTGCAGGCCCGCCTGAAGGACATGAACAACCACTGGGACAAGCTGGGCAGCTCGCTGGAGGAGTGGAGGAGCTCCCTACAGGAGGCGCTCATGCAGTGTCAGGTAGGCGCCGGTCGTCGATCAGTTCTTCTCAAAGGGAACGTAAGTTTGATTCCTGAGGCTCTACCCTCCTGATCCTCAGGACTTCCACGAGATGAGTCACGGCCTGCTGCTGTGGCTGGAAAACATCGACCGCAGGAGGAACGAGGTGGTTCCCATCGACCCCGTCCAGGACAGTGACACTCTCCACGAGCATCACAAAATACTCACGGTACAGGAAGATATTGTATATGGGAATTTATAAAATATTCACTACCGTTCAAAGGTTTGGGGTCACCCAGACAATTTTGTGTTTTCCATGAAAACTCACAAAATGAATAGAAAATATAAGGTTTGAAATAATGATTTTTATTTTAAATATTAATGTTGTTCTTCAAACTTGTCGCTCAAAGGAAAGCCAGTTTTATAGCTTCTCTCAGCAGCATAGCTGTTTTCAGCTGCGCTCACATAAAAAGGGTTTTATACCCCTCTGTTAGTCTTCTAAGGTGATAACACAATGTACCACTAGAACACTGGAGATGGGCCTCTAGACACCTATGTAGAGACTTCATTAAACACCAGAGAATAGTCATTTACCACATTAACTATGTAGAGAGTGGATTTATGATTAATCGTGAATACAAATCTGTACAATATAATGGGTCATAGCAAGGCCATATATATATATATATATATGTCTTTTATTCCAGACTCATGAGTCCATAAAGCAACAAATACAATAACAATATATAAAATACAATACGAGGACACCGGTACAATCGCTGCAGTTAGAAAGTCATAGTTATAGCACAGGTTAAATAATATACATGGTTTTAGAATACAACAGGAAGTTGTTTTTCATGTCTCTAAATTCACAAACTCCCCAACAGAAAATCCACCAGGAGCTGCTGGACTCTCAGCTCAAAGTGGCCTCGCTGCAGGACCTGTCCCTGCAGCTGCTGGTCCACTCTCAGGGCAGCGACTGCCTGGAGGCCAAGGAGAAGGTCCACGTCATCGGAAACCGCCTCAAGCTGCTGCTGAAGGAGGTCACCCGAGACCTGCGGGAGCTCGCCAAGATCCTGGACATCACGAGCAGCCAGCAGGTGGCGCTTCACTAGAAGAAGAACAAATGTTTCATGCTTTTTCTTTTTTTGAAGATGTCTTTCAGACGTTTGACTTTGCATGTGCAGATCTTTAGATGATGCTCATGTTAGTTTTCCTTCCTTAAAATAATGGCCGATGTCATTTTTACAGGTTCTTCAGAAAACACAAAAAACCTGACCACATATTGATCTATATATGATATAGTGATATATTATACTACAGGGGTGGAATGTAGGAGCTTTTAACAGAGGTATCATGAGGAGATGATTAAGGCAAAAAATGACATATGCCATTATTTTAGGACGATATTTAGAGCAAGAAGTGTAACACATCGGATAAACAACAACAAAGAAACAGAATGCAACAAAAAAAACAAAAAGAAAACGATTTGTAACTAAAGCGTGATCTATTCTCTATTGTACGCTCATTAATTCTCTATTGTACGCTCATTAATTTCTGATAATATATCCATCAGGTCTACGAGGTGTTGTCCCATTTCCCCCCAATATGTCAGAAACTGCTCCTGATGATTTTCTTCCACTAGATTTAAATGAAAGGCTGCTGGCGTGTTCATATGTCAACGTGTCTCTCCGTCAGGATCTCTCATCCTGGTCGTCCGCCGACGAGCTGGACACCTCCGGCTCCCTCAGTCCTGTATCAGGAAGGAGCACGCCGAGCCGGCAGCGATCGGTAACACACACACACACACACACACACACACACGCCTACCTGGAGCCCTCAGATAACCCGTTGAAGGCCATATTCACCCCGATCATCCCAAGAGCTCTCCTCACTCCTTCCTCCACCTCCACAATCTTCTCTACCCTCCTCCCTTGTTTTCCAGCCTGTTCACTCTTCATGCATGTCGTGCATTCCAGGAGCAAAATCCTTTCGAACTTTTCTTATTTCCTCCTCGGATGACTTTCTCTGTCACTTTTTCTCTTCCAGTATTTCCGACACCAAGAATGTAACCTCCTGTCCCACAAATAGCCCCCTCCCCTCCGCCCAATAAACTTTCCCTTAATCTCTTCACACTCTTAGGTGTAGGTTTGATCCCTGTACTGTTACATGTACAACACAACTGAATAAACTGTGTTTATGATGTAGAAAGCATGACATCATACTTGTTTACTAGTATTATAAGGCAACAAGAATCGGCATCGATTCATTATGTTATCAGTCCAAATATACATGTGGCTGCTTACAGTGTGTGTATGTTACTGTTATCACATTGCATCACATTGCATAACTCCTCACTTCCTTTTGGCAAAAAGTTTATTTACTTTCACTTCAAAGCCAGATTTACAAAAATCAACCCTCGCGTATGATTTTGTTGCCGCTCTTCTTTCAATTTTTGGGCACTTTTCTTTTCATCGGTAGCTTTTTTTATCTTGATTTGCCTGGACTGAAACATACTTTCTTTCTTTTACCCCCCGACCCCCCCTCACCACCAACCTGTTCATTGCAAACAGCAACGGGGCAAATGTAGTGAGTCTCAGCCCGGAGCCTCTGTGAGCGGTCCACAGCACAGGTACCTTTCTGTTGGTTTCTAGCACACCCAGAAGATCATGGAACTCCTGAGCTCCCATGATGCACCTGGATTCAACAACCGCTTCAACATACACATTTTTTTAAATCACAATTTCTTTATTTCTGTGTGCTCGTGGTCGTGAGTTCCATCATCTCCTGTCCGTCTAGAGTCTAGACGCTCCGTGGAGGAGACGAGGTCCGCTTGGTATCGCTAACCAGAGGGCGTTTATCACATGTAACGCAACTATGTGTCTATGTCTAACACTCCCCTGCTGTTACTGAGCGCACGCACACACACACACACACACACACACACACACACACACACACACACACACACACACACACACACACACACACACACAGACCCAGTGTCTGCAATGAACAATGCAAAGACTGCAGTCTCTCTTTCTCTTGTGTGTGTGATGTTTCTTCTTCTTCTGCTTCTTCTTCCTCTTCTGCTTCTGCTGCTGCTATCTCACCAACTATTCATCACCCCCCCCCCCATCCCTCACCCTTCAGCCTGTCATCTGTGAGTCTCAGGTCTCCCTTTGTTAAATGTTGAGGGTACTTTTAGTAACACAGGACATCCTGAGTTTAGTTCATACATCATTCATATTTATGCATTCCTGGAGTCGGGGATCATTTTAATGAAATAGTAGCAGTAGGTACGTGTGAGCTACCTTCTTTAATTTGATTCCCTTGAGCTGCCCGATGCCACAAGAAGACAGTTTAGCTGTAAAATATATACAATAAAGTAGGACTACACTTTGGGGAATAAGTGTTGTTGCCGTGAGCTCCTTCAGTTGTCGCTGGAGGGAAGCAGAGGAACACGTACACGCCCGTTTCTAACCGCTGTTGCCCCTCTTGCTTTTGCATTTTTCTCCGCAGGACTTTAATAAAACACGCGTGTGATTGTCCGCCGGCTCCTCGCAGCATGTGTGTTTGTCTTTAAGCTCAGGAGTGAAATGTGTAGTCTTGTGTAACTCGTGTTTAACAGCCCGGTCTCAGCACGGTGTCCCGACTTTGCTCTTGAGCCACGTTGGCGAAGTCTCGTGACGGCCACGCTGAACCGAGGGGGCTCGTTTTTGATTAGACGTCGCTAAACGACGGCTAAACGAAGAGGCGTATGGATCAGATTAGAGAGGAGTTCAAGCGCACCGTGTTTATTAAACTAGACTTATTCAATCAGTCGCTTATTTACACCGAGTTCATTCTCGAGCTCTGAAAACGAGGTTCCTCAGGACGCCGCTGGTTTCTCATTGGTCGCAGTAACCGAATGTTCCCCTGCAGGTCTCTCAGCGCCGCTGGATCCGGTTCCTCCCCTTCTGACCCGGCGGCGGCGGGTTGTAGGTCCTCGTTCCCGCGGCGCGTCCTGTGGGCGGCGTTGCCCCTGCAGCTCGCCATGCTCCTGCTGGTGGTGCTGGCCTTCCTGCTGCCCATGACCGAGGAGGACTACTGCGGGAACTCCAACAACTTGGCTCACTCCTTCTACCCGATGCTCAGATACTTTAACGGACCCCCCCCGGTCTAGACCGGCGTCCTTTTTTTGAAAAGTTAAAAAAGGTCTGGGTCATCCTTTTGTGCTGCAGAACAAAACATGAAGCATCTCACTGTGTGATGCTGTGGTGCGTTCAGGAGCATCTGGAGGTCCATTGAGTGTCATACACATGTTGCGCTGAGTGATGGTGTGGTGCGTTCAGGAGCATCTGGAGGTCCATTGAGTGTCATACACATGTTGCGCTGAGTGATGCTGTGGTGCGTTCAGGAGCATCTGGAGGTGCATTCAGTGGCATACACAGTACAGTGAGATCTAGCACCAAAGGTAAACGCTGAATTATTTTGCTTGTAAAAAATAAAACACAACAAAAAACAACATTTAATATATCTCTGACATTGCGATAATTTTTTGACCTGTATTTTTGGCATGCGGTTTATTTACTCGCGTCACTGTCCACTTTTTACTTGAATTATTACATCGATTCACGAAAGATTATTTTCAGCTCAGTCGTGTGTTTTTAATATCAGTCCATTTTCAAGAGTTTAACTGGTCACCTGCTGTCTTTATACATGTTGCTGTTTTATTTTTTAAACAAAATACAACTTTAGGATGGAGAATCATGACATATAGAACTATTGTATATTTTGTATGACTGTCAGTAACAAATGTATAACAGGATGATGTAACATGTGTATATAATGGTTATAAATTAGTCTGGGAAATGTATGTATGTATATGCCACCATCAAAAACAATGAATGCCAAATTCTCATGTTTATATTTGTCTTTTTATTTCTTTTTTGATGTGTTTTTACATATCTAATATCATTTTAGTGAATCATATTCACACTGAGCTTTTCCTGAAAACACAAAACAAGACAAATAGGGTTTTCTATGATTTGATAAGGTTTTATTTTGATATATTTGTGAGACCACAAGAATACATTAATATGAAAGTCCAGTTTGGCATGTGTGTATATTTATATATATATTAAATCTGGGCTTCATGAAGGGGAGCAGACCCGGAGGGAGGAAGATCTAAAGAGGAGCTGGAGGGAAGGTCCTGGACTTCAGGCCTCTGGTGAGCAGGACAATGCCAGGCCATGTTACCAGGATGGTGATGATGGTGGTGATGATACGTGTGAAGAAGACCCTCCAATGATTTGATGATGTCATAGCTTGGAAGATCCAGAACTGGCGTCCAGACCCAACATCTGGGAAACCACCATCCGGAAATCCACCAGCTGAGATGAAAGAAATTATAGAGGTAAAAGAATATGGAGTTTGATTTTTAAACCAGCGATATCTTTATTAAAACTCCTAAAAAATAAATAACATCGTATCAGCAGACTCTTCATTCATTCTTCTAGAATTTAATTTTTGCGTCACAATTTTACAAACCCCAATAAATCGATCATTCCACATGCCAACTGCACACGGTCACCGTGATCAATACAATATAAACATGATCAATTATTAATGACGAGCCGAGGATAGATTTTACTGTGAAGTTATGAGAATGTTTAAATGTCTAACTTGTATAAAGCAGACAAAGAGTTGGAGCATCCCTAGTCAAGAGAGATATACTGTATAGATAGATAGATATATACTTTATTAATCCCCAAGGGGAGATTTGTCATTACAAGTAGCAGCACCAATACACCAAACACACAAGAATAAAAACAAAACACAAATATAAAAAACAGGGATGAAAGATATAGAAGTATACAAAGTAAACAAAACAAAATATATATGTACATATACAACACACATGCATACACAACACACAACATCAATGACAAATCAAATTCAAAAATATTAAATATAGACAGTGTGCAAAATGCAGAGTGTGTATATGTGTGCAGTGCAAATGAAATTTGTGTGTATGTGTGCAGTGCAAACAAAAGAAATGTGTGAAGTGCAGATAGATTTATAGATAGATGGATGGATATATGTAGAGATAGATTATGGATAGATAGTTGGATGGGTGATGGATACACAAGGTTGTGTTTTTAGTACCAGTTTTGTCTCTTCAATCACAAACAATCTCTAAAGGCATAATAAGTCTTGTATCTCCGCAGCACTAGAACGCCTCTGTCCCGATGTCCCTGAACCTCTCACCTCCCTCTCCCTGTCCGACAGCTGGCTCAGGCTCCGTCTGAGGCCGGCCAGCTGCCGCTGGTCCTCTCTGCTCTGCTGCTCTCGGCTCCTCAGGTCCGAGCTCACCGTGTCCAGCTGCTCCAGCCTCTGGTTCTGGTCCTGCAGGGCCCGGTCCTGTTCCACCACTCGCATCTCCACGCCAGACACAGTTAACGGCTGCATTGCTCTCTAATACTCAGTTAAAGAAGTAACACACAGAAGCCTGGTGGATTATGAGGTGTAAGTGCCTCTGTGTTTATTGGTCGGGGTCCGGACCCCTCGGCCCTCTACCTTGAGCTCACTGTTGTGGACCAGCCGGGCCTCGAGCTCCACGTTGGACCGCTCGGCGGCCTTCAGGTCGCCTTGGAGACGCTCCACTTTCCTCCTCAGCCTCCGGGTCTCCAGGTGAGCATCGTCTCGCTCCACGGCCGACGCCGAGCACCTCCTCTTCTTCTCCTCCTCCAGCTCGGACACCTTGTTCCTCAGGAGCTGCACATGGAGGGCTTTGCTCTCCAGCTGGTCTTTCTGCAATTTGAACTGTCGCAGACATGGAGTTTTATTATTTATTAAATGCTGTATATATAATTATGTTTATATATATTTAAAAAGAAAGAAAATTAAATCTATTTATTTATTCTTTTTTATACAAATATATGTATTTATATTTATATATATTTTGTTTTTTATTATTTGTTCTTCTTTTCTATATATATATATATATATATATATATATCATTTTGCCCTGTTTTTTAAAATTAATTTGTTATTTTTATGTCTGACATTTTTGTATTTGTTTAATGTTAATTTATTTAAAGAATAAAACCCATACCTTTCTCTGCAGGCTGTAGGTCAGACTCCTGCTCTCCACCAGAGCTGCTGCCTCCTGCTTGACGAGCTGCTCCGCCCGTTTCAGGGTGAGCTTCAGCCTCATGTCGAAGCCCAGATCCACAGCAACGCTTTCCACCCTCATGGCCTCCGACAGCTGCTCCAGGAACTCTGCAAACTGGATGGAAGTCATCTACATACCATCTCCCAGTCATGGAGCTTTTCTCTCCGGACTTCTTTACCCACATGCTGTCTGTGGAGCCTCAGCCCGTCGCGCTGCACGTCTGCGGCCTGCAGCTCGGCCTCCAGGCCTCGGAGCCGCTCCCTCAGGTCCTGGACCTGCTGCTCCGCCAGCTGAGCCCTCTGCAGGGCCCGGAGCCCGAGCTCCGCCTGCTCACTCAGCTGCTCGGAGGCGTGACGCAGCCGGGCCTCCATCACCGACAGGGACTCAAGACATGCAGGAAGGGGACGTTTATCTCAGGGTAGGGGGAAGAGTCAATGTAAAGGGCAGAGTCAATGTGAAGGGAAGAGTCAATGTAAAGGGGAGAGTCAATGTGAAGGGAAGAGTCAATGTAAAGGGGAGAGTCAATGTGAAGGGAATCAATGTGAAGGGAAGAGTCGATGTAAAGGGAAGAGTCAATGTAGAGTAAAAATATGTATATATATATATATATATATATATTCTTTTTATATATATGTATATGTCTTTTTTTAAAATTAAATAAAAATATAAAATATAAATAGAAGATATTTTATATATATATATATTTCTTTAAAAAAAAATGTTCTATATGTCTTTGTTCTCCTTTACCCGCTCTGACCCCTCACCTTATTGCAGACCTCATCCAGGTTGTGCAGAACCTCTTCCTCCGTGAGCAGAGGAGCGTCCTCACTCTTCCCCGGCAGCAGGCCCGCCACGTTCTCCAGGAACTTCTGCAGCTTCTCCTCCGCCGCGCGAGTCTCTCTGTGGCTCCTCTGGAGCTTCTCTTCCAGCTCCTGCACCTGTTTCTCCAGACAACGGGACTCTCGCCTCGCCGCCTCCACAACTTTCTTGCTGGCGTCGAGCCGCTCCACCAGGGTCCCCCTCTCCATCTCCACACTCCGCCTGCCTGCCGCCAGGCCCTCTGACTCCTGCCGGAGGTAGACACGTACACTACCGTTCACAAGTTTGGGGTCACTTATAAATGTCCTTATTCAAAGTAAAGTAACGTTTTTATCAATGAGGATAACATTAAATTAATCATAAATACACTCTCTACATGGTTAATGTGGTAAATGACTATTCTCTAGTGTTTAATGAAGTCTCTACATAGGTGTATAGAGGCCCATCTCCAGTGTTCTAGTGGTACATTGTGTTATCGCCTTAGAAGACTAACGGAGGGGTAGAAAACCCTTGAAAATCATTTTTATGTTAGCACAGCTGAAAACAATTTTGCTGGTGAGAGAAGCTATAAAACTGGCCTTCCTTTGAGCCACAAGCTTGAAGAACAACATTAATATTTCAAATAAAAATCATTATTTCTACCCTTGTCAATGTTTTGACTATATTTTCTGTTAATAATTCAGTTGATAAATAAAAGTGTGAGTTTTCATGGAAAACACGAAATTGTCTGGGTGACCCCAAACCTTTGAGCGGTAGTGTACAAGACCAGTAAGAAAATATTGTTATACACTACCGTTCAAAAGTTTGGGGTCATCCAGGCAATTTCGTGTCTTCCATGAAAACTCACTTTTATTTATCAAATGAATTGAAAATTGAATAGAAAATATAGTCAAGACATTGACAAGGTTAGAAATAAGGATTAATATTTGAAGTATTAATTTTGTTCTTCAAACTTCAAGCTCAAAGGAAGGCCAGTTGTATAGCTTATCACCAGCATAACTGTTTTCAGCTGTGCTAACATAATTGCACAAGGGTTTTCTAATCAGATATTAGTCTTCTAAGGCGATTAGCAAACACAATGTACCATTAGAACACTGGAGTGATAGTTGATGGAAATGGGCCTCTATACACCTATGGAGATATTTCATTAGAAACCAGACGCTTCCACCTAGAATAGTCATTTACCACATTAACAATGTATAGAATGTATTTTTGATTAATGTTATCTTTATTGAAAAAACAGTGCTTTTCTTTGAAAAATAAAGACATTTCTAAGTGACCCCAAACTTTTGAAGGGTAGTGTATGTTTAAAATATGTTCAACGTGTACCCCTTTGAGTGAGTGTAGTGCTGCCGCGCTGCTGGCGGCCTTCCTTCTCTCTCGGTCCAGCGCGGCCACCAGCATCATCACCGTCTCTCTGCTGGCTCTACACTCCAGCTCACAGGATCTCACACTCTCATCCAAAACGGCAATTCTCATCTTCAGCCTGTCCCTCTCATGAGACTGGTCCACCTAAAAAAAAAGGTAAAAGCACTCAAAATCTATAATTTATCGTATAATTATCATGTTTGTATCTATTGTAGGACATGTATAAATTAAAAGCTGGTTAAAAAGCAAAATTAGGTGCAATTTAGTTCATGTTCAATCACAAATATGTGTCATAAAGATATAAAAATGAATTTATATTGTGTTGGCATACCTCATCAGAGCTTTCCATAACTTCCATAATGAGAAGTGGTGCAGGGGAAGTGGAAACAGTGGAGAATTGTCTCTGTTTTTTAAGAAGTGTCCTGGCAACACCAAACACAAGCTATACCAGAGGTCACCAGAGGGGGTGCTGCTGCACTGAGAACGTCTGACATTATCAAAACCTTTTCTTTTTTTTAAAGATCTTTGGATGCAAATAAAATATATAATTCATAGCTTATAAACAGTTGGATAATTCATAGCTTATAAACAGTTGGTAAATGTGTAAAATAACGTAGTTTTTAAAAATAGGCAAAACAAGCAAATGAAGATGTGAAGGACAACTGTGGCCGTGTTTTTAAACCCTATGATTAGACTTGCAGGTCGCCTAACTTCTGAAGCACCAACCTGAGCATTCTTCAGTCACTATTCACAATGAATGAACGTAATTATATTTATAGATTTATCGTGAGGCATCATGATGGTTTCCACTTGGTCACTTCAGTACTCGCAAGTATATCATTCAGTTTCACTTAAAACTACAAAACATACTTGTGTTGGACTACAAACCCTTCCTGAACATTTTAAATAAGTCCACGTCGACACGTAACATCTCATCACATTTGTATTATTGCTGTGTGTGCACGTGAGTGTGCATATTCACTGTGGAGTAGTCCTACGGAGCCTGGCGGCGACGCACAACCTGCCAATCTCAGACCGGGGCACACTTCACCCTCACTTATCTTACTACGTCACCATAAACAGGAAGTGCGCCGCAACAAAACACACACACACACACACACACACACACACACACACACACACACACACACACACACAAGCATACAACGTGAACAAGAAACCCGTCGTGTTCCGACGCCGGTAAGCTCATTAATACGTATCGGTTATCATTGACGTCACACACTGATACCGATAACGTGTGTGACGTCAGCACATGGGTCACCTCTGTGGGCTTCTTTTTTATCGTACTTGAAGTTCCCTGCAGTGCTCCATGTGTTTTGAGTGTAACCGGGCTGACGTCACTAGTGAAGGTTTGGCTTGTAGTCGATCTTCTCCTGGGTCCTATTTAGATATTAGCAGTGATGTTTTTAGAGGTCTTAAATTACATATTTAAGTGCACGTGCATATCTGCTCTCAGTGTTGTGGCTCCAGGGTGCAGGGTCCTGCAGCAGGAGTTGCTTGGAGGGTCACACCTCACGGGCTGTTTCCTGTGTTGCAGCTCACCTGAGCTAAGATGCTCCCCCGGACTCTGTGGTCCAGACTGGGAGCCTTGGGACCAGCAGGGAGGAAACCAGTCTGCATGTGTGCCTCGGCCCGCCTGTCCCAGTACGACTCCAAACCCAGGACTCCATCCAGCTGGTGTGCCCCAGGGATCTTTTGGAGGGCCTCTGATGATCTTCAAGCCGCTCGCCAACAGATTAAATGTGGAAGTGGACAGCAGAGGTTTTATTCCCCCGACCTCCCGAAGCCCTCCGTGTTGAAACCCAGTTTAAAACCAGCGACCGGGTCCTTAAAAAGGGTTCCCAAAGGACCGAGGACTAAACAGCCCTCCAGAGCCAACCAGCCTCCCCTGAACCCGGACCAGGTGATTCAGCCGGTCCTCTTTTTTAAAGTGTTGACGTCTCGTTCGTTCATGTCCTCACCCCCCCCCCCCCCCCCATGTGTCTCTCTGTAGGACATGATGCAATGCATTGCCTTTGCTACAGCGGATCAGTACCATTTGCCAACACTGTGCCACGCCCTGATTGGCCACGGCTTCCAGGAGATTGATTTGCCAAGAGGTATGATTTAATCAAATATATATGTTATTATTTTGTAATTGTGTGTGTGTGTATATATAACATGTTTTAATTTCAGATGCCTCGAATGTGCTGTTGATAAGCACCGACATGGCCGCGAAGCCCGATGACGACGCGGTGATGTTCTTCTTCAGGTCGAAATACAATTGTCTGCTTTTGTTCTTTCATTTATTTTATATAAATGATCAGATTGCTCAATATAGAGTAGTTTTTTTTAACTAGTTATATTATCTGTCTGGGCATGGAACCTCAATACTACCTGAGTACCTTCCATAGCTCCTCATCTAAGTTCTGATATGTACTTATTCAGTAATGAGTTGTAGAAAATATTTATATGAAAAAAGAATTGCAATTGCTGTCATTATTTAAATGTTTTAAATGCGAGTGATATTGTGGTACATGTGTAATAAAATAAAATATGTCTCGACCTGTAATGACACTATTATGGCAATTTTCTATTTATTTTCCGGGGAAGTTACAGACTGACTCTCGATCTGTAATTTCAGGGAAGGCTCCGTCATTTTCTGGAATGTTGAAGAGAAAATGGTAAAAATATATAAATTCTAGTATAATATATAATTACTTGTCGTCCTCGTTTACTTTGTTACGGTTGCGTACTTCTTCGACAAAGTAACTTTTTTCCTGTTTTTTCAGAGGAAAACGGTTTTGAGACTACTGGAGCAACATGAGATCCAACCCTATGAAGTTGCTTTGGTCCACTGGGAAAACGAAGAGATTAACTACACGGTTGGAGAGTACGCTGATCCTCACACACTCATCACAAATACATTATATATATATATATATATTCTATATATATATATATACATACACAAATAGGTTGTATATGTGTGTATATATTTTTCTTTATATATATAATGAAAGAAAGAATGTTTTTCTTTTTTATATTTATATATATTTTTTCTTTATATATTATATATTTATACTTTTTTATAAATGTTTATATATATATATATATAAAAAAATATATAAATGTAAAAATATATTTTACATATATATATATAATATTTTTCTTTATATATATATGTATATATACACTTATCACAAATATGTTGCATAAATATTTATATATATATAATTTTGTATATATATTATGTATATATAAAGAAAAAAAATTCTATATTTTGTTCTATATTTATTTATTTATATACATACATATAGTCCATTGCATTTAAGTCTCTCTTCTTCAGGGGAAACACAAAGCTCGAGCGTGGCAACTTCATCCTGAGCGATAAGATGGACCAACAGGAAGCTGCTCTGGAGAAATTTGCATTTTCAAATGCTCTGTGCTTGTCAGGTGAAAACCAGCCGAGACTATTTACAAATCAAAAGGATTTTGAAGTGTCATCTTCCACCACACGAGTTCAACCTCCATGTTTTCTTTTCCAGTCAAGCTGGCGATATGGGAGGTGTTTCTGGACAGTTTCGTGGAGTCGATTCAATCCATTCCAGAGGTGCGGTGCACACAGGCAGACAGCAGCTCTGCATTATTGATCCCCTGTGATGGTTGTTGTTTGTTTGTTTGTTTGTTTGTGCTCCTCTTCATGCTCGTCTGTCTTCATCTCGCTAGACGCTGAAATCTGGCAAAAGAGTTAAATTGTCCTCTGCAGAGGTCATGAAGAAGATCGGGGAACTTTTCACCTTACGGTAATTCATGTTTTCTTTTTAAATCGTCGTTTGTTCCGAGGGAGCTGCGACGTTTCCTTTTTTAAATTATTATTATTATTATTATTTAAAGTTTCAAAGCCAGAGAAGATTTTCCAGTTGTATTAGATTATTAGGTTTGTTTTTTTCTCCTCCTGGCAGACACTGCATCAACCTGAGGTCGGACCTGCTCATCACACCGGACTTCTACTGGGACCGAGAGAACCTGGAGAAACTCTACGACAAGACGTGCCAGTTCCTCAGCATCAATCGGCGGGTCAACGTAAATAAAACCGCCCCCCCCTCAAAATAATGAACGTGGTTGTGATGCAGCGCCTCCTTCTGACAAGAGAGAACAACGTGTTTCTGTGTTTGTTCTTTAGGTTGTGAACGAGAAGCTGGAGCATTGTTCACAGTTAACGGATCTGATGAGGAGCCACCTGAGCGAGAAGCACAGCTTGAGGCTGGAGTGGATGATCATCATCCTCATTGCTATCGAGGTAAGGAGACGAGGAATCCTTTGGGCCCTTAATTTAATTTTACATTTTTTTTACTTTGGTTTATTTGAGGGACATTAATAAAAACAATTCTGTAAATGTGCCAAGATGCTATTTCTCATCTGTAGTCCCGAGAGGCAGATGTCACAAAACAAACCTAAAAACACAAGATTACATATTCAATATTTATACAATATTTACGCTTTTAAATGAGTGCACAAACAATATAAAAGTTTTGTTTTCATTCACTTCATCAAACCCTCTTAAAAACGAACCTCTTCCCATCACGTGTTGATCTACTCTAATTGTGTAATTTGAGTATTACGGTTCGTGTACATCTCTACATTTTTTGTTTTTAAGCTCATTTGTTTGCTTGTTTTTTCTCATAGGTTATGTTTGAGCTGTTAAAAATGATCTTCTGAGCGGCTCCTCCCACAACGCACACATCGGTAAAGGACACGCAGAGGTACCGGGATTTCTGCAGGCGTGAAGCGGACCCAAATATCAATTTTTATCGCGTTACTTTCTCCTGTTCGTTATCAACAACACAATCTATTTTTTATTTCTTTTTTTGCTGGCCATCGAGGCAGAACACAAAATGTGTCAGTGGGACTTTTGAAAGTTTGGGATTTTTGTGGTCAACAACAGTTATTCAATTTTTTTTACATTCTGTTCAAAAGTCTGATTCACTTATGAAAATATGCATGTTTTAGCGACATTATTTTTGTGTCTGAAGATACATTTAAAAAACAAGATGTTCTAACTTATTAAAAGTTATAAAGTTCAAGAACTCCAACTGTGAATGCTGTAAATTATGAAAGATGCAATAAAGTGTTTTAAATGTTTGACAGCTGTGTGTCAGTGTGTGCACATAAATATTCAAACATATTTATTCATTATTAATCCAGTAGAATATCACTAGAGGTTTCAATATACAAGAGTTTGCAATATAAGAAGTACTTGAAAATATCCAGGTATGAATTTATTCCAATAAAAGAATATTTTATACATAATATATTCGTATATATAGATATATTACATATATACATATATAAATATATTTTATATATATATATATACTCATCACAAATATGTTGTATATATATTTATGTATGATTTTTTATATATATATTTAAAGAAAGAAACATCTATATATATGTGTGTGTGTCTATATATATTATATATATATATAAATGAACATATAACTGGTTTTATGTTTTGCATTTTGTAATTGAACACTAGGAAATTAAAACGGGATCATTGTTTGAGGCTTTGCTGATTACAATTTAATTATTGATAAATACATATGTGAAGATGAATTTAACTCTAAAACAAAACTTACCGTAAAGCTGCTTGGAGATTTAAAAATGAGCACATGAGCCTGTATAATAAAGTCATTATGTACAATTATAATATACAGTAATAGCACGTTCAGCTCTACCTATAGTCTTCACCTGCATGGTTGTCATGGGAACATGTGTTTAATGTGAAATGATTAAACAAAAGCAGAATGACAGAACACTTTATAACCACAGATGTGATACAGTGGATAGTCATAAACATTAATGTATATTTCTTAATACTTACATAAATGCTAACAAAAAATCTGTCTCATACTCTATTAGCCATACATATTAATCTAAAAATAGATCGAGAGATCTTTGCTAAAACATTATTTATATTTGAAAAGACATGACATGATTGGAAAAGTCCACTATATAGAAACAACTCATGAGAATTATTGAACAATGTCATTAAATAATGTTAATTGTCAAACCTCTTTCATCACACTGCATAGATTTCTCTCATTAATCACACTTATTATGATGATAATAATAATAAGTAGAACATAATGTCTAATAAAAGTTTCCTGTAATGTTCTTCTACCACTTTAATGGATTTTTGAAAACCTCTTACAGACTTGATTGATTTCCATTTTGATTGTCCAACCTTCAAAGACAAAAGAAAGTCACATTAGATTTATTAATTTGGATATTCCATTAGATATGTTATAACTGTATAGAAATAGAAACCAGAGTAAAGGGAGGGTCTTACCGGTGAGTGACTCTGAAGTTGAGCTGAATTAATTTCTCTCCATCGTTGCGACACTCGCAGTATCAGGATGCTTGAGTGCGATGTCAAAATCTTCACCTTCACTGTCAGTCTCACGTCTTTTTACTGTTTTGGGCATTTCCCGTTGCCTTTCTTCTTCCTCGGAACCGGGAGCCACTTCCACTTCCTGTTCGAGTCCCGCCTCCGTTCCCTCTCGCTCGCTCTCCGACCGAAGTCCGGGACGTTTCTCTTGAGCGTCGACTTCTTCCTCCGCATCCATCCACACATCCTGGTCCTCTTTTGGCTTGGCGGGCTCCTCTTCTTTTTGAGTGTCTCGGTTGCCTTTCTCCATTTGCGTTGTTTCCGTTGCCCGGTCCCTGGAGGTCGTCACTCTCTCTCCCGCTTTGAATTGTGGTCCCGTCGCCTGAATGCAGATATCCAGCAGTACGGGTGGAGTTGTAATCACGGCTCTCTCCGTTGAATCTGAGTCGGCCGCTCGCTCCGTGCTCGCCGTGGCCTGAACGGCGACCTCAGGCACGTCCGTCTTCGCCGCCGGTTCAGACCTCTCTGTCGTTGGCGGTGGGGTAGCTGCTTCATCTGCTCGCCCCAACTGTATGTTGAGTTTGAATTCAATGGAAAGACTCGAAGGGGACTCTGTGTTATCAGTCGACAAGAGGACTCCGGTGTTTTGGGGTTCTACTAATCCAGCGTTAGCAGGCGGTACAATCAGAGGTTCGATAGCGTTGTCTTTTCCATCGTGGATAGTGATGCCTGAATGTGGTGTAGTATCACTCTCGTGCATGAGATCCTCGGTCGCTTGCTTTCCGGTTGCCGCAATGTCCCCGAATACCGGAGACATTTCGTCTCGTCTTTCCAGGACCGATGCATCACCTTCAGCCGGCTCTTTCTGATCCTCCACCTCACTTGTGTGGATCATCTCGCTCTCTTGTGTCGCAACATCTGGCTGAACAATACCTTCTTGTCCCAAGTTGACGGCCAGAGATTCAGCTCCTGCCTCTGGTAAGTGTTCCTTTACATGTTGAATGACTTTTTGAAGGCGCACCTTGTTTTGCTCATTAACTGTTTCCTCTTCAATCTCGGGAGTTGCGGAGAGATGCGGAGAGTCTTCCTTTTCGGCAATTTGACGGGTTGTTTTTTCTTTCGAAACGTTGAGTATCACAGCTTTTATATCGCATTTGACGACTTGTGCCACTACGGCATGTTCCACCGCGGCATGCTCCACATCAGCGGTCTCCGTCTCGGTGCCTGAAAACTCCCTTTCTATTTCCACCGTGACGCCAACTTGCGCCGCGTTGAAATGCACTTCGTGTTTCGGTTCATTCGTAGCTGCGGCGTTGTCTTCAGTTAATACCGGCGGTTCTAGTACCTGAACTTTACTTGCTTCCTCATTCACAGTGGATACACAAACCTCTTTTAATGTCAGTAACTCATCTACGACTTCTGGAATGCATTGTGCCTGCTCAACCCCAACATCCTGTGTAATGCGCTCTATTTTCAGGGCCTCGGCTATCTCTAAAGAGGGACCCAGATGTGTCACACCTTCACCCCGAAGTCCATCTGCAACTGAAGCAATGACACTGTCAGTGTTTTCTTCGTCAACTTCAGTTAACAATATTTGCTTCTCAAATTTCTCAGCACTACTTCCCTCCATACCTTCTGGGACTGCATGCATACACATTGATGTCCCTTCATCTGTGTTTGTTTCTGGTTCTTGAGCATGTTCTGTTTTGACGTCTTCTACTGGGAGTTTTTCTTCTGGCTCAACTTCATTTTCCGGTTTGGGCTCATCTGTAATTATTTCCACTTCTGGAACATCCTCTGATTCTAATTTATTTTCAAATGAGAGAAGGATAACCACCGTTGAATCTAGTGTGGCTGCTTGTTCAGCTTCGGTTCCTTGTAGTTCTTGAACATGTTCAGTTTTGGAAGCATCCACTGACTCAACACTGACTTCATGATGATGCTCCGCTGTCTGTTTGGATTTATCTTTAACTGTTTCTCCTTCTAGAACAATCTCTGATTGGCAAGTGAGAGGTAGTGATTGCTCTTTGGGTTCATCTGTTTCTCCTTCTGGAACAATCTCAGATATCACCTCTTTTTCATGAGATTGCACAATGCCTTCCTCTGAATCTAATGTTAGTGCTTGAACATCATCTGATACTTCTGGTTCTTGAACAGTTTCAATTACATTCACTGGTAGTTCTTTATTCTCTGACTCAACACTGACTTCAGTGAGACCCTCTTCTGACTGTTTGGGTTCGTCTATAACTGTTTCCGGTTCTGGAACGTTATCTGATATTACATCCTTTTCAAATGATTGAACACTGCCTTCCTCTGAATCTAATATTGGTGCTTGAACAGATTCTAATGCTTCTGGTTCTTCAGCATGTTTAGTTTTGAAAGCATCCACTGGCTCAAGATTGGCTTCAGTGAGATGTATTGTTTCCTCTTTGGGGTCATCTGTAACTGTTTCTGCGGTTGGAATTTCTTCCGATTTTACTTCCTCTTTCGGTGATTGAACATTATCTTCTTCTGAATCTAATGATGGTGCTTGAACAGCTTCGGATGCTTTTAGTTCTTCAACATGTTCAACTTTGGAAGCATCCACTGGCTCAGGATTGGCTTCAATGAGAGATATTGTTTCCTCTTTGGGTTCATCCATAGCTGTTTCTCCTTCTGGAACAATCTCTGATATCACCTCTTTTTCATGTGATTGATCACTGCCCTCCTCTGAATCCAATGTTGGTGCTTGAACAGCTTCTAATACTTCTGGTTCTTGAACCGTTTCCATAACATTCACTGGTAGTACTTTATTTTCTGAATCGACACTGACTTCAGTGAAACCCTCTCCTGTCTGTTTGGGTTCATCTATAACTGTCTCCGCTTCTGGAACAATCTCTATCGCCTCTTTTTCATGGGATTGAACACTGTTTTCCTCTGAATCTAATGTTGGTGCTTGAATAGCTTCTAATACTTCTGGTTCTTGAACATGTTCAGTTTTAGAAGCATCCATTGGCTCAAGATTGGCTTCAGTGAGAGTTATTGTTTCCACTTTGAGTTCATCAGTTTCTCCTTCTGGAACAATCTCTGATATTACCTCTTTTTCATGTGATTGATCACTGCCCTCCTCTGAATCCAATGTTGGTGCTTGAACAGCTTCTAATACTTCTGGTTCTTGAACCGTTTCCATAACATTCATTGGTAGTTCTTTATTCTCTGACTCAACACTGACTTCAGTGAGACCCTCTTCTGACTGTTTGGGTTCATCTGTAACTGTTTCTGCTGTTGGAATTTCTTCCGATTTTACTTCTTGTTTTGGTGATAGGACATTGTCTTCCTCTGAATCTAATGATGGTGCTTGAACAGCTTCGGATGCTTTTAGTTCTTCTATATGTTCAGTTTTGGAAGCATCCTTTGGCTCAGGTTTGGCTTCAGTGAGAGATATTGTTTCCTCTTTGTGTTCATCTATAGCTGTTTCTCCTTCTGGAACAATCTCTGATATCATCTGTTTTTCATGTGATTGATCACTGCCCTCCTCTGAATCCAATGTTTGTACTTGAAAAGCCTGAAATACCTCTGGATCTAGAAAATGTTTTCTTACATTCACTGGTAGTTCTTTGTTTTCTGATTCAACACTGACTTTAGTGAGACCCTCTTCTGACTGGTTGGGTTCATCTGAAACTGTTGGAACGTCTTCAGGTTTTACTTCTGCTTTGGATGCTTTTAGTTCGTCAACATGTTCAGCTTTGGAGGCATCCATTGGCTCAGGATTGGCTTCAGTGAGATCTATTGTTTCCTCTTTGGGTTCATCTGTAACTGTTTCTGCGGTTGGAATTTCTTCTGATTTTACTTCCTCTGTTGGTGATGGTGCCTGAACAGCTTCGGATGTTTTTAGTTCTTCAACATGTTCAGCTTTGGAAGCATCCATTGGCTCAGGATTGACTTCAGCGAGAGGTATTGTTTCCTCTTTGGTTTCATCCGTTTCTCCTTCTGGAACAATCTCTGATATCACTTCTTTTTCATGAGATTGAACACTGCCCTCCTCTGAATCTAATTCTGGTTCTTGAACAGCCTTAAATACTTCTGGTTCTTGAACCGTTTCCATAACATTCATTGGTAGTTCTTTATTTTCTGACTCAACACTGACTTCAGTGAGACCCTCTTCTGACTGTTTTGGTTCATCTGTAACTGTTTCTGTGGTTGTAATTTCTTCCGATTTTACTTCTTTTTTTGTTGATTGAACATTGTCTTCTTCTGAATCTAATGATGGTGTTTGAACAGATTCAGATGCTTTTAGTTCTTCAACATGTTCAGCTTTGGAAACATCCACTGGCTCAACAATGACTTCAGTGAGACCCTCTGCTCTCTGTTTGGGTTCATCTATAGCTGTTTCTGCTTCTGGAACATTATCCGACATCACCTCTTTTGGTGATTGAACACGGTTTTCCTCTGAATCTAATGATGGTGCTTGAGCAGCTTCTAATACTTCTGGTTCTTGAACATTTTCAGTTTTGAAAGCATTCACTGGCTCAAGATTGTCTTTAGTGAGAGGTATTGTTTCCTCTTTGGTTTCATCTGTTCCTCCTTCTGCAATATTATCTGATATCCCTGTTTTGTCATGTGAAGAACTGCCTTCCTCTGAATCTAATGTTGGTGCTTGAATAGCTTCTAATACTTCTGGTTCTTCAACATATTCAGTTTTTGAAGCATCCATTGACTCAAGATTGTCTTCAATGAGAGCTATTGTTTCCTCTTTAGGTTCATCCGTTTCTCCTTCTGGAACAATCTCTGATATCACCTCTTTTTCATGTGATTGAACACTGCGCTCCTCTGAATCTAATGTTGGTTGGACAGTTTTTATAACATTTACTGGTAGTTTTTTGTTTTCTGACTCCAAGCTGTCTTCATTGAGACCCTCTTCTATCTGTTTGGGTTCATCTAGAACTATTTCTGCTTCTGGAACGTTATCTAATATCACCTCTTTTTCAAACGATTGAACACTGCGTTCCTCTGAATCTAATGTTGGGGCTTGAACAGCTTCTAATGATTCTGATTCTTCAACATGTTCAGTTTTGAAAGAATCCACTGGCTCAAGATTGGCTTCAGTAAGAGGTAGCGATTCCTCTCTCGGTTCATATGTTTCTCCTTCTGGAACGTTCTCAAGCTCAACACTGACTTCAGTGAAAATCTCTGCTAACTGTTTGGGTTCATCTTGTAGATTGTCTTCTGATTGTTCTTCCTCTTTTGGTGATTGAACGCTGCCTTCCTCTGAATCTAATGTGAAGGCTTGCTCAACTGATGCTTCTGGTAATTCAACATGTTCAGGTTTGCAAGCTCCCGTGTTTAGTTCATCTTCCACTTCTTTGAGTTCAAATGTAACTGTTTTGCCTGCTGCTATGCCTTCTGTTATGTCCTTTTCAAGTGATGGACCACCCTTTTCTGAACCTAATGTGAGAGCTTGTCCATCTGCTAATTCTTGCAAATTTCCCACCTCTGCTGGTTGTTGATCAAAATCCTCAGCCTGAATCTGATCAGCGATATTGTCCGTTACCTGATCTTCCTTATTTGTCAGAGATGGGACTTCCTCTTCCATAGCCCCATCCTTAGTTGCATTTGCCTCTGTTGCAGCCAAGTCTGCTTCTTGATGGTCTAGTTTTGGGTGCTCTGTTTCAGTTTGTTGTTCCTCAATTAGAGAACCATTATCTGGAACAATTGGGTCATCTTCATTAACCTCCGACAGGCATTCCACCAAATAATAGCTCTCATCAATACTTCCTAAGTCTTCTGGATGTGTAACGTTAACCTCTTGTACTTCATCTTCAGTGAGTTCAGCAGTGTCAAACTCCTCAGTAGGAACTTCAGATAAAATCTCTGTGGAAACCAAGTCATTGACTTCAAAGATGCTCTCTATTTGGGTTATAGCTGCAAGGTCATTATTTGCATCCAGTTCTTCAACCTCAAAGCCTGTGTGAATTTCAGTAGTATCTAAACTTCTGTGTAATTCCAGAATTGTTGGCTTTACAAATGTTTTCAGTATTTGGTGCGAGACAGAAAACGCTTTTCTTTCAGATCTTATCTCGCATGAATAAGCGGGAACTGTCTCCGGACTTATGGAGATGGTTTCAACAACCTGTTGCAGAAGCACATCCGTTTCCTCAACGACATATTCAGCTGGAACCGGTGTTGTGTTGCCGGACGTTTTTGAAGACTCTGAGGATAACTGGGAAACCGCAGAGATCATCTCAGTTTCATCCCCCAGGGTAATGTCGAAATGTTCTGCTGCAGTAATGGCCTCAGAGGTGATCTCTATCAGGTCCTCCGCTATGGTGTCATCTCTAGCTGCGTCCTCGGTGGCCGAAGCCGGAGTGGCCTCCTCTGGGATGTCACTGAGTTGTTGTTTACTGATTGACTCAGTGAGATCGTCTGCTTTTTCACTAGCAGCAGAGGTTGTAGTGGCCTGATACTCTGAAGCATCATCACTGCCTTGGACCGTCTTTGCTTCGGTTTGCAGATTGTCACACGGTAGGACTGGCTCAGCCATCGTATCAAGGTGGTCTTGCTGGAGTTCAAAGTCTCCTTCCTTGAGTTTATGACTTTCTACGTTGGCCTGTGTTTGTATGTGAACTTCCGTCTCGACTATATCAAACTCAGACAATGGAACCACAGCCGGCGTGTCGGAGTCTTCGTCGCCTGAAGCAGCTTCTCTATCGGCCTCATTTGAAGATACTTGGTCCTTCTTTTCGACAGACTTCCTCTTTTTTCGTCTTGGTAGGAGTTTCTTTATTGAAAAGGAGGACTCATCCTGAGGAACTTCACTATCAGATAGAGCACTGTCTTTGCTTTCATTGTCTTCCTTGGCTTTCCTTTTAGGGGTGACAAGTCTTTTCAATGATTTCCATGTTGAAGCTCCATCGGCGTCTGAAGGACTTCCTGCTTGTTCGGGCGAAGAAGCGAAAATGTCATTGACTTCATTGGCTAGGTCCGATTCTGCACCATTTTTAGATCCACCGTCTTGTTTGTTTATATTATTATCAATTAGAGGTGTTTCATCATCAGAGTCTGATGTTTTTCGGCTTCTTCTCTTTCCGGATCGACACAAAACAGAGTCCCATGAAATGGACGAGTCTTTTCGTTTTTTGCTTTCTTCTGGGCTGTGATCTGATAATTGCCCTCCTTCGCTTGGTTTTGGTTCTTCTCCTGAACCTGGGACTTGTATCTCTTCATTACTCAAAAAGGATTTCTTCATGTACTTTTTTGGAGTCAAAAGTTTTTTGAAGGAAGCCCATGCACCATCCTCCTCCCCTACCCTCTCTGTAGAGGGCTGTGCACCACCTTCTTCTCTCTGATTCTCAGCCGTCTCTGTAGATGACAGGATCTGATCTGAAACATGTTCTCCGGAGTCGGACAACTTAGCGTCACTTGACTTCCTGCCTCTTTGCTTTTTGGATAGCTTCTTTAAGCCAGACCCTGACAGCAACCTTTTCAGAGGACTTGCGTGAACCTTTTCCTTCTCTTGAGAACTCAGAACTTCAGGCTCAGTGACAATTATGGTAAATGGATCCGGGGATACATCCTTCGTCCGGATCTCTCCTTTTAGTTTATTTTCCTCCTCGACACCGAAACTAACGTCTTGTTTATCCTGCTGTTGGTCTTGTACAGTTAGTTCCGTCTTCTCTACGACCTCCTTTTTGCCTAAATCTTTCATTTCTTTGTTGGTTGTCTCATCTTCTCCGAGATTCTTTTTCTTCTGCAGTCCAGAGAAGATTCTCGTCGTGAAAAATCTCCTAATCGGCGATACGGCGGCTTCTTCCTCAGGACTGGATGGAGATGTGGAACGTGGCTCTTCTTCGGTCGTGGTATCCTGGTTTGCGGCTTCCCCGAGAGGCGAAGTCGCCGCCGCATCCGCATTGTTAGATTCGACCTCTGCTTCGGTTTCTGTCGCTTTCTCTTCTGCATTTTCGAGAACCTCCTCGGATGTCATGTCCGTCACGGTCGGACACGTGGTTGAATCGTTATCGTACGTCTCCTGCGCTACGTTTGCGTCGTTGTACTGTTCGGCGTTCTCACGCGTGGTTTCCTTCGTGGCATCCTCAACGTCTTCTGGTCTGTTTGGCTCCTCTTTGTCAGTATCGTTGGGCACATCTGTTGGGATTTCATCTGAGCCCCTATCGACCGTCAATTTCAAACCAATGTTACTGAAAAATCTCCTAAAACCTTTATTGATGTCATTCTGCTTTGCCTCCATTTCACTCATTTCCAGGGATATGGCTTCATCGGTGTCCTCTCCATTAGGCGATTCCTTTTCATTTGTTTCAACATTTTCTAAAGGTGTTTCTTCTTTGAGTGGAGTTTCTGTTTGTAAAACATCTTTGTCTGGTGAGAGGACAGCTAAGACCAGGAAAGGATATGAATTATTAAATAACTTGGATTTGCAAGAACTGCAAAAGATCGATGACGAAGATGAAACTCAACTGAAATCCAACAAGTTTTGCGTCTGTTGAAATTATGCTGACATATATGCATCAGTAATAGTGTTATGGTACCTACCCTCTGCATCGATCTCCTCCTCCCGGTGACCTGTGACTTCTGGTTTGAAGCTGTCTGCTTCTACATTGACCTCAAAGATCGGGTCTTTGTTTTTGAGAGACTGAAAGAAAACACAAGAACTTACAATGTACCTTTGCTCTTCTGTCAAAGACAAGCTCATACGGAAAAACTAATAATCAAACAATTTCTCATCTTTTAGTAGTCAATTTCAGTCATTTCAAAAGCACTGGTTTTAGTTTTAAACTATTGTACAAGCCACAACAACTTTTTGCTTCTATGCTCAATGCTGGAGAATAATAAAACAAATCCATTAGACTTTGTACTTTGTGTGAAACAAACTACTTCAATGTTAAACTCGGGCTATGATGTGATGTATAGTCTTCATTTAAACAACCCTAATTGTCCAAAATCTCAAATCCTTGAGCCAGATTACTTTGGAAAAGTCTGAGCAGGAGAAAGGGAACAATAAATGTGTTCTTCACATTGACAAAAACAATAATTAACTATATGAATATAGCTGTAAGGACTTATGGCACCTGTTAATACCTGCTAAGAATTAGTTTGACTTTGATACAGTAGATTAAATTTAATTTGTGGACTCTCTATGTGTAATATTTTTGATGAATCCACATGAACCTCCATGCTCTTCTTGACCAAGTGATGATGTAGTACTCCAGTAATTGATGTTTCCTTCTGCTGAGTGGAGCAAAGGGGAAATTACACCTCTCCCCCTGGGCTTTGCTCCGGTTCTTCTAAGAATGAAAGGTCGTTATTCCTCCATCCTGTTTCCCTTCATCTCTACGATAAATGGAAACCTTTTGTTACATTAATGAAACGAGGAAAACAGGGTTTTCAGAAGGCCACGAACAGCTCTGAGCAGACTTAGCCGCAAAAGTAACCATTGGGACAGATCCCAACATTTTAAACTACTTAACCAAGAAACAAAGTGGTAATAACTCCTCCATTCTGCACCTTTAATAAAGTGAGCGTGATGCCTCCAATGAGGCAAGGACTTTTTTTCTTTTTCTTTTCCTAATGCATGTGTTGGCAAGCAGCAGCTGCTCTGTCCTTCCCGACAACAACAACAACAACAATAAAGCCCAAGCCTCAGCATTTTTATATGACACATAACCAACAGATAAGACATCATACCAAAAAAATACAAAAATGTGTTATGCTATATACTGAAAGCGCGTATAGATGAGTATTTTTTTAAAATATTTTTAAAAACATTGTATATAAGTTCGTTGCAGGAGTTATCTGCACTATGTCAACACTCTGGATCAGTGGGTAAATAAAGACGATAAGATGATAATATAATGTGATAAATGATAAGATGATACCTGGCCCTCCTCGAACTGCTCGTGCACCTTTCCGTCCTCCTCCGCTGCGTCGCTGCCTCCCTCCGGCGCAGACTGAGCGTCTCCCATCCCGCAGCGCGTCACCGCCCGGAACAAGAGATGTAGGATATCCCGACTGCGCACCGGGGAGGAGAAGAAGAAAGAGAAGAAGGAGAAGGAGGAGAAGAAGAAGGGTAAAATAAGAAGCTATCTGGTAGAGACAGAGCTCTCAAATGAAAGCTGGATGGAGACAAAAACATATTTTTGTAACCGAACACCTCCCCGCAGGATCACATGAAGCCTTATGGGCCGAGCCTGGTCCGGCCCGGCTCGGTCCGGCACGCCTCCCCGCTGCATAAAAAAAAAAGAAGAGGAGAAGAGGAGAAGAAGAAAGGGAAAAAAACGTGCATAGAAAAACACATCGCGTCCTCAGATGACCACGACGTGCAGGAAGAGTCAAAGAGTGCTGTGAAATACGGAGTCCGGTGAAGGTTCATGAATGTCTCTTCAGCCGTATAGGATGACTGCAGCAGATACATTTTTTGACCATTTTTTGTTTTTGTTTTTAGAAAAGTCATCACGTGATGTCCTGCAATCGGAGCATTGCATCCACAATTTAGTTTTGAAAGTTCATTTGATTTAAAGTCATTTGAAACAATCTGCATAACGAAGGACTGTGACATAAATGATGGTTAATAAAGTTGCCATCTCATGCTCATGTAGTTGCTTTCATGTACATAATTCATTTAATTCATCCGTATCCATTGCAACCTTTCCTGGCTCACGTGTGTAACGTGAACATGTGCAGAGGGGGAAGTTGAGCTTCTATAGAACCTTGACAGAGTAATGTTCTTGATGAGGTCTGACTGTCTGCAGCTCTTTGTGTCTGATGAAGCTGCCGGAGCATCTTTCATATTCATGTGTTCATGTGAACTGGGCCGATGCACTCAAAGAAATGACTCATTGGATGAACTCAATTAAATTGTTGGCAGGTTTTCCATCCAATAATGATATGCAACTCCAACTCAAATTTAGCACATCAGTGCCAGGGGCGTCTCTAGGATTTGGATACATCTGGGGCTTAGCCAGTGCAGCTTAGATAGGAAAGTGACCCACCGCGAGCGTTGTCGACGAGAGTGTGCTCACATGTGTGCGCGGATGTGTCGGCGCGTATCACGGCAGAGCGATGCGCGTTATGGGAGCGGCGGCGCTGGGCTTAGCCCAGAGGAGTGAAACAGCGAAATTTGTAGACATAGAAACACTCTCAGACAGCAGCTTGCTGTTACATGCGCCTGCTGCCAGTCTGACTCCGCTGTTTTGGGTGAATGACGTCACGTGCGACCTGGAGGTGTTAACCACTTGTGTGCCAAATCTTTTTTTTTTTATTTTTATTAACATTCGGGGCTAATTAGCCTAGGGACGCCACTGATCAGTGCAATAAAATGTAATTAAGTTAGTCCAACTCATTTGTATCAAATACATCTAAAATAAAATAACGATATTCATTGAATTAAATTAATTTGTGTTTGTCCAACTCAAAATATAAACTAACTAAGTAACAAAATATGCAAACTCCACACAGAAAGAACAACCCGACTGGGAATTGAACCCACGAACCTCTGGCTTTGAGGCGACAGTGCTAGCCACTACACCACCGTACAGCCCTGAAAGTGTGTTCACCTCATGTAAACAACTCATTTTCAGCTGGCGCATGCGCAAAGGGTAGTCCTCAATGAAACACATTTATTTTGAGTTGATATACACACCATCTAATAAATCTAATGAATGAAAGTATTCATACATTTTGTGTGACACCCATTAAATATAAATATCTATTTTTGTAATTGATTTATTTAAATGTATCAAACAATATTTAAATGTGTCACCTCGAAGAAGGGCTTGAATCGTTTTTGTGAGTGTAACCTAAATAAATCTAATAAATGAAAGTATTCCTACATTTTGTGTTACACCCATTCAATATAAATATCTTCGTTTTGTAATTGATTTATTTAAATGTATCAAACAATATTTAAATGTGTCACCTCTAAGAAGGGCTTGAATCGTTTTTTTGAGTGTGGGAGCTGACTTCAATCAGATGTTCTGTTTGAGCTGCTTATAAAAGCTGCCAAAAATGTCTCCATATAAAATCTGTGAACTATTGTTTTCTAAATAAACCTGTTGTTGTGTAAAATGTTTACAGTATAATATTTTATCCCTTTGAAAAGTACCACGACTAATAAACACGAATCCTGTAATCTTCTGCAGCGTTGACAACATGAACTCTTCGCATAGTTCTTTCAAATATTTATATATTTATATTATATTTAAATTTTTTCACATGTAGTTTAAAGAAACAGGAGTTAGGAAATATTGTGTATTGACCATTTGTTGTTCAGTGCTTTTTTTAAACTCCCCTGATTCCAGTATTTTTTTATTATAGTATGTATTTACTTTAATCAATTGGAAAGATATTTAATGCTAAATTAAATATCTTAAATATGAGGTGTATTATTGACCTTTTATTAAATTTTTTCGCGTTGGAAATGTATTTAATCGAGACAAAAATATACATTTGGGAATCATAAATAAAAATGGTTAACGGCTTAATGTTTCCATTTTATTTATCATTCATCAATGCTAAATACTTATCATATTTAGCATTATTGTGTAATCTACATTATTATGTAATCTGCATTATTGTGCAATCTGCATTGTTATGTAATCGACATTATTATCTATAATCTGCATTATGTATAATCTGCATTATCGTGTAATCTACATTATTCTGTAATCTTCATTATTGTGTATAATCTGTATTATGATGTAATCTGCATTTTTGTGCAATCTGCATTATCGTGCAATCTGCATTGTTATGTAATCTACATTATTATATATAATCTTCATTATTATGTAATCTGCATTATCGTGCAATCTGCATTATCGTGTAATCTGTAATAACTTTAATAATAATATGTTTTTCATCTTTGTCTTTGTGATCATTTAATCCGAGCACATGTCCTTTCCCCTCACATAATTTCTGTCTCCTTTTAGAGGACACATATCTCCTTTGGGGACACGGTGGTGTTTAAAGGGTCTAACAGCTCCATGTTGTGGGACTTTAGTCCTCTACATGGCGTCTTTCTACCGGTCCATGTGAAAGAGACGTGTCACCTCAGATAAAAACACAGCAGGAGCTCAGGAGACGTTGATCCGGTGCAGAGAACTTCTCCAGCCTCATGACAGACATTCTATTAAGGGGTCAGATGCCGGAGACATGGCCGCCTCCACGGGACCGACCTGCAGCCAATGAGTCGACTAGGTAACTGGAAACTGCTGATGTTTTCTCCACTGATTACAGCAACATGACCACAGAACTCCTGAGGCCTCACGCTGGATTATGTCGGTTTGCGGATTTCAGGATGAAATTCAAATCTAATGAATGAGTCTCATTTTTATTTTATTTTTTAATGCCAAGCTAAACATTTGGAATATTTTGAGTTTTTATCTTTATTTTTTATCTCGTTTTTTTTTCTTTTCTATATGCAAATCAATTTGTTACAACATCAAAAGAAACCGGAAGTTTTACCAATTGCATTAATGATGCTGTGTTACAGAGATAATCATCTTAAAATGACAGATGTGGAGCCATAAATCATATTTAATTCTTTTAAAGGGACACCAGCGAAAAAGATTGACTGATACACATTTTACTGTTGTTGTTAAAGATCCACTTCATTCAGAATTAATCCAACAACATGTTTCATTGTTGTGCAGATTCCTCAAATGAGTGTCTTTAGTGTCACTTTGATTAAGTAATTTAATTTCTTGACTCCATACATCTGATCTCAGATCAATAACACGTATTTTTCTCAAATCAGAACCAGCTGACTGAGGAGAGGAGATGAGGTAAACATGTGAACTTTAGGATGGAGGATGTTCGGTGGCAGAAATCCATAAAATAAATTAGTTACGTCCATTTTGTTCAAATGAGAAAAAAACTGGATTAAATTAAAAATGTTCCTGGTTCAAATGTTTGTTTTGGTTTTAGAATGTTCAGAGTGATGTGGGTCAAGGTCCTCAAACTGATCGTCTCTGATAGAAGACTATAGAGGACCAGAGGATCAGAGGACCAGAGGACCAGAGGACTAGAGGACTAAAAAAATAGAGGACCAGAGGACTAGAGGACTAAAAGAATAGAGGACTAGAGGACCAGAGGACTAGAGGACCACAGGACCAGAGGACTAAAAGAATAGAGGACCAGAGGACTAGAGGATTAGAGCACCAGAGAAGTCTGCCCTCTGCTGGACGAAATAAATACTACGTGTAAAAGCAGAACGGAGAACTATTCAGTCTGTGGTGTCACGAAAGAACCGGAGCCGGAACAAGTATTAAATCAGACAACCGAAACGTGCACGAGTCTGGAGTCGTTAATCACATTATGTAGTTAAAGGGATACTATTTTAGTCTTTTGTTCCCTCTGAGAAACAAAACCGAGACTCAGACTCATTGGTGGAGATGATGAATCACACACACACAGACACACGCACACACACACACACACACACACACACACACACACACACACACACACACACACACACACACACACACACACACACACACACACACACACCACTGGCTGTGGAAATGACTTCCACACAGCTTCCTACACATCAACAGCAAAATAGATGTTCTTTAAATACTCTCATTATATCCTGTCTGAATGACTTCTGATCACCTGACACAGAACTGGAGAGAGATCCGTTTCATGACTTCCTGAGTATCTGAAGGACTTCCTGTTCTTCACTGTGACTTCTGGTCCTCGATAACATCTGAAAACATATCTACATCTATTTAATGGCTTTTGGGCCTTAAGATGAGTCTCTTTACACAACCCCCATCCGCTTATTCTTTTAGTCTTCTAGTCCTCTAGTCCTCTAGTCCTCTGGTCCTCTAGTCCTCTAGTCTTCTAGTCCTTTGGTCCTCTGGTCCTCTAGTCCACTAGTCTTCTAGTCCTCTGGTCCTCTAGTCTTCTAATCATTTGGTCCTCTAGTCCTCTAGTCTTCTAGTCCTCTAGTCCTCTAGTCTTCTAGTCCTCTAGTCCTCTAGTCTTCTAGTCCTCTAGTCCTCTAGTCTTCTAGTCCTCTAGTCCTCTAGTCCTCTAGTCTTCTAGTCCTTTGGTCCTCTTGTCCTCTAGTCCTCTAGTCCTCTAGTCTTCTAGTCCTCTGGTCCTCTAGTCTTCTAATCATTTGGTTCTCTAGTCTTCTAGTCCTCTGGTCCTCTAGTCTTCTGGTCCTCCGGTCGTCTGGTCCTCTGGTCCTCTAGTCCTCTGGTCCTCTAGTCCTCTAGTCTTCTGGTCCTCTAGTCCTCTAGTCTTCTAGTCATCTGGTCCTCTAGTCCTCTGGTCCTCTAGTCTTCTGGTCCTCTAGTCTTCTAGTCCTCTGGTCCTCTAGTCCTCTAGTCTTCTAGTCCTCTAGTCCTCTAGTCTTCTAGTCCTCTAGTCCTCTAGTCTTCTAGTCCTTTGGTCCTCTAGTCCTCTAGTCTTCTAGTCCTCTAGTCCTCTAGTCTTCTAGTCCTCTAGTCCTCTGGTCCTCTAGTCCTCTAGTCCTCTAGTCTTCTAGTCCTTTGGTCCTCTGGTCCTCTAGTCCTCTAGTCTTCTAGTCCTCTGGTCCTCTAGTCTTCTAATCATTTGGTTCTCTAGTCTTCTAGTCCTCTGGTCCTTTAGTCTTCTAGTCCTCTGGTCCTCTAGTCTTCTGGTCCTCCGGTCGTCTGGTCCTCTGGTCCTCTAGTCCTCTGGTCCTCTAGTCCTCTAGTCTTCTGGTCCTCTAGTCCTCTGCTCCTCTAGTCTTCTGGTCCTCTAGTCCTCTAGTCTTCTAGTCATCTGGTCCTCTAGTCCTCTGGTCCTCTAGTCTTCTGGTCCTCTAGTCTTCTAGTCCTCTGGTCCTCTAGTCCTCTGGTCCTCTAGTCTTCTAGTCTTCTAGGCCTCTAGTCCTCTGGTCCTCTAGTCTTCTGATCCTCTAGTCTTCTAGTCCTCTGGTCCTCTAGTCCTCTGGTCCTCTAGTCTTCTGGTCCTCTAGTCTTCTAGTCATCTGGTCCTCTAGTCCTCTGGTCCTCTAGTCTTCTGGTCCTCTAGTCTTCTAGTCTTCTGGTCCTCTAGTCCTCTGGTCCTCTAGTCTTCTGGTCCTCTAGTCTTCTAGTCCTCTGGTCCTCTAGTCCTCTGGTCCTCTAGTCCTCTAGTCTTCTAATCCTTTGGTCCTCTAGTCTTCTATTTCTCTGGTCCTCTAGTCTTCTGGTCCTCCAGTCGTCTGGTCCTCTGGTCTTCTGGTCTTCTAGTCCCTTGGTCTTCTGGTCCTCCAGTCCTCTGGTCTTCTGGTCTTCTAGTCCTCTAGTCCTCAGGATGTGTGTACAGCATTGTGTGTACGTTTTGATGTATATATAAAGTGTATTTTGCTGATGATACATAATAATATTGGATAATAATTTAATAGTTTACAGCTAATGAACTCGTGGTGAGACTCTAGTCCACAGCTGCTTCCTGATGGAGAGTCAGAATGTGAAAAAGAGTTTGTCTCTCATTTTTTATCATGACAATACATTGATCAACCTTAAATTAGTCAAATTGATAAATGAATATTCAAGAAAGGACCAAGAGCAGAGATGTGCGGTGTGTGTGTGTGTGTTTGTGTATGTGTGTGTGTGTGTGTGTGTGTGTGTGTGTGTGTGTGTGTGTGTGTGTGTGTGTGTGTGTGTGTGTGTGTGTGTGTGTGGGCGTGTGTGTGTGTTGGGGGGCGTGATCTTCCGCTTTCGTACCTGCTGCTGTGTCGGTGTGTCAGTGTAATGCACGTGCACGCCTGCCCGCGTGCGTGTGAGTGCGCGCAGACCTCGCTGAGCTCTCTGCTCGTTGAACATTTAGTGTGAAGAAAAGAGGAAATGATCGTTTCCGTGGCTGCGTCGAGCTGAGCTGCGTCGAGGATCCGCAGCGAGGTATTTATTATTATTTATTATTAATATTTATTATATTGTAAGCACTTTAATGATATATTCATGGACTCTTGAACTGGCGACATGCGTATTGTTTATATGACTTGCTCGTTATTGTTATTGTTTTTGTTGTCCCCTTTGATTTTCACTTTTAATGACCAACATTTGAGCTTGATGTTCATGTGGGATATTTCCTTTTATTAAACTTTAAACTTGATCACAACAATGCAACTTTTAGGAAATATTATGTATTAGTTATTAGTCGATGATGAAGAGACAGCTGAGGAGGTCCATCAGTTTCCTCTTGTGTGTCTTCAGCAAAATGCCTCAAATAATTATTTATCAGAATCCTCTGGAATATAAACTAACATTCTCTTGATTGTATTTTCAAAGTTATATACAAACAAATTATAATTATATAATGCAGATATTTATATTTAGGCACCATTTCCTTAAATAGTTCTTCAAAGAACCTTTCAAACCAGGGTTCTCTAAAGACCCATTTTCTTAAAGATGTATCAAAGAACCTATAAAGAAGTCTCAAAGAACCTTCAAAAATGGATCTTCAGTAGGCGATGGTTCTTCGTAGAACCACAAAGCCTTTTAACGAACCATTTAAGAACCATTATTTTATAGGTGGAGTGTGTTGCCTTCTGACCTTCAGTGTGCAGCCTTTGAGCTCAGCTCCTCATCATATTTGTCTCCTGACTCCTCTCGAAGGTCAAGATGAAGGACCGACTATGTGAGCTGAAGAACTTCCCCTCGGCAGAGGAGAACGTTCTCCAGGAGAACCTCGACCCGGCCGAGGGCGACGCCGAGGAGCAGCGCGCCGCGGCGTTCGAGGGCGGTGAGGGCGTCATGGACGACGTCTACAAGAAGGCCCAGGCCATGAGGAAGGAGATGCACCTGCTCACGCTGGACGTGAAGCGCCTCGCCAAGCAGAACACGCGCTTCCTCACGTCCGTCCGCCGCATCAGCAGCATCAAGCGCGACTCCAACGCGCTGGGCCGCGACATCAAGGCCCGGGGGGACGCCATCTACGCCCGGCTGGAGAAGCTCCGGGAGCTGAGCGACGAGCTGGAGGAGGAGCGCGGCCCGGCGGCCGCCGTGACCCGCATGGCGCGCTCCCAGTGCGTCTCCCTCACCGGCGCCTTCCACCGCGCCATCTCCGAGTACAACGAGGCGGAGATGATGCAGCGGGAGAACTGCAAGACGCGCATCCAGAGGCAGGCGGAGATCATGGGCAAGGAGGTGAGCCGCGAGCAGATCGACCACATGGTGGAGACGGGCAAGTGGAACGTGTTCTCGGACCACCTCCTCATGGAGGGCCGCGGCGCCCGCTCGGCCCTCAGCGAGATGGAGACGCGGCACCGCGAGCTCTTGGAGCTGGAGGAACGCATCCGGGGCGTCCACGAGCTGTTCTCCCAGATGGCCCGGCTGGTGGAGGAGCAGGGCGGCATGCTGGACAACGTGGAGGCCAACGTGGGCGCCACGCGGGACTACGTGGTCCAGGCCGCGGTCCAGGTCAAGAGGGCCGTGAAGTACAAGAAGAACAACCTGTGCAGGAAGATCTGCTGCTGCTGCTGCTGAGGGGGCGCAGAGGTCAGGGGGAACCGAGGTCAGATTCAACACGGCTGACCAGAGGACCAGAGTACCAGAGGACTAGAGGATCGGAGGACTAGAAGACCAGAGAACTATAAGACTAGAGGACTAGAAGACTAAGAGGACCAGAGGACTAGAAGACTAGAAGACTAAGAGGACCAGAGGACTAGAAGATAGAGGACTAGAAGACTAAGAGGACCAGAGAACTAGAAGACCAGAGGACTAGAAGACCAGAGGACTAGAAGACCAGAGGAGTAGAAGACTAAGAGGACCAGAGGACTAGAAGACTAAGAGGACCATAGGACTAGAAGACTAGAGGACTAGAGGACTAGAAGACTAAGAGGACCAGAGAACTAGAAGACCAGAGGACTAGAAGACCAGAGGAGTAGATGACTAGACGCCTGCAATAAATCTGTATCTATTTATTCGGCCCACATTTCACAATGACGTTGAGGGATGATACGTTTCCTGATGATGACCTACACATAACCACCAGCTTTGTTCTTTTAACATTTAGCTTTAAACTGTGTCATGTTGTTTGATATATAAATATAGTCTAGTTTTTTATCTAAACCTGTATATAACCAGCTGAATACCACTAAGATTAAACATCTCTTTGATTATTTGATCTGGCCTCGACGAGTTAAAAGAAACTAAAAGTTAAGAGAGAAGCATTTCTCTCATTTTATATTTTAAAGCAGTAGCCTAAGTGGTATCAGTGTCTCTGAGTTTTAGATTATTCTGCAACATGAGGGTGCAGCTCCTCTGTACGCTGGTATGTTTCAGCCATTGCTTAACGAGCCTCTAATGAACCCTGACAGCCTCCGGTCGTGGTGAGCCAGATGGATGTGTGTGTGCAGATTGCGCAACATGTCGGCCACCCCTGCTTATAGTTACCACTCACAGGCCGGAGAAGGCGTTGGGTTTCTCAAGATCTGTTGCTCCACGTGAAAGACGACTCTCTTTGTTAAACTGCTTCACTGATTTTGTTTCCTGACTCACAATCAAATGAAGTCAATCAGATTATTCTCCAAAATCAAAAAGAGCACCAAATAATCACTGTGTGCGTGGGTGAGCCGATCTGTGCTTGGCGGGTCCATCACCCACTGGTGGATTCCCAGTTACACACTAGTTAGAGGCCATCGCCTGACAGCATGAGAGCGTTTTCAGAGGTGTTGCTCGTCTTCTGGTGTTGAGTCAACGTGGTTAGCGGTGAAGATTTACCAACGGCTGTGACGTCACGCTACTCACATCGACCCACCCGCTGAAAAGACTGTTCATTAGGCCATTAGAGAACCTTTAAAAGTATTTTCTTTACAAGGTATAATGAATATGTACGTCTGTAATGTTGTTTTGTACATTTTACACATAAAAAAACATTTTATTTTTTAAGGCGCCTTATCATGTTTGATCTACAATTGTTATTATTTACACTATGTAAATGTTAATTAAAATGAAGACAAAAAAGAAATGCAATATAAACAATGCAGCCAAGCGTCATTTAACTCACGACTCATGAAATTCATTTTACATTACAAGTCATGAAGCTGAGCCTTTAATCCAAAGCGATTTGCAATCATGTTACACTCATATAGGCTACAACACCGTAGATACACAGCGACAGGAAGCAACTCAGGGTTTAAGTGTCTTGCTCAAGGACACATCGACTAGGGCGGGGATTTAACCGCTAACCCCCTGATTGAAATCCAGGAAAGGACAGAAGAGGCTCACATTGAGAATCCTAAAGTTATTTGAGGGTTTAAATGACGAAAATATATGGAGTCATGGAGTTGTTGTGCACCTGGACCGCCAGCAGGGGGCAGCATGCAGGTGTTTATGAGCAGAGAGAAACTCAGAGAGAAGAAGACGTGTTCTTCGCCTTCACATGACAGCTGTGTGTTTGCATTATTTTAATGCAGTTTTATGAAGTTCTCGTGACACTGAACATCTGAACTGATTTCATGTACTCACGCTGAAAACTGCACACGGATTAAGTTTATTTTAAATTACTTATTTTCAACATTTTCATATTTGTTTTCACAGCTCTTTGATCACTGCTTTGCTTTCTAATCATGATCTTCTGCATATTCTTCTGCATGTTCATTACATTTGAAATTAAACTGAATTAGAGATTTCGTTTTCACTCCCAAGATGAACATCTAACTATAAATAAAAAAAGTGAATTGTAATGTTTCAGTGTCTTCTTCTCTCTGAGTTTCACTCATAAATACCTGCATGCTGCTCTCTGCTGGCGGTCCAGGTGTACAACTCCACGACTGATTGATCCTGGATCATTTTCAACAAGTGGTTTTTTTAGAAACCCTTTTTTGTATGTGTAAAATATTTTTTTTAAAGAACATTACAGATGTGTACATCTTCATTTTTAAATTGTAAAAACGACATTTGAGGTTAATTAACGGCCTAACTGTATATCTTCACAGTTTGAAGAAGGGGTTTAACTGTATATATTCACTTCCTAAAGGGAATTATTTTGTCTTTTATTTTTAGCTGGTCTTATACCTTCCCTCATAATTGGGCTTTATTTATAAATTATCTGAAGGAGATAAACAATACCATAAAATGTACCAAATATAGTATTAAAGGGGATCATGTTTAAAACATAGAGCAAAAGGCTCCTCTTGGAAGCCTACACAGCAAAATCGAAAGTGTGAATTTAACTCGGTGTTAAAATCAACACTATGCTGGTGTTTATATAATCCACCCCGGCTCCGAGTTAAATTTACACTTTGCATAGTGTTAATATTTTAACTCATTAATAGTGTTAATATTTAACACCTAGAGTGTTGTTAAAAGACACGCAAAAGTGTATTTTTAACACTAAATTGTTGTTGATTTCTAACACTCTTGGTGTTATTTAATAACACATTGCAGAGTAATTTTAACACTAAATTGTTGTTGATTTCTAACACTCTTGGTGTTATTTAATAACACATTTCAGTGTATTTTTAACTCTAAATTGTTGTTGATTTCTAACACTCTTGGTGTTATTTAATAACACATTGCAGTGTACTTTTAACACTAAATTGTGTTGTTTGCTTTCAGTAAGAGTGTTGATTTCTGACACTCGTCATATTTAATGCCATGTAAAAATTTACTATTAACACTAAAATTGTATATCTACATACGGTCAAATGCTTACACCCCAAAAACAGTGAACTTCAATAGATTATTGATACAATTATTTTTATTTTATTCAGAAAAGATCTTCAAAGCACCATCATGCACATTTACAAAAATTAACTCCTGGCAGGCCGCATGTACAACACCACAAATGAAACACTTCATTTTTAAACCACGTGCAAGACCTTCGCCCAGAACTCACGTACTCTTGGAGACTGATCTGTTGTTGTAATATCGATGTTGTCGACTGTTGTCTGCACAAAGGTGAAGAGTGGGACCAAAGTTTCATCGTAAGACAGGTTGAAAACGTAGTGGGATTTAAATAGTTCATCAAAAGCACCCAACGAGCTCGTAGCTTGGCAGGGGATGAGCTGTTTATCCACAACGATGGAGAAGGCATCGATTCTGTTTTTGTTTCGGCCAACAGCAAGGAGGTCCGGTTGTTTAGCCTCTCTTCCCAGCAGGTGTTCACTGATGCTGCAGCATGACTGAAAAACACAATAACATGACAAACTTAGCTCAAGTTATTAGCCATGCAGTGGTACTTGTTGCTCCATGCGTTTAATAGATCCTCCAATTTGAGCAGTCATCTGGCCCTGTGTTGCAAAGATGTGAGCTTCACTGGAAGTGTCTTCCTCCCAAATTAAGTCCCACTTTATTTTGAAAAAGGAACACTCAGTGAAGCGTGTATAATAATTCGAATTATCACTTTAAAGCAGGAAAAGGAAGAGTTAGCAAGCTTTCAACTGCTCACTGCATAGTTGAGTCAGTTAGATAAAATAAATGTTGATTTGCTCCTGTGTCCAAAAAGTCCTTCTGTTGAAGAACTGTTGTAAAGTTTGCAACATTGAGACGTTCAGATTAGTTGTTATTTTGCAAGCTTAAATCACTTTTTTATTGAGTTAATATAACTGAAAAACTGGCTTGTGGGATTTACACAGATGAGACACACATACCTTGTGAAAATGCAACATTTTTCCCACTGCATCACTGGGACTGATTTTGATCCTCTTCCGTCCAGCTGTGGGTGGCAAGAGATGGAGAAGCAGCAGCAGAGAAGCCATGTCACTGTCCCAGTCTACCAGGAGTAAATGAGGCAAAACAAATCATTTATATGTACTTGGAATGCACAAAGTTAATAGCACCAGCCATTTGGATAATAAATTAAGGATATCATGTAGCTTACCGGTATGATCACATTCTAGAAGGTTCTCCGCAGCTGTCAGAAGTTGGCACAGCTCAGTTGTCGGAGTCAGGTGTTTGGCCTCTTTGATGACCGTGGGCTTGAATGCTGTATCCCACTTCTCGAGCATCTTGGAAGCCGTCTCAGCACCAAACGGCAGTGTGAAGTCTTGATTCAGTTGTTGATCATACAGATGCCAACAATAATAATAATTAAGCAAAAGGTGTGTGTGCTGATAACTACTTAAATCCAACCAAATTAAGGACTAGTTTAAATAAAAGATGTGCACAACTCACTAGTCCTTTGACGTCTAAAAAACGTGGAAAGAAATTCTACAACATTTTGAAGAAACACTTACCCATCCATTTCAGTCATATGGCTAGCCAATATGTTGACAAGCTGTCTACGGGTGCGGTGCTTCCGCGAATTTCCTGACTTGTACTCTTCAAGGACATCTTCACCTCCAGGTTTGGTGAGCAAGGCATTTTCTACCTACCTTCATCTGAAATGCTGGCACGCACGATCAGGCAAAGGTCTGGATTGGACTCTATCAGTTCAAGAAGAATGTCTTCCTCCACTGCAGTGTCAGTTTCATCAAATATGTGAAGTTCAGCTGCATCATGGAGTCCAAATTTGTTTTTGACTACAGGATGAAAAGCATGACAACATAAAGATAAAAAACAGGTTTTAACTGCACATAATGATTGATCAACCATATTATCTATATAACATATCTGAAATTGCATGCTTTGACTTAACAGCAGTATTACAATGTTGTGTTGTCGCCATTACTGTACAAAAAACAATAACTTTCAGAAGCAAGTTGAAAACTAAAAACACCATCAGTTATCGACTGATGTGTATAGCTGCAATGGCAGACAACCTGTTTTCCAGTTGTGGCAAGACTTGAATGTGTAGCCAAGCAACCAAGATAATCCAGATATGGAATTTAAACAAAGTAACAATGAGAGGTAGAAGCTACATAATTGTCAATGTTTGCTGTATTTAGAATGTCAAAATAAACCAAAAAAAGGCCTGCAGCAAGAAGTAGACTATTCACGCCATAAGACGGACAGCACCAAGTAAAAGTAAAATAATAAAAACCCATTAGGACTATGACAATCCTATGAACAATGCCACTTAAACATTGTGTATTTGTTGTTAAAACAGCAATAATTTGTTTTTTACACAATATGTTACTCACCTGCAGTGATGAATTCCAAATAGGTGAAACCTAGCTGTAATCGGATGTACTTCTTGGTCCTCTGGTATCTCACCTTCAGCAGCATGGTGATATCTTGCAGAAACTGTACAGAGTGGAAAAAGATAGCTGTTCAACTTTCTCTAGGCAAGGAGTCATTAAACATGTATTAAGTCCAACAAGTGGCTAAAGTTACAGGGTATAGCTAAGTTAACGTTAGAACCTTAGTCTCAGAGATGTTGGGAGTCTATAATTACCGTTTTAGTATCAATTAGGCACTCGCTTTTTCCTCTTTAGTCCCTATCGCAGTTTAGCATATACCTGCGATAAAAGTCGGCCAATTAAACCATACGCCGGTGAAATGCAAGACAGCGAGACAGCAGTACCGCGAAACTCCCGTTAGTAAAGCTAGCCCTCGAGGCAGAAGTACCGGAAACTCTCGTTTATGTCCTGTCATGGTGGATCGTCGAATTTCTGATGGCAAAATAATGTGGCATAATTTAGTTAAATATTCTTAAAGAAATTTACTGAAACAAAAAAAGTATATTTATTATTTTGGCCTGGAATTAAATATGCTCGGCCGGTTTGAACAGGTTCATACATATTTATTGACTGATGTTACACTTCCTGGCTTATTTAGCCTCCCTTCAACCAACTAACGTTAGCTAACGTTAAGTTAGCTATTAGTCACAAGCTTCACTAAAATATAAAACACGTCTCACCACACTTGAAGTTAACACATCATTTCATATGAAGATGAACAGCCTGTACAAGTAAATATAATTTGTACTTACCTTCTGAAATAACAGCTAAATATCTTCCTGACCACGGGTTTTCCGTGACTTCAAGAAGAAAGAGCGCGTTGAAACCGGATGTGCAAGTAACTCGGTCAGGAGAGCATCACTTAACTCGCCGCAATAACTCCGCCCCCAGAGCTGTTTTAACACTGTAAGTGCTAAAGGAACACCACAATCAACACGGATCAACTCAGAATATTTGACACTGGGAAATCAACACTACCAATTTTGCTGTGTATCCTGTGGCCTGTCTTCATCGACATTTTTCTTAAATTACATTTTTTTCTCAAAAAAAGGAGAACAAAATTAGGCTGAATCGTTACTATTCAATTCAGTTTATTTGTATAGCCCATTTTCACAAATTACAAATTTGTCTCAGAGTGCTTTACAATCTGTACATATAGACATCCCTGTCCCAAAACCTCACATCGGATCAGGAAAATCTCCCAAACAACCCTTCACGGGGAAAAAAGGGAAGAAACCTTCAGGAGAGCAACAGAGGAGGATCCCAGGATGGACAGAAGTAATAGATGCCATGTGTACAGAAGGAATCATTGTACACAAATTAAAACACAGTAACAACACAATCAATGAATATTGCATTTTAATTTTCTAATTTGAATTAACATTTTAATATTGCCCACTGTACAGCATGGGAACCAATCAATTAACAGTATTATGTGACAATAGAAATGCAAATTCGACTTTTTAAATATTCATTATTACTTAAATAACACATTCTTGCGTACACAAGTTATTGTGGAATTACATTTAATTTTAATAAAGTTTATTTTATTTTATTTTTTAAAGCTCCAGTCTCCATGTACTGTGTGTGTGTACAAGGAGTCTCTCACACACACACTCACACACACACACACACACACACACACACACACACACACACACACACACACACACACACACACACAAAGAAAAAGCAAACCGTTGTTTATCACCTGCTGAGGTGAGCGTTACTCAGCGGAGCTCTGTGATTGGTCCGCATCAGACTCCTCCCACACTGCCACGGCAACTCGACGGAGTCAACAGCCAGCAGTCCAACGGGCACACATTATCTAACCGCAAGGTCAGTAAAAACAACCGTTTTTGTGTTTTTGATACCCAAATCCCTCAAACATCGTCGTGTTTTAATAAAAATTAACAATTTTCGCCCACAGGAACCAAGGAGAGCCCGACATGAGTCACTTCAAGGAGCGCTTCGTGACTCTGCTCCACGAGAAGAACTTCGTGACGGACCAGTTGGCGACGCTGGAAGCCAAAAGCGGAGTGCAGAGGGAGTACATCGCCCTGGGTATGTGACCGGCTCTGGTTAAACTCGCTCTCGTGCTCGTTAACATAGTTAGAAAATAACTTCTTGTCGCTCCTTTCTTTCATGTTTAGCATAACGTGAGCTAGTTTAGCTTAGAAAGTTGCCTCTCGAGCCCGGTTGTGGTCAAACTGTCGATGCAGGAGCACTTCAGTCTTTTTTTCAGTGTGGTTCCGTATCCTGTGTGCACATTAACACGCATGCGCACTACACGCACACGTTTCAATATACCACTTGTAACACTCCCCAGCAGCTGGTCACAGGGGGGTTATATTTAACCTATAGCACGTCCTGAAATATCCAGTGCAATGCATAGAAAGATGGAAGGAGATTTTAGAACGACGGTTATTCAACTCTCAGGTAGCTTTTAGGAGTTGTTGTTTGTTTTGGGTTAGTTTGCACATAAGTAAATAAAGGCCACACACCTCCTCGGGTTACAGTGCTCGTAGTCAGTATTTATGTCAGCAATGCCAGTTAGAGGAAGCCATGTTTCTACATTTAAACCTCATTGTCTGTACGCAACATGTATAGTTGATGTTGCACAGATGGACGTGAACAACAACAACAACACATGTTCAAACTACTACTTTGTAATTAAAATGTCTCACTTATAGAGGTCGCCCCGACTTTACAGCACGACTGATCTTGATGGCTGATATTGATATTTTAAAAAAATTTAAAATCCCGTGTGATATATCAGCACATATACAAAAAATTACATTAAGAAAAACACAAAAAACATGTTTGGTAAGTGTGGACAAGATATGCACGATAGGTGAGACATTTAGAGGGAAATGCACTCCCTGGAATTGAGCTGAAAAGATCTGTTGATTTTAATTAAATCGACAGAAATTACCTGTGAACAATTTTGCTTATGGGTTGATCACGGAGTATTTTTTTTTTTTTTTTTTTAAAGCTAAATGGGAACCACTTATCAAAGATTGGCTGTTTTTTTTAAATTAAGATTTTTAATTGGATATTAGTGTTTTATTTATAAAACCATGATGGACATTTTTCACTATTTTTCACTATTTCGAAAACCAATTTGCATCCCAGTTGATACTTGATTTAATCTATTCTAAACTATTATAACCGTTGTCAATTATTGGTCCTTATTAGGGATGCACCGATCTGATCGGCGCCGATCCATATCGGCCGATATTCCCATTATCGGTTTTGATCGGCGTTCTCAAAACGGCCGATCAAAACGGCCGATCAGATGACGTAACATCTGCGAGAACTATCAGACGTTTTAATCGCCACGCATCGCAACGGAGACGATGCACCCGGCGAGAGCCGCAGAGTTCGAGGTCCACGAGGGGATCCTCACCACCGAGCGGCGTCCCCGTCCCCCGAGTTGAATCTCTGGGTCGACTCAGCCGACTCTCACATGTCTGCCCCTATAGACTGATGCTCACGGTAAACGCATTCGATTGGGAGAGCGCGAGGGTTTTGATAAAGTTAGCGGAAGGATTTAAGTGACAACATCCGGTTTTGCAAAGTTAGCGGAAAGAACCACGTGAAACAACATCCGTTTATCAAAATAAGATGTCGACAAATCATACACGAACATATAAAAGTAAACAATTAACTGATTTTGTATCTTTATAGATCGTTTCTGAGATTTAGCTTAAATTATGCTAACATTAAAACATTTTTACTGTACCAAGGAAGAGTTTATAAAAATAAGTCTGACTTTTGTATGTTAAAAAAAAGTCCTGTAAATAGATTTCCCCAAGAGTTCCAGGAAATGAATGATGCAGATGTGTTCCATACATATCTGAAATCCCCTACAATAGCAATCAAATAATTTTAATGTGTCAATTAGGACATTTTTCAAAGTAAAAGTCATAAATGTTTAAAGAAATCTGTAATTTCTTTAATGTTTGAGGTGCTTTTTATATGTATTTCCTCATAGTCCTTAGGCAATAATGCTACACAATAAATAGAATGCTTTAATCAACACCGTGATCGGTGATCGGTATTATCGGATTGGCAGATACTGATTTCAGTGATAGGTGATCGGCACCAAAAACCTGATCGGTGCATCTCTAGTGCTTATCACACACCATTTATTGGCCTGGCTCTCCCCAACACGTATGTATTGGTCTGGCTCTCCCCTCTTAAGTATGTCTGAGTCACTATTCCCTTCTTATAAGTAATAAAATGATCACATGATCATTACAAAAATGTCTTAGATGTGTTGGTTAATGCTTAGTCAGATCTACATGCAAATACACACACATAAATGCTAATGTGGTTTGCAAATACCACTTGTTGACACTCCTGCATTTAGCTGAAAGTATAAACCATGAAGGAGCAGCCACATCATACCTCGACCTTTTTCCTTTTCTAATGCGTACAAGATAACTACTTCCCGTCCCTGTGATGTCATGTTGCACTTTGCCTTGATCCGGGCTCGTCACTAAGCCGGCCGCTTTTTGGCTCGGGCAACATCTCGCTGTGACGCTCTGAAGTGGGAAGACTAATCTGCTGAGCACAGAGACGTCTCACCTCCGCTGTCAATGCCCGTCATTTGTTAACTGTGTGGTTGTCTTATTTTCTAAGCCCGGTAAAGGTCTCAAGACCATACTGCCCGACTTTGGAATGGATTGGGTTTGAGGTCTAGGAGGAGTTGACTGTTTTACAACTCCCAAAAATGTGAAAAAAGGCTAACTATGCAGATATTGAGGGATTGACTGCAGCGCACCCTAATGTTAAAATAATATGAAGAAATTAGGGTACGTTTAGGGATGCCATGTGGACATAGGCTAGCAATTTGGTGAGGTTAGGCAAAGTGATTTGGAAGTTAGTTGGCCTTTAAATATTAGGCCACACCCCTTAGATGTTCATTGGACAATATCCTCTGAACGCAATAAGATATCAACAATCTTTAAAAGATGTTTGATGGCATTGAACCAATAATGAACCACAACAAATACTGTATGAATCGCACCTCTCGTTTAGGAGGAGTTAGAAAGAATGTGTTTTTTACAAAATACAAAATGGCGGAAAATCTAAGTAGGCGGAGCTTATGGTCATAATGTTGTTTTTTGTAGAGCAGGTCAAAGCGGACATGTATGCCAAATTTCAAGTCAATCGGTCATTGGGGCTAATTGGGTTTGAAGACTCTAGGGGGCGCTATAGAGATAAAGCCCCCAAAAGGGCAACATTCCTGAGAGAAAATAAAAGTTACTTGTCACAAGGACCCCAATTAGTAGTGCGAGTCCCACGTCACAGCAACTGTGGAAGGGCTTTTGCACCGCTTTTAAGAAAAAAAGTGTTTCCATGAGAAGAACATCTGTTTTCATTCCACGCTGTAAAGTCTTGGTGAGGTCACACAGACACAATGTTCAGGAGTTGCTTACTTTAAAGAGCCGGATGGATCAACTCATTCAAGACATCAGGTTATGATTTCCCCTGGTCAAGCATGGCCGTGCAGCGTCTGCTTTATGTGTTATATTTCAACCAGTCCTTCCAGTTGTGCCTTCATTGGAGAGCGATGGGCAGACTGGGACTTCATTTGTTTACGAGCCGGGACACACAAATGAGATGTAAAAACAAAAGACGGCAGGCGATGGAGGGAACATTACCGAAAGCCTTTGAGTGCTCTAGATACGCGTGATGAGTCTCCAGCTGCTGCAGGGTCAGACCTCACTCTCCTGGGTTTTGCATGATAACAGAGTTCCCACTTACGTAAGCTCTGGAAAAAAAGACTTTATTTCACGAACAAGGGAGTGTTTAAAGAGATTGTAAAACACACGACTGGTTTCAAGAAGTCGATCGATAACGGAGGGAAACCATCGTCTCCGATGGCCAGACCGGTTCAGACTGCGGTCGATTCGCTTCGTTATCATCGAACCGGCAGAGCGCTAAAAGCCAGCCAGGCTTTGTGTACGTTCCACAAACACTGCAACACAAACGTGTGAACGTATGGCGTGTGTCTCCTGCGTGTCACAAGGTGTCACATGACCGCCTGAGCCGTCAACTCTTCCGGTGTTGAAGGCGGCTGTTTGACTTGCGTCCTGCCGCTCCTCCTCATCCTGGTGCTGAGCCGTCCTCGCATCCGGCTCCCCGACACACACCGTCGGCAACAAATGCCTCTGGGTTCTCGAGGCGTGTTTGTCAAGTAACTCGATGACCTCTCCCTCCCTCCCTCCCTCCCTCCCTGCAGGTTTCCTGGGTGTCCTCGTGCTGTATCTCCTGTTTGGATACGGAGCCTCGCTGCTCTGCAACCTCATCGGCTTCGCCTATCCATCGTATTTCTCGTACGTATATGAAGTTGACACTCGTTTCGATGAATGCCAAAAATGTGAAATTGTAGTCTGAAATTAAAGGGAAAGTTTGCCACCTTTTTTGTTATGTGGACGTCTAGTGGGCGCAATTAACCTGATGCCTATTTATTCATTGAAAGACTTTCCCCATGCGTCCTCTCCTTACTGGCCACATGGCGATCTCCTCATTAGTACACAATGATCTCTGTGTCACTATCCATGCACAGCTGATCTCAGTAAACAACAACACAAACAATAGAGACACGATGAGACAAAACACGCATACTCATATTCACTTTCAGCCGACCTTCAGAATGCACTTTGGCTCTGAATTTGTGGATTTTATTTTAAACGTGCCCATGAATCTGAGCCTGTCCATTAATTGCTGCTTAAATGACCCAGTGGATCATTTATTGTAAACTAACAGGCCACGATATTGATTTGGGAAAAAACATGTTGAGTACATTTCGTTATAGAAAGTACATTTCGTACTAGGAAACCTTTTCTACTCCATCTTTTATTGCTCCATTGTAACGTTTTAAACACTCATTTATTCTACATCATGGCTCTCTATCAATACCGAGAGGAGTTTATCTTGTCATCCATATTTGTGATGCTCAGGCCTCGAAGGACAGCAACATAGGAACGCGTCTTTACATCCTTACTTCACATCGTCTAAAGCGCCACGGGATCGCTCTTAAATACACGTCCAGCCTTTTAACCCTTTGCTGCAGCGACTTCTGGATGTTGTGAACTGGTCCATGTTCTGACTCCAACGTGTCGCCACTCAGCATCAAGGCCATCGAGAGCAACGTGAAGGACGACGACACGCAGTGGCTCACCTACTGGGTCGTGTACGGCTTCTTCAGCCTCGTGGAGGCCTTCTCCGACATCTTCCTCTTCTGGTTTCCCTTTTACTACATGGGCAAGGTAGGCTGATGTTTGTGTTTATTTAATTTTATTTTTAAACTTCATTTATTTAGTTACTTTGTCATCTTATTCTACTGTGAACAGCACAGTCATGTGTTGGGTCACATGAGGCGCTTCGGGCCTCTGTACATTGCAGCTGGCCAACAGCGCACCCGTGTGGGCAGTGTGTGTAATGTCAACATGAGGAAATATAGCAGTTATTTTTTTTTTAATACATTTTTTATTCATGCTGTAAAAAAGTGACTTAAATAAAAATATAAAAGGCTTTTTGGTGGACACTAGTGTCTCTAAATGCATTGTTCAAAGGAATTTGCCCCCCTTGAGGAAGATAAAGGTATTTGATGCCGTTGATGCACTTGCTTGATTTGATTCTAGCACCTTTTTGGGCTTGTTCCCACATGTTTGAATGCATCAGATGTAATGTAAATGTGCTGAAACTCCGAGGATGTTCTTCAAACATTGGACAACAACAACAAACGGCTTTACTATAAACTGCACACAGGTCATATGTGCAATGCATTTGGAACAGGAAGTTGCACACTAGCATGCCATCTTGTCTCTGCTCCCCCTCCCCCCTCCCAGTGTGTGTTCCTTGTGTGGTGCATGGCGCCAGTGACGTGGAACGGCTCCGAGATCTTGTACAATCGCGTCATCCGGCCATTCTTCCTGAGGCACGAGGCGGCCATGGACAGCGTGGTCAGCGACCTGAGCGCCAGGGCCAAGACCATCTCTGAGTCCGTGACGATGGAGGGTGAGATACCAACCGCAGTATACGTGCAAGTACAGCCACATACTATCTACATATATATATATAAATAAAATATCTTTGTGTCTTTTTTAACCTTACTGCACGAATTGATTTTTTATTTGGTGGTCAATGGTCACGGTGAACCTCACAAAGCATGTTTTGTGCTATTAAAGTCGAGTAAAAAGAATAATAATTCTAGTTTCTTCTCCTGTGTTCCATCAGCTGTTAACCGCGCCCTCAACCTCAACAAGGACCAATGAGAAGCGAGGAAAGTTTGTGTGTGTGTGTGTGTGTGTGTGAATGAGATTGTGAGTGCGTCTGTTGTTTGGCTTTCGGTGTGTGTGTCCTCTCCCACTTCAGTGATGAATAAAGACGATCAAGCCGGTGAATTGAAGCTCCGCCTCTCTTGACGATGAGTTTGTGTGTCCGTTTATATTCGGACGAACTGTGACCTTTTTTCTATCTCTTTGTCGGAGACATTCATTGGTGGCAAGACCTTCTACAAAGACTTTCTACAAAGACTTTTCTGTCTACATCGCGGTTAAAAAGACAGTTTTCTAACCTGTCAATCAAAAACTGGAACTTGTGCACATCTCGCTCGGCCTCAGCATTTAAAGTCGGTTTGAGCCATCGGGAAGTTTGTGAATGTTTTGATCCGTCTTTAATTTATCTGCTCATACCGATTAAAATAAAAACTGGATTTCTGATGAAGTGAAGCTGTGTCTCTGTCTCTTCTGCTGTCGTTCCTCATTAAGCAGGAAATTGAATTTTATTCGGTCCAAATTACTACGTTCACGCTCCAGTGAGTTCTCTAATCGTTTTTTATTATTATTTATTTATATATATATATATATATTAGCGGTGGCAACCGGGGAACATTTTATTTATGGATCGATAACTTCTGATTTTTTGGGGTCTAGTTTATTTTTCCAGTGTTGAATTTTTCTTATTAATGAACTTTTATTTCCTGAGTTTTTTTAAATGGTGCCACGAACCTTAAAAGTTTCACATAAATACCTCAAATTCTTTATGGAAATGTCTCCTAAATGACACAATTCTACATATTACACCATGCATATTTATTATACCAAATCTGCAACTTTTATTAAACTATTATGAAGGGGTAGAGCCTGTTTTATTTGTATTTATTTTGGGTCACAGAAGATGCTGATCGCTGTCGACGATTTCTCTCCCATCCTTCGTATATCTACTTGAAAAAAAAGTACATTCACAGTCATATTTATGAATTTCTCCAACCGGTGTTTATGGTCTCCTGTTAATATTCGGCTTAAAGATGAATCCACTATTTTAATACAGTTTTAATTATTTGACTAATGTACAATTTCGGTATTTATTGTATCTTTAAATTGCCAAATAAGTATTACATGTTGCATAATGAACTTGGAGGGTTAGTTCTGCATCTGTTGGTTTAAAAACATAAAATATCAGTTTTTATCCAAGCCACAGCCTTTTAAAAACAAAACAAATGGTAATAAACCCCATAGAGTAAATTAATTCATATTTTCATTATTGATTGATTTTGGAGATTATTTTCAAGCGGGGGTTGGGGTGGGGGGACACACTGAAGAGAAGAGTCCTCCAAAAGTAGTGAATGTCTCCTTGTGTGTGCCTCTTTTCACTTCTCCAGTGAAATATCTTGATGTCTATACTAAATAGATCGGCACAAGATGATTTTTTGTTAGAGACGATGAATCCCGCCGACTTGTATGACACTGCTGCAGTTTTTTATTTATGTGCGCTGTCCCTTATCAAATAAACCAAAGAAGAAGTAAGCGTGTTAGCATTTAGCTCAAAGGTCCAGTTTACTGGCTCCTTCATGTTGGCTTAGAAGTTTAAGACTTTAAAGTTCGTTTGTATATATTACCTAAATAATGATTTTATGAAACTTCAGTAACAAGGGGCCTAAAAGTAACTCATGTATTTTACATATGGCAATTTATTATGCCTTTATTCTGAAAATAGCTAGACTTTTAAGTCTTGTTTTGAACAATGCCTCTTTATCAAATTTCCCAGAATCCTCTCTTCTCTTATCCGAGCTGACTCTCTCTCTCTCTCTCTCTCAATCTCTCTCTCCATCTCCATCTGCCTATCTTTTTTGCATCATGTTTTCCTTTAGCAAGCTCCTCCTTCCTTTTGTTGTGGTCCTCTGCAGTTCCCCCGGCGCACCGACAGAGGGCGACAGAGGCCCAGAGACCTGCCTGGACGCAGAGTCGGTGAGTCATCCAGGGAGGCCGTCATGTATACACACACACACAGGCTAACAACAAGGCCCGGCCTCGGCCAGGGGCTTCCGTTAGCACCTTATGTTTGCCCACACTCAATAGCGATCACACGGTGTGAAGGAAATGTGGGCTGAGAATGAATGTGTGCGTCCTTATTGGCTGCTACACTTCCTGGTGTATCTCCTCATGCGATCTCTTCCCTTCTGCACATGTTGTTTTTGCCCTGTTGTGTGTGTGTGTGTGTGTGTGTGTGTTTACAGTATATACAGCTGCATGCACACGCCCTACTGTGTGTATACTCCACTGTTGTGTGTGTACAAAGAAGTACAGAAGCATTTATTTGAGGTTCTGTCTTCCTGCCTCTCCATGGTGCTGAAACAACGACGTCGCTGTCCGAGGTGCTGATCCCGAATAAGACAAGAGATGCCAGATGACTTCAGATATGACACCCCTGCTTTATTAAAAGTTAAGGGCCTGATTTGATTCATGATTGATGTATTATGCATGTCGAATTGTTTTATTGAGTAGAACACAGTCAAAATACATGTAATCCAACACGTCTGACCTCTTACTGGTGTGAGATTCACTCAAGATTTTCACGTTGTCTTTTAGTTTCTGACAAAATAAATAACTGCCTTGGACCCATGGGCACATCATGAGTCTTCACGACTCTTCATCTGAAGCATCAATCATTTGGAAATGAAATGGGGCTCCGCTCGCATTGTCTGTGAATATGATTCATCAACAGCGCAACAACACCCTCTGATCTCTGGAGCCACCAATATTTATTTTGGTATATTTTATATTATTCGACTGTGGCTTGTGACACGTGTCTCATTATTATTATTATTGCCATTTTTTATATTATATTATTTATTTATAATATATATTATCATATACTATTTATTATTATTATATATATAGTTATATTATTTATATTATATTCTAATTATATTGCTTCTTTTTTTTGCTGGCATCCAACCAATAGGAAGTGATGAACTGAAAGAAAATCAAGTGTGGACAGAAAAGGGAGAGGGCATGGCACCTCCCACGTCCTGAGAGAGAGAGAGAGAGAGAGAGAGAGAGAGAGAGAGAGAGAGAGAGAGAGAGAGAGAGAGAGAGAGAGAGAGAGAGAGAGAGAGAGAGAGAGAGAGAGACTGCTGTGGTGGGCATCGGACGACATGAGCTCTACATGAACCGTGTACAATGCTTTAAGACGCTGTCGGCGCTCGTGTCTCACATCCTTCTGAACCGAGGACGAGTCTGAAGCTGCAATCCACGACCAGGTACGGAGAGAGAGAGACGACGACGATGCCGCGGCTCGTGCCCGCGTCTCGACGTTGGTATTCGGTGTGCGTATAAATCCGCGGTCTGTCTGCTGCGGAGAGCGCGCGCGATCCGGGACATTGCGTCTCATTTTATTTACGCATCCGTGTGGTCGTCGTAAACTTAAATATATATGTATTTTTTAAATACATATATATTTATATATTTATAGAGCATCCGCACGGGGCACGTTTGTGTTTAATAGCCTCGGTCGTGGGAATTGTATGCAGCCATATTGGCAGTCAGCGGGGGAGGGGGGAGGAGAGAGAGAGGGAGGGCAGATATGTGAGGGTGTTGGGTTTATGATATTGCTTTGATGAGTAAAGGGAGGAGGCGGGGGGGTGAGGAGGAGGAGGAGAAGGGAGGGAGGGCGGGGGGGGGGGGGGGCTGCGACTGCGAAACGATGGCACGGTTGCGAGATGGCGCTCCTCTGGTATTTATGAATGAACCGGAGCGGAGTCTCTGGTCTGTAATGGCGCTGCGCACCAATCATGCGCACATGCCGTGTCGCGCTCTAAAGCTATACACAGGGGCGGTTTTTCCTACAGGCGGTATAGGCGGCCGCCTAGGGCGCCATTCAGAGGGGGGCGCAAAAAAATGCACCGAGCAACAACAACAACAACAACAACAAAAATTTGCTGGGCAGTTTTTTTTTGCGCCCCCATCTATATCTCCAACCAATATTTTGACGACAATGCCAGCCATGAACAGAACAGAAAAGAAAAAAAACATTAAAGCTGCAAGCAGCGTCGAACGGGTCCTCGCTCATCTGCGCAGGTCGGGGGCGCCGGACAGATGAGCGAGGACCGAGGACGCAGGCACGCCGGTCGGACTTGACTCGGGCGGTGACTTGTAACGAGCACGAGAAGTTTGGGGCAGATTCGACAAAGTCCAGTTGAGCCAGTAGGTGGCGCTTTGAGTCTGTGAACATATTCACGTATCATGTGTCCCTACGTGAAGTGTAGACCACGTCATGTAAATTCAATGTAAAAAAAAAAAGTGATGAAAAAAAGCTGTCTTGTCCTGGAATCGATCACACATCTCTGGGTGTCCAGTCAACCACTTATCATGCTGAGCTATAGATCTAGCTTTATTACAGGCAGCCGTAGGCGGTCACATTATTTTGGGCACGACGAGAGAGTGAATGTGCACCATTGATCAGGGGGGCGTAGCCGGAGCGTAGTTCAGCACAGACGTGACATTTTCTCAGAGATTTTGTTCTTTATTTAATGTTTGTTCATTGTTGCAATCGTTGTTCTGTTTATTTGAAAGAAATTCAGTCTTGCAGGGCAAAATAGCGTTTGAAAGTTGAAATTCCGTCTTCGTGCAAAATCGTTTTTAAATTTGGGGGGGGGGGGCGCCACGAGTGAAGCTCGCCTAGGGCGCCAAATGTGCTAGGGCCGCCCCTGGCTATACACTATATAGTGCATCGATATTATACTTACATGATGCATCCATGATGACGCTGTGGCGTGACGCAGATCCCTGTTTAGCAGATGTCATCCTCCTCCATATGGATCACATCTCTCGCCCTCTGTGCCTCATGTGACGTGTGACACCATGACACATGAAAAGGAGATGTGCATCAATTCGGCCTTCTGCATGTATGTGTGTGTTTGTGTGTGTGGGGGGGGGATATGTGATTTAACTTCCTGTATGCATTGAACACTGCCGGTCGTGTGTGTGTGGGGGGGGGGGCATGAGGGTGAATCCTGTAATTTTGCTTTGAAGTGCACGGTTGTGAGTGTGTAGCATAGAGATGCACACACCGTGTGTAGCATAGAGATGCACACACCGTGTGTTACGGAGGAGAGGAGTGGAAGTGTGAATGGCCACAGTAAGGTTACATTTCAACACTGGCAGGACAAAGAAATGACTCAATATACGTGGTGAGGGAGAGAGGGAGATGGAGAGAGAGGGGAGAGAGAGAGGGAGAGAGAGAGAGAGGGAGATGGAGAGAGAGGGGGAGAGAGAGAGAGAGAGAGAGGGGAAATAGTGGCAAAGGACAAATGTACAGGTGGAGTCTGCCATGCCGTACTGCATTTATGTATACCAATACACAAGCCTGGAAAGATGCAGCCCTAACCTTAAAGGCATGGTAATGCTGTGATCGAAACAGATGGTTTCAAGTTACACACACAGCAAACACACAGTCATCTTTACAACAATAGTCCTTATCTGATAATGGTTGGGGCGGTACTCTGTACCATAAATTTTATCCACTTCGCAGAAAATCAGCTGCAGAAGGTGTTCATCAAGCTCCCTGATGGTTGTTGTAGTGTCAATGCCATTTTTTGTTTCTAAAAAATGTCATATATTTACAGCCTTTGCCATAACTCGGACTCGTCTGACAGTTGGTCCTCCAGAACTGGAAAAATATAAAAAAGGGCAATCACTCTACATGGGGGAATCTCTCAGTATTAGTACAAATTACCTCCAAATATTTGCCTCACCTCTGAATAGTTTATCCTCCCAGGCGGTACCCAGTCCCTCTGACCATCATAATAATGCTCCTGGGAGGATAAATTTTCAGCTGCTAGCTTATTCACCATTTATTTTACTTTTTTGCTTTTCTTTCATCCATCACTTGGTTGGTTGTTTTATTATTTTATTATCAGTTCCCATTTTTCTTCTTAGAATGGATTTCATCAAAAAAAACACACAGAAAAACTGTAGGAGTATATCGTCAGGGAGAACAAATCCACAAAAGAAAAAATTAGGGACTTCTGTACATTCATTCTGTACATTAGTAAGCATTCATTATTTAAAATTAGTTTTTGATAATCTAGAGAAATGATATGATTAGAAAAGAAGGTTCTTGTTGATGAGTTTCAGAGATGCTTTTGAACAATTCCAACAGCTTAAATGCTGGAAGAAAAAAAAAAACTTCAAAAATGTAAAACAAAAAATGTAACACAATAAATTCTAATGATTTCAACAATTCACAACAAAATTACAACAAAAAATAATGTACGTTCAATCAACCTCACAATAGGCTAACAATCTCTGTAGTCTTCTCTGTCATTGTATCCTCAGAGTCATGTGGTCTGGGCTGATGGTTACTCTTCAGGATGTGGAGTCATGCACTCCACAGATTGATGATTCTGGCCATGATTGAAAGAGAGATTGATGCAAAAGACCATTAAAAATGTACACTTTATCCAACAATTTCCTCCTTCCATTGAAAAAGACTCCATTACCTCCCAAAAAAAGACCATAACAAATCATCAAATGACACAAAAACAATTACAAACCTTGATGGTTTGATGAAGTTCGCCTTGAAGTGCAATACAAATCTAATCCTCCCCCTCATCATACTCCCACAACCAACACCCCTTCACACAAACTTTCACCATAGGTTTTGCAAAATGCACAAAAACTTAATGTCTTTACATCAAACTTATGTCATTACATATTACACTTTATTTTTTTTACTTATTATACTTTGAAATTGTATTATTATTTTAAAATGAAATAAAAATAAAAAAAATTTGAAAAACAAAAAAAATGATAAATTTAATTTGATCCCATTTTATTTAAAAATTTTATTTTTTTTTTTCACCAATTTGCATTTTTTTTTTTAGCATTTATCAATAGGTTTTGAATACATTTAGGTTTTTTTAAAATAACTTTGAAAATAACTTTTTAGCTTTTCCCAACTTAAAAAAAACTAATACTTATAATTAAAAATATAACTATTACATCTAGAAAATAACCAATTTTTTTAATTGTTCATAAATATTAGGGAGTTCAATAGTAAGAAAACACAGGAAACAATAAACAATATAACATAACACACATAACAAACATTTTAAAATAGAAAATTAAGAAAAAACATTAATAATAGTATATAATTTATATCATTTTATTATATTTACATTATATTACTGTACACTTTTTTACAACTTATACGTCTTACCCTGTTCAAAAAGAGTTCAGAGTTGGTTCCGTTATTTAACCAAAACAAATGTTTCGACAGGCATGTTATTCAGTAGCAGCATGCCTGTAAACAGTAGCAAAGGTGCAGTAGTTAAGTCAGTAGACACGCGCACAGTTAACAGTTTACGTTACAGCAGAAGCAAGCAAGCAGCAAGCAGCAGAGGAGCAGCAGCAGCACACCAGACACAAAAACGCGACCAAAAAAAAAAAAAAAAATGGCAAAAAACCGAGGCAAAAAAACGGCACCAAAAACAGCGCCTGCGGACCTGCGTGCGCAACCAACCGTTAATTTTGGTTGTAATTATTTAAAATATGAGAATGGAAAGTCGCGCCAATGGAAAAAAATCAATGTTTCGGCGCGCGGCGCGCGCGCGTTTTTGGCTGCCGACGTGTAATTTCTCCGCGCGCCTCTCGGCTCCCTCTCAGCGCGTGGCTCAGCGCTCTCGCTCAGCGCGCGTCAGCACACTGTAGTCTCTGCCATAGTAGCTGCTAGCTTCAATAGCTTCGTCTAGCTTTTAGCTTTGCTTCTTGAGTCAATGGAATGGAGCATGCCTGTTCAGCAGACCTGAACAGAAATCAACAGAGATCAGCTAACAACTGAATAGATAATAAAGATAATAATATAAATATAAATATAATATAATAATTATAAATTCAAAAATGCCTCCATAAGAAAGACAGAACAAGAATAATAACTAAAGTACTTGAGTAGCTAGTAGTTTCCTAAAAGTAGTAAATAAAAAAAGAAAAAAATAAATCACACAACATATTAACAGCTCGACATGCTGTTGAGTTTGTTGAGAGTTTTGAGCTTTGAGCTTTTTATTAATTTAATTTTTGACACACATATACATTATAATATAACTCCCAAACTCATCATAATCCATCATAATAATTCATTTAAATTAAAAGACAAAAGAGAATAAGGAAGCCAACATTTATTTATTATATTCTTGTTTGCCCCCCTGTGAAAAAAAAAAAATACTGTCTTTAATGACTAAAAAAAAGAACACTTTAGTCAGTCAGTTAAAAAGAAAAAAAAAAAAGAAAAAAAGTTAAAGAGCGTAGAATGAAGGGGAGAGGAGAGGCTGGTGGCTTCAGTTTGACACCACACTGTTTTAACCGTAAATAATTAACACAACACCAGGGGCATCTTACTCAAGCTGGTGTTGAAATAACTCTGAAAGAGTCAATGGACTTTGACACTGCATATTTAACACTGTGGATTTTACTGTGTAGGATGCTGATGATGATTGAATGATGATTAATTATGACTATTATTTGGGTGGATGATGTCGGTATTTATCTTGTTAATGTCTTCTTCTTTTTTTAAATGAATTCATCAACCAATTGCATTTTATTAAGAGAAAATGAGTTGTTTTTTTGGACGACTGCCATTGGTCAATAATTTAAAATGTTTGAATTTGACACAGGTGGTTGCGCAATATATTACGCATCCCTAAATCATAGAGTAAGTGCCCCTCTGAGACTTTGTATAGATAATAGTCATAGACAATTTCAAGCTTGAAAAGCATAAAGAATAAAATGGCTTCTCTTCTCAAACTGAGCTCCATGAAGCTTTTATTATTTATTTATTTCTAAGTATGCCGCCTCCTCGTGCTGCTCACGCCCGTCTGTTGCGTTGACAGCGTCTGCTCTGCAGCATCACTACGAGCTATAAATACACATAACTGTGTCTGCTTCAATATCAGAAGATCAATGCTAAAGTGTTTGAGTTGTTCTGACGGCACCGGCTCCTCTGGGAAGGTCCAGTCTTCATTAGAGCGGCCGGATCATACACAGAACCAATAGAAGTCCAGGTGGCTGCTCGGGTCCATTATCCCTTTTTATTTGACATTTTATTTTGAAATGTCAGCCATTCTTTTACTCTCAGCATCCATCTTTAAATCTGTTTTAAAGGAGTGTTTTGTGTGCTTTGAGATATAGAATCAGTCTGCAGCGGGGTTCCCTCGGTATGTATCAGACGTGCATCACGTGGTATTATTATTATTTTAATGGCGATCCAGAAGCGGACCGCCCTGTCGCGGTGTCACCGTCTGTCCCTGCAGTCGGAGCCCCAGGGGGCGGCGGCCTCTATCACGTCTAACTACTTCTTTCTTTTATTTAAATACATCACATGCTCAGAAACATGGAGGTGGCATCAGGAACCGAAAATGGTTCTTCAGAGTGATGCCATAGAAGAACCTGGTCCCTGAAGAACCTTTCAAACCAGGGTTTAAATAGTTCTTCAAATAACCTATTAAGGTGTCTCAAATAAGCTTCAGAAAATGGTTCTTTAAGGCACCATTTCTGGTTCCTCAAGGAACCTTTCAAACCAGGCTTCTTTAAAGAACCATTTCCTTAAAGGGCTCTTCAAAGAACCTTTAACGGCGTCTCAAATGAAAAAAAAATGGTTCTTCATAGAACCACAAAGTATTTTAAAGAACCATTTAAGAACCATTATTTTTCTGTGTGTACAAACTTTGTTAACATGCAGCATGTGTCTCCAGGCTGTGGTGTTCGTGGAGGCCAGACGGAGACCCCCCCCCTCGGTTCCCCTCGTCGGTCCTCACTCACACACTCATTTTCGCGGCCGCGTTGCATCCGGTCCCGTCTGCGCAGGTTTTAAGGTTCTCGGGTTTGATTACAGCTCAGGAATCAAACCTCATTCAGCGTTGAGGCATGACTGATGGGTGAGGAGACGTTACCGTGAAGCTCTCGTGGCAAGATTTTAATTTACTTCAACTCACACTATTATTATTATTTTGCTCCAGTGAGCGGTACATCCATTGTGGATTAGCAAATTAATAATTATTCCTGGAGCCATGTTCTCCGCTTGATGGATGGATCGAATGCAGCAGAACCTCCCGGTTCCAACTTGTGGGTATCCAGGCTGATAAACATGGAGGGCAGCATGCGGTCTCCAGGAGGCCGCTGGTATCTTAAGTCCTGGTAATTGGGTCAATGCAGAGCCCGGCTGGCAGCGCGGAGGAGGTTAAGCTCAATGATTAGCTGCTAAGCCAAGACCACAGGGCTGCTTCTCCTGGACGTCTGAGGCCTCCACACACACACACACACACACACTCACACACACACACACACACACACAGTGGTGGATGCTCAATCACAGTATAGATTGAGACTGATGAGAGGCAGACACGCCCTCTTTGTCTCACACACGGCCTTCAAACACCTCCTCTGGTTGTAAAGAAGTCTATGCTTCATGTGTTGAAGCTGCATTCTCTCTCCTGACCACCAGGGGGTGGCTCCTCTTGTTGTGTAGAAGTCTATATAAATGACTCTACTTCTCTCTTAATGTGTTCCCTCAGTAAACATTGTAAACATGAGTTTATGTCTCAGTCTCTAGTTTCAAGTCTTCTTCTATACAGCATGATGTCATCATTTAGTGCATTATGGTCATTTAGAGTCAAACAGACCATAAAGCAGGGGACGCTTTAGGGGGCGGGACTACATGGTGATTGACAGGTTGCTACCACGACACTCTGAAGCTCACTACCACATTATATTAATTCATGCTCTCACAGAAGGTCATGGGAGGACTGCGTCTACTTGTTTAAGGTTCCCTGGCTTTACAGGGACCAGATCCACCAGATGACTAATGAGTATTTCCCAAAAATGTCAATCCATAACTTAAAACATTCAAAGATGCACCGTCATCGTGCCGCATTTGGTTTCCATCACTCCATCGGAGGGAGAAAAAAAAAAAGTATAAAGCAATATTCAAGCCAATCACATCTATATTTTATTATAGATGTGGCTTCCTCCCACAGTCCAAAGACATGCAGCTCAGGTTAATTGACCTCTAAATTGTCCGTAGGTGTGAATGTGAGCATGAATAGTTGTCTGTCTCTATATGTGCCCTGGATGGACTGGCGACCTGTCCAGGGTGAACCCTGCCTTCGCCTAATGTCAGCTGGGATCGCACACACACACACACACACACATCAATTCTTTTTTTTAGTACAGTGACGTAACTTTTTAACATTCATAAAAGCAAAAAAATGCAGATTCATTCATTCCTCTTGTAACATGCACACACATATTTCAGACACTGTGTGTGTGTGTCTTCTGGCCCCGTGTCCTCCTCGTCCCTCTCTATCCTCCACGCTGCTCTTAATGGCGCCCTTGACCCGTGTTCTCGTGGCATTGTGTGTTTTGATGTGCGCTTAATGCTCATCCTTTGTGCATATAAGTGGCTCTCTTCAGGGAGATTATGTGCATATCTTAACCCCCCCCCCCCCCACCACCACCACCACCCCCAGCCAAAGGTGACATATCCTCGCTTCTGTGAAAATAAACGACGGGAGGGAGCAGTGGTCGGTCTGTGTCGAAGCTATTCGCGAATGGGATTTGGGCTGCACTGCCAACGATGCATTTATATACAGCGTGTGTGTGTGTGTGTGTGTGCCATTAATTCATTAAGAAACTGCAGTCCTCTCATTTCAAATAAAACAAGAGGCGAGGTGGGGGGGGGGGCAGCTTGTGTATCAGAGGAGAGTCATTCATCTCCGAGGCCTGCTGTCAAGGACAAATGTTGAAGGAGCGTGTGTGTGTGTGTGTGTGTGTGTGTGTGTGTGTTTGTGCTGACAGAAGGAGGGAGACGGCTAATTTTAGTTCAGGTGAAAAGACGGGGAGGTTTTGATGTTGTCGTGGGAGATGAAATCCTCGAAAACCACGAGAAGCGACGGGCACCCCTGGGGGTCGAGGGAGGATGACAGGAAGACAGGGGGGATCAATCAGAATCACACGAGGCCGGGACTCGGTTTATATCGATCAAACGGCACTGGAGCCCCGGGGGCGGGGGGGGGGGGGGTGTTAGTGAGCAGAAGACGAAAGGAGGAGACAAGGGGGTCAGAAGGTCACAGAGGAACATTGTCGAGATGCATACATTAAGTGGGAAAGAGATGCAGAAGGACTTATTTTAGATATTTAGCTTCGTTGCATTCATTCATTTTTTGGGGCACTTAAATGACACATTTACTAATAATCATTTTTTAATCACCTTCTCTCTGTCCATCCTTCCCTCCTTCCTTCCCTCCCTCCTTCCATCCCTCTATCCTTCCTTCCCTCCCTCCTGTCCTCCATTCCTGCCTCACTCCCCTCTTCCTTCCCTCTCTCTTTCCTTCCCTCTCTCCATCCTTTCCTCCTTTTTTCCTTCCCTCCTTCCCTCCATCCCTGCCTCACTCCCCCTTCCTTCCCTCACTCCCCCTTCCTTCCCTCCTTCCTTCCCTCTCTCTTTCCTTCCCTCTCTCCATCCTTTCCTCCTTTTTTCCTTCCCTCCTTCCCTCCATCCCCGCCTCACTCCCCCTTCCTTCCCTCTCTCCATCCATCCTTCCCTCCTTTCTTCCCTCTCTCCCTCCTTCCCCCTCTCCCTTCCTCCTTCCCTCTCTCTCTACTTCCTTCCCTCTCTCCATATTTCCCTCCTTCCCTCCCTCCCTCCTTCCTTCTCTCTCTTCCTCTCGCCTTCCCTTTCTCAATCCGTCTCTCCTTCCCTCCCTCTTTCTCTCCTTCCCCTCCCCTCCCCCCCCCTCCCCCCTTACCATCAATAGTGGATTCCAGGACAGAAATCCACTTATTCCATCTGGTATCGATGTTAATTTACTGTTTCATTACAGCCGGAGAGCTTTGAGAGACGATCACAACCCGACGAGTTTCTTATTATGGAGGAGGGAGAGGGGGAGATGGAGGAGGGGGGAGAAGGGAGGCGGGGGGGGGGGGGGGGGGCTCAAAGCGAGGTCTGGAACCACGGCTCATAAATAATGCAAACAGATACGATGTGCACTTACAGCGAGACGACAGATCACGTGGGAAGAGCCGTCGCTCGGATGTGTGCGTGTGTGTGTGTGTGTTTGTGTGTGTGTGTGTGTGTGAGAGAGTTGTTTGAGTCCTTCCATGTGTTGCCGTTAACTGGACATCAGGTTTATTACAGCGTTGGTATTATTGGTTATCTGCATATTCTCGCCACTCCATGGTGTCATATTTCATCGAGCTGTAAACACCCTCGCGGACACATTTTAACCCTTTAAAGGGCCAAATATAACGTAATATAAGAAAAGAGAATGTTTCTTTAGTGTATATCCACCTGAAAATACGTTTTTATGTCTTTTGTTTTAGAGGTCTTTTGGCCAAAATATAACGTAACATTAAAAAAATAATGTTTTTTTAGTATCTAACCACCTGAAAATAAGTATTTTTTGTTTACTTATATGGAGCGGGTCTTCTTCACAGAGCCGGCCGCCATTTTTCTAACCCAGACTGGACACATCGAGGGCATTTAGCATTTTCTGTCAGCTGACTGCAGTTCTCTGACACACTTTTCAGCATTTCAGTGAGTTGCGATCTGCGACCTCACCGCTAGAAGCCCCAGAATCCTTCACTCTGGCCCTTATGTACCCAACGTGTTAGCAGACGGTTGCATTATCGTTGTCATTTTGAGTCCGACCGGTGAATTAAAATCCAATATTCACTCTCATTTCATCTTTCTGTTGGATCTCTGATAACTCCTCTGTAGCTTTAACAGCTAAATGCTCTTTTTGTATCTCCTAAAACCTCAAACAAGGCCAGGAAAGCCCTGAGACTGGGTCTGTAGCACCAGAACAATGAGCTGTCTGTGCTCACTCTGCTGGTTTCTCACCAGACGCTTCATCGCTCCACATAGACAAAGTTATTTGATCAGCTATCACTACGCAAATAATGATGAGAGTAGCTTTGATTGGTTTTAGTTTACATTTACATCGGTTGTACTTGCTGACGTCAAAGATACATTATCACACACACACACACACATGTAATCCAATGCAGCAGGCCTGTGTCTGCGTGTTGATCCAACTCATTCTCAGAGCCTGCTGCGTTATACATGAGTTCATGTTATTGTTTTTCTCTCATGCGCCGAGGACTCTGCGTCTTTTCCGGAGGTTTTTGCTGAATGAGGGGATTCATCCCCCCCCCCTTTTTTAGGGGGGGGGGGGGGACTGAGAACGCGTGACTCAGAACAGTATTGATCGGGGGGAGGGGAAATGTCTGCGTCAGGTGAATCACTTGGAGCCTCACCAACCTCATCCTCTCTAATTCGTAGTCTGGCTCGCAGTCAGACCACGAGGACCCGTTAGAGTGCTGCTGGCCTGAGGTCGGGTCCCACCAGCGCCCTCCGCTTCCTGTTTCCTCCATCTGCTTTGTGATCTGCTGATTGGCTAAAATTATCCATCCCTCTGCCCATCCTCCATCCCCCAAACCCCCCCCGACATCACAGGTGCAACACTGTCTGACGCCTGAGGGGTGGCAGAATGCCGGAGCAGAGCAACGACTATCGGGTGGTGGTGTTCGGGGCGGGCGGAGTGGGGAAGAGCTCCCTGGTGCTGCGCTTCATCAAGGGCACCTTCAGGGACACCTACATCCCCACGGTGGAGGACACCTACCGCCAGGTGATCAGCTGCGACAAGAGCGTGTGCACGCTGCAGATCACCGACACCACGGGGAGCCACCAGTTCCCCGCCATGCAGCGCCTGTCCATCTCCAAAGGCCACGCCTTCATCCTGGTCTACTCCATCACCAGCAAGCAGTCGCTGGAGGAGCTGAAGCCCATCTACCAACAGGTGGGGGCGTGGAGTGTGTGTGGGAGAGTGGGAGAATGTGTGAGTGTGTGTGTGTGCGTGTTTTTGTGTGTGCGTATGTGTATGCATGGGTGTGTGTAGGAGAGTGTGTGCGTGTGTAGTGTGTGTGGAATAGTGTGTGAGTGTGTGCATTTGTGTGTGCGTGTAGTGTGTTTGTGTGGGATAGTGTGTGTGTGTGAGTGTGTGCGTCTGTGTGCGCGTCCGGGTGTGTGTGCGTGTGTGTTTGTGTGCATGCGTGTCTGTGTGCGTATGTGTGTGCGGGTGTGTGTGCTTGTGTGTGTGTGCATGCGGTGTGTGTGCGTGCATTCGTGTGTGTGTGCATGTGTGTGTGTGCGTATGTGTTCGTGTGTGCGTTTGTGCGTGTGCATGTGTGTGCGTGCGTGTTCGTGCACGTGCGTGCGTGTGTGTGTGCGGGCATGTTTGTGTGTGTTTGTCTGTTTGTGTGCGTGTATTTGCACGTATTATAACTAAATTCATAATGTCAAACTTGTTCAAAGGCTCATTCACGGGTGTTTAGTCAGTTTATAAATAATTATTATTATAATAATAATTATAATAATTAGAATCATAAACTTTATGTATTAAAACGTGAAACCACATGCTTTACAGAAAATCAAATAATCATCACAAAAAAAGGATCAATACAGCTAAATAATGTGTAGTGTGCACGTTCTCTGTGCCCTCACCAGAAGATAACAACCCCCCTCCCCCCCCTCCCCAGGTCTTGACCATAAAGGGCAACGTGGAGGCCATCCCCGTCATGCTGGTGGGCAACAAGAGCGACGAGACCCTGCGGGAAGTGGAGACCAAGGACGGGGAGGCCCAGGCCAACCAGTGGAAGTGCGCCTTCATGGAGACGTCGGCCAAGACCAACCACAACGTGACGGAGCTGTTCCAGGAGCTGCTGAACCTCGACAAGAAGAAGAACATGAGCCTCAACATCGACGGCAAGCACTCAGGGAAGCAGTCCCGCGCCGAGAGACTGAAGGGCAAATGCAGCGTGATGTGAATCCACGAGGTGGAGGTGGAGGTGGAGGGGGAGGTGGAGGGGGAAGCTAAATTAAGGGAGGGAGTCACTGGAGGCATCACTAAAGGTCTGGAAGGCAGCCGGAATCTCATCGTCCACATCCTCCTCCGTTCCACTGGTGCAGAACATCAACTCGGCAGTTATTTTTTGAAAAGCATACAGATTTTAAGTCCTTCATCGTACATCCACGTGCGGAAATCTGAGGTGGGGGAGGGGGGTGGGGATGTTCAGAGGCTGATTAAAATCAAGAAGAGTGCAATCGGAGAAGAATGAATGCATCACCTTTGGGACGTCAGCCGCAGTCGTAAAAGAAGCGTGGGTGTTTGGACTTTTGGACTTTTGCATCATCCCAGTGCCACAAAACCAGAGGAGTCTGAGGAGCTCATCAAGACCCTGGACTGCACCACCCCACCCCCCCCCCCCTCAACCCCCACCCTCCTCCCTGAAAACAAGCTGATGTTTTCTTATCTTCATCAAACATTTATTCTCCCGTCCAACCCTCCCCGCTCCAGCACACTCATCCGTTGCATACGATAAGCCCCTCCCCCTTCCCATATAACAAATATAGAGAAACGTAATGTCTGTGTTAGTCGAGCTCACTCATCTGGGAGAAAAACACTATTTGAAGAGGTGTCCGTCGAGACAGCCGGCTATGAAGGGCCATACATCAGCTGTATCCCAGAGCCACTCCTGAGCACTCTTATGTGCATATACATGGAATATTATATATATATATATATATATATATAATATTCCATCATTCTTCGGCGCCGTTCACGTGAAGGTTTCTCTTATTTCGCCTTTTCTGTCTCGCTCGGTTTGCTTTGTGATGCTCTTTTAAAGTCGCTGTAAGAGTAAAAAAAAGAAAGAAAGAAAGAAAAACAAACAAAATGCTCTCCTTCAACAAAAAGCACACAGAAAAGAAAAAATAATCAAGGGATGGATGGAAAATTGCTCCATGCGGGTCATTCAGCCAAATTCTGTTTCCTCTGGTTGGTTTGGTCACATTAGCTCGGCATCCGCAAGCAGGAAGCAGAATGGGTCACACACACACACACACACACACACACACACACACACACACACACAGCATGCGCACAAATGCATTCATGCAAGTGTAAAAATAATAAAAAATGAGTAACACTGATGACATGAAGACGGGGCTCACTCAGCCTCAACGCCCCTCACATTGCACTTTATAATCATAAATGCACGCACACACACACACGACTGTAACTCGTCATGTTTTTTGCCTATATGTTAATGTTTTAACACTCCACACAGAATACACAACATCCTCCTGGGAGCCGTTGATAGCTCCACTATGTATGTCCAAAGTGCATGAATACACCCGTTTTCACACAGGAGCTCTAAATATTGTACACTGGACAGCCAAAAAAAGCACAATACTTTTTTACCAACTTATCTATTTGTACATTTCTTTGTATTTTTCTTTGTTCTTTTTCCTTGTTTTCCTCTCCATACGTGTATTCCCCAGTCCCGAACACAGAATAAATAATCTCAATCACCGGTAGCTTCTGGATATATAGAGAGTAGAGAGTTCTATACGTGGCACAATGAGACTGGTTCTGCTGCACCACCGGGTCATGTGACGTGGGGACGAATTCACCACGAAACGCCCACAGAAGGTCGAGGGCCAGGCTATCCGTCTACTTTTCTCTCCGTCTCTCGGGCGGTTTTAATCTCCATTTGAAGTGGAGGGTGATCCGCCCATACGCAGACGATACCGACACAACAACAACAGTAACAGTTAGCATCGTGAAACGTACCCTTTACCCCGTTAAAATGGCGGGGATGCTCGCTCCAACTCTCTCTTCTTATTTCTTATTCCTTAATATATATTTTTTTCAACAAGTCGTATATATTCGACGCCGTTTGTCTCGCTTCGTTTTAGATGCCACGAGGACGGAGCGATATCCGTCGTGTACCCTCAACCCGATGTGTCCTTCTAGAGGTTTTTTAGAAGTTATAGAAGTTACTATCAGACAGTCTTGAGCTAGATGCGTACAGCTTTATGAAGCACACGCTTCATAAATATATGGAGGCCAGATTGTTTGTGCAATCTGTTCGTCCTTGCTGACGTCTGCAGGAGGCTTGTCGTTACTCGTGTTCCCACTCGGAATACGATATGGTGGTGGGGGTGGGGGGGGGACAACGAGACGGCGTGCACAACAAGCTCCGAGCGAGAGGCTGCACTATTAATAACGTGACGATATGGAGCGCATTAACTATAACCTATAGGCTGCATAAGACTGCGTGTGTGTGTGTGTGTGCGTGTGTGTGTGTGCAATGCGTTCACACTCCCACGACAACAAACAGGCGCACGCACACACACACAACAAGCATATACAAATACAAATAGACAAACTGCATGCTCTTAGCTACACACACGCGCACAATACATGCATATTTACATCCACACAGGCCTTCTCAGTAGGTCATTTTCTTCTTCTTCTTTTTTAATGTCAATTTGTTTCTTCTTTTTCAAATCAATATTGATGCATTATTTTTTAGACTTTGTCCGTCAAAAAGGGTAAACAACGGTTCTGTGATTGTGTGTCTGCTCAATCAAGACCAAAACAGCAGCCAATCACACGGCTGGAATTAAATAACTATATAAAAACAATGTCCTGCAGTTAAATGATGCTATTGTGAAAAGAAGAAGGTTAAAATAATATTCAATAATACGAAGTTTTGGGGGGAATATTTTACAGATATTTTGTTAAATAATGCCATTTTAAATGAGTTTAATATTAAACACTTTGGATCTCAATAGTAATCTACATTGGCAGCACTTGATTGGAAGGGGGGCAGTCGAAGTTCACCTCACCTTGTTTGAGGTACTTCATCTGGTCGTGTGGCTTTAAGAGCGTGCACGTCGGTGTGGGTGCACGTGTGTTCTAACATAGCAGGATGGGAACATGACACTTAAACGAAGGGCAATGGGTGAAATGTAAAAAAAACACACACAGGCAAGGTTGTGGTCTTCTAGTCTTACTTTATAGATATGTCCCATTAACTCATTCCTGTGCCAACGAGGGCGTGTTTACATTCCTGTTGAGGCCCGAGGACCTGAAGGAAATCGGTGTCACCCTTTTTACATCTTTGCCTGATCCACTCAGAACTCCTCACAAGCAGTTTTATTTGATTTATTTGGACCGTAAAGTGGGGCAGTTTGGACCCGGTGGGCGGGGTGGTTTGGTTCTGTCTCTCTGGCCCTTCATTCCTGCATGGCCCCTATTGGTGTTCCATCCAGCATGAGAACAAACTGTGAATCATCTTTGTACACGTTAAAAATAGATTCCTCAGCAGCATTTACGGCTTCGGGTTTTTTTCTTCTTTTTTTCTTCTTTTTCTTTTAACAAGGACTTGTTTTATTTATTTTTGTGTAAATTATTCTATTGTTTTTTTTGTTTAGTTTTCTCTGTTGGGACTTTTTTTTTTTTTTTTATTTAACTTATTATGATGTATAGATATTTATTCTAGCAATAGTCTTCCTGTTAAGATATACTGTGCTGATGCATCCTCTGAATAACTGAAAATAACACATATATATATAGATGATAATAATAATCAAATCCGCAAAATGATTTTCCTAATAAAAATGTGAACAGAGGAGAGTTTCTCGTTTTTTTTTAACATTTTCTTTTTTACGTGTGTGTGATGATGACTCCGCATCAACGGAGCCAGAAGTTTGATGGCGGTCGATTGGTTCAGACCGAAATGTTTCAACAACCGTTTGTTGGATTGCCGTTTTATTTTATTCAGACATTCATGGTTCCCAGAGGATGAATCAATAACATTTCTTCTTACATCATTCACACGTTTGAGTCAAATATATCAACAACTATTCAATGGTTTGACAAGAAATTTGCATCACATGTCGTCTGGTCAACGTTTAAATTCATTCAATACTTTACCTGCAAAAAAAGCTTTGTGTTTAGTGCTAGTGAGCACAATATTAGCACAATATTAGCATTAGTGGCCATATATAATATTATATATTATACATATAATGATATATTTATATTTATATTATATATATTTATATATCCATATATATATATGATATATATATATGATATATATATTATATATATATCATATATTATGTTATTGTATGATTATTACTGATGCATTATGGAAGCGGTGAAACAGGAGCTAAATCAAAATGGCACCAGGAGGTGTCGGTGTTTCAGCAGCCGTGCTCACCTATGTGATATTTCTAAATCTTGCTGGTTCAACTGATACCTCCTACTGTTTTCACAGCGGAAGTTTTAATGGAAAACCGACAACAGAAAGTCAAGGTCCGATTGGAAAGTATAACAAACATTTTGGTTTCGGAAAAGCAATATTGATAAGCACCGTGGCACATTGCCCTGAGTACAACCGTGATAAATCCAAAGCTAAACCAAACAAACGGAATGTTGACGCGGTGCAAGTTTATTATGGCGATATGCCTCCTGTTATCCGGACACATACACCAATGCCCAGGCCCAGTTAATGTGATGGCGGGTGAAGGAGGCTCAAGCACGGCAGATCATGGGAGCAACAACACCCTCCCACAGGCAGGCATGGCCAGCAGAGAACCTGCTGGCTTTACCTGTGTCTCTGCTGAGTCTGCGCGCTCTTGCTGTCCGGGGGCTACGTCGGAGGCCGGGGGCGACTGCGCCGGGCGCAGAGAGTCGGGTGGAAGAGTTGGTGTGGCGGCGATCGATGTCTGGGAGACTCGCGGACGGCTGGGAGGTGATGGACGGCGTTCTGGGAGCCGGGAGCGGAGGGGCGACAGCGGAAAGGTTGGTGTGGCGAAGATCGGTGTGTGGGAGACTCGCGGAAGGCGGGGAGGAGTAGCGACTGTCGGCGTGCCTGGAAGCCGGGAGCGGAGGGGCGACTGCAGAGAGTGGGGCCTATTACCGGCAGGAGTCGGCGTGGAGTGTGCGGTAACTGTGGCGGAACATTCGAGGAAACTCACCCCTGGAGTGTGCGCGAGAGGGGCGGATGAGACACCCGCGCGTAAACCAAGGCACCAAGGTCTGAACCCGGCGATTAGAAAACTGCGCGGATACAAACTGTTTGGAACTGTAATCATGCCCGTGTCCTCTGGGATGCTCATGCAAAACCCAAAGGGCTGTTAGGAGGGCATTTGAACATTCGCAGTCTTCTGCCTAAAATGGACCAAATTAAACATTTATTAGAGGACTCAAACTTGGACTTCCTATGCCTTTCAGAATCATGGCTCCATAAGAACTCGCCCCCTGATGCTTTGAATGTCAATGGTTACTTACAATACATTCAGAAAAGACAGAACAGCTGGCAAAGGTGGAGGTGTAATGCTCTATGTTAAAGAGCATCTAAATTGCAGTCAGATTGAATGGTCAAATGATATTAATTTAGAATGCATTGGCCTGAAGGTGTCATTGTCAACCCAAATGTCTTTTACTATTATCTGCCTTTACAGACCACCATCTTCGAAAATAGACTTCTATGATGCGCTCAATCGCATGCGAAAGGAGTGTGACACTGAAAAGGAGATTATTCTATTGGGTGACCTTAATGTGAACTGGCAGGATAAAACGGGAAGAAAGTCCTTAAAGCGGACAGTTGATAGTCTCAACATGACCCAACTAGTGAATGGCCCCACAAGGATAACGCACTCTTCACAGTCCCAGATTGACCTGATGTTTAGTAACAAGCCAGAAAGAATAACCAAAACCTACAACATGGTAACTGGAATGTCTGACCATAATCTGACTCTGTTAACAAGAAAGCTCTCTAAGAAACGATTTAATATTTCTGCTACTAGACAGTCACACCAATTACGAATTCCTAAAAGTGACCTAAGTGCATTTGAAGATGCTATAAAAGGTATCAATTGGAGTAATCTCCTATCCGGTATAAGTGTGGAGGATGATAGCCAAATATTCCTGTCCACAATCCAGAGCACCATTAGTAGTTTTCTTAAGAAAGCCAAAACAAAACCGAGTCAGAAGAACACACTTCCATGGCTAAATGATGATATTTGGAAGTTAATGAAAGAGCGGGATTACAAACTAAAAGTAGCTCTTAAATCTAAATTGTCAACGGATAGGCAGATATTCACAAAGTTGAGAAACCAAGTGACGAAAGAACTTAGAAAAGCAAAGGCAGATTTTTTTATTAAGATTATTACTGAAGCACAGGGTAATTCCAAATTAATGTGGGAAAATGTACAGAAGATGTCAGGTAAACAAAACAGTAGTTCAATGAAACAGCTTAAAGTTAAGGTAAATGGTTGCCTTACACAAGATGCAACAATCATGTGTCCAGCTTTTAACTCCTATTTTATTGACTCAGTGGAGGCCCTGGCCCCGAGGTCCAGCATCGGCTCAGTTGACCTGCCGCCTGTAGCTGGGGGTGAACCTAGCTTCTCCTTCCTAGAGGTCTCTAATGTTACAGTCAATCGCCTCATGGGCTCTCTCAGGAACTCTAGGGCAAAAGATGTGTATGGTTTAGACAACATGTTCCTTAAGAATCATAAAGACCCACTCGCGCTCCCGATCACCAGTATAATCAATAACACCATTAGGCAATGTGTGTTCCCTAAAGGACGGAAATCAGCCATAATAACACCTATCTTTAAATCAGGTGATAAAACCGATATGACCAACTATCAGCCCATTAGCATCCTCCCAGCTATTTCTAAAATAGCTGAGAAATCCCTAGCAGAGCAACTAATTGAACACCATAACAACTCGCCTTACAAGCTACATCCCATGCAGTTTGGTTTCCGAGCCAAGCACTCCACTGACACAGCCAACTGCTTTCTCCTTGAGAATATAAAGCTTAAAATAGATAAGGGGGGAGTAGTTGGAGCAGTATTTCTTGACCTCAGGAAGGCTTTTGACACAGTTAATCACAATATCCTTATTAGGAAAATGTCAGATTTCAACCTCTCAGCTGAATCTCTAGCATTAATGAAGTCCTACCTGGAGGGAAGAACCCAGTGTGTTAGAGTAGGTGAGGCTGTATCGCCTATGCTGGGATATGAAGTGGGTGTCCCTCAGGGTTCGATTTTGGGACCATTATTATTCAGCCTGTATATAAATGACCTCCCCAGTGTCTGTAAGGGATGTAGTATCCAAATGTACGCTGATGACACAGTGATCTATGTCCATGCAAAAAGCAAAGTTCAGGCTGCACTTCAACTAACTGATACCATGGTCCATGTCTCTGAATGGCTCTCAGATTCCTGTCTACAACTAAATGTCAAAAAGACAGTCTGCATGTTTTTCACAAAGACGGCATGTAACTCACCTGAGCCAGATGTCTATGTCTCTGGTGAGGGCTCCAGATAGTGCCTGAATATAAATACCTAGGTATCTACCTCGACTCAAACCTTTCTTTTAAGAAGCAGGTAAAAAACGTGGCAAAGGTTGTCAGATTTCATTTAATCAATTTCAAATACATAAGAAATAACTTAAACATAGATACTGCAAAACTGTACTTTAACGCAATCATCATTCCATATCTGACCTACTGCTTGACCAGCTGGGTTCAAGCAGGCAGCACCACTCTGAAACCAATTCAAATCCTGCATAAGCAAGCTCTAAAAATACTGAAGCCCAGGAGTTATCACCACTGTGCCATTTTAACTAAATACAGTCTCCTGAACTGGGATAACCTCATTAAACTCGCCAATATGTGTCTCGTTTTTAAAGTTTTTAATGATATGGCTCCTCCCCCACTTGGTGAATTTATTAAACAAAAAACACAGAGTAGCAGACAAACTAGATCTGTGGAGAGAGGCGACTGCGTCATCCCATTTAGGAGGAGTTCTTTTAGTCAGTCTGCCTTTTCAGTGAAAGCAGGACAGCTCTGGAATGCCCTGCCTCTGAATATACGCACTAGCAGAACTTTTTACTCTTTTAAACACGGCCTGAAGAACTGGCTTTTTACCAGTCAGATGTGTGAGCATGAACTGTGACTCCCTCCTCAGTGATTGTGTAAATAATTATTGTTTTTATGTCTGTTTTTTTATTTTATTTTTTAATGATTTTATGAAGAGGCCAGTATTTTATCGTAACCTGTATGTTTACTGCTTTTCTATTATGTTACCGTGTTAACCTCTTACTCCTTTAGTGAAGGCTGTAACATCTGTGTTGTGCACCGACAGATATGCTAGAGAGGTTCATGTCATTTATGTTCGCTTTCTCTCATTCCAGGCTTCCTGATTGTTTTCACCTGTCATCACACCTGTCTCCTATGCTCATCAGTGTCAGCCCCGCCCCTGATTGGTCCCACCTGTGTCTTGTTACCATGTGCTTAAATTCCCCTGTCTCCCAGTGTTCCTTGTCAGTTCGTCTGGTCTTTTGCCATGATCAGGTCGGGTTATGCTGTGCTCTTGAAAAGTTTTTGATCCCTCACTACGTGAGCGCTTTCATTTTGTTCACTGCAGAACCGAAGAATAAAGTAGTTACAAATACTTTATCTCTGTCTCCCGGGTCGTGCAATTGGGTCCTACTTCCTAAGTGTCTGAGTTCGTAACAGAACGAACTGACCACATTATGGACCCAGCCGACCCAAGAACGCTTCACGCCGCTCTGTCAGTACAGGGCGTGACGATTTTTCATCACGAGGAAAGACTGGACAAAGTCAGCCGGGAAATACAAGAGCTGAGAGGACGCCAGGCCGGGTTCAGGAAGAATTATCTACACAGATGCAACAACTGGTTGCCCAAATGAATAATTTTTCACTCATCAACAGACTGCTCCTCCGGTGACGTCATCCACAGCTGAGATTTTGCCTGTCAATACTCCAGCTGACGACCCAGGTCAGGCTGTTTCCTCCCGTTACGGCTGGCTCTTCCGGAGAGATTTTCCGGAGACTCTTCGAATTGCAGAGCCTTTCTGGTACAGTGTGATCTGCATTTCAACACAACCCAGCAGCTTTTTATCTGAGCATGGTAAAGTGGCGTTTATTGTGTCTCATTTAACGGGAAGAGCTGCAGCCTGGGCTACTGCAGAATGGTCTAGAGACACCGAACTATGTTACTCATTGGCCGATTTCATAGAGACTATGAGGCGCATTTTGACCACTCATCGCCTGCTACGGAGGCCAGCAGAAGACTGTTTCAAATACGTCAGCTCAACCGTCAGGTGGTTGATTATGCCATCGAGTTTCGTACAGCAGCAGCGGACAGCGGATGGAATGTTCCGCTCTTCGTGACGCCTTCATGACAGGACTTTCGAACCGATAAAGGACCAGCTGGCTCCACTGGAGACACCCCGGGATCTGGAATCCCTCATCGCTGTGGCCATCCGGATCGATAACCGTCTTCGAAAGAGAGAGGAGCGTCGACGCAACCGAGATGTTATTCCCAGCTTCCAGAATTCGCCTCGGAGGGTCGCGCCGCCAGCGGAGGATTTCAGCTCATGTTACCGGACCATCAGAGGACTACACTTCGAATGACTCCGGTGAACCCATGCAGCTTGGAAGAACCAGGCTTTCTCTGGAGGAGAGGCAGCGCCGTCACGGAGGGTTGCTGTTTCTACTGCGCCAGCCGGGTCATCAACTCGCTTCATGCCCGGGAAAAGATCGTGCTCACCAGTCAAAGGAGGGCGCTGGTGAGCAAGAGTCCGGCAGACTATCCTGCTCGACCTGTTACTCAGGTAGACATTTGTATTAACAATCAGACCATTGACCAGGGTGTGTTAATAGACTCAGGGGCTGACGAAAGCCTTATAGACTGGGGCCTAGTCAAACAGCTAAAAATAAAACTGTCCCGCTATCTCATCCTGTTAGTGCCAGTGCCTTAGACGGCCGCTTGTTGTTCACAGTTACCCATTGCACTGAGCCCATACGGATTACTATAAATAAGGACCATACCGAGAGCATGCAATTTCATATTTTTGAGTCGACTCAGCACCCGATTATTTTGGGGTTTCCTTGGCTGAAGATCCACAATCCTCACATAGACTGGCCTTCAGGAAAGTTAAGGAATGGGGAGAGGATTGTAAGGGCAGGTGTAAACTGCAACCTGTTAATGCACCAACAGACTCTAGTAGGATCATTATAGATCACCCTGACTATCCTGATCTACACAAGGTACCTTCCTGTTACCATGATTTAAAAGAAGCGTTTAACAAGTCTAAAGCCTTGTCGCTACCTCCTCACCGAGATTTTGACTGTCCCATTGATCTCTTACCGAGCCCCCATTCCCAAGGGGAGACTTTACTCGATTTCGAGACCTGAGAGAACAGCAATGGATGAATACATCTCCTCTTCACTCAAATCAGGGATTATCCGTCCTTCATCGTCTCCAGCCGGAGCGGATTCTTTGTGGGAAAGAAAGACGGGTCTCTGAGACCTTGCATAGACTACAGTCCACTAAATGACATTACGGTGAAGAACCGCTATCCTCTGCCACTCATGTCATCTGCTTTTGAACTGCTTCAACGGCCAAGATATTCACCAAGTTGGATTTAAGAAATGCATATCACTTGGTTAGAATAAAACAAGGGATGAGTGGAAGACTGGATTCAACACTCAGAATGGTCACTATGAGTACTTGGTAATGCCTTTTGACTGTGCAATGCACCGCTGTTTTTCAAGCTTTTGTGAATGAGGTTTTGCGGAATTCTTGAATATTTCAGTGTTTGTGTATCTGGATGACATACTGATTTTCTCCCCAGACGCTAAATCTCATGTTAACCATGTCCGCCAAGTTTTGCAGAAACTACTGGATAATCAGCTATATGTCAAGGCAGAGAAGTGCGAGTTCCACACAGAAGAGGTGTCTTTCTTAGGATACATAGTCTCACCTAATCATATCCAAATGGATCCTGCGAAAGTCAGTGCAGTATCCCAGTGGCCCACACCAGACTCCAGGAAAAGGTTCAGCAGTTCCTAGGATTTGCTAACTTCTATAGGAAGTTTATTAGAATTTCAGTTCTGTTGCTGCTCCTCTGCATGTTCTGACTTCTCCTAAGGTTCCCTTCAAGTGGACCCCCCAGGCGGATCTTGCTTTCAAACTTCTCAGAGATAGATTCACATCAGCTCCCATACTCACCATTCCAGATCCCCAGCGCCAGTTTATGGTCGAGGTGGATGCTTCCAATGAGGGAATTGGAGGAGTACTGTCTCAACGTTCTGCAGAAGACAACAAGATGCATCCATGTGCTTACCTGTCGCGAAGTTGACAACGGCAGAGCGGAATTATGACGTGGGAAACAAGGAATTGTTAGCTGTAAAAGCTGCCCTCGAGGAATGGAGACACTGGCTAGAGGGTGCAGAGCAACCGTTTTTAGTCTGGACAGATCACAAGAATCTAGAATATATAAGAAAGGCTAAGCGTCTCAACTCCCGTCAGGCCAGGTGGACACTTTTCTTTAGTAGATTCAACTTCACACTCTCTTTTCGTCCCGGTCTCAGAATCAAAACCCGATGCTTTGTCTCGTCTTTACGATCCCGAACCACTTGCGGTAGAGCCCAAGACCATCCTTCCACTTAACCGGTGATCGGAGCCTTTTCCTGGCAAGTGGAGTCAGACGTTAAAGAGGCAAATGTCATGAATCCAGCGCCTAGCGAGTGTCCCAACAATCTGCTGTTTGTTCCGGAGGCTCTTCACTCCAAGGTCATCCACTGGGCTTTCAGAATCATGGCTCCATAAGAACTCGCCCCCTGATGCTTTGAATGTCAATGGTTACAATACATTCAGAAAAGACAGAACAGCTGGCAAAGGTGGAGGTGTAATGCTCTATGTTAAAGAGCATCTAAATTGCAGTCAGATTGAATGGTCAAATGATATTAATTTGGAATGCATTGGCCTGAAGGTGTCATTGTCAACCCAAATGTCTTTTACTATTATCTGCCTTTACAGACCACCATCTTCGAAAATAGACTTCTATGATGCGCTCAATCGCATGCGAAAGGAGTGTGACACTGAAAAGGAGATTATTCTAGTGAGTGACCTTAATGTGAACTGGCAGGATAAAACGGGAAGAAAGTCCTTAAAGCGGACAGTTGATAGTCTCAACATGACCCAACTAGTGAATGGCCCCACAAGGATAACGCACTCTTCACAGTCCCAGATTGACCTGATTTTTAGTAACAAGAAAGAATAACCAAAACCTACAACATGGTAACTGGAATGTCTGACCATAATCTGACTCTGTTAACAAGAAAGCTCTCTAAGAAACAATTTAATATTTCTGCTACTAGACAGTCACACCAATTACGAATTCCTAAAAGTGACCTAAGTGCATTTGAAGATGCTATAAAAGGTATCAATTGGAGTAATCTCCTATCCGGTATAAGTGTGGAGGATGATAGCCAAATATTCCTGTCCACAATCCAGAGCACCATTAGTAGTTTTCTTAAGAAAGCCAAAACAAAACCGAGTCAGAAGAACACACTTCCATGGCTAAATGATGATATTTGGAAGTTAATGAAAGAGCGGGATTACAAACTAAAAGTAGCTCTTAAATCTGAATTGTCAACGGATAGGCAGATATTCACAAAGTTGAGAAACCAAGTGACGAAAGAACTTAGAAAAGCAAAGGCAGATTTTTTTATTACGATTATTACTGAAGCACAGGGTAATTCCAAATTAATGTGGGAAAATGTACAGAAGATGTCAGGTAAACAAAACAGTAGTTCAATGAAACAGCTTAAAGTTAAGGTAAATGGTTGCCTTACACAAGATGCAACAATCATGTGTCCAGCTTTTAACTCCTATTTTATTGACTCAGTGGAGGCCCTGGCCCCGAGGTCCAGCATCGGCTCAGTTGACCTGCTGCCTGTAGCTGGGGGTGAACCTAGCTTCTCCTTCCTAGAGGTCTCTAATGTTACAGTCAATCGCCTCATGGGCTCTCTCAGGAACTCTAGGGCAAAAGATGTGTATGGTTTAGACAACATGTTCCTTAAGAATCATAAAGACCCACTCGCGCTCCCGATCACCACTATAATCAATAACACCATTAGGCAATGTGTGTTCCCTAAAGGATGGAAATCAGCCATAATAACACCTATCTTTAAATCAGGTGATAAAACCGATATGACCAACTATCAGCCCATTAGCATCCTCCCAGCTATTTCTAAAATAGCTGAGAAATCCCTAGCAGAGCAACTAATTGAACACCATAACAATTCGCCTTACAAGCTACATCCCATGCAGTTTGGTTTCCGAGCCAAGCACTCCACTGACACAGCCAACTGCTTTCTCCTTGAGAATATAAAGCTTAAAATAGATAAGGGGGGAGTAGTTGGAGCAGTATTTCTTGACCTCAGGAAGGCTTTTGACACAGTTAATCACAATATCCTTATTAGGAAAATGTCAGATTTCAACCTCTCAGCTGAATCTCTAGCATTAATGAAGTCCTACCTGGAGGGAAGAACCCAGTGTGTTAGAGTAGGTGAGGCTGTATCGCCTATGCTGGGATATGAAGTGGGTGTCCCTCAGGGTTCGATTTTGGGACCATTATTATTCAGCCTGTATATAAATGACCTCCCCAGTGTCTGTAAGGGATGTAGTATCCAAATGTACGCTGATGACACAGTGATCTATGTCCATGCAAAAAGCAAAGTTCAGGCTGCACTTCAACTAACTGATACCATGGTCCATGTCTCTGAATGGCTCTCAGATTCCTGTCTACAACTAAATGTCAAAAAGACAGTCTGCATGTTTTTCACAAAGACGGCATGTAACTCACCTGAGCCAGATGTCTATGTCTCTGGTGAGGGCTCCAGATAGTGCCTGAATATAAATACCTAGGTATCTACCTCGACTCAAACCTTTCTTTTAAGAAGCAGGTAAAAAACGTGGCAAAGGTTGTCAGATTTCATTTAATCAATTTCAAATACATAAGAAATAACTTAAACATAGATACTGCAAAACTGTACTTTAACGCAATCATCATTCCATATCTGACCTACTGCTTGACCAGCTGGGCTCAAGCAGGCAGCACCACTCTGAAACCAATTCAAATCCTGCATAAGCAAGCTCTAAAAATACTGGATCAGAAGCCCAGGAGTTATCACCACTGTGCCATTTTAACTAAATACAGTCTCCTGAACTGGGATAACCTCATTAAACTCGCCAATATGTGTCTCGTTTTTAAAGTTTTTAATGATATGGCTCCTCCCCCACTTGGTGAATTTATTAAACAAAAAACACAGAGTAGCAGACAAACTAGATCTGTGGAGAGAGGCGACTGCGTCATCCCATTTAGGAGGAGTTCTTTTAGTCAGTCTGCCTTTTCAGTGAAAGCAGGACAGCTCTGGAATGCCCTGCCTCTGAATATACGCACTAGCAGAACTTTTTACTCTTTTAAACACGGCCTGAAGAACTGGCTTTTTACCAGTCAGATGTGTGAGCATGAACTGTGACTCCCTCCTCAGTGATTGTGTAAATAATTATTGTTTTTATGTCTGTTTTTTTATTTATTTTATTTTATTTTTTAATGATTTTATGAAGAGGCCAGTATTTTATCGTAACCTGTATGTTTACTGCTTTTCTATTATGTTACCGTGTTAACCTCTTACTCCTTTAGTGAAGGCTGTAACATCTGGCCACAGGGACCAAAGCTGAAATTTAGCCTCAGCTAACGTTAACACATTTACCCATGGGTTGATTAATGTGTACGGTCCCTGTACAAATAAATAAATAAATGAAATGAAATGAAAATGTGTAAATGGGGTTTATAATATTTGGTCATGATTTGAAGAAAGAGAGAGAGAGAGAGATGTATTTGCCTACACTCTTAACACTCTAACATCTGCTTGGGGAGGCTGCGCGCTCAGCACTGTTGCCATGGAGACGCCGACGTGTGGTGTGTGACGTGTGGTGTGACGTGCGGCGTGTGGACGGAGGAACATCGCGACGTGGCATTAGGTTTCCGGGGCCGCCGCCGGAGTGCATAACCACGTGGAACAACACGAAGCGTCTCACCCCCCTGAGGGCCACGCGGCGAATCCACAATGAGACGATGTGCTCGCGCGTGCATGTGCAAAACACACACGCGCAGAGACGCGCACATGCACACGTGTACGTGCTTTGGGAAAGTCTGTGCACGGCAGCTCATGCAGGGACCCAAAAAAATGAAGAACACGAAGTGTGTGTGCGGTGTCTCTCTATGTGTGTGTGTGTGTGTGTGTGTGTGTGTGTGTGTGTGTGTGTGTGTGTGTGTGTGTGTGTGTGTGTGTGTGTGTGTGTGTGTGTGGGTGTGCGTGTGTGTCACTCCCTGTCAGTGCAGATTATCTGTTAGTCGTGACCCGTGGGCCTCCCACCCCTCATGTTTTAGAGCCCTACTGTAATCTACTGTAACCCCACCGCCTCCTCTCCAAGACCCACGGAGAGGGGGGGGAGGGGGGGGGGGATGAAGGAGGGAGGAAAAAAAGAAGGTGAAGAAAATGAAATGGAGCAATCTCTCATCAGCATGACGTCATACGTCAGTGGAAATGAGGCCGCTGCGGACTTCACCGCTGTGAGTTATTAATAGATCTCATGGTTATAGCAGCTCATGGATTCCACACAGCGTGCACGGTGCACGAGCTCGCCGTGGCTGTAGATGTGTGTGTGCGCGCGTCCGAGAAAAGAAAGATGGAGGGTAACAATAAGTCCCCTTGCGACCAAGTTCATCCACGCGACGCATGCGCACGGAGGAGTGGACTATATAGCAGCTCCGTGGGAGCGGAGGATGCGTGCTTGCGCCGGGTCTGCGGAGGAATAGCGGCAAACCGGCCCACCAGGCAACCCGGAGTGCACGCGGTAACTATACAGAAGGGGAAAGGGCGCCACTGTGTGGCGAGCAGCGCAGTGGAGACGAAGCTCCACGTAAACAGCAGCGTCCTGCAGGCAGGGATGGATTAACCAACGGGCCTACCGGGCCCAGGCCCAGGGGCCCATGAGCTCAGGGGGTCCCTGGGCCTGAGCCTCCGCGCGTGACGTCGCTGTGATTACCTTCGCATTGAAAATGCCGGAAGGTTATGTTTTGATCGCCGTGTATTTATTTATTTATTTATTTATTTATTTGTATGCGTGTTATTCGCAAAACTAAAAAAGTATTGAACCGAATCGCATGAAATTTGGTGGGATGATTGTTTATTATCCGGGGACCAGTTGATTAGATTTTGGGATCGATCGGGTCAAAGGTCAAAGGTCATAAACAGGTCAAAATCTTTCGCAGAACTCAAAAAGTATTGAACCGAATCGCATGCAATTTGATGGGATGATTGTTTATTATCCGGGGACCAGTTGATTAGATTTTGGGATCGATCGGGTCAAAGGTCAAAGGTCATGAACAGGTCAAAATCTTTCGCAAAACTCAAAAAGTATTGAACCGAATCGCATGAAATTTGGTGGGATGATTGTTTATTATCCGGGGACCAGTTGATTAGATTTTGGGATCGATCGGGTCAAAGGTCAAAGGTCATGAACAGGTCAAAATCTTTCGCCGAACTCACAAAGTATTGAACCGAATCGCATGAAATTTGGTGGGATGATTGTTTATTATCCGGGGACCAGTTGATTAGATTTTGGGATCGATCGGGTCAAAGGTCAAGATTTTGGGATCGATCGGGTCAAAGGTCAAGGTCAAAGGTCATGAACAGGTCAAAATGTTCTTGAATCGCATGAAATTTGGTGGGATGATTGTTTATTATCCGGGGACCATTTGATTAGATTTTGGGATCAATCGGGTCAAAGGTCAAGGTCAAGGTCATGGAAAGGTCAAACTCTTTTTTTACCATAGCACGATACATTTTTGTCCAATTGGCATGCAACTAATGCCAAAATGTTCATAATTCAATGCCCAATCTTGTGATATGCGAAGGTATGCACTCTACCGAGTGCCCATTCTAGTTAACATTGTATTGATATGAATATGATGATATGACACGATGCGCCGTAGCCGGTATATGCTAGGCTTAAGTCATTCATGTCAGTAACAGGGCCCCAATAGTCCTACTGAGGGATGGATTACCGAACGAGCCTACCGGCACCAGGGGCCCATGAGCTCAGGGGGCCCCTAATCCAGAGCCTCTGCGTGAAGTAGCTGTTATTACCTTTGCATTGAAAATGCCGGAAGGTTATGTTTTGATCGCCGTGTATTTATTTATTTATTTATTTATTTATTTATTTGTATGCGTGTTATTCGCAAAACTCAAAAAGTATTGAACCGAATCGCATGAAATTTGGTGGGATGATTGTTTATTATCCGGGGACCAGTTGATTAGATTTGGGATCGATCGGGTCAAAGGTCAAAGGTCATAAAGAGGTCAAAATCTTTCGCAGAACGCAAAAAGTATTGAACCGAATCGCATGCAATTTGATGGGATGATTGTTTATTATCCGGGGACCAGTTGATTAGATTTTGGGATCGATCGGGTCAAAGGTCAAAGGTCATGAACAGGTCAAAATCTTTCGCAAAACTCAAAAAGTATTGAACCGAATCGCATGAAATTTGGTGGGATGATTGTTTATTATCCGGGGACCAGTTGATTAGATTTTGGGATCGATCGGGTCAAAGGTCAAAGGTCATGAACAGGTCAAAATCTTTCGCAGAACTCAAAAAGTATTGAACCGAATCGCATGAAATTTGGTGGGATGATTGTTTATTATCCGGGGACCAGTTGATTAGATTTTGGGATCGATCGGTTCAAAGGTCAAGGTCAAAGGTCATGAACAGGTCAAAATGTTCTTGAATCGCATGAAATTTGGTGGGATGATTGGTTATTATCCGGGGACCATTTGATTAGATTTTGGCATCAATCGGGTCAAAGGTCAAGGTCAAGGTCATGGAAAGGTCAAACTCTTTTTTTACCATAGCACGATACATTTTTCTCCAATTGGCATGCAACTAATGCCAAAATGTTCATAATTCAATGCCCAATCTTGTGATATGCGAAGGTATGCACTCTACCGAGTGCCCATTCTAGTTAACTTTGTATTGATATGATGATATGACACGATGCGCCATAGCCGGTATATGCTAGGCTTAAGTCATTCATGTCATGGTCATATAATTCGCGTTATGTTGTCTGCTCAGCTCCGGTATCGTTGTTCCATACGGACTGTTTTGTTAGCGATGTAAAAAAATAAATTATATATATATTTTTTTGCGGGTGGGGGGGGGGGGGCCCTTGACACGTCCAGGCCCAGGGGCCCGTGGTTTCTTAATCCGTCCATGCCTGCAGGTTGCATTTGCATCGAGGTAAAGTTGTGAAATATTACTTATTGTGGGCATATTTTATTAAGCAGTATAGTCAAAAAGTATATGGATATATATTTAGGATCGTGCACTACAATATTGATGATGAGGGAAATCTAAATTAAATAAATGAAATGAAAATACTTTGTATGTCCATTCGTTAATCGTGCAGAAATAAGAGTTTTACAGAGAAACACATATCAAGTTTAAACATCATGTTATATTACAATCAGTATCGACGAGAACAAAATATTAAGCATTTAGTATAAGGCTCATCGAACATGTTAAAGGTGTTAATTTAATTGCAGATGCAAAGAAAATATGCAGGCACATTTGATCTATTTGAATATTGTCATGCAATCTGAGCTATAATTAATATTAGACACATTTATCAGAAATAAATTAGCTTTACGTCATTGTTACGACAGATCATGGTTTCAAAATAAGAGGTTTTAGGGAATCGAGCAATAAATATATAATTTTTACTTGCTTTTTAAATATAGACATATGTGTGCACAATGAGAGCAGGCAGAGACAAATACATGTTTTTATTCATCCAGGTGTTACCACATCGACACTTAATTATGAGTGCTGTAAAAGCCTTGAGTCCTGATGGGGTCCTCCAACTTAAAATAATATATATATATATATATATATATATATATATATATATATATATATATATTGAAAACATATTCTAACTCGTATTGGTGCGTTCAGGCACCCATAATGAATGCTGAATGTTGAATGTGGATGTTTTGTATTTGGGTTAAAGGTGCTGCCACCGGATCAGATGGAGTGAGGAAGAAGGAGAGAGGGGGGGAGGAAGGGAGGAGGAGTAAGGGGACCAGAGGAGTGGACACACAGTGGTAGCGGAGGGGGAGGCGTTTGGTTCGGCGGAGACGGGGAGTGCACGAGGAGAGAGCGCGTGAGGAACCGGCGAATCTGGCCCTTTAAATCACCGACACGGCGCTGCATTCCGAGGTGAGTTTGGAGATAATTCGGATATTTTGTCTTCTTCCTTTTACTCATGTTATAATAACCGTGACAAGCCCCCGGGGCTTCTCCTCACCACCGAGGGCGGACGGGCTGCGGCTGGAGAGGGGGGGGGGCTTCATCACGAATCCGGTTTTCCCCAGCCTCTTTGCCGGCATGAGAGGGAAGGGGAGCCCCCCCCCCCCATGTACGTGTTGAAGTGGACTCACCGTGTGCCGAGCAATTTGCATAATAGCGGAACATAAAGGCTCGCGCTCCGGTCATGGTCGCGGGGTGGTTTATTATAGTAGCTCCCTCAAAACATGTTACCACCCCATGTCCACGTCTTCACTGGGGGAGACACGTCTCTGATTTTGAGGGTATATGCGCGTGTGTGTGCGTGTCTGTCTGTGTGTGTGTGTGTGTAGAGAGAGAGGGGGGACATGCTGTTCTCTCCATCAAAATGCCCGCATTGTGTTCACACGGCGGAGCGGCGGGCAGGGCCTCCGGCAGAGGGACTTGCATGGAGGGGATCCGTGCACTGCGGGCCGCGGGCCGCGCGCAGAGGATCGATATACGCATCGGTTGGGGACATTGTCGCGTGACATTGTGTGCGTGCGCATGCTGGCTGACCTGCGGCACTGCATGTGTGTGTGTGTGTGTGTGTGTGTGTGTGTGTGCGTGTGCGTGTGTTAAGGTGTTGTCAACGTGAAGGAGGAGAGAAAGATGTGACATAAGGGGCAGAAACTTGCAGCTTCCATAAAGCAGAGTGTGAGAATCTGCGCGCGCACTCGGTTTATAAAGTCACTGCAAAAAAAAGAGTTTGAGGAAATATGAAATGATGAATCTCTGAATGTTCACGCTAAAAAACGGAATGCATGAAGTTGTATGGAAGGTCCAACAGCTTGTAAACAAAAAGTATGAATGGGCTGTCAGCTCGTCTCAATGTGTGCAGGAGGGGTTGACAACAACAACAACAACTCCTTCATTGAGCTTACTGAATGTGTCCTTGTGAGTGGCTGTTGTTCATATGCATATTAATATACAACTAATCAGGACGTTTACACACTCTCCTCCTATTGGGCGGTGAGCATGTTGGGTTAAAGGTTAACGGTAAACTATAACTCAATCATAAAGTAATTTAAGAGCCGTTCAGTTTGACTATTCAAAGCACCTTTTTGGTCGTAAAGTTCAATATTTAAATAAAAAAGTTACCCGTGTGATAATTATCTTATATAGTGTTTATATAACGTAATTAACATGACAGTTACATCGCCGCATGTCTTCCTCAAAACAAGACTTCAACAGTATGGACACGCCCACTGTGTTCTCCAGAGAGAGAGAGAGCTGAAAGAAAAATGAAAACCCTCCAAAATTCGGTCATTTTGTCTCTGAAGGTCCAGTTTGATGGGATTAGGATTAATATCAGGATTTATAATGATAGAGTTAGCTGGGAGACAATCAAATACATGTCAGAAGTATGATAATACAATGTGTGTGCAGAGACCAAGAGAGAGATCATCCCACCATATTCACTCCTCTCTCTCAATCTCACACACACTCACACACACACACACACACACACACACACACACACACACACACACACACCGACAAAAGCCCTAATTACAGACATCAATCTCTGAGCTACTCCGCAGTCGGAGTAATTAAAGCAGAGCTCTCCTCCGGGGAAAGAGAGAGAGAGAGAGAGAGAGAGACCGAGTCACATAGAGGACAATGTCCGACCACCCGGCTGGTGCTTTGTGAAGAAGAATGAAACAGTGACGATGGATCGTGGTCGTGTGAATACTCAGGCTGACGATGAGTTGAGTCCTTGGTGTCATCCATGCAGCCTCTGGTAGCATCGTCATGACAACATGAGCCCGGTACAGCTTGTAACCCGTTTACCTGTGTCCGTCTCACCTGCTCGGCCTCCTGCAGAACTCATATGACCTCAGCCTCAGGCCAGCTCCGTGGTTTTGACTTGGCGACCATCCTATAGGCCGTCGGCCATCAGCCAGGTAACGACACACACTCTGCTGACTGTATTGTGATCATATTCACAGTCACCTCACTGTGGCGCTATATATACATATATATATGTATATATACATATATATATGTATAGATACATATATATGTACTAGGGCTGTGAAATGATTACAATTTTTAATCAGATTAATCACAGGTTTCTGTGGATTAATCATGATTAATCACATATATACATTCAGGGTTTTTCCTGGGTCAAAATGGGTCTTCGGTGCTCCAAAAATAATGTTGGTGCGCTGCGCACGCACCGTCTGTTCGTTGAGTGAGTGATCAGCAGCTGGCCGCTCGGTCCATTCGCGCACCTCACAGTTGCGTATTGATCAGACAAGAAGACACGCTTATCAACTCCAGTGTTTCCCCTCCTATTATAACAGGGGGAAATCTCCACCCGTCACCCTGTAATTTTCGTCTACCCCCCCCCCGTCAACAATTCTCGGCTCGCGCGACAGAGCGATGCGCGCGCCGGCATCGAAGCTCTGCGGCGACCGCGATCGACATATCGTTATTTTTCACAGAACTAATATGTACAGTATATATATATACATACATACATCTATTTATATATTAATGAAATCCTCCATCATTGTCTGCATTGCAAACACTTTCTCTCTCTCTCTCTCTCTCCCCCCCTCACAGTTTTCTCCGGTGGTGTATTCTGATGGATCAGTATGTCGACATCAAATAACGTCGCCCAGGCCAGGAAGCTGGTGGAGCAGCTGAGGATCGAGGCGGGAATCGAACGCATTAAGGTAGAGGACGACATGATGTCCACTTCCACTCATCCTCTCCTCCGTAACTACATCCCCCTCTCCCTTCCTCTCTCTCCCTCTTTCCCGCTCCCTCTCTCTCCCCCTCCCTCTCTATCCACCCCCCATCTCTCTCCCCCTCTCTCCCTTTTTCTCTCCCTCGCTCTCCCTCCCTCTCTTTCTCTCCACCCCCCCTCTCTCCCCCTCCCTCCTTCTCTCTCTCCCTCTCTCTACACCCCACCTCTCTCCCTTTCTCTCCCTTTTTCTCTTCCTCCCTCTCTCCCTCTCTATCCTCCCCCATCTCTCTCCCTCTCTCCTTTTCTCTCCCCGCCTCCCTCCTCCTCTCTCTCTCCACCCCCCTCCCTCCCCCACCCTCCTTCTCTCTCTCCCTCTCTCTACACCCCCCCTCTCTCCCTTTCTCTTCCTCCCTCTCCTCCCCTCTCTCCATACCTCTCTCTCCATCCCCCACTCTCCCTCCCTCTCTCCACCCCCACCACTCTCTCTCCTTCCTCTCTCCTCTCTATCCACCCCCACCCCTCTCTCTCTCCTTCCCTCTCTCCCTCTCTCTCCACCCCCCGCTGTCTTCCTCCCTCTCTCCCCCCCTCTCTCCCCACAGGTTTCCAAAGCGTCGGCGGAGCTGATGAGTTACTGTGAGCATCACGCTCGTAGCGACCCTCTGCTGGTTGGGGTGCCGACCTCCGAGAACCCCTTCAAGGACAAGAAGCCCTGCATCATCCTATAGCTCCTCCTGCCACACACACACACACACACTTCAATGCACACGCACACATACAATCCCAAAATAGCCTCTCTGGAAAAAGCGCCATACCCCGGAGCCACCGCCAGGGGGCAGGTATCTGGTCCTCTCTGCAGTGTCAGCATAGAGTTGAGATCCAAGGTGCTTTTGGTCATATTTACTTTATGCTGGTGAAATAACTACCAAGTGCAAACTTAACTTTAAATAGGGATTTGGACATTAAACGAGTCGTTTCTTTTGTCATGAAACGAGTGGGTTTGGGGGTCAGCAGTGCCATATAGGCACGAGGTGGGAGGATGCATATGGGCGGTATCGGTGCCAAACACGACCCGGCGTCCCATTGAAAGCTCAATAAGAACAACGGAAAAAATAGAGAACCTTTAAAAGAAGGTCTGAGAGCTTTGCCCGCCGACCGGCCTGTGCATGGTGATTTTGGAGCGAGTGGCCTTTGCCTTTTTAAATCGGGCGAGCATGTTCCCCGCCCCAAACCTATTGCGTCAGACCTTCTCTTTGCCTTCACCCTCCAAGGAAGTCACCTCTCATCTGCAACAGGAAGTCACCTCTCACCTGCAACAGGAAGTCACCTCTCTGATCATCTCTTACCTGTGAGGGGAACAACCGCTCTAGACCTCCAGCTATCGACCCTGGACGTGTACCTGACGTTTTTATTCAGAAGTTTCCCTGTTTGTGAACTTAAATGTAGGTTTTTGATGTATTTTGTTGAAGCGTTATTTGACAGACGAGATAAATGTTGTTTTATTTGTTTATTAGAATTTTGCTTTGACATCTGGACCCCTGCTGAGCAGCGTCAGTGACAGTATGGCTGCCCACTAGGTTCTGAAGCTGAAGGCTCTCTCGTTGTGCTTGACCCTGAAAGAGGGCGGGGCTGACCTCACCCCGAGGACTGGCGTGCATGACGCCGGCTGGAGGAGGAAACCCAAAAGTAAAAAGTTAAATTATAAATGAGATATTTATATTTCTCACTTTCTCCGCTTATGTTTGATTCGCATTTTGTATTAAGTTAATGGTGTATCTCTCTCCTCCTCTCCCTAGAGGTATATTCTGTTGGATTGGGTCGTGTGTTCATAATAATTATTGCTTTAAATCAGAATACAGACGTATCTGACACATTTAACATGTCCAGTCTCCCCAGTCGATAAGCTGAGCTCAAACTGGTCAGTTACTGTTCTCTCCCGTCCTCCTCTCCTCCTCCACGCCCCTCCTCCTCTCTGACAAACCAAGCTTGATTGTAAAGCTGAAGCTGAGTAATGAGAAAAAAATGAAATCAAGAGAAACAAACTTAAATGTATAAACTTTCTTTCAGACATGTGCAGAAGTTGAAGAGTAGCTGTTTGTTTTTGTTTTTATAACATTTTTTAATGAGTTTCTTCTTGGAGTCCATGGAACCCAGTCAGTTTAGTACTAATTATACCCTGTACATTTAATTTTAATTTTTTTACTGTAAGTACTACTTATTTAAGATGACTTCATTTCCTTTTCATTTTTAGTTTTTCTTGAGGCTGGTTTTCACCATCAATACAAATATAAGAATTACACCTGATGAGGTTTTAGGGTTGTTTCTTGTGAAAGGATCAAATAACATCGGACCTCATTCTAGGAAGAAAAATAAATAAACCAGCCTCCTGATCTATCCTATAACATCTTGGGCCAACTCATTTGTCAGCGATGCATTTGTACAGTGACGAGCAGGGCGGCGACTTACTGGCTGCTGATTGACTGCTCCTCTGTTCACTAATCACTACGTCAACATGAGCCACCTGCTGCTTTGACTTCTAGGAATTATTTGCATGTGCACACAGTTTCAAAAGCACACCCACTTTGAATACGTCGGGGGTATCTTTAGTCCTAAAAGTGTCTTTTTTCTCCCCTCACTCAAAAATTGAAATCTCAGTTTGTTAACTTTAACTTTAAATGGAATAGTTTGGGAAGTATTCTCACGCGCGCGTATTATAAATGAAAAGATTGACACTGATGTTGTCATGTTTGTGTGGTAAATATGAGGCTATTTTTTAAGTTTAAAGAAACAATTCTCTTAATTAATATTGTTGTGAAGTTTATTTTTTACCAGATATATATATATATATATTTATTTATAAAAAATAAACTTTACAATGCTAACAATTCTGTCTATATACAGCTGCCTGTTGGGTTACCTCAGCTTAGCTTAATGACAACAGGGGTTAACGGTTAGCCTGTCCCTGTCCACAGGTGTCAACATCAAAATATAAAGCACCTTTTTAAAGCACATAGTTAACACTTTATTTAAATGTCATTAGATTCATCTGTGTGGAAAGTTAAATGGACAAGTTGCCTTTAATTATGTTGAGCTTAAGAGGTGCTGGTATTACCTTTGGACGATGCCAGGCTTTAAAAGTTACCCACTTCACGTCGTTATGCTAAGCTACGCTAACGTGTGTGTGTGTGTGTGTGTGTGTGTGTGTGTGTGTGTGTGTGTGTGGGTGCTGAGGGCTAGTGTTTGGCGGCCGAGGGATGATTTGGCAGAGCAGTAGGCAAGAGAACAGAAAATAGAGATGCACATAATTGCTACATGTGTATTAGTGAGTCACAGTGTAACACACACACATGTACACACAGTGTGTAAGACTCTGCATGGCGACCTGCAGAGCATCACATAATAATAGTTACAGTGATGCAGCACTAACCCCAAACAACCCACAAAGGTGGCGGCTAGTTAGCATAGCTTAGCTTAGCTTAAAGCCCGGAAGCAGGGGCAGACAGCGAGCTTGGCTCTCTCCAAAGGTAACTCACCTGTCACCTTTAAGGCTCACCAGGGTACAGGTGATACCTTAGTCTGGCCGCTGTCGCTAGGCAACAGAGGCTCCATGTTTCTAGTTCTTACACTAAACTAAGCTAACCGCGGCTACTGTAGCTTCATATTTATCAAACCTACAAGAAAGGGGTTCAATCTTCTCATCAAATCTCTCAGTTATTACTCCATTACGAGTATTTACCATAAATGGAAAACTATTCCTTTTTTAAATTAAAATAAATCCGTTTTATCATCAACCTGACTTGAATGAATGGTGAACAGCTAAAGTCAAAGAGGATGACAACTGCAGAGGAATCGCACAACATAAAACAAGCATAAACACACACACACACACACTGATGTTATCCTGGAGATGTCTGATAAATGTCGTTTTTTTATTTTATTAAATCATTATGGGTTTTTTTATCGTTCCATGGCTGGTTGGGCTTTAAATCTGAGGTTTGTGCGATTGGTTGGTTGTTAGTTTGCCTTATAGTGGCGTATGTTGTGTTGACGCTGGTCCCGGATCAGCAGAATGAACTGTGCTGAAGTCAAAATACATCGAGATGGAAATCCACTTGTTGTGTGACACAAAGTGTGCAGTGAAAGTGAAATTATTTTCAGGTTGAGGTGAGAGAGCTGAGGCTCCTCATTGGTGGACTGTGAAATCAAAACGTCACTGAATCGACTCATCATGTTGTGTTCCTCTCTCCCGTGTATGCATATGTATGTGTATACGTATCTTTTTAGCCTTTGATTGATTATGAAGAAAATATATATATTTATATTTTTTTGTAACCGTTCTCTGATGTGCCATAACTCATGTTTTTTCTTGCACACTGTTAATATTTTGTCGATATTGCTGTTAAAAAAAAGACAATATTGAAAAGTAGATCATGTTAATAAAAAGATGATATTATAACACACGCGCTCTCGTGTAACTGTTATGCCGTGGACATATGCTAATTATTACAATTTCACACAAATGTTAGATCGGATAAAATAATGAAGTGATGACATTTTGGACAAACATGGATTCATTTATTTTTTCTTCTGTGCTCTGAATAGGAAGGTATGATTTTAAAAAAAAATTCTATGCACATATACCCACATGCTCCCTTGGTACATATGCAAAGATGAATACGTGTTGCACCAAGCAGACAAAACAAAGAACTGAGTAAACAAAGAGCATAACTAAAGCCTCGGGTCAGTTGACATGAATATAATTATTACAAGGCACTTATTCATCAGCCAAGGGTCACCTACAAGTTTCAAAACATGGCCTCCCGGCCTCCGAAATCCCTCAGGCAGTCGAAGCCAATCAGATCGAGGGAGGGCGGTCCCCCCTTCGCTAGCCACGCCCACATTGTTCAGCTGATAGCAAACAAACGGGAAGTCCATGTGCCTTGAATGTTCCCTCTCTGCTGCTGCTGTTGTTGTTTTGCAGTCAGAAAAAAGTGCTCAGACATGTGAGAGCAGAGGGGGTGGAGCCCGGAAGCAAAACAAGAGAGAGAGTGAGGGGGGGAGGGGCAAGCAAGAGGGAGGAGGATGGGGGGGGGGGGTGAACTGCTCGTGCATGAACATCTTGCTATTCATGTAGTTGTCACACCGCAGCATGTTGAGTGTGGAGTTGAGGTCTATGAGCCCTCTGCAAGAACATGCATTCACGGGCTGGGCGTCCAACGTGTGCACGACAACAATGCACTGGGAAAGGAATTTGGATATTCAAGTTCAAGTTGTGTGTGTGTGTGTGTGTGTGTGTGTGTGTGTGTGTGTGTGTGTGTGTGTGTGTGTGTGTGTGTGTGTGTGTGTGTGTGGACTGCTGGCCCCTCCCCCTTGGCTTCTCCAGGAGAAAGTGGGTCTGCATCAGCTCGCTTTGCCTGTTTGTTTGCAGCACAAAGAGTTTCTGTCTCCACCCGTCTCTCTCTCTCTTTCTCTCTCTCTCTCTCTCTCTCTCTCACACACACACTACACCACCAACAAAGAAGACTATTTTCCATTGCTCCGACCCCAAAATGCTGGAGTTGTGCAACTTGGCCGCTTCGTGCATGCAAAACATGGCGTTTGTCTTGAACATGAAGTTATTGATGTGCAAAACAATTATGAATACAATAATTTATTGACTTGAGCACAACATGACACCTTAAATAACTAAAACACACACTAAGATACAATCAATAAATTACTTGTTCATATTGTTATAAACGCCGTTTGATCCAAATAAACACAAAAAATATCTGAATACACAGAAATATTGACTATTTTGCAGTAAAATATTACATACACTACCGTTCAAAAGTTTGGGATCACCCAGACAATTTCGTGTTTTCCATGAAAACTCACACTTTTATTTATCAAATGAGTTGCAAAATGTATAGAAAATATAGTCAAGACATTGACAAGGTTAGAAATAATGATTTGTATTTGAAGTATTAATTCTTTTCTTCAAACTTTGCTTTCGTCAAAGAATGCTCCTTTTGCAGCAATTACAGCATTGCAGACCTTTGGCATTCTAGCTGTTAATTTGTTGAGGTAATCTGTTGAGATTTCACCCCACGCTTCCTGAAGCACCTGCCACAAGTTGGATTGGCTTGATGGGCACTTCTTGCGGAGCATACGGTCAAGCTGCTCCCACAACAGCTCAATGGGGTTGAGATCTGGTGACTGTGCTGGCCACTCCATTACAGACAGCATACCAGCTGCCTGCTTCTTCCCTCAATAGTTCTTGCACAATGTGGAGGTGTGCTTTGGGTCATTGTCCTGTTGGAGGAGGACATTGGCTCCAATCAAGCGCTGCCCACAGGGTATGGCATGGCGTTGCAAAATGGAGTGATAGCCTTCCTTATTTAAAATCCCTTTTACCTGGTACAAATCTCCCACTTTACGAGCACCAAAGCAGCCCCAGACCATCACATCACCTCCACCATGCTTGACAGATGGTGTCAGGCACTCTTCCAGCATCTTTTCACCTGTTCTGCATCTCACAAATGTTCTTCTGTGTGATCCAAACACCTCAAACTTGGATTCATCTGTCCATAACACCTTTTTCCAATCTTCCTCTGTCCAATGCCTGTGTTCTTTTGCCCATACCAATCTTTTCTTTTTATTGGCCAGTCTCAGATATGGCTTTTTCTTTGCCACTCTGCCTAGAAGGCCAGCATCCCGAGTCGCCTCTTCACTGTCGGCGTTGACACTGGCGTTTTGGGTACCATTTAAAGAAGCTGCCAGTTGAGGACCTGTGAGGCGTCTATTTCTCAAACTAGAGACTCTAATGTACTTGTCTTCTTGCTGAGTTGTGCACCGGGGCCTCCCACTTCTCTTTCTGCTCTGGTTAGAGCCCGTTTGTGCTGTTCTCTGAAAGGAGTAGTACACACCGCTGTAGGAAATTTTCAGTTTCTTTGCAATTTCTCGCATGGAATAGCCTTCATTTCTAAGAACAAGAATAGACTGGCAAATTTCACGTGAAAGTTCTTTTTTTCTGGCCATTTTGAGTGTCTTATCGAACCCACAAATGTGATGCTCCAGATAATCAACTAGCTCAAAGGAAGGCCAGTTTTATAGCTTCTCTCATCAGCAAAACAGTTTTCAGCTGTGCTAACATAATTGCACAAGGGGTTTCAAGGGTTTTCTAATCATCCATTAGTCTTCTAAGGCGATTAGCAAACACAATGTACCATTAGAACACTGGAGTGATAGTTGATGGAAATGGGCCTCTATACACCTATGGAGATATTTCATTAGAAACCAGACGTTTCCACCTAGAATAGTCATTTACCACATTAACAATGTATAGAGTGTATTTCTGATTGATTTAATGTTATCTTCATTGAAAAAAACAATGCTTTTCTTTGAAAAATAAGGACATTTCTAAGTGATCCCAAACTTTTGAACGGTAGTGTATATACAGCAGATATCTTTCAGACAGTTCATTATTATTCTGCCCATTCTGAATAAAAAATAATAAAAATATTGCATGCTGCACTGATTTTATTTGTGCCATAAGACTCCTGTGTGGCTTTAACTTGAACGTCATTTTAATTCTAGTTTCCATGATGACGATTTCGTTTACGCAGGCTCAGCTGCTCATTCCAAGACACACACACACACCTTCTCGCCAAAGGACTCTCACATGTCAGAGTGCCTACAGGAATGCTGGGCATAATGGTTTCATTACAGCATTCCTGAGGTCTTCCAGGTAGAAGTTCGGGGTGTGGACGTGTTTCTTTCCGATGATCCTGCTCCTCCTGTTATTGATCGTCTTGCACTGCGAAGCACCAACTAGAAGCTTCGATTTGGTTTTACTGACTAATGTAAAAACAATGTGAAATCTGCTTTGTATCTTCTGCACCAAGCAGATTTTTTGGAAACCGGTCTCGTCCTCTCTGGCTGTTTCACTATAGTTGCCGAAAGGAACGTTTGTTGGGTACTGCTTATCAGTCCGGACCGCCCAGTTCACTCCAGGCCAACGACGGATCCTTCAGTTCTTCAGCATCTGGACCCCGATGGGCCGTCCGGTCTGCGTTGGTATACAGTAACGTGCTGTAGACCCTTCAGCGTTCTTGCAGAACCAGTTCAGGAACCCACTGGTGAAGGCGTCGCCTCTCCAGGCAGTAGGTGCCCACCTCCTGCAGCCTGCAGTGGTCGGCCTGGGGGTTCTAGACAGGAAACAAACAACAACAACAACATCAAGGTCATGTTCAGCTAGAGGGCGTTTGGTCTGCAGGATGCGACGATGCCAACATTTCACCTCATAGTAATAACGCATTTATAGCCTTTCGGGCTGCCGTTGCGTACCGTCACCAGCATGCAGTGGAGGTCTCCAAGCTCGTCCTGGTTCCTGTGGTTGGCCTCCACGGCGCCCGGTGTCAGCAGCTGCCGGAGCCGCCGTACGCCCGAGACCCTCAGGATGGTGATGCCGCTGTCCCAGCAGAAGGACTGCAGCAGCGTGAAGTGGATCTGCAGCGCCACGTCGTCGACGCGGTCCAAGGCGTCTGCCGCCAGAACACACAGAATCAGAATCATGCAAAGATGAAATTTTTCACAACACAACGAGAATTTTTTGGTGAATGCAGGAGGGAGGAGGAGGAGGAGGAGGAGGAGGAGGAGGAAGAGGGAGGAAGAGGAAGGAGGAAGAAGGAAGAAGAGAGAAGGTGTGGTGGGGGGGTCAGTCAGGTCAGTCAGTCGGGTCGGGTGATGAGTTGATGCCGGAAAAAAAAAAAAAAAGCTATGGCGGGAGGTCGTCGTGATGATGGAGCCTCCTCTCCTCCCGAGGAGGGGAGGGAGTGTCCAGGGTGGGAGGGTGGTCGGTCAATCTTTCTTCTTCTGGCCGCTTCAGTGACCTGGTGAACAGGAGGAGGAGGGAAGGCAGGCAGCAGCCGATAACCTCGGCCGGCGCGGATGATGATGCAGCTGCGCTTTGTCTTTTGGCTGTGGCTGCAGGTGCCAGGCGGTGATGGGAACACAGCCAGGGGGGAACCTGCCGTGCTGGTGGGCGGGAGCCGTGTTTGTGTTTCCAGCCTCCGTGCTGCCTCTGTCGGTCAGGAGTCTGTGATCGTCGGCACACGCAGCTGGGGAGAGCTTGTCCTGCAACAGGGACGGATGATCAGGATCTGGGCGAGGTTCTCGGGAGTCCAGAATGTAGTGAAGGGCCATGTTGACTGCATGTCTGCAGACCTGTTGGCTCTCTGGGGGAACTGCAGGGGGTCCAGTCTTGAGGTGTGACAGGCTCAGCGCTCGATGGACTCCAGAGAGGAGAGGCGGGGGGCAGGGGCCCAGTAGTCTGTGAGTCTGGTTTTGTTTGGGAGACGGGATGGATGGAGGCCCCTTTGAAGGCTGGAAGTGCTGGCATCCAGGGAGGGGTGTTGAGATGTCGGTGAACACCGGAGACAAACAGCCCGCACAGTGCTTCAGGGTGGAGGGGGTCCGTCGGGCTTTGGGGGGTTCTGCTTTAAACAGCCTGACTGCTCTCTCTCTCAGATGACGAGGGCGTCGCTGAGTTGATGGAGGCAAAGGGCAGTACTCATTTAGCCTCTCTGCTGAGCTACATGTTCATGGAGTGGGGTGATTTGGGCTTGTGGTTGGTGATCCAGTTTCTAGACAGTCGCTTAGCATCTCTCTCCGCCTTGCTAAAAACCTGTTTTGGGACTCTGTACAGTCCTTGTCCCCTCAGAGTTGCTGGGGCCAGGTGTGATGAGCCCCTTGCAGCTGTGTGTATTGCAGGGTCGTGAATTCTCTTCTCTCTCTCTCTGATTTTAATTAACTTCTATCTCTCTATTTAGGGTTAACTTTGGTTCCTTTGTTAAAATCCCTAACCAAAGAGTCAGGAGGTAAAAAAGTCCACAACCACCACAGCGTATCTGTTCCGCCCGTCTGTTGTGCGTTGTTCTGCGTTCCCCTTCAGTTTCGTACACTCCGGCCAGGATGAATGGTGGGATAAAGGTTTGGGGGATAGGGATGAAGATTCCAGGTGGGATGAGTAAAGATTCCAGGTCCGCTACGCCGTTGCACCAGCGTTTGTTGTTGTGCAAAAGCCGTTGTTGCACCCTTTTTTTTTTTTTTTTTTTCCCGAGAGCTCCACCGCGGTCAGCCGGAGCAGCTAGAGAGAGCGCGAGAGCCAGGAGGAGCGAGCTCGAGAGCCGCTAAGAGAGCCACTGTGAAACACAGGAGGGGAGGATGAGAGTCTCTCTCCTCTCCTCCAGAGCAGCAGCAGCTGGAGTTCAGTTTGCTGGACGTTGCAGAAATATGCGGAAGCATGCCTGGCAGAGAGATCCCCGCTTCCGTAGCCGAGCGCGCGAGGCTCCTCTCCCCTCTCTCTCTCCCGGCGTTTCACCCGTGAGCACACCCACACCTTTTTACAAATGTCCAGTAACTCCAAGTTAAAACGTTGAGTAAATCCCGTTTGAGTTGTTTCTGATGTTCAATAGCTTCTCTTCTCTGGTGTAAGCCCTCTGAGAAGAAGAAAGAAAACAAAAAAAAAAAAAAATAAAAAACATCGCGCACCAACACACCGAGGCGACCTTTCGCGGCGCCATCAGAACACATAAGGACCACGGCGTCCGGGTCTCTGTGGGAGGGGGGGGTGGGGAGACAGGAGTGAGTTTGTTTTCAGAGATGCAAGCGAAGCGTCTATTTTTAACTCACGCATTAAGAAGTTTAGCTGATTCATAAATGCCGACGGTGAGGCCGTCTTGTTTCTGAGCCGCCACCAGCAGCTCCTCCAGAGCCCGGCCGACAGACTGCATCCTGGGAGGGGAAGCAGAGCAAGTCACTTTTTGCATGTCGCAGAGTATATTAATAAAAAATAAAAAACACTGGTCATGTCAGATACACATGCAGCAGTTTTTTGTTGCATGCTGCGAAACGAATAAATGGAGAAAACAACAACGCTGTTTTTTGGCTTATACATACGCTGTAGTATTTTTTTGGATTATTAAATAAATGGATCTAATGAAATAAGATTAGTCCCTCAGTGGGGAAATTGCAGGATTACAGCAGCAGGTGCAGCAGAGTAGTGAGCAGTAATAGAAATAAAAAACAGTAAGAAAAATACAATAGCAATATTTAATATACAGACGGAATAAAAGTATATACACAGTAATAAGTAAGTGTATTTGCAGAAACAGTCAACACATTAAAGTGTCCAAAGTAATATTGTAACCCATTTCATTAAATGCTGGTAGAATACCTTTATCTAATAAGAAGGTTGTCTATAAGCCAGACTGTCGTGATGGATGTGGATGAGCGTGATCAAATAAACGAGCTTACTGTATAATGTGCAACGCGCGCACAGTAAGCCTATTGCGCATGCAAGTTTTGTAATATAAATTAATTAGATTATATATATATTTGTTAAAAATATATATATATATATTTATATATATATATTTATTTTTAAATAATCAAGATTATGCAAAAACTTTTTTAAAGTTGCATTATGCCTGTATGCATGTCCAACGAGTTTAATGCATATCTGCACCCAGACAAAGACCGACTAAGCCTCAACATCAAAGGGTCACGGGCGGCACGTGACTCCCACGCGGCGCTGGAGACGCTTCTCACCTGCTCTCGGTGGACGCGAAGCTTTCCTCGGGAATCATGTCGGCGTGTCGGAAGCCCTCCGTGTAAACAACCCGCGGGGAGTGCGGCGGTCCGGTGGTGTCGCCGGTTTCCCTCGAGAGCGCTCGTTGTTGGCAACGTTGCGTCACGGGGGGGCGGCACCGAAACTACAACCCGGCATTCGTGCAATTGGCTCCATAGAAACCCAACGTCGCTCTCTCTCTCTGTGTGTGTGTGTGTGTGTGTGTGTGTGTGTGTGTGTGTGTGTGTGTGTGTGTGTGTGTGTGTGTGTGTGTGTGTGTGCGCGCGCGTGTGTGCGTGTGGTGCTCTTGCACGACAATGGGGAGCACACTGGGTTCGTCATACTGACTCGTGCATTATAAAAACACGTGTGCGTGCATGTAGGCCTAGATGCTAAACGTGCAATTCGTGGAGAAAAGTCAACTTAGTGCACGTGCGCGACACGAGCTCCTCGTCATAACGTCTAAGTTTCTATCACCGGACACCAGTTGTGTCATGATGTTATGACTGACACCTGGTGGCGGATTGAGGTAATGACACTATTTAAATAACCTTTCTACTGTCGTAAAACTGAAAGTTACGATAGTTTTAAAGTCAGCTATACGTGTTCCCTCTGAGGCAAATTCGAAATTTGTGATATTGTATATATATTATATAAAACTGAATGTTTAAGTAAGACAAATTATCTTTATCCATTTATTTCCATGTTGCGACTAATGAAAGAAAAAATGCATTGCCAACAGAAAATCAAGAAGAGTACAATAAGTTCTGCAAATAGTGAACAATTGCTCAGAAAAATTAGTTAAAACTGAACGTGACACAGGAGTAAAATTCCTCAAACTACAGCACTACTGTTGTTACTTCTAAACAAGCATGTTTCTGAATATATATATTCGACCATCTGACTCATTAGTTTGAATCAACGAGGGACGGGAACTGGTGGTCCTCTCTCAGGTCATGACCTTTGAAGTGTAGAGGTCGACCGCCTCTGGGTCCTCCACGACCACCTGGTTCTCGAAGAAGCTGTCGGCGTAGTTCAGTATCTTCTCGGCGGCCGTCAGCAGCAGGATGTCGACGTCCTGGTGCAGCTCCAGCTCCTCGCTGTAGCTCTTCACCAGCAGCACGCAGGACATGGGGATGCCGAAGGACTCGCTTAACTCCCGGGCCTGAAAGGGGCACAAAATAGTTAAATTACCTCAACCAATTCTTGTTATTGAGCCTCCCCCGACATGATGGCCGTTACCAGAGGCGTCGTTAGGCCTGTTTTAGGGGGGCTTCAGCTAAATCTGGGTATCGGTGGTTGTTAACGAGTGTTACCTCTTACATTTAGCTTTACTTGAGGCAAATGAAAGGGAAGAAACTGTCTCCAGTGAACAAGCGGATACAAAATACAAGAAATAACTATCGACATCTCTCTATTCTTTGCATTAATATATATATTATGATCGTATTTTTCTCCATTGAATGGTATATTTGACACCAAACTTGATAGCGATAGCGTCCAAATGAGCATTAAATATCATTATGACCATGATATTCTGTCTCCTGTGTTCTCATAGACTGAATGCAGCAAAACTACAGAGCACAATCACTTTCTGATTGAAACAAGGCCCCCCCCCAAAATAATTCCCTGGCCGTTACCTTCCTCTGAAGGTAAACACTGCGGTAAACATTTTGTAAATCTTCAGCCGCCAGTGGACAGGCCTCGTCTACTTTGGTCATTAGCAGAATCTGAGGAATTCCTATAAGAGAGAGAGAGAGCAGAAGGTTGTAGAAAAGACCTGAGGGGAAATAGCTGAGAAGATAAAGTGAAAAGCTTAGAAATAGTATAATATAAACCATCTAAACGTGCACATAACTATGTACTATGTTATTATACACTGCTGACCCAGGTGGTTGGTCTTTTTCCGGATGCTGGCGAACTTGTCCAGCATTTTCTGGCTGAGGAGGGAGACCTTGCAGGTGTCCACCACGTACACCACACAGTGGATCGCGTCACTCAGAGTCGTTCGCTCCTTGAAGCCGGGAGTGTCCTGGTGGATTGGCGTTAAGGGGTTCAACTAAAGAACAAACAAATAAAGCATAATCCTTTGTTATCAACGCCGCCAACATTATTATTTCCACTAAATCAGTTCCACGAAGACGGTTATAATCAGAGACCTGGTAGCGATCCTTCACGTGGCCCTTGAAGATGTGGACCAAGTCCTCGACGTCCAACCCGGCCTCGGTGTTTTCCTCCAGCCCCATCGTGTCGCACAGGATCAGAGGAACCACGGCGCCGCCTTTCCCCGCCTTGATGGTGTAGGTGCGGAACTGCAGGAGCAACGGAAATTAAGTTTTAATGCTGCGTTAACACTCGCGTGAGTTTACTCGCTTCACTTTTTGTGTTTTTTTCGCTTCATTTGTATAATTTGTGTCATTGGCTTAATTCCCGTCATTCACTTAATTCGCTTCATTCTCGTCATTCGCTTCATTCGCTTCATTCGCTTCATTCACTTTATTCGCTTAATTCCCGTCATTCGCGACTTTGTCAACGCTGATTGGCTTTCGCACCTCGGCGTTCGGCGAATTGAAGTTGAAATATTCGCTGAAGTTTAAATATTTAAACTATAGACGAATGATCATCGAATAATTTGTTCCCATTAGGCTGCAGGGTCACCTGAGTAGTTACGCTCTTTCCCGCAGTACCAGCGATGGCCTGTGACGTCATGTTGCCTCGAAACATGGAGTTGATGGAGTTGAAGAAGGTGGACTTGCCGGCCCCGACGGGCCCCACCAGCACTGCCCGGGCCCGCTGGACGGTTTGAACCTCGGGCTTGTAGGTCAGAATGATCTTCATCAACTGCTGCCTTCTCCTGGAGGGACACACATGCACACACACACACACACGCACACGCACACACACGTGACACATAAAGAAGAAAAACAAAACTTTAAAGTTGCTCTTAAAAGTCAAGTGCACGTATTTTACTTTTTTTAAAGTACAGTTAGGTGTGCCGTTAAATAAGAGGCGGAGTTAAGACACTTTGTTCTTTTTTTAGCCTGGAAACTTTTCTTTCCATTTATTGCGTATGAAGATGACAAATATTTATACGCACTCCGCGCTCCAGCGAATGTTCCTCCAGGGTTTGGCCAGGAGATCTCCCAAGCCTGCATGAAAGTGCATGTCATTTAATTGTAACGTGACATATTTTCTATGAAGTCCAAGTAAATGAAGAGATAATAAAAAACTTTAAAAGTAAGTAATAAAAAACATTAAAAGTAATAAAAAACATTAAAACTAAGTATATACTATTACTTTAAAAGTAAGTAATAGTAAGTAATAAAAAACATTAAAAGTAAGTACATACTATTAAAAGTAAGTCATAAAAACCATTAAAGTAATACGAGCTATAATAATTGTGTCAATCAAATCAACATTAGAGCAAATTCAGGATATAAAAATCACTTTAATTGGATAAAACATCATCATCACACACCTTCAACGCGATACACCTCGAACTCGGTCAGCGCCGTGTCGTCTCCGTGCATCTGCGCGGGCTGGAAGGTGAAGCCCCCCTCCCCCGGGTTGGACTGGACCTTCGCCGCGTCCTCGTGCAGGAACACCAGGGCGCCATAATCCGGCCCGGTGGCCATATCTTTGAAGGCGCACGCCGTGTGGATATCCGGCGCCACCCTCAGCGTCTTGGCTCCTCCTCCTCCTCCGGTGTGGATGCTGTAGAGGAAGGCCTTCTCGTCGCAGACGTCCGCCCCGCTCTGGGCGTAGTCCTGAGAGGTGTGGGCGCCGAACACAAACCCGGCGGCGTTGTAGGCGGCGATGATGGTGGTGCCCTGTCGGTCACAGTGGTTGTGGAACGCCAATGCCGAGAAGCCGTGGACGCTGGCTTTGTGGAGGAGGTGGAGTCTGACGTGACCCAGGAGAGAGAGCAGCAACCTGTGATGACCTTCAGAGAGGCTGGAGGTCACGACAGGCATGATGGCGGCAGGCGGCGGCGTGGGGGGAGGAGACTATTCCAAAAACGCACCGGAATCTGGAATTAGGGAACACATTTCATTAATAATAATAAAAACAATGTAAAAAAGCAAAATGTGTGGCATTGGAAATGATAACTTATAATAATAATTGTCAAAACCCTCATGCAACCCAAAAATAAAATGCATTCAACAAGAGAAATGTTTTTTTTTAAAGTGTTGTTTTACCCAATCCCCAATCCTCAACGTTAGACATCCGTTGATTCTGACAGTTCATAGATTGTTTCAATCAGAAAGTGATTGTCTCTGTAGTTTTGCTTGTATTCAGTCGATGAGAACACAAGAGACAGAATGTCAGGGTCATTGTGATATTTTATGCTCACTTGGACACAATCACTGAGATAAAGATGAACTAGTTCATTGTCAAATATACCATTCAATGGGGAAAAAATATTATAATAATATATATTAATCCTAAAAATAGAGAGATGTCGATAGTTATTTTTTTGTATTTCGAAGTTGCTCGTTCACTGGAGAGTTTCTAAGTGCCTCAAGTAAAGCTAAATGTAAGCAGATAACACTTGTTAAGAACTACAGTATATATATATATATATATATATATATATATATATATATATATAGCCGCATTCTGTAACTAACTGGATTTACAGGTCACTCATTTACTTTGAGCTAAACTCATTGGCTGTCATCCTGGCTGTCATTGATGGGACACTTTACTCGACCGAGTGAGAAAGCCAACAGAGCAGCCTCCCCAAGGTCCTAGTGCCCGTTAAGTATCATTTAGTATGATGATAGGCTACTCTACTGGATTGTAATTTGAAGGGAGAGAAAACATACAAACCACATATGTCGCATGTTAGAGTTATAAATACATTTTCCATGTGAGAAACTTGTTTAATTTAATGACATGAGTATTAATACATAATGAATCAAGTACAAGTACATATTTGTACTTTAATACATTAACTTAAGTGACTTTCCACCGCTGCTTAATGCCACGATGCCAGAAAATCAGATATGCATCTGTACAATATGTGAATTTAACACGAGAAAGAAAATAAACTTCAAATGTGCGATATATTACATTTATATTATGTGTAGGGCTGCAACAACGAATCAATAAAATCGATAAAAATCTATGATTAAAATAGTTGGCAACGAATTTCATTATCGATTCGTTGTGTTGCGCGATTATTACGGCACTCAATAAGTCGCGGAGTATAAAAAAAAGTTGAGTTGAGCGCATAGCGGCGCAGGAGAAACAAGAGCGGAGCGGAGGGAGAGGAGAGAACGCTGCGTTGTGAGAGCCAATCAGCTCTGAGCTGCTCCTCCGTTAGGGAATCTAATTGGCTGCTGCTGCCCTCGTGGCGCTGGAAGCGGAAGTCATTTACGTCGTCGGAGACATTCACGGAGCTGTGTGCGCCTCCGGGTGATGTCATGAACCCAGACACCAGGGCGCTAAGTGTTAAGACGTGTGTGGCATTTCCACAAGAAGTAGAACGTAGAAAGTGGTTATTTTTCCGTGGCGGATGCCGGACAATATTTTTCCATGGAGAAAGGCAAGAGATAAGCCCCGCCCCCTCACCGACACGTATGACGCGTTTAACCCACAAATAGTCGGCTGAGTAAACTCAGGAGAGTAAAGCGCTGTCAGTTCTGTTTGTGACGGGTTCATCCACATGACCAATGAACAGGGTTCATCCACATGACCAATGAACAGGTTCATCACCATGGTGACCAGTGGATCTCCAGGACCTTTCCATGACTTTAAACCAAATTTCCATGATTAAACATTTTGTGAAAACTCGGTGTATACATGAACAAGCAGTGTAATTCCACTACTTATAGCTGTAACGAGCATGTAACGAAGTATTTTTTTTATCAACTAACGCAGTTACAGTTACTGAAATTTAAATGAGTTCGTTACTCGCATTACTCTCTTTTGTGAAAAATGAACACTTGCAGACAAGAAGACAAGCTAGGCTACTTTAGCTGCTTCTGATCTGACATCGCAGGACCTTGGTGGCGCAATGATGTAACGTCTCGGACGTTATGGACTGATGACACGGAGACGGGACGACGTTATTATTCCTCCCTTTATTGGGCATTCACCAACACAGACAGCTGCTCCTCTCCGCTCAGCAGCTCGAATGTCAACAACAACGGTTCCCGTCAACCACCCGTAACTTCCGTTTTCCGACAGGTTAACCCCGCCTCCCCTCTACTCCGCCAATCACAGGCACGCCTCCCCTCTACTGCGCCAATCACAGGCACGCCCCCTCGACCAGCATGCACGGTGCCACACTGTGATTGACAGCCACTTCCAGTGTTGCCAGGTCCGCGGTTTTTGCCGCTGGTTGAATTTTGTGTCCGCTGGTTCGGGTAGACCTATTTTGCATGCAAATTACATGAATATCTTTAAATAAAAATCCATATTTTAAATGAAATAATTTATTTATACCCAAATCCTACCAAACTGACTCCAGATCAGCACGTACACGCCTCACTAGCACCCCCCCCTCAATTATATGCAGCACCTCAAGGCACCTTTGTTTGCTCTTTTAATTAGTGTTAATACTGTAGGCCAATCACTTTTATTTCATTGGGCCTAATGTGGTTTAAAAAAAACACTGTTAAATCACTGAGACAGTTATTTTGTATTAAGTTAAGTAAAAAAGGGACTTTTGTACTCCTGCTTGATTTGAAGGCCTGTTGCCCTGTTGATTGCAATAAATAGGTCTACAACATATGTTTATTGTGTTTGACTGTTCAGTACTGTTCATGACATTAAAAAAGCAGACATAAAAGTAACTTAAAAGTTACTTTCCCTAGTAACTAATTACTTTTGATATACAGTAACTAGTAAAGTAATTCAATTACATTACATTACATTACATGTCATTTAGCAGACGCTTTTTTTATATCCAAACAAAGTGCATTCAACCTAAACCTAGAGTACAACTAACAACAAGAATACAGGAAGTAACATTTCCTCAACATAGTCGAACTTTTAAAAGAAGTAACTATAACTAATTACTAATTTTCAGTAACTTGCCCAACACTGTGAACAAGTGAGAAGATGTAGTATTTAAACTAACAATGAGAATTCCAAAGCATACCGTATATATTCCGTTTAAATTAATATTAGAATATAACACATTTGCATTACTTTTCCCAAAATTATGGGATTTTATTTGTTTTAATTACTTTTCTAGGCCTAAAAATAGCCATTTAAAAACTCCATCATGACTTTTCCAGGTTTCCCATGACCGTAGGAACCCTGTTTTGAATAAAGGCTTGAAAATGTTTTTAAAAAACAATGTATCCGATTAATAGATTAATCGAAAAAATAATCAACAGATTAATCGATTATCAAAATAACCGTTAGTTGCAGCCCTAATTATGTGCATATTCATTGAAGGATTAGTTTCACTTTCGACTCGATGCCTAAATGTTTAGAAAGCTGAAAGGCAAACTGCTTTATAGTTGTTTGTACTAATTTCTATGATATAAACATTACAGAAAATACTTTAAACAGGCCCCAACTATATAATTGTTAGTAAAATATGATGATAAAAAGTGCATCAGAGAACCGGAAGTATATCGACCGGGAAAAACTACAGTGATCGATAACTGAAACTGAATGGATCGATAACACAATAATAGTCGATAAAGTTTGAGATGATTACCTGCAGGAATAAGAGTGTGTGTGAGTGTGTGTGTTATGTATAAAGATGTAATAACCTGCAGCGGGTCGCGGTGGTTCTGTCGGCTCTCCGTCGAGGGAAAAACAAAAGTGAAACTTAAAGATCTCAAATCCTTAAGTTTCACTTTTTGTTTTGAAGAAGAAGAAAGTTTTAGTTCCACGTCCTTTTTTTGGGGTGCGGCAGATCTCTCTCTCTATATATATATATATATATATATATATATATATATATATGACTTCTTACGTCATAAGTAGGACTCACCATGGGGGATGTATTTTCATCTTTTTATTTTGTATTTGACTGTTTTAATATATACATTTATATATATATTTTATATATATTTATATATATATATATATTACCTGTGATCTAAATATTATTTTAGAAACAGTAAATATGAATACATATTTTCCACATATACTGTATATACATATATATAGATATATACTGATCTAAATGGAGCATATATATATATATATGAATAATTACAAAATATTTATCATCAATTAATATATATTAATACATATTATATATATTAGGTGACGTTCATCCCCACCGTTGATATGTTAATTTATATATATATATTATTCATTTATATATATTATATATAAATGAATTATTTATTTATATATATTATATATAAATGAATAATTAATATATATGAATATATATACAGTATATATATTTATGAACTTATAATTTAAATAGTATTTTAGAAACAGTAAATATGAATAAATATTTTTCATATATGATGGATTATCTTTTGTTGAAGTGAAACTGTAAATTAGCCTGAGCATCAGATGATGAAGACAACATCTCTTCATAATTGTTTCATAATTCCATTGCACTTCAAAGGACTCTCAACACACACGTTTGAACGGTGACGCTCATTCTTTATTCCTACATTCGTCCCACAACTCACACATGTTGACTCTCGATGTTCATCCATCTCCCACAGCTCTTTACTCTCTTCATGAATATCATGAATGAAACAACAGTACACACAGTATTTATACATGCGGGACATACACACATATTCACTTTGCTACCTCGGGTTCAACTCATTACAGCTTCATCCCCTTTGTAAATCATGTAATCATTAAATCTGTGATAAATAATAAAAAAATGTTAAAAAGATTTCACAAAGTAAAACAAATCTCAAGGCCTATGATGAAAGTTCAACTGTGAATTTATATAATTATAAAATGTCTTTGGGATAATTTAGGGATTCAGAAACTAAATAAAATGTGTTTTTTATGTATTTGTTGATTAATACATTGACAATCATGATGGACACTCGTTCTTGGACATCCAGACTCAGATAAAACTAATTTACACACTTTATTTTTACAGATTTCTAATGCACTCATAATTTCCTGTGACATTTCAGGAAAAGAATCCTCATAATTTGGGTAAAAGTAGTTGAAAGAACCGCTCCATTTAAACCACAGTAAATATTTATTCATTAGTCATTTTCTTATTTGGAAAATATACCTTTTTCATGTGTCAAACTGGATGCTGGAGTAGTCAACAACCACAAATCATGGATTTAATTCCAGAAAACTTTCTAGGAAACGTCAATTTGATTTCAGCCATTCTGTGATTTTTGTTTATTTGTTTACTGATGTTTATTAACGTAAATACAATCTAATTTATTTGTATTCACAAAGTGTGGCATAGAAAGCCGTTATATCAACGATTTAATTACATGATGTATATTTTGTATTTTTTTTAGTAACATCTAAGATTACAAAAAAACATTATGTTTCTGTCGGATTTTCGATGAACTTGATTTTATTCATATATATATAATTACAGTTGCAGCGCCGTCCTTAATGAGATGATCTCCGTAATCCCATTAAATTTAATCCCTCTCTAATCCCTTGTTGGCGGATTTTGTTTTTCGCACACGCTTCGATTTGAATAATCTCAGATTATCACCCCACGTTCACAACACACACACTGGGAACTCTTCACCACGGGTACAACGTAAGACTTTTTTTGTTATATATACGATATATACGTCATCTGTGCAAATCATACAAATATAAATAAAAGAAACAGAACGTGGCCAAAATGCTTTAAATATAAACAACATTATGCTCGCTCCTGCCATGTTGGGAGCGTCTGTACAAGTGGATACATGTGGCATTAAAAGCAGCGAGATGAGCCCTCAAACTTAAGCACACGCTACTGTCACGCCTTGGTGCTGGATGCATGAATAAAAGAAGCCTGCACAAATGCACCTTTGACCATTAATGCTATTTATCTTCACCAATATCTAAAATCACAACTTCCCCATTTTTGCTTCCACATGTTTGCAGACATGCTTCTCTTGCAACCAGCGTGATCTTTTCTCCTCTCTTGCTCATGGGTCTGAAAAAAAAGAATCATGCAATACTTCCCCACATGAGGGGCCTTCTGGTGCAAGAAGTGGATTAACCCGGAGGGGGACGTGTGAAAGTCCCGTGGTAGTTCGTGCAGAAAGAGGCGATATAATCTCTTTAATTCTCTCTTCTTTCACAACTTTCCCCGCTCTCTCTCTTCTTCAGAACTCTATCTTGCATGCGGGGAATGTCTCGTCCTGCATGGCGACGGTGCTGTTGGACCCCAGGACGGCGATGCCCAGCTCCTTCTGCCGGTCCAGGGTCTGCTGGTACCACTCCTGCATCGGCACCGACTCGAAGGTGGGGATCAACGTCACCTTGGGGGGGGGGGGGGTCAAAAAGGAGGACATTTTACACCTTTTATCTGCAGAGAATCATGCAGAATTTGAATTAAAATCTCAAATATACTTTTTATTTGTATTATTTCGATATGAGTCAAGCACCAACATCCATGTTTAAACTGTGCGTGTGTTTCTATACCTGCATGGAGTCTGGCCAGGACGTCTTGGCGTCCAGAAGTGCGTCCAGCGTGCGCCTCATTATTTCCTCCTTCTCTTGACTGTCGCCGCTGACGACATAACAGGAGGAGCGAATGCACCTGAAGAAGTCCACGCCGACGGTGGGAGAGGAGGGTCCAGAGGGGATGTAGGCCAGGTCCACGTACACGCTGACCTCCTCGCCGCTGGTACACTTGGCGCCTGTGATACAATGCAAACCATTGGACACACGTGCGTCTGTAAAGCACACAATGGGGTTATTATGGTTCACATTTTACACCTCATACCTGGATTGGGGGAGGATTTCGCCAGTGCTGGGCGGGTGCCGGAGGATGGCGTACGAGCAGACGAGACACCCCCCTTTGGGACTCCGCTTTGGATCCCCGTCCGGCTTTTCCCCGAGCCGGATCTCTGGGAGACCTCGACCACCTGGAAACAGAACAAAAAAGTTAGATTTCACTTCAGCTGCAAGAGGAAACAGTAGTTGTGGATCCTCAATGTCACAATATTGCAAATATGTGACTCAATATAAAAGAAAAAAACTGTGACCAGGTTTAAATACCTTTATGATTCCTTGTGGCATGAACACTAAGGCCGGATTGAAGTTACAATATAAAATATATCAAGAATAAACCAGAAATCTGGAGTTGTTGGTATACCAGCTTCATGAAGGCCTCCAGTCTAAATTGGGTATCGGGTCTTTGCACTGATCTGATTTTTTTCTTTTTCGTATCTGTACAGATTGTAAAGTCCTTTGAGACAAATTTCTAATTCTGGATGTTGGGATGTACAAATTAAATTGACTTGAATATCACAATATCATATAATTTATCCATAGCGAACGAGTGAGCCATCTCTCTTCTCTCATGTCATAATGTAACTCATTAAAACTCATATTAAAGCACCATATACCACAGACTGCTCCCTCCAGGTTTAGAAAAAGACAAAACTCACAGTCTGAGTTTTCTTCCCCCGCATTCCGGTGGCTTTAGCTTTCTTCCCGCGGGCGTCGGACTCGGCCTGAGGAACGGGCATGGACGCGTCCGGATGCGGGGGCGGCGGCGGGTTATCCCTGAACGGGACCGGGAGGGGGTCCGGGGGCAGAGCCTGACCGGATTGCAGACCGCGGGGAGAATTCGACGGCTCGCTGCTCGACTCGTCCTCCTCGTCCGAGTCCAGACAGCCGTCCGCGGTGGTGGACGGGCAGCAGTCCTCCGTTAAGACGGGGGCGCACGACTCGCTGGGCGATGCGTCTATGTTGGCGTTGTTGGTGCCGTGGTGATGCGGATGGAAGGCTCCTCTGGGGGGCTCGCCGGATTCGGGCTGTTTGAGATGCTTGAACTCGCAGGGGGAAACCAGACACAGATCCACATCGCGAGCCGAGGCCTCTAAATTGAGCGTGAGCGAGCTCGGAGGCCGCCCGATCTCTGCGGACGATCTGGCAGGCTTCTTTATCGGTAGGGACATACCGGCAAAATGGCCGCCGTTGGAATGGGAGTTGTTAACGCTGTCGTCGCCCTCCCTCTGACTGCATGTGGTCGGTCCCTGCTCCAAGGACATGGACAGCGATTCGTCTACTTCTGTGGATTGAGGCGAGCTCACCTCTGCCGGCATGGAGTGTGTCGTGGTGGTGGTGAAGGAGGGAAAGGGGTCTGAAGGTCCCTCTTTAAAGGAACCCAACGAGAGGAAACTTAGCTGCCTCTCTCTGGGGGCTGTGTGACTCTCTAGATTGCTTTTCTCACTTTGCTTGGATGATCCATCCGACTGGTTGACATCCGCCGGCTCCACGTCGCCCATCTGGCCCTGCAACCGGTTGAGCGTGGCCCTGTTGCACCACACATCGCCCGGGGAGAGGCAGTAAGGGGTGTGGCCCGCACTGTTGGGCCGCGAATCCGGGGAGGCGGGCTCTTGTCGGTTCTCCGGAGAGGATCGTGACGGGGGGCTGTTCCTCAACGCCCCGTCCAGGAGAGTGTACTCGGTCGGTGTCAAGTCCAGCTGGGCCTCGCACTCGTTCTTCGGTGCCTTGTTCAGGGGGGATGGAAACCCTAAAACCTTTTCTGGCCTGGCGTTTTTTTGCAGGTCCGCGTCAGCTTTCTCTCCGGTCCGAGTCTCGTCTTGCGCTCCTTTATCACCGCTCTCTCCTCCCATTATCTCTGCGGCTTCTTCGGCTACCACGCTCAGGCCTCCGAAGCTCTTTTCCTTTCCTGACTCCTTCGCCTTATCAGATTTTTCCACATGCGCCTCACCTCTTTCAGTTTCCTCCCGGGGCCTGAGAGAGTCCTCTGTCATGTCCTCAGGGGTAAACAACGTGGAGCCAGGGGGATACCCTTCAGGCTCTGTTTCCAAAACACTCTCCGTCTGGGGTTTTGTCTCAGTCTTTACATTGACCTTCTTCCCATTGGTTGCATCCTTCCCCGATGGTTTTCTTGTTTTATTCACCCCTGTTTTGAAGTCATTCCTCGCCTCCTTTTTGAGCTTGATCTTATTTTCGTTCTTCGGTTTGAAAGAGAGAATGTCCTTCTCCCCCCGACCGTTCTCCTGGTTATTCCCAGGCTTCTCCTCCTTTTTCCCATCTGTCCTTCCTCCCTTCTTCGAGGCGTTCTTCTCCGTCGATGCCGCTTTTTGCTTCACGCCCGCCGCGTCCTTGTTTCTGGTTTTATCGGCATCTCTTGAATTGACTCCATTTAACACTTTCCCCTTTTCCCTCCCAGGCACCTCCTTTCCTTCTTCTCTGAGTCCCGCCTCTTTCCCATGTTTGGGTGTCGACTCCTTCCCGTGTGGCCTGCCGCTCTCCTGGCTCTCCTTGATCTTTCTACCCTCCCCGAGTCTATCCATGTCCCCGGTGGTCACCGTAGGCTTCTGGAGGAAGGCCAGACCCTTCAGCTTCTCGAGCCCCAGCAGCAGCTTTTCCTGTGGGGTGACGCCGGGAAACAACACCCTGACCACCTTCTCCTGGGGACACGCCGGGTGCCAGACCAGCAGGGCGGACACTGAAGCCAGTGTGGTGACGGGGAGAGTTTTGGATTCGGATGCCACGTCAGGCCAGTCTTGCATGAGCGTCTGGTACTCCTGGCTGTTTTTACCAGGGCTGAGGATGTATAGATCCAACTGGCCCACTCCCATCTTCTGGAACAGGGTCAGCGGTTCAAGGGGAACCCCTGGCGGGCGAAACAACGGCTGCGGTCTGATGTCTAACTTCTTTAACAACTGCAGGGTCAGGGCCGCCTGGTGGGCGCTCTTCAGCACACCGTCCAGACCTGGAAATGGGGAAGAACGATTATTTAACTTGTCGGCAATCGTTCACATCCTCTAAAAAAAAATTACTCCGGTAAGTTGCGACGTGTCACTCACAAGGATGCTCGTCCACCTGCAGCCTGCAGGGGGCGTTGAAGAACACCACTCCGAGCTCCGGGGAGATCAGCCTCTTGGAGGAGTCATCTATTCGAAGAAGATGACGTCCCAATTTTCAGATAACATCACCAGGTTTTTTCCTCATATGCTTTTGATTGAATGTACCGGACATTCTATACCTTTGATGTCGGCGCTCAACTCCAACTCGGCCACCTTCCTCTCCAGAAAGACGTTGACCCCAGGCAGGTTTTCCGTCCCGATGTGCGTCAGCAAGATGGCGTCGACTCGGTCGAGGTGTCGGACCAGCTTCCAGAAGCAGGCCTGGGAGTCGGAGCCGCCGTCCACCAGCACCGTGAAGCCGTTAACGGCGAAGAAGGCGCAGTCGCCGCGGCCCGCGGGGAACACGTAGCAGCAGGGGCGGGACAGCTTGAGGAAGCCCACGGTGACGGGAGGAGGCAGGAGGTCGAAGGGGGACGGCGGGGAGAGGGTGCCGGAGATGAGGGAGGTGAATTCGCCCAGGGTCTCCATGGCGGGCAGCACCTCGGGAGGGTTGATGCGCAGCGTGAAGGGCTCGTTCCCCACGAGAGTCTTCCTCCACTGGCCGATGTTGGGACAGCTGAGGGTCAAGCTGAGTTTGGAGGAGGAGGCGGAGCTCTCTTGATCTATGAACTAAAAGAAGAGCGCTTTCTTGCTGTTAGTTATCATTTATAAGCAGAATATATTGACGAATACTTTGTTGATTCTCAAATATCAACATCAAAAAGCCAATATGGGTCAACTGCTCTTCCTCATCTCGATGTTTGATTACATTTAAACAGAAGCTGATAATGATGATGATGAATGAGTTTAGCGGTCAAATAAACTAGAAATTAAACAATTAATCAATTCTTCAATGAGTAGATTGGTAGAATTTTAAATTGTGAAGAAAAAAATGTTGTAATTTTTTTCATCAACATTTATTTTTTCATTCTAGTGTCTTAATACTGACCATTTGCTGTTTTCTTACAGTGTTTTTAGGTTATTTTTTTTATCTTTTGTTTTGTTTTTTGGGTGAAATTATGACAAATTATCTAATGAATCTAACGATGATAATAATAATGAATTGCAGCTTTGATGTATGGCTAAATTATTTGATGTTAAAGATTACATGTACCTGAAAAGAATGTCTTGATGTCAAAGAAAATAAAAGAAATAAAAGAGAGCATACCTGCTCCGTTAGTATTCGTTTCAGTTGCTGCGGTGAGAAGAGGCCTTGGTGAAACACGAGGTCTCCACTTCCCTCCTCGCTCTGACCGGCCAAGATCAACAGCTTGTGGGCCGAGTCCCTGGACAGCAGAGCACACACCTGGCGAGAGATGGTGGGAGTTATTTATTTGTCACTTTTTTCTTCTTCTCCTTAATCAACTGAAAAATAAAGTCTTCAGTGAGAAATACAAAACAGGGAGAGTCGGAAGAAATACTAATAATCCGTAATAGGCCTTTTGAACTTAATCGGCATTAAATTAACTGTTTTAATTATTTATATATCACATTTTAGTCCATTTTCAAGCAAAAATACAATTTAGTTTTAATTGGACTATTTTTTTATTATATATACATATATTATATCGCTAAATAAAGTTGTTGAGGCATTTGGACATAACAAGCCATTTTACGACAAAATAAATTATAACAAATAATAATTAAATTAAGCTATAATTTAGGTAAATAATCAAAAATACCATTTGGTTTTAATTGGACTATTTTATATTTCATTTATTAATTAAAGATGTTGTGGCGTTTGGACAAAACAAGCCGTTTTAAGACGAATGAAAACAAATAATAAATAAATAATAATTAAATTAAGTTAAAATTTAGGTAAATAATAAAATACCATTTAGTTTTAATTGGACAATTTTTTATTTCATTTTTTTATAATATGTTCTGGCGTTTGGACAAAACAAGCCGTTTTAAGACAAATAAAAAACAATTCTGAATAAATAGATGAATAATAAATAAATAATAATAAAATTAAGTTATAATTTAGGTAAATAATCGTAGGGTTAACCTGTTATGAAAAAAACAAATGCTGCAGCCCTCAACACAATGATAATATATTTGTATATGCAAGCATATGTAAAATAGAAGCATAGAAGCAACACAATATGTTTCTATTGATCTAATCCTCTGCCTTGTTTTTAGATTTCATTTAGAAAAAAGATGGAGAAAGTTATTTTTGTGAAGAGCCCCTCACCTCTGAACGAGCCTGTTCCTGAGACGGACTGATCAGCACCTGAGTGTCCAACACTCTGGTGCTATGGCGCAGACACTTCTGCCCTGGAGAAAGAAAAACAGAGAGAATATAGAAATAAAGAGAACTTCCTGCTTCACTTCCTCCTTCACCTCAAAGAAGTGAAGGAGGAAGTGAACTTGGGGCGAGATTGATTGATTCCCTCAACGATACAAAAAAAGGAAGGAAGAAGAACAGCGTCAGAGTCTGAGGATGATCTGCAGTGAATATCCAGACTGAGGGGAACGTGGTCAACGTTTAGAGGATCCAGAGCCCAGTGACACAAATAAGTACCAACGATTCTTTAAGTCAGAATGCAAAAATTGTTTTGATCTTTCATCCCCGGCTCACCGACTGCACGAGTTGAACAATTCCAGAGGATTTGAGTGATAGATTAGGTCAGAGTGCTAAATGCGATGCTGAGTAACTGCAGTAATATTTACCAACATACAACGTTCACTGGCTGCTACGTGTCCTCCTTAAATAGAGAAGTGTCTGTTTCTGTCTGTGCTCCTGTCTGTGTTTTTGTCTGTGTTTCTGTCTGTTCCTGTCTGTGTTTCTGTCTGTGTTCCTGTCTGTGTTCCTGTCTGTGTTCCTGTCTGTGTTTTTGTCTGTGTTCCTGTCTGTTCCTGTCTGTGTTCCTGTCTGTGTTCCTGTCTGTGTTCCTGTCTGTGTTTTTGTCTGTTCCTGTCTGTGTTCCTGTCTGTGCTCCTGTCTGTGCTCCTGTGTGTTTCTCTCTGTGTTGCTGTCTGTGTTTCTGTCTGTGCTTCTGTCTGTGTTTATGTCTGTTCCTGTCTGTGTTGCTGTCTGTGTTTCTGTCTGTTTCTGTCTGTTCCTGTCTGTGTTCCTGTCTGTGTTCCTGTCTGTGTTCCTGTCTGTGTTCCTGTCTGTATTTCTGTCTGTGTTCCTGTCTGTGTTCCTGTCTGTATTTCTGTCTGTGTTCCTGTCTGTGCTCCTGTCTGTATTTCTCTCTGTGTTCCTGTCTGTGTTTCTGTCTGTATTTATGTCTGTTGCTCTCTTTGTTCCTGTCTGTACTCCTTTGTTCCTGTCTGTGTTGCTGTCTGTGCTCCTGTCTGTGTTGCTGTATGTGCTCCTATCTGTGTTTCTGTCTGTTTATGTCTTTGTTCCTGTTTGTGCTCCTGTTTGTGCTCCAGTCTGGGTTCCTGTCTGAGTTCCCATGTCTGTGTTCCTGTCTGTGCTTCTGTCTGTATTTCTGTCTGTGTTCCTGTCTGTGCTCCTGTCTGTATTTCTCTCTGTGTTCCTGTCTGTGTTTCTGTCTGTATTTATGTCTGTTGCTCTCTTTGTTCCTGTCTGTACTCCTTTGTTCCTGTCTGTGTTGCTGTCTGTGCTCCTGTCTGTGTTGCTGTATGTGCTCCTATCTGTGTTTCTGTCTGTTTATGTCTTTGTTCCTGTTTGTGCTCCTGTTTGTGCTCCAGTCTGTATTTCTGTCTGTGTTCCTGTCTGTGTTCCTGTCTGTATTTCTGTCTGTGTTCCTGTCTGTGCTCCTGTCTGTATTTCTCTCTGTGTTCCTGTCTGTGTTTCTGTCTGTATTTATGTCTGTTGCTCTCTTTGTTCCTGTCTGTACTCCTTTGTTCCTGTCTGTGTTGCTGTCTGTGCTCCTGTCTGTGTTCCTGTCTGTGTTGCTGTCTGTGCTCCTGTCTGTGTTGCTGTATGTGCTCCTATCTGTGTTTCTGTCTGTTGATGTCTTTGTTCCTGTTTGTGCTCCTGTTTGTGCTCCAGTCTGGGTTCCTGTCTGAGTTCCCATGTCTGTGTTCCTGTCTGTGCTTCTGTCTGTTCCTGTCTGTGCATCTGTCTGTGCATCTGTCTGTGCTCCTGTCTGTAACACGACTGACTGAATCTGAAGTGTGTCTGTCGTTTAGATAACTGACGGTGCTGCTGTCCTCTGCGTGTGACCGGCTGCCTGCAGAAGGAGACGAGGCTCACAGAGCTACAGTCCTTCATTGTGTTGTATGCAGCAGTCACACCCTAACAATCACACGACGGCGCCTCCTTTCCTTCCTTCCTTCCTTCCTTCCTCCATGGGGTCAGACTAAAGCGGTCTGGTCCTCACCTGCACCCTTGAAGGAGGCCGTGTGGTGGGAGAGAAACTCCTGGAGGTACAGGTCCAGGTTACAGGATTGTAAGTCGATGTCCCATGACCGGATCCCTGCAGACAGACAACAACATGTAGGGGTCCAAGTACCTCAGACAGAGTGTGTGAGGACACGTGTTCTATACTCAACACCAGGCATGACGACTTAGGATGTTTAATGTGGTGAAAAATGAATATATATTTAGCCCTATAATCATACTTAGAGTGTGTTATTTTGGAACAACTGATAGTGTACTTAATATATTTAAGTTGTGAATAGTATTTAAGTATTTGAAGTGCATTAAGGATTTTTTCTTCTAAATTTGAACAAATTAAAGTATACTTTAAGTTCATGATGATAGTTCACTTCAATTATATTTTTATTGTATTTTAAGATATAAAATCAATTTTGAGTATTTTACAAATATGTTTAAATCACATTATTAATATATGTATAGTGTGTTATAGTTTTGTATACTATAATCAAATTCTAAATGTATTAATATTGTGATTATGGTATACCAAAAGTATACTGTATTCAAAAATGGTGATCAAGTTCTACAAGTGGATCACCATTTTTTGAAATAATACTTTTATGAATGAGACATTTTAAACCATTAATATATTTCTACTTCTATTTATTGCAGCAAATCACAAGTAACGTCTAAATATAAATATATTTTACCCTTATGAATTCCAGTAAATTTGTAAATGTTTCAATGTGTTGGGGCTCAAACATTTGTATTACAGGAAAGTGGGAAGAGTTGAATGAATATATTTAGTAAAACTGCAACTTAACAAGCCGGAAGTAGAATTATCTGTACGAACAAAAACTAAAAACTCAGAAGTCTTCAACATTGACGTCAGATCAGATGTAACCAAGTGGCCAGTGAGGGTATGACACAACAGATAGGACATATATGTGTATATATATATATATATGTGTGTGTGTGTGTGTGTGTATATATATATATGTGTGTGGGTGTGTATATATATATGTGTATATATATGTGTATATATATGTGTATATATTTTGGGGCAGCTTTAGCTCAGTGGGGTAAGAGGGCCGTCCTGCAACCGCAGGGTTGTGGGTTCGATCCCCGCTCTCCCCATTAGTTGCAAGTCGAAGTGTCCTTGAGCAAGGCACTGAACCCTCAGTTGCTCCTCGGCGCTTCACTGCAGCCCACTGCTCCTAATAACTAAGGATGGGTTAAATGCAGAGAACTAATTTCCCCTTGGGGATTAATAAAAGTGTATATTCTATATGTATATATTTATGTATATACATATATATGTATAAGTATATCCATATACTGTATATATATGTATATGTATACGTGTATATATGTATACGTGTATATATGTATATGTATACGTGTATATATGTGTGTACTGTGTATATATATGTGAAAGCCTGACGTCACGCTGCTGAAAAACAAGGCTTCTTTTTCTCCATGAAAAACATTTTGGAGATGCAGCGAAGACATATTCATAGGCCCAACGGATACATATCTATATTTCTGTACATCTGTCCTCGTGTTTCCGGTTCTGATATCTATCTAAAGCCATGCGTGCAGAACATGAACTGTATATGCACGCGCATATGTCTTATACACCCAGTTGGTCTACACTGGCTGCAGTCTGCTGTGCATTAGCACGCAGATGTTCCGGCACATCAGTTACAAGTGGCTGCAACATTTCCCCTCTTCTCTTTTCTTCTCTCCTCTCACAACAACAACAACAACCTCCGAGGCGGACCACCACCGGCCCGCTGCAGCCGGCTCCTCACGCCGAGGCGCCCGCGGGTATACTGATGCTGGAGCGCCGCCAGATGACGCATCCTCGGACCAGTTGGGGGGTGAATCAGATGACATAAGCACCGCAATGGGGGGGGGGGGGGGTCGTCAGTGTAGACGACTCGGTCGACGAGAACTCGTAAGCTTCTGCAGATTTTCATCCGAAAATGTATTTACATATATATATTTAGAAAAGGAAAACGGCATCCGCGAGAGGCGTTGCCGTGAAGACGTGAAGACGTACCTCGTTCGATGTCCCTGCTGATGGGTCCCGTGTGCTCGAGGTGCGCGGTCCGTCCCGTGATGATGAGCAGGGAGTATCTGTGGATGCTGAAGTCAGGGGGGTTCGCCGTGGCGGCGCGCCTCGACTCCTCTCGGACCTCCCTCTCCGGCACCCTACCGGACGCCATGTTGGAAAAATACGGATGTGTGATGTCATTGGAAAAAATAAATTTAAAAAAAGAAGCCTGACAGCGCTTTTTATTGCATGAGAGAGATATTATGACGGCTGCTGCATGGTGCATGTGGGAATGCAGCCGCTGCGTGCAGGCTGCATTATTGAGGACGCGTGGCAAAACGAATCAAGATATATGTTGTGTTTGTGCTGCAACTTTCCAACAAATAAGGTGATGCATATAAGACTGCATAACATGTATTTATAAAACCGGGCAACAGATACACGTGACACCTGGATATTATTTAGTGCATTCATTGACCTTATCTTACAAATGTTTAGAAACCGTAGCTATCACCCCCCAAGGAACAACAATACACATTACAGGGAAGATACTTATTTTTATGACAAAATACATTATTTATCGTTATTTCACAAGATGCCACAAGTTATATTCAAAAACCTTCAAAACATAACACGTATAGTCTAAATAAAATTAATCCTTTATTAATCACATATTTCATTCATTTTCTTGCCTCCTGAACTCTAGCTAGTTTCTTCTTGCTTTTCTGTTATTGTTATTTCCTTCACAAACATTTGAGAATATAAAAGTTACAGGAAGTGCCCCGGGGACAGCTGCACAGCGTGCCAATACGCGCACCTTTACGCACGGCGCACGGCTCCCTGGTGTCACACTGGAACAACACAAACAAAAATAAAAAACATTAATTCGTGGAAATGGGGATAAAGGTTGTTCACTCTTTTTCCTGATAAAACAAATGTTTCATAAATAATGTTCAAGCAAAGTCAGGAATGTAGCTTATGCTTTGATGTCCAGGTTCAAACTATCAAATACATTTTATAAACGGGACAAATCCGCCTCTGATATACAAGAAATCACGTCTAAAATCTTAACGTTTAGCATATTTGTAGCTAATATTAAAAACTATCAAAATAGAAACTTTTTATTATTTATAACTTAACATATTCTCTTATAATTAAGCTGTTTTATAGTTTATTCTACATACCAAAGGCAGCCAGCCCAGTTTTTTCTCTAAGGGCATCTCTTTGCTTCTCAGCTTCTCGAGAACTTCCTGCAGCGCGTCGATCTGCAGAGGAAGAACATGCCAAAATGTAAATTAGTCATAAAATAAATAATACTAACGGCAAACTCATACTTTTAAAGTGGCAAGCCATTTAAGACCCAAAGTTACACATATCTCACCAGCTCTTTCTCCTGTTGGCTCTTCAGGGGGAAATCCAAGGAGCGCGTCTCCATCGAGGAGTCCTCTGCGTGAGCGAGCCACAAGTACGCGCAGCAGCAGGTGGCCGCGAGGAGGAGAGCACGAGCGCCGAGCATGGTGCTGCTGACCCAGGAGATGGAGCAGTGGAGAAGAGAGAGTGGGATGTCTGCAGTTAACTCCGTGGACGTTTTGGGAGGATTGTGGAGGTCTTCTGAACGAGGACCCCCTCTTCCTCTTTATAGCATCAGCACCCTCTGAAATATTCATGGGAGGTTTCAACACCGGTGACACCGCTCAGCACCTTTTGGGTCCTTGCAGGAAGGCAGGATGGACATCAGGGAAGGGTGAAAGGTGGATTTACACTTCGTAAAAAACATATTTGATCACGTAATGTGTGTTTGCAGAGTGCAGAATCAAACTAGCAGCATTTAATCAATTTAAAAAAAATCTCAATCTATATTAGCCTATCGTGTGCAAATCAAGCCTTTTTTTTGCTGCCACACGTCTGACTCATTCATGAGTCATGTTGATGTGTTAAAGTTATAAGCTGAAAAGTCACCATGATCATAAAGCTTTCACTGGATCTGGAACTGCCCGAAAGGAAAAGGACGCAGCACATAGGTTTTATCTTAAAAATGTAATCTTTACTTCTTCTGGAAGGTATAACTTTTGTAAATGTTCTATTAGTTTGCTGTTCATCTCTGCTTGTCTTCTCTTGTCAGCTCTGTTCAACAAAGCTGAAATCAGACCTCAGGTTAACCCTCATTGACACCAATCTGTAATCAGGATCCAATTTCCTTCTGAGGGATAACCTTATACCTCTAAATGTGCGCGTGTGTGACAAGCTTATGTTTACACCGATCCCATCAGAGACCCCATGTCAGCGGCAATTCTTCCACCATATTGATAACAATCTCTAACGACACAGTCCGTCTCATGCAAAGACAAGGCTATGAAATGAGGGCCGCGGTCAATATATAAAGTGTATACAACTAATTTAGATTGAAAATTAAGAAACTGAAATATATGTTTCAATGTTCGGGTTTGGGGTGTTTGGCATAATGTTTATATGTGTTACGTCCCCTTTGTGGTCTAGGGGATAAGCGGGGGGAACGAACACAGGACAGTCAAAGAATAAGTGAAAAGGATCTAAAGTAGGAGTAAAGTGTTCAAATAATATTTATTTCCAACACACAAGACAAAGGTTCAATGACGTGGGAGAGATTGGGACAGTTGTGGTTGTGCCAAAGCAATAAATTCAAGATATCAAAACTAGGCCTGGCTTCTACCTCTCTGAAAAGAAAGACAAAATGGCTTCACTTGCTTCTCTAACAAAGTTCGGTGAAAACAATACAGAGGCAGCAACAACCAATAGCCGAGTGTTTCTAGACACAAAGTACCTACATGAGTGCATAAATGTACAGGGTACCCCAAACGTACCTACTGTCCACAACCTCTCACCTGGGAGATGTATAATTATATGACTTTTACACGATGAATTCAAGAAAAGATGGCATATATATTATGTATTATATATATATGTATGTATGTGTATGCATGTCATGTTATTATTACTTTTTTTAAATGTATATATTGCTTTGAAATTGTCTTATTCGTTGTTGTTCTTGTGGACCACAAAAGAGCAGTTATAGTGGCAGCTGAGAGTCCAACTGAATAAACTACCAACAAACATATTGTTCCAATGGGATTATTTTCCTCTTCTTAGAGTATAAGCACAAGAGTATATTTATATTAGATGCATTTCGTATCATTGATCGAAATTAGCCATATGGTTTTAAGATCCACCAGCAGAATAGCTGTAAGAAAGGACAACTTTGTAAATTAACTTGAACTTGAATTCACACAGACGAGCCATAACTTCTAATAATATAAAAGAAATGTTTTTAGTCTTTTTTACTTTCCTCTAATTGTCGATTTTCTTTTATTTTATATCGTGTTTTATGCCTTCGGGAACTTTTTCTCTCCGGCTGCTGGTGTCGATGCTCACCCCTGCTGCGTGGGGGCAGCACCACACTTTGAAGCGCAGCTCGTGACCTTTTATATAAGGAAACCGGAAGTGAACGTGGAAACCGGAAGTCGACTGTACAGCCGACGAACAGCTCGCACTGTTGTGGAAAAAGCTCTCAATCTCTAATTATCCCGACGTTGAGTTTCCAGCAAAAGCAACAATGTCCGAAAGAAAAGTATTAAATGTAAGTATGTGAACAATGTTCCTTTTTGGTGACAGTTAACACCGGTAAAGTTAGCTTTGAAGCTAACTGCACTTGGGTTGCCAGGTTTGTTACAACTCTTTATTTTGCGGAATTTGTATTGCTAAATTCATAAGGTGTCAGCTGCAATCACTTCCTACATAGTTACTTTTAGTTTTATTACATGTTTCTGCTTTTTTATATTGCACTGTTGATATTTTTTTAATTATTTGGTTATTCTTACTTTTTTCAATGTCTATTTTTATTGGTATCCACCTTTTCATGTGCAACGTACTTGACAAATAAACGATTCTGATTTTTTGTATCTCACATCTGTATGTTTTTTTTCTTCTTCTACAGAAATACTACCCCCCGGATTTTGATCCAGCCAAAATCCCCAAACTTAAACTCCCTAAAGATCGTCAATATGTTGTCAGATTGATGGCTCCATTCAACATGAGGTTTGTGTTTTTCATCCATGCAGCACACTTATTATCATCACAGTGAAGGCAGCTCCATTACAGGTTAAAGGAGCTTGTGTTCAATACAAACATATAAACAAGGACGTCGTCACATGCACATTTGGGATCTCGGAACAAATTCCCAGTTGCCTAAATGCGTGGTAGCTTCACTGAATTGAATATCAGCTCAGGGGAGAGGAGAAAGGGTTCAATGGAATCTGTTTTTCTTAATTGCGTGGGAAAGCAGATGCTCTGTCCTTTCACCCAGGGATGTGTCTTTATCTAAGAAAGCAGGTGTTAGAAAACATTTTGATATGTTTATTTTATGTGGCCACTGAAAGAATCTAAATGACCTCAAACCTGTTTTTTTCGTTTTTTTGTACTCAAACACGTACAGATATTTAGATGTATTTACAATGAGCTACAGTATCAATAAAAATAATAATAATGCTAATGTAATGATCTGGGTCTAATTCTGAATATTCTGAATGCTTCTGTTGACAATTCTGATAAAATGCCTTCAATGAAGTCCCTGTCAGAATTAAACTTGCATATGGTGTCTCTGTATTTTTCAAGTTGACAGAGAAAGTATGGATCCCGTTGAGCTCTCTTGGTAAAATGGGTAATGTGATCGGCTGCTAATCAGAGCATGAGTCCTGGCTGGCTTTTGAATGATAAGGCAATAATTGTATTTTTTTTAGTTTGTTTGTATTTTAAGGGAACAGGGCTACCTCCATAACACATCCTCTGGCCTCTGGGTCATGTGACCGTGTGGTCTTCAGCATTGACTCTGGTTGTTTGCAGATGTAAAACATGCGGCGAGTACATCTACAAGGGGAAGAAGTTCAACGCCCGCAAAGAGACCGTCATGAACGAACTGTACATGGGACTTCCCATCTTTCGTTTCTACATCAAATGCACTCGATGCCTGGCTGAGATCACGTTTAAGGTGAGGGTATTTAGAACCCTGATTATATCTGTGATATTAAAATGATACAGAGAATAGTGTGTAAAGTTAATACAAATAGTTGTGAAAGCGTTTAGTTCCTCACACCTCCTGTTGCATGTTGTGACCACAGACCGACCCGGAGAACACTGACTATGCAATGGAGCACGGTGCAACCCGAAACTTCCAAGCAGAGAAAATGGTGGAGGAGCAGGAGAAAAGAGTCGTGCAGGATCGGGAAGAAGAGGAACTGAACAATCCCATGAAGGTTAGTGTTTTTAAATGTCATATACGTGTTATTCTTATTTTTTAATTGCCTCTAGGAATGAACGAGAGCTGATGGCCTCCCCCAATCCTCTCCAAAGGTGTTGGAGAACCGCACGAAGGATTCCAAGATGGAGATGGAGGTGCTGGAGAACCTGCAGGAGCTGAAGGAGCTGAACCAGAGGCAGGCGCAGGTGGACTTTGAGGGAATGATCGACCGGTACAGAGACCTGGAGAAGAAGGAGAAGGAGAGGGAGAAAGAGGAAGACGAGCGGGAGACCAAGTGAGTGAGGGAGGCGCATATAGATGTATCGCAATTAGGTAATAATTGGTAATTAAAGAATGGTGCACTATTCAAGTATACAGTGGGAGCTATGACCACTATTCATAAAAAAACACACCAATTAAGGCCTAAATGTGTGTGTGTGTTTCACAGAGACATGTTGGAACGAGTCCTTGTGAAAAGACTCCGAGACTCTGACTCTGACGACTCGGAGAGGGAAGAGGAGAGCAGCAGCTCGCAGGCAGAGAAGCCCATCGCCGACAAACCGACAGACGTCCTCACGACCGCCAAGTCCGCCGACACGCCGGTACGTACGCGGGACCCATCGCATGCAGCTGTGTGTCAAGAGCGTTCTCTATTCAGTGAAGGACGTTTTCAAATATCTGTCACGGTTTGCATATTTCAAGTAAAAAAATCTTCACGATTTCTTGAGCTCATTAAACTTCTTGATGCGCCTTCTGGTTCCTGCAAGATTTATAATGGCGATTATGGCCAATAGTCTATCAAAATATAGGTAATTTCATGTTTTAATTATGCAATACATCAGTGGTTCTCAACCTATTTTTAGTGATGTACCCCCTGTGAAATATTTTTTCAGCCAAGTTCCCCCTAACTAGCCATTTCGGGTTAAATCGGACACAGCACTGTGCCATCAGTGTCCGATTTAATATAGAACATATACATTTCTGTTAATTAACTAAGACTTGTATTTGATTTTTTTAATGGAGTCTCATTTTAAATGCATGTTTTACAAATCTCCTGTACCCCCTGGAGTGCCTTCACGTACCCCCCATTTGAGAACCACTGCTATGCGTCACAAAATGGCTTTTTAAAAATTTATTTAGTAACTATTTTTGCCTGTATGAAACAAGCCTTGTATACTCCTGTGGGAATTAAAAACATGACAACTTAAAGTATTCTCTAATTTAATTAAGAACTTAAAGAGCAAAATGTATAATTTGTGTTAGTATTTACTAACGATGCCCTTAAAAAGAGCCGTATCTTGTTTTGTGTTCTTGATGAGCAGAACCTTTTTAGTGGATTGCTTCATGCTGTGTTTTCACAGGCGTCCTCCTCGACTGGAGGAGTGAAGAAGGCCAAGCTGGAGAGCTGGGAGAGGAGCGTGGGGACTCTGGGCGGTCGAGGGGCTCTGGGGTCTTTGGTGGTGCGAAAGAAACCGGCGGCAACCGTCAACAAACCCAAACCAGCTGCTGCTCCCACTTCACAAACAGGTAACGCATCAGTACATTTATTTATTTTTTCTAAAAAAAATATTTCCACAATGAGCACCCACTTAAGATGTTTTATTGTACATTTCTATTTTTCTTTTGCTCCGTCATGAAAAGTTTTGGAAACGATTGTGTGTGTGTCTTGTTTTACAGATTCAAAGGGGGCGGACTCCAACAATGCCTCCAAGCCCGTCACCACACACAATGGGTCATCTTCTCTCAGCCTGCTGGGGGCGTATTCAGACAGCGACAGCAATGACAGTGAATGAATAGAAGATGCTTGGGATGTGTTTTTTTATTATTTTTGAGTGACGGGGACACATAATTGTATAAATGATGCATTGAGAAATATAATGATGTGGACCATTTTGTAATTGCTGCACACAAATCCAAACACAGTTTGTGGGTCTATGCTATAAATATCCTTTTCTCTAAAGAAGTGGATGTGTTGGTAGGCATCTGTTCAAACCCAGATGCTGAGAATTTAACTTTGAAAACAATAGTCACATTTTTCATGTGAAAATATCGAGTGTATATTTGAGTGTTTATTAAAATCTGTTTGTTTTTGACTCCTTGTCCTTGACATGCTTTGTTATCTTGCAACGCCTTTCTTTTAATATCTTCAATGTTATCGGGGCTTCAGGATATTCCTTTAAAAATATATTTCTGAGCAACCCAATGTCTCTTTGATACCAACACTGTGATAATAAGAATAAACAAGTCGGAACTACAAACTTGCTATGAAACTCCACTGAGTTCGTAGTATTAAAAGTATGTAATTCAACATTTGTGTGTACAATTTTATGTAATTTCATTATTCCTAGGGCAGAGTAAGAGTGTTGATGTGTGATATCTGGGAGTTTGCTTTTTGATATGGAGCTGTAGATATTAAAATAATGTATTGATATTATTATTGTCTTTTCCTACTGTCAGGGGCTGTAATTTCAAATGATGTCTTTCGTATAACACAATTGGTTTAGCTTAAATACCATATGAAAGCACCAACAAGACAATAAATAAGGTGTAAATCCAACCGAGACATTTGATATCGGAAATATATTAGACCACAAGAAGACGAGTCATACAATATATATATGATACGTTGCAGATTACTGGAACTGCGTCTGTGGTTTAAACGAACGTTGCACGCTGAAAGCTTTAATGTCGGCCAACCATAAACCTTCTCACTGCCCCTTTAAGACGGTCCGCCGTGCCAGCGAGTGTTGTGTGTGTGTGGGGACCGCCTGCTCCACGGTTTCGTCTAGTCCGCTAACATTAGCTGACTGACCCGCTTGGCTCGGAAGCAGAACGGATTTCACGGTTTAACAATGTTTTATGTTTAGGTCCAACAAACGTTAACGACGACCCCCGCCGACGGATGGACATAACTGCAACGGGAAGCCGTCAATGCGAAGAGAGAGGGTGAGAGTGAAGAAGTAACGTCGGTAGTTGGTAAAGGTTAGCCGTCGTAAACGTTTAGCCGTTGACGTTAACGTTGAGTTAGCCGTTGACGTTCGTAAATGTTCGCCGTAAACGTTTAGCAGTTGACGTTATTACCCCCCCCCCTAATGCTAACTACCTATTGTCAATGGTTGCTGTGATTTGCTGACTTTTGTTCTAAAACATATGCTTTTGTTGATTTGATTGTCACATGTTCTCAGAACATGGTCATTAACGCCAGCAAAGTTCATATGATTTTATAAAGTAAACTAAATCAAGCTTTATTTATAATATCTTTTTTTAGGCCCAACTTACTGTTACAGTTTTGGCTTTTAGTTGGTGTTTCATTATTTCTTTATTGGGGCTAACATTACAAATCTAACTTTATCTTAAGGTGACAACTTTATTCCTTTTTGTCAGGTCAACCAGTAGCTATGTATTGTGTATGGCCCTGATGCAAGATATTGTGGTAATTTATCTTGTACAACAAAAAAATAACTCTTGTCCGATTTTATAATAGGGAAAATATTTGTGAAACTGAGCTTGTATTGATCCCTGAAGGGAAATACACGCATTGCAATTCCACAAGAAACAGAACTAACCTCAAACTGTTTGCGTAATGGATGACACATCAAAGCATTTCATCTTTTAACTATTATAAACTCTCCGTTCCCCACTCCTTTCCCAGATCCATGGCAAAGTGGTTGAAGGACTACCTCAACTTTGGCACCAGGCGTGACCCTCCACAGCCCCCGAGGCCAGATTACAGCGAAAGTGAGATTTTGAGGGCCTACCGAGCTCAGAAGGAGCTGGACTTCGAGGACCCGTATCAACACTCGGATAAGGAGCGTCGGAATGGTGGTTTCAGCCCCTGCAGTGCCGCAGTGAGCCTGCCCTATTTCCCTGCATTCGGCTCAGTGCTGCCTAATGGCGTGGAGGTATGACATTGCATCTTTTTACAGTCGTGTATGTTTTTACCAGTGTCTCACTCAATGTGCCTTTTTGGCAAAAATAAACCATAGTATTTTCTCTTGGATCCCCCTTTTGACATTGAATATTGAGGTGCTTTATGAACATTTAAAACTGTTGTTTATGTGGTATGTTCCAGGTGAAAGTGGTGTCGCCCAAGCACAGACTTATTAAAGTGGACTCCCAGGAGTTTGGCTGCGGTAAAATCTTCCTAAAGCCTGAGACTATTCCAGAGGAACCTGTAAGGGACAGTTTTTATTTGTGTTCTGCTTTTACTTTCCTTTTGTTTTTTCTCCTTTATTCCTTCCATCCTTTGCACTCAGAGTTATATTTCCAGTTCATTCATTTGTGAGGTGCTTTATAGTTTCTCTCTCTCCCTCCCCAAGGTGATTCCTTCTGCCCCAGCAGCGTCGGACGCTGACAAGGACTACTCTGATCCCTTTGATGTCCGTCCAGACACGAGGGGCAGACCAAACTGGGAGCCCAAATCTGCATCAACAGACTGCTGCAGCTACATGGAGCCATTTGAAGCCCAACGGATTATCTCAGGTATGTTATGAGATGTTTTTATCTCTCACATTTTAGTGTTGTGGCTCCATATTTTCAGTTTTAGGCAACGTTTTTAAAAGTCCCTTTTTACTCATTTGTTTACTGTGCAGAACTGCAGCACAGCATTATGAATAACCGGTCTGGGAGTGCAGATGGCGGCCAGTTGTACGATAACCCGTACGAGGAGCAGCCTCATCACAACCACCGAGCTGCTGCCGCTCCAGCAGCACAACAACAACAACCTCAGAGGGTTGAGGTTGGATTTGCCCAGATAGAAGGCAGAGAGAGCAGGCTGCCTCAGGATGACGAGAGGCCCGCTGACGAATACGACCAGCCCTGGGAGTGGAAGAAGGACAACATATCAAAAGCTCTAGCAGGTAAGCTGGCATCATCCTGGCATACACTTAAAATCAGTGTCAAGTGTGTATGTTTAAAAACATTTTTTTAAACTAACCTCTATATTTCTGTCTGGCCATAGTTCAGTTTGAAGGGGCGGAACGGGAGCGCTCGCAGACCCGGCTCACCAAGACGGGCACCGCATCGGCCACAGCTGACTCCACGACGCTCCTCCTGGTTGGCAACACGCCTCCTCGCCTGGGAGAGCGAGTGGATCCATCCATGCCGCTGGAGAGACAAGTGTGAGTGGAAAAGTAACTGTGACCTCACCAAACATGTTTTTGGCCACTTATATTACAGATATTGGGGTCCAAACTGGGAGAGAGGTTTATGAGTAGTAAGTGTTTCATAGTATTTTCATTTAAACAACAAGACAGTGTAACAGTAATGTTTGGTTTATTGTGCTGTGTGTGCCACTAGGAAAATGTTTTTTTTTTCCACCCCGAGTGGCAGAGATTGGATGTGATTGATTTATATTGTGACAGTTGAGCCTAGACAGGAAATTACTTTCCAGTTGGATATTGATCATTCAGGTTTAATGCAGTACTGGGCAGTGGCGGCTGGTGAATTTTGGGGGGGGGGGGGCGCAGTAGGGCGACGCGATTTAAATAGCACTCAACAATGAGAAGAAAAGAAGTTTTGAGTAGAATATTGTAAAAAAACAAAGCTTTATTTCAAGAACACAGCGTGCTCAACACTGTCCAATAACAACTATCAACACACTGTAACTTTGGGCATGGGAGGTTCAGAGCAGCTTTAAGGAACATTGGGTTGGGTTTCAGAGGTTTACAAAATAAAAGAGTTTCACCCTCACATGAAAGAGTTTCAGAGCAGAATAGAGTCAGAAAGAGATCACATGTTACATTGGGTGACAGAGCAGACCCACTACTGTAAAGACAAGTAGCTCCTCTCTTTAAAGTGGTCAAACTTCTCAATAGCTCTCTGGTTAAAGTCAATCATGTCTGTAACCAGCCTGTTTCATTATTCTTGAGGGAATGTGTCTGTTTTTCAGAACTTCTTCGTTGTGTTTTCGATGCCAGTTCGGTCTCCTTCTGCTGCTCTGCTCTGCAAACAGGGTTAGCTTCATGCTGTTAGCGAGTTAGCTTCATGCTCTAAGCTAGATAACTGCGGCAAGATTCGTGCTTTACACTTGTCTGCAGCTCTTTAGATCCCTCCCCCCGTTGTAGTCCAGAGAGTTTCAGTCCCTTTGGAACAACAGACAGGGGAAACTAAACAGCGCATTACTCACTGAGCTCCAGCTAACAGCTCCGTTAGCAACCTGCTCCCGTAGCTCCATGGAGCTCTCTGGCTGAGGGAACGATACCGGTCTCTCATTTGCCGAATAGTCCAGTCACGTGAAATAAGAAACGATGTCATTGGCCAGGGCGCACATTTTTGTGCCTCCAAGATTCACGTTTCATCCGCCAATGAGAAGCCGTCCTTGACGAAACCACCGTGAAATGTTTGCTCGAAAATGGGGAGGGGCTTCTCTCCGTGAGGATGAGTGGCGATATATTTTTTATGTCACATTTAACTTAAGTGGTTGTTGACAGGCTGACGGTCTCCCACACACATTTAGCGCGTCAACACGGTAGATTTACTATTTAAATGATTTGGTATATAATGTTTTTTGACAGGATATATATAATTTTTTTTTTTCTTCTTATCTCAAAATTGTAAGAGGGGCGGCGCCCTAGCGCCCTCTATGGACGCACCGCCACTGGTACTGGGGTTTTGTTGTGTCCCCTGGCTTTGGTCCCTTTTTGATTAAAATGACTCACAATTCATTGTTTTGCTTTTAAAATATGATCGATGAGCAAAAAGAAAACTTAAGGCAAGAAAAGAAGTTACTGATCAGGCATCAAAAAAGGATTTTCTATAAAAATTGGATTTAGCATTTGCAAGTAAAAAACATTACAGGTTCAGAAAGAATTCAGTCATATGTTTTTTCCTCACTGCTAAAAATGATAAATATTGAAGCATGTGGGAAATGCTATTGACTGTTGACTATATAATAATCCCACAGATTTTTGCTTTATTAATTCAGCATGACATTATTTGAATTAATTCACCTTCTTGTTAAGGCAGTTAACTCCCTCTTCTTCATATCGATTTAAAGATAAATGTAGATTTAAGAATGTTTTATGAATTTAAAACGGCTTCTATAACTGCTTCGACTCACCCTCGCCTGATGCCGTTGTTGTCGTTTGTCTCAACCACAGATGTCGGCACACTTACACGAGTTACCTTCGTTAACTAGAGTTAGTCTCTTCTGTTGTCCCTTCACGGTGGTTCCCCCTGCAGGTGGTACCACGGGTCCCTGAGCCGCTCGGAGGCCGAGAGCCTCCTGACGCTGTGCAAGGAGAACTCGTACCTGGTGAGGAACAGCCAGACCTGCAGGAACGACTACTCGCTCTCACTCAGGTAGGAACTCCGCCTCCTACTAGATTTCACATTAAATTCATTTTATTTATTTTATTTATTTTATTTATTTTATTTATTTTATTTATTTTATTTATTTTATTCATTTTATTTATTTTATTTTTTATTCATTTTATTTATAAAATATATATATATTATTTAATAAAATAAAGTTTTAAAAATATACATTTTATTTATAAAAAATATTTATTTATTTATTTTATCAAAGTGCCCTTTTAATGTTTATATGTGGAGTCTATTAAATGTGCATTCCAAGAGTTTAGCCAAACCTATGGTAGCAACTTTCATAATTCTACACGGTTACAACGATTTTTTATTTGTGATACATGAGAAAGAAAACAAACCATATTAAATATGGGTCTCTCTTCTCCCAGGAGCTGTAAGGGCTTCATGCACATGAAGTTCACTCGCTCTCCAGAGGGGCGCTACGTCCTCGGGGAGAACAGCCCCCCCTTCTCCACCATCCCCGAGGTCATCCACTACTACACCACACACAAGCTGCACATCAGAGGAGCCGAGCACATGTCGCTCCTGTACCCTGTCACCGTGCAGACGCTCTGACGCTCGCAAGCTACTGAATACACAGTGTACTCCATATTTACCCCACTTCCTACTCGCCTTTTCCTCAACTGCCCGCAAGAGATTGGACTATTCATTACCCCAAAAAACACACTGGAGCTCAGTGCCTCCGTGAATATCGCCTGTGAACTGGTATCGTCACTGAAATCCTCTTTTTATTTTCACACCAACGGACTCCTGAAAATCTCTAACAATTGATATTAAGCTTACTTTTGAGGTAAAATATAAATACGGATAATATACAGAATACTGCATGGAGATGTGTCACTTTTACTGTCGAGCATAAATATCCAATAGTGCCAGATTAAGGGATTATAGTGGAGTTTCCAGACGCACGACGGCCATTATTTATGTTTTATGGTGACCACAAAAGGAAAGAAAGATGATCTCAATTTATTTAGACCGTAGAAGGAGCCGAAAACAACCCGATTATCATCCTTCAGCCAAACGCTGCACATACTGTGACCGTTATATAACTTCACTCCTGCAATACTAGTGTGGAGAATCATTACTCCAGTATTAAATTGAGAGCTCGTGGCTGTGTGATCACGACTGTTAAAAAGGAGCGTTAGTAGATTTATTTACTGTTCTGTTTTTATAAGAATGTAAATGACTTTTTTCAAAATAAAAGCCGTCTGTTTTTTTTTATATATCGTCTGTGCGTCACTGAATTTTGCATGAATGTGTGAAATGGGTCGTTTCTCTGCATATACAGGAAAAAAAGAAGAATGTGATAAAGTTTCTTATTTTTTTCTGTGCAATTAAAAAAACAAAAAATATGCATTCTGGATTCATTACAAATCAACTGGAAATATTGCAAGCCTTTTATTCTTTTAATATTGCTGATTATGCTACAGCTTAAGAAAACTCTAAAATCCTATCTCATAACATTTTAATATTTCCTCAGACCAAGTAAAAAAGATTTATAACAGCTGAGTGTTTGTCAAGGCTCAAACCCTTGCAGGTGTTGTTTGTCATTATAGACAATCAAGTGATTTTGTTAATACCCTACTAGTATACTTTTTCATGATATTCTAATATTTAGAGATAGGATATTTGAGTTCTTAAGCTATATAATCAAAATAGCAAAATAATAAAAAAAAAAGCAATATTTTTTTGATTTTGTAATAAATAAGAATGCATGACATTTTTGTTTTTTGAATTGCATTACAGAAAATAAAGAACTTCATCACAATATTCTAATTTTCTGAGACAGTCCTGTAGACGGCCTTCTTGTTTCTTGTCCGGTGTCACATGATCCCCTAGCAACCAGCAGGCGCCCCTAGCAACCAGCAGGCGCCTGGCACCACAAGGAGAGGATTCTCACAGCAGGTACCCGTGATGACCGTTATCTACAGTTTGTGCTGCGCGTTATCGGATATATACAGATTTAATGTGTCGTGGGGTTCTTATATTTATGGTGCACCACTTTTAATTCAAATCGGGCTTTTAACTAGTTATATCTCATGAGGTTTATATTATTTATTATTATATATTGCTTGTTTCGTCTGCCCAACTGTCAAAAACCCCAACGTGTTTAATTCATATTGACATTCACGTTCTCACATTTTGAAAACCATCTTTTTAGTGTGATAAAGAGGTTTTTATTGTCAATGTTATACGACATTCAGTGTGTTGGCCCACAGCCAGTAGCAACGACGAAGAGACGACTTACAAGATAAAAAATACACAAATAAATATTAAAAAAGAATAAAATAACTTTAAAAAATCTTTACTAATGTGTGCGTCTGTTTAAAGACGCATCCTAAAATATATAAAAATAATGCTCTGCTTTAAATGAAAATGTGTCAAATGGGATTTTTTTATATATACACAATACAGCTCCTCAGATAATTAAATTATATATAGATGTAAATGCAAGACGGGAGATGTCTCATATTTCCAAAAGCCAGTTCTGAAAACATCTTTCTAGTGGAACCTGAACATATTTTTGAATGAAGGGGAATTATTATAAAAACTGAGACAATTTATTTAATTTTCTCTGGATGGATTTTGTAATTAATTTTAACTCAAACGACAGACGAGCCTCGTCCTCTCCAGTGAGTCATCGGCATTGAATCCTCCTCATGCACACTTGTTTGTTGTTTGTGAAGGTCCATGGCAACTCGGATACGGAGACTCGCTCAACCCAAACCCGACCGGCTCGGATATCCGGACCGGTACGTCGAAAACAAACCTTGCTCGCTCGCTCTTTCTTTCTCTCTTTATTTGATTTCCTTATCTTCCAGTCGTTCGGTGTACTGGCTGGACCGGCTCCCACCAGAGCGGACTGGATCCACCACCAGAACCGGTACCGGTCTCCACTGTGTTCTTCATGTACACACCTTCCCCTCACTGTTGTTCTGTGACCCTGAGTGTTGTTGTTGTTTGTAGAGTTAACCCCTCGCTGGGCGGAGCTCTGTCAAAGTAGAAAGTTCTTCACGCAAGACACGTAAATATACAAAGTTCTGATACGACGAAATGTGACTTATTGTTTCACGACGTCTGCTTTGAGTCGTGATGATTCCCTTCTCTGTTTCCTCTTCTTCTCTCCCCGTCCCTTCGTCCCTCCCTCTTTCCTCATCTCCCCTCCCCATCTCTCCCTCACTCCCTTTTTCCTCCTCCCTCTTTCCCTCCCTTTTTCCTCATCTCCTCTCATCGTCCCTCCCTCCCTCTTAACCACATCTCCTCTCCTCCTCCCTCCCTCCCTCCCTCTTTCCTCATCTCCTCTCCTCCCCTTCCTCACCCCCCAGATGTTCCCCGGTCTGGGAGGTGAGTGAACCGGCTCTCCGTGCTGTGGCCTCTGATCGACTGAGCCGTCTGGCTCGACCTCGGACCCCCGCCGCCGCCTGGCAGCCGGAGCGCCCGCTGCTCGCCGCCGTGAGTGAGTGAGTGAGTGAGTGAGTGATAATCTCACCCATGTCCTGAACGGTGACCTGTAGTTGAACACAGGGACCCAGACGGTGGTCGCCACTTCGAGAATATGTCAGCTGGCCCGACCCAGAAGCAGAAGGCCGGTTCTGGAGACCTCGGGCCCACAACCAAAGGTCGTGACCTCGACCCGCATCGCCTACAAAGCTTCAGCTCACATCGAGCTACTTGCCAGTAAGTCCGTTCCATTCTGTGTGTGTGTGTGTGTGTGTGTCCCCGTATATTGGACCGTCCCATTTTGACTCCTCTCGTCCTCCTCAGCCCCAAAGCGTGACCACCCCAAGTTCGAAGGCGAGCGCCGCTCGGCATGCTGGTCCGTCTCCAGGGCGGCGAGACGCGCCGCAGCCGGCCGGAGGCTCCTGGAGCTGTCGTGCCCCAAAGAGAGGACCGCTCTGTTCCAGGGCTACGACCCGTACGCCGTGAGCCCGGCGGCGCTCGCTGCCGACCCGTCCGCTCGGGTCCGACAGCTCTGCCTCCCGCTGTCGCGCAAATGCAGCGCGCACTACGACGGGTGAGGCCTCAAAGTTGTCCTTTTCTCTTGAATCCTGTTCCCTTGAATATACACATGGGGGGGCACATCCTAAATATGACCCGGTTCACGTTGGTTGGAATCCGTTGAGACGTCGTTGTTTGTGCGTGATGTATTTAATTAATAAATTATGAATAACACGACCCGCCTGATTGAGAGGACGTCATTTTTGAAGAAGGGCGGAGACACTTTACTTCTTTACTTCTTTGGTTGACGCCATGAGTCCGCTCTGCAGGGAGACGTCAAAATATACATTTTAAAGTGTTTTTAAACTTTTCTTTCATCCACTGTCAGAAGGATCGGGTCACTCTTTCATTAGGATGACATCATTGTTGTGGAATTGATTCCTCGTTTTCCCCCTAAGAGACAATTATCTCATGTTTTTAACAACTTTTTCAAGTTTATCAAGATTCAGATTCATTTACAGCTAAAATCCTCTTTCTTCTTTCTTTAGATCTGTTTAAAAAAACATGTTATCTAAAACCACTGTTTGTACATGTCATAAAATAATAGCGTCTTAATACTGGAACAACCCTAACCCCCGAAATGTGGTCCCCATTACCTCATCGCTTAAACACCAATAAAAATGGGGAAATAGAGTCCAGGTTGAAAATGATTGAAGATGCCCTTAAATATAAGAATTACTAAACTTCTCAAATCACTTCTCTTTTTCCACTGAAAGCTACACAAAGTAGATCCAGACCAACATTTCTATACCCGAGATGTTGATAAATAAATATCACCCAGAGCCAATCACCACAGAGAAATATTGGTTTGGCTTTACAGGCAATACTTAGCAGTAAAACCTAGTTAAATTATTTTTGTCTTTTTTTCTTGATTTGTTTTCCATAAAATTGTTTTAAAATTCACAAATTGTACACAAGTATTATCTCGTATCTAAACTCTTGTCCTGTATAACTTGGGTACTTGCTCTACTTCTTTCCTCTTGCATGACCCACATCATGGCTCCCAGCTCTTTATATTAACACTCGATTAAACCGATGACTCCTCCTCACACGTCTGACATAGCGCCCTCCACTGGTCCTGAAGTGGCGGTGAAGCAGAGTCCTGGACCTGAGGAGCTAAAACAACATTTACTTTCTTCTTCTTTTAAACTACTTTTGCACATCTGGAACATCATTTCATAAGAGACGGTTTTTATTCCGTAATGTTTCACCTCACAAGATCTCCTCCCACATGTTCAGGGGTTCAAACGCCTCAAAATACCGGAAGCTCCCGTCAGTGACGCAAAGCGCCCGCCAGGTGACGACAGAGAGCCGCCACATCTGATTCAGATGAACTGGAGACCCTCATTTTTCTTTTTGAAACTGACGTCACGGCCGCCAGGGAATTACAACACATGTTTGTTTTATTACAGTGTCCTTTAAAACAAATATGCACACCCCCTTTGTGTTTTTATTAAAAATGCCTTTGCAACACGACTGTTGTGTGTTTGCGCCACTTTGACCATGTTATAGTTATTTTAGTTATTGGTACAGTGATGCACGAGCCACCGTGTCCACATTACAACTGAACATGTATTGTGTGTGAAAGTTTGGATTCATAACTTAACTATAATTCATCTTGCATTGATTGTGGGATTACATTGTTCCTCAACTCATGAGTATTATGCCTCTTTTAAGAGATATCTCCTTTTTATGCCCAATTTGCCCATATTATTCTGCCAAGAAAAGTAAGGAATGGTACTTTAAAAAAACAACTATTAAAACCTTTTTTTTACTTACCACAAAGAAGTCTTCACCTTCATTGTTTATTCCCTAATTTGATTTTTTTTTTTAAAGGTTTCTATAATATGGACATGATTAAGTGACAGTTATATATCCAAAGAAGAATATTATTCAGTTGCTAAATACTTAAATTATAAATCAGTTCAGTGTGAGAACACAAACCAAACTGTTTAATCTGGCTCTAATGTTACTACATTTTAATAAACGAGGTGTTTGAGATGGGTGTTTATATATATATTATATATATATTATATATATATATTATAATATATATGTATATATTCTATCATATATAATATATATATTAAATTATATATAATATATATATATGTGTATATATATATATATATATATATATATATATATATATACACACACCTTTAGTAACCCTCTGTATGGGTTTAAGACCCAAATCCAGAGCGTGAGGCAGAGAAAAAGAAATCAGGGAGAGAAAGAGGGCGTGTCCTTCTCCAGGCCACGAGCCAGTAGGATGTGCCCAAAGTGGAGAAACGCCCCCCTGCGTAACAGGGCAGGACCAGCGCGCACCCAGCTGCATGCAGCCCTCTGCTGCTCACCTGAGGCAGCGCACAGACAGGCGGACAGACAGGTGGAGCGACAGACGGGTGGACCGACAGACAGGTGGGCGGGCAGGTACACAGAGAAGCGGAGCCGGAAGAACGAGCAGGTCGACCGACAGTAACTTTCCTCCACAGTGACTCCTCCAGGCATTTCCGCTAAAATTTCACAACTCTTATTCTTTTCTTCTTCTTTAAAAAAAAGAACTACACATATATATTTATATTTATGAGAGCGCGGCAAACATGACGGAGCCGGGAAAGAAGTGGATCCTGATCGCGGTGGACGTGCTGTGTGTGTTTGTCGGTGAGTGGCTCGTTCAACATGGAGACTGTTTTCACTGCACAGCTTTAATTCGGCTCTTTTTTATTTTATTTCCTCCAAGAACTCCAAAACTATATTTTAAAAAAGGGTGGTGAAATCAAGCTTTTACTTTTTTTAAATGTGCATGGGATTGCCCAATGCGCGCCCGCATGCACGCGCGATTTACAGACCAATCTCAGGTCATCACCCAAGATCTCGATGCCGAGGCGGGTTTTTATAAATGTAACTCACTCACGATTGTTCTGCAAGTCACCATCGGCCCCTATCTTGTTCAAACAAGACGATTCTTTCCCAACACGAAGGAAGAATGCTGCTCTCTAAATGTCACGTGACTCCCCCCCCCCCCCCCCATTGAAGTCATCCAGGTTTGAGAGATGACCCCCCTATCTGGGTGACCCCCCCCTATCTGGCTCTCGGATGATGCACTCAGTGTTTGGACTGGTCGTGTTTGTTTGTGTGCAAGTAACCACACAAGTGCAGTGTGTGTGTGCATCTCACAGCTGTCTCTCTTCCGTTTGTTGTTGTTGTTATTGTTTTGATAAATCTGTGAATTTATTGCATGTTTTTTTCGGGACATTCCGTCCTCTCTGCTCCCCGTGGCCCCTCTCTTTTAAAAGAAATGGTTTAGTGGGAAGAGCAAAGATCATCGTCATGAATCTCTCTGTGTGACAGTTAAAATCCTGTTTTGGAAAGTGTGTGTGTGTGTGTGTGTGTGTGTGTGTGTGTGTGTGTGTGTGTGTGTGTGTGTGTGTGTGTGTGTGTGTGTGTGTGTGTGTGTGTGTGTGTGTGTGTGTGTGTGTGTGTGTGTGTGTGTGTGTGTGTGTGTGTGTGTACATGTGTATGTGTACGTGTGTGTGTTTACATGTGTGTGTGTACACTGTTGGGGGAACAAAACAACGTGTTCCAACTCGCTCGTGGACTTCAGAGACAGGGTCCATTAACAGAGTCTTGACATCTTCCAGGTATTTGTGTCACAGCTCCGAGGCCGACGGAGGTTCTGTAGTCGAGATGATGAAGGGCGTCAGACACACACACACACACACACACACACACTGAGTTTATCTTCTCTTAGGTTTTCTTTCTTTAAAGAGGCGACATGTGAGGGTCAAACCAGAAGGAATCCCAGCGCAGGGCAACGAGAACCGTGTGTGTGTGTGTGTGTGCGTGTGTGTGCGTGTGTGTGTGTGTGTGTGTGTGTGTGTGTGTGTGTGTGTGTGTGTGTGTGTGTGTGTGTGTGTGTGTGTGTGTGTGTGTGTGTGTGTGTGTGTGTGTGTGTGTGTGTGTGTGTGTGTGTGTGTGTGTGTGTGTGTGTGTGTGTGTAAAAAGAGTTCAGACTATAGGGATGAGCTCTCAAGGTAAAGATGTTTTCGTCATAATCAGCTGATCCGGTCGTGTTCTTCCTCGTTGGGACAAAATACCTCAAATTAAATAGTGGTTCATCATAAGGAGTGAAGGAGTGACATCAACTCAAGGATGTATTCAGCTGACTAAGCTTCCAGTTCATGTATTCACCCTCTCAGTGAAGTGTCGTTAGACTTCAGCCCTCTAAAAGTGAAAGTATGTTGAGATCAATTAATTTTTGAGTGAGTCAGTAAGTAAGTAGATAGGTAAATAAGTGAGTAAGTGGAGAAGTAAGTAAGGAGAGAAGTGAGTGAGTAAGTAGAGAAGTGAGTAAGTAGTTGACTAAGTGAGTGAGTAAGTAGAGAAGTGAGTAAGTAGGTGACTAAGGAAGTAGGTAAGGAAGTAGGTAAGTTCAAGAGCAAGAAGAAGTTACTTCATCGTTTCTAGATTTCTGATCTTTTCCTTTTTGCTTTGTTTTCTTTAAACTTCTGAATGTGAAGAGTAAACTGACTGAGGTTGGAGCCCCAATCTAAAAGTGTGTGTGTGTGTGTGTTTGTAATATATGTGTGTGTGTAAGTATGTAATATATATGTGTGTGTGTGTATGTGTGTAATATATATATGTATGTGTGAGTATGTAATATATGTGTGTGTGTGTGTGTGTGTGTGAGTACGTAATACGTGAGTGTGTAAGAGTGAGACGTGGCAAGAATGTGCAGTGTCCAGAGTGTAATGGATCCTGAGATCCAGCTCAGTGTTTTATTTCTTCCTCTTCTTCCCTCTGCAGTCAAACCTCCATCCTGCCCCTTGTGTGTTATCACTGCACACACACACACACACACACACACACGCACGCTCGCAATTTTTACCTTTTTTCTTTAGCTAGTCTATTTTTAAAATATATATTTCGTAACGATTCTGGAACTTTGGTCCGTACGCGAGGCCAAGAAATGACGGATTCACACTATGTTTTGTATTTATTCTTAATCATTCAGCGTTATCTTTATGGCTCCATGTGATTTATTCTCAGTGTGTCCGTGGGGTCGATGCCAGAGCCAACAGGCTGCCGTCTTTAGGGAGTTTGGGAGTTTGCAGGTCAGCAACCTCCTAAAACTTAAAAAAGCAAATACCAGTCATTCTGAACATGCACATGTTAGTCAGATGACCTCACGCCGGCAACTATGGGTGAGCTTTGATGTCTCACTCTCCCTCAAGAGTGAACTGTTATATTATGAATTATTATGGTGAGCTTTGATGTCTCACTCCCTAACAAGCGAGAGTTACCTGTTGTATTATGAATGGGTTAGAAAACATGCAATGTAGCACACGGCTTATTTACTACTTTAACGAAGGAGCAGGCACTTTCTAATTTTGCATTAGAATCTATATATATATATATATATATTTATTATTACATTTATTTTTTATATATTTATCTATTTGTAAATATATTTTTTACTTTATATATTTCTACATTTATTTGTGTATATGTATTTATTTATACATTTATTTGTATATGTATTTATACATTTACTTTTATATATATTTATTTATTTACACATTTATGTTTATTTATATATATATTTATTTATACATTTATATTTATTTATTTATACATTTAATTTTATATGTATTTATTCATACATTTATTTTTTTAAATATAATTATTAGGGCTGTCAATCGATTAAAAAAAAAAAACTAATTAATCGCACATTTTGAAATTGCGATTAATTAATCGCGATTAATCGCAATTAAAAGTTCATTCTTTTTAAAGACAAAACTTCACACAGAGCTGTGTTTTCAAAGAAGCTCCTACATATACAGTGCCAGCGAAGTATTTAATATCGTTGATGATAAATTGTTTCTTCAGTGAAACATCAGATTAGTAAAAAAAAAAAAGTATATTGAGACCCCATTGGTCCTGTCATCTTTAACATTGAACAGCAGCAGAACCAGTGGCCTTGGTAACTGACTGACATTCACATATGTCACGTTAACCCTCTGGAGGCTGGGGGCATTTTATACATTTTACAAAATAAATTAAATTCACCGTTTAAAGTCTTTTGCATGTGACACACCCCCACGTGTTATACATCAAACATTCCAGAACAATCTCAGCTCTGAAATGAGCCTCATTGTCCTCGCGCCGTGTCCTCTGGTTGTCTGACTGACAGGCTGCTAAATGAGCCTAACTTGTGAGGTGGGAGGTCCTTTGTGATTTACTTGGTGTTCATTGGTTTGACCAATCACGTTGAAGGTTTCGTGTGTCGCGTTCTTTCCGCGCCGCGTGTCCCGACACGTCGCCCCTCCGTTCCTCTGTGTATCAGAGGGGGAGACGGGAGGAAGGAGGAGCAGGAGGAAACCCGACTGATTCATCCACGAGTTAAACTGATTTCTGCTCCTTATTTTCGCGGAGAAATGATTGTTTTAAAAACGGAAACAGTGTCAAACCGTACTGCCGCGGTTTAAAAAAAAAAAAAAAAGTGCGTTAATTGCGTTAAAATATTTTAGTGCGTTAACGCGGCCAAATTAATCGCATAGATTAACGCGTTAACGCTGACAGCCCTAATAATTATTTATATATTTATGTTTATATATATTTATTCAATCATACATTTATGTTTTTATATATTTATTTATTTATTCTTTTAATTTGTAAATTTATATATGTATATACGATTTAATTATTTTTTAATTTATATATATATATATATATATATATATATCCAGAGTAAATAAAAGGGGCAACAGATAGTTTCAAAGAGCCATGTTAATTTTCCAGGTGTGAATCTTTATATAAATATATTATTATACGATGGTTCCCATGGAAGGTGGTAAAGGATTATTACATTTTTGGTTGCACATATTCTAATTATGATTATTTGGTCTAATAGATAAATAGCTAAATGGAATAGAGAGAACTTTTGCCAGAGGCATAAATGAGTGTGTGGCGTTCATGTGCAGCAATGAGAGCGGGAGTAACGCACGCCGGTGAACTCCGCCCCGCTAAATGTTCCCACGAGTCCAACGGTGACGTCTTTTTAAAAATGTCTTGTTTTGTCAAACCCACATTCACATTACTCAACACTAAAACAGGACAGCTGGAACCAGGAATAAATAATAATAATAATCTCAGCTCATAAAACTGTGTGTGTGTGTGGGTGTGTTTATGCATGTGTGTATCAATGCAGCTCTACAAGCCTTCACATGTTTATAGCAACGTGTTTGTGACTGACGACGAGCACTGATTGTTGTGTTGTTACACACACACACACACATACACACACACACACACACACACACACACACAGTATCTGACTGCCAAATACGTGTCAAAGTCAAGTTGGAATTGTTGACTTCTGCTTCGGCGTTCCTGTGTGAAAATGAAGGTGTGTGTGTCCGTGTGTGTGTATGGTTTCAGGAGGACTTTTCAATACCGTATAATAAAATAAAAAACTCTCAATTCCTCATCCCACTTGTTTAAAGTATTATAATAATAATTATTATTATGTACGTTAACAGTTTGTGTTTAGAATCGAACAACCGGCCTCGAACGCACCGTCAAACACGGTCATAGCACATGCCTGTCACATTCTTTTTCTGGAACTTTTTTTGGAAAATGTCTCTCAATGTTGAGAAAGAAACAGAAATAAAGTATTTGGATTCACGTCAACTATTCCAATGAAATCATCATTGTTTCTGACACGCCAGATTTATTGCGAAAGCCCAGAGAATTAATCAGAAACATGACCTCCTCCTCCTCCTCCTCTGCGATGCGGTCGAGTTCAATCCGACTCCAGAACGATGACGTAATGCTGCTTTCAAGAAACAGCCTTCGAGTCGGAGGCTGTTTCTTCATCCAGTGTCGTGTTGGACTTTCCCAGGAAAAGTCCCGACAGGAGGTGATGCAAGTCTTCTCTTTTCTAGGGGGGGGGGGGGGGGGGGGTTAACACGAAACAATGGCGGTCATTATGTAGCGGACAGACACCGATGAGCCCCGAAGATGGAGCAAGAAGAAGAAGAAGATGATGGAGTTAAATATGTAGTTATTTTCTGTCTCTGGTTTTAGAACTTCCGCTCGGTTACCTTGGTTACCTCGGTTACCTCGGTTACCGGTTTCCCATCAGATGTCTCACGAGGTCTCGTCTCGAAGGGCCGAATAACAGGAACACTTTCCACTTCCCCGCTGGGGTCAGAGGTCACGGTTAACTTTTCCTCGTGTCCGATCCCAAATTCCAGCATGTTTGTTTTCTCAAAGTTGAATAGGAAGGGGGGAGGGGGGGAGGGGGGCTCTTTCCAGAAGAGATTGTGAAAGCGTAAGACAATATGTTCCCCTTCTCTCTTTTTTCCTTATTTTTTCATGAGAATGAAAACTTTTTCCTTTTCTTTTCTTCTTCTTTTATAAAAGGAGGTTGAACTCATTTCATGGTTTAGAAAAGCGAAAAGAGATGAAATGAACCAATAGAAACTGTTCGAGGTATCGGGAGTGAAACCTACGGGAAAGTTGGGTTTAAAGTTTAGCTTCCCCTTTCTCCGATTGTTTTAACTAGTTTAAGAAGGAAATGATGCATTGAAAGGAAGGATACAAAGGTAACTAAACGACTAAAACACAGCATGAGGAGTTTATGATGAGATAATATATATATCAACCCCAAAGACAGTCGGAACACCTCTAGAAAATGTGTTTTGCAGCACATACAAATGAGTCATTTTACTCCAGGAAGGTAGAGCTGCAGTTCATTTATATATTTGTAAATCTGGGAAATGAACCTCTGTCCCTCTCGGCTCACACCCAGCCCCTGGGAGAGGAGACCGCTCCCCTAGGGGATAAAGAAAAGGCCCAAAACAACATGGAGGCCTTCTGGAATAATAGCAGATAAAAGCAGCTGGCCACACTCCGATAATAGGAACTCTCTCCGGGCCCGCAGAGGTCGATGGAGCATGTTTGATACGAAGGGAAAATTACTTGTTAAAATAAGCTTGTGTGTGTTTTGAAGGCCGGAGCCCGACTCTGCCGGGGCGGAGACGCGAGTGGACAATGCGTTGCCGCCGGCGGAGGCTTGTGTCCGACCAGCAGCGGAGGCCTCTTATCTAAATGTTATGCTTGCAGCCTGCAGAATAAACAATGGCCTCTCTTCAAAAGAGAAGCGGAGGGCACGCATGACCTGCTGGAATAATGAACTCTTGAGAGATGTGAAGGGCGAGAGGGGAGGGCGTCCTCTCGTTGGAAATAAATTATCTTCAATGAGGGAAACGGCTCGTTGTTTAAAGATTATTAATGGCCCTTCAATGCATAGGCATCGCACTCAGTGGAACCACATCCAGAGTCCAGGAGCTGATGGAGTCTTTGCTTTTATCTTTCTTTCATTTCCAGTTTCAACGTCTTCCTTTTGTTCATTCATACTTCTCGTGCATTCATATTCATGTTGGTCGTATCGGAAGCAAAGAAGAGAAAACACTGAATTCACACTTTGGACGAGTAAACATCCGCATAACATCAGGTTAAAATAACCTTCCCTAAATTACGCAAGATAGTTAAGGTTGGGCATTGACCTCTAATGGTGAAGGTTGGGCATTGACCTCTAATGGTGAATGTTGGGTATTGTCTTCTAGGGATGAAGGTTGGGCATTGACTTCTAATGGTGAAGGTTGGGCATTGACTTCTAATGGTGAAGGTTGGGCATTGACCTCTAATGGTGAAGGTTGGGCATTGACCTTTAATGGATGAATGTTGGGCATTGACCTCTAATAATGAAGGTTGGGTATTGACCTCTAGAGATGAAGGTTGGGCATTGACCTCTAATAATGAAGGTTGGGTATTGACCTCTAGAGATGAAGGTTGGGCATTGACCTCTAATAATGAAGGTTGGGCATTGACCTTAAATGGATGAATGTTGGGCATTGACCTCTAATGGTGAAGGTTGGGCATTGACTTCTAGGGATGACGGTTGGGCATTGACCTCTAATGGTGAAGGTTGGGCATTGACTTCTAATGGTGAAGGTTGGTCATTGACCTCTAATGGTTAAGGTTGGGCATTGACCTCTAATGGTGAAGGTTGGTCATTGACCTCTAATGGTGAAGGTTGGGCATTGACCTCTAATGGTTAAGGTTGGGCATTGACCTCTAATGGTGAAGGTTGGGCATTGACTTATAGGGATGACGGTTGGGCATTGACCTCTAATGGTGAAGGTTGGTCATTGACCTCTAATGGTTAAGGTTGGGCATTGACTTCTAATGGTGAAGGTTGGTCATTGACCTCTAATGGTTAAGGTTGGGCATTGACCTCTAATGGTGAAGGTTGGGCATTGACTTCTAATGGTGAAGGTTGGTCATTGACCTCTAATGGTGAAGGTTGGTCATTGACCTCTAATGGTGAAGGTTGGGCATTGACCTCTAATGGTGAAGGTTGGTCATTGACCTCTAATGGTGAAGGTTGGGCATTGACCTCTAATGGTTAAGGTTGGGCATTGACCTCTAATGGTGAAGGTTGGGCATTGACTTCTAATGGTGGTTGGTCATTGACCTCTAATGGTGAAGGTTGGTCATTGACCTCTAATGGTTAAGGTTGGGCATTGACCTCTAATGGTGAAGGTTGGTCATTGACCTCTAAAGGTGAAGGTTGGGCATTGACCTCTAATGGTTAAGGTTGGGCATTGACCTCTAATGGTGAAGGTTGGGCATTGACCTTCAGTGGGTAACCACGACCCAAGACCACCTTCCTGGGGCCCGTTTTCCTGAGTCTGAGTCCCTGTGTCTCCCGTGCAGCGCGGCCCGTCACACACTCTGGAGGAAGGGAGCAATATGTTAGCGGAGAGCCTCCGATGGCGCCGACCCGGTGGATCCACAGCCCAGCTTGACACAACAAAACATTCCTCGCCTCCACTTCAGAAAAAACAGGAAAAGTATTTAAGCGTTGCCCTGAAGGTTCCTGCCCCTGGTCCGGTGGACTGGCCCATTGTCCCCCTCAGCTTTAGGGGACAGTTTTATGAGCCTCTTTGTTTGCACTGGCAGAGAAAGTGTTAAGTGACTTAACAACGTGGAAAAAACCCCTAATTTGTTGTTGCAAACTTGCATTTTCTTTTCTTTCTTCGCATGTGACGTGGGTCAAAGGTCACGGTGCGTCCCCTAGAAGCAACCGATGACACTTTAATGCACTGGGCCCGTCTGTGTGTTCTCAGCTGTTTCCTGGAGTCTCTTTAATGAGATGGCTGAAGAGTCTCTTCACTCCAGAGAATACTTCTCCACGTCTCGATGACCGAGTGTAGGGTCAGGAAGCCGTTGTGCGGTCGGGGGAAAAGTGCACGAAAAAAAAAGAAGAAAAAAAAACATCTTTTCGCTCTCGCTTCCACGTGAAACTGCATATATATAGAGGCTTATATATATATATATCCATTATATATCCTCCATTGTGAATAACAATTAACAACAATATCACCATTTTCTTTTGACTTCATTTTAGGGCTGCAACTAACGATTATTTTGATAATCGATTAATCGGTTGATTATTTTTTCGATTAATCGGATAAAAAAACAAAAACTTTAATTTTCAACCCTTTATTCAAAACAGGGTTCGTACGGTCATGGAAAACCTGGAAAAGTCATGGAGTTTTTAAATGGCTATTAGCAGGCCTAGAAAAGTAATTGAAAACAATAAAATCCCAAAATATTTGGAAAAGTAATGCAAATTTGTTTTATTCACATTTTTATTTACACAGTATATATACGGTATGCTTTGGAATTCTCATTGTTATTTTAAATACTACATCTTCTCACTTTGTCACGTATAGACAAAATTTGGTTTAAAGTCATGGAAAGGTCCTGGAGATCCACTGGTCACCATGGTGATGAACCCTGTTCACTGGTCACCATGGTGATGAACCGTCACAAACTGACTGACAGCTTTCCTCTCCTGAGCAGTGGTCCCCATGTGGCCCCCTGAACAATATCAGAGACGCGTTCCGATTTATTATTTTTTTCACATGGCCCGCTGCCGTTGAGATTGCAGTGAGACGCGGAAAAAATGTGAAGTGGTGCTCTTCGCAATAAAACATCTTTGATGAGACGTGTCGCGTCTCGGCCAATCAGCGTTCAGATGTCGACAGCGTTTGGGAAGTTAGGTTAGCTTGAATGTTAGTCCGCTACATCTGCTGCTGTCAACGCTGCACGGTGTATCGATACTAACAGAGTACCCGTACGCTAAAAACGATGTGATTTAGCATATTTTTAGTATCGATACTTCATTAAAAGAGCGCCCGATCAGAGCGCACGCGCTGCTCCGCTCCGTTAAATGTTGTCTGCATGCGCAGCGCAGCGCTCACAGCGAGTGGCGTCGTAGCTTATCTCCGTTGCCTTTCTCCGTGGAAAAATATTTTCCGCTGTCCGCCACGGAATAAATAACCACGTTTTCTACGTTATACTCTTGTGGAAATGCCACACATGTCGTGACATGTAGCGTCCTGGTGTCTGGGTTCATAACGTCACCCGTAGGCGCACTTAGCTCCGTGAATGTCTCCGACTACGTGAATGACTTCCGCATCCAGCGCCACGTGAGCAGCAGCAGCCAATTAGATTCATCAACAGAGGAGCAGCTCAGCGCTGATTGGCTCTCACAACGCAGCATTATGGTCTCTCCTCTCCCTCCGCTCTTGTTTCTCCTGCGCCGCTCTGTGCTCAACTCAACTTTTTTTATACTCTTATTGAGCGCCGTAATAATTGCGCGACACAACAAATCGATAATGAAATTCGTTGCCAATTATTGTAATAATCGATTTTTATCGATTTTATCGATTCTTTGTTGCAGCCCTACTTCATTTTTATATAGATGTTTAAATTAGGGCTGTCAATCGATTAAAAAAATTTAACTAATTAATCGCACATTTTGAAATTGCGATTAATTAATCGCGATTAATCGCGCTTAAAAGTTTGTTCCTTCTTTTTAAAGACAAAACTTCACACAGAGCTGTGTTTTCAATGAGGCTCCTACATATAAAGTGCCAGCGAGGTATTTAATATCGTGGATGATAAATTGTTTCTTCAGTGAAACATCCAAATTAGTAAAAAAAAGTGCATTAGAGACCCCATTGGTCCTGTCATCTTTAACATTGAACAGCAGCAGAACCAGTGGCCTTGGTAACTGACTGACATTCACATATGTCACGTTAACCCTCTGGAGGCTGGGGGCATTTTATACATTTTACAAAATAAATTAAATTCACAGTTTAAAGTCTTTTGCATGTGACACACCCCCACGTGTTATACATCAAATATTCCAGAACAATCTCAGCTCTGAAATGAGCCTCATTGTCCTCGCGTCGTGTTCTCTGGTTCTCTGACTGACAGGCTGCTAAATGAGCCTTACCTTTGAGGTGGGAGGTCCTTTGTGATTTACTGAGTGTTCATTGGTTGTTTTTTTCCCGAAATGTTGACAGACAAACGGATTGACAAATCACGTTGAAGGTTTCGTGTGACGAGTTCTTTCAGCGCCGCGTCACCCGACACGTCGCCCCTCCGTTCCTCTGTGTATCAGAGGGGGAGACGGGAGGAAGGAGCGGAGGAGGAAACCCGACTGATTCATCCATGAGTTAAACTGATTTATGCTCCTTATTTTCGCGGAGAAATAATTGTTTTAAAAACGGAAACAGTGTCAAACCATACTGCCGCGGTTTAAAAAAAAAAAATGTGCGTTAATTGCGTTAAAATATTTTAGTGCGTTAACGCGACCAAATTAATCGCATAGATTAACGCGTTAACGCTGACAGCCCTAGTTTAAATATATATATATACTGTGTATATATATATATATATATTGATATAGATATATTTATAGATATCTATACATTTATATATATATATTTAATTATATATATTTATATATATATACATTTATATATACAATTTAAATAAAATGTCATGCATTCTGGATTCATTACAAATCAACTGAAATATTGCAAGCCTTTTATTCTGATTTATTGCTGATTATGGTTTACAGAAAACTCAAATATCCTATCTCTAAATATTAGAATATCATGAAAAAGTATACTAGTAGGGTATTAAACAAATTGTCTAATTAACTCGAAACACCTGCAAGGTTTCCTGAGCCTTGACAAACACTCAGCTGTTATAAATCTTTTTTAAATATTAAAATTTTATGAGATACAGTTGATTTGTAATGAAAATAAAGAACTTTATCACAATATTCTAATTTTCTGAGACAGTCCTGTATATACATGTATTTACATATATATAAAATGTATATATTTTTTATATATATATAATGTATATATAAATATGATGCATGCACTTCTTTCTCTCCGAGTGTCCGCTCTTGGTCTGCAGGCCTCACTTTGGGAAACGAGGTATTAAACTATATGTACTTTCACATGTCTATGGCATACTATCATATTTGTATTTATTTATTATTTACATGACACATTAATGGCTCTACAACCATGTGTATGTCATTTATACACTTAGATACTGTTCACACTTTCATTTAAAATTAATGAGAAAATACTTGAATATTCTCAGATTTCCAAAATCAGAATTTGCATTAAATTAAGATTAAATGTATATATTCAAAATTATGACTTTTCCAGAATATGACTTTAAAGACATGCCTGTTGACATCTCTGTGTGTGGTTGTTGTTGTTGTTGTTGTTGTTGTGCCTCTACTCCCTGCAGCCGCTCTGCCGTCGGCCATCTTGACTCTGACGTTCAGCCCGTACCAGAGAGAAATCTACTGCCACGACGAGAGCATCAGCTACCCGTACCGCAGGGACACCATCTCACACGGGGCCATGGCCGCCGTCACCATCACCTGCTCCATCGTCATCGTCAGTCTCTTCTTCTTCTTCATCTTATTCTTGTACTCGTTCTGCCTGTTCTTGTTCTTCTTTTTCTTCATCACCTGCTCTAGCGTCATCATTAGTCCCGACTTCTTCTTCGTCTTCTTCTCGTTCTCCTTCTTGTTCTTTTGCTTCTTTTCTTCTTCTTCTGCTCCATCGTCATTGTTAGTCCCGACTTCCTCTTCCTCTTCTTTTTCTTCTTCTTCTGAAAACATAAAACACACTCAAAAAAGGATCCCAGATCACCTGTAACTCCTCCACTCTGCTGACCAAATCACCTGTAACTCCTCCCGTCTGCTCCCCAAATCACCTGTAACTCCTCTGCTCCCAGATCACCTGTAACTCCTCCCCTCTGCTGCCCAGATCACCTGTAACTCCTCCCGTCTGCTCCACAAATCACCTGTAACTCCTCCCCTCTGCTCCCAGATCACCTGTAACTCCTCCCCTCTGCTCCCCAGATCCAATTCAATTCAATTCAGTTTATTTGTATCGCCCAATTTCACAAATTACTAATTTGTCTCGGAGTGCTTTACAATCTGTACACATAGACATCCCTGCCCCAAAACCTCACATCGGATCAGGAAAAACTCCCAAATAATCCTTCAGGGGGAAAAAAAGGGAAGAAACCTTCAGGAGAGCAACAGAGGAGGATCCCTCTCCAGGATGGACAGGTGCAATAGATGTCATGTGTACAGAAGGATAGATTAGAGTTAAAATACATTCAATGAATACGACAGAGTGTATGAATAGTTCATAGTAGGCATATTCCACGATGGAGACCTCCACGATCCATCAGGCAGATGGAGGTAGAGAGGAGTGGGCGGAGTCTCAACAGTGGGCGGAGTCTCAACAGGACAGTGGCGTAGTCAGGAGCAGGAATTCCACGACCCAGACCTCGATGATCCATCAGGCAGATAGGATCTATGTCGTCTCATAGGGTCCGATGACCCCATGAGACGTGAAGTCACAAGGACTCCGGGGAGAAAGCAGAGTTAGTAATGTGTGATCACCTGTAACTCCTCCCCTCTGCTGCCCAGATCACCTGTAACTCCTCCTCTCTGCTCCCCAGATCACCACGGGCGAGGCCTACCTGGTGCACACCAAGCGCCTACACTCCAACTCCCAGTTCAACCAGTACCTGTCGGCGCTCTACAAGGTGGTCGGCACCTACCTGTTCGGCGCCGCTGTCAGCCAATCGCTGACCGACCTCGCCAAGTTCACCATCGGGCGCCCCCGGCCCAACTTCCTGGCCGTGTGCGGCCCGGTGAGCTGCAGCGGCTACGTGCTGCAGATCAACTGCACCGGCTACCACCGCAACGTCACCGAGTCCAGGTGAGCACAACACGCAGCATCGGCAACATCGGCGTTCTCATTATTGAATAAAAGGGAAGTGATGGAGGAAATGAGCGAGCGGTCACATTTTAACTTCATTAACAAAATCCTAACGGGATCATTTTAATGTTAATGTAACGATGTCATTTGGTCATTAATCCAGGGTTTTTCCTGGGTCAAAATGGGTCTTCGGTGCTCCCCAAAAAAAATTGGTCTGTATTGCCATATCACCGTAATTAGCAGACATCTATGTATTTTTTCCCCCCCCATAAATAATGGAGGCAATGCTTGAGGAAATCATTTTGCTAAAATAGATAGGCTAATAGATTGACAATTAGAGATGCACCGATCAGGTTTTTTGGTGCCGATCACCGATCACTGAAATCAGTATCTGCCGATCCGATAATACCGATCACGGTGTCGATTGAAGCATTCTATTTATTGTGTAGCATTATTGCCTAGGAATGTGAGGAAATACATATATAAAGTAACTCAAACATTAAAGAAATTACAGATTTCAATAAACATTTAGGACTTTTACTTTGAAAAATGTCCTAATTGATACATTAAAATTGTTTGATTGCTATTGTAGGGGATTTCAGATATGTATGGAACACATCTGCATTATTCATTTCCTGGAACTCTGGGGGAAATCTATATACAGGACTTTTTTTAACATACAAAAGTCTGACTTATTTTTATAAACTCTTCCTTGGTACAGTAAAACGTTTTAATGTTAGCATAATTTAAGCTAAATCTCAGAAACGATCTATAAAGATCCAAAATCAGTTCATTGTTTACTTGTATATGTTCGTGTATTATTTGTCGACATCTTATTTTGAAAAACGGATGTTGTTTCACGTGGTTCTTTCCGCTAACTTTGCAAAACCGGATGTTGTGTTACGTGAATCCTTCCGCTAACTTTATCAAAACCCTCGCGCTCCTGATCGAATGTGTTTACCGTGAGCATCAGTCTCTAGGGGCTCAGACATGTGAGAGTCGGCTGAGTCGACCCAGTGATTCAACTCGGGGGACGGGGACGCCGCTCGGTGGTGAGGATCCCCTCGTTGACCTCTGACCTCTGCGGCCCTCGCCGGGCGCATCGTCACCGTTGCGGTGCGCGGCGATTGAAACGTCTCTGATAGTTCTCGCAGATGTTATGTCATCTGATCGGCCAAGTTTGATCGGCCGTTTTGAGAACGCCGATCAAAACCGATAATGGGAATATCGGCCGATATGGATCGGCGCCGATCAGATCGGTGCATCCCTATTGACAATAGTCCAGGTGTATTGGTGCACGTCGGGCTGTTGAGTGATCAGCAGCTGGCCGCTCTGTCCATTCGCCTCACAGTTGCGTATTGATCAGACAAGAATCAACTCGATTACTATTAATCAAAACAGAACGAGGGTTCGGCTGTAGCCGACTTGAAACATACTATTGAGAACATATTCGCTGACATGCACGTGATGAACACAGTTTTTTTAGTTTTTTTCCATCGTGGACTTTTTTTGCCTTAGGCGCTCGGGATTTGTCATAGGCGCTCGGGAAAACGGCTTAGGCGCGCGCCCAAATTTTCTCTATGCAGGAAAAACCCTGTAATCGTGTTTTAATCGTCTTTCTGCTCCTCAGGTTGTCGTTCTACTCCGGACACTCGTCCTTCGGGATGTACTGCATGCTCTTTTTATCGGTGAGTCCATTTCTTCTTCTTCTTCTTCTTCTACTAATTTTTGTTCTTGTTCTTCCTCCTCCTCCTCTTCTTCCTCTACCAATTCTTCTTCTTCTTCTTCTTCTTGTCCCCCTCTTTCTTCTCCTTCTCCTCCCACACCTTCTTCTCTTTCTCCTTCTTCTCCCTCTCTTTCTTCTTATTATCTTTCTTCTTCTTCTTCTCCTTCTTTTTTCTGAGTGTGTGTGTGTATATTTATGTATGTATAAATGTCTATGTGTGTGTGTGTGTATGTATATATATATATATATATATATATTAGGGCTGTCAGCGTTAACGCGTTAATCTATGCGGTTAATTTGGCCGCGATTAACGCACTAAATTATTTTAACGCAATTAACGCAACGGTGTGCGTTGAAGTTTTTGCACTCTGAGTGTCAAACCGCGGCAGTCCGCCTCCTTGTCGGTGACGCGGGACGGAAGGTGCAGGTGACTTTTTTGTTGTTGCTCCGCCCCGATGCGCTCGCAGACACGCCGGCATGGAGCTCTGCGGCGCGCGAGACGGAGAGCCGAGAAGAGTGACCGACACGTCGAGACAGAATGACATGCTGCTGTAGAGACGACCAACAACAGACGTTTAGTTTAATAAAAGAACAAAGACGTCTTTAAGGAAAGAACCGTACATTACTTCTGCTGTAATCTGGCGCTATAGGGAACATTACAGGGGGGCGGGGCCTCACCCTGATAGAATGGTGGAGGAAACATTGGGATGTGTCACATGCAAAAGCCTTTAAAAGGTGAATTTACATTTTTTTGTAAAATGTATAAAATGAGCCCAGACTCCAGAGGGTTAACATTACATATTTGAATGTCAGTCAGTTTACCAAGGCCACTGGTTCTGCTGTTCAATGTTAAAGATGACAGGACCAATGGGGTCTCTAATACACCTTTGTTTACTAATCTGAATGTTTCACTGAAGAAACAATTCATCATCCACGATATTAAATACCTCACTGGCACTTTATATGTAGGAGCCTCTTTGAAAACACAGCTCTGTGTGAAGTTTTGTCTTTAAAAAAGAATACAATTAAACAAGTGTCTAAAATACATGCTGTCTGAAGGGATTACTCGTTCATTTAGAAGATTTAGTCTTTCGAAGAAAAAACAACTTTTAATCGCGATTAATGAATTTCAAAATGTGCGATTAATTAGTTACTTTTTTTAATCGATTGACAGCCCTAATATATATATATATATATATGATATATATACACAAACACACATACATATATGTAGTTATATATATACACACATATTTATATGTATATATTTGTATGTTTATATATATGTAGTTATATATATATAAACACATATTTATATTTGTGTAGAGATCATTAAATTATATAAAAAATAGGAATCTATAAATAAAAAGTGTTTAAATTCGTATCCAAGTTTATTTAACATTGTGTGCGTGCGTGTGTGTGTGTGCGCGTGGCCGTGCAGCTCTACGTGCAGGCCCGGATGCAGGGCAAGTGGACGCGCCTCGTGCGGCCCACCATCCAGTTCTTCCTGGTCGCGTTCTCCTTCTACGTGGGTTACACGCGCGTGTCCGACTACAAGCACCACTGGAGCGACGTGGTGGTGGGGCTCCTGCAGGGGGCGCTCATCGCCGTGCTCACCGTGAGTGCAACCGTTTAGTGCTCAACGGGATTCCGTTTCCGGTTTGTAAAGTCCCCGGATGATCAGGATGAGAGTGGGCAAACGCTCCTGTCTTCTTCTCTTTCTGGGGTGTTTTGTATGATTTGGGTTTATCCTTAACAAAGAGCCTTTTGCAAGAAAATAAGTTATTTATATTGTATATTTAAAACAAATAATTGTTCATATATATTGGACATGTTTCTTTTTTAATTTTAATTCTCATATTTAAAATGAAGTTTACTTTCATTGTAACCTTCGGCTCATTTAATGTGATCACAAGATATTTCCTGACATTAATATTTTAAACACTGACCCTCCCCCTCCTTCCCTCCCTCCATCTCTCCTTCGCTCACTCTCTCCCTGCTTCCTTCCATCTCTCCCTTTCTTCTTCCCTCCCTCTCCTTCCTGCCCTCTCCTCTCCTTCCCTCTTCCTTTTTCCTCCCCTCCCTCGTTCATTCCCTCCCTCTGTCCTTCCCTCCTTCTTCCTTCCTTCTTCCTTCCCTCTTTCCCTCCCTCCTTCTTCCCTCCCTCCCGCCTTCCTCTCCCGTAGGTCCGCTACGTGTCGGACTTCTTCAAGGAGCGCCCCGCGCTCTGCGCGCGCACCGACGCGGCAGAGATCGAGCACTTGGAGCGGAAGCCGAGCCCGCAGCCGCCGGACCCGCAGCCCGGAAACCACCACTTCGCCTACTCCGGCCCCGTATGAGCCACCGCGGGGAGCCACCAGGGGGCGCCCTCACGAGACCCGGGCCGGACTCAGAGAACCACGCCACAGCTACAACTCCCAGAACCTGTTGGAACAGCAGCGTGTGCGTGTGCGTGTGCGTGTGTGTGTGTGTGACGAGTTGTTCTGTTCAAAAGGTGCAATCACGTTTTTTTTCCTCAATTTTGTGCTGCTTTTATGAAACAAACATTTCAGATTTGTGGCGGAGACCGCTAAAGAGATCTGTAAATAAAAAATACAACCAACACCACAAAAGGAAATCCTTCTGACCTTGCAGAGTGACGTGACCTTGGAGACTGCGTGTGTTATATAAGACTTTATTATCTTACACTGGAGCTGCTCACACATCTTCTCCTGCCGCGTAACTATAAACACACATGATTTTCTTTGAATAGCGCCATTTTTATTTTTGTTTATAACTTCTGTATCTAATAAAAGAAAAGTGTAGATTTTTTTAAAGAATGCATCACCACTATGCTGTGACGTTAACATTGTTCTGGATGTTTTGTTGTTTTTCTTCTTCGTTGGTGTACACAAACTTACCTTCCAAGGAAAAAGGATGGCCGGAGACACACGGAGACGTTCCATGGACAATAACTTTATATTTTGGTTTTCTTGTGTCTGTGAACCCACCGTTCCTCTCCCGAGCCCGTCTTCCTTTGTCCTCTATCGTTCCAGATGTAACCGTGTTGTGAAACTGCACATAATGTACTCTTCTCTATAAATATTAGCCGGCGTGATGTCTACGAGTTCTTACTTTTTAGAGGAAAATCGTGTGTGTCTTTTGTTTGCATTGAGGTATTCTCTGCCGTGTGCAGTTCAATGACAACGCGGTCGGGTCTAGACCTGCTGCCGCAGCTGTGGGATTCCTCAGCGCCAAAGGAATGAGGCCACGAGGAAGTTCTTCCTTACTTTTTTCTTTCTTCCTGGCGTTTTGGTTAATTTTCTAGAAAGAAAACTAGTTTTAAAAGTAAAAACGAAAACACCAAAGTCTGGTTTACATGTTGCACTAACCGGTTGTTTAGAGCGTCGATTGGAAAAAGAAAGAAAAAAGAAAATCTTCTCTCCACTTCAGTGATGAAAGGTTTACTGTGAAACGGGATCAGTGGTCGAATTATGATTTATGATTTAAGGAAGATTGAGACGACATTGATGTGTCCTTTTTAAACACTGACCCTCCTTCGCTCTCTCCTTCCCTCCCTCTCCATCCTTCCCTCTCCCTCCTTAGCTCTTTTACCTTCTTTCCTCTCTCCCTCCTTCCCTCGATGTTAAAAGGAATACCTTCTCAATCAGTAATGAAAGGTATATAATATATATATAATCTAATATATATATAATATTTATATATATAAGTATAATAAATTCTATATATATGTGTATAATAAAATATATAAATAAATAAGTGTCTAATATATTATATATAAGTGGTCATATTATAATCACTTCCAGCGAAGGAAAGCTCTCCGTGTTTCCTTGACTTGAAATAAAATATATCTTATAAAATAAAAACATTCATCCATTTCAACAATGACCTTTAACCTTTTGAGTCCCATCAAACTAAACCGTTCATACTTTTATAATCAGGCTCACAGGAGACAGGGAAAACTCTCAATCACGTCTTTTATTCGTAAGGCACCAGAGAAGCTTCCTTACTGCTAAAAGGTTGATTCATTCTCATTAGAGTACACAGTTGCTTGTTTACATCTTTGTAATTATTTTATTTTTTTCCTCATCCCAGCGTATCTTAAAATGAGACCGTGTTCATAAACACATTTAAACTGTTTTTGTTGTTTGCACACAAAAAAAAGAAAAGAAAAAATCAAACATTTACAAACCTAGAAAACAAAGTTACGTGTTTACCGCCTACAAAGAAGAAACGGGGGGGGGGGGACGACGACAACATCGCGCATCTCAATAGCTGGAGGCTCGAAATGCACACAACACCAAAAAGTCCTCCATGACACACACACACACACGTTAAAAAGCAGCTTTGAAACATACAAAAATGCTTTAAAAATATGTATATTGATATTCATATGTATACAAATTGGCCCTTTGCAGCAAAAAATAACAAACACACACCGTTCATACGTCTGAGTTCTGCCCAAAAAAAGAGGGTTTTTTCTACAAAAGACCCGACGTCTACGTTTAGAGTCCCGGTGACTCTGTGGTGCTCTAGGTTACGGTCGGGTCTCAGAGGGGGGGGAAGACGCCTCCCCATCGTCCCCCCCCTCCCTCCCTCCGACACTAGCACAGACAGGAAGAAGAAGAAACTAAGAGCACAGAGCCACACAACTTTAAGTGCCTTTCAAAATAAAATACAGGAGGGAGAGTTGAAGCTGTCAGGAAGTGACCATGAACATGGCTCTGCTGCCCCCTGCTGCCTAGAAAGTGAACATCCCCCACAATGCCATACTCCACACAAGATACCAACACGTTTGGACTCGTGAGAAATTATACAACATTCGCTGATTGGTGGTCAAGTAAATTACAACTTTAGCCGATTACAATTATTTCATATTCAAATGTATTTTTCTCCCATAATTGTCCTAAAGCTATTTCACTGACATCCGTCACATTTACCTTCTATTATAATATTTAGTGTGCCAGACGCAAACTTTTTATTTTCCGTTTCAGTACATACTACATTAACGACTGCATCGTGAACTTTGCCCCGGACACGCAAAGGATTGTGGGTCAGAATATCTCGAAAAGCACGATGGCTTGCAGAATGCACGATGCTCCTGAATCCAGCAGAGATTAAATTACATTTCCTGTTTTTAAACCCATAATATAAACACATTTATTCATTTATTTTTTAAATGCATGTTTACTGACTGCTAACTCACCATCTGCACAGAAAAGTCCCAACGTGTTGGCCTCCGACTCTTTACGAGCTATATTCAGGCCAAAAAAAGGCTAAATTCTGAAAAATGTGGGCGGAGCCAAGTAGAATAATCATGTAGTATGGAATAGGGGACATTTAAAATAGTCTTAATTGTTGTTGTTGTTGTTTTTTTGCAAGGGAGGGAGGGGGGGGGTAAATTAAACATTTGTTCTCTACTTTTACAACGACATTCACTCCGGAGAAACATCTGGGATGTCTAATTAGCATATCTCTACCATCACGAAAAGATCATGTCAAAATAAAAGTCTGTTTTTTGTCTTCTTCTCCAGAGCTTTAGATTCCTGTCTTTTAAAAAGATGAGTCATGGCCGGTGAAGACGGGCCTACGAACACATGTACAAACTATAGAGGTTTTTTAATTTAATTAAATCCCATTTATTCAGGGGGCAGGTTTGAGGTACACAGATATGGTAAATGCATCCAGTGGTTGGTCGTATATGAAAATGCTAAAAAATTCATTGTGAAATGTCAGTTGTTTAAGACTAAGATTTAATTTAGCTCATAGTTCATAAATTACTGGCCGATGTTTAAAAAAAAACTAAATCGACGCCGTTACACCACGAGAGGAGAGAACCAAGATTTTGCTCAACTGCTAACTTTGAGCGGCAGACAGGGGGCGCCACTGAGAAAACAACGAGGGACTGAAGAGGACAAAAAATAAAATCATAATAAAAACACGATGTAACCCAGCGAGAAGCAGACGATCTGCATGGATCTCGGTTTAAGCCCAACGACAGTGGCGTAGACAACAAAAGAAACAAAAGAAAAAGGATCTATTTTAAAGCCTAGAAGAACTGAGTCTATTAGCACTAAATCATAAAGAACAATTAACTCCTCAGCATCTGTCCTCATCCCTGCACTTCACTCTTCTACATCGACACTCAGCAGACTTACTTCAATCTCCATTTAGTTTCACCGTTTGTTTTATTATTTTTTATAGACCCCCCCACAACAACAACAACCCCCCTCCCCCCTCCAAACCTCCCGACTCGTCTAGTCTGACTTGTCCCCGTCCTCCCCACGGGGCGCTTGCTCCGCGGCCTCCCGGGCCTTGTCCTCCTTCACCGCCTGGGCCTGGCCGTGGGAGTAGTTGGCCAGGATGGAGGAGAGGGAGAGCAGGCCGGAGCTGGAGGACACGGCGGGCAGGGAGGGCGGAGTGAGGCCCAGAGGCAGCGGGGCCACCGGCAGGCCCAGACCCTGCAGCTGGGACAGGTGCTGCACCTGCAGCTGTTGCTGGAAACACACAGTGGAGAGGGCGTGTTACCACGAGTAACTCAAATGCAGAATATATATATATATATATATATATATAAAACACACAGTGGAGAGGGCGTTTTACCACGAGTAACTCAAATGCAGAATATATATATACAGGACTGTCTCAGAAAATTAGAATATTGTGATAAAGTTCTTTATTTTCTGTAATGCAATTAAAAAAACAAAAATGTCATGCATTCTGGATTCATTACAAATCAACTGAAATATTGCAAGCCTTTTATTCTGATTTATTGCTGATTATGGCTTACAGCTTAAGAAAACTCAAATATCCTATCTCTAAATATTAGAATATCATGAAAAAGTATACTAGTAGGGTATTAAACAAATCACTTGAATTGTCTAATTAACTCGAAACACCTGCAAGGGTTTCCTGAGCCTTGACAAACACTCAGCTGTTATAAATCTTTTTTTTTACTTGGTCTGAGGAAATATTAAAATTTTATGAGATAGGATTTTAGAGTTTTCTTAAGCTGTAAGCCATAATCAGCAATATTAAAAGAATAAAAGGCTTGCAATATTTCAGTTGATTTGTAATGAATCCAGAATGCATGACATTTTTGTTTTTTGAATTGCATTACAGAAAATAAAGAACTTTATCACAATATTCTAATTTTCTGAGACAGTCCTGTATATATATATATAAATAAATAAATAAATATAAAACACACAGTGGAGAGGGCGTGTTACCACGAGTAACTCAAATGCAGAATATACAGGACTGTCTCAGAAAATTAGAATACTGGCCCGCCCCCTGACATGTTCTCTAGAGCACGTCTTTGTTCTTTTATTAAACTAAACGTCTGTTGTTGATCGTATCTCCACAGCAGCATGTCATTTCTGTCTCCGCGTTGCGTTAACACTTATCGATCTCCGTCTCGCGCACCACAGAGCTCCGTGCGCGCGCATCGGGACCGAGCAAAAAAAAAGTCACTTGTCAATCTGTCCACCTGTCCGGGCCGGTGAGGTTTCAGCTTTGCAGCGGTGTCCCCGCCGTCCCTTTCATCACGGCCCAGTTCATGAAGAAAACCCACACAGTCAGTTTGCCTCAGCAGCTGCTAGAGGAAGACTAGAGGCCTTTAGATTGTGTCATGGTGGAGTTAATGGTTGACAAACAAGAGAAAAATGTTCTGTTTAACCTCCTGTTACCTTTACATTTACTAACATATTTTACCCTCGGCGTCAATTTGACCCCAGCAATTAAAACCTCCAGAAAATTATTAGAATTAATATTGCTTCCCAAGTTTAAGTGTGAGGTACTTTATGTTTGTTTGTTGACTACCTAAATAGCCCTTTAAATATATAAAAAAGTTGATATTTCTTATATGTTTGACACAGTGAAAAACAGCCTGGGGTCAAATTGACCCCAAAGAACACCGACATTAAACATTGAATGGGGTCAAATTGACCCGAAAGGTAACAGGAGGGTTAAACATTCTGTTTAGGATGAAGATGTATTAATGTTCCATATGGAAGACAACTGCTAAATAACTGCTGAGTTGCAGCACCATTGTATAGAAGAATGTATAAATGTATATATCCGTCTTTTGTCATAAATCTCTATGTTCTCACAAAATATACCGAGAATATCGGTAATATGTGATTAATCATGATTAATCCCCAAAAACCTGTGATTAACCCGATTAAAATTTTTAATCGTTTCACAGCCCTATTATATATATGTACATAATACATATATTATGTACATACATGTACCCCCCCCACCCCACACCTGGAGGGCACCCCAGTGAACTCACCCGTATAATAGAGTTCATCTCAGGGGGTGTGACTTGCTTGGCTCTCTCGATGGCGCCCATGACCTGCTGCTGATGCTGAGAACAAGGAGATGAGGTCATGCACCTGAGGAGCAGGACGTTTACTCACTTAAACATTCACGCTCACACCAATGACCTCACCTCTTGTGACAGGTAAGGCAACACCTGAGCACAGATGCCGTTCAGTCTCTTCACGATTTCAGCCTGAGGGAAGAAAGAAAGATGAGATCAGAGCACGGAGGTAAAAGATGTGGAGCGGTGAGGACTCAGGACGGGAAACGGGGATTACCTGTTTGTGCATTTCAATGTTCAGCCCATAGGACATTTCATAGTACTAGACGAGAAGACAAGGCACACGTTAAACTACACTCTGTACCCGCAGTACACAAAGTATACACACTAGCATTCATATGTGTGTGTGTGTGTGTGTATATATATATATCTATATATATATGCACAGTACACAAGTCTACACACACTAATAATCATATTATATATATATGCACAGTACACAAGTCTTCACACACTAATAATCAAATTATATATATATATATATATATGCACAGTACACAAGTCTTCACAAACTAACAATCTATATATATATATTAGGGCTGTCAGTGTTAACGCGTTAATCTATGCGATTAATGTGGCCGTGATAACGCACTAAAATATTTTTAGCGCAATTTTATTATTATTATTATTTATTTATTTAAAATATACTTTATTAATCCAGTGTCAAACCGCGGCAGTGCGGTTTGACACTGTTTCCGTTTTTAAAACAATTATTTCTCCGCGAAATCAGTCGGGTTTCCTCCTCCGCTCCTTCCTCCCGTCTCCCCCTCTGATACACAGAGGAACAGAGGGGCGACGGGTTGGGTGACGCGGCGCGGAAAGAACTCGTCACACGAAACCTTCAACGTGATTGGTCAATCCGTTTGTCTGTCAACATTTAGCGAAAAAACAACCAGTAAATCACAAGGACCTCCCACCAAACTTGTAAGGCTCATTAGCAGCCTGTCAGTCAGAGAAGCAGAGAACACGGCGCGAGGACAATGAGCCTCAATATATAGAGCTGAGATTGTTCTGGAATGTTTGATGTATAACACATGGGGATGTGTAATATGCAAAAGTCTTTAAAAGGTGAATTTACATTTTTTTGTAAAATGTATAAAATGCCCCCAGCCTCCAGAGGGTTAACGTGACATATGTGAATGTCAGTCAGTTACCAAGGCCACTGGTTCTGCTGTTCAGTGTTAAAGATGACAGGACCAATGGGGTCTCAAATATACTTCTTTTTTTTTACTAATCTGGATGTTTCACTGAAGAAACAATTTATCATCCACGATATTAAATACCTCGCTGGCACTTTATAGGTAGGAGCCTCTTTGAAAACACAGCTCTGTGTGAAGTTTGGTCTTTAAAAAAGAATACAAAGGGATTACTCGTTCATTTAGAAGATTTAGTCTTTAGAAGAAAAAAAACCTTTTAATCGCGATTAATGATTTTCAAAATGTGCGATTAATTAGTTAATTTTTTTTAATCGATTGACAGCCCTAATATATATATATGAGAGAGAGAGAGAGATACGCACAGTTCGCAAGTCTACACACAAATAGTCATATATATATCTATATATATATAGATAGATATAAGCAGCGTACACAGTGCAACACTCACCATAATGTAGTGACGCTGCATCTCTGACTTCTCAGAGGCCAGTTTATCACACTCCAACTTCAAACTGGAGAGGAACACGATCAAGAGTGAAAATATACGGGAGGTATTATGTGAATGAATAGTTTCACATGTGGGAATTATTATATTCACATTTTATTTTATTCATTATTATAAGGCACTAAAACTATTCGTTTGGATTAGATTACACAATACTGAACGAGAGTCCATTAATGGTAAATGTAGTCCATTAAGAGAGAATACATCCCCAGTGAGTGATATATTGACCAAGAAACTGTTGACTGTTTTTTAACCAGTAGCATTAGAGTCAGACTAAAGAAAAGCATGTTAAAACATAGCCAACTCACACGCAATGCACCCTGGGACATGTAGGCACAGTGTGTTCCCTAGCAGTTTTTTAAGTGTTCAATAAACCACACATACACACTGAGGAATGTATTTCACTGCATTTACCAGCAGCCACATTTATTTTTTGTTTGTGTGTGTGTGTGCGTGTGTGTGTGTGTGTGTGTGTGGGGGGGTTACCTGTGGTACTGTGCTTGGAGGAACTGGAACTCATCCTTGATGCGGTCACAGGAGTCGGAAGTAGTGAACTTGAGAGGTTGACTGGACTGAGAGGATGCCTGCAGAGCACAGCGACACATTCCCGTTTATTAATAGACTTTATTACGGCCACAAAGACCCGCGCATCCCATTCTTTGGACGCTTAACAATTCCCCGACCGGTCCGTCAAACACAAACACAGGCGTGTGTGTTTAAAGAAGGCCGAGATTAAAGCTTCAACATATGCGAGATGTATTTAGGGGCTGCATAAGAAGTCTGGTTTATGGGTGGACTACACTTTAAAAACATTAATCCAAAGCTTGTAATCCAGGGTTTATCCAGCGCACTAAACCTCATTCCTCTCTAAATAAGTGGCACAAAGGCAAGAGGCTTCCAGAGCCAGCACATACAAAGTAAAACAAGATATAGTGCCGGAAATATTACTATCGTTATATTTAAGACAAAACAAAAAACGACCACCGAGCTCGAGGGGAAACTGTTTTCAACATTTTTTTTTGCATTTAATTAATTGTGCGAGTTATTTATCAAGAAAGAAAAGGTTTAATGCTAAATATTCACTTTGTCCTGCTTCTCAAATAATCACGAATTACATAATGCTTTTATCATACAGTATTTTAAATCCATATATTTTGTGTTTTTAAATGTTATTTGATGGGGAAATGTATTTTTCTCTTATAAGATAAATCAATTCATCATACATGTTCTGACATGATGGTCCAAATAATTACTTTCACTTATTTTTATATATATATATATATATATGTATATATATATATGTATACATATTTTTTTTTCTTCCACCAGTTAGTAATACTGATTTGCATGTTAACTACAACATGGTGTTCCCAGTGGTGCTTTAGTTCTTTAGTTGAGGCCTTTTCAGAAGGGGTGAACCTTCTTTCCTGACCCGCTATTAGTTGATGATTACTTCTTGTTTTTAAAGTTAATTTTCCATTTAAATCCACCCGCTAAAAGGTCTTTTAAGCTCTCTGACTTTCTATTTTACAGCTGAAAAAGAAACTCAGCCGAATAGCTGCAACCCTTGTAGTATTGAATAATTGAATGCAATCTTTGGTCAACAGTCACAAAGGAGTTGACTACATCTCCTGCACCCTTACAGCCTTACAGCCTAGCTTGGTTGTTGACAGTAGAAACACTAAACTAAGCTAACCAGCGCGCGACACCACGCTGCTGACCCCGTGAACTTAACGAGACGGGTTTTTTTATACCATCAGCTGACCAGCCAGCCACGCAGACCACAACCCGTATAAAATCGAGTATTTAACCATTAAACAATCGTAATGGGGGAACACGTCGCGAGGAACGTGCGTAGGAGAGACGTGCGGCATCGTGAGCCTTGACAGCTACACCGATGTGGCGGTTTAACCCGCGACCGTGTTAACTGGCGACGTCCCACCCGGAACGCGCCCGTTGTTTGTCGTCGTTACGACAGCTTGTCGGGGGGGAAATAGTTAGAGGACACGTAGCCGCCATTGTTTAATTTGTATTCGCTTTACACACGATGTATGGCGAGAAGGTTTGACACACACCCAAATAAAATAAACAACGCGGCCTTCACGAGGACAGCTTCGCGTTTTTCCCCACCTTCCTATTTTCTTCCCCTCACCTCAACAGCTGTCTGTAACCACGACAACAACAGACGGCGTTCGGCCGAAAGTCGCCAGTTAACACGGTCGCCTGTTAAACCGCAACACCCCGCAGCCCAGCGCGGCTAGCATCAGCTGTCTGTCGCTAGCTAAGCTAGCTAGCCGTTAGCTCGCTTCAGTTTCCTCCCGAGAAGAAGTTCGACTCCCCAACTTACCGAGTGCCTTGATTGAGGAAACATCATGTCAGCAAGGTGTGTGTCCCCCCCTCCTCCGTTGGTTTATTAGAGTCTCCGGGCCTGCTGGCTAAGCTAACAGCCCCCACCCTTTTAGATATTATTAAATGATCGGAGACGCTTCTCGCACTTTGTCCTCGGTCATCGTTTAAAACCACGTTAGCTGACGTAAAAGCAGCGGGAGCCGAAGACCTTCTTCTGGTCTTCGCGGTGGAGAAAGAAAAAAACACACCGCTGGCTCCGAGGACGACACGACAAAATAATAAACACAAAAAAAGGAGTCTTCAAAGAAACATCAAGGGTTCTTTTTCCTGCTTTTTTTTCTTCGTCTGTTTTTTTGGGGGAATAACGTTAACGTTACACCTCCCCGGGGAAACCCTGGATGTTGACACACGAGCCCCTGACTTTCCTCTACTTGGAAGAGAAGAGCGGCGTCACCCGGAAAACAAAACAAAACAAAACCGAGCGCGCGTCCCCTTGCGGCGGCAGAGGAGAACTGCACAGTACGCGTCACAACCAAGGGCACGTGTACATATCCCATCTTTTATTTTATTGTTATTTCTTTTGCACTTTTGAAAAGCGAAGAGACGCATATGAAAAAAAGTTTTAGTCTGAAAGTCAACTTTAAAAATAAAAGATATATCTGAATTTATTTTTTTAATTTATAATTTATTTTTATTTTTATTCTTCCAATATAGTGTGTGTAAATCCCATCTTTATTATTTTAGTTTTTGAGCCTTTAACACAATGTATATCTTGTTCTGGGATAAATTAATATAATTATTTTTTGATTTATATTCATTAATTAAGATGCCTCACCTGTCATGAGTAAAAACAATTTAAAAAAGTAAAACCTAAAAAAATAAATAATGATAACATCAAATTTATATTTATATTTTCCCACCGATCTTTATTTATGACTAATTTCGAACATTTTATCGTCGAAATGCCTGAATTTGCCTATTTCCTGTTCAAATACAGGATGAATCGAGAGTTGAGGCAGCGATGAGTCGAGCCTCACCTCTGATTACGCAATCCATTACAAGCTGGGTTGAGACATGCAATTGGCCCGTGCGGGTTGCCGTATCTCTGCATGTCGCCAATATAATGTTTGCAGATATGTTTATTTACCCTGATTTGCCACAGTCTGGCTAAGGTCTTTAACCATTACAGTTTAATGTTTGTAAGTGACATATTTAGTTTTGCTGATGGGAAATAAAACCGCAGTGAAAAGGCGCGGTGAGGCAGATAATACTCCGCCTCACTGAAGGGGCGCTAGTGAGCCAACGGGTACTTGTTGCTGCTTCTTCTACGCAGAGGCGCCAGGCGAGTCAAGTCCGTTTGTTTTTGTATTTTGCTCCGCCAGACTGCCAACATGGAAGAGGATTATATATCTAAGCTTAAACATGTATCAAAACTGGACTTTCGGTTAAAAGTGGACGTGATTAACACAGGTAGACCAACGACGGAGCTAAAAGGTTTGCTTCAAACCTTTTCTTACCTTACGTATCTGTAATATGTACCGTGTGCGTGTGTGTTGTGTGAAGAATGCTGATGAGACATGAAATAACCAGGAGCCAATTGAATAAGCCCCTTTTGGGTTTATATATTTGTAAATCTGACACTAAAGGAGTCAGTGCCTCACCAACCATGAACCTCACGTCACTGGAGTTATGTATATGTATATTTTTAATTTAGATTGTTGAAATATTACCGTTGTGTAAAAAAAGCAGATTTTTTTTTATGTTACACTTTATATATATTGGAAAGTTTTCTCTTATGTGTGTTGCTGTAAAATCTTAATATGCAAAGTAACCATTGATTCCAACTGTCAGATAGGTATGAGGTATAATAAGTGCATTATCATTTGAAATGTGAAGTAAAGTTTAGATAGTCAAGTACAGTAAATATACCTGAAAACATGTACATGTAACGTTCCACCACTGGGGAATATTGCCTAAATATGTGGCCATGTAATGTACAGAAGAGACACTAGTATTCTCGCAGAAGAGGCCTGGGCCTCTGCACCAGAGTGCAGCCTGGAAGGCTCGGGCGGAAGAGTTTAATAGTTCTAAAATATCAGTTTTCAGAAGAAAAAGAAAAAAATAATCATAAATTAAAATGAAATATATTATATATATTTTTAATTATTATTTATTTAGTTCAATTTGAAACTTTAGAGCCATGAAATTCCCAATAATTTTACTCTTAAGATTCACCATAATAATAATAAATAAATGGAATATATTTCCCGATTACCTTCTACAGCTGTGAATTAAATAAAATCATAAAACCCACTCAACGCACACACCATGAGCAAGTATAGGAACAAATTTATTTCAATTTAAAACAGATACCTTGTCATTATGTTTCTCTCTTAGAAGGCGGCAATGATCATAAGTCATGTTCATGTTTGAATGAGGATCAGGCAACAGTGGTTGAAACAAATACATGAAACACGTTTTTTTTTTTTCAAAGAAAAAAAAAATATGGCAAGAGTTATGTAAATCAATAATCGATAATAACCAGCGGATTGAACGCCCCTTCGTCGAGGGGCTTCGCTTCAACTCCGAAGCCCCTCACTTCCAACACAAAATAAAACAGCACATGCAATTATAATTACAGTTTCTTAAAAAACAGCAGATTATCTTTTTTTAAATCTTCAATCTTAAATACAGAATAAAGTCTTTGTGTGTACTTAATCATCTATCCTTTTTTAGTCTCTGGTGTGTTTTATTTAAAAAGAGGAGGGGGGGGCATCCTTTGATGATGACCACAGCATTGGCACTTAAAGAGAGAGAGAGCCTGTGGGGTTGGCACACTCATAATACATCATTTACATACAAGAAGAAGAAGAAGTGGAAGAGGAAGAGGAAGAATAATTAGTAGAGGAAGAGGAGGAAGAACAAGAACAATTATTAGTGGAAGAGGAAGAGGAGGAAGAATTAGAAGAAACGAAGAAGAATTGGTAGAGGAAGAAGAGGAAGAAGAAGAATTAGTAGAAGAATAGGAAGAGGAGGAAGAACAAGAACAAAAATTAGTAGAGGAGGAAGAAGAACAAGAATTATTAGAAGAAGAAGAAGAATCAAATGATCCTAAAATAGAGTTCTTGGTAATGTTTTCTTTGTTGTACAGGAAACAGAGGAAGAAGATTTAAGTTATTAAGTCTCCATAAAGATAAGTTTGATTACACTTATTCTATGAAAAAAATAATCACACAACCACGGTCACACCCTGCCAAAATAAAAGGGTCTCCGAGACCGCAGAGGGAGGGGCCGAGACGCCAACTTTCATTATTCAAAAAAATACCAAAATCCAGCCGCTCGCTCAGTGCTGAGTTTGTAAAATACAACGTTAAAGTGAACTCTTCAACACGCCGATGAATACTGGGGGGTCCGTACTGGTTCGCCACTTAAATACTGGGACCCTTGAACATGTGTGGTGGTGGTGGGGGAGGGGGGGCGACCCACTCAAGCTCAGTGTCATTTTCAGCACTTAAAGAATACATTTCAGCCCCTTCAACCTAGTGTTCAATCTTATCACCGCTTCCCGTTTTAACATTTTATTTAAAGAATACATTTCAGTTTTTTTACTGCCGTTTCAGTCCGAGAAAAAACAAAAAATCAACCGACGTGAAAACGACTCGAGATCCGTGACGTTTAGTCTTCTTAGTGGTTTTCGAGAACAATACAACTATTAAGAGGATGGCGTCAGTTTGTTTGTCACCTAAATAATAATAATCAATCATTCTAGAGAGCGTGAACACAGCAGGACTTCAAGAACAAAAAAACTGAAGAAATAAGTCATCAATTAAGTGTACGATTTGTAGTTAATGGGTTAAAAACATGCAAAGCCACAAGCATGGTCATTAAGTCAAACATATTTGGAGGGGAGGGGGGGGCACACTAAATACTTGTCTGAGTTGCGTACACATAGAGAGGGCCAGAAACATGAAATAAATAGAGAAACGAGAGCCTCTTATTGTTGTAAACTCTCTCCGCTCGGCCCCTCCCCCCACCCCTACTGGTGGTCCGATGTACTGCGATAGCCCTTAAAATGAGGATGAGAAATAAGTCACCTGTAGAAAAAGGTCAAAGACCCCCCCCCCCCCTCCAAAAAAAAGTATATCTGCACTTCACTGGCACAAAGACAGCCTATAAAAAACTGGAAATGAACAATTGAATGTTTGTGTTAAATTACAAAGAGCAAGCTTGGACCACACGGGGTCTGCATTGATAAAAAAGAGTCCACCTTAAGTTGGTACTGTACATGTTTCTACGCGTCTCTGAACCAGAGGGGGGAACACAAGCTGCTCTATTTTTTTGTCTTTCTATTTTTGTTTTATTATCTTTAAAATCAAAAAGCAAAATGTGAGGGCTCCTAAAGAAAAGCAGACGGGAGGATTATGATGATGGAAATGTTTCGATAAGAAATAGAAAGCAGAGATAAAGTCCTTACTATACCAGACATTCAGGTGGTTGTTTATAAGTTGTTGTTTTTTTAAAGTTTTTAAAGTTTTTTTTACAGCAGTTCAGACTCAAGTAGGCTCCGCCATGAGAGAAGAAAGGAGCACTTCAACATGACACATTCAAAAAAAGCAATCAAATTATCAACACCTTCAAACCTGGTCCATAAATTAGATAAATAAAAAATAATAATAATCTTGAATTACTCTTATAAATCATGTCCTAACTGTGAACACCTGTTCCGACGCCACTCAGGTGAACTAAATCCATATCACAGTATTACTTCTACCATCAATTCATAGGAAAAAAACTGAATGCTAAAACAAAAGAAATTAGATTTTTTTTTGTGTGCCAAAGATGGTGTACCAGAGCGTTTTCTTCTTTTCTTTTTTGTACAGGAGTGTTTTGTGTATATGTATTTACAAATGAATATACACAAACAACTGTTGCAGACTTCAGAGTGCGTGTTCTGTGAAAGGTTCTTAACCCCACCCCCCCTTCATCTCACCACTCAACAGTAAGCAATCTATATTTCAACAAAGTGACTATACAGTAAAAAACGAAAATGAAAACAGAAGCGCATCCTGATGCAATGCCAGGAAGGAGGCGTCTGATTGGACGGCTGAGTGACCCCAGGTGTGACATCATTAGAGGGGGCGTGTTTTAATTTTCAGCTATTATTTGTTTAATAAGCTACGTACAGCCCGAGCTGCAGATAAACACTGATGACATCATGCCCCTCTCCACCCCCCCCCCCCACCCCTCCACATCCGTTTCCACCAATCAGAGCAGAGCCTGTGTGTGTGTGGGCGTCTGCTAGTGGAGCCAGATGCTGTGACGGTCACATGGAGGTGCATCCATACAGAAAACATCTGAAAGAGGAGAAGCAATGAGATCAACTTAACTTTTTTTAAACAAACTAAAAAATCTTTTAATGATATTTAATGTAAATGTATAGTAAAAAGTCTGGTTCCTTTTTTAAAATGTTTTGCAAAGTTTAAAAGTTGAAATAGATTTTCTTACCAATTCTTATCGCCCCATCCTTTTAGAAATTATTTGTTAAATAGAAGACGTAACAACAAATTTCTATAATTAAAAAAAATAATAAACTTTTAAACTCAGCAATTAACATATGATTGATTAGCTCCGTCTTGCCCTCTCGTGCTGTTTAAAAACTTAAATCTGTTTATTTATGCATTTACTTCATAATTAGTTTGTTTTTGCGATCACGACGCTCAGGCGCTTGGACGGAGACAGAATCCTTAGCCCCGCCCCCTTTTGCATCCAGGCCTTCACTTCCTGTCCCGTGAAGCCACCCCCTGGTTCCTAAATGGATCTGATCTCACCTCTGGAGGGCCAAAGGGGGTTCGATGCCACTGAATGGTGTGTGTGAGCAGCTTTAGGAGGCGCAAAAACAAGCCGCCGAGGGGGCGGGCTTTGGTGAAAGCGGAGCTGGACGATTTTTGTAAATGTAATGCAGAAAAGAAAAAGGAAGGGTTCTGTTAGTGTGTGATGTGAGAGAGAGCCGGCATGGTGTGCTGTGTAATGCGTGTGAACTTAAGCACGCACACTTCCAAAAGGAGGTGTGTGCATTTGTGCGATGGGGGAGGAGGAAGGGGGAGGAGCCGGAGGGCGGGGCCTCCTCACACCAGATTGTACTCTTTGAGGTTGAGCTGCAGGATGGTGTCTTTGACGGCCGCAAACACGAAGCGGATGTTCTCAGTGTCCGTGGCACAGGTGAAGTGGGAGTAGATGATCTTGTCGCTGTCGGGGTTTAAGTCCACAAACATCTTGAGAATGAACTCCCGGCCCGCCTGCGCGTCTCTCTGGGGACCTGAGGGACACACGAGACATGGAGACGTCATGGAGACGTCCTTCATGGCGGTGTGGAAACGGAGCATGAAGAAATAAAAACAGCGGGAAGATGCTGATGTGACGAGAAAAAACAGTCGTTTCCTTCACGCAAAGGAGGCGGCTTCAGACAGTGTGTTGCTAGATCAGCACACACAGAGAGAGAGAGAGCGAGAGAGACAGCGAGAGCTAGAGCGTGAGGGAGGTTTGAGAGAGAGAGAGAAAGCGAGCGAGAGGGAGAGAGCAAGAGAGAGAGCGGGAGGGAGCGAGAGAGCGAGCGAGAGAGATAAGCTCACCATCAAACTCTGGGAAGTAGTCAACCAGGTGGGAGTAGGAGATCTTCTCCTCCAGCAGGTCCTTCTTGTTGAGGAACAGGATGACGGAGGAGTTCTGAAACCAGGGGTACGTGATGATGGTCCGGAACAGAGCTTTACTCTCCTCCATGCGGTTCTGGAGAACAGGCACATGGGTTAGTCCACACAACACACACTACTCACTGCTGAGGAGAAAGGGAGGGAAGGAAGGAGGGAGAGAGGGATAGAAGGAGAGAGAGGGAAGTAAAGAGGAAGAGAGAGGGAAGGAGGGAGAGGGAAGTAAGGAGGGAAAGTGAGAGGGAAGGAAGGAGGACGAGAGAGACACACACACACACACACACAGGGTGTTTGGTGTCTCGGTACTTTTAGCTCCACCCACCTCGTTGTCGGACTCCACCAGGACCTGGTCGTACTCGCTCAGCGCCACCAGGAACATGATGGAGGTGACGTTCTCGAAGCAGTGGATCCACTTCCTCCTCTCTGACCTCTGACCTCCGACGTCCACCATCCTGACGGAGAGGAAGAGGACGAGTGAAGGAAACACATGTTAGCACATCTCTCCTGGTGGCCCAGTTCAATGTCTGGATATTTAAAAAAGAAGGTTTTGAATCCATCAAGAATATATTGATTTACTCGTTTACTTTAAATCACATTACAAACGCTACATTCTATTATAACTAGACAACAGACTCGAGTGCAGCTCTGACCCAAAGAAAGATGAAGTCTCTCATCCTGGGACCAACGAGAGCCAGAACTACCTTTTACTACAACAACAAAGGATATAGATATATTTTTAAAAGAGGCTGTTTGTCCTATGTACTAATTTAAAAAAAAAACTAATTTCGTAAAAATGTTTAAAATATCCCTACCTGATGGATTGAACACCTTAACTAGAGGTAATCATCATATTCATGTCCATGTTTGGCGAGGAACTCAAACAAACAGTGTGAATGTGTTTGTGAGTCATGATAACGCCACAAAGATAAACGCTTCCTGCTGGAGACAGATCTGGGATCAGTTTCAAAAACCAACGCCACTCGGTTAGCGGTCATTGCACAAAGTCTGAGCAGAACACCACTAGTAGTGATAACCACTCAGATAATGAATGAGGATCTAGGGGTTTATAGCTATATTTACATGTTTAAGAACCTGTGGAATACACCAGTAGACGTGGCTGTGCATCTAGTCTCAGAAGGAACCGAATGTTTAGTATGAACTTTATTACTTAAACCGAGTGGCTTCATGTGGTCATACGACACATCTGACCCCACATCAGGCTGCACTCGTGTTCATGGGCGACAATGCAGCTTTCTCAGCCTCCCCTGGTGTGTGTGTGTGTGTTAGTTAAAAGCACCACACGCAAACAATTTGTGAAGTTTTTTGAAACAGGAGGGAAGGATAGAGAAGAGAAGTCAGAGTTGAAATGTCGATGTGAGATCCGGAGGGCACCTTCGGGTGGTGGACTCCTTTTCGTGGGAGAAGGACGACCTCCTCCAACGTAACTATGGGCTGAGGAGTTGACACGCCGCCCCCGTTCATTAACAGCGGTCCTAAAGCTCCATCCTCACATGGTTCCTCGACGAGGTCACGCTGCACCCGTCGGGGAGTTCAGGTCCCGGTTTCATTAACGCTTCATTTGAGACGATTCAGTGGAAATCTGTTCACGTCAAGCCACAGTATCAAAGGGCGTTGGTACAATGTCATGACCAACTCCCTGTACTGGACCTCAAGACCAGGCGAGAGCTGCACACATCTAATAGAATTCACAGTTCAAGGGCGCCCCCTGGTGGTGGCCCAGTCCACTAGGGGTCCACGGAGACCCGGGGCCCAATACAGGCCCTGCAGGACCCCGCCGCCCAAAATAAACATTCCTAGCACGGAGAGGACGACCTGGTTTCTTCTGCCAGTCGGAGAGGAGAAGGAGAGGAGAAGGTGACCCATTTACAGACACCGGGCACCCGAATGTAGGACTGTGTGTTCGTCGGGGGGGGTTGTGATGTGTGTGGATGTAAAATGAGAATTACTTTAATTTCTAGGATGGAGTAAGAACGGGAAACAGACACTCATCAATTAAAAAGTCACAGGTTATAGATTCTTCCCATAAAAGTAGAGGAGAAAAAAAAAACAGGATGATGATGAAGGAGGAGGAGGGACTGAGCTTCTTTCTACCTGAAGATGATGCTCTGCAAGTCGAAGGGGTACTCTATGATTCCCGTCGTGGGGATGCGCACCCTGAGCACATCCTGCTGGGTGGGGAGATAGCCGGTGTCTGCAATGCGATCCAGATCGGAAAGATAACTACAGACCGGCCGTTGGAGGGGAGGAGGAGAAGAAAAGATGAAGAGAGAAAGAAAAAAAAACAGTTATATAAGTGCACATTGCATTGATTATTTTAAACCCCAGGTTAGGAGTGCATCTCTTACTACTGGCATTTAGATATCAATGCTGGTGCAATGACGGGCTGGACCGTGGCTTCAAAGCTGGTTGAAACAGCACAAACTAAATAAAACTATCAAACAATTATCATACAGTGATAAACATGTGACAGACGACAACCAAGAAACAGATATTGTATATTTTTCATATGGGGTTATTAAATAGCCTTTGCGGCTGACATATGGCTAAATTCAGCAGCCCAACAAGGTAATCACACACAGGTAACACACCTGTAGGAGTCAGTTTACCTGCCACACTAGAAATAAAGGGTACATTTCCTTTTCAACTTTACGACGTCATCTAGTTAAGCAGATAATTTTTGTAAAAAGATTACACAGCTAACGTGAGCATGTTTTTTTTCTTCTCCCAATGTTGGTGAACTGGCCCTTTAAATATATCGTCTGCGTGGATGCACAAGTTAACCGACACATTCATTGCAGCACACAAAGTTAAACCAGACTGTTGTACATAGGTTTGGGAAATGGGACATTATTATTAATTATTATAATACTAGACAATTACTAATTGTAATTTTAGTAATTTGCAAAAGGATCCCAATAAAATTCTGGCAAATTCAGAAATGTTGCATACACACACACGTACTATTTGGTGGAGTCAGAGAGCTGGTACTCCCGGCGGCGGTCATAGGCCTCCTGGATGCCAGGGTCGGACCACAGGCATTTGATGGCTGCGATGAAGTGATAGTCGAAGCCGTTGATCTTCTCGATGTCCACTTCCTTCACCAGCATGGCGTTGGACTGGAGACGAGCAGCGGGGACACGGTCAAGGGAAAGACAACGATCAACTGGCTTCTGAAGAGATCTGCAGGGAACTTTCTTCAGCTGATGACCCACATATTCTACCCGTGAACTTTGCTACACTTTCGTTTGGATCCCTTGTTTTTGTTTGTTTGTACTTAATACTAATATAAATAAATGTGTATATATAAAAATATAAATATATAAATACATAAATAAATGTATATATACACTACCGTTCAAAAGTTTGGGGTCACCCAGACAATTTTGTGTCTTCCATGAAAACTCACACTTTTATTTATCAAATGAATTGAACATTTCATAGAACATATAGTCAAGACATTGACAAGGTTAGAAATAATTAATATTTGAAGTATTAATTTTGTTCTTCAAACTTCAAGCTCAAAGGAAGGCCAGTTATAGCTTATATCACCAGCATAACTGTTTTCAGCTGTGCTAGCATAATTGCACGGGTTTTCTAATCAGATATTAGTCTTCTAAGGCGATTAGCAAACACAATGTACCATTAGAACACTGGAGTGATAGTTGATGGAAATGGGCCTCTATACACCTATGGAGATATGTCATTAGAAACCAGACACTTCCACCTTGAATATTAATTTACCACATTAACAATGTATAGAGTGTATTTTTGATTAATTTAATGTTATCTTTATTGAAAAAACAGTGCTTTTCTTTGAAAAATAAAGACATTTCTAAGTGACCCCAAACTTTTGAACGGTAGTGTATATATATATAAATGTATATATATATATCAATAAATGTATACATATCTATATATATATATAAATGTGTATATAAATATATGTATATATATAAAAATGAACTAAAACTGACATTGAACTGGTTGCAGAGGTCATTTGCCGAAGTCAAAAGAAAATGGTGATTGTTGTTAATTGTTATACACAATGTAGGAGAACTCGAGTGACCGACTTGGCTGAGGCTTGCTTAAAATATAACTTATTTCATTCACAGAAATCCATCCCTGCGGTGAGGTGTAGAAGTGCCCGGTAGGAGGGAGGGAGGACGTGTCCTCAGTTCTTACCCGATTCTGTTCATATTTGTAGGGGATCTTCAGGGTCTCCGTGGCGCGGATCATGGCCTGTATGGAGGTGAAGATGTTCTGGTAAACGAGCCGGATGAAGCCCCTCTTGTCCTCGTCTGAGTAGCCGGCTCCATGGATGATCCTCATCTGCTTGATGAAGGTGCTCTTGCCACTTTCTCCGGTACCTGAACAGAAGAAGTGGAGGCGTACAGTCGGTTAAGAGTGCACAAGAGTGAGACGGCGTAGACCCCTGTCGTCTCGTTTATGACTGGAAACACACAGTACACTCTGTTATCAAGGAGAAACAGATAACCGCTGTGGTGGGAGACTGCCATTTGGGGAAAATGCCCTTCTTCATAATTTTCCTTCATCTGTGTGTAAAAGTGCCAGAAAGTTCACTCGCAGGAGTTGCAGCATTATTATTTTTAGGTAGCGCTGCTGTTAATTATGTAACGGATTTATTGCATTTAAGAGAAATTTAAGGGTAAGAAGTACAGAAATCTTTTTTGTAATCTAAAAAAAAAAAAAAAAACATGTGCTATCTCGTTTATTCCTTGTCCCAAAAAAATAAAATAAAAACAAAAACACTTTTGGTGCTTCTGATGATGTAACAGTTGCCGGGAGTCGACGAATCAAAACCGTTTCCAGGAAACGGGAGAAGCGATGATGTGTGTGTGTGTGGGTTAATTTAATGAATGTGACAAAGACAACTCGCCCTACATTCGGGATCTGGCACTAAACCGCCCCAAAAAGGTGACAGCGGGGGTCGTTGTCAGAAAGGCTGCATTCCTCCAGTGATCCTCCTCCCGAGTCCAGATCTGGCTGTGAGGTCATCATCTCGAGTGGTGTCGGGTTTCCAGATTTTACACACATGGTGAGGACGGAGAGGCTTTCGGAGTGTAGGCGTGTGCTTTAAAAAGATGGATTCTGCACCCTTAATGTCAGTGAGAAGAAAAACACAATCTGCACCGAGTAAAACCCACGTTTTTTTAAAGCTTTTCAACCCCCACTTGGCCTGCTGGGTCTAACCCACATTTCACACGAGCCCTCCATGTTCTCCATGTTTTCCATGTGCCCAGAAACACAACACAACCTCAGGCCACATGGAGGAGAGAGGAGAGGCTTCTCAGTCCTCTGATGAAATCAAAAAGAAAGGGAATCCAGCACATAATATCTGCACAAACGAAAAAGGGAAAGACGAGGAGGAAAAGAACAAATACACACACACATACACTCATCTCACCACCACCTACATTCAAGGTTTTTGAAGAGCAGCCATATTTCCGTTACCATAGCAACCCCTCCTCTGTCTCTCCCCTCTTTCATAGCAGACAGTAAATATAACCGCGAGGCCTTCAGGCCTGCTCTTCATCTCCTCATGCAGAGGGCCTCAGCTCCACCGAGACATTTTAGGGGATGGGCTGATCCGTGGTCAGTACCGGGGGGGGGGGGGGGCAGATAGAGCCGCTCATCCATTGATGCGAGAACAAATGAGACAAAGTGTGCGTTTCACCACCGCGCCCATAAGGGTAAATGACCCCCCCTCCCTCCTCCCCTCCGCCTCCATCTCTTCCAACTAAATGCCCAATTTTGGGAGAACAGAGACTGGATAGACTACGATTCACAAAAAAGAAAGAAGAAGAAGATCTTTATCGTTTGCTCCTGAATCAATGCAGCGAAAAGCTTCGAGTCAGCCGAATAACATCTGTGGTTGTCGAGCACGGAGAGAGCGTATTCTTGACTCCGGCTAAAGGAGCCAGAGCGTCGCTCTCTCTCCAGCTTGATGTCTGATTTATTTCTCGTGACCCCGTCACAAGATCTCCCTCCGCTGTGTTCTCTTAACTATCGTGTCCCTCTTTCACCAGCCAGCACACTACCGGCCTCTGTCTTCCCCCTTCTTCTTTTTTTCCTCCCCAGATTACACCGGCACACAGCCACAGCTGCTTTACATGCGCTCATCAGCTCTCCCCCACACTCTCTCTCCTCCCCTTTTCACAACCCCTTCCTAACATCCTTTAGGCTAGAAAAGATGCCCCTCCATTCTCCTCCCTCTCTCTCTCTCTCTCCGTTGAGCAATTTCGGATATTCACAAGCGGAATCCGTCCGGTTTCTTTTTTTAGGAAACGACCTAGAAAAAAGGGGTCACCTTTTAATAGCTCACACACTACTTGGGTTTGATAACGCTTCCTGTGCCAGGTGAGAGAGGAAAAGATGTTCAAAAAAGAGCTCAGATTAAAGAACCAGGGAAATTAAAAGCAACAGCTCTCCATCTTGTTAAAATGCCACACACACATACACACACACACTTTACTTGTAGTCCTTTCAGCTTCAGAAATACACGAGGGCAAAGGGCAAAACTGTCCCCAAGTAATATAATGTTTCCCCTGATATCATGAGGAGAAGGGCAAAAAGGGCCCCCATAATCTCCTCTATAAATTATGATAATTTAATAGTTGTGTTTTTGTCTGTCCCATCCGTATTGCCTGTACGAGGTAGGTAAACACACACAAAAATACATATAATTTTGAATTATAAAAAAACAGTTATAATTGTTAATAGTTGTTTAGAAAATGTCTTATTGACATTGTTATGACAATTGCTCATATACTGAAAGCCTAAATAAATATATTTATTACTTTTGAACAAAGGTTAAACGTTATTACACAAGTTTCAAAAAGGGCCCCCAATTTATTTCTTAAATGCCCCTGGATTTCAGTCAGTGGGGAAAAAAATTGCTCCCTAAAAAATATGTAAATGTCCTTACATAATGCGACTGATGCTTGTGACAACACCTGATGGTCTCGACACACCGACGTCTTGTGTCCGTTTCTATCCCATAACTTATTTTCATTGAGCTTTCCCGTGCAGGCCACAAAAAAGGCCTCGCGCTCAAGCATCTCCGCCAACTCTGGCTTTCCTCTGTCACGGATTTCCTCTTTAACACGCGGTGCGGGTTAACAGCATCACGACTAACCTGCATGCAAATCTCTCAGCGGTTATAATACATTTGAATAGACACGGCAGAGATATTATTTTTTTTACATCTACCCAGATGTTGGCCATTTTAGGAGCGCGCTGGAAAAGATACCGTCTGAATCAGGCGGTCACAAGGCTAACCCGAAATGTAGCGTGGGGTCCAAATCTTTCACGATAAATTCATCTCAGAAAAATAGCGGCCTCTCTTCTGGCGTACAAAGGAAAGGGATTGAGCCAAGGCGGCCCGGAGCTACACAACACACACACCAGCTGCCTCACCAACTGTGGACTCACACAGATCCTGTGGTCAACCTCAAGGCATGACTGCTACCTTCACTGGGATGGCCCAATTACTGAAGCCCCTGTTCCTGCAGTGGCTGGGACAATGCACAGGAAAGACTAAAGGAAGGAGGACCACGTCTCTCTCTCTCTTTATCTCTCTCTCTAGTTCTCTTTCTCTCTAATATGTGTTGCCTGCTGTCGGGATCTGGGCACAGCACCGCTGCTTTGTGCCGATGTCTCTGCTGAGTGCTCCGCGTGGGTGTCAGAGCTGTAAATTGAATATACTGTACATGAACACACACACACACACACACACACACACACACACACACACACACACACACACACACACACACACACACACACACACACACACACACACACACACACACACACACACACACACACACACACACACACACACACACACACACACACACCCCTGTTCGCCGAGTGCCGTTCAAGTCGAGTAGGTGAGCAAAAAATAAAATGAAATACAGGCTTTACAAAAAGGTTTGGCGTAAGCAGAAGGATTTAGTGTCTGCTATACCAGCTACCAACTAAAAACAGATGCCAAAGCCTAGACATTATTTCTTAAACCATGGCACTTATTTTAAATAATCTCATCGTGGAAATGACAATTACAACAGACATTTTAAAAGAAAAGATATTAGTCGGTGAGGTGCAATATCATTAGAGCTCTTTCTTTAAGCACCCAGCCTACATTTTCCAAGTCTTAATTGTTCATTTATATCTTGTAATATGCAAAATATGTGAAGAAAAAATGATTTTTACATCGAAAAGAGTCGTCTTATAAATGTTTGACGACTCACCTTGCACTGAGAAGTTCATCCCATCAAATAAGACGTCATCCTTTGTGTCTGTGTGTGTGTGTGTGTGTGTGTGTGTGTGTGTAGATATCAATGGGCAAAACATTTTTTCAGAGGGCCAATTTGCTCCGAGGAAAAATCTATTAAATCTGCCGATAGATATAGTTGCCAACAAATGTGATCATTAATGATCTGGTTCGAGGTTAGGATGCACAACAAGAGTCTGGGTGACGTCACACATTGGTTTGTTGACTGCTGTTTTAATTAGATAAATATTTGGACGTCCCCATCTTGACTTTTTGCAACCGATTATCAGAAGTTACCATAGTTGGAATGCGGCGGAGTGGCCTGTCAATCACCTTGTAGCCCCGCCCCCTAAAGCATCCCCAGCTTTATGGTCTGTTTGACTCTAAATAACCATAATGTACTAAATGATAACATCATGCTGTATAGAAGAAGACTTGAAACTAGAGACTGAGACATAAACTCATGTTTACAATGTTTACTGAGGGAACAAATCAAGAGAGACGTAGTCATTTATATAGACTTCTATACAACCAGATGAGTGACCCTCTGGTGGTCAGGAGAGAGAATGCAGCTTTAACACATGAAGCATGGACTTCTATACAACCAGAGGAGTCACCCCCTGGTGGTCAGGAGAGAGAATGCAAGTGTTTTATTAGCTTCACTCTGCAGAACCGGAGGTTGCTGTTGAAACAATCTATGATATAACATTGTGACGTTTATGAAATATTTAATGCAGAGACGGTCTTAACTAATGCTTCTAAATCTAAAAAAATTTCAAAACTTCTTTTTTTAGTGTAATCCTTATTTAGTTTATTCTAAAAAAAAATGTAAAAAAAATTAAAAAAACAAAATTTAATTGTTTATATAACAGAGATGAGGTTCCGGGTCAATTCATAACCAAGGCTAAAGGCTAAAAGTCACCAAAGAAAAAGTCAGTCTTTCTTTCTTTCTTTCGCTCTAACTCTTTCTCTTTCCCTAAATGTCCTTTCAGTTCACACAAACACACCAACACACACACACACACACACACACGCACACACACAACACACACACACACAACACACACCAACACACAGACACTGTTTACCCTAAATCCTCCTAACCCTATGGGACACTAACTATCATGAGATTTCTTTCGTGAGGTTTTCATAGTATATAGTATAGTACTATATATATATATTCTGTCTAATATGTAGACACCTGACTGGGACCCACACTCAGACCTCATCCCAACACAGACTCACACAATTCTCTTTCTAATGACCCCTATTTGGCGAAATACAGATACTATTTTGACGTGAACCTCCTTTTTCCCTCCAGAAAAACCCACCCACGTCAGGGAGGGGAACAAGTCAAACATACAGTCCTGCTGTAGAAGTCCTACACACACACACACTTGACTATAAGCACATTACTGACACTTTTATGATTATGTCTTTGTTTGGTCATTTTTTAAAATAAAATTTTAATCTTTTACTAAAAAAATAAATCTCCATTGAAATCCTTTTGAATCTTTTGGGACTTTTTTCATTTGGCGCTTTTGGTATGACCATTAACACCACAGGTGCTGAATGTCACAGATCTATTGATCAACAATCACCAAAAAAAAAAAAAAAAAAAAAAAAAAAAAAAAAAAATGAATTTAATGAATGCAATTTAGATTTAGATTTTTATTTTTTTAAAATTAGTTTGAACATTTTTTTCATTAAATTTTTTCAGTAAAAGTAGTCAAACTCTTGAGGCCTGTCTGATGGAACTGAAAACATCTAACAAAAAACTGATTTCATTGTTAGTAATGTAATTGTGTATGAGAATGATGACTATAGTTTTATAGTTTTTTGTTTTTGATCACTTTTTGGGATTCTTCAATTAACGAACCAAATTGAAATTCTTGACCACAACCCCTGTATGTAAGAAACGAACATAACAGGAGGGTTAAGTGAATCGTTTATTTTTTATTAACTAAAACTTCAGGAATACTTTGAAAGTCGAGTGGTTAAAAAAGAAAAAGAAACACTATTAAACAATGGCATATAGACGACAAAAAAGACATACAAAATATATATTTGAAATTTAAAAAACGGAACCGATTTGAAAAGCATCTCTGAACCTTCTGGCCTAACAACAGGTGAGTGTTGTGCATGTGATCGTGGAGGTTAGAGGTGCTGCCACCTTCATAAGACATAGTTTGCGGATTGCCACATTTATGTCAGCAGGTTCCCTGGAACTGGAAGCATTAGGTTTTAAATAAAAAAATATTACCAAATAAAGTACTTTTGCCTTCCGCTTTGACGCCAAATCCTTCTCCATCGACTTATCGGTCAATACTCATGTCACACAATGAGTGAAATCTGACTCCTGCTCCTCTCTGCTTCAACTCTGCTGCTGCAAGTGCTTTCAGTTTATGATTGTTGTGTCCATCATCAAACAAAAACAACAACAAATTATTAATGCCCGAGCACCATGTAAACACCCGTTAACGAAGCCTCGTCCGCACATGGGCCGAACACGTTTACCGCTGTACGGAGCATTTAAATGTATCCACATTACGGGTTTCACACTCGAAATCATAACTAATTGATAGATGTAAGAGCATTTCAATGTTATCTCAGATGTAGAGTGCTGTAGATTAGTCGTAAAGTCCGCGTGTGCTTTTAGATGTAAAAAGTTAAAGCATGGGCCATCATTGGAAATTGAAAGACGGTGTGACGCCAGTCAAAAGGGGATGTGATCCCAGAGGCGTGTGGGCTTCACTGCACGCAGCAGCTGGTGGGAGTAAACAGGAGTGAACATGCCACCCTGTCAGCACAGAGCGGGGCTGAGGATACCGGCGGCGGGCCGAGAGGCCGCGCTGCCCGTCCTGTGGGAACGGAGGTAGCGGCGGTATGTACGGGACACAGCCGCCATCGAGCCTCGTTCACCCCCTACGGCCCCGGAGAGCGAGCCGCGAACCCATTTAAGTACGACGAGCGCACGTGTTCATCGCTGCACCGGTGAGCAACGTGAGCAACTGTGTAAGTGACGCCGCGTGTTGTAGAGAGAGTCAACGTGCATGTGTGTGTGTGTGTGTGTGTGAGTGATGAAGAACACAGGGTGTGGTGCGTGCTTAATTCACTGTGACTTAAAAATTAATAAAGCGAGGCATTACCCTTCGACTTGAAGTGACTTGGAATGAAATCAAGACGTTTCAAATTCTATATTATAGTTCACTGGTTACCGTACGGAGCGAGGCACATGAAGACTGCAGTGAACCCACATCACCTGCTGCACTTCACGAGGCCAGCCTCCTGAACAAACACGGCCTCCATCACAGTCGCGGAACAAAACATTTCCAAACAAAACTTAAGAACCACACAAAGGTCATTGCAGTGTTCCCAAGGCCTAACGATACGAATCACACGGCTTCTGAGACGACGCTCCAGCCCGCTTGGCGTCACCGCGCTACCAAAACCACTCGGCACAAATGCACACTTAATGTCAACAGAATATGAGATATAACATTTATTTGAGAGTCTCCAGAATTTTTATTTTTTTTAAATCTTCGGGGGCTGTGGAAGCATTTAAATGACATCGCATGTCATTTAGCTGAGGCTTTTATCCTCAGCGACTTACAACCATGTTCCATTCTTACACCGGAGACACAGCTACAGGGAGCAACTCAGGGTTAAGTGTCTTGCTCAAGGGCACATCGACTATCGGAAGACGGACCTGCTAACCACTGAAACAGTCGCCTCTGTCATCGTGGTTTAAGGCCCTTACCATGAACTGCAATGCGGACGGAGATCTTTGATGCAAGTCACGCTCAATCTCTCTTTTCTTTCAACTTTTATTTGTAGTTATAATATTTTAAAGCATGCAATGACCCCCCGAAAAAACACAATCATTAAAAAGGAGAACGTTTTAGCCCCTTCCAGTGCAGTGTCAGAGATTCCTGTTGCCAAAGGTGAGTGTTCAATTCTGTGACAATATTCAGAGAGAAGCTATTAGCAGTCGTTGTAGTAATTAGATTTTTAAAAAGCACTTTTTTACTCGAGATACATCGATCAGTGGAAGACGAAGACATTCCGTCTCACTCCCCCCCCCCCCCCCACCATCTAATGAACTGATAAACACTAACTACACCCTTACATAGCAAATCACTGGACGCTAGTCTCCACACTGAATTGGGTGAATGAGCACCTCCGTGACGCCACGTATTTCTGGATGGAGTGGAGACGTACCCACTTATGGGACGGCTGAGCTTACGTGTCGTCTTGTGAAGAGATAACATGTTTTGATAGTTGAAGCGATCTCCATCTCCCTGGTGAATCTCCCTGAAGCCGGCTGTGTTCACGTCAGTCTCACACACGCCCGACATGCACGGTGCTCACTCAGGGAGAACTCATTATTTTACTGACAAAAACTGAAGTAAAAAAGATGAATTTTAACTCGATGACTGTTGACAAGACATTTCAATTCACAGAAATGCTGCACCAGCATTCACGACTACATGAAACACAGACGACTACAACATGGTTGTCAAAGTGTTCTTTGGGGCTGTAGCCTAGAGAATATGTTAATGTCCATATGTTTGATTTTCTTAACTCTCAAAATATGGTTTTCAGATCACAAAAAGAGTTGGATCCCATCACGATAAAGTGGATTTCCAGGAATAACTGGCCATCCATCTGCACAGCTCCTCACATTCACGAGCATTAAAAGTACCGTTTCACACATACACAAGCACCGAGGAGTAGAGCTAGAAGATCCCCATTGCCAGATATGATTTTTAAGAAAGACGGCTCGTCAAGAAAAGGAAAGTCAGCAATAAACATCTGAGCCGATCCCCCTGATCCTCTTCCTAGTTCAATCGGACTTTTCCTCGAAAAGGATGACAACAAGACGTGCTGCTGAGCCGGGCTGGATCAACAACTCAATCAATGTCCGTACATTAACCCTCTACCTGGGACGATGTGCTCCCGAGCCATTTTTCCCGTGACACCCACATTTTCATGAATGCCAACTGGTTCGACAACAGCTCGACTGGGAGCTTACGGGTCCGTCCCGGTTGCCCTTCCCTCTCACTTTACGGCGCGTTTTGCTCGCTCGAGCGGTTCATTTACCCGATGCAGCTCCTGGTCCCCCGTGTTTTGACCAAGTAGAGGCAAACCACTGTTCTGTGGAGCAGGAAGCCTCCGGTATGGCCCGATATGGCCTCAGCCGGCCTGTGGGCAACGCTGCAGCCCTGCCACGGATATCTTTTCTGACAACGTGGATAAGTATGATGTCTTTATGGTTTATAACATGCTAAACTAACCTTACCGTTGACCCTTTCTTAGTGAGGAAACGTCATGCCTGTGCCTGGCGTCAAATAAAACCTCATAACTGTTTAACCGACGAGACATTGCTTTGCCAATGCGCCCTGGTCACATGGCAAACCCTGGCAGGAAGGGAGAGGAACACCGAGGGAAGGTGGACCTGAATTAGTGAGAGGAAAACACTTTTGGGGGGAATGTTACAATCTGTCAATATGCAGGTGAAAATGTGCAGATTAATGGATTAGTCCGTCTGCAGCAATTTTTGATAAGGGAAGTAATTTTTCCACTCAAATGGGACAATTTGCCGTTTCTTTGTTTTACATTTCTGTCAACAGACTAAACCCATCTTTGCCTTCTGAAGATGCCGAGCAAGACGAGCACTTTAAAATGTCACATTGAGCTTCAGGAAATTGGAAACGTCTCAACTATTTTCAGGTTTTTATGGAATCAATGCTACAAACTAAAATATTCCATTTGAAAACAGATGGAGATTAGCTGCAACTGATCTCACTGGGGAACCTGGAACTTGAAACTAATTACATTTTGGTTTGACATATGACTTAAACAATCATTTAGATAATCATTTTATTTTGCACAACTAAAAGTTATATCCTAGAGGAGTCATTCTAAAATAAATCCAGACATGCCTCCACAAAATATTGCAAGCTAGAAGGAGCTGTTGTCTGCCTGAAATGTAAAACCCATCGCCTGTATGCAGGGCAGCTAATGACCGGACTCCCACGTTCAAATGAGATGGATTAATGTCTAGTACTCCATATGTAGCTCGATATCTCGTCCTTCCTGTTTAAAATGAATTTGATGAAACGTTGAGGTTTATTATTTGTCCTCAAAGAGGAAACTCTCAGGAACAGGAGGTTGTCTTCTTTCTCCAGTGATGTGTGGAGAGGCAGGCAGCTCACTGGGGGCCAGAGAATAATGCCAGGGGGGATAATAGGAGTCAGTGACATCTCAAAGTCTCAGCAGCGGATGTGTTTAACCAAGCCTATTAAGACCTCCACTAATCCTGCCTTACACGTCCTTATCCAGGCGTCCGCCGACAGCCTTAACTGACACAGGATGGGCCACTTACACCATGACTGATAGCAGGTCTTGCTTGCTTTCTGCCTTTCACACACAGACACTTTCATACGTGTTATTTTATGTCTGCTGTCAAAATCAGAGATATACTGGAAAAACTAAAACTCCAGATGGTTGCGCAATGTTTTATACAGAGTGTAAATGATCACCTTACTTTCTAAATATCCTGCAATCACTGTCAACCCAAACATTTATTGATCATCTGGCAAGAGACATTTGATCAGAACTGCGACACGAAAAACTAAAAGCATCCCTTTTTACCCGCTCACCTTGGCCAGCAGGTAGAATAGAGCGCAATAGAGATTTAATTGTGACAGAATAGAATATGTCCCATTAAGGGTATGGCTCCAGTGTGGCCTACTTATCCGAGCTGAGGTATTCAGCAGGGAAATGAAAAGGAGACACACATGTCAAATAACCAGGGATGCTTTCGGTGGAAGAGAAATGGGAGCAAACGTTTTTTTTAAACCAAGGATGCAACCTAGATAATTCTAATTGTCCTAAAAATGGACAATTTCCTTTTTTCCAAGGAGCTTTCAAATAAATGTCGTTTTAAGTGGCTGGTGACCACCATGCACACACATATCAAACTTTTAGAAGAGATGGTTGCACACAAAATAAAAATAAATTCTGAAAGCAATGCAAATAAGCTCGTGTTAAAGCACAGCCCAATGTTCCTTGTTGTGTCCAGAGAACAATGAATCAATGCAGTACAGAGCAACTTATTCAACAGCAGCTCCTACTTGCCCACACACCAGCTATAAAAATAGCTAACATTAACCTACTCAGCTAGACTCCAGGATGAGGGGGCAAATCCCTCAGTATCCTTGTGTCCTGCTGGACGGGTACATTTGTGACAATGGAAGACTAATATCAGACAATTATAAAAATGAATGAATGGACACAAAGCTTTAGAAAAAAATAAAAAATAAAGGTCTAACTGAGGCACCTGGAGCTTCACCCAGTTGAACAAATGTTATGCAACACAGTGAAAGCAACAGTGTAAAGCAATCCAAAAAAGCTGCTGCTGGCTTCTTCTATTATCAGGTGGCCATCTCCGCCTTTCAACCATCACCAGCTAAGGAACACACAGTGGCAGTTTTTTTAAATATATATATAACGTTTTATGTTGGTCGACTAATTAGCTTGATAGCTAACTAGTCAATAATGTCTGCACACACCAATGTAATAACGTTACTTGAGTAGAGACAATATAGCTAGCTAGCCAGCTCTTTTAGATATGCACATAAACAAGACAGCTAATTTTACATATATATTTATTACCCAGTAAGAGATAAGACCGAGCAGGCATTTCCTCAAATCATGCAATAACGTTTCTCACACTGAAACCAGTCCAGCTAGCAACCTTAACTAGTAGCATATTTGCTAGCTTTGCCAAGAAGGCCCCGTGAACGTGAGTGTTTCCACACAACGACACAAGACATGGCGATGAGCGTGCGTGTGTTTTTGAAGAAGGAGTACGCGTGCCACATACCGAGAAGAAGTAATTTGAGCTCCCTCCTGGAGTCGCGCTTGTCTCGGCGCAGTTGTTTGTCAATTTCTGCATTGATTCGTTTCGACTCCTTCGCCTCTTCGCTCAGGCAGCAAGCCATCATGGACTCCAGAGTCATCCCCTCTGGTTTTGCGGCGGCCCCGGTTGAGACGGAACACGGTTTTTCTTTTCAGCTTTATCCCGAAATCCCCCCCTCCTTCGTAGCCTCCGCTTCGATATCTCAAGCGAGGAGGTGGGTCTGTCGTTCTGGACGGACGGGCGGGCACGGGTGGACGGGCGGACGGGACTTGGGGGAGGGGGAGTCTAGCTAGGGGCCTCGCTGTCAAATTGTCCCCCCAACCGAGAATAACTGCGACTTCACCCGGGGTGTTGTCGGCAAATCACGGGAGACTCGCACGGGGGAGGAGGGGGAGATGGGTGGGCAAGTCGAGAAACGGCGGGGGCCTCTCCGAGAAGCTCCTGCCTTTAAAAAAATAGTTAATGTTTAAAAAAAACTAATAATACAAATGACTGAAACTTCCACAGATTAGCCACTTAAAAACACACCCACACCGTTTTATACCATAAGCCACCCCTCTTGTCATTCGGTGGTCCAAATTAAAAACCGATAACCGTTATTTCTGATATCAACCGCCGCGCGTAACAGCTACGAGAGCAGCGTTGCTAAGCCCGCTAGCTCACCTAGCAACGCCTCGGCTAACGTTGTGTCCAACCCCGCAGTGATTGAAAACGGCGAGCTCGTTGAAGGAATGTGTCCGCCTATAGCTGGCGATGGCAGGGGTAGCACCCTATCCTAGCACGTCCTGACTCATGGTTGAGAGTAAAAAAAAAAAAAAAGATAGAGATATATATATATAAGGCTGCTACAGCAAAGGCCTTCGAAAGGAGGAGGGGAGTGGGGGTTTAAGATGCGTGCCGGCCGCGGTGGCTTTTGCCATAAAATGCATTCGCTGCTGCAAACAGCTGGCTTTTTGGGCGGCTCGTCGCTGGAAACAAGGTCGGCGCACACACTAGTCTGATGCCAAGCGAGGAGGAGGAGGAGGTGGAGGAGGTACTGTGGCTGCGAGTGACAGGCGGAGGCTTGCGTGAAACGGGTTTGTGACAGACCAATTGAACGGGCGAGGCGGGACCTCGGGGTGGGATCCGCCTGCGTTAGTTAGCTCGTTGAGAAGATGAATAAGAAAGAATGAATAAGGAGGAATGAATAAGGAAGGGCTGTTTTGTTTTTGTTTACATCATTTTAAATACAGGCACCACCTGCTGCATCATCTGCACCGCTAGAAAAGAAAAGAAAATATATATATATATATATACACTACCGTTCAAAAGTTTGGGATCACCCAGACAATTTCGTGTTTTCCATGAAAACTCACACTTTTATTTATCAAATGAGTTGCAAAATGTATAGAAAATATAGTCAAGACATTGACAAGGTTAGAAATAATGATTTGTATTTGAAGTATTAATTCTTTTCTTCAAACTTTGCTTTCGTCAAAGAATGCTCCTTTTGCAGCAATTACAGCATTGCAGACCTTTGGCATTCTAGCTGTTAATTTGTTGAGGTAATCTGTTGAGATTTCACCCCACGCTTCCTGAAGCACCTGCCACAAGTTGGATTGGCTTGATGGGCACTTCTTGCAGACCATACGGTCAAGCTGCTCCCACAACAGCTCAATGGGGTTGAGATCTGGTGACTGTGCTGGCCACTCCATTACAGACAGCATACCAGCTGCCTGCTTCTTCCCTAAATAGTTCTTGCACAATGTGGAGGTGTGCTTTTGGGTCATTGTCCTGTTGGAGGAGGAAATTGGCTCCAATCAAGCGCTGCCCACTGTCGACGTTGACACTGGCGTTTTGCGGGTACCATTTAAAGAAGCTGCCAGTTGAGGACCTGTGAGGCATCTATTTCTCAAACTAGAGACTCTAATGTACTTGTCTTCTTGCTGAGTTGTGCACCGGGGCCTCCCACTTCTCTTTCTGCTCTGGTTAGAGCCCGTTTGTGCTGTTCTCTGAAGGGAGTAGTACACACCGCTGTAGGACATTTTCAGTTTCTTTGCAATTTCTCGCATGGAATAGCCTTCATTTCTAAGAACAAGAATAGACTGGCGAGTTTCACATGAAAGTTCTTTTTTTCTGGCCATTTTGAGAGTCTTATCGAACCCACAAATGTGATGCTCCAGATAATCAACTAGCTCAAAGGAAGGCCAGTTGTATAGCTTATATCTCCAGCATAACTGTTTTCAGCTGTGCTAACATAAGGACAAGGGATTTCAAGGGTTTTCTAATCATCCATTAGTCTTCTAAGGCGATTAGCAAACACAATGTACCATTAGAACACTGGAGTGATAGTTGATGGAAATGGGCCTCTATACACCTATGGAGATATTTCATTAGAAACCAGACGTTTCCACCTAGAATAGTCATTTACCACATTAACAATGTATAGAGTGTATTTCTGATTGATTTAATGTTATCTTCATTGAAAAAAACAATGCTTTTCTTTGAAAAATAAGGACATTTCTAAGTGATCCCAAACTTTTGAACGGTAGTGTATATATATATATATAATATATATATATTTACACATATTATACATAATATATATATATTTACACATATTATACATAATATATACATATATTTACACACATATATATATATATCATATTATATATACTACTACTACTTATTGGAATGCTTTCCTTCTTGATTGATATATATATATATCATATCATATATACTACTACTACTTATTGGAATGCTTTCCTTCTTGATTGATTGATATATATATTTATAATTATTCATATAAATAAAAGACTAATTATAAGCGATGACTGAGTACTGCAGTGTCAACTTGTGGTCATAGAGCTGAACTGCATGTAACACCGTTTCACAGCATTCGTCCAATAAGTCCTAATAAATCTTTTCTTTTTTTCCTTTTCTAACAATTGGGTAACAAATATTGACATGACACACCAGCCTAATAAAAGATTCGATGAAACCATACTTCAATAAAGTCGTCGTTAAAACAAAACTGCAATCTTTATGCAATGATGCATGACATAAATAAATTTACAAAACTGAATAAAAAGAGCACATCATAGTCATGATGAATACAGAAACTAGACCGCCATGATAGTAGTCCCTATCATGAAAAATACAACTTACGAGTTGGAACTTGTGACGATTGGCCAGAAGGGGGTACCAATGTAAACATGTGTTTCTCCCTAAATAAAATAAATACTTTCTGCCCCCAAGATGTATTACGATTTTAGAACATCTCAGACTTGTTTCGAGGACGTCGGATTTAAAATGATCGTGAACAACCGCCATGCTTTAACATGCCTGGATTACAGTTGTAATTAATACACACATTTGAACAAATCAAAACAATTAATATAACGCAACAACAAATGTTTACCAGGATTCAAAATAACGTCTTCACATGTTCTGCTCCTGAAAATAGTCACAGAAGAGTTTCCGGGTCTCCTCAGCACGACCCTGGTCCACACCGGTGGAGGGAAGTGGCGCGTGGCCGGGCTGAGGGCTCTCCGCCTCGGCCACCTCCGCCTGCCACTCCGCTCTGAAGGCGTCGCCGTGGGACTCGCACACGTTGTGCAGAATGCAGCAGGCTAGAATCATGGTGGGCACCACGTCCAGCCCGCAGTCGTTCCTCTTGCTCAGACACTGCCAGCGGGCCCTCAGCCTCAGCAGCGCCTCCGAGGAGGAGCGCAGCGCTCGGGCGAGCCGTCGGTTGAAGAGCCGCCGCGGCTCGGCCGGCACCGGCTGGCAACCCCTCTCCTCGGGGTAGGCCTTCATCAGCCAGCTCTGGAGAGGGTAGCAGGCCTCGCCCAGCAGCACGTACCTACACACAGCAGGAGGTTCAGTCAGTTCAACTACGACTTAAAAAACAAAACGCATGCATTCAATTGAACCAAAAACAAACAAATAGGCATTTAGCTAAATTATACTGTCTTTCAAAGACACTGTTTTCACCTTCAACTTTAAATTGCCTTTTTACCATAGATAGTCGACAACAATGTCATCACGGATTTAACTTTGTCAGACTTAACGTGTATTGGTAATAGTGTGAAATCATGTCGGATAACATTTAAAAAATTCTAAACCATAGAAGAAGAAAAAAATATTTGATCCGATATATTTATCTTATGCATTTTTCATTTTATGTTTGTAATTTTGTAAAATATTATTTAGATGGAGGCTTCAAATAAGCCTAGTTTTGGTCTCTTCCTGCACTGAGATATTTATTTATCTCTGTTGTGATTTTTATTTTGTTTATTGTTTTATTGTTTGGCTTGTGCAAATAAATAAATAAATATGGAAAATTGAGTATTGGATTATTACTGCGAATTATTTATTTTAAATTTATTTTGAATGTATTTAACCAGGAAATGCCTCATTTAGATTTAAAATCTCCTTTACAAGAGTGTCCTGGCCAAGACAGCAGCAGTAGCACATTACATAATGTAATAAAAGTTTGTGAAGTTAAAATGTTTATTTTGGGATGCTCCTTTACGTCTATTGATCGTGGCCAACAGCTCTCATCCGGGAGTTAATTTGTGGAGCGAGGGAAGTTTATGGAAGAGACAACCGATGAGAAAAGGTTCTGTCAACCTCGACTTTATTAAGATATCAGACAGAAAGCTGCAGCTGAACTATGAATACAACACGCAACCTTTTATTGTTAAAACAACACATACGATGATATCATATACACCAGCAGTGTGTGTGTACACTCGTGTGAGATGGTGTGTGCATGTCAAACCTTGCCACTCCATCATGAAATTGGCTTTTCCAAGACGTGGAGATTTCATAGATGGTGTTCATCTGGAAATACGGTGGATTAAAAATGCCAGAAAAAATTTGACTGCGATCCTGAGCCGACGTGTACCTGAGCGGTTTTCCCATGAAGGCGGGTGGCGAGCCAGGTGACAGGCCGCCGTCTGCAGCCGTGGCCCACAGCGACGAGTTCTGGAGGACGTCCGCCGGCTCCGTCCCGCCTGGGAAACTGGCACACACGTCCCAGAACTGCCCTCGGCCGCCGACCACCACCTCAAAAAACACCAAAGAGGACGAAGAACTAAAAAAAATGGTGGACCGATGCGAGTGTATCGTGGGCGGCGGCGTGTGTGTGTCCATACCTGAGTCAGCACCGAGAGCCAGCCGGCCGGGTTGGCGTAGTCCGACGCGTTGTCCGACGGGGTGATGATGGCGGTGTGCAGCGTTGCCACGGCGGCAACGCAGTGAGGAAAGCCCCATTTGGACAGGAAGAGCTGCGCCGAGGCCTCCAGCTCCCGCTCGCCGGGCGGCCGCAGGTACACGGGAACAAGCAGCGCCACGATTGCGTGACACATGTCCCGGACACACCTGCATACGGTGGACTTGCCCACACCGAACAGCGCGCTGATGGTGCGGTATTCCACGTTGGACGCCAGGCGCCACAGGGCCACGGCGACGCGCTTCTCCACCGGCAGCGCCAGGCGAAAGCTGGTGTCCTGGCGGGCGAGGCGGGGCCTCAGCCGGTCGCACAACTGGAGGAACGTCTCCTTGCTCATGCGGAACTTCTCCAGCCAATCGGACGGCTGGAATTCCGTCATGGCCACGCGCTCCCACCAATCGGTGGTCCGGGTGGTGGTCCAGGGACGCGTGCGGATGCGGTCGTCGGAGCGGACGCCTCCCGCTATCATCATCTGAGGAAGATCAGTCAGAACAATAAATATTAACTTTTTTAATTAATTCACACATTTTCCGTCTCACGAAAGTAAATACAAAATTCAATTTCAAGCCTCTATTATGACTATCATGCATTTCTTTTCTAATTGCTGTCGCTGTGTGGAAGAATCCTGCTGCTGCTTTCTTAAATAGAGAAATGTTTGTTTGTGTTTATTTAACAACAGCAATAAAGACAAGGACACATTATATCAGATACATTTTTATCATATACTTAAATTATATATATCCATGAATATAAATACGCAAACTGCTCTGGTTGGTAAAATGTAAAAAACTATTATTACGTATACACTAGATATAACACATAGTTACGTCTTTTCTTAAGCTATGTGTAATTTACTTCACACATTTTGACAATTTTATAGCAATTTCTTAAATACTGAAAAAAAATAAAAGGACATTGTGACACACTTATTATCATTACAAAAGATATTTCACACTTATGTGTGGGAATAATAATATTTCCTATTATTATTACATTTATAGCATTTGTATTATTATTATGATTAGGATTTTGTTCTTATCTTACTAAAATATATAAGTCTTACATATATATCCTTTAGATACGTCAGTGACCCCAGGTCATGTACACGCATGGCCGCGGTCACGTGAGGGTCTAGCGCGAGCCAGAGAGGGAGGGGGGGGGGGGTCACTGACCATGAGCATCCTCCTCTGCCTCTGGAAGGAGTGCTGTTGGTGTCTGACGCGCCTCTGGATCTCTGCGCGCCTCTGCGCATGCGCGTTGTTCAGGTCTCTCCTGCGCTTCAGCAGCACGTACGTTGTCAGGAGCACGAGCGCGCGCCGCTCCTCCTCCTCTCCCTCCATTCCCGCCGGGTTAGTTCACCGAGAGGCCCAGACAGACAAACAGGCAGACACACAGATAGACACACAGATAGACACAAAGACAACCGCAGTGGTCCTGGCGCTGCTGTCACTTTCACCCTCGAGTTATGGGGGAAACCGCGCGCGCGTGGATGCACTTCCGTCTTTTTTTCCCTCTTTCCGGTCACTTCGCGAGCCACGGCGGTACTTCCGGTCGGCGGGCCGCAGACGGAGCGAGCGGTGAAGGCTCTCAACGAGAAGTGAGACGATAGTCAGACGTGTCACGTGAGCCGTTTCTTAAGTCACGTGATCATGTAAAATGGGCGTAGAACTTTATCGTCGATCACTTTTCCATACTGATCCATATTTAAAGTATTTATGGACAGATACTATATAATATAGTAGTAGTAGATTGCTATAAAAGTGCTTTCCTCTTAAATGTGTTACGAGTTTCTCTGGATTGTCTCTAATTTACACTTAAAAGACACGTTTTTGAATTATTACATTTCAAATATTACATAGGACTTGCTTCACATGTTTATATGAATGCTGTTGAAATAAGTCTTTAACTTAATTTATTCCAGTTTCAGCAAAAAATTGGGATGTTTTAATTCCCAGAAGTGTTTTCTATGCTCATTTAAGTCAATGTCGTTCTTCTCCGTCCCCTTTAGTTTGACCAAACCTGCAGTCTTTTCCTCCTTTTAGGACACTTGCAGAGGAAGTATGGTGGCCTCCATGGTCAATCCTCGGTGTTTCAACCTTTTCTAAGTGAATCCAGGATAAGAAGAAGATAATTACCTTCGCATTGAAAATGCGGAAGGTTATGTTTTGATCGCCGTGTATTTATTTATTACCTTCGCATTGAAAATGTGGAAGGTTATGTTTTGATCGCCGTGTATTTATTTATTTATTTGTATGCGTGTTATTCGCATAACACAAAAAGTATTAAACCGAATCGCATGAAATTCGGTGGGATGATTGGTTATTATCCGGGGACCATTTGATTAGATTTTGGGATCAATCGGGTCAAAGGTCAAGGTCATGAAAAGGTCAAAATCTTCTTTTTACCATAGCACGGTAAATTTTTATCCAATTGGCATGCAACTAATGCCAAAATGTTCATAATTCAATGCCAAATCTTGTGATGTGCGAAGGTATGCGCTCTACCGAGTGCCCGATCTAGTTACCTTCGCATTGAAAATGCGGAAGGTTATGTTTTGATCGCCGTGTATTTATTTATTTATTGATTTGTATGCGTGTCATTCGCATAACACGAAAAGTATTAAACCGAATCGCATGAAATTCGGTGGGATGATTGGTTATTATCCGGGGACCATTTCATTAGATTTTGGGATCAATCGGGTCAAAGGTCAAGGTCATGAAAAGGTCAAAATCTTCTTTTTACCATAGCATGGTCAATTTTTATCCAATTGGCATGCAACTAATGCCAAAATGTTCATAATTCAATGCCCAATCTTGTCATATGCGAAGGTATGCGCTCTACCGAGTGCCCATTCTAGTTTATTTATTTATTTATTTGTATGCGTGTTATTCGCAGAACTCAAAAAGTATTGAACCGAATCGCATGAAATTTGGTGGGATGATTGGTTATTATCCGGGGACCAGTTGATTAGATTTTGGGATCGATCGGGTCAAAGGTCATGAACAGGTCAAAATCTTCTTGAATCGCATGAAATTTGGTGGGATGATTGGTTATTATCCGGGGACCATTTGATTAGATTTTGGGATCAATCAGGTCAAAGGTCAAGGTCAAGGTCATGGAAAGGTCAACATCTTTTTTTTACCATAGCACGATACATTTTTGTCCAATTGGTATGCAACTAATGCCAAAATGTTCATAATTCAATGCCCAATCTTGTGATATGCGAAGGTATGCGCTCTACCGAGTGCCCATTCTAGTTCAAAGATGTTTTGGCTCTTGTTTTTTTTTTACGCCTACTTCAAATCTTTTTTTGCTCCAATTTGTCAGTGTTTGGAAATCTGTGACGTTCAAAATAAATGAAAGAAATCAGTGAACATTGCATGTTTATTCCCCCCCAACATATGTTATGATACAATGAGATCTGTCTCCTGTCAAACTAGTTTTATAATACATTGTTAACAGAGTAAATAAATAAAATAATGCAATACAATCGACACTGAGCTCCTAATAGACATTCCTCTCAACAACAAATATATAATTTATTACAAGCTTGTTTGGTTGGATTGCATTAGATGCAGACCAGTACAGAGTTACGTTCTAATATGAGCATTTTATGGAAAAGGCTGAATAATGAAAAAATATATATATCTCAAAATACACTTAGTAAGGAACTCCTTGTCCTTTCCACAGAGCCACAGCAGATGCTGATTTATTATATATATATATTCAACTTTAATAGGTGCAATATATAGGCAAAAATGAGTGTAATAGAATTATGGGATATAGTTGGAGGAGGTGATATCTGTGAGTGTAGGTCAGAGGTTAGACGAGCTACTGTACACAGAAGGCATATATTTACTCTAGTATATACTTTATATTGTTGTACATTCATAAACTATGTGGATATTGACATGAGACCTAGGACACGACTTTCACTCGAGTGATGAAAAGTTTCGCCGCAGCGTTCTCAAACTCCTTGGCGTCCATGTTGCCGCCCGGGCCCCGGGTCTGCGCCCCGGCCATGGCCCGCCCCAACATGTGCGGCGAGATCTTGGCGCTGGCCTCTAGGTACCGGAGAGCCTTGGCGTTGGCCTCCGGACAGGAAGTCTCTTTGGTGTTGCCGTTATCGCAGCGGTCCATCGCCTCGCGGCCTCGGGACGTCTCCAGGGCCTCCTTCAGGGTCCCTAGCACGGCGAAGCACAGCGCCCGCGAGGCCGGGCCCTGGTCCGGGCAGCACACCTCGGCGTAAAGCCTCTGGGCCTGCCGGATGTAGTCGGAGAACACGGCGCACGTGAGCACGCCGTGACGAAAGATGTCGTGAGGCACAGCCTCGTGGTCTTGGCAATGGAGGCGTTGGAGGAGCGGAGCGGAGGTCGAGGCGGGGACTCCGCCCTCGCTGCACAGACACTGGAGGGTCTGTGTGTAGAGGCCTCCCTTAACCCCTCCTCCGCCTCCTCCTCCTCCCTTTGTCGGGCTGTCGGTGCTGGAGCCATCGGGGCATTCGGGAGCGTCACCTGAACGCCTCACGGGCCCGGTGAGGTTCAAAAGGTCAAAAGCCACACGAACATTGTTGCTGAAGGCAGATCTGTAGTAAAAAAAATGAGAGATGGGGTGCAAAGAGAAAACAATGATTCAGTTAAAATGTTTGTTATTGACAAATTAAATTCCATTAAAAAATATCTAAATATCTCAAAACCTAAACTAAATACATTTACATACATTAATAATTAAATCAACCATTAGTTACAATATGTCTAACTCGTATGCATTGAGGTTTGTTATTAGTCACATTGTCAACAATTTTACAGAATATTGTGCATCATAGCTTTATTGATCCTAATAAAGGATTATCTAATCTAATCTAATCTAATTGTAGCACCAATATTATTGTGGCCTGCAGGTTGTGATGGTATTGTGAGTTATTCTAAAAACACCCACGGCTATAATAATCATTTATTGATCAAATCCTTTTGATATAATACTATTTATTTCACAGGGATACTAAGGAAAATTATAGAAAACAGACATTATATTAAAATGTGAGTGTTTTGCTCACAGGGCCCATTAGAATAATGTAAACTAATCTAAAGTCATGTCATATCTCTCTACCTCTGGGAATGGTGCGCCAGCCTCAGGTGCCACATCGCCCGGTTGAGACGCTGCTGCTCCTGCGCGCCGCCGTTGTTCAGCTGGTCCACGTCGCCGCCTCCCGCTGCGCCGGTCTCCGTCACCGAGGACAGGTTGCAGAAGTGGTCAGCGAGGAACCCGATGGGGTCGTCCGACCTGGCCTCCACCATCTTCAAGATGGCCCCGCGGAGCAGCTCCCCGACGCCGGCCTGCGACAGGAACTCCCTGTCGCCGTCCGACCGGGCGGCTTTGCCCTCGGGCATCCGTGGAGGAGGAGGAGGAGGAGGAGGAGCAGCGGCGGCACCGGACCCGCGCTTCTCCTTGTCCGCCATGACAGATCACGTCATCGGAAGTGATTCACCGCCGGGCGGGGAGACACGAAACGGTTCCCGCGGGTCTTTTTAAAATGTATTTCCATTCAATGAAGTTTATTTTATATAGCCCAATATCACAAATTACGAATTTTACTCAGAGGGCTTTTATACGGCAAAACGGCTAGAAAATAATGTGCAGCGAAATCAGTCCGCTCCGTCGTGCCGGTTGCTAGGGAAGCCGTCTGACTTTTCTTTTTGCTAAAATAGCCTACTACTACTACCTCTAATCCATCGATTCCCAAAGTGTGGGCCGCGGCCCACTGGTGGGCCGTGAAGGTACTGCAGGTGGGCCGCGAGAGGTTATTTACAATAAATAAATAAAATGTTTTAAATTTTCAATTTTGAAAAGTTTGAAATTAATATAAAAATATTTATGATTTAAATTACGTGTTATTCTTTTATCTGACCTATTTTTCTGACCGCCAAACAAAACAATGTCAAATGGGGCGCCCTCTTGTAGTATTAACCCTTGTGTTGCCTTCGGGTCATTTTGACCCGAATCAATATTACACCCTCCTGCCGCCTTCGGGTTAATTTGACCCCATTCAATGTTTAATGTCGGTGTTCTTTCGGTAGTCAACAAACAAACATAAAGTGCCTCACACTTAAACTTGGAAAACAATATTAATTCTAATAATTTTCTGGAGGTTTTAATTGCTGGCGTCAAATTGAACCCAAAGGGTAAAATATGTTAGTAAATATAAAGGTAACAGGAGGGTGAAACATTGAATCGGGTCAAAATGACCCAAAGGCGGGGGGAGGGTTAAATATTTAATCGGGTCAAAATGACCCGAAGGCAACACAAGGGTTAAAGTAAATATATATGAGCTCCGGAGAAAATGGAATGCAAAACATACATTGTCGGTTAATACATTTTTAATCGGTTAAATTCTGAAGGTCATTTAATCATTCCTAGTTTATGTTTTGATCAGAGTTGTGATCAGCGCCGCCGCTATGGAGGACTCAAAATGACTTAAATAAATAAATAAATAAATGCATGAATAAATACAAGAATAATTGAATAAATGCTTAAATAAATGTATAAATAAATAAATAAATACAAGAATAAATGTATAAATACAGAAATAAATACAGCAATTAATATATATAAGTTATAACTCAACAGGACATCATTAAATAAATGTATTTCTACATTTCTGTATTTCTTCATTTATTTATATCTCTATTTATGTGTCCACACGTATTTCTTCATTTATTTATGTGTGACATTTACGTGTCCGTATATTCAAATGAGCTGGGCGGTCCGAACCTCATTGTTGAACAGGATTGGTCAAATCAGGGAGCAAGACAGAAGCAATCGATCCCTAGCACTTGGATCTGTAGACGAACAGCGTTTATTATGCATTCTTGTCTGTACATTCTAAATACTACTGTTGTTGAGTCACGGAATGTAATTTAAGGATGTTTTCAGCCGAGAAGTTAGTTGTTTAAGCATCAAATCTGTGGTCGGTTTATCGAGATTCAGTCTAATAAGGATATGCGACGGAGATTTGAGGTCCTGCTCGCGGGACCAGTGAGCTCCGGGCGGTCAGCGTGCTGTGTGGCCGCCGAGAGAAGCCTGATCTCGGCAGGACTTATTGAAATGCTCCGCTGGCTCTGACGTCTCCGTAGCGGCAAAACATGAGATATAATTAGGTTTTTGAGGATCTAAAGAGCACAACGAGTTTATTATTTACTAAAAGATAACGTTACGTCAATTTGACTGAGGGTTAAGATTCATAACTTCATATTGTAGCGACCCTGGGTCAGGAAAGCTACGAGACGTTGTATATTTATTATCGTTTATTCGTAGCCTACGCCAAACAACAGTGAACACCGCAACACATTCTACTCCACTGTAAATTATTTTACAGTGAATAATTTGAGTAAATTCATGCGCAAGAACAGTTGATGTGGTGACGTCACAAGACCAGAAAGACCGTCCTGCGTCCTCGAGAGTCTGGACTCCCAAAACCAGACTCCAAAGACCAGACTCCAAAAGAACACGAGTCTGTACTCAGTGTTCTTGGAATTGATAAACGGCTGAAGTCAAAAAGCTGTCGAGGCTAACTTCTGCTAACGGTGAGCTGAGCGAGTCAACTTCAGCGTCATGTGCCAGGCAGAAGTAGTAGAGCACAACACACCAGGTGCATCACACTCCGGTGACCAATCATGCTTCAGACAGAGGATCGGACCGCCCCAGCTCATTTGAATATATGTACACGTAAATGTCACACATAAATAAATGAAGAAATACGTGTGGACACATAAATAGAGAAATAAATAAATGAAGAAATACAGAAATGCAGAAATATATTTATTTAATGATGTCTTGTTGATTTATAACTTATATTTATTCATTCCTGTATTTATTTATTTATTTATACATTTATTTATACATTTATTTATACATGTATTTATTTATTTATACATTTATTTAAGCATTTATTTATTCATTTATACATTTATTTAAGCATTTATTTATTTATTCTTGTATTTATTCATGCATTCATTTATTTATTTATTTATATTTAAGTCATTTTAAGTCCTCCATACAAAACAGGCAGAACAAGAGATATATTTAATCGCTCAGCACCCCCCCCCCCCCCCTTAACACTTCTCGGGTCGCATCGCTCTGCCGTGATGCGCGCCGACACATCCGCGCACACAGGTGAACACACTCTCACTAGCACACCCCCCCCCCCCCGTCGACAACGCTGGTTGTGATTAAAGGCTTGAGTGGGCCGCAGAAGATTTTCAGATTTCAAATTGGGCCGCGGCATTCTTGAGTTTGGGAACCGCTGCTCTAACCTATTAGCTTTTTAAAAATTTGTTTTGTGTTTTTTATTGCACCACCATCTTTTACTGTGTATTTTATTTTGGCCCCTTTTATTGCCAATACGTTTTAATTGACTACTGTACTGCACTTTGTGACCTTTTGTCTGTGATAAGTGCAAGATAAATAAACGTTAGTTACCATCTGGCCACGATATTACTGTAAAGTGCAAATCATTGATTGAAGCATATGGAACTAGAACGGGCACTCGGTAGAGCGCATACCTTCGCATATCACAAGATTGGGCATTGAATTATGAACATTTTGGCATTAGTTGCATGCCAATTGGACAAAAATGTATCGTGCTATGGTAAAAAAAAGATGTTGACCTTTCCATGAACTTGACCTTGACCCGATCGATCCCAAAATCTAATCAAATGGTCCTCGGATAATAAACAATCATCCCACCAAATTTCATGCGATTCGGTTTAATACTTTTTTAGTTCTGCGAAAGATTTTGACCTGTTCATGACCTTTGACCCGATCGATCCCAAAATCTAATCAACTGGTCCCCGGATAATAAACAATCATCCCACCAAATTTCATGCGATTCGGTTCAATACTTTTTGAGTTCTGCGAAAGATGTTGACCTGTTCAAGACCTTTGACCTTGACCTTTGACCCGATCGATCCCAAAATCTAATCAACTGGTCCCCGGATAATAAACAATCATCCCACCAAATTGCATGCGATTCGGTTCAATACTTTGAGTTTTGCGAATAACACGCATACAAATAAATAAATGGCGATCAAAACATAACCTTCCGGCATTTTCAATGCGAAGGTAATAAGCACACAGCTGAAATACGTGTTTTAGTGGTACACAGCGTGAACTTTAACGCTTCTTGGAAGGCTGCTTTCACCTCACGTCATCTTTTCTATTTTTTTATAATAACAATTATGGGAACGCGTGTGCTAAACGTTTATTTTACGTCTATGCCACCTAACATTCATAACAAAACCATTCCAATACTTTGTGTGTGTTGATATCTTACTTTCAAGATGAGATATATGTAGAAGCCAGAAAGACATTCAGACACAATTTAGTCAAAACCAAATAAATATTGAGATAATTACCATGATATTTAATATGGTGAGTCATCTTTCATGCATCTAATGCATATATGAACTTAATAGAAGGCTAATTGGGAGAAGTGAATACAAAGAAGAAAAAACAAAAAATACTTCATTCGTTTAGTTCAAACAACATTTAAAATGTTTATTGTGTATAATTAACCCAGGTTACGGTTAAACGTAACAGTCACAACTAAACAGTGAAAACTGCATACATATCTCCTGTAACTTCAAACAATGACAACATAAAGTTAAGCTATAACCCTCATTCATCAAACAAAGCGTGTAACGGTTTACCACTTGATCAGTAACTGCTTATTAAAAAATAAACCGTGTTTTACATAATGCAGTGCACACAGAAAACCTTGTCAGTCTTGATGTTCCCAGTACTTATTTTAAATACAGTACATAAACAAAACTAATAAACAGTGAATTGGTCCCACATGTGAACACAATAGCCTGCTTAGACCAATGGAGTTATAGTTTATGGGCTTCTTTTCCCCTCTGTGGAGTTTTAGTAGCTCTTGAGGTAAAACAGTTTTTTATTTTAAATATACCAAAACTTGCTGAATTCCCATGATTTTAAAATGTTAAATTTACTCAAATCGTTGTTGTTGTTGTTGAGTTGCAATGATAGAAGAATGAGAATGTTTGTTGTTCTTATTATGCACGCTATCAAGTTGACAAGCGCACACAGAAAAATAATAGTTGTTAAATGGTTCTTTAAAAGGCTTTGTGTTTCTACAAAGAACCGTCACCTACTGAAGAACCATGTGAGGCACCTTTACAGGTACTTTGAACTCTTTAAGGAAATGGTTCTTTAAAGAAACCTGGTTTGAAAGGTTCTATGTAGAACCAGAAATGGTGCCTTAAAGAACCATTTGTTAAAGGTTGTTTGAAGAACTATTTAAGGAAATGGTTCTTTAAAGAACCCTGGTTTGAAAAGTTCTTTGAGGAACCAGAAATGGTGCCTTAAAGAACCATTTGTTGAAGGTTGTTTGAAGAACTATTTAAGGAAATGGTTCTTTAAAGAACCCTGGTTTGAAAGGTTCTTTGAGGAACTAGAAATGGTGCCTTAAAGATAACTTTTTTAAGGTTCCTTGAGACACCTTTACAGGTTCTTTGAAGAACTCTTTAAGAAAATGGTTCTCTAAAGAACCTTGGTTTGAAAGGTTCTTTGTGGAACCAGAAATGGTTCTTCTATGACATCACTCTGAAGAACCATCTTCGGTTCCAGATGCACCTTCATGTTTCTGTGTGTGTGCAACGGTACATCTACGGTCACAACGTGTGAGCCGCGTCCTCCGCACGTTGATGGATCCCGTTGGAGAGCGCCGTGTGGTTCCTGTTGGTGAGGGCAGGCTTTTTGATGGCGGCCACGTCGCCGTTGACGTAGGCGGCGCCCGGCGGTGGCGGCAGGAAGTCCCTCTGCAGCTTGTGCTCCAGCAGCATGTGGTTCTGAGGAGGGAGGCCGAGGCACGCTCTGGAACACACACGGGGGGGTCAACTTCTGCCACTAGAGCCACACACATGCTCAGCACATAGTGACCAATGGGTGTCCAGGACTTTAAACCAAATCTCCATGACTAAACAAGTGAGAAAATGTCATATTTAAACTAACAATGAGAATTCCAAGGTATACAGTATATAACCTTAAATAACTAAAATGAATGAGAAAACAGTTTAGATTAAAAGAATAAACATGTATGTATTTTTAGTTAAGGTACATTCGCTTATATTTTGAGCATCTTTCTTTTAAAAACATATTCATTATTTAAAACTCAACGTAAATGCAAAATATGAAAATAACACATTTTCCAGAACTTTTTGGGGATTTTTTCCCCCCAGGACGTTTCCAGACCTGGAGAAAAACATTTTACAAATTCAAAAACATTTTACAAATTCTAGGACTTTTCTAGGTTTTCCATGACCGTAGGAACCCTGAAGAAACTCTTACGACTAGAATCAGTGAGAATGAATCTATTAATGTGACAAATAATCAAGAATTATTTACCTAAAAAATTGAAATTTGGTAATCTAGGTGCAGAAAAGCACCCATTTAAAAATGCCATGAGTTTTCCAGGTTTTCCACGACCGTGTCCAAGCCTCGAAACTATGTAAATGTGGTGATCTCGGCGCAGAACTGACTCGTCCGTACCTCATGACGTTTTCGATGCACGCCCTCTGGCGGAAGAAGGAGTTGATGACCGGCGTGCCGGCTGGAACCAGCGGCGCCTTGCAGAGGAAGGAGAGCAGCGCCAGGACGCTGTGGAAGGACATGAAGTCCTCGTCCCCCTGCGGCCGCACGGCAATGCGCTGACACAGCTCCGTCAGCACCACCAGGTCCAGCATGATGGGCGTGGCCAGCAGAGAGTCCTGATGCAAAGACACGGAGGTGGAGTTATAGAGCGAGGAGGTGACTACACATTCAGTAACGCAGCTCATTGGACATGCAGAAGTCTTAAAAACCTATATAAATACGACCACTAGGTGTCACTAAAGCTAACCGTTAAAAATGTCGACAGCGATAATGCAAAAATAGAGCATGCAGAAGATTACGCCACATTATTTAAAGTGTTGGGCGGCTTGCAAGCGTCCTCTTGTGGTTTCAGTTAAATCTAATTTACATTACAAAATCTAAAGTACATTCGAAAACAAATAAACTTACGTGATTCCAGAATATATATTTTCTTTAAATAAATACGTTTTATTTAGAAAACGAGGCCTTCCAGCAACGCCTCATTTTTTCGAGATATATTTTATTAAAATTGGGACAATCCAGAGGGAAGTAGATGTTATTTAATGTGTAGGAATGGTGGCGCCTATTTAAATTGGCCTCAAAACTCATTAAGAAGGATTAGCATTAAGCTCCGAGCCTCTTCCTCCACCACACCAGTTGGATAAAGAAGAAGAAGAATGGAGCTCAATGTTGCGTTTAATAAGTAATTAGCTACCCGGACTCTGGAAATGGCTCCAATATGCTGGATTTGACCTTTTATCTTGACCACTGACCTCACAGGTGTTGTGCATCGCGATGGTGTTGGTCCCGCCCATCATGATCTCAGAAGTGTACTCGTCCATGGCCCGCTTGCTGTCTCCCACACAGGGCACGTACTTAATCACCACCTGCAATAACACACGGCCACCACCGGGGGGTTAAAACGTGTTTCCATTAACCCGTCGACTTGGCGCCGGTCATCCTCCCGTCACTCACGCAGTGGTCGGGCTTCTCCCCCGGCTGGTACAGCACAGAGTTGGACTGCACCATGTCGTCCACCACGTTGCTCTTGGAGATCTCCTTCGAGCGGAACTGCTGCGGCGCCGACAGGTTCTTCCCGTCGTTGTTGCCGAGGTGATTGTAGCTGACGATGGCGGTCGGCTGGAAATACACACACACAAAAAAAAAAGGGATTTAAAAATGTTCCTTAAAAATAATAGACTGAGAAGTCTCTGCAGATACAGACATGTCCGCCCTCTTCATAATGATGATTAAGAGTCTTTATATTGTTTATTTTGTAGGATAAATAATCCTAATTCTGGTATTTGATGCTTTCAAGTGTAAAACAGAGTAATTTATGAGATAATTTATCTTTTAGTCAGGTCAATCACTGGGGATGATGATTTCTTGTAGTTCCTAGTATCAGGTTTCATTCACATGTTAAATGGGTGTCGAGGACTTTAAACACAATTTCGATGACCAAACATTTTGTGAAATCTCGGTGCAGACATTAAAAAGTATATTTAAACTAACAAAGAGAATTCCAAAAGCGTACAGTAAATAACCTTAAATGACTCAAATGAATGAGACAAGTTTTGATTAAAAGAATAAACATGTATGTCTTTTAAGTTAAGGTGCGTTCACCATGTGGATGAACCCTGTTCATTAGTCACCATGTGGATGAACCCTGTTCATGTGTATGAACCCTGTTCATTGGTTACCATGTGTATGACCCCTGTGGTCTACTCCATGTGACTCAGTGTGACCAGCATCCCTCTACCTGCCCCTCTCCTCACCTTGATGCCTGAGCTGACCAGGAAGTCCACCAGCACCGACTTGACTTTGGTCTGGCCGGATTTGAAGTCGTCCCCCCCGATGAAGACCCCCCTCTGCACCGCCAGCTCCACGGCCCCCGGCACGAAGGTGTTCTGGGGGGAGCCGTTGATGTAGGCGCAGCCCTCCAGGATGCTGGCCACCGCAAACAGGGTGGAGGGGGAGACCTCCGCTCCATCCTGATGGAGGTAGGGGAGAGAGATAGTGAGTGAGTGAGAGAGAGCGTGAGAAAGAGTGCAAGAGAGCGAGGGGGGGAAAGAGAAAGAGCAAGGGAGAGAGAGAGTGCGCGCGAGAGATAGCGTGCGAGAGAGCAAGAGAGGGATAGCAAGAAAGCGAGAGATAGCAAGAGAGCGAGAGAGAGATAGGAAGAGAGCGAGGGATAGCAAGAGAGCGAGAGAGAGATAGCAAGAGAGCGAGAGAGAGATAGGAAGAGAGCGAGAGAGAGATAGGAAGAGAGCGAGGGATAGCAAGAGAGCGAGAGAGATAGGAAGAGAGCGAGGGATAGCAAGAGCGAGAGAGAGATAGGAAGAGAGCGAGGGATAGCAAGAGAGCGAGAGATAGGAAGAGAGCGAGAGAGATAGAGAGAGCATCAGCAGCAGCAGCTTGACTCAAGACGTTCTTCACATCGTCGCCATCAACAATCTGAATTTGCTGAAGTTCATAAGTCTTTGAAGTCTGTATTTTCATTGATGTGGTTAAAGTGCTCGTCTCACCTGGATGGCGGCCAGCAGGTTCTCGGCCGTGTCGTTGACGCCCGGCGTGACGTCGCAAAAGCGCTCGGTGTTGGCGGTCCACAGGACGATGACCTTGCCCACGCCGCTCGACTGGCGGAAGTCTCGGATGTCCGCCCGGATCTGTTCCACCTGGAACACCGGTTACTCTCTTTAAACAAAACGTCAGATTGACAACACAACTCCGAGACGCCGAGTTACTCTCTTTAAACAAAACGTCAGATTGACAACACAACTCCGAGACGCCGACTCGGCGTTACCTGCTCCGCCAGGCTGCCCGTGAGCACGTTGTCAGCGCGGCTCTCCTGGTTGGCGGCGATGAAGTCGGGGATGTAGATGGACAGACGGGGCTTCATGTGGCTCATGAGCGGACGCAGCTGCTCCTGTAACGACCAGTCCAGCACCTGAGCTCGCTCCATGGCGCTGCCCAGGTCCATGGAGGAGATGTCCCAGCCTACACACACACCAAGGTATAAGTATATACAAGTACATTTGCCAGAAAAAGGGGGAAGTCGAGTTTCCACAACTTTAATGACTTTTCTACAACTTTACTATGACTTTTCCACAACTTTGATATGATATATTATAGAAAAGTCATAAAAAAGTTGTAGAAAAGTCACAAAAAAAGTTGTCTTTCCATAACTTTTCTATGACTTTAAACCAAATTTCCATGACCAAACATTTTGTGAAATCTCGGTGTATACACAAGTATATTCTTTAAATGACAAACGGAAGGTTTGATTAAAAGAATAAATATTTATAAAAATGTTTATTATTTTCATCAAAAAAGATTTTAACTATTAGAGGCAAGATTAATAATCTCTTGCCTTTAACCAGTGCCAATCTGTCAAGTGGAATGGCCTTGGAAACCGCTGTATGCCCTGGTGTATATTTGGAGGGCTTTTCTCCCAGCAGCCGTGACCAATTATCTTCAACGGTTTCTACTTCTAACCCGTCTACCTGTCTCTTGGACCCCATCCCGACGAGGCTGCTTAAAGATGTTCTGCCTTTAATTGGCAGCTCTCTATTAGATATTATCAATGTGTCTTTGTTAACAGGCCACGTACCACACTCCTTCAAAGTGGCTGTCATTAAACCTCTCCTGAAGAAGCCCACTCTGGATCCAGAGGTATTGGCTAACTAGACCGATCTCTAACCTCCCTTCCTCTCCAAGATCCTTGAGAAAGTGGTCGCAAATCACTTGTGTGACTTTCTACATCATAATAGTTTATTTGAGAAGTTCCAGTCAGGATTTAGAAAACACCACAGCACCGAGACAGCAGTGGTGAAAATTACAAATGACCTCTTAATGGCAGCAGATAAAGGACTCCTCTCTGTCCTGGTCTTGTTAGACCTTAGTGCTGCATTCGACACCATTGACCATGACATCCTGTTACAGAGACTGGAGCAGTCGATTGGCATTTCAGGCACCGCACTAAATTGGTTTAAATAAACTTTTATTGTTATGCAGATGATACTCAATTATATCTATCGATCAAACCAGAGGAGTCCAACCAGCTAGGTAAGATTCAAGCATGTCTTAAAGACATAAAAACATGGATGACCTGCAACTTCTTGATGTTAAACTCTGACAAAACTGAAGTAATTTCAAAATTCAAAAAGTAGGATGGGACCCAGAGCCTTCGGTTATCAAGCTCCTCTTTTATGGAACCAGCTTCACCTTCAGTCCGGGAGGCAGACAGTCACCTCATTCAAGAGTAGACTGAAGACTTTCCTCTTTGACAGAGCTTATAGTGAGGGCTGAATCAGGTTCACCAGGTCCAGCCCCTTGATATGCTGCTATAGGCTTATAGCTGCTGGGGGACGTTTAGGATACACTGAGCACCTATCTCCTCTTTTCTCCATCCTTGTGGAAGAATTTTCATCTCTCTATTGCACATTACTAACTCTGCTTTCTCCCCGGAGTCCTTTTGACTTCACGTCTCATGTTGTCATCGGACCCTCCGAGACGTCATAGATCCCATCTGCCTGATGGATCATCGAGGTCTGGATCGTGGAATATGTCTACCACCAACTATTCATACACGCTGTCATATTTCTGCCGTGTTACGCGCTGACATATCCGCGCACACAGGTGAGCACACTCTCACTAGAAAAACTCACTAGCCCCCCCCCCCGTCAACAACTCTTCTCGGAGCAAAAAAAAAGAAGAAGTGCGGGGGATTGGGGGTGCGTGAACCCGGTCGGGATGTAGAAGGGGGTGCGTGGCCTAAAAAGTTTGGGAACCCCTGCTGTAGACGAACAGCGTTTATTATGCATTCTTGTCTGTACATTCTAAATACTACTGTTGTTGAATATACACTTTTATTAATCCCCAAGGGGAAATTAGTTCTCTGCATTTAACCCATCCTTAGTTATTAAGGAGCAGTGGGCTGCGGTGAAGCGCCCGGGAAGCAACTGGGGGTTCAGTGCCTTGCTCAAGGACACTTCGACTTGCAACTAATGGGGAGAGCGGGGATCGAACCCACAACCCTGCGGTTGCAGGACGGCCCTCTTACCCCACTGAGCTAAAGCCGCCCCAAAGTCACGGAATGTAATTTATGGATGTTTTCAGCCGAGAAGTTAGTAGTTTAAGCATCAAATCTGTGGTCGGTTTATCGAGATTCAGCCTAATAAGGATATGCGACGGAGATTTGAGGTCCTGCTCGCGGCACCTCTGAGCTCAGGGCCCTCAACGCGCTGTGTGGCCGCCGAGAGAAGCCTGATCTCGGCAGGACTTTTTGAAATGCTCCGCTGGCTCTGACGTCTCCGTAGCAGCTAAACATGAGATATAATTAGGTTTTGGAGGATCTAAAGAGCACAAGTTTATTATTTATTAAAAGATAACGTTACGTCAATTTGACTGAGGGTTAAGATTCATAACTTCATATTGTAGCGACCCTGGGTCATGAAAGCTACGAGACGTATATTTATTACCGTTTATTCGTAGCCTACGCCAAACAGTGAACACCGCAACACATTCTACTCCACTGTAAAGTATTTTACAGTGAATAATTGAAGTAAATTCATGAGCAAGAACAGTTGATGTGGTGACGTCACAAGACCAGAAAGACCGTCCTGCGTCCTCGAGAGTCTGGACTCACTAGACCAGACTCCAAAAGAACACGAGTCTGTACTCAGTGCACTTGAAATTGATAAACGGCTGAAGTCAAAAAGCTGTCTAGGCTAACTTCTGCTCACGGTGAGCTGAGCGAGCCAACTTCAGCTTCATGTGCCAGGCAGAAGTAGTAGAGCACAACACACCAGGTGCATCACACTCCTGTGACCAATCATGCTTCAGACAGAGGATCGGACCGCCCCAGCTCATTTGAATATAGGGACACGTAAATGTCACACATAAATAAATGAAGAAATACTTGTGGACACATAAATAGAGAAATAAATAAATGAAGAAATATATTTATTTAATGATGTCCTGTTGATTTATAACTTATATTTATTCATTCCTGTATTTATTTATTCCTATATTTATTCATGCATTTATACTTAAGTCATTTTGAGTCCTCCATAGTTACTGTGTTTTAACTTGTGTGTCATGATTCCTTCTGTACACATGACATCTATTGTTCTGTCCATCCTGGAGAGGGATCCTCCTCTGTTGCTCTCCTGAAGGTTTCTTCCTTTTTTTCTCCGTGAAGAGTTGTTTGGGAGTTTTTCCTGATCCGATGTGAAGTTTTGGGACAGGGATGTCAATATGTACAGATTGTATAGCACTCTGAGACTAATTTCTAATTCGTGAAAATGGGCTATATAAATAAACTGGGGAAAAAAATATATATATATATACTGAACCCTGCGTGAAGCTGATCTGGGGTCAGATCTCCTTGCTGTTCACGGGTCACTTGCTCTCGTATTACACACACACACACAAGGTCAGGCCTCGAGCATCGTGCGTACCGTCAAACACGATGTCGTTGGGGTGCACCATGGGTAGGAGGTCGCAGAGCGGCACGCTGACCTCGCCCTCGGGCCCCGACCCGAGACAAATGGTCGACGCCTGCAGAAGGGAGCCGAAGTAGTTTGCTTTCTGTAAAAATGGAGGGGGGAAAAAAACAAAACTAATTTAATTCCCTCTATAGACTCATCACCACCCCCCCCCCCCCCCAAAGAGGGTTTTTACAATTCATTATAAGTGTATTAAATCCTTTAAACCAGAGGGGAAAAAAGCATGAGGAACCAGCTCACAATGTATGCCCATATAAGGGCATATTACCAGACAGTAGAGCCCTCAACCCTCGACTGAGCAGGTCAGCATAACCAGCTTATCAAGAGGCTCTACCACTGCATCGTGGAGAATACAGTAAGCTGTATTTATTAAATAGGACGAGACAGTTCTGGTGGCAGCCGAAAAGTTCTCACATGCTATTTGTAGTTTGGTTGGGATTTTTTTTTTTAATATAGAACTTTTTTTGTGGAAATAAGAATCGTTGTGGTGTTTGTATGTTTTAGCTAAAACTACAAATATATGCTGAACACAAGGGATGGCCATGATCCAATCAGGCAGCAAAATCAACTAATTATATATTTATTACCAGTTATTTGATTTATTCATGCAATGCATTACATTTCAAGTCTATATACTACACTGATTCCCCATCTGTCTGTCTGCCTCACCTTCACCCCAGTCTTGGTTCTCCAGGTGAGGCCTCGCTTGTTGGCCAGCACCGCTGCCGTCACCGTGGTACCGTTGTTGCCCCCCCAGCCCACCAGCATCACACCCAGCCGGGCCACGTGTCTCTCCGTGGAAAAGGTCATCTCGGTGGTGTGCGGGGTCACCTGTTCACCACGGAGGAGGGGAAATTAGGAGGGGACACTCTACAAAGGACTCACACACAGAAATGTCAGAATAAAGGTCCACGTACTGTCACTTTGTTCCCATCTCTGTGGACCGATGTGGTCTGGTAGGAGTACTGAGACACAATGTGTGTGTCCGTGTACTTCACATTGGGGCTATTGATATGGACGTTGACGGACATGGCTGCAGAGTCTGCAGAGGGAGAAACGGAAAGAAAAGAGAGGTGGTCCAACTTCTGTGTGGAAATGGCATTATGGGTAATGCTGCATTTCCTCAACACGTCCAAATCCCAATGTTAACACTCGTGTTCCCTGCAAAACCATTGAGGGCTAAGGGCTGTCCTGCTGTCAAGCGCTCCTGGGCTCTCGCTCGCAGACATTTCGAGGCCTTTGTACACACTTTCCGGGAAGATTCAGAGACTTTAGTTAAGGGAATTAGCCACAATTAATGAGAATAAACCCTCTGGGTCACCAGGGGAAGATCATCTCTTAAATTTTTACATCCTCGATTCCTTTCCTCGCAGCCTCTGCTGCTCTGCTAGAGCAAGGCTAGGAGGAGGCAGAAACTTGGGAAATTAGAAATGTTCTCAGAGGGAATTTTTCTCATTTCAAAAAGGTAAACAAAAGGAGGATAACGCATGGCATGTTACATACACACATGCGCAGCAGCGTTAAGAATTTAAAGGCAAGCTTATGCACTATTTATATTACACATTATAATTAAACAATGTATTTGAATGTTGTTTATTGCATCAGTTCGGACACAAACGAGTCCATTGATTATTTGACAATTACCACTCATTGCCTGTGTCGGTGTGACGCATTTAAATATATATAATTTATTTTTATTTATCTTGTGATATCTTACACGCTCTCGCAATAAAAAACGTTCATATCACAGGTAAAAAATAAAATGAAATGTAAAATAATTGGAAACATGTCAGAGCTTTCGGTGTCAGCCGGCCATGTTTAACTTCGCAGGCAACGAGTGCGCAACCAATCACAGAAGAGAGAGGCGGGACCTCCGTTTGCCATGCCCGGCACGAATGGCGTACAAAAGACAGTAGAGATAGGCTGTGTCTACTACCGGACACTTTACGAAGTACACTGCAATACAGAGCACTGACATCTGTAGTGCACTCCGTGGCTGATAAGTGCTGTATCAAATGGAACACTTAACCGTTAACCACTTGGCGGAAGTGACGGACGCAAATCTGTTCACGGCACCCGCGAAATTAAGCCGGGAGTGACGTACGCAAATCTGCTTGCGATACCCGAACCCTTAAACTGACAAAATGAATGCACTTCTTGCAGTCTTTTTGTCCCTCGTTTACCCCTTTCTCCACCCCATGTGGAAAATGCGATACCTCGACAATCGCGGCAGGAGCCTCCGTGGTCTACCGCGTGTGCTACCGTAGCCATCTCGTCCGCCATTGTTTTAGAAATAAAATGATGAGCTGGCGAAAGGGCTCCTCCTCTACCGCTACGTAGCCAAGATGGCGGCCGTTTAGGGCGAGTAGTGTCCATCGTTTTACGCTACATTTTTTGCCCGTTTGCAGTGCGCCATGCGGGGTACTTTCAGTGCACTGAATTCTGCTGGTTTTGTCAGTGTGGCGCCCTAAGCACTGAAAGTCAGTGCTCGAAGTGCTCAAGTGTCCGGTAGTAGACACAGCCATAGACTAGTTTTTCGCGACCCACTAACTGACAACAAAAAACGTTAATGATTCCTCACCATCCCCCCCTCCTAGATCTCCTTCTCTGACTATCTCGCGTCCTTTTAAACCCCGCAGATATGCGCGCCAATTAAATGTATGAACCGACACAAACGCGGAAACACTCACCGCGGACAAAGAGTCAAAGATGTCGGAGTGCGTAGAGGACACGGTTGTGTCGTTGGCCGCTTTAAACGAAAGTACCAAGTCCCTTCGGTCTGAACGGAGAGTTCCCTAAATCCCCGTCTCGTCTCGCTGCTTACACGCGATTATCATCCCCCAACTCGCCTTTGTCTTTTACACATACCAATCAGACGGCTCCGCCCCTCTGCAGGGTTGCCAGGTTTGTGTGACAAACCAGCCCAATATCAGAACTCAAAATATGCCCGTGCCAAACCATATACACTGCTTTTAAAGTCCATGGCCAGTCCGCTGCTAGTGAGTGTGTGCTCACCTGTGTGCGCGGATGTGTCGGCGTGTACGTGCTGATCTGGAGTCAGTTTGGTAGGATTTGGGTATAAATAAATTATTTCATTTAAAATATGGATTTTTATTTAAAGATATTCATGTAATTTGCATGCAAAATAGGTCTACCCGAACCAGCGGACAAAAAATTCAACCCGCGGCAACGCTTCAAAAGTAGCCCAATTCCGCGGGAAAACCGCGGACCTGGCAACACTGCCCCTCTGGTGTGACACAGAGAGCTCGAACCCCCGCGTGACGAATGGTAAGCCGGCGGCGGTGCGCAGTCAGGCTCCTTCGGGGCGGGGCGCAACGGGGAACGGCCTGGTCCTGTCTCGTGGCCCCACAAAGATGGTATCGCAAAATAAAGGTTAGTGAGGTTTTCCCTTAAGATGATGCACAAGTCTTAACATGCAACACATGTAAAACAAAAAATAACCAAGAAAGAAAGAAAGAAAGAAAGAAAAGTGTACCCTTTGCACAGGTGAACCTATTTTATTATTATCGTTTCCAAATTATATATTCATAAGTGCAAACGTGTACGTTTACAAGCCAAAGACCCATTGTTAAGAGTTTGAAATGTATCTAACAACTTTTAAAGTTGTTTCAAACACAAAGGTCATAAGAACAGTGACGTTCATACCTGCAAACTTGTCACCTTTCGGTGAAATTCACCGTTTTGAACTCAAAATAGGTCATCCACGTGAATCGTGGAGATCCGAAGAGTTTTAGTTTTTGGGGGGTCACCTGGCCCGCTGCCGTTGAGATTGCAGTGAGACGCGGAGAAAAGTGTGAAGTGGTGCTCTTCGCAATAAAACATCTTTGATGGGACGTGTCGCGTCTCGGCCAATCAGCGTTCAGATGTCCACAGCGTTTGGGGGTTCAGGTTAGCTTGAATGTTGGCCCGCTACATCTACTCCTGTCACGCTGCACGGTGTAGCGATGCTAACAAAGTACCCGTACGTTAAACATGATGTGATTTAGCATATTTTTAGTGTCGATACTTCATTAAGAGAGCGATCAGAGCGCACGCGCTGCTCCGTGTCGAGCTGTCTGCGCACACTGCGCTGCGCAGCTCACAGCGAGAGAAGTGGCGCAGCTTAGAGACTTCGGCTTAAAGAATAAAAAGATGCCAGAAGTGAAATGTTTCAGTCTGTAAAGTTCTGTAACTCTCCAGCTGCTCATCCTGATGAACTGTGGATCATCTGGTCAGAGACTAACGGCCTCATAGTGTATCATCAATGCTATGATGGAACCATGTAGTTTCATTCATATCTGGCTGTATGAATACTCATATTAATGTCATTTGTTAAGTGTTGAAAAAGTTGGTAAAAAGTGAACCATACAGATGTTTTATTTATTACTATTATAGATAAATATACCAGTCTCGTAATTATGGTACCATATTGTTTGTATGGTGTATTGAATTCTGGTATCGGGTATCATGATATTTATGGCAGGTATGTAATATGTATAGAAGTTATAATATGAGTATCGTGACAAACAGGTAGAGACAGAACAGATTCAGGGAAAAGTCCATGAGGACTGTTCAGGCAAAAAAAAAGGAAGTTGGTTCATGAATGACTTTAACCATATTATATATAATGACAATGTATATTTGTTATTACTATCATTATAGGGCTGAGTCAGAGCGGAGAACCTTTTGGTCTTAAACTGTTTATTATCATTATTTAGATTTGTGGTCAGAACAATAAAATGACTGTAGTTGTGGTTCTAAAAGCTTTGAGGCTTCAAACAACGTGGATGTGGTGTGGTGACAACAACAACAAAAAAGTCACCTGCACCCCCCCCCCCGTTGTCACTTTTTTCACCCCTCATGAGTTTGCAGGTATGGACGTTCAAATTATATATATTTATTCAATATACACACATCAGTTGTTTGCCTTATTATCAGTGGTGTATAAAGTACCCAAAAGTCATACTTGAGTAAAAGTAAAGATACTTGACTGGAAAATTACTCAAGTAAAAGTAAAAGTCACCTATGAGAATACTACTTGAGTAAAAGTATTAAAGTATCTGATTTTTTTTGTACTTAAGTATCAAAAGTAATTTTCTGATATTAAATGTACTTAAGTATTGAAAGTAAAAGTAAAAGTAAATGCTGTTAATAAAAAAAACAAAGGGTCAGAATTGTGAGAATTATGAAGTTTATTTGTTTGGGTGCTGTGGCCGCCATGAACAAGGAGTATGAGCTCGGATTAATTTAGCAATATATGAATACTATGAAATTACTAAAATATAAAAACACGTTTAACACAGAAAAAAGCAGAACCAAAAGTAACAACCAGAATCATCACTTTAAAGTGAACAAATTCTTGTTCATCTTCAAAAGAAGTTGATTTTCAAAATGGACAGATGTCAGTGTCGCTCTTCTGGGGCTGAAGCAGTCCTGCGATGCTGAAGAGCCGTTCACATGGTGCAGGTAGAGTGTGTCTAGCTTCACAGGCCCTGGTGCAGGTAGAGTGTGTCTAGCTTCACAGGCCCTGATGCAGGTAGAGTGTGTCTGGCTTCACAGGCCCTGATGGTGCAGGTAGAGTGTGTCTAGCTTCACAGGCCCTGATGCAGGTAGAGTGTGTCTAGCTTCACAGGCCCTGATGCAGGTAAAGTGTGTCTAGCTTCACAGGCCCTGGTGCAGGTGTGTCTAGCTCAGGCCTGATGATGCAGGTAGAGTGTGTGTCTAGCTTCACACCTGATGGTGCAGGTAGTGTGTCTAGCTTCACAGGCCCTGATGCAGGTAGAGTGTCTAGCTTCACAGGCCCTGATGCAGGTAGAGTGTGTCTAGCTTCACAGGCCCTGATGCAGGTAGAGTGTGTCTGGCTTCACAGGCCCTGATGCAGGTAGAGTGTGTCTAGCTTCACAGGCCCTGATGCAGGTAGAGTGTGTCTAGCTTCACAGGCCCTGATGGTGCAGGTAGAGTGTGTCTAGCTTCACAGGCCCTGATGCAGGTAGAGTGTGTCTAGCTTCACAGGCCCTGATGCAGGTAGAGTGTGTCTAGCTTCACAGGCCCTGATGGTGCAGGTAGAGTGTGTCTAGCTTCACAGGCCCTGATGCAGGTAGAGTGTGTCTAGCTTCACAGGCCCTGATGGTGCAGGTAGAGTGTGTCTAGCTTCACAGGCCCTGATGCAGGTAGAGTGTGTCTAGCTTCACAGGCCCTGATGCAGGTAGAGTGTGTCTAGTTTCACAGACCCTGATGGTGCAGGTAGAGTGTGTCTAGCTTCACAGACAGCAGCACACAGTTGGGAAGCATTTCAGCAAGTCAATGTGATCCACGTCTCCATCCAGCTGTTTGCTGCTGTCACGCTTGAGATGACGAAGAAGAAGTCCTCTTCATCAGATGAACTGGACCTGGTGGCATCACCTAGCTGCAGGGAGGGTTCTTCCATGTGCTGCTTGATGTAGTCCATTCCTGAAATAAAGTGAGAGTATTACAGACATGATAGAATTAATAACACTTCCTAACATGTCATGACCCCAACCTAAAGTTTTGTACAAAATAGTTTGTTTTAATTTGAAGTTTATACATTTAGTTTCATGCACTGTCCGTGCATCCAGAGTTGATTTGTGAATATGTACTTGTATCTCTGTAGTTAAACACAACAACAGTCCCAAATCAATATCGTCGCCATTACTGGACCGTCACTCTTATAATATTAATACAAATAATTATAATAATGCTGTAATGATTAGCATTATATTTTAAGCTAAGACGACTCAAATCAACAAATTATCACAACTGTCAACACTTCTTCAGCTCATTAACTCGCTAGAGATCCGTCTACTCCACTCACGCTAATTGTCTCATTTAATTGACGATAGCTAGCGAACGTTAGCCTAACGTACAACATGCGTAGGACAATCAGACACCTGCCTCCCCTCTCCTGCCAAAGATATATCGTACTCCAATCCTGAGGACAACACTGCTAGATATCTTAACAGGTTTATGATGACTAAACATTAACGTTGCGGCTCATGGGATTAATCTTAATTTACCTCAATGTGTTTCCTGAGGTTGGTGAGTTGTTGAAGGCCAATATCTCCGTAGCTTTCGGTCGGCATAAGAGGCACTTCATCCGGTAGGAAGAAACTTTCACTCCGACAAAAGAAAAGAGTTCGCCCTAATATGGCCACGGACGTTGATCTTGGTCCCCGTGGTTGCTCGAGTAGCTTCCATTGCTGCTCCACATGAAATGAGTCGTATCTGTAGCCGCTCGCTAGCATCCTGGGCATCACTGGGAAGAGAAAACACGCGGCAAGGACCACTGAGTCCCAACCTGGTGCTCGTGCTGCGTTCAGGTGCGCTGCGGTGTGTTCCACAACAGTCCCCGATGTGCTGCGTTCAGGTGCGCTGCGGTGTGTTCCACAACAGTCCCCGATGTGCTGCGTTCAGGTGCGCTGCGGTGTGTTCCACAACAGTCCCCGATGTGCTGCGTTCAGGTGCGCTGCGGTGTGTTCCACAACAGTCCCCGATGTTTCTCATGATTATTTTTTTCCGTAGTAACGAGTAACGATACTGTTTCAGGGGAAATGTATCGGAGTAAAAGTACAAGTTTTCATTGCAAAATGTAGTGAAGTAAAAGTAAACAGAAATATAAGTAGTAAAATAAAGTACAGATACCCAAAAAAACTACTTAAGTAAAGTAACGAAGTACTTCTACTTCGTTACTATACACCACTGCTTATTATCCTCTTTACTTTATTGTTTTTAATGCTTTTTTTCTTTGTCAATGTATTGCTCTGCGGTTTCCCCTCTGGCTTGTTGGTTTATGTGTTTAAAGTGTATTGAATTCGTTTTGTATTGACACTTTATTAAATTGTGCATGTGCAATTGTTGAATAAGTTGTAAAATTAATATATATTTATTTTTTAAAGAGTATGTTTCTGTCACACATGACAATAGAAACCGCCCACTTTGGGACTTATTGGCAGGTTGCAAGCAGCTGATTGGTGCATTAGCGCCACCAGCTGGCGTGGAGTGGGTCTCAGGATTTCTTTTTTTAATAATATTAGTTAGTCTAAGATACTTAAATAGTACTTTATAACACACAGTGTATATTTATTATATCAAAATCTTGCCAGAGTTTCTAATTAGGCTGCCTTCTCTCTTGCTCATATTTCTGACAGTGGACAATAACATGTTCAACTATTTTCTCTTGCCCAATAGTTGCCTGTATCACATGTTTTTCCTACTTTAAGTAGTTGTTATTTTCAGATGTATCGTCTTTTTACTTTCATTGCAATGAGGTTTACTCTTTGTAAAATAAAAACACATCTTTTCCGACTATCTGGATTGAAACACAGATTAGCACTTCAGTGGCACTTAAATGGCTCTTACTTAAGGTACTTTTGTAGTTCGACTTTCTTGAAGAAATTTTACTTTCTGTATTATTGTTGTTCTTTGCTTGTACTCTTGGTTGAATGCACTTTTTGTAAAGCCAAACAACACATTACTCCATTGCTAAACTGATCCTATTCAGGGTTTCCTATTCAGGGTTTCCGATGGAGGAGAAAATGTGTCAACAATTGTCTCTCCCAAATGTCTATGGGGGGTAAGCTAATCCTCTGGAGGGGTCATGGGAAAAGGTCACAACCCAGGGGTCTTGAGGTAATGACCAAACCGAGAAGCTGACTCGAAGGGTCACTTGGTTGTGGGGGTGCAGAATAAACAAATCCTTCAGGGGTCTCCACATTCTCTGAGAGGGGAAACAGATGGACTCTGGAATGTGTGCATCTCAGCGAGGTGTATAAGAAGAGGCGAAACAACCAAGAAGGCAGCATTCAGTCTGCCACTCTCATTCGGAGGGTTCAGAGTTTGCTCCACTCAGCTGGGTGTTTCCATGACTTGATTGTGTGATTACTTATTTGTCTGATGACTTATTTGTCTAGTTGACTCACTTGTCCACTTGTTTGTACCTGGCTCACATTCTGATCATTTGTGAACTTGTTACTATATAATAAAGTGTGATAAGACCACCATGCTTAAAATACTTTTGATTTCTCACAAGGCATCGGAACATATATTCCACCTCAAATTGGCGACGAGGATTGGGATGGACGCGCAGCGCTGGACTCCAACGGACGGTCAGAAGGCCATAAAATAGATGATTCCTCCCCGAGGGTGAGAAGCTGCCGTTCTGCGGAGACCAGGGCTGCCGATCCAACCCAGTTGAAGTAACAACGAAAAACACGCGGTGAGAGATTACGATTATTTTGAGATCAATCAAGTCATGAAAATGGAAATTGGAAATTTTGAAAAGAAAAATCTCACAATCAGGAGTTGTTAACAGACGTGTTGTGAAAACTGTTGGGTTCTCTAGAGGTTTGTATGCACCAGTTTGGCGCACACTTCTCAGGGAAAACAGAAAGCAATTTTTAGAGATAGCAGCGGTCGCTTACTTGCCTTATTCATCCATGTGTGTTGTATAGAAAATTTATTGACGCACACTGCGACGTAATACACGAATGATTAGAGATGTGTAGTGCTCAGAGTAAGAGTGAGACCGTTGAGAGCCACGTTGTCCCCATCCTGCCGCCCCTGTGTAAAATTATGTCCGATCGTTATCCGGGCAGTTTGGATCAAATGCAAAAGTGGATAGAGGTTGGTTTTCCTTCAAACGGAAGTTTGAGTGAGAATCAATTAAAACAGTTGGAGGTATCACTGGGGGAAATGGAGAGGAACGCAACAGCTCAGCATGCAGCCTTATCAAAGAAAAAGCAGAAGAAGAATGTAAAATTTGAGGCTGACTGGGAAGCATTTAATAAGTGGAAATTTGAGTCTGAAAGAAGGGAGAGAAAGAGATTGAAAGCATTTAATGCAATGAAAAACATAGATCCTACAAAGGACGCTAACATGCTTTCCACTATTCACCAAAATACTGTGTATCCTTGTCTTTCTGAGGTACTGAGGAAATCATTGGATCCAGAACTGGACTCCGCCCCCCCCCCCCCCCCCCTGCTCCTCCAGCCTACATGCAGCAGCCTTCTCAGTCAAATGCAGCACACGTTTCAGCAGACATGGGAAGAGGACAGCAGCCAGATTCAAGCACCAATGAGAGGACCTCCTCACCGGCCATGACCCGCCTACAGTCTCAACAAAGGAGGGCCATGTTGCAGGAAGAGAGGGAGGCTACAGCTCTCATGCCAATGATAGAAGTGGCGGGAGCAGAAGGCCCGATGGTGGTTTTCAGACCCTGGTCAGATGCAGATATAAATGAAGCAATGATTCATGTCTGCAATCCTAAAAGCAATCTCACTAGATGGGAGACTGATCTTCGGCAATTTGTCAAAGAATATCGTCCCACTATGTCAGAGTTACGGCGTTTGATGGGCAAGGTGCTGACAAATGATTATCACAAAATGCAGCATGTTTTCAACAATGCAAGAATGACTTTCCGCCTGAGTGAGCCACTCTACGAGGATGCCAAGAATGTGAATTTTCGAGATGCCGTTGATGTCCTCATTAACACCGTAAAAGAACAGTTCCCTTTGACACTAAACTTGTCCTATATCACCTCTTTGTCACAAGGGCCACAAGAGACTTGCAGTTCCTTCCTGGCACGCCTGACAGGAGCCTTTGACACTCATAGTGGCCTCAACCGACCCAATCCAATGGGAGCACAGCCCCTGACACCATATGAGGTCCATCTGAAAGAACATTTTCTGAGCAGAATGAGACCAGAACTCGTACACATGGTAAGAAAAGCATGTGTAACTTGGAAAACATGCCCACTTGCCGACATCCTTCAGCACGCAGAACATGCGGAAGACGGGGTACAGAGAAGAGATGATCAGAAGAAAGAGGGCAGACAAAGAAAACTGGAAGAAGCACAGCTGGCAATGTTTAACACCCGAGCAGAGCCAGCCCAGGAAACCACCCGTGGCAGATTTGGGGGAGGAAGGGGCCAGACAAGAGGTCATACCAGAGGTCAGGGAAGACAAAGAGGAGGGGGCAGGCGCAGAACAAGTAGAGATTACGACCCAGACGTCTGCCATTGCTGCGGGAAGCGTGGACACTGGCAAGCTGATTGTCCAGAGAACACAAAGACAGGGCCTGCATTCCGCACGTCTGACTGAAAGGAGGAGAGGGAGGGGCGGACCCCAGAGATGGACAACCTCTCCACAGGAAAGCAGGTAGCGCACAACACTTCACACGCACAAAATTTCACAATGTATGCCAACAACCCAGGCTTTAAGAAATTCCCACAATTAACATTGATGATTTCTAACCACCCTGTAACATTCTTAGTTGATTCAGGAGCTACAAACTCCGTGTTAAGAAGAGATTCCTTGCCAAGTGCCCCAAAAAAGAGTTACAGGAAGAGTTTTACAGTGGGAGCTAGCGGCGTACCAGTCTTGGAAAGTTGCTCAGTTCCATTGAAATGTGAGTTAGATGACCAAATGACAAAACATTATTTTCTAGTGTCGAAAAACTGCCCAGTAAATCTGATGGGGTGAGATCTAATGTGCTTTTTTGGCATTAGGTTAGTTTCAACAGAAGAAGGCATCAAAGTATTAAAAAGAGCTGAACTTCCTATATTTCAGATGATGAAATATAATCCAAATCCACTCCTGTATGCATACGAGTGGGAGCTAATGTTAGACCATGGAGCTCCGAAAACTCATGATCTTATTTCATTTGCACGCACACACAGTACTGCAGCAGGAAATTATATGCAGCCATTACATTGTACATCCCATGTGAGCGTAGGGCCAGACAGAATATACGAGGAAGCATGGTATGATCAGCTGGTAGAAGCAGAGAGTTTAGACCTGAAGCATGTTTACTGGTCAGAGGAGGCTGCTGCGGTGTCTGTGTCTCTCTCTCCATCCCAGGGGAAACTGTTCCTTGGAACCACCCCTCACGTATCATTGGCTAAGCCATCACACTGGAAATGGCAGGATCTGGGTCCGTGGCTACAACAACGTATCAACCTCTTGGACTTTAGACCGGGTGCAGAGGATTCGAGGATCAAATTTAGCGCTATTGGTGATGTATTTCGTATTGCATTGACCGATACAGTACATGTACAGAGAACGTTAGAGCTCACAGAAGAACACATTGAACATAAAAGCTTGTATCCACTCATTATGACAACAGGTCAAATTCCTGAGTTTTCAAAAGTGCCACCTTCACTGTGGGCTGCACACAAATACGATGTGGGGCTCATAAAAGGCGCAGCACCATTGGTAGTGAGTCCTAAGTCAAATTATAGGCCATGCCTAAAACAGTATCCACTTAAAATGGACGTGGATACACCTGGACCCAGGGCCGGAGTGGGGCCAATTTTCAGCCCGGGAATTTCAGGCTCAAGACCAGCCCACTTTTTTCATGGTAGTGGATATTGGATAAATGAAGCAACAGTTCAGCTCTTACTATCCTGTAGTTCTTTTATTAATACCATGGTCCAACAAATAATGTAAAGGTTAAATACAACAATAATAATCCACTTAAGATGAGAAGTTAACAAAAAATATGCATAACATTAAAAAAGGCAGAAGGGCATAGCAGGGGTGTCAGACTCAGATTAGGCAGTAGGCCAGATTTCTTGGAGTGAGACCTCATGGGGGCCGTCATTGTTATTGTCATGGTCATTATCATTTTTCTGCATGAGTATTATATAGTGGTGATTTACTCCTTTACTACACCCACTTCTGAGCAAACAATGCATATTGGTTCATCAAGTACTGTACTGCTCTTTCTTAGAATATATAACTTTAATTCATATGGTTTCCTCTGTCATCCTCTCTACCTGTCCCTGTCGTCATGGCCTCCTCATTGCAAATGTCGGGCTCATCATTTTCAGCAGGAGACTCTTATCTGCTGCTCCGAAGCTACAAAGAAAAATTAAGAGTCATATTACTGCATACTTCAATATCAATATTATATATCAATATTTCCATAATATTTGCAAAGTCTATGGATCGCCATATTTTGGGTGATATAAAAAGGCTAATATTTTAATTCAATTTAATATTTTGCTTGGGAATAGGTTGACAACGCTGCAATGATATTAATCAAGGCTACAACGTTAGCCGAATAGTTATGTTGCTAATCATTAGGCCTTTGTCTCTCTTTACCAGTTGCCACTTGTGTTTGTCCTCTTGAAAATAAATCTGTAAGCTTGGCACATTTGGCAGCATCCTCCTCCAATGCTTTTCTTTTTTTCAACCTGGCTTTTTCAGCCCCTCCTGCCCTCTTCCTCCCGTCCATCCTCCCTGACGCGTATCGTTACGGTCGGGCCGGCCCAGCTATCCGTAGCTGAGAACACTTTTTGGAAAAGACGGCTAAGGGCCGAACCAACTCGATTAGGAAGTTCTCCTCTCCCAAATTGAGTTTGTTGGTTCCATAATGGACTGAACCAACTCTATTATTTGGGAGGGGTGAACTTCCTCGCATGGTACAACCCATGCAGAGGCTGCGGTGTCAGAATGCGGAACGTGTGTAGCCCACTTTAAGAGAAGATGGACTAACATGACAAATGTCAACAAATAAAATTCTCGACCGGCCCAGAAGTGAAGCGGCCCACCGGGAACTCTCCCGATTCTCCCGATTACCCACCCCGGGCCTGCCTGGACCAGATGTCCTATGGGGTATCATGAAAGCCCAGGCGTGTTCCACAGAGCGATTCGCGAAAATCTTCAAAATGTGCAACTCCCCGCGGGGTCGGCCCTTTTGAATTATGTTGATGACATGATTTGCAGCACATCAGAAGAAGCTTGTAAAATTGATACAGTAGCGCTACTTAAACATTTGGCAGATAATGGACACAAAGCCAGTCTACAGAAGCTTCAATTTGCACTAAAAGAAGTGACTTATCTGGGACATGTGATCACAGAGGAGGGCAAATCCCTCTCTCCCAAATGCGTTGCAGCAATTCTATCGTTACCAAAACCAATCGCTAAGAAACAAATGATGAGTTTTTTGGGAACAACGTCTTATTGCAGACAGTGGATTCCAAATTACTCAGAAAGAGGCATCCCTCTCGTCCATGGTCCATGGTAGAAACCTTAGTGCACGTGACAAACTGACTTGGACTGAGGAAGCCGAGAAGGCATTTGAGGACTTAAAGACTTCCTTATCGCAGGCCCCGACTTTGGGCTTGCCGAGACCTGACTTACCTTATACTCAATTCATAGACCAAAAAGACTGTTATATGACATCTGTTTTGTGTCAGCCGCATGGAGGGAAACTCAGGCCTGTGGCCTACTTCTCCTCAAAACTTGACCCTGTCGCTGCAGGTCTCCCTCTTTGTTTTTGCGAGCAGTAGCAGCAGCTGAAAAAGCTATCCTAGCCTCACGTGACATTGTGGGCTATTCTGATGTCACACTTATGGTCCCGCATGCGGTTTCCCACATCTTACATGCTCAGAAGACTTCTCACCTCTCTGCTCAGAGATGGCTCAGATATCACACGACACGACCAGTTACTCCCAAAGTAACGCGTTACTGTAATTCCACTACTTTTAGCGGTAACGAGCATGTAACGAAGTATTTTTTTTACTCAACTAACGCAGTTACAATTACTGAAATGTAAATTAGTTCGTTACTCGCGTTACTCTCTTTTGTGAAAAATTAACACTTGCAGACAAGAAGACAAGCTAGGCTACTTTAGCTGCTTCTGATCTGACATCGCAGGACCTTGGTGGCGCAATGATATTGTAACGTCTCGGACGTTATGGCACTGATGACACAGAGACGGGACAACGTTATTACTCCTCACTTTATTGGGCATCCACCAACACAGTGTGTTTACATGATGCGGATTTACATGTTACAGACAGCGTGCTCCTCTCAGCTCAGCAGCTCGAACGTCAACAACAACGGTTCCCGTCAACCAACCGTAACTCCCGTTTTCCGGCAGGTTAACCCCGCCTCCCCTCTACTCTGCCAATCACAGGCACGCCCCCTCGACCAGCATGTACGAGGCACACTGTGATTGACAGCCACTTCACAGGGTCGCTACAATAAACACCAATCGAATCAATCAATGAGCATTTAACCACATCATGGCCGACAGTGCGGATAGAATGAGCTTTCTCTCCTGGAAGTATGGACATTACTTTTCGCTCGTCGAAATTAAAGACAAAAATGTAGTGGTGAGTTGTAAATTATGTGCAGGTGCAAAGACCCTATCCACATCTAAGAGACAGTTATTTTGTATAAAGTTAAGTATTAAAAGGGACTTTTGTACTACTGCTTGATTTGAAGGCCTGTCGCCCTGTTGATTGCAATAAATAGGTCTACAAAATATGTTTATTGTGTTTGACTGTTCAGTACTGTTCATTACATTAAAAAAGCAGACATAAAAGTAACTTAAAAGTTACTTTCCCTAGTAATTAATTACTTTTGATATACAGTTACTAGGAAAGTAATTAAATTACTTTTAAAAGAAGGAACTGTAACTAATTACTAATTTTCAGTAACTTGCCCAACACTGCACACGACATTGTTAGAATTACCTAACATTACGGTGAAACGTTGCAACGTCCTTAACCCTGCTACACTTCTTCCAACTGCAGAGGATGGAGAGCCTCATGACTGCGTCGAAGTCTTGCAACAGACATGTACCCCGAGACCTGATCTGACGGACACACCACTTTCCAACGCTGATCTTGAGCTATTTGTAGACGGCTCTGCTTCTCGCTCACCCACAACAGGCAGTGGGCAGGTTGGATTTTCTGTCGTGTCATCACACAGGACACTGGTTTGTGGCAAGCTTCCTTCACACCTCTCAGCACAAGCAGCAGAGTTGATTGCACTCACAGAAGCTTGTAAGTTAGCTGAACCAAACCGAGAAGCTGACTCGAAGGGCACTTGGTTGTGGGGGTGCAGAATAAACAAATCCTTCAGGGGTCTCCACATTCTCTGAGAGGGGAAACAATTCAATTCAATTCAATTCAGTTTATTTGTATAGACCAATTTCACAAATTACAAATTTGTCTCGGAGTGCTTTACAATCTGTACACATAGACATCCCTGCCCCAGAACCTCACATCGGACCAGGAAAAACTCCCAAATAACCCTTCAGGGGGAAAAAAAGGGAAGAAACAGATGGACTCTGGAATGTGTGCATCTCAGCGAGGTGTATAAGAAGAGGCGAATCAACCAAGAAGGCAGCATTCAGTCTGCCACTCTCATTCGGAGGGTTCAGAGTTTGCGCCACTCAGCTGGGTGTTTCCATGACTTGATTGTGTGATTACTTATTTGTCTGATGACTTATTTGTCTAGTTGACTCACTTGTCCACTTGTTTGTACCTGGCTCACATTCTGATCATTTGTGAACTTGTTACTATATAATAAAGTGTGATAAGACCACCGTGCTAAAAATACTTTTGATTTCTCACAAGGCATCAGAACATATATTCCACCACAGTTTCCTATTCAGGGTTTCCTATTCAGCGCTGACCAGCCGACATCGGGCAAAGGTTGACTGAGTTCATCCAATAGGAGACAGACAACCTTTTCCGATAACACGTCATATGATATTAAATCAGTTTCCCGGATATTTGCCTTCACGCGTCTTGAACCCATACAATAAAAGTTGAAAAGAAATAATAAAAGTCATATAAATAATATGGAATGCTTACAAAAACAAACATAAAATGATTGTCGTCCTTATTTCATACATAGAACGTCATCGCCAACAGGTGTACCGGCTCTTATTCAAGGACAGAGATTACCCACACACCTTATTTAAAATGACATTTCTCCTATCAGTATACTTTGCTTTACAGTGCCAGCTCATCACATATGAGTATAGCTGGGAAGTAACCTTGAGGCCCTATGTTGATATCAACATGCGCCTCTCGGCGAGATTAAATGTGCTTTTCTAGGATGAGACCATAGTCGTCTGACTTTTACAAAATAAACGACAGAGCAGATTTAATCTCCAGAATGCTTTTAGACATATTGCCCACAGGCTTCATCCACCTGGAACCTCCAGTCCTCTGGTCCATCAGAGTGACTTTAACCAGATGTACTTAGACAGCTGTGCAGGATGACCTCTACATTCCAGTAAAGGATTAGACCTTTGACCCCTTGACGTGTGAAGAATGCAACAGGGAGTTATAGAGGTGAGCTAAAGAGACATTCATGGGGCTATTTTGGGGAAATAAATAATGTCACTCATATGAAAAAAGTAATAATTGCTCACCATAAGCTAAGTAGACTATTTCCTTGGTATCTACTGCAACTAATGTTATAATTCTCTTTAATGCTTTTAAGTTTTGTCTGCTTTTTTTTTAACAGCACAAGTTAGTTTACCCTCAAATTATATATTATAAGCTGTCTTGGTTTGAATGACATACTGTAACGTAATTCAGAATTGACAGCCTGGAAGAGCTTCTACAATAATACTATCCACAGTCTGCTGTAGTTCTCTCCTTTAGGGAGACGTTTATTCACTGATCAAAAGCAAAGTACAAACGCTCACCAGCGATTGCAATCACACGGGGAGCTCTCCTCAACATGCAAGTCGAGGCCCAAAAACCACACTCTCTCCTCACATTAAGATTCAATCTTTTATACCCAGATCTCGTCACAGGTGCATATCCCCCCCCCCCCTGAGATCTCCTTGACTCTTATCTTCTCATGAGAATTCACTCTTACCCCCGGGTGGGGGCTGTCTGTTGGCCGTGCGCCCCCTCTTGGTATGTGTAAATACTGATAACAAGTGTGAATGTTTAATACTGTCAGGCGTGTAGCTACCCTTGAGCTGCAGACACAATATCTTTCTCTCCTCACAGGCAAAGTGCCGTCTCTTCTGATGTTTTGCCGGAACCTAGACATTACGGTCCTTTCAATAAATCAGATTAATATTAACACATACTTTAATTGACATAAGGAACACATTTAGTTTGCCTGTCATACATTATTATCAGGCACGTGCACAGATAGAGCCCTAGTGGTGCTCAAGCACCAGCCCCTTTGCCCTGGATGAGAAAAGTGCCCTTTTTGCTGGAGACACATTTTTAATTCTTCAGTATTTAAGAATAAACGTTATTCTCTCTGTCATCAAGTCCCCCCAAATGTGTTTTAATATCCGACGGGGCATTTATTTGAGTTATTGTGAGAATTTCGCCCCGACATGCTCCGCGACGCTCACGAGCCCCCCCTCCTTCTCCTCCACTTCCTCCTTCGCGCAGTGCTCCTCGCGCCACTAAACGGGTGCACCTCCTTCTCCTCTGACCCGCAGCACCAGACAAACACAGGGCTCTCAAGTTTTGAAGACAGGCAAGAGTGAGAGTCATATAACACAGATGATAGTTGAAGTATTGATTGAATACACATTGCTCATGACTCTGTCCTTTTAGCGTTTTTTTCAGCGTGATAAATACGATATGTGGCGGGAGTGTGTGACTTAAGACTGAAATGCGTGACTGTCACGCTCAATGCGTGACACTTGAGAGCCGTGCAAACAGGTCATGACGGTGTTTGTCCCCTAACGTTGTTTTGTGATAAATCGACCACAACATTAGCGCTGCTGAAAACATGACGTCACAACTGGTCCGACGTTTCCTAAAAAAATAAACAAACAAAAACTCACGAAATCCGTGATTACAAAGCCTTGTCCAGCTGTTTACTGACGTTAGTTATCTTTAGAGAATAGAGAGAGGAGAGAGAAGAGAGGAGAGAAAGAGAGAAGAGATAGAAGAGAGAGAGAGAGAGTTCTTATTCCGTTCTATTCAACAGGGGCTAGTCTAGGATTTGCGTGGCCAGACTGAAAAACAAATCATAAGGCCTCTCTTGTTCAGAGGGCCGGGCCAAATGTGGAGGCGGGCCGTATCCGGCCCGTGGGCCTTAGTTTGAGGACCACTGCTCTTGGCTGTTGATGTCTATCAATATCGCTCATTTTGAAAATGACATAAGAGGGCAATACGGATCCGTATCAGACCAGGAGGGCAATACGTGGCTGGCATGACGACCCATTAGCCAATCAGAATGCTTGTACTGTTGCTATATAATAATTCATCTTTATTCATAAAGAAAATGTAAGCTAGCGGTCTGATGCTGCCAGAGGAAACGCAGGTCGAGGACAGCTTCACTAGTGTATTGCGGCTTATGCTTCAACTCTGTCCGAATTTTTTTTTGGCATTGGGTGCCCTTTTTTTTGGTTTGAGCACCTGCCCCCCAAAAGGTCTGTGCACGTGCCTGATTATTATGATACATTAACTCATAATGATGAGCTATTAACTCATAATTATAAGATAGTAAGTCATAATTGTTAAATAGTATCTAATTAGAATCCATTACAGTATCTTTATTTTTATTTTTTAATCACCGTGGCGGAAATTGGCTCCCATAAATATAGACCCACAAAGTCTAAATAATAAATAAAGGTGAATGTTTGTTCCGGCTTTACGGTTCGCGTATATATCCTTCCGCCTTCTGATTGCAGGACGCGTGCGGTGACGTAGCAACGTGTACGCCTTCCAGACCGGAAGTTGTCGTTCAGGCCAGTCCTAAAAAACTTCCGCCTTAACTTGTAAAGAAAACATAGCAGCTAAAAGGCAATCGACGGCGTAACCAACCGATTTAAGAAGTCGGACCGCAGGTAGATACAAGTACACGCTAGACACGCACGCGGCGACGCGCGCGCATGTTTTTTTAAAGCAGTTTGATGACGCGTTTTTAGCTCCTCGGCGAATACAAATCTCCAATGTACCGAAGCTAGTGCGTAAGCGCCGCTGTTAGCCACCAGAAGGCCTCAATTTACTCTCTTTGGGCTGAGCTCGCGATCAGTTTGGTCGCGGCACACGTCGAGTTCATGTCCCGATGATTTATTGTGACTCCGGGTCGCTTTTAAACACGACTCTAAACGTCAGTTAACGCCACATCAGCTAGTTGAGTTAGCGCCGGCTACCTAGCCGTGCGGCTAGCTGTTACCTGCCAGTCGCGTCAGACACCGAGGCTGACGCACACACACCTCACTGTGTGTCTCATTGGACAGGCCACGGATGACACGAGCAGACCATGGAGACAGCCACATGCCCAAAATGCTTACAATATAGTAACAGAGGAAAGCTGATTAGCACTGCCAACCATTTCTCTATGCCAGTGATGTTTTCTTGTTCCTTAAATTAGCCTGATTGTATTTTAAAAACAACAACAACAACACCGGATAGGAAGATGCACTTGCTTGCAATAACTGTTTGTTTTTCCTCCACCTGTACATTATGTAATCTAATAACTACACTTTGAAGTTGCCGTTTGGCCTTGATGGGAACACATAACTCTGCCACTCCCCTAAACCAGTCACCAAGTCCAGCTTTCTGGAAAGACACCTAGAGGTGTACTGGGTCAGGTCTACTGTGTTGTGTTGGCCGACACGGGATACACTACTGTTAAAAAGTTTGGGGTCACCCAGACAATTTTGTGTTTTCCATGAAAACTCACACTTTTATTCATCAAATTGCAAAATGAATAGAACATATAGTCAAGACATTGTCATAGTTAGAAATATAGATTTTTATTTGAAATATTAATGTTCTTCAAACTTGTTGCTCAAAGGAAGGCCAGTTTTATAGCTTCTCTCACCAGCATAACTGTTTTCAGCTGCGCTCACATAAAAAGGGGTTTCTACCCCTCCGTTAGTCTTCTAAGGCGATAACACAATGTACCATTAGAACTCTGGAGATGGGCCTCTAGACACCTATGTAGAGATTTAATTAAACACCAGAGAATAGTCATTTACCACATTAACCATGTAGAGAGTGGATTTATGATTAATTTAATGTTATCTTCATTGAATAAAAACAGTGCCTTTCTTTGAAGAATAAAGACATGTCTAAGTGACCCCAACCTTTTGAACAGAAGTGTATGTGGACTCGCAAGTAATGATGCATCACAGGACTATGGAGCAATGTTGTGAATTGTATGTTTACGGTAATACAGACTTGTGACAGTGTCGTCTGTCCATCAAAGAGCGTTGATTGTGTTTATAATATCCTGCTCAGTACATACGGATCTGACATTTGTTTAGCCAATAATAATTCCAATGCTTAAATGCTGAAACTCATTGCGTGGAAGTCAATATTAGTTTTGTTACGCAACATGAAGCCAGGGATTGATGCAGACATCCGTGATTGAATGGATGTCACCGACAGCTGAAACGCTTTACAATGGCGCCGCAGGAGGAGCCGCGGTTCATGTGGACGGGTCATGTCGTAGCCAGCACCCGATCCATTTCATCGCGTTGGGATCGGCGCTGATTCTGATACGGTTTATCAAATCAGTGCATTGCCAGTACTAATAATATAAAATAACCTTGTTATAACATGTCTTGACATGTAATAAAACTCTGATTAATCCGTTTTCTTTCTATTTCTATCCTCCAGACTCTTGTCACTCTGGAGTGTGTGTGGTTTTCAGAGTGTGTGTGAGCTCCACCGTTAACCAAGAGCAGCTCCTCCTCTGGAGGATGACAATGGAGGAGATGAAGAATGAAGCGGAGACAAACTCCATGGTATCCATGACGCTGTACGCCGTGATGTACCCCGTTTTCAATGAGGTAAAATAAATACACTTATTATAGTTAAATTACATTTGTGTCAGACTGACTCTAAATGCTGAGTGGACTCCAACCCGTCAGGAGTTGTCTGTGATCATGTGTGTTTTCTTTCTTCTTCATCAGTTGGAGAGGATCAACCTATCAGCAGCTCAGACGCTCCGAGCGGCTTTCATCAAGGTACAGCTACGCTATTATATAGATATAAATTAGGGCTGTGAAATGATTAAAATTTTTAATCAGGTTAATCACAGGTTTCTGCGCGCACCGTCAGTTCGTTGAGTGAGTGATCAGCAGCTGGCCGCTCGGTCCATTCGCGCACCTCACAGTTGCGTATTGATCAGACAAGAAGACACGCTTATCAACTCCAGTGTTTCCCCTCCTATTATAACAGGGGGAAATCTCCACCCGTCACCCTGTAATTTTCGTCTACCCCCCCCCCCCTCAACAATTCTCGGCGCGCGCGACAGAGCGATGCGCGCGCCGGCATCGAAGCTCTGCGGCGACCGCGATCGACATATTGAGCACCCCTGCATTAAAACATTAAAGAGCCGAGAGTTTTTTCCAGCGTGAGAAATACGATGTGTGGCGGGAGTGCGTGAGTTGAGACCGAAATGCGTGAGTCTCACGCTCAAGGCGTGACACTTGAGAGCCCTGCATTGCTCACCAGTGCGCGCGCCAGCATCGGAGCTTTGCCGCTCGAGCTGAGAGAAGAGTTGTTGACGGGGGAGGGGGGGGGGGGGGGGTGGTGCAAGTGACTTTTTTTCGTCCCGATGTGCGCGCACACGCCGGCATCCGAGCTCTGCGGCGCGCGAGACGGAGATCGGAGTCGTGTTAACGTGACACGTAGAGACAGAATGACACGCTGCTGGAGAGACGACCAACAACAGACGGATTGGAAGCTCATTCTGCGCATGCGTTAAATGCGTTAAAAAACAAACTAGTTAATCCTGTAATTTAATTAACTGAGTTAACGCGTTATTTTTCACAGCACTAATATATATATATATATATACAGGCATGAGAATCCCTCACCTTTCGGCGAAATTCGCCGTTTTGAAACCAAAATAGGCGACTTACGTGAATCGTGTAGATCCGAAGAGTTTTTGTTTTGGGGTGGGGGGGGGTCAATTGGCCGGCCGGCGTTTATGAGATTGGAGTGGAACACGGAGAAAATGTGGAGTGGGTGCTCTTCGCAATAAAACATCTTTGATGGGACGTGTCGCGTCTCGGCCAATCAGCGTCAAGATGTCTTCAGCGTTTGGTGGTTTAGGTTAGCTTGAATGTTAGCCGCTACTTCTGCTGCTGTCGCGCTGCACGGTGGAGCGATGCTAACAAAGTACCCGTACGTTAAGAGCGATGTGATTTAGCATATTTTTAGTCTCAATACTTCATTAAAAAAGCGATCAGAGCGCACGCGCTGCTCCGTGTCAAGCTGTTTGCACGCGCAGCGCAGCGCTCACAGCGAGTGCCGTTAAGTGGCGGAATTTTCGACTTTAAAAATAAAAATAAAACAAGATGCCAGAAGTGAAATGTTTAAGTTCAGTCTGTAAAGTTCTGTAACTCTACAGCTGCTCATCCTGATGAACTGTGTATCCTCTGGTCAGAGACTAACGGCCTCATAGTGTATAATCATTGATCAATGCTATGATGGCTCCATGTAGTTTCATTCATATCTGGCTGTATTAATACTAATATTACTGCCATTTGTTAAGTGTTGAAAAAGTTGGTAAAAAGTGAACCATACAGATATTTTATTTATTACTATTATAGATAAATATACCAGTATCGTATTTATGGTAGACTGTTTTTATGGTATTGTATCATGATATTTATGGCAGGTACTATAGAAGATCGTGACAACCAGGTAGAGGCAGAACAGACTCGAGGAACAGACTCATGGCTCAGCAGAGCACAAGACTTGAAGACTTGTTCACGCCAACAACAAAAAAAGGAAGTTGGTTCATGAATGACCATATTATTAGTGCTGTGAAAAATAACGCGTTAACGCGTTATGATTAAATTACAGGATTAATTAGTTAAATTTTTTTACCGCATTTAACGCATGCGCAAAATGAGCTTCCAATACACCACTTCAATCTGAACTCTGTCCGCTCTCATGCAGACGGTCTGTTCATCGGTAATGATCCTTCCGCAGGTTCACCTCCGGAAACCTTGTTACGACTTCTACTTCCTGTAGATCAGGGTCTCAACACGTCGATCGCGGCGTAGTGTCGGTAGATCGCATGACATTAAAAAGATTGGCCCGCCCCCTGACATGTTCTCTATAGCACGTCTTTGTTCTTTTATTAAACTAAACGTCTGTTGTTGATCGTATCTCCACAGCAGCATGTCATCTCTGTCTCTTCGCGTTGCGTTAACACTTATCGATCTCCGTCATCGGGACCGAGCAAAAAGAAGTCACTTGTCAATCTGTCCACCTGTCCGTGTCCGGGCCGGTGAGGTTTCCCGTGTTGAGTCACATGAAGCCGCAGGCTCCACTCCTGGTGGTGCCTTCCGTCAATTCCTTTAAGTTTCAGTTTTGCAGCGGTGTCCCCGCCGTCCCTTTCATCACGGCCCAGTTCATGAAGAAAACCCACACAGTCAGTTTGCCTCAGCAGCTGCTAGAGGAAGACTAGAGGCCTTTAGATTGTATCATGGTGGAGTTAATGGTTGACAAACAAGAGACAAATGTTCTGTTTAACCCTCCTGTTACCTTTACATTTACTAACATATTTTACCCTCGGGGTCAATTTGACCCCAGCAATTAAAACCTCCAGAAAATTATTAGAATTAATATTGCTTCCCAAGTTTAAGTGTGAGGTACTTTATGTTTGTTTGTTGACTACCTAAATAGCCCTTTGAATAAATAAAAAAGTTGATATTTCTTATATGTTTGACACAGTGAAAAACAGCCTGGGGTCAAATTGACCCCAAAGAACACCGACATTAAACATTGAATGGGGTCAAATTGACCCGAAGGTAACAGGAGGGTTAAACATTCTGTTTAGGATGAAGATGTATTAATGTTCCATATGGAAGAAAACTGCTAAATAACTGCTGAGTTGCAGCACCATTGTATAGAAGAATGTATAAATGTATATACGTCTTTTGTCATAAATCTCTATGTTCTCACAAAATATACCGAGAATATCGGTAATATGTGATTATTCATGATTAATCCACAGAAACCTGTGATTAACCCGATTAAAATTGTAATAGTTTCACAGCCCTACATATTATACACAATATTACTCTTATTATAGTATTATAGGGCCCGATCACTGACTTGGTGTCAGAATGGAGGACCTATAGATTATCATACAACGTCCAACATCGATGTTTGTGGAAGTCACCACCAGCACCCCCCCCCCCCCCCTGCGTGCCTATCCTCCTCACCTTTTTCACCCCTGACCCGTTTTCATGCCTGTATATATACACATCGTTATTAGTAATTTGTATTTATTAACATTACCGCGACCCTTCACAACTTCCTATTTTTGGGGTTTGAATTTAGACTGCATCCGAGTTCCCCATTTATAAAAAATACACATTGAAAAGTGTGTCCGAGGTGTACATTATTATGACATGTCACTTAGCTGAGGCTGTTATGTAAGAGACTCACAATCATGTTGCAGTCACACCGCGTTGACACAGATAGAGGGAGCAACTCGGGGTTAAGTGCCTTGCTCAAGGACACATCGGCTGGGGCGGGGTTCCAACCGCCATCCCCCTGACAAGGAGACAGCCCTGCTAACCACAGTCGGACACTCTTAATTGTGTGTGTGTGTGTGTGTGTGTGTGTGTGTGTGTGTGTGTGTGTGTGTGTGTGTGTGTGTGTGTGTGTGTGTGTGTGTGTGTGTGTGTGTGTGTGTGTGTGTGTGTGTGTGTGTGTGTGTGTGTGTGTGTGTGTGTGTGTGTGTGTGTGTGTGTGTGTGTGTGTGTGTTTTTGTTTGTGGACTTTTCAGTCCCGTATATTTTTTTAAAGGTCAAAGTCACTTTTCCCTCCTCGGTGAGAAATGATTGTTAGAGTTCTTCAATATAGCTCTCAGTTCCTCATCCCACCTGTTTAAAGTATTATTATTATTATGTACGTTAACAATACGTGTTTAGAATGTTACAACCAGCCTCAACCGCAGTCAAACACGGTCGTGGCACACGCGTGTCACATTCTTTCTCTGGACCTTTTTTTTGGAAAATGTCTCTCAATGTTGAGAAAGAAAAAGAAACAAAAAATGTTGGATTCACGTCAACTATTCCAATGAAATCATCATTTGTTCTGACACACCAGATTTATTGCGAAAGCCCACAAAATTATTCAGAAACATGACCTCCTCCTCTTCCTCGGATGCGGTCGAGTCCAATCCGACTCCTGAAAGATGACGTAATGCTGCTTTCAAGGCCTCCGACTTTTCCCAGGAAAAGTCCCGACAGGAAGTGACGCAGGGAGGAGGCGTCTTTGCCCTCGTGTATTTCCGGTGCTGGTTCATATGATGTTCATTATGCTCAAGCAGCTATTTTTATTATTATTATCTACACGCTGTGGATAAAGATGAAAGGCAGATCATGTGACACCCCCCCCCCCCCCCCCGTTGTGTCCAGGCGGAGAGGGAGAACCCCGGCCTGACTCAGGACATCATCATGAAGATCTTGGAGAAGAAGAACGTCCAGATCAACTTCACAGAATCCCTGCTGCGCATGGCGGCCGACGACGTGGAAGGTGAGACAGGGGTGGGCGTGGCCTATCTGTGACCCCCCTCAGGTCCGGGTTTTAAGACGTCCGATTCTCTTATCCTGCCCGGACTTTAGCCGCTGTTTGTTTTCTGTACCTGTCGGTTGTTAACTCCTCCCCTTCCTACTCCCTCCTACTTCCTCCGGCAGAGTTCATGATCGACCGGCCGGAGCAGGAGTTCCTGGACCTCAACGACAAAGCCAGAGCTCTGAAACACATACTCAGCAAAATCCCTGATGAGATCAACGATAGAGTACGATTTCTCCAGACTATCAAGTGAGACACACACACACACACACACACACACACACACACACACACACACATACATAAACACATACACACATGTAAACACACACACATACACAACTACATACAGAAACACACAGACACACGCACACTCATACACACACACAGACATACACACACATTAACACACATACACACATATACACACGCAGACACACATACACCCAGATTAACACACCTACACACACACACTCACAAAGACACATACATACACACACCCCTCTGGTTGTTTCTGTGCTGTAAGCTCTTCTTCCTCGTTGGTTTCTTAGAGACATAGCCAGCGCCATCAAAGAGCTGCTGGACACGGTCAACAACGTCATCAAGAAATATCAGTACCAGAATCGCAGAGTGAGTACCGAGGCCACGGAAACGGCCCCCACACACACGCACGCACACGCACACACACACACACACGCACACACGCCTCCCCTCATGTATTGTCTCTCTTTTCGTTTCAGGCTCTGGAGCACCAGAAAAAGGAGTTTGTGAAATACTCCAAAAGCTTCAGCGACACCCTCAAAACATACTTCAAAGACGGAAAGTAAGTGTAACCACGACAACCCCGCACGTCAGCAATGTTGCATTGTATCCGGTTTGTTTGCGGTGACCCCCCCCCCCCCTCTTTATTAAAGATGTTTGACATTGTCACGTTTGTGTGTCTCCAGGGCAATAAACGTCTTCATCAGCGCGAACCGGCTCATCCACCAAACCAACCTCATACTGCAGACCTTCAAACCCGTGGCCTAGCCCCTTCCCCGGAGACCACAGATAGCCCCCCCCCCTTTCTCCTGTGGGTGGAGCAGCTACCGCTATAGGATGGCGGTAGCTCGAAGAGCGCCTGACCCCATATATGTAAATTTAGAAAGAGTTGATTTTAGGGTTTGGGGGGGGCGGTTCCAATTTGGGGTCGAGATTCTAGATTCCAGTTCGAGAGACTGGAAAGTGCCATTTTGTTTTGTTGGTGAGGATTTTCCAGTCTTGAAAAAAAAAGTGGAACTGAACGGCCCCGAAGTCTCGGTTGATTTGATTCATTTGATTTGGACAAGTTTGTAATTTATAACCCTGGTTTTTGTTTGGGGGGAGGGGGGTAGGTAGGTGAGGCGATGCGATGCGAGGCGTTTATTAAAGACTAATTGCCATTTTTTTTCTAATATATACATGTTGATCATTTTTACTTTTTAGCTTTTTTTCTCAATTCACGGCCGCACACCTCAGCTAGGGGTGGGGGGGGGGTGCGTCCCAGTTGCCTGTACTGGTTTTCCTCTTCGGCTCCCATTTGTGTCATTTTGCCACGGTCTGTGTGCGGAGAGGATGACGCGACGGCGTTGGCGGCGGCGGCGTTGGACATTGTCGAGAAGCAGACTCCCGATTTTCTGTTTCTCTTTTTATTATCAGGAGACAGAAAGCCAAATGACTTCCAGAGAGCACAGTGTGCGCCTTTTACAGAGTCCCGTAACATTCCCTCCTCTCAGCGTAGTGAAGCGGAGCTCCCCCCCCCCCCCCCCCGGCAAATAGGGGGGGTGTAGAGAGAGAGAAAAACGAAAGTTCTGTATTTAACTGATATCTGGTTGCAAATGTTCAATAAATAGTTTCCAAATGATGCTTTTTTAAAATGCGTCCGAGTCCAGTGTGTGCGCGCGCGTGCGTGCGTGGGGTGGATCGAGAAATTAGGTTTTTAAACTTCTGCGGGTTATGTCTGGGGTTGTCTTTCAGAAAACTAACGGAAACATAAGGGTCTCAAACTGATGAGCCAAAAAAAGCAAAAGAGAAAGTGTTCCTCTGCTTATTTATCTAGAACGTTTTTTAAAAAAATTGACCACAATTGGAGCAGTCTTTATTGAGTTTGTTTTATCAAATTGTGCATGTTTATCTTGGAGGTCACCTCCCTCGATTTGATGGGCGTGCACATCCTAACCGAAAAGCTCTTTCTCCCCTGTTAGCCGGAGATGGAATGAAGAGAAATTTGAAGCGTTAATAGATAAAAGGAAGAATTTAGACCCTGAATTGGTGAAATATTCACTAACGTGTAGGTAAAACACTCGTAAAAAAGGTTTAAAGTGTGAGCAAGTAAAACCAGTTTAACCGAAAGGACTCAACTTTTATTTCAGACCATCACACCAAGAATAAAGGATGAAGAGGGGAAACGCCATTCTGCCCATTTCCTCCATTGTGCCATTTCATCCGTTCTGCACTTCTTTTTTCATTGGCAGCGATGAAAAAATAAGGGAGGCTGAATAGTTGGATGTCACAGCAGAGAAATAAAGAAAAAGAAACCTCCGGGAAGTGATTTACTGAGCTTTTTATTCCAGTGTGCCAGCAACGTAGAAACCAAACAGACGTAAATATTCTAAAATGTTAAGATATGAATGGAGGTCATATTAATAACTGGGCTGTGGAGGACCCACATGAGCTTGTTTGTTGTGTGTAAACGTTCTCCGTCTACACCTCCGTCACCTTTACTGTTGACAGAGCTCATGACGTGTGATTGGTGCAATCACATTTGATTTTGTAACTCCCACGAGTTCCAAGTTGAATCATGCAAAAATAGTTCAACAGGAATTTATTATAATATATATATATATATATTTTACATATTCAGAAGTGAAGTGAATAATTAAACAGATAGCCCCCCCAAAAAAAGAAAAACTGCCGCGACCTTTAGTCTTATATCTTCAGATCGGTGGTCATCGTCGAAGTCGTGCGCTCCCCCGTTGAGACGTGTTCAGTCACCTCCACCAATAACATCGGTCTTGGCAAGCGACCATTTTCAGTGTGCGTTACACCCTGAGCACATTCTCTACCAACACCAATATGAACCATCGTACGCCAGCTGCTCCACCGTTGGACCAGAAACAATCACCCCTCAAACGTCTTGTACCGAAACCACAGCAGCCAATTGACTCGCTCCATCTGGCAGCTTGAGAGAACATCGGTTACGTTGCAGCCGGTTACAACACGGCGGTTGCGTCACTTTTTTGTGGACAAGTTGGCATATTTGAAATATTCACGATTTGAGCAGCGTCATTCACCAAGTGCACATTTTGGGAAAGTAAAATGGTCGTGACTCGTGACACCCCCGAAGTCTCTGTCCATCCCTTCCTTCCTTTAGCTCCGCCCCTCCGTGCTCAGCAGCCCGGCTCTCCTCAGCGCTCGGTCCACCCTGGGAATCAGTTTTTCCTGGAAGTCCCACAGCCGCTTGTCCTCGTTGAGCTGCTCCAGCGTCAGCGAGCCACGCAGAGGATTGCGGACGTGGACGATCCGGCAGACGTCCATCGGGACCTTGAACCGCTGTCCGTAGTTCTTGAGCACTTCGTGGACTGAAGTCCACACCACCATCCTGTGACACACAGACCGTGTTTACATGCATTCGAATAACTGGCTTAGTCGGACTGAAATCGAATTATCCGTTTCATGTAATAATAATAATAATAATAATACATCAAATTTCTATAGCGCTTTTCATAATACTCAAAGATGCTTTACAACACATAATTTAAAAATTCCTAAAAGCTATGCATTAAAAATTACAATAAAAACAAACGATAAAAGCAAATAAGAACGTTCAGAGCACACAATCACACATTAAAAGCAGTTTTGAACAGGTGGGTTTTGATTAGTGATTTAAATGATGAAAGTTCGGTGCAGTCACGGATGATTTTGGGGAGAGAGTTCCAGAGGGAGGGGGCAGAAATGGAGAAGGCTCTGTCAACACCTTTGTTTGACTGTGCGGTCCGACTACGATCCGATTAACACCCCTGGATAACTCGATCCGATCCGGTTGATAATTCGACTATCGCGGCATGTAACGGTGAATTGGATTAGGAACTGGACTTTGCGTCTTTGCGCATGCTTGAGATCCCGCCACCCTCCTCCCTCCCTCCCTCCCATGTCGTGAACCGGAAGTCGAAAGAGTCGAAAGAGACGATAATGTCACAATTAACATCATGCAAGAATAGTAGAGGGATGTAGCTTCGCCTTGCTCTCTGTTCGCCATCTTTCTCGAAATGTTTATGTTGTTGTTGTTGGTTGTTGTTGGTAGTAGTGAAGAGGTCAAGCGGAAATGGCTGTATCACCACGAGTTGTAATGAAAACAGCGCCACCTATCGTATCGGATATGACATGCTTTCGGCCAATGATTCGAATTACTCACTGCCATGTATATTGGGATAACAACAGATCCCCCAAAAGATAGCATAGTCCGACTAAAGCAAGATTCGAATTATACCATCATGTAAACGCACTGACTCAAACACACAACACTTTCCTTTAAACCACACATGAACTTTTATGAGACGATACCTCTGCAACGTGTGTGTGTGTGTGTGTCCTGGACGAGTAACTTCTCCGCCTACCTCGGCTGAACTATCATCTTGTGTGGGTGGTAGGACGTTCTGTCGGGCTCCTCCCTGTAGATGTGCTCCAGGATATTGACGCCCGGCACCCCATTCCACTGAGGCAAGTGAAACCTCCTGCTTGGCTCAAAGTGTTTCTTGGGGAAGATGTGGTTCTCAATGAGGAAGACTCCCGTCTACACGATGCAACCCAGCATGGAAGATGAGAGAGAGAAAATACGGATTTTAAAAAACCATCCAATCTAACCTTGAGGTTTTAATGAAGCCAGAATCCCTACATTTGGTTGCTGTGGCTGCAGCGCGTCCATCAGGGCGTTCAGGGTGTCGTGTCGGTAGGGCATAATGATCTCGTCGATGTCGTTCAGCAGGACGTAGCGCGAGCGCTCCATGGACCTGTAGACGCACTCGTTGAGCGTGGTCAGCTGGCCGAAGTAGTGCACGTCCCCCCCGCTCTGCGAGAAGAGCCAGCCGCGAGACGGATTCAGGTGTCGGTCGATGGGCCAGGGAACCGCCTCCACGAAGCCCTCCTGGATGTAGCCCTGCAGCAGGCGGTCCAGTTCTGGACCACAGCTGGTGTTGTAGATCACCACCCGGTTCACGCCCAGTAACCTGCAGGCAAGCGGAGGAAAGAAAGATAATGGTAAATGTTTGGTTTACCCAACTGGGTTGCTCATTTGTTGTTGCCGTGCCGACCTGTACATCTCCAGTGTCTGTGCAAACTGAAGCACGTTGTTGTAGCCTCCAAACAGGTTGGAGATGCAGACTGTGAAGTTAAACCGAGGCTTCTCCGGCTCCTCCTCCTTCTCGTTGGTTTCCTGGTTTCCTATAGGAAGCCAGCGCCGGTGAGGCGGCCTCGCGCTGCTGCCCGGCCGAGTCAGCAGGTCGACGTGCGTGGCGTTGCAGTTCTGAGGGATCCGACACATGACGTCCGTGGTGGCGTAGGGGAACCCAAAGTGGTCCGTGTGTGGCAAGATGGTCCCCGGAGTCGTGGTTGATAGCTGGCCCGCGCAGCAGAACACGCAGTGAAGGGGTTGGATGGAGTCCCTCTTAAATATGCCGATGATGCGCACGTCCGAGCCGGCCTCTCTCCGGTCCATGTAGGCCGACACCAGCAGGTGCTTGGTGCCGTTCAGGGGAGTGATGGTCCGCGAGGAGATCCGCGAGGGGCAAGCCTCCGACGACTGACGCGGCTGCGGGGCGGACACGTACGTCCTGGGCATCCTCACAGCGAGGCAGAGGATGAAGACAAAGGCAGCGAGGAAGAGGAAGAAGAACCTCCCTTTAATTTCTTTTGCCTTGTCCATCCAGCTGCAGACGACACGGAGTGCCAACCGGAGGCTAGAATTGGCAATGAGAGATCAGAGGACACGTTTGAGGAACAGACTGAAATATCCCGTGAATGTAGAGGTCTACAACTCCAAATGCACTCCCAGTCTGTCCGCCTGGTCTCGTGTTCCTCTATCATGGTGACTGAGTTACTTCTTTACAATCTAATAAAGCAGCACAACCACAAATCATTTCCAAGTGGCGCTTACAATGTTTGTGTTTTTATTACCAGAAGGCATGTTGAGTAACGTATACATTTTAAAGTGCATGACAATGCTTATTTATCTATCTGGTGTCGGATTGTGGGGGCAGCAGACCCAGCAGGGTGACATAGATGTCCCTCTCACCCGCAACCCTTTCCAGCTCATTCTGGGGGATCCCGAGGCGTTCCCATGCCAGCTGGGAGATATAATCCCTCCAGCGTGTCCTGGGTCTTCCCCGGGGTCTCCTCCCAGCCTGGAAAACCTCGAACAGGAGGCGTCCGAATTGGATGCCCAAGCACCTTAACTGACTCCTTTCGACTCGAAGGAGTAGCGGCTCGATTCCAAGCTCCCTCCAGATGTCCGAGCTCTGTACCCCATCTCTAAGGCTGTGCCCTATGGAGGAAATTCATCCCCCTAAAGAGGAAACTCATTTCGGCCGCTTGTATCCGCAACCTCATTCTTTCGGTCACGACCCAGAGTTCGTGACCATAGGTGAGGGTTGGAACAATGTCCAGCGGCTTTAGCATCTCAGAGCCAGTGTTGTGCGTGGAGGTGATACCGCACCAGCTCTGGCTCTTTCCTCGCTAGTGAGGCCGGAGAGCTAGTCTCACTAGCTCTTCGGCAGGCCCCCGCCCGTTATACACAGCTTATTACAACTACACCAAAAAGTATAGCAGGACAAATTTGACGAGTCAAGGGATCAACGAAATTATTTCAATTGCCCTCTGAGGGAAAACACGGACGTCTGTTCCAAATGTTAAAGCGATCAAGCCATTATTGATCGACACAATCCGAAAAAGAAACCCGGTAATGCATGCAAAGTCATTTTGCTCTCGTCCTTTCTGCTACTCCAAGATCGTTCCCATTACCCTTGATAAGATACGCATGTGCACCTACACTGTGTGCACAATTATTAGGCAAGTGAGTATTTTGACCATATCATCAATTTGATGCATATTTTCCAACTCCAAGCTGTAAAAACTTGAATGTTAATTGGATTTAAGCATATTAGGTGATGTGTATCTGTGTAATGAGGGAGGGTGTGGGGAGTGATCACAGAACCATCAAACGTTTTGTTGCAAATAGTCGACAGGGTCGCAAGAAACGTGTTGAGAAATAAAGACGCAAATTAACTGCCAAAGATTTGAGAAGAAGCAAACGTGAAGCTACCAGGAACCCATTATCCTCCAGTGCTGTCATATTCCAGAACTGCAACCTACCTGGCGTGCCCAGAAGTACAAGGTGTTCAGTGCTCAGAGACATGGCCAAGGTCAGGAAGGCTGAAACCCGACCACCACTGAACAAGACACTGAAGTTGAAACGTCAAAACTGGGCCAAGAACTATCTGAAGACAGATTTTTCAAAGGTTTTATGGACTGATGAGATGAGAGTGACTCTTGACGGACCAGATGGATCAGTAACGGGCACAGAGCTCCACTTCGACTCAGACGCCAGCAAGGTGGAGGTGGGGTACTGGTATGGGCTGGTATTATTAAAGATGAGCTAGTTGGACCTTTTCGGGTTGAACATGGACTCAAAATCAACTCTCACACCGACTGCCAGTTTTCAGAAGAGACTTTCTTCAAGCAGTGGTACAGGAAAACCATGATTTTTATACAGGACAATGCTCCAGCGCATGCATCGAAGTACTCCACTGCGTGGCTAGCCAGTAAAGGCCTTAAAGATGAAAGAATAATGACATGGCCCCCTTCTTCACCTGACCTCAACACTATTGAGAACTTGTGGAGCGTTCTTAAACAGGAGATTTACAGTGCAGGAAACAGTACACCTCTCTGAACAGTGTCTGGGAGGATGTGGTTGCTGCTGCACACGTTGATCGTCAACAGATCAAGAAACTGACATGAATGGAAGGCTTATTACTGTTATTGAAAAGAAGGGTGGCTATATTAGTCACTGAGGTTTTTTTTAAATGTCAGAAATGTTTATTTGTAAATGTGTAGTTGTTTGTTTATTATTCTCACGTTAACAGATGGAAAACTAGAATGGGCACTCGGTAGAGCGCATACCTTCGCATATCACAAGATTGGGCATTGAATTATGAACATTTTGGCATTAGTTGCATGCCAATTGGACAAAAATGTATCGTGCTATGGTAAAAAAAATTTTTTTGACCTTTCCATGACCTTGACCTTGACCTTTGACCCGATTGATCCCAAAATCTAATCAAATGGTCCCCGGATAATAACCAATCATCCCACCAAATTCCATGTGATTCAAGAAGATTTGACCTGTTCATGACCTTTGACCTTGAACTTTGACCCGATCGATCCCAAAATCTAATCAACTGGTCCCCGGATAATAAACAATCATCCCACCAAATTTCATGCGATTCGGTTCAATACTTTTTGAGTTCTGCGAAAGATTTTGACCTGTTCATGACCTTTGATCTTGACCTTTGACCCGATCGATCCCAAAATCTAATCAACTGGTCCCCGGATAATAAACAATCATCCCACCAAATTGCATGCGATTCGGTTCAATACTTTTTGAGTTTTGCGAATAACACGCATACAAATAAATAAATACACGCCGATCAAAACATAACCTTCCGGCATTTTCAATGCGAAGGTAATAACAAGTGAGATGGGAAAGTTGTCATTGTTTATTTAGTTGCAAAATAATTCTGCACACTAATAGTTACCCAATAATTGTGCACACATAGATATTCTCCTAAGAAAGCCAAAACCTTACTTTTACTTTCTAAAATATTCAGGTTTGAGGTTTATTGACATTTTGGATTGACCGAGAGCACTGTAGTTGTTCAATAATAAAAGGAATCCTCAAAAATACAACTTTCCTAATAATTGTGTTCACGGTGTATACCGTCTGTTTAACACCTCCCTCTAGATTGTTTTTACAGCTCATCCTGCCGACACTGAAGTCTTAACCAAACATGCTGTTCAGAGAAGGAAGGGGGCACCCTTGACTGTCGCTGTGCTATCAGAGACAAGCCTCGACCAATGGAAACACATTCAGACTCAGGGCCAACTGGAAAGCAAACAGATGTAAACGTAAACTACGAAACAGGCTCAACGCACAATGGAGATCTGGTTTCAGTCCTCTCACAATCTGGAGAGCATCATGAAGACATTTCCCGTAATGCTGACCTAACATGTATTACCTTTTCAGTGGAGCGGGAAAAACTCAACAAGGCTCCTTTACCTCAACGTTAGAAGAGAGCGTCGGTTCCTCTGAGCTAGGAGCTACGATTGATGACAAATTAATGACGGCGAACAACGTTTACGTGGTGGACAAAGAGGACAATAACAACGCCGGCTCACTTCTGTTTGTGGAGCTCCTTCAGGGTTATTATACGAGACGATTGGAGTACCATAAGTAAAGTATCGCATACACACAATTAGGGATGAGAATTGATAAGATTTTAACGATTCCGATACCTTATCGATTCCTGCTTATCGATTCGATTCCTTATCGATTCTCTTATCGATTCTTTTGGGCAAGGGGTGAAAAAAAGAGCACAAACGGGTTTATTCACATTAATTTTCTTTTATATAATGCTGCACACACACAGTATGTATACATACACATTTACTTTTTTTAAATAAGCAAAAACATTTATACGATATTACTCTTGAACTTAAAATAAAACTTACATAACTTAAATAAAATGTATTCTGTTTAATTTAAACATGTTCCTAGAAATTACAGTGCTCCTTCCTTTTTTTTAAAGGGTATATGAACTGAGCTGCCAAAAATGAAACTAGCAGTGGCAAATACCAAGTGTGCACCATCAATTGTATGGATCATCAACAATTCTTGTGCAGAAAAATAAGCATGTCTGCTTTCTCCGGGAGGATACGCGATCTCTCAGGACTTATTGTGTCTCCAGCCGTGGAGAACACTCTCTCAGATGGGGTGGAGGATGCCTGAACACAAAGATATGAGGAGGTGTACAAGACGTGCTCGCTGTAGCCTGTGACCCAGACAGACGACCAGCCTCTGAACCGGTCTGACTCTGAACCTCATCAGCTAAATTGGATGGCAATGGAGATTATTTATATAGTGAAAGCTGGTTTACACAATGAAACAAATGGCACTAACAAAATCGCTGAATTTGCTGAGCTGACATAAAGCCACATTAAGAGGGGAGGCAAACACTACCTCGCCTCAATGTAGGGTGACAATGGAAGATTCTGTAGCTAAGCTAGCGTAGCTATATGCTAAATTTAATAATGGATTAAAAATCGATATGCTGTTTAATAATGGGTAAACACGATAACGCGAACGTTTGCTGATAACACACGCCCTCCAATAATTAATACCGTTACGATCAAACATTTCTCAAAACTGGACTTTCAATCCAAACGTGAAGTGATCGATAATGGGAGACCAATGCCGGAGCTCAAATGTGTGCTTCAAACGAAGGACAGAAGATAACTTGATCGACTACACACAATAAAGGCAAATGGCTTCACACAGTGAGTGGTTGTGATCACTTTGGAGGAGTTTACCTTGGACAGAAAGAGATGAAGCGCCGGCGTTCGCTGAGCTGCTGCATCGAACACACGACACTCCTGTCATTTAATTCCACGCTGTGTTCAAATGCTTCTTCATCTTTGTTGTATTTCCTCCCTTCGACGAAATAGATTTTTGACACACGTTACAAGTGGCGTAGTTGTCATTTTGTCGTGTGAAATAGAGCCAAACTTTAGAGCGCCTCTGCCTAGTTGCCATGTTTGCTGCAGTCTGAAGAAACTAAAAAAGTTTGCGCATGCGCAACGCCACAGAGGACCGTTAGCAGAACCGTTAAAGAATTTGGCTAACGATCCCAAACAATCGGTTCACTGGGAACCGGTTCTAAAACAGAACCGGTTCTCGATGCCCATCCCTACACACAATGGAGTAAAGAGGTACATTTACACTGTATTTTGTGGTTCCATACTTTATGCTTATATTCCACAGTATATGGAGGTAATTGCACTGTATTTATTCAAGAGCTGAATAGTTCTCACTTATAAAACACAACAGTGACTGATTAAAACTATAAAAAGTATACAAGTGATCCAGTGAGCCACTCACTGCATGAATACTTTTACTTTGAGGACATTATTTACTTATTCCTTGTCAGTGAGTCACAGAGCTGAACCCAAATCAAGATAATCCAAAAAGATAATGAATAAGAATGTGTGGGAAATATAAGAATGTAATATAAACACCAACAGCAAACATTAAAAGCCGATGGTCTTCAAATTAAAATGACAAAAGTAACCTCGGCACCACTAACCTCAGGAGCATTAGTATTAATGCTAATGTCGAAATGAAGGACGAGCGAATGAAATAGACACACACACTCACGCGCACACGCGCACACGCACATTCACTCAGACACACTCACACACTCACACACGCACACACGCACACACAAAGAGGAACAATCGAAGTGTGTGTCTTCTCTTCGGTCGGTCTAGTGTTCGAGTCCCGGTCCGTGGCTGCAACTGCTTGGCCGGAGTCACCCCGCGCGCGTGCGCGTGTTAAGAGTCTCCACCAGCAGCCGCGCGCACCTGTTGCCGAGTGTGCGACTGATACACCGCTAACCGAATCTCTACTCCGGTTTCTGTTATTAAAGATGAAGGAACAGAGCCGTCGGATATGATCGTATATTATATTACGACAATATTTTTTTTTTATTAACTATACTTTTACTTTCAGAGGAATCCAGAGAACAAGATTCTGCCTTTTCCTCTCATTTTGATTCGGAGTAAAACACTTTTCTTCCATGAATTGTTTCTAAAACTAATGTTTTTCGACGACAGATACTATGAACTATATTTTTTACCGTGTTTTTTCTTTCCTTTAAAAATAATAATCCAAAAATCCTTTGCAGTCAACAAGAAGACGTCCACAGCAGTATTAATTAAATACTGCATATAATATTGATTCATAAGCTGCAGGTTCTTACCTTCGCATTCTGCGGAAGGTTATGTTTTGATCGCTGTGTATTTATTTATTTATTTGTATGTGTGTGTGTTTGTGTGTTATTCGCATAACTCAAAAAGTATTAAACCGAATCGCATGAAATTTGGTGGGATGATTGGTTATTATCCGGGGACCATTTGATTAGATTTTGGTATCGATCGGGTCAAAGGTCAAAGTCAAGGTCATGAAAAGGTACCAAAAAAGTGCCTGCTTGCGAAGGTATGCGCTCTACCGAGTGCCGGTTCTAGTTAATACTGCACTGCCACTATAGCAATTTAAATATAAGTTCACAAGTTATAAACACACACACATACACGCACACACACACATAAAAACACTTACACACACATACATAAACACATATACAGACACACATAAACAAACATACAGACACACATATATACACACTTGCATACACACACGCACACACACACATACATACACACACACATACACACATACATACATACCCACACACATATATACATACACACATACACACATATACACACACACACGCACACACAGGATACATGCTGGGGATGAATGGATTGGCATGACAGGACTTTGAGGATTTAGATTTGACATGCAGGCCGCTGGTGTATGTTTATGTTCATGACGTATACCTTTACTCTTCAATCGGAAGTTTTACAACTCTTGAAGTTATGAGATAGAAAGTCGAAATTATGAGATAGAAAGTCAGAAGTATGAAATAGAAAGTCGAGATTATGAGATAGAGTCAACATTATGAGATAGAAAGTCATAAGTATGAGATAGAAAGTCGAGATTATGAGATAGAGAGTCATAATTATGACATAGGAAGTGAAAATTATGAGATAGAAAGTGAAAATTATGATAAAAAAGTCATAATTATGAAACAGAAAGTCATTATTATGATAAAGAAAGTCATAATTATGATAAAGAAAGTCATAATTATGAGATAGAAAGTACGTTGGTGTAGTGTCGCCTCACAGCAAGAAGGCTACGGGTTCAGTTCCCGCTCTCGGCAGTCCTTCTGTGTGGAGGCTGCATGTTCTCGCCGTGGCAGCGTGGGTTCCCTCAGGCTTCCTCCCAAAGACCTGCAGGTTAATTGAACTCTAAATGTCCTGTAGGTGTGACTGTGAGCTTGAATTGTTGTCTGTCTCTGTTTGGGGCCTGAGATGGCAGATCCAGGTGGTTCTTCTATCAATTCCTTGTTTAACTCATGAGCAGATGTGTTGAAGCGCAGTTACATTTCTGCTGAGGGAGTTTGACCTCATGCCCAGACAGAACAATTAGGCCCATCGTGTCTTGAGTATCTTTAAGATAAGATAAGAGGATCCTTCATGAGGAAATGTACTGACTCGTCTATTTTTATGCAGACAAGTCTTCCTTGTTGTTTTAATTCATGTTTTTTGAGCAACCAGTGCAAAATATCCCATATCCCCGAAAACAAAGATTGAAAAAAAAATACACGACGAGGCCAATCAGACGCCACCAAGAGGACACCGCATTACGTGCTAGTTTCTAGATTTATTTTGTAGTCTTTTTGCTTGTTGTCGAATATTTAAAGACTGCGACGTATCATCTGCGAGAGGGGGATAGTTCCCAATCTGCCATCCCTTAATATTTTGTAAAAATAAATGAATAAATGGCTCAGGAAATTCACTTTATTATAAATTGAGGCACAAGACGTTAGAGCCTCACATGTATTGACAGATACATTCCACAATAAAATGGTAAAACTTAAATCTGTACAATTGCTTCATGCACTCTTATTGGGAATGACGCAGTTTGAATAATAAAAAAATGAATATGATGAATTAATGGACAACACTAAATAAAAACGTTATTGCGTTAACGTACTTTCCCTCGCTCTGGTTTCAAAATAAAAGCGGCTCTAGACGGACTATGCAGGATGTCGTGCTGCACCTGGGTGCTGCCTTAACCCACAACACATGAGCCAGAGGGTCAAAGGTCAACGCTATGACAACGTAGAGCCCCAATGACTTGACCAGATGTGAACCACTGAAGCAAATCACAACCGCGCACTACACACAAAGTACACAAACCATTTACATTTACTTACTCTAAATGTGTGTTTAAAGCACTGTGTGTCTGGCTAACCGCTAACAGCTAGCAACGTTAGCATTACACACACTGCTGAGTATGTCATGGAAACTTAGCCTGAAACATCTCACGTCTTGCTTATTTAACACTAGGGATGGGTATCGTTTGGGTTTTTTCCGATACCGGTGCTAAACCGGTACTTTTAAAACGATACCGGTGCCTAAACGGTGCCTGAACCGATACTTTTTTTTTTTTAACACACAATGAGGACATTAAAAACCTCTTTGGCCATATTCCCTGTAGAAGCCGTTATCATGGAGCACCGACACACAACGGATATCAGACTGTTAACATACACAAGATATGTGTTACGATCTCAGACACTTAGGAAGTAGGACCCAATTGCACGACCCGGGAGACAGAGATAAAGTATTTGTAAGTACTTTATTTTTCGGTTCTGCAGTGAACAAAATGAAAGCGCTCACGTAGTGAGGAATCAAAAACTTTTCAAGAGCCCAACATAACCCGACCTGATCATGGCAAAAGACCAGACGAACTGACAAGGAACACTGGGAGACAGGGGAATTTAAGCACATGGTAACAAGACACAGGTGGGACCAATCAGGGGCGGGGCTGACACTGATGAGCATAGGAGACAGGTGTGATGACAGGTGAAAACAATCAGGAAGCCTGGAATGAGAGAAAGCGAACATAAATGACATGAACCTCTCTAGCATATCTGTCGGTGCACAACAGTACCCTCCGCTCTAGGGCCAACTCCTGATGGCCCAGGCTGATTGTAAAAGTCGTGGATAAGAGTCTTGTCTCGATAAATGAAGCAGCTATCCAGCTTCTAGCCTCAGGACCGTAACCCTTCCAGGCTACCAGGAATTGCTTGCGGCGCCCCCTATTACGGACCTCCAGTAGCTTACGGACCTTGTAAACGTCACCCCCTTCAAAGAACTGGGCGGTGGAGGGGCTTGAGGCGGGAACAAGTGTGCTCTCACACCGGCTTGATTTTACTAACGTGAAACGTTGGGTGCACTCTCAAGGTCCTGGGGAGTTGCAAGCGTGCCGGCCGGGTTGATGACTCTGGACACTGGAAGCGGACCCACAAATCTCGGAGCCAGTTTCTTTGAGGCGACATGGAGTGGTAAGTCTTTGGTAGAGAGCCAAACCTTTTGGCCTGGACTGTAGGAGGAGCGACCCTGCGATGAGCGTCCGCAACAGCCTTCATCCGAGCTGAACTTCGGAGAAGAGACTGGCGAGCACCAGCCCAAACTCTGCGACAACGTCTGATCATGGCATGTGCCGATGGAACCATCACCTCTTCCTCGTTGTTAGGGAAAAGTGGAGGCTGGAAACCATTGACACAATGGAATGGAGAGAGACCTGTGGCCGCCGTAGGAAGGGTATTGTGGGCAACCTCGACCCATGTGAGGTGGTCACTCCAGGTGGTCTGGTTCCGGGAGACGAGACAACGTAGCATAGTCTCTAGTTCTTGGTTCAGACGCTCCGACTGTCCATTTGACTGAGGGTGATAACCTGATGACAGGCTGACGGTGGCACCTATGAGTCGACAAAACTCTTTCCAGAAGGCGGAAATGAATTGTGGACCCCTGTCGGAAACAATGTCATTAGGGAATCCATGGATCCTGAATACGTGATTCATCATGACCTCTGCGGTGACTTTGGCAGAGGGAAGCTTGGTCAATGGGATGAAGTGAGCCATCTTTGAAAATCGATCAACCACTGTTAGAACCGTAGTCTTGCCTCTGGATGAGGAAATCCTGTCACAAAATCCATCGAAATGTGTGACCAAGGGCGATGGGGAATCGGCAGCGGCTGGAGCAAGCCCATCTTAACTTGAGATGAGGTCTTATTACACGCACACACCGGACAAGCCGCTACATACTCGGCCACATTTTTCTTCATGGATGGCCACCAGAAACGTTGTTGAATCCTGAACATTGTTCTTGCTACTCCCGGATGGCACGAAAGCACAGATGAGTGAGCCCAGTGGATGACCTTGGAGTGAAGAGCCTCAGGAACAAACAGCAGATTGTTGGGACACTCGCTAGGCGCTGGATTCATGACATTTGCCTCTTTAACGTCTGACTCCACTTGCCAGGAAAAGGCTCCGATCACCCGGTTAAGTGGAAGGATGGTCTTGGGCTCTACCGCAAGTGGTTCGGGATCGTAAAGACGAGACAAAGCATCGGGTTTTTGATTCTGAGACCCGGGACGAAAAGAGAGTGTGAAGTTGAATCTACTAAAGAAAAGTGTCCACCTGGCCTGACGGGAGTTGAGACGCTTAGCCTTTCGTATATATTCTAGATTCTTGTGATCTGTCCAGACTAAAAACGGTTGCTCTGCACCCTCTAGCCAGTGTCTCCATTCCTCGAGGGCAGCTTTTACAGCTAACAATTCCTTGTTTCCCACGTCATAATTCCGCTCTGCCGTTGTCAACTTACGCGACAGGTAAGCACATGGATGCATCTTGTTGTCTTCTGCAGAACGTTGAGACAGTACTCCTCCAATTCCCTCATTGGAAGCATCCACCTCGACCATAAACTGGCGCTGGGGATCTGGAATGGTGAGTATGGGAGCTGAGGTGAATCTATCTCTGAGAAGTTTGAAAGCAAGATCCGCCTGGGGGGTCCACTTGAAGGGAACCTTAGGAGAAGTCAGAACATGCAGAGGAGCAGCAACAGAACTGAAATTCCTAATAAACTTCCTATAGAAGTTAGCAAATCCTAGGAACTGCTGAACCTTTTTCCTGGAGTCTGGTGTGGGCCACTGGGATACTGCACTGACTTTCGCAGGATCCATTTGGATGTGATTAGGTGAGACTATGTATCCTAAGAAAGATACCTCTTCTGTGTGGAACTCGCACTTCTCTGCCTTGACATATAGCTGATTATCCAGTAGTTTCTGCAAAACTTGGCGGACATGGTTAACATGAGATTTAGCGTCTGGGGAGAAAATCAGTATGTCATCCAGATACACAAACACTGAAATATTCAAGAATTCCCGCAAAACCTCATTCACAAAAGCTTGAAAAACAGCCGGTGCATTGCACAGTCCAAAAGGCATTACCAAGTACTCATAGTGACCATTCTGAGTGTTGAATCCAGTCTTCCACTCATCCCCTTGTTTTATTCTAACCAAGTGATATGCATTTCTTAAATCCAACTTGGTGAATATCTTGGCCGTTGAAGCAGTTCAAAAGCAGATGACATGAGTGGCAGAGGATAGCGGTTCTTCACCGTAATGTCATTTAGTGGACTGTAGTCTATGCAAGGTCTCAGAGACCCGTCTTTCTTTCCCACAAAAAAAAAGACCGCTCCGGCTGGAGACGATGAAGGACGGATAATCCCTGATTTGAGTGAAGAGGAGATGTATTCATCCATTGCTGTTCTCTCAGGTCTCGAAATCGAGTAAAGTCTCCCTTGGGAATGGGGCTCGGTAAGAGATCAATGGGACAGTCAAAATCTCGGTGAGGAGGTAGCGACAAGGCTTTAGACTTGTTAAACGCTTCTTTAAATCATGGTAACAGGAAGGTACCTTGTGTAGATCAGGATAGTCAGGGTGATCTATAATGATCCTACTAGAGTCTGTTGGTGCATTAACAGGTTGCGAAAGTTTACACCTGCCCTTACAATCCTCTCCCCATTCCTTAACTTTCCCTGAAGGCCAGTCTATGTGAGGATTGTGGATCTTCAGCCAAGGAAACCCCAAAATAATCGGGTGCTGAGTTGACTCAAAAATATGAAATTGCATGCTCTCGGTATGGTCCTTATTTATAGTAATCCGTATGGGCTCAGTGCAATGGGTAACTGTGAACAACAAGCGGCCGTCTAAGGCACTGGCACTAACAGGATGAGATAGCGGGACAGTTTTTTATTTTTAGCTGTTTGACTAGGCCCCAGTCTATAAGGCTTTCGTCAGCCCCTGAGTCTATTAACACACCCTGGTCAATGGTCTGATTGTTAATACAAATGTCTACCTGAGTAACAGGTCGAGGAGGGAAGTCTGCGGGAAACTTGCTCACCAGCGCCGAGCTGTTGACTGGTGAGCGCGATCTTTTCCCGGGCATGAAGCGAGTTGATGACCCCGCTGGCCGCAGTAGAAACAGCAACCCTCCCGTAGACGGCGCTGCCTCTCCTCCAGAGAAAGCCTGGTTCTTCCAAGCTGCATGGGTTCACCGGAGTCATTCGGAAGTGTAGTCCTCTGATGGTCCGGTAACATGAGCTGGAAATCCTCCGCTGGGCGCGCGACCCTCCGAGGCGAATTCTGGAAGCTGGGAATAACATCTCGGTTGCGTCGACGCTCCTCTCTCTTTCGAAGACGGTTATCGATCCGGATGGCCACAGCGATGAGGATTCCAGATCCCGGGTGTCTCCAGTGGAGCCAGCTGGTCCTTTATCGGTTCCGAAAGTCCTGTCATGAAGGCGTCACGAAGAGCCGGAACATTCCATCCGCTGTCCGCTGCTGCTGTACGAAACTCGATGGCATAATCAACCACCTGACGGTTGAGCTGGCGTATTTGAAACAGTCTTCTGCTGGCCTCCGTAGCAGGCGATGAGTGGTCAAAATGCGCCTCATAGTCTCTATGAAATCGGCCAATGAGTAACATAGTTCGGTGTCTCTAGACCATTCTGCAGTAGCCCAGGCTGCAGCTCTTCCCGTTAAATGAGACACAATAAACGCCACTTTACCATGCTCAGATAAAAAGCTGCTGGGTTGTGTTGAAAATGCAGATCACACTGTACCAGAAAGGCTCTGCAATTCGAAGAGTCTCCGGAAAATCTCTCCGGAAGAGCCAGCCGTAACGGGAGGAAACAGCCTGACCTGGGTCGTCAGCTGGAGTATTGACAGGCAAATTCTCAGCTGTGGATGACGTCACCGGAGGAGCAGTCTGTTGATGAGTGAAAACATTATTCATTTGGGCAACCAGTTGTTGCATCTGTGTAGATAATTCTTCCTGAACCCCGGCCTGGCGTCCTCTCAGCTCTTGTATTTCCTGGCTGACTTTGTCCAGTCTTTCCTCGTGATGAAAAATCGTCACGCCCTGTACCGACAGAGCGGCGTGAAGCGTTCTTGGGTCGGCTGGGTCCATAATGTGGTCAGTTCGTTCTGTTACGATCTCAGACACTTAGGAAGTAGGACCCAATTGCACGACCCGGGAGACAGAGATAAAGTATTTGTAAGTACTTTATTTTTCGGTTCTGCAGTGAACAAAATGAAAGCGCTCACGTAGTGAGGAATCAAAAACTTTTCAAGAGCCCAACATAACCCGACCTGATCATGGCAAAAGACCAGACGAACTGACAAGGAACACTGGGAGACAGGGGAATTTAAGCACATGGTAACAAGACACAGGTGGGACCAATCAGGGGCGGGGCTGACACTGATGAGCATAGGAGACAGGTGTGATGACAGGTGAAAACAATCAGGAAGCCTGGAATGAGAGAAAGCGAACATAAATGACATGAACCTCTCTAGCATATCTGTCGGTGCACAACAATATGTTCTCCATTATATGATGTGATATGTATAGTCATGTGCAGACTTTATAGGGTTAACCTGTCACTGTTTTGATGGGCAAAGAGAACAACCAATCAGAGGTACTGAAGATGACATGTGACAAATAAAGTTTTGCTTCTGACAGCCAGTGTTGCCAGGTCTGCGGTTTTCCCGCGGAATTGGGCTACTTTTGAAGTGTTGCCGCGGGTTGAATTTTTTGTCCGCTGGTTCGGGTAGACCTATTTTGCATGCAAATTACATGAATATCTTTAAATAAAAATCCATATTTTAAATGAAATAATTTATTTATACCCAAATCCTACCAAACTGACTCCAGATCAGCACGTACACACATGGACATGGGACACGCCCACATACACACTTTAAAAGCAGTGTATATGGTTTGGCACGGGCATATTTTGAGTTCTGATAGGGCTGGTTTTTGGGTTGGTTTTGATTGGCCATTGGGCTGGTTTTGTCACACAGACCTGGCAACCCTGGAGACGACCGCAGCAACCCTGGAGACCAGTGTTGCCAGGTCCATGTTTCCGCGAATTGGGCTACTTTTGAAGTGTTGCCGGGTTGAATTTTTGTCCGCTGGTTCGGGTAGACCTATTTTGCATGCAAATTACATGAATATCTTTAAATAAAAATCCATATTTAAAATGAAATAATTTATTTATACCCAAATCCTACCAAACTGACTCCAGATCAGCACGTACGCGCCGACACATCCGCTCGCAGTGGGTCACTTTCCTATCTCAGGGGGGCATCATGAAGGAGTTACATATTTTGAGTTCTGATATTGGGCTGGTTTTTGGGCTGGTTTTATTGGCCATTGGGCTGGTTTTGGGCTGGTTTTGATTGGCCATTGGGCTTGTTTTGTCACACAGAGCTGGCAACCCTGCTGACAGCGAGAGTTACACTGAAACAAGTGACGCCCCACGGTCTTTATTCCTCCGTCATTATATTCCCGGTAACACCGGGTATACAGCCGGGACCGCTGTACATCAACACATCTGCTAGCAGACTGTCACGCTCGTAGCTCGTAGCTAGCGCTAGCTACGAGCTAGCTTAAACATGGTTATAATGGCTAATTTATTATTTCTTGGGCTACTTTTATGAATGCAACACTTGCAAACAACGATACGGTACTAATCTGAGTTACGGCTGCTCGTCATCATCGGTCTCCCCGTGTTCAGGGGGACCGGTGACGGTCTCCCCATCGCACCCAGCCTGACGCTGGTGTGCTCGACACGGGCTCACTAGTCACACACGGCGCAGCCTCCGCTGTCAAAGTTAAATATGAGAGGCTCGTAACCTGCTGACAGGGCGGAGTCACCTGAGAAGTTCACAACAATAGTTTTTTTCAATTTCAATCGGCTCAGGCACCGGAAAGAAGCACCGGAATGTGCGTTGCGTTTCGGTCCGGGTAATACCGGTTGTATTGGAACCGGTACCACATTGGCACCGGGTTTCGGTACCCAACGCTATTTAACACCAGTTTGTCCAATTAAAAGTGATTCACTTTAAATGTGTGTTGGTATTATTATTCCAACGTGTGGAAACATGACCTGCCTGTCCGTAAACGTGCTAACTGTGAAAGGGAAGAAGTGTATGGTATTGACCCTTCAGAAGAGAGCGCTGTCGCTTTAAGAAAGGAGTGAGGAAGACGTGCTGTATGCAGGCTGAAGGCAAACGTGTGGGATTAATTCATTTAAAAAATAGCAACAAGAAAGACGGAGGCGTTTGTGGACAGTTCACTTTAAGGGTGCAACATATGGCGTGTCTTTTACGACACCTTGAGCTGATGGCCTGCATTGATAGGCGCATGGACAGGAAGCAGCAGGTGAGGCTGGGAGAAACTATATCCAGCACCCGGTCTGATTCTGATGTTTTTGAGTTTGAATGAAGTGTGTGTTTTACGGCGCCTCACAGGCCATTAGTGTCAATATGCGGTGGCGGGAAAGGGGAAGGGGAGGAGTTGTTTATTCAAATCCAACAATGCAGCAGTGGTTGTTGCCGACACAACTGGCCAGAGTTCCGCATCTTTGTATTTGTTCTGTGTTGACATCCTGGAGGATGTGCACGTGAACTACCATACCATTGCTATGACACCTATATGTAGCCTATAGGGCGAGGATGCTGCTGTGTGTCTGTCGCGTGGTCGCCGTGCCGACCTGTACATCTCCAGTGTCTGTGCAAACTGAAGCACGTTGGTTGTAGCCTCCAAACAGGTTGGAGATGCAGACTGTGAAGTTAAACCGAGGCTTCTCCGGCTCCTCCTTCTTCTCGTTGTTTTTCTGGTTTCTAGGAAGCCAGCTCCGGTGAGGCGGCCTCGGGCTCTGAGGGATCCGACACATGACGTCCGTGGTGGCGTAGGGGAACCCAAAGTGGTCCGTGTGTGGCAAGATGGTCCCCGGAGTCGTGGTTGATAGCTGGCCCGCGCAGCAGAACACGCAGTGAAGGGGTTGGATGGAGTCCCTCTTAAATATGCCAATGATGCGCACGTCCGAGCCGGCCTCTCTCCGGTCCATGTAGGCCGACACCAGCAGGTGCTTGGTGCCGTTCAGGGGAGTGATGGTCCGCGAGGAGGTCCGCAGGTTAAAGGGATAAACGAGGGGTTAAAGGAACTAAAGGCGGGTTAAAAGGCGAGTTAAAGGGACAAAAAACTGGTTAAAGAGACAAAAAGCAGGTGTCAAATCGAATTGAAACCTCAGAGAAGCTGGCCCAAACCGAAGGCCCAAGTTATTGGGTTATGAAGCCCATGAGGAACACTAAGTATGAGAGAATAGAGTATAATCAATAAGTGTATTTTTACATTGTATTTGTATCTTTGTATTTGTAACTTTGCCGTGTGTGTTTATAGATTTACTAACCATAAGCGAATATGTCTTGAGCGAACTTGTGTGATTTGTGAAGGGATCCCGGCGGGGGCGGATAGGAAGATTTCACAAGTCGGCCCGATTGCACCAGCGACCGAGTGGGGCGAATTCCTCTTTTTCTAAGTCAATGAGTGTGTGTGCTTGAGACGTAACCAAGGGTTACCAAGGGGAAGGGTTGGTGGAACCGGATATTGAGAGATTTAAGAAAGAGGTCAGTTGGGAGCCGCGCAAGGGGAAATGCTGATTTTTTTCCTTTCAAGACCTTTATTGAGAAATTCACGTATTCCAAAGTACACAGACATAAAACTAAGTCATTAATAAATAAGGAGAAACATGCCTGTACTTCAGTGTAAATGTCTACGTTACTAACAGGCATGCGTGACGGACAAGAAAAGGCGGGTGATGGACAAAAGGCGGGTGATGGACAAAAGGCGGGTTATGGACAAAAGGCGGGTTATGGACAAAAGGTGGGTTAAATGGAAACAATTCAATTCAGTTTATTTGTATAGCCCAATTTCACAAATTACAAATTTGTCTCGGAGTGCTTTACAATCTGTACACATAGACATCCCTGCCCCAAAACCTCACATCGGATCAGGAAAAACTCCCAAATAACCCTTCAGGGGAAAAAAAGGGAAGAAACCTTCAGGAGAGCAACAGAGGAGGATCCCTCTCCAGGATGGACAGATGCAATAGATGTCATGTGTACAGAAGGACAGATTTAGAGTTAAAATACATTCAATGAATATGACAGAGTCAGTGTATGAATAGTTCGTAGTAGGCATATTCCACGATGGAGACCTCCACGATCCATCAGGCAGATGGAGGTAGAGAGGAGGAGTGGGCGGAGTCTCAACAGTGGGCGGAGTCTCAACAGGGCAGTGGCGTAGTTGGTGGCAGGAATTCCACGACCCAGACCTCGATGATCCATCAGGCAGATAGGATCTATGCCGTCTCATAGGGTCCGATGACCCCATGAGACGTGAAGTCACAAGGACTCCGGGGAGAAAGCAGAGTTAGTAATGTGTGATGGAGAGATGAAAATTCATCCCTAAGGAGAGAAGAAAAAAAAGAGGAGATAGGTGCTCAGTGCATCCTAAAACGTCCCCCGGCAGCTATAAGCCTATAGCAGCATATCAAGGGGCTGGACCTGGTGAACCTGATTCAGCCCTAACTATAAGCTCTGTCAAAGAGGAAGGTCTTAAGTCTACTCTTAAACGAGGTGACTGTGTCTGCCTCCCGGACTGAAATCGGAAGCTGGTTCCATAAAAAAGGAGCTTGATAACTAAAGGCTCTGGCTCCCATTCTACTTTTTAAGACTCTAGGAACTCAAGTAGTCCCGCATTTAGTGAGCGTAGCTCTCTAGTGGGGCAATATGGTACTACAAGCTCCTTAAGATATTCAATTCAATTCAATTCAGTTTATTTGTATAGCCCAATTTCACAAATTACAAATTTGTCTGTACATAAACATAACACACAGACATCCCTGCCCCAAAACCTCACATCGACCCAAAAAAAACTCCCAAAAAAAAGGGAGGAAAAAAGGGAGAAAGAGAGGAGGAGATCCCAGGAGGAGGAGGCCCTAGGATGGACAGATGCAATAGTACAGAAGGACAGAGAAGTAATTAAAACAGATTTAAATACAATATGACATGAATGAGTTATGAATATAGTAGAATAGTTCGATGTAGGAACACGATCGATCCATCATCAGGCAGGCGGTGGGGAGGAGGAGGAGAGGACAACAGACAGGAAGTGGACAGTGGGGAGAAGGAATTTCGGTGCACATCCATCCATCAGGCAGAGAGGATCTGCCTAATCTCAGAGTCCGATCATACCCCATGATGGTAAAGTCAAAGGACTTCTCAGGGAGAAAAGCAAGTTTAGTTAGAGTGATTGAGAGATGAAATGAGATTGAATAAGGAGAGAGGAAAAAGAAGAGATATTGTCGGTGCATCGCATCCCGCGGGCTATAGCCCTATAGCAGCAGCATAGCATATCAAGGGCAGGACCAGGCAAACCTGATTCAGCTAAAACTCTGTCAAAGAGGAAGGTCTTAAGTCTACTCTTAAGCAGGGGTGACTGTCTGCCTCCCGGACTGAAATTGGAAGCTGGTTCCATAAAAGAGGAGCTTGATAACTAAAGGCTCTGCATCACCAATCAAGGCTTTGTAGGTTAAGAGAATAATTTTAAAAGTGATTCTTGATTTTACGGGGAGCCAGTGCAGAGCAGCTAGTGCAGGAGTGATGTGATCTCTTTTCTTAGTTTTAGTGAGAATATGAGCTGCAGCATTCTGGATCAACTGGAGGGACCTAAGAGACTTATTAGAGCAGCCTGATAATAAGGAGTTGCAGGAATCCAGTCTCGAAGTAACGAACGCGTGAACCAATTTTTCTGCATCTTTTTGAGACAAGATGTGCCTGATTTTTGAAATATTACGTAGATGAAAGAATGCAGTCCTTGAGATTTGCTTTACGTGGGAGTTAAAGGACAAGTCCCGATCAAAGATAACGCCAAGATTCTTTACAGTGGTGTTGGATGCTAGGGCAATGCCGTCGACAGAAACCACATCACCAGATAATTGATCTCTGAGGTGCTCAGGGCCGAGTAAAATTACTTCGGTTTTGTCTGAGTTTAACATCAAGAAGTTGCAGGTCATCCATGTTTTTATGTCTTTAAGACATGCTTGAATTTTACCGAGTTGGTTGCTCTCCTCTGGTTTTATCGATAGATATAGTTGAGTATCATCTGCATAACAATGAAAGTGTGTTGAGTGTTTCCTGATAATATTGCCCAAGGGAAGCATGTATAAGGTAAATAAAATTGGTCCAAGCACAGAACCTTGTGGAACTCCGTGACTAACGTTGGTGGTTATCGAGGCGTCATCGTTTACAAATACAAACTGAGCTCGATCTGATAAATAGGATTTAAACCAAATTAGTGCCGTGCCTGAAATGCCAATCGACTGCTCCAGTCTCTGTAACAGGATGTCATGGTCAATGGTGTCGAATGCAGCACTAAGGTCTAACAAGACCAGGACAGAGAGGAATCCTTTATCTGCTGCCATTAAGAGGTCATTTGTAATTTTCACCAGTGCTGTCTCGGTGCTGTGGTGTTTTCTAAATCCTGACTGGAACTTCTCAAATAAACTATTATGATGTAGAAAGTCGCACAACTGATTTGCGACCACTTTCTCAAGGATCTTGGAGAGGAAGGGGAGGTTAGATAGATAGATAGATAGATGTATACTTTATTGATCCCGCAAGCGGGAAATTACAGGCAGATCCAGGAAGATTACAGCATAACACGAGGGAAGAGAGGAGAAAATAAAAAACAACCCCCAGAATATGCCCCTAGAGGGGTACAGTGTGGGAGCAGAAAAAACACCTCAGCACAAAAGCACATACATCTAAACAAGACATGCAACGTGAGGAAGGGGGGAGGGGAGGTAAACCAAAGACTGGGTGGTCAAGCTCAGCCGTAGGGGGGCAGAGGGTAACCAGCGTAGACAGGCAGCCAGCCATCTGGCAGCCCGTTAGAGCGCCAGTAGACCACACTGGGGGCATAAAGCAGGCGAAGGCGTGGGATGGGGGTGAGGGTAGTGAATGCATATCAGTGTGTGTGTAGAGTGTGTAGTGTGTGTGTAGAGTTCGTGAGTGAGTGGCCCGGTAAGTCGTCCTCCCCCAGGCCACAACAGACAGAGTTCTCAGTCCGCAAGATGGTCGTTGCCATGGAGATAGCCTTGAAATGTCCTGGGGATACAACAACCACAGGTGTCTGTGGATAGGGGGAAGGGAATGAGAGAGGTTCTCACTTCAGCGATCTTCAGGGGAGTTGTTGTTCCAGTAACGGCCTTGGCCAAGGCCCGTTCTGGTTGAGGGAGCCGAAAGCAGATAAGATTGGGATTATTTGGTCTTCCAGCAACTACATCCAATTTGCGCACCTACTATTCCACCACTTTCCTCCCATTTCCCAATAGGATTTCAAATCGATCCAATTTCGTCGGGCAGCCTTAGGGGGCTTTTAACGGCTGTCACCGTTTCCTTAATTTTCCGATAAACCAGGGCAACGCCAAATCCAAACAGCAGAAATCCTGTAATCATAGTTCCGAATAGGTAGATGTCATCTACGTCCTCCACGGAAAGGGCTGCTAGGCACACGACACGTCCATCGTGTAACCAGCTGCAACGTCCCGGCAGGACGGGCAGGTTCCCCCGAACCCAAGCTTCTCGTCGAGAAGACGGTGTCAATTTCGTTGAGAGACCAGTTGATCAGATGACCAGTTGATCGGTCCATAGTTTTAGTTCGAAGAGCAATGAGGGGAGTCTCTCAAGTATATGACAGACAAGACACGGACGAGAGAAGCCAAGCAGGGAAGGGAAGGTCATGGGGAGGAGAGGGAGAGAAAATGCGACCGCCTTCGTCGAGAGCCAGACACAAACAAGAGATCGGTCTGTAGTTAGCCAACACCTCTGGATCCAGAGTGGGCTTCTTCAGGAGAGGTTTAATGACAGCCACTTTGAAGGAGTGTAGTACGTGGCCTGTTAGCAGAGACACATTGATAATATCTAATAGCGAGCTGCCAATTAAAGGCAAAACGTCTTTAAGCAGGTTAAAGGGGAAAATGGGTGTTAAATTATTTAAACAATTAGATTTAGTTTAATATAGTTTTTATTTGAATGAATAACTCAAACAAAGGACTCATTCACGAAATTGCTTTAATCATTTTCTCCATCTTTATTAATATCTTTATTTTGAATATTCTTCTAAAATATGTGAAGTACTAAAATCACTAAACTGCCAGGGATAAATGTCAGGAAGTCACTTTCTAAAAGGAAGGTTTCATAATAAAAACGTCAAATAAAGAATATTAACTTCTGAATAATTGTGTTCTTAATTACAGATATTTATTTACATAACAAATTCCAACATAAACTTTTTATTTTGTATTTCATACGATTATATTTCAGACAATGACCTCTTCCAGTGAAATAAGAATCTTTATTGTGGGGAATAAATCAAGTGTAAAAAGACGCTGAAGGCCCGTTGTGGTTTACGGACACGAAACAGGAAATGACGAAAATAAGAAAAGAAAAAAAATGGCACCAAATATTTCTCTTGATAACAAATACATGACGTCATTCTCTCAGAGGGTGACTGCAAGGGATCTGCTGCCCCCTGGTGGACGAGGAATGAAACGATACAACGAGCCGCACCGCTCCTCCTCCTCCTCCTCCTCCTCCTCCTGCTGCTGCTCCTCCTCCTCCTGCTGCTGCTGCTGCTGCTGCTCCTCCTCCTCCTCCTCCTGCTGCTCCTCCTGCTGCTCCTCCTCTAGGACTTCTTGTACTCAATCCTCTCCACCTTGACGTCGTCTCCGATCAGTTGGTACACGTACGTCACCACCGTGGACGCCTGGATGTCCATCAGCACAAATGACGGGATGATGTTGCTAAGGAGAGAAGACGGGTCAGGTGATCGATGTCAGATGATCGATGATGTTGATGATGATCAGACAGGAATGATTCCCAGAACATGTATAGTGTTAGAAGTGGGACAAATAAATGCGAATTTTTCTGGGATTAGCGAGAATAGACCAGGCCGGGAAAAGTAAATGCGGAATGTGGGTAATAAAACAGATCAAAGGGGACCCCAGTTCCATTAGACTACGACAATAGGAAAGCAACAAGGAATCCATCATGCCGGCCGACAGGGAGAGTGGCTGTAAAATCAGATGAAAGCATCGAGGCCATCGCTGGGACGAAAAGCAGAGGGCCAGGTGTGACAGAACACAGGTCCTGAGGGGTCAGCGGAGGCGTTTACAACCGGCTCGACACGACAGGACCATGGCACCTCTTGTGATATTCAGATGAAGACCTGGTTGATTGTGTGTTCAGGAGCCCAAATCCTGACCAAATGGGCCAGAGAGGAAGTTACTACGAAAGTGGATAAACACAAGCCTGGATTCATGTGTGTTAACCTGCCTGTAGATCAATGGTCATTGATATGATAATGTGATATATGTCTCCCAATATGTTCCGTATCCTGACCCCCGGTTAGAGTGTGTTTGATGTCACTGGCATCGGGAAGTCTCACCAGGTCTGAAAGGGTCATAAAGAGGGGACCCTAAATGCCTGAGAGATAAGATACTGATTCCTCACACACTGGTAACTGACATTTTGTACTAAAGAGAGATATCGCTGCAGCCGGTAGACCTCCGTCTCTCCGCCGAGCCGTGGTTGGTTCGGGGACCAAGAGAGGGACTCGTAACACCGAGTCCTCGTCGCGGAGTTTGTCCTAAGAATAAGAATATTAATAAGTGTCCCGCCAGCCGCTCTACGAGCCTAGTAACCTCGAGCGTGTTTGGGAGGAGACTAGATTATTGAATACCCAGCATTTCTCTCCGCGGAGATCGATCTGACATCATCCGGGGTGCCGCGTGCCGAGAATAACAGCTACCACTGTCTATGTGCACGCGCGTCATTCATCAGGCCCGAACGATCGCGGAATCATATAGAGGGAGTTACTGATCTCCGCCTCCTCTCCCCCTTAACTCGGTCTTCGCCCTCGCTCGAGTTTCCCGTTCCCCCTCGAAGCGCAAGGTGAGGGACCGTGACCGGGGCCGTTCGTCAGAAGAGAGGCCGGGCATCGTGACCCGTGGACTCGCGTCCTCTCCAGTGCGACAGGTTAGTAGCGCGCGGTGACGCGCTGCGCCTGGGCGCCGCCGACGTGCTCTTAAAGACAGTTTGCTACACGTCTGTCATTAGAGCACGATTATTTCCCCTCAATAAAGTACCCGGTGTGAGCCGGCTCGCACCTCAAACCTTTCCCCCCCCTCCTCTCCATCTCTCCTCTCCCGTCTCGTTCCCGTTTCCCCCCCCCCTCCCCGCTCCTCTCCTCCCCCGGTTTCCCCTACCCGAGAAGACTGCGGCGTGCCTTTTTCTTTCCGTCTCTCACCCGAGGCGACAGAACCCGGTTCACGTACGCGTCTCTCTTAACAATAGCGACAACCCTCACAAAAGGAAAAAGTGCTGCATTCAAAGTACATGAAGAACTAATATAAAAATGTACTTTTGAGTATCAAAATAAAATTATTTCAAAATTCATATTTATTTATTATAAAATGAAATATAAAACATTTCAAAATAAAATTGTTTCTGCCGGTTCATTTGAATTATTTTTAGTTTGTCAATTTAAATGATCTCATCTTAAATCACAATTATTGATTTATTTTGGATTATTAATTACTTTATATACACCACTGTGGAGTTTAACTTTTAATAATAATATAATAGTACATTGTAATAATCAAGTAACTAATGCCAGTATGTAAATACTCAGATAAAAGAATAACAATTGGACTTTAAAGATGGAGGATTTAATTTAATGCTGAAGACCTGGACCGGGTCCCGGGGTGTCCCGGTCCAGGTCCAGGGAGGGGTCTTACCTCTCCAGGGCGCTGTAGGCCCCCGTGGCCGAGCCAGGGTTGATGTAGAACTTGTTCTCGTTCTCGAAGGCCTCGAACTTGTGCGTGTGCCCCGAGATGAGGATGTCCACGTCCAGCTGCCGCTGCAGCAGCGCCAGGCTGGCCATGTCGCCCCATGGCACCACCTGGTGGCCGTGGATGAGACCGATCTTAAACTGGCCCACCGTCACCACCTTCTGCTCCGGGTAGTTCAGGTTCTGAGGGAGAGGAACGGCTTAAAACCCCTTCTTGAACACCTGAAAGTCCAGTTCATCTCTTCTAATTATTACTTTTATTATCAATTTAAATTGTGTACACAGTAACACTTTAAATGTTTTGTTCAAAACCCAAAAGGAGGGGAAAAAGCAGAAACTCTACATTTTTAAGAGACTGAAAACATCAAGTTCTGTTATTGGAGTGATATACACACACACATACACACACCTCGTCGAAGTCTCCCCTGACGATGTGCACGTCCCCGGCTAACGTCTTCAGGTAGTCGTAGCTCTCCTTGGTGCACAGGTTGCCGGTGCACAGGATGTGTTGGATCTTCCCCGGAACCAGAAGCTTCTTGAACTTAGCCGGCAGGGTGTTGCACCGGTGAGGGATGTGCAGGTCGCCTAGAACCAGGACCAACTACACACAGAGAAACACACCCACACACACGGCTGTGAGGTGCAGCATCTAAACTTTGAGGAAGTGGCTCCGGGACGGCGCCTTGTGGGACACCACCGGATTGAAACAAGCAAAGATACTGTTGGCTTTTACTTCATTGCACAACAACAACAACAGCTTGTCCAGGGGAATTCATAAAGCTCAAGTATGTGAATAAGCAGTTTGTGAGTAACAAGCCGAGTTCGTTAAGCGTCTAAAGTCAAAGTGAAAAGTTATTCTTACGTAATCTAAACTAAAAACAGCCGCGGTGGAAACGTGTTGATTGAACGTCACGGCTGTCACTCAATAACAGATGAGAGATAATGACACCAGCATCGATGGGATCAAACCCCTGGTTCACAAGCACCGCTTGACCTCAGAGCCAAAATCGACCAAAATGTAAAAAATATATTGATGTTTAACACTGTGAAGCAGTTTCTGCATCAAAGGTTCTTTTTACTCTAAAAAACAACAATTAACTTCAGCTCTATGACTCTAATAATAATGATAACATTAAAAATAATAATATTGATAATAATAATGACAATAATAAAAAATAAATATTATAATAATGATAATGATAATAATATTGATAATAATGATAATAATGATAATATTGATAATAATAAAAAATAAGATGCAGCAGGTGTAATTGAAGCGCTGTAGTTCCAGACCCGGTTGTTAGTGTGGCGAGCAGAACACACACACAGGGGGTTGGGGTCACTTACCCGGTGACCAGTCTGGTTGATTGGTGGAGACAGGGGCAATGAGGGGTGGGGGGGAGTGGGGTCATAGGGAGGAAGTGTGAGGGAACGACGACGAGGTGATCAAGGATACGAAGAGGAACAAAAAGAGAACAAAAGACAAAAGAAGGAAGAAACTGAAATTAGAAATTAAAAAGTGAATATGAAATTAAGAAGACGGAAATGTAATCATTCCAGAAAATACATAATAAAAAGGAGTTAAAAAACAACAATGTGGTTGAATTGATTGTTTTAAAAGATAGGTTAGTGATGATGATTATGATGACCATGATGATGATGATGAAGCGAGGGTTAGTGCTGACTTCAATTTAGTTATAATCACTGGTGGAAAAGAACAAAGTATTAATCCATAAACATCACACATAGCAGGAACATTTTACTGCACTATCATTACTTAAATACGTTCAGCACCTTTTAATTGATCACGTAGTATGAATGACGTAAAGCAGGACGTGTACTTGCAGTGGTGTATTTCCACTGTCTGGTATTAGTACTTTTACAGCAGCTTCTATCTCGACTGACGTGAAAGAAAAGTGTGAAAAGTGTCGTGAAAACTCATCTGTCATGTGACCGTTGATCCATTTCCCCCCACACACACACAAACACACACACACCCCAGACCAAACTGACATTTCTAACTACGTGAACGCGCTTAGCCCCGTAATGTCGCGCGCCTCCCTTCGACAACTACTCTTGTAAAACACTGAGCGAGAAATCCGAGCTGTAAACGCGCGGGAAACTGCGGCCTTTTCGCCATTTTTGCTCATACTTACCATCTTCTATTTTGCTGTTTCTGCGAGTCACGTTGAGGAAGCGCCGACGCACGTACAGCGTCGAGCCGGCAGCCAATGAGAGACGAGGAGGACAGCGCATGCGTTAAGAGGAGATGGAGCACTTCCCGATGGCCTTTCAAAATAAAACGGGTGACTTTGTCTCGTTATGAAAGACACATTTTAAAATGTTTATTTATTTATCTTGAAATAAAATTGAGTCATGCACATTTCACATCTTGAAAGCAGTATCAGAGGTGGAAAAAAGTATTTACATATTTGATATTTCACTAAAGTTACTGATTCAAGTAGTGATATCTGTTTGTTGTTCACCGTTGTTTATCTATTATTGCACTATGTTTTTGTTTTTATTATTAATTTATTGTTTTATTTTATGTTTATTTTTATGCACCTTTCTCTTTTTGAAAATCCTGCTGTCAAGATTCAAAATGTCCTAATTGAATTAGTGATGTAATACGATGTGAACATCGCTAATTCTGACGCTGGTTAAATTGGAGTTCATTTAATCAACAAATTGTACAGATTAATCAAGATGTATAATTATGATTGTATTCATATTTAAAATCTGTAAAGTAACTACGGTAATGTTGTCAAATACATAGAGTGGAGTAAAAAGCACAACCTACCAAAATAAGATAATAGAAAATATACTTTATTAGTCCCGCAATGTACAAGATTTACAGCAGCAGAGGGTTATAAAAACAAAATAAAAACAAAATAAAAACAAGTATAATAAATAAGTAAATTAAAAATTAAAAAGATTATAATGGCAGCAGATAAAGGACTCCTCTCTGTCCTGGTCTTGTTAGACCTTAGTGCTGCATTCGACACCATTGACCATGACATCCTGTTACAGAGACTGGAGCAGTCGATTGGCATTTCAGGCACGGCACTAATTTGGTTTAAATCCTATTTATCAGATCGATCTCAGTTTGTATTTGTAAACGATGACGCCTCGATAACCACCAACGTTAATCACGGAGTTCCACAAGGTTCTGTGCTTGGACCAATTTTATTTACCTTATACATGCTTCCTTTGGGCAATATTATCAGGAAACACTCCATAAACTTTCATTGTTATGCAGATGACACTCAACTATATTTATCGATAAAACCAGAGGAGAGCAACCAACTCTGTAAAATTCAAGCATGTCTTAAAGACATAAAAACATGGATGACCTGCAACTTCTTGATGTTAAACTCAGACAAAACCGAAGTAATTTTAATCGGCCCTGAGCACCTCAGAGATCAATTATCTGGTGATGTGGATTCTGTAGACGGCATTGCCCTGGCATCCAACACCACTGTAAAGAATCTTGGCGTTATCTTTGATCGGGACTTGTCCTTTAACTCCCACGTAAAGCAAATCTCAAGGACTGCATTCTTTCATCTACGTAATATTTCAAAATCAGGCACATCTTGTCTCAAAAGATGCAGAAAAATTGGTTCAGCGTTCGTTACTTCGAGACTGGATTACTGCAACTCCTTATTAGCAGGCTGCTCTAATAAATCTCTTAGGTCTCTAAGTTGATCCAGAATGCTGCAGCTCGTGTTCTCACTAAAACTAAGAAAGAGATCACATCACTCCTGCACTAGCTGCTCTGCACTGGCTCCCAGTAAAATCAAGAATCACTTTTAAAATTCTTCTCTTAACCTACAAAGCCTTGATTGGTGATGCTCCATCATATCTTAAGGAGCTTGTCGTACCATATTGCCCCACTAGAGAGCTACGCTCACTAAATGCGGGACTACTTGTAGTTCCTAGAGTCTTAAAAAGTAGAATGGGAGCCAGAGCCTTTGGTTATCAAGCTCCTCTTTTATGGAACCAGCTTCCAATTTCAGTCCGGGAGGCAGACACAGTCACCTCGTTTAAGAGTAGACTTAAGACCTTCCTCTTTGACAGAGCTTATAGTTAGGGCTGAATCAGGTTCACCTGGTCCAGCCCCTTGATATGCTGCTATAGGCTTATAGCTGCCGGGGGACGTTTTAGGATGCACTGAGTACCTATCTCCTCTTTTTCTCTCCTTAAGGATGAATTTTCATCTCTCAATCACACGTTACTAACTCTGCTTTCTCCCCGGAAGTCCTTTTGACTTTACGTCTCATGGGGTCATCGGACCCTATGAGACGGCATAGATCCTATCTGCCTGATGGATCGTCTGGGTCGTGGAATTCCTGCTCATGACTACGCCACTGTCCTGTTGAGACTCCGCCCTCCTCCTCCCCACCGCCATCTGCCTGATGGATCGTGGAGGTCTCCATCGTGGAATATGCCTACTATGAACTATTCATACACTCTGTCATATTCATTGAATGTATTTTAACTCTAAATCTGTCCTTCTGTACACATTACATCTATTGCATCTGTCCATCCTAGGAGAGGGATCCTCCTCTGTTGCTCTCCTCCAGGTTTCTTCCCTTTTTTTCCCCTGAAGGGTTATTTGGGAGTTTTTCCTGGTCCGATGTGAGGTTTTGGGGCAGGGATGTCTATGTGTACAGATTGTAAAGCACTCCGAGACAAATTTGTAATTTGTGAAATTGGGCTATACAAATAAACTGAATTGAATTGAATTGAATTATACAAAAATTAAAAATCTACAATAATTTAAATATTATACATGTAGATTAAATAACGAATCTAAATGTTTTCTTTAATTCTAAATCGAATTATATAATAGCAGAACATGTAATAACTCAAATAAAGTACAAGTAACAAACAAATGACAAGTACTTGAGTATTACCAAGTTTACATTCCCACCACTTTATATTATGTAACATATTAAAGATTAGTGCGACGAACGCGGACTTTTAATTTGAAATATTATACTGAAACCGGAAGCAGGGTAGCGTCCGTTGCCTTTGAAGTCCGTCGGAAAAGCGAGGAGAGTAGCAGTGTTCCGCAGAACATTCGAGAGGTAAGACGCGATATAATTTCGCCGCCCTTTTTCTTCCCCACCCCTCGCTCTCTCTAGACTTTGACGTCGAGGATCGTAACCGCCCGATAAAGATATACTATATACATGGTGACGTATTTATCTCGACCCATAATCCCGTCGTCAGCGCTGTGCAGTCAGCTGTGACGTCATGGTGGCTCTGGCTATTTCCTGGAATCGCAGCGCCGAGACCCAGCGCGCGCCCCCGTCTACGTAACGGACGACCGAGCGGCCGCTGTCACCTTGAGGACGGATATAGTTGTATAAAGTGTGTGTTTGATGTGCGTGTATATGCGTGTGCGTGTGCATTGTAATTCCCGCGTGACATAACGGAATATCTGAGAATCGTCGTCTGACAGTAGTTTCTCGGGGACCACGTGACTGTGGGGCTTCTCGACTACACCTGACGACGATGTTGGCGTTTTCTATTCCGCAGCGTGCGCATGCGCTTGTGTAGCTCTAACTATACGCCTCTTCTCCCCCCCCCCCTTTAAAAAAAGGTCCCCAAAACCCCGCGAGGACGTTCCAGAGCCCCCTCCCCTCGGAGCCTGGCGCCTGCACCCTTTGGACGCGTTTGGGTGTGTAGCTGCCGAGACCAGGAACTAGTCTGCTGCAGTCGACTCTACACCAGAACCAACACCGGCACCGACCACCGTTCACTGCGGCTCTTGGACGATCAGCGTTGTGTTTATGTCTTTGTTTTGCGAAAACGGTAAGTTTAAATCAAGTTGGATTATATATGTGTTTTTTTTAACGGGTGCGTGTGCTCTTTAGGTTTTCCGTTATCATTGCGCAATATGGCAAGTTTTTTTCCTTTTCTTCCCGTGTCAAAATGGCGTCTCCCAGTCCCCCTCACTCGTGTGCAGTATGACGCACTCTGCACCAAGCAGCCGGCTAAGCTAGGTAGCGCCCCCTCTCTTCCCTCATATGAAGCGCTTGCGCTCTGGACACCACCGAGCCCCCCGTGGACCCGTAGACCCGGTCCCGGATCGCACTAGTAGTTGCTGGGCCTCCTATCTGACCCATAACAAGCGGAGGCCTCACGTGACTCCCAGAGGCCTCTGCACACAAAAGCCTTTCAATAAACAATCTGTGTACCTGCACAGGCACAAAACATTGGCTCAGGTGTGTGTGTGTGTGTGGGGGGGGATTCTGGTGGTCATTTTCCTCTGGACTCTCCTCTGCATCACATGGATACCTTTTTTTATGCTGGATTCGATTACATCAGCTTTTCTGTTTTTCTGGTGCAGAGGCTTTTTTCATATTTGTAACCCGGTGTCTGATTTACCTGTCAGAATTAATTCTGATGAATAGTCAGGAATGTGGTGTCAGCTTGTGTGTCGTGAGCTTCCTGTATATTATACAACACAATCTTAGTCAAAAATGTATTTATTTATTTGATCTCTTTAAAATTACTTATCGTGACCAAACAAATTGTCTACAACCCAACATTCATTTGATTTTTAAGCTACTTTCAAAGTAATTCAGACTTATGTGGTTCTAGGGGAAAAAAACACTCGTACATTGGAAGTTGTACGATTTAAAAAAGAACAAAGTATTAAAGTGCGTTATACAGCACTGCTTATTCACACCAGGCTTCTTCAGATAAACAACGAAACGTATAAATATAATCTTTTGATTAGTTTTTAATTGTCTCTATTCTGGTTGTGTAGTTCAGTGGTTCTCTACCTTCACCAACGTATTAAAGAAGTAATACACAATATCTGATTTAATATGGATTATATATACAACTTGTATTGAATATTTATTAAATAACTTTAACAGGTGTATATTTTAATCTTCTGTACCCCTGCAGTGCCTCCCCTAACCCCCAGGGGGTACACCCCCCCCCCTCTGAGAAGCTCTGCTCTAGATGTGAAGTCCGTTTCTTTGTTTAGAGAGTAAATATTTATTGTTTCTCTTCTTTCAGAGCTGTTGCGCAGCCGTTGGAACCTGTGTGGTGGAAATCTAGCCTTCAAGCAAGCAGCCTGCGGCCACAGCGGCACGGCGTCTTTCATGTCAGAGACCGAGCGCGCTTGCAGTCGTTTATGTCATCCCCTCTTTTCCAGACAGAAGATCCCAAAAAATCCCCAACCCAGATCCTTTTATCTCACTGACAGCGCCACCCAACAGCCAAGATGTCTGTCAATGTCAACCGCAGCGTGTCCGACCAGTTCTATCGCTACAAGATGCCCCGTCTGATTGCCAAGGTGTGTGGGTGTGGGTCTGTGGGTGTGTGTGTGTCCACGCTCTGAATGCTGACGCCTTGTGTTCTCTCCTCCAGGTCGAAGGCAAAGGGAATGGAATCAAGACGGTCATTGTCAACATGGTTGATGTTGCCAAGGCGCTGAACCGCCCTCCAACATGTACGTGATGCACTTCCTGTTTGCTTCCTGTTTGCTGGAGTTAAACTCAGATCAACCAAATGCTAAAATTAAACTTTGCTTCCTGATAACTTCTTGTTTTCAGTTTGACTTCTGAATTTTACTTTTAACCCCAACAACGTGTCTCCATCAGTTAATATACCTGTAACAAAGTTCTCCTCTCACTAAATATACATTTGTTTGGGGGGGAAAAGTTTGTTAAATGTTAGATTTAGTTGTGTATAATCTTAAGATTAACTAAATGAAGACATTAACTTTAGCCGGACAACATTATTGTAGGCCAACGCCCACAATGAAGAAAATTAATCTTGCTGTTACATTAAATTAAATGTGTTAAACTACTAGAATATATATATTTTCATATGGATGCTAGCCACTGCTTTGACCGTGTCTCCTTGTTTTAACACCCTGACCGTTGACCTTGTTTTAACACCCTGACCGTTGACCTTGCCTCCGCAGACCCAACCAAGTTTTTTGGTTGTGAGCTCGGGGCTCAGACGCAGTTTGACAGTAAAAACGACCGTTACATCGTCAACGGATCCCACGAGGCCAACAAGCTACAGGACATGCTGGACGGATTCGTCAGGAAGTTTGTTCTGTGTCCCGAGTGTGACAACCCTGAGACCGACCTGGTGAGTTGCTGCACCTTCAGGTCTGTGTGAGGTGAGGCGTTCTGATCTCTAATCTGATTGATCCGTGTTCCTCCAGCATGTGAACCCCAAGAAACAAACCATCGGTAATTCCTGTAAAGCCTGTGGATACCGCGGCATGCTGGACACCAGACACAAGCTGTGCACCTTCATCCTCAAGAACCCACCAGGTGAGTCCTGGTCCACCAGAGACAGGTGAACCACCAAGATGATAATGACGAAGACGCTCTGGTTCCCCGTACAGAGAGCACTGAAGGCGGAGCGGTTGTAAAGAAGAAGAAGAACCGCAAGAAGGACAAAGAGAACGGATCCTCCAGCGGAGAGGCGAGCCAGGAGAACTTTGACGCTCCTAAAGCTGTGGTGGGTCTGTCCTCTTTTTCTGTCTCTTTTTTCCTGTCTCTCTTCCTCTGTCTCTCTCTTTTCCTCTCTCTCTCTTTTCCTGTCAATTTCATTCTGTGTCTCTTTCCCTCCGTTTCTCTTTTTCTGTCTCTCTTTCTGTTTCTGTTTCTCTCTCTCTGTCCTTTGACCTCTCACTGACACCAGGCGTACGCCGTGTTTTTGACTCGGTTGTAACTTTAAGAGGTTGAGGGTTCAATGCCCTGAGGTCAGCTGACCGTTATCGCTCCGTCCAGAGAGAGTTCTGGTTCTTCAGCTTCTCTATCGACAGAGTTTCATCTCTGAGCTGAAGCAACGTTTCATTAGATCACCAGATAACATTAATATTAGAAGTAAAGAGCAGATAAATTAGTTATGAAAGATTATTTTATTTGAAGCTGCCTCTTTTAATTTCTTTTTGTTGTACTCTATTTGAAGCTCCCTCATATTTTTTTCCACCATCAAAATAATATTTTAACTACTTTTTGAGTCTCGGCCATAAACACGTTATTTAGATAAATATTTAGGAATGACTGGTGACGACGCAGCAAAAAAATTATCAATAATCGAATCTTATTAATCACAGATGTTAAATCTGATGTAAATAAAAACAAAATGTTCTGGTCCCAGCTGGTGTTCTCAATCTTCATATTTCATGCATATTTTTATTATAATAATAATACATCAAATTTCTATGGCACTTTTCATGGTACTCAAAGATGCTTAATGCATGTAAACAAGACGTTTCAGTCCGTGTGTCTCTGGTTTGAACCTCTCGTGTGCCGCAGGACGGAGACGACGACGACGAGGACTGGGCGGAGGAGACGACGGAGGAGGCGCAGAGGAGGCGCATGGAGGAGATCAGCGACCACGCCAAGAACCTCACGCTCAGCGAGGACCTGGAGAAACCGCTGGAGGAGAGAGTCAACCTGTTCTACAACTTTGTGAAGGTAGGCAGCGCTCTGCCAGAACATCTCCTCCCCGAGGCGGGCGCTTCACCTTAAACGCCCATGGTTCCCCTCTAACCTCCTGGTTCTCCTTCTCAGCACAAGAAGGAGAACGGGACCATCAACTGCGCCGACAAGGAGATCCTGGCGGAGGCGGAGCGTCTGGACGTGACGGCCATGGGCCCTCTGATCCTCAGCGAACTGCTTTTCAACGAGAACATCCGGGACCAGGTCAAGAAGTACCAGCGCCACTTCCTGCGGGTAAGAGGAGGAGCAGGAAGAGGACTAGAAGGAGGAGTTGGAGTATTAAAGAACATGTATATGAATGTAAAACCATAAATGTGTCTCCTCCAGTTCTGCCACAACAACAAGAAGGCCCAGAAGTACCTCCTGGGGGGCTTCGAGTGCGTGGTGAAGCTGCACAAGGTCCAGCTGCTGGCTCGGGTCCCCATCATCCTCAAAGACCTGTACGACGCAGACCTGCTGGAGGAGGACGTCATCTTCGCCTGGGCAGAGAAGGTCCGAGGGGTTAATATGAACACAAGTTCAATGTGTTCCAGTTGTAAAAGTTACACGTTTACTTTAGTGCTAACTTTGAAAGAAATTTACATTACAACTTTTTGTTAAATAAACACAGGTGTGACTAGTTTTGCACAATTAATATTAAATCCATATTTTTGCTTGACATTTTCTATCTTTATTGTATTTTTGCAGTAATTATGAGATAAAAAACATTAAGTGCATTAGTTTTGATCGAGCTTCACTGATTGGCCGGTTCCTCCTTCTCAGGTTTCTAAGAAGTACGTCTCTAAGGAGCTGGCCAAAGAGATCCACGCCAAGGCGGCTCCCTTCGTGAAGTGGCTGAAGGAGGCGGAGGTAGAGAGCGGAGCCAGTGAGGAGGAGGAAGACGATGAGAATGTGGAGGTAACGTTGAATATGAAATGTGTATCTAGTGATCTTAATTCTCACCTGGCCCGCTGCCGTGGAGATTGCAGTGAGACGCGGAGAAAAGTGTGAAGTGGTGCTCTTCGCAATAAAACATCTTTGATGGGGCGTGTCGAGTCTCGGCTAATCAGCGTTCAGATGTCGACATCGTTTGGGGGTTCAGGTTAGCTTGAATGTTAGCCCGCTACATCTGCTGCTGTCACGCTGCACGGTGTAGCGATGCTAACAAAGTACCCGTACGTTAACCCTCCTGTTATGTTGCGGGTCAAATTGACCCGTTTGAAAATCTAGGAAAAATACTTCTAAGTACTTTTTCTGTATAAAACTTCTTCTGCTTACCTTATTTAGTGAAATCAACGTAAAAAAAAATACAAAGAAAATATCATGTATTTGCAACCCCCCCCTGCAGGTTTATATAACAGATGATGTTCCCGGGTCAATTTGACCCGGCTGTGAAAGTGAAGGCTAAAAGTCATCAGAAGTCACGTTTAGACTATTTCTTTCTTTGTAAATGTAGGGCAGTCTTTCTTACTCCCTCCCACCAAGTTTCAACACACACACTCACACTAACACACACAAACACACATATCAGCACACACACACCCCGTTCACAACCCCATATATAAAGTTGTACACATTTCAAACTTCAAACAAAAGAATCAGGTGGTTGTTATGGGAACCATCTCTATCCTGCTGTGTGCCCATCACCCTACATGAGAAGCACACTTTACAGAACAAACAATGTTTATCATCTTCTAACTTCCCCCCTCAATACACCTTTATTGGACATGGGACACTCATGTCAGGGTTTCTTTCATGTCTCAACTAATACATACAGTATGTAGTATAGTACTTCTAATCTACTGTCTGTCTGACTGGGAGAGACTCACACCCTGTCTCATCCCACTCTCAGACCCACACACATTCTCTTTCTAATGACCCCACCTGTGCGAGAAATACAGATACTATTTTGACGAGAAACTCCACGCACGCCTTAGCAGGGGAGGGGCCAAACATACAAAATGGATGCTGAGAAGTCCTACAACATTACACTCTGCAGATACATACGACTGCACCAAGAGGATGACTGTGTGCTGGCCTTTGGTCATCTTTTATCATATAATTTATGCATCTTAAAAATAAACATAACTAACGTTTACTTTCAATACAAATCCTTTATGACTCATTTGGCTTGATTTTTAGTGGGTGGGTCATTATGACCCTGAAAAGCACAGGTGTCTCATCTCTATTTATCTACATCACCCCATGAAATTTTTTTGTACAAAATGCAAATAAAATTTAGGAGAAAATACATGTTATGGTAGACTCATGCAATTTAGATTTAGATTTTTTCAATGTACCTAAAAAATAGTTTGAACATGTATTTTTCATTAAAACGAGTGAGTGCTCCTGATTGAACTCTGATATATGGAGGGTAAATAACTCAATTCCACTAAAAACTGATTTAATTGTGAGTAATGTTGTTGGTGATGTACAAACTATAGTTTTTAGAATTTTTTTGGTTTCTGACCACTTTTGGATGATTCAACATTAACCGGGTCAAATTGACCCGGGAACATCACGGCTGTATGTAAGAAACGAACATAACAGGAGGGTTAAACACGATGTGATTTAGCATATTTTTAGTATCGATACTTCATTAAGAGAGCGATCAGAGCGCACGTACTCCTCCGTGTCGAGCTGTCTGCGCACACTGCGCTGCGCAGCTCACAGCAAGAGAAGTGGCGCAGCTTTAGAGACCGACTTCGGCTTAAAAAATAAAAAGATGCCAGAAGTGAAATGTTTCAGTCTGTAAAGTTCTGTAACTCTACAGCTGCTCATCCTGATGAACTGTATCATCTGGTCAGAGACTAACGGCCTCATAGTGTATAATCAATGCTATGATGGAACCATGTAGTTTCATTCATATCTGGCTGTATTAATACTAATATTACTGCCATTTGTTAAGTGTTGAAAAAGTTGGTAAAAAGTGAACCATACAAGATGTTTTATTTATTACTATTATAGATAAATATACCAGTCTCGTATTTATGGTACCATATTGTTTTTATGGTTTTGTATTGAATTCTGGTATCGGGTATCATGATATTTATGGCAGGTATGTAATATGTATAGAAGTTATAATATGAGCATCGTGACAAACAGGTAGAGACAGAACAGATTCAGGGAAAAGTCCATGAGGACTGTTCAGGCAAAAAAAAAGGAAGTTGGTTCATGAATGACTTTAACCATATTATATATAATGACAATGTATATTTGTTATTACTATCATTATAGGGCTGAGTCAGAGCGGAGGACCTTTTGTTCTTAAACTGTTTATTATCATTATTTAGATTTGTGGTCAGAACAATAAAATGACTGTAGTTGTGGTTCTAAAAGCTTTGAGGCTTCAAACAACGTGGATGTGGTGTGGTGTGGTCACCTGCACCCCCCCCCCCCCCGTTGTCACCTTTTTCACCCCTCATGAGTTTGCAGGTATGTAAAATGAAAAGCTGGCCAAAGGGCTCCTCCTCTTCTGCTACGTAGCCAAGATGGCGCCCGTTTAGGGCCAGTAGTGTCCATCGTTTTACTCTACATTTTTTGCCCGTTTGCAGTGCGCCATCTGGGGTACTTTTAGTGCACTGAATTCTGCTGGTTTTGTCAGTGTGGCGCCCTAAGGACTGAAAGTCAGTGCTCGAAGTGCTCAAGTGTCCGGTAGTAGACACAGCCTTGGTCTTTAACCCTGGTCCCCGTCCCCCCCCAGGTGGTGTACTCTCACTCCGCCCGTGAGCTCAGAGTTGAGACTGTGAAACCCGCCGCGGGTGAAAAGAAGAAGAAGACGACATTGACATCGATGCGATCTGATTGGCTACTTGTGGCTTTGACTGTTCATGCTGGCTGGCTCCTCCCCTTTACCAAGCCCCTCCCCCCCCCCCCCTGCTTCGTGTCATGACTTAACATAGCGCTTTACTTGCTGCACATTAATCTGATTCTGTATTCTGTTGATGACATGAAGTCTTTGGGGTTTTAATCATAAGGGTTTCTGGGGATCATTTTGACTGCTGCACATGTTTTCTTCTTTTTGGTTCCTGTATTTTTCCAGTCGATAAATAAAGAATGAATGTTTTGCTATCCACTGCACTTAGATTTTGTGTTTTTGGTTTTTATGATGTGATCAGTTCTCTTCTCGTTAGTTCTAATCCAGACCACAACCAGAGGACCAGGTTACACTACATTTAGTATTTTATGATTTTTCGTTGATGTATGACCTCAAGTCAAAAAATAAATAATGGTCCCAATAGTTAAGCTCGTAAGGAGATGTATGTATATACACTTTTACACATGCACTCAAAGTAGGAGGGTAGGACTGAATAACTATTTAAAAAATAAACTAGGATTTGTGCATATGGAGTATAAATATAGACTTTAAGCATTCATAACATTTTGAAAAATACTTGGCAGATTTATAAAGTTATAAAAGTAAAGGGCAACAGATATTTTCTGACATAGAAATGTCATCAGTCCGAAAAGGTTTAATCTTATTTATTTTTTCATGGTTGAATCTATAAATATTAAAACTCAATCATTACTTTTTCAAAAGTTCATAAAATTTCTTTTATTCTGCATTTCCTTTTTATTTTCGCGTTAAACTATTCTCGAGGGCAGCCCGACGCGTTTCCGGTTTGGGCGATGACGCTACTGTCGGTACTTCCGGCTCCGATCAGGAGCGCAGCTGCTTTCCACCGCCCGCTCAGCTGGGCTCACTGACGCCGCGTTCACGGACCGTCGGAGACATTGCGACTGAGACGTTATAACTCACTTCATACGTCACAATTAATTATTAATCGAGTTAAATAATCGATAGAATATTACTTACGGTAAATTTACTCGACTGCTCTTATCATTTTGAGGTCCTTGTACTGGAGTATTTCCAATGTATTCTACTTCATTCTTATATATTTCAAGGTGAAATAATGTACATTTTACTACACTGTGTATTTGACAACTTAAATACTTTGCAGATTACATTTATTCATACACAATTAAATCAACAAATAAAGGATATTATTATAGATTAAACTATATGCAAGTATTATTCAACTGATTACCAGTAGCGCCACCAGCTGCAACATTAAAGTGATATGTACATAAATCAATCAATAACTATTGTTAGTAATCCAACATGCATTATTCTTAAAGTATTATTATTATGCATGTTTTTACTTTTGGTATTTCAAATATATTTCTGACGGATTATTTCCATTTGATGCTACTTTGATTACTTAAAATGCTCTTACGTGTAATAATTAGTATTAGTAATAAAATTACATTACAAAATAACTCTTGAATTACTCATTGTGAATATTTAGTACTTTTACTTGTAATTTTTAGACTATTCTATTTTTGCTTTAGTAAAAATATTCCAGTGGTGAAAACAGAATTCTGAACTTGTACTTGTGTAAAAGTAGAAATACTACAGTGTAGTATTTGCAAATGTCAAATAAATATGGTGGAGAGGAATAAAAGCACCCAATGGGAGTCATACATATGAGATAGTAAGGCATACATATGTAATACAGGACTGTCTCAGAAAATTAGAATATTGTGATAAAGTTCTTTATTTTCTGTAATGCAATTAAAAAAACAAAAATGTCATGCATTCTGGATTCATTACAAATCAACTGAAATATTGCAAGCCTTTTATTCTTTTAATATTGCTGATTATGGCTTACAGCTTAAGAAAACTCTAAAATCCTATCTCATAAATTTTTAATATTTCCTCAGACCAAGTAAAAAAAAAGATTTATAACAGCTGAGTGTTTGTCAAGGCTCAGGAAACCCTTGCAGGTGTTTCGAGTTAATTAGACAATTCAAGTGATTTGTTTAATACCCTACTAGTATACTTTTTCATGATATTCTAATATTTAGAGATAGGATATTTGAGTTTTCTTAATCTGTAAACCATAATCAGCAATAAATCAGAATAAAAGGCTTGCAATATTTCAGTTGATTTGTAATGAATCCAGAATGCATGACATTTTTGTTTTTTTAATTGCATTGCAGAAAATAAAGAACTTCATCACAATATTCTAATTTTCTGAGACAGTCCTGTATAAGATAAGTAATAAATATGGGATAATAATAAATATGATATAGTAAGTCATAAATATGTTATATGAGATAGTAAGTAATACATATGAGATAGTAAGTCATAAATATGAGATATGTGATAATCATAATTATGACATAATATGTTATAACTGAGATAAAAAGGGATAATCATCATAATTATGATATATTATCTCATTATAATGACTTATAGGATTCACATGTTTTCATCTCAGTGATGAAATCACCCTCTGGGCTTCCGTAGAGAACTTCGCCTCCTCCTTCGTCGATAATGAAAACAGAACAGTTGGTCGCGCGACAGCCTTTGCGAGAAATCTTTGACGTCGGACCCTAGCAAGGTGTCCCTGAAGGCATCCTAATCCAAGCCCTGCCGCTGAGAAGCCATTTTGGTCCCACCTCAACCCGACAGACCAGCCCGGGTCGTCGGAGATGGAACAAACCCGCCTCCACTGCGAGTATTACGGCCACGGAAACCTCGAGAACCCCTCGGAGAGCCGCCAGCTGGTGCCCGTCGACGCCATGGCTTCTTTTTAAACACTTGGTGGTGTGTGTGTGTGTTGGGGGGTGGGGGGGGGGTGGGGGGGGGCGGCTGGGGTGAGGAGGAAATAGAAAAAAAAAGAGTTTTTTCCCAACACCGGGCCACACGCCATGTAAATAAGTGAGCATAAGATTGTTATAATTATTTTATTTTTATTTCTTTATCGGGGGAATAAGGTGTTGTTCCGGTGCTCCTCTCTAACACGTCCGGACTTTTAAAAAAAAATTATTTTTATTTTTATAAATAGTCACGATCCTCGCGGAGGCTGTTTCCCCACGAAGCAGCGCGATCATCTCGGGCTCCGGACCGAAGGAGCTGTCGGGGGATTTTTATTTTTTATTTCTTGTTATTCAGGCCACATCTGACGGCGACTGGTGGGATTAAGGACACATATTAAGGATGTCAACAAAAACTCCTTTGCCGACGGTCAACGAGAAGGTGACGGAAAGTGTGAGTATTGCGGGTTTTTTCTGTAAATGTGAATTAAATATCTTGAACATCTTCTATAATCAGGTGCACGTTGTGCTTACATTGCAACTGATTATGTTGCATCATTGCACTGCAGGATAAAGCTCATTGTTTCACACTTTGTGTGCCCAAATCGTAAACAAGCACATCTCCCACGTCAAAACAAGGTCTTTAATTTCACCCGATGTTTGTTTTGGGGGATTTATGTGCATGCTTTGGATCATTATATTAAATTGTGATCAGTTTTAAAAGGGTAATTGTGATATATTCGGGGTATTTACGCCAAACAGAGGGACAGAACTACAGTACTTTGCCTTCTGATTTCTGGCAGGCAACAGTAGTTTCGGTCCGGGCTCGTGATTGGCTCGCCCAGCTGTCACTTAAAGGTTTCAACCGCTCAACACCCTCCGTCAGTCCTCGCAAGTCCCGCCTCCCCCGTGACCGACAACGTAGCTTCCGGTTTAGGATTTTACAAATTAAACTAATAAAAGCCACAACGTGTCTGTTGGTATTATGTTATAACATTTTAAATAAATAAATAAAAAAACGTTTTATAAATCAAATGCTGCGATAAAGAACTAAAAATAAATTATTTATTTTCCTGACAAAAACAAACAAATATAGGTTATAATAATACATATATTATTGGCTAATTCATTTTAAAATGTATGTTTAATATATTTTTACAAGATATTTAAACAAAAATAATACAAACATAAAAAAACGACTTTCTATTAATAGCGTTGTACTTTTTCTTAACGCTGTAATCCAATCGTAATCTTTTTTTTCCCTTTCTTGTTTTTAAGCATTTTTTAAACTGTTTTTGGCAGGTTATATAAATTCATACTCAGATCTGTGGTAAACCATCAGAATCTCATGACTGGTCACCTGGAGATAAGACCGGTCCACAAACAAGATAAGGTGTTGAGACATTTCATTGATCGCTGCAGAGAACTGGGGATATTTGACATTTCAGGAGCTGCAACATGTGACAAATACAACTGTAAACCAGCAAAGACTGAGATGGAAGAGAGAAGTTTGTGTGAAGTTATTTGTATGTATTCAACCAGTTAAAAGCCTTTTTGAGGGCATCCAAATTATGTTGATTTCACACTTAAAATGTAAAAGAATAAATGATCTATAGTTAAAGCGTAAGTCAACGCGTCAGCAGAAAGCTCACGTCTCATCCGGAGTATGACGTCATATTGATGTGCACCCAGCATGCATTGCGGCTCCTCAGACGGTCCAACGGCTGAATGCTTCCAGAAGAGAAGCTGATCTAAAGTACTGCAGAAGATTTAATGATGAAATATTTATCTGGATCTGGCTGAAATATTTAGTGGATGAGGTCGTGTTGATTTACAGAAGTAAAAAAATATCAGATTTCTCTCACATATGAGTATTAATACAACGGTGTCGAAAATACTCTGATACAACCAAAAATGTTTGACTTAAAAGCATCGAAATATATGAAAGTACTGAAAGGCGAGGTTCTCCTTTCAGAATACAACATATCACGTGACAGGAGTATAGACATTTATCACTTTAATGCTGTGATCAATTATATTCTGCTGGTTCGGGATCAATTATATTGAATTTAACTTTAATCATGTTTTACTTCGTTAAACTACAAACTTTTAAGTCGTTGAATAAATGTGGTGGATTAAGAAAATAGCACGTTGGATTCCACGATGGAGAAAAGTACAAGTAGAATAAAAATACTAGTACAAGTACCTCATACTTGTGTGCACAGAGCATTAAGTACCTCATACCTGTGTGTACATAGCATTATGTACCTCATACTTGTGTGTAAAGAGCTTTAAGTACCTCATATTTGTGTGTACAGAGCAGTTATACTTTGTTGCGTCCCACCACTTGGATCAAAGCTGTGAAAGAGCAGCTGATTTGGTGCTTTTACTCTGAAAGGACAGTGTCCATGTTTCCCGGTTTCGGTGGTCTGGTTTGACTGGGACCAGACCCCCCCCCCCTCTGTGGTATCTGGTCCCTGAGGTAGTCTGGTTCAGTCTCTGTGGGCATCATGACGGGCTCCCAGGCCTCCAGGAGGCACCACAGCCTGGTGAGTACCATGGGAACTGAACCAGCAATCCCACGGGGAGGCGTAATTTTGTAGTTATTAGTTATTTATTTGGCTTGTAGGACATAGTTGTTCACCAGAAAACATGGAAATGTAACTTAACGTGACAGTACTACTACTTTTGACAATTTAAAGCAACAGTACTAGGGTGCTATTAATTTAAAGTTTGTGTTTGAGTATGTAAGTGTGTGTGTGATCTTCTCTTTTATTTTTAGCTGTTGGGGCATGGGGGGGTTTGAAGGCACCAACAAAAAAACTATTACAATTAATCTTTGATTGTATTTTAAAAAGTAGAGATAAAAGATGTGTGCGTTGGGTAATATATATCATCTATATATAATATATAAATGTATTTAATATAGATATATACACTACCGTTCAAAAGTTTGGGATCACTTAGAAATGACTTTATTTTTCAAAGAAAAGCACTGTTTTTTCAATGAAGATAACATTAAATCAATCAGAAATACACTCTATACATTGTTAATGTGGTAAATGACTATTCTAGGTGGAAGTGTCTGGTTTCTAATGAAATATCTCCATAGGTGTATAGAGGCCCATTTCCATCAACTATCACTCCAGTGTTCTAATGGTACATTGTGTTTGCTAATCGCCTTAGAAGACTAATGGATGATTAGAAAACCCGTGCAATTATGTTAGCACAGCTGAAAACAGTTATGCTGGTGATATAAGCTATACAACTGGCCTTCCTTTGAGCTTGAAGTTTGTAGAACAAAATTAATATTTCAAATATTAATCATTATTTCTAACCTTGTCAATGTCTTGACTATATTTTATATTCATTTGATAAATAAAAGTGTGATTTTTCATGGAAGACACGAAATTGTCTGGGTGATCCCAAACTTTTGAACGGTAGTGTATGTGTAGAATATATGTTATGTATAGGTATATATAATATATATATATTTTATATATATATTATAAACTATATGTTATTTATATAAATATTTGTAGACAAATATATATAAAAATATATTTATATATATATTACATATATTATATGATTGATATATATATATACGTCCGGTGGCTCAACATAAGGTTCTCTGTCCTCGCAGCACACGTCTCACAGTAATGGACGCCAGGAGGTCAGCGTCCGCTCTGCCCGGCCCGGCGTTCGATCCCGCAGCGCCGAGGAGCCTCAGCAGCCTCACGTGGGCAACTACCGGCTGCTCAAGACCATCGGCAAGGGCAACTTCGCCAAGGTCAAGCTCGCCCGCCACATCCTCACGGGGAGGGAGGTGAGACGGCACGGGGAGTAGGGGGGGTGAGACGACATGGGGGGAGGTGAGACGGCACGGGGAGGGAGGGGAAGGGGGAGAGAGGTGAGACGACACAGGGGGGAGGGGGGAGGTGAGATGGCATGGGGGGGAGAGGCGGAGGGAGGTGAGAGGGGGGTGGGGGGGCACTCAAAGTCTCATTGCTTCTTGATTGATTATCTTCTTCTTCCTCTTCTTCTACTTCTTCCTCCGGTTGTGTATTTTTATTAATTTATTTCTCTCTCCTCAGGTGGCAATTAAGATCATAGACAAGACTCAGCTGAACCCCAACAGCCTTCAGAAGGTAATTACCCCCCCCATGCTTCCCCTCTCCCCCTGAGGCAGAACTTGTTTTCAAATTCATGAAGCACAACAGTTTAAGTATTAAATGTGTAAACGGGAAGCAGTGCATGCTGGGACAGAGCGTGTGAGAGGAGCTTCTAATGGTTTCAGTGTGAGGCCTCTACTCCTCATGGGCCCCCTACAGGAGAACTAGTAGTACTACAGTGTATATATATACAGGACTGTCTCAGAAAATTAGAATATTGTGATAAAGTTCTTTATTTTCTGTAATGCAATTAAAAAAACAAAAATGTCATGCATTCTGGATTCATTACAAATCAACTGAAATATTGCAAGCCTTTTATTCTTTTAATATTGCTGATTATGGCTTACAGCTTAAGAAAACTCTAAAATCCTATCTCATAAAATTTGAATATTTCCTCAGACCAAGTAAAAAAAAAGATTTATAACAGCAAAACAAAATCAAACATTTGAAAATGTGTTTCCAGGTGTTTCGAGTTAATTAAACGATTCAAGTGATTTGTTTAATACCCTACTAGTATACTTTTTCATGATATTCTAATATTTAGAGATAGGATGTTTGAGTTTTCTTAAGCTGTAAGCCATAATCAGCAATATTAAAAGAATAAAAGGCTTGCAATATTTCAGTTGATTTGTAATGAATCCAGAATGCATGACATTTTTGTTTTTTTAATTGCATTACAGAAAATAAAGAACTTTATCACAATATTCTAATTTTCTGAGACAGTCCTGTATATCCGTCTTTTTGCATTTATTTACGTCCAAGAGGAACTGACAACAGAAGCAGCTGTCTGGATGCTCCTTCTCATCCTCTCTCCTCCTTTTCTCCTCTCCTCCTCATCTCTCCTCCTTCTCCTCCTCATTTCCTCCTCTCCTCTTCATTTCTCCTCCTTTCCTCCTCTCAGCCTCCTCTCTCCTCCTTTCTGCCTCTCTCCTCTCCTCCTCTCTCTTCACGTTAGAAGATAATCCACTGTGAAGCATTGCTCTGTTAGTTTAGCAACGCTCCGTTAGCTTAGCAACGCTCCGTTAGCTTAGCATGAAGATCCCACAAACACAATGTTTTATTAAATCAACTGTTTTCCTGCATTGAACCAGGAATAAAAGGCTTTAGCTCACGGAGCTTCAGACGTGATTTTGCGGCTAGCAGCTGCTGAGCTGCTGGTTGTAGCTTCATATTGAACCTACAGACATGTCTGCCCTCTTCTGATTGGCTGTTCCTGAACAAAAGCAGACGACAATGGCCCATTTTCTTTTTTCCTTCAATCTACTGTTCATATTTGAAGACCTCCGGTCGGTTGCTTTAGCTTCTTTGGATGTGGAGATTTTTATTTGTATTTATTTGTTGCTCTGCTCCTCGTCTTCCTCCTCGTCTTCCTCCCTGAGAGCGGCGCCGCCCCCCTGACCTCTTATGTAAGCGTTGGCGTTGCAGAGGCGGCTAGCGAGGAGATGCTCTCTGAAGCTCACAGCTTTATTTCCAGCCTCTGGTCTTCATACTTGATTTTCACACCTCCTGCTCTGCTGCACCTCCTCCTGCTCCTCCTCCTGCCGCTCGCTGTGTCGATTCAACCTGCTCACGGTCTTACAGGGAGGAGGAGGAGGGGGGGGGGGGTCAGAGGGAGGGTGACATACGAAGTCTTGATCAAATGTAAACAAGCTCCGTGTGCCGAGGCGTCGCTTCAGTCTGAGGATAAAGATATTCAGAAAGAACTGCAGGTTCGGACTTCCGGTTCCGCCACTGAGAGTATGACAGCTTGATTTTCGAGCAACCCGACGGATTTATGAAATAACCCCAAAAAACGGTAGTTTTGTCAACCCCAGTGCAATGTATGCTTACTAATGGCGAAAGGGGTTAATACTAGAAGTAGGACGACCACAAAAATGCTGGATTACGATCCCGAAATGGGACAAGACAGCCGAGGCAGCTCTCCGGGTCCACAAGACGAGGAAAGCTCCGGGATACCCTACGAAGTATTCTCAACGAACTCCGGGACTTCAGAAAGGATAACGCAGGCGGCGCAGGTTCTGATCCAGGCTCTGGTCATTTCACGCCTCGACTACTGCAACTCCCTCCTGGCTGGTCTACCTGCTAAGGCCATCCGACCCCTGCAGCTCATCCAGAATGCAGCAGCTCGACTGGTCTTCAGCCTCCCGAAATTCACCCACACCACTCCGCTCCTCCGCTCTCTCCACTGGTTACCGGTGGCTGCCCGCATCCGCTTCAAAACACTGGTCCTGGCGTACCGTGCTCTAGACGGATCGGGCCCCGTCTACATCCGGGATATGGTCACACCGTACACCCCGGCACGTTCGCTCCGCTCGGCAACAGCCAATCGTCTTGTGACTACTGCACCTCGAGCTAATCACTCGAAATCCAGACTGTTTGCTGTCCTGGCTCCTCAGTGGTGGAACGAGCTCCCCACTGACATCAGGACAGCAGAAAGTCTCTACATCTTCCGTCGGAGACTGAAAACACACCTTTTCCGACTATATCTGGATTAAAACACAGATTAGCACTTCAGTGGCACTTAGATAGCACTTACTTATGGTACTTTTGTAGTTCGACTATGTTGAGGAAATGTTACTTCCCGTATTCTTGTTGTTCTTAGTTTGTACTCTAGGTTGAAATGCACTTATTGTAAGTCGCTTTGGATAAAAGCGTCTGCTAAATGACATGTAATGTAATGTAATAACAGGGTGCAACTCACTGACATTACACAGGAACTGAAGAGAGTAAATGATAGAATGGACGAAGCAGAGGAGAGAATTGGAGAAGCTGAGACCGTGCTTCGATCAGCGTCAACGCTAATCGGGCGGCTGGTGCAGCGCCAAACTAATCTGGAAGCCAGGCTAACAAACCAGGAGGGTCGAGCGCGTAGGGATAATTTAAGGATTTACGGAATACCCGAAGACAAAGAGGGCACCGACATGGCTGGCTTTCTGGATAACCTGCTAAAAAACGCACTCGACCTCCCCAGTGACAAAGATCTCAGAATAGAACGGGCACACCGAGCACCGGCACCTAAGCCCAACGGCCCGCAGGCAAAGCCCCGGTCGATAGTGGTCATATTCGGGAGTTACCAGACGAAGGAGGAGGTGCTCCGGAGAGCCTGGCAGAAAAAAGAAGTCTTCTACAACAACACCCGCTTCTACGTTGACCATGACTTCCCCCCCGAAGTGCTGAAGAAACGCGGTGAATACGCCGAAGCTAAGAAAGTCCTGAAAGAAAAACGAATAAAGTTCCAGACGCCGTACCCAGCAAGGATGCGAGTCTTCTACGATAATGGCACTCTGCTGTTCCAAGATGCTGCAGAAGCGACACGAGATATGGCTTCACGAGGATTTCCAGTTACGGTGGTGAAATCCTCCGATGCCCCGGACCAGGAGGAGATCCAGCACCTGTCTACCTGGCAGGTGACCGGGAGACGACAAGACCGGAGTGACGACCAGGAGCCCGGTGCAGCGGACGGCGGCACACAGCCCAACAAACCCCGCCAGCATCAATATAAGGATAAACTCCAGAAATTCAGAAGACGATCCCCCACGACAGGACAAAGATGACTCTTCAGAGAAATACAGATAAGTTGTAATGGACTCCAGAGTGATACTCTTTTCTTTTCTTTTTTTGGTTATCCCCCCGGAGGTACGCCATGACATTTTAAAAAACTACTCCTACAGTTATATTTTTGGTGAATTAAAACAGTCGGGACTTGTGAATTAACTTGTCACCCATAGTTTATTTTGTGTGGATTTTGGCTAACATGTGGCCACACTTTAGGGCCCCACCACCGACGCAACGTGGGACTTTCCCTTATGGGGGCTTTGGCTTTCCAAGGTCCTCTCAGGCTCATTTGAAATGAGCCTCTACATCTGAAACGGCTGTTCTAAACCGTTTTGGTGACTTTCCGTTAAAAACTGTTTCACGTTCCTTTTTTTCTGTTTTGTGTATTTGTTCTAGGGCTGCAACAACGAATCGATAAAATCGATAAAAATCGATTATTAAAATAGTTGGCAACGAATTTCATTATCGATTCGTTGTGTCGCGCGATTATTACGGCGCTCAATAAGTCACGGAGTATAAACAAAGTTGAGTTGAGCGCAGAGCGGCGCAGGAGAAACAAGAGCGGAGCGAGAGGGAGAGGAGAGACTGAACGCTGCGTTGTGAGAGCCAATCAGCGCTGAGCTGCTCCTCTGTTGATGAATCTAATTGGCTGCTGCTGCTCACGTGGCGCTGGATGCGGAAGTCATTCACGTAGTCGGAGACATTCACGGAGCTAAGTGCGCCTCCGGGTGACGTTATGACCCCAGACACCAGGGCGCTACATGTCACGACCTGTGTGGCATTTCCACAAGAGTATAACGTAGAAAACGTGGTTATTTATTCTGTGGCGGACAGCGGAAAATATTTTTCCATGGAGAAAGGCAACGGAGATAAACCACGACGCCACTCGCTGTGAGCGCTGCGCGTGCAGACAACATTTAACGGAGCTAAATCACATCGTTTTTAATGTACGGGTACTCTGTTAGTATCGCTACACCGTGCAGCGTGACAGCAGCAGATGTAGCGGACTAACATTCAAGGTAACCCAACTTCCCAAACGCTGTGGACATCTGAACGCTGATTGGCCGAGACGCGACAAAGATGTTTTATTGTGAAGAGCACCACTTCACATTTTTTCCGCGTCTCACTGCACTCTCAACGGCAGCGGGCCAGGTGAAAAAAATAATAAATCGGAACGCGTCTCTGATATTGTTCAGGGGGCCGGTCCACATGGGGACCACTGCTCAGGAGAGGAAAGCTGTCAGTCTGTTTGTGACGGTTCATCACCATGGTGACCAGTGAACAGGTTCATCACCATGGTGACCAGTGGGTCTCCAGGACCTTTCCATGACTTTAAACCAAATTTCCATGATTAAACATTTTGTGAAAACTCTGTCTATACGTGACAAAGTAAGAAGATGTAGTATTTAAACTAGCAATGAGAATTCCAAAGCATACCGTATATATACCGTGTAAATTAAATTTGAATAAAACAAATTTGCATTACTTTTCCAAATATTTTGGGATTTTATTTTTTTCAATTACTTTTCTAGGCCTGCTAATAGCCATTTAAAAATTCCATGACTTTTCCAGGTTTTCCATGACCGTACGGACCCTGTTTTGAATAAAGGGTTGAAAATTAAAGTGTTTTTGTTTTTTTATCCGATTAATCGATTAATCGATAGAATAATCAACCGATTAATCGATTATCAAAATAATCGTTAGTTGCAGCCCTAATTTGTTCCTTGGGAGAGATGTTTTCAGTGTACAACTTTTATGTTATCGGAGATATTGGGAGAGGTTCCACCTGTGATTATCAATGGTTGAAACTATGAATAGAAACGCCGTTAAGGTTATTTCATTTAATGTGAAGGGGATCTTGAATCCAGCTAAAAGAAGTAAAATATTGTCAAAAAGGAAAAGGCGAATGTTGTGCTCTTACAAGAGACACACCTCGCCCCTTTAGAGCATGGAAAATTAAAGAGAATGGGGTTTTCAAGGGTATATTGTTCATCTTATAAATCAGGCCGTAGGAGAGGCGTAGCCATTTTAATATCACAAACGGTATCATTTGAACTACTTTTTAAAGTAACAGATAAGGAGGGGAGATATATAATAGTCTCTGGAAAAATAGATGGTGTTACAATAACTTTATGTAACATTTATGCCCCCCCTGGAAGTGATTTTAATTTCTACAGAAAGATATTTGATTTAATGATAGAGGCCCCAGGAATTGTCATATGCGGTGGAGATTGGAACATCCGTCTTAACCCAAAACTAGACTCTTCAAAAAATATGACCGCTACATCGTTGCATAGGAATATTAATGTTCTAATGACAGAACTGGGCATATTAGATCTATGGAGAGATATTTACCCATCAGGCCGTGACTATACATTTTACTCATGCCCCCATGATACATACTCAAGGATAGACTATTTCTTTGTGCTAAAGAGAGATCGCCATAGAATGCATAGTTGTGATATTGGTAGTATTGACTTATCTGACCATGCACCTCTGTCCTGCACTGTGCATATCAGCGATAAAATAAGAAAAACATTGTGGAGGTTGAATACAAGTATCTTAAACAACCCGAAATTTAAGACCCAAATGAGAAAGGAAATAAAAATGTTTCTGGATGAAAATGATAATGGGGAGGTCGACTCAGCTATAGTATGGGATGCCTTGAAGGCAGTCATCAGAGGGAGAATTATATATTTCTGTGCCCATGAAAAGAAAGAGAAATAACTACGACGACTAAACCTTAATAAAGAATTAAAGGATCTTGAGACACACCATAAGAGAGAACAAAAAAAGAATTTGCTGACAGAAATTAAGAAAGTAAGGAATGAAATAAATCTATTATACTCACAGGAAATTGAAAAAAACATGATATTCACAAAACAAAAATTTTATGAGGCGGGCTCAAAATCAACAAAGCTCTTGGCAAGAAGGCTGCAAAAACAACGAGCGGATAGCACAATATACAAAATAAGAGACCCGGTTTCTAAAACTATACACTATAAACAAGATGAACTGCAAAATACCTTTAAAAAATACTACAACTTTCTATACACACAACCACAACTAGAGGGCGAACAACAAATTAGCGAATTCCTCAAGTCTCTCAATCTCCCTGAACTATCAGAAGAACAAAATCAGATATTAACAGCAGCGATAACTGAGACAGAACTAAACAGCGCCATCTCCAGACTTAAAACCAATAAATCACCTGGTCCGGATGGCTTCCCTTCGGAGTGGTACAAGACATTTTGATTTGAGCTAATATCAAACCTCCTTAGGGCCTGCAATATAACCCTAAAAGATGCCAAGATGCCCCCATCTCGGAGTGAGGCAGTGATCTCTGTTATTCACAAAGAAGGAAAAGATAAACTAGAATGTGGATCTTATAGACCAATTTCAGTGTTGAATGCTGACTACAAATTATATACAGCCATCCTGGCCAAAAGACTGGAACAGACCCTCCCCCAAATTATACATAATGACCAGACTGGCTTTATCTCACAAAGACAAACTCACGATAACATCAGGCGATCGCTGCACATACTAAACCACATCCAACAGAACAATCTTGAAGCCTACCGAGTCAGTCTGGATGCTGAGAAGGCCTTTGATTCAGTGAGCTGGCCTTTCCTATATAAAGTCCTTGAACGACTTGGCATGCACGACACTTTCATTAAAGGCATTCGTACACTATATACTAAACCCTTGGCCTGGATTAAAATAAATGGATATCTCTCGGACACCATTATATTAGAGCGCGGAACAAGACAGGGATGCCCAATCTCTCCACTGCTTTTTGCCCTCTATATAGAGCCTCTGGCGCAATGGATAAGACAGACAGAAAGCATTAAAGGCATTTGTTTAAATGGATCAGACCACAAAGTGGCCCTGTATGCTGACGATATCCTGATTTACTTAACTACCCCCTCTAACTCCCTTCTTGAATTAATGAACCTGTTAAAAACTTTTGGTAGATATGCAGGATATAAATTAAACCTACAAAAAACACAAATCTTGACCTTTAATTGTACACCCCCTAAACACATTAAAGATAAATTCCACCTTAACTGGGACCAGAAGTCCTTGAAATACCTAGGAATACACCTACCAAGAGATATCTCAACATTGGCAGAGATAAACTACACTCCTCTCACAACAAAAATTAAAGAAGATACATATCGATGGAACTCTATTTCTTTCCTCGGATTAACCCATAGAATTGACTCTGTAAAAATGAACATTCTCCCACGATATCTGTTCCTATTTCAAGCACTCCCTGTAGAAATTCCCCCGAAACAATTCTCTGAATTGGATAAAATCATTTCAAGATTTATCTGGCAAGGGAAAAAACCAAGGATTAAATTTAAAACTACAACTTCCAAAAGAAGAAGGAGGAATGGCTCTACCCAACTTTAAAAATTACTTCTATGTTGTTCAGATTAAACCCTTAAATAACATGTGTACCCCATCTTATTGCGCCAGGTGGAAAGATATTGAACTCTCTATTATGAATGACCCCCCAATTCAAGCAGTATTAGCACACAAAAACCTGGGAAAACTTATAGACAATTTACAAAACCCATGGATCAAATTCAATTTAAAAATCTGGAACATGATAAAAAGAGAATATAAACTAGATCATAAACTACAAATACTTCAATGGTGTGCCTATGATCCGGGGTTCAAACCAAATGAAATGGATCATAGATTTAAATCTTGGATCCCAAAAGGTATAACGACATACTATTCTTTGACAGATAAAGGACAACTAAAGAACTTTGAACACCAAAGGGAAAAATATCGTCTTGAAAAATCTGATTTTTATAGATATCTCCAGATAAGCAACCATTTCGAACATAACATTAGAAATACAATAGACCTTGATGAACCAATACTAAGAATATTTCTCGGTGCCTACCAAAACGAATCAAACGGAGGTATTATCTCTAAATCCTACAAGGGCCTTATGACAAAAAAATCCCACACTGCAGTATATGTAAAGGAAAAATGGGAAAGAGATGGCAACCTCTCAATATCCAACGAAGACTGGTTAGATGTGTGTAAATTCCAATGGAAATGTACCAACTCTCATATATGGCGGGAATTTGCATGGAAGTGTGTTATTCGTTTCTTTATTACACCGAAGCAGAAGGCACGCTTCGCGGGAGGGGATGCCACATGTTGGAGACGGTGTGGGGCTCAAGAAGCAAATCACTGGCACATATTTTGGGAGTGCCCTGTCATAAGGCCTTTCTGGGCAGACTTTCATCAAATATTGGAAATCATACTTAACACTGACTTGCCCCTGGAATTTGCAACTTTATTCTTCGGAAAATTTGATTTTCAAACAGGGCGACAAGATAAATACATGTTTGGCATTTTAATAACCGCTTGTAAAAAAGCGCTCACCAGACGCTGGCTGCTTCCTGAGCCCCCCACGATTCAGGAGTGGATAGACATAGTAAATGACATCTATGCTATGGAAAGGATCACCTTCTCCCTCCGCCTTCAGAGAAGTATGTTTATTCAACTCTGGGACAAGTGGGTGAAATATGCAAATCCAATACGGACAGATCCTGTGGAGATAATAAATGAATGACCCTGCAACGCTGCTCTAGTTTAGGAAACCTCTCCGACCTCTATCCCTCCCTAGTCTCCCCCTTGTCTGATGTATTTCTCTGTTTGTATGTACACTCTCCCTAAAATGTTCAATGTTATTTAATTTGAAAGACTGGATGGTATATATTGAATACTACACCTGTGCTGATGTATACTTTATAAATTAAGATACTATCCTAAAACGAAAAATAAAAAAATATTTTAAAAAAGAAAGAACTGCAGAGCATTATAAACTCTTATTAATATAAATAATTATTAATATGAACAAGAAAAGTATACAAACAATTATTTAAGAGCCGTCATGTAAGAGAACACATGTCGGAATATTACTCTGAATTGAACCTCAATACTTTTTGAGTCATGACTTAAATAAATAAATATAAATATATATTTATTTATTTATTCATTTTTTAATGAAATCAGTTAGGAAGTTCTCCTGATAATAGATTTTAATATTTAATTGATCCTCATAGTTGTTGCTGATTAATTATTAATTAAACAACGTATAGTATATCTTTTGGACTTTTCTCAAATAATTTGTGCTTTTATTTCTTTTGCAATATTATAAAATGAAACGGAAGTTTCTAAAGATAATGTAAGTGAACTGATGTGTGTGAGTGTGTGTAACTAACGTTTCTCTCTTTTTCATCTCAGCTCTTCAGAGAAGTTAGAATAATGAAGATTTTGAATCATCCAAATATCGGTAAGTGAGATTTCAGACTTCAACGTGTTTGAATATGAACCGTCTGGACTACAGGCTCCCTGACCTTTGACCTTTGGGGTTCCTGGTCACATGAGCCTGTATTTCATCAGTTTGTTTCAGTTCTTTTTTAATGTATTCATTTAGTTCTCTAGTTATTCTCACAATATGAGGAGGTGGTCACTTTATATTATATTTTATTATATATATATATATATGAACAACACACACTTCTTTACAGCTTGGAGGATTTTTTTATTGCTGCTTATGTTTTGTTATATTTATTAATTTAAATGAATGTGGAGACATTTCCATATGAAAGTACTCGTATGACCTGAGGAACAATGAGTACCTTCAACGCACCGTGAGGTAACCTGTTGGAAAATGTGTTCATTAACTTATGACGATCTTTAACATAATGAACTCATCATTTACTCTCTCCTCCTCTTCTTGTTCTTCCTCCTGTTTCCCCTCCTCCTCCTCCTGTAGTCAAGCTGTTTGAGGTGATAGAGACGGAGAGGACGCTCTACCTGGTGATGGAGTACGCCAGCGGAGGTGAGCTGAACTCTTCTGCCCTGAACGCTAACTGCTAGGCCGTGTCCTTGAGTCGTTCTCTAACTCCTAGGCTGTGTCCTTGAGTCCTTCTCTAACTCCTTCCGGCCCATGAAGGCACTAAAGAAAGTTCCCTTCCAATTAAATCCAGACACAAAAATAATAAATGATCAAAGGAGGAGCAGGACGGTTTCTGTCCTGCCACTGAGGAGTTAGCATTGCGGCCATCTTGGATTTTACATGTTTTCCGGCGGTGATGTCTGGTTGGTTCTCTGGTCCAGACCGACATTACACTGCATGGTCCCCAGAGGACGTTAGCACGCTGACGTTAACACGCTGACGTTAGCACGCTGACGTTAGCACGCTGACGTTAACACGCTGACGTTAACACGCTGACGTTAACAGGCTGACGTTAACACGCTGACGTTAACACGCTGACGTTAACACGCTGACGTTAGCACGTTGACGTTAACACGCTGACGTTAACAGGCTGACGTTAACGCGCTGACGTTAGCACGCTGACGTTAACACGCTGACGTTAACAGGCTGACGTTAACAGGCTGACGTTAGCACGTTGACGTTAACACGCTGACGTTAACACGCTGACGTTAACACGCTGACGTTAACAGGCTGACGTTAACGCGCTGACGTTAACACGCTGACGTTAACAGGCTGACGTTAACATGCTGACGTTAACAGGCTGACGTTAACGCGCTGACGTTAGCACGCTGACGTTAACACGCTGACGTTAACAGGCTGACGTTAACGCGCTGACGTTAACACGCTGACGTTAACACGCTGGCGTTAACACGCTGGCGTTAACACGCTGGCGTTAACACGCTGGCGTTAACACGCTGGCGTTAACACGCTGGCGTTAACACGCTGGCGTTAACACGCTGGCGTTAACAGCTGGCGTTAACACGCGCTGCGCGTTAACACGCTGGCGTTAACAGGCTGGCGTTAACACGCTGGCGTTAACACGCTGGCGTTAACACGCTGGCGTGCACGCTGGCGTTAACACGCTGGCGTTAACACGCTGGCGTTAACAGCTGGCGTTAACAGGCTGGCGTTAACGCTGGCGTTAACGCTGACGTTAGCACGCTGGCGTTAACACGCTGGCGTTAACACGCTGGCGTTAACTGCGCTGGCGTTAACACGCTGGCGTTAACACGCTGGCGTTAACAGGCTGGCGTTACTGCGCTGGCGTTAACACGCTGGCGTTAACACGCTGGCGTTAACACGCTGGCGTTAACACGCTGGCGTTAACACGCTGGCGTTAACACGCTGGCGTTAACACGCTGGCGTTAACACGCGTTGGCGTTAACACGCTGGCGTTAACACGCTGGCGTTAACACGCTGGCGTTAACACGCTGGCGTTAACACGCTGGCGTTAACGCTGGCGTTAACACGCTGACGTTAACAGGCTGACGTTAACACGCTGACGTTAGCACGCTGACGTTAACACGCTGACGTTAACACGCTGACGTTAACACGCTGACGTTAACACGCTGACGTTAACACGCTGACGTTAACAGGCTGACGTTAACACGCTGACGTTAACACGCTGACGTTAACAGGCTGACGTTAACGCGCTGACGTTAACACGCTGACGTTAACAGGCTGACGTTAACACGCTGACGTTAACAGGCTGACGCTGGCGTTAACACGCTGGCGTTAACGCGCTGGCGTTAACACGCTGGCGTTAACTGCGCTGGCGTTAACACGCTGACGTTAACAGGCTGACGTGAACACGTTGGCGTTAACGCGCTGACGTTAACAGGCTGACGTTAGCACGCTGACGTTAACACGCTGACGTTAACACGCTGACGTTAACACGCTGACGTTAACACGCTGACGTTAACACGCTGACGTTAGCACGCTGACGTTAACACGCTGACGTTAACACGCTGACGTTAGCACGCTGACGTTAACACGCTGACGTTAACACGCTGACGTTAACACGCTGACGTTAACACGCTGACGTTAACAGGCTGACGTTAACGCGCTGACGTTAGCACGTTGACGTTAACACGCTGACGTTAGCACGCTGACGTTAACACGCTGACGTTAGCACGCTGACGTTAACGCGCTGACGTTAACGCGCTGACGTTAACACGCTGACGTTAGCACGCTGACGTTAGCACGCTGACGTTAACACGCTGACGTTAACACGCTGACGTTAACACGCTGACGTTAACACGCTGACGTTAACACGCTGACGTTAGCACGCTGACGTTAACGCTGGCGTTAACACGCTGGCGTTAGCGCTGGCGTTAACACGCTGGCGTTAACACGCTGGCGTTAACACGCTGGCGTTAACACGCTGGCGTTATGCGCTGCTAACACGCTGGCGTTAACACGCTGGCGTTAACACGCTGGCGTTGCTGCACGCTGACGTTAACACGCTGACGTTAACAGGCTGACGTTAACGCGCTGACGTTAACACGCTGACGTTAACACGCTGACGTTAACACGCTGACGTTAGCACGCTGACGTTAACACGCTGACGTTAACACGCTGACGTTAACACGCTGACGTTAACTGCGACGCTGGCGACGTTAACACGCTGACGTTAACACGCTGACGTTAACACGCTGACGTTAACACGCTGACGTTAACGCGCTGACGTTAACAGGCTGACGTTAACACGCTGACGTTAACACGCTGACGTTAACACGCTGACGTTAACACGCTGACGTTAACACGCTGACGTTAACACGCTGACGTTAACACGCTGACGTTAACACGCTGACGTTAGCACGCTGACGTTAACACGCTGACGTTAACACGCTGACGTTAACACGCTGGCGTTAACACGCTGGCGTAACGCTGCACGCTGGCGTTAACACGCTGGCGTTAACGCGCTGGCGTTAACGCTGACGCGTTAACGCTGGCGTTGCACGCTGGCGTTAACTGCGCTGGCGTTAACACGCTGGCGTTAACACGCTGGCGTTAACACGCTGGCGTTAACACGCTGGCGTTAACACGCTGGCGTTAACACGCTGGCGTTAACACGCTGGCGTTAACGCTGGCGTTAACACGCTGGCGTTAACACGCGCTGGCGTTAACACGCTGGCGTTAACGCGGCTGGCGTTAACACGCTGGCGTTAACTGCGCTGGCGTTAACACGCTGGCGTTACACGCTGGCGTTAACACGCTGGCGTTAGCACGCTGGCGTTAACGCGCTGGCGTTAACACGCTGGCGTTAACTGCGCTGGCGTTAACACGCTGGCGTTAACACGCTGGCGTTAACACGCTGGCGTTAACTGCGCTGGCGTTAACACGCTGGCGTTAACACGCTGGCGTTACACGCTGGCGTGCTGCGCTGGCGTTAACGCTGGCGTTAGCTGGCGTTAACGCTGACGTTAACGCTGGCGTTAGCTGCGCTGGCGTTAACACGCTGGCGTTAACACGCTGGCGTTAACACGCTGGCGTTAACACGCTGGCGTTAACACGCTGGCGTTAACTGCGCTGGCGTTAACACGCTGGCGTTAACACGCTGGCGTTAGCACGCTGGCGTTAACACGCTGGCGTTAACGCGCTGGCGTTAACACGCTGGCGTTAACACGCTGGCGTTAACACGCTGGCGTTAACGCTGCTGACGCTGGCGTTAACACGCTGGCGACGGCGTTAACACGCTGGCGTTAACACGCTGGCGTTAACACGCTGGCGTTAACACGCTGGCGTTAACACGCTGGCGTTAACACGCTGGCGCTAACACGCTGGCGTTAACACGCTGGCGTTAACGCTGACGCTAACGCTGGCGTTAACGCTGGCGTTAACACGCTGGCGTTAACACGCTGGCGTTAACGCGCTGGCGTTAACACGCTGGTTGCTGCGTTGGCGTTAACACGCTGGCGTTAACACGCTGGCGTTAACACGCTGGCGTTAACACGCTGGCGTTAACGCTGGCGTTAACACGCTGGCGTTAACACGCTGGCGTTAACACGCTGGCGTTAACTGCGCTGGCGTTAGCACGCTGGCGTTAACACGCTGGCGTTAACACGCTGGCGTTAACACGCTGGCGTTAACACGCTGGCGTTAACACGCTGGCGTTAACACGCTGGCGTTAACACGCTGGCGTTAGCTGCGCTGGCGTTAACACGCTGGCGTTAACACGCTGGCGTTAGCACGCTGACGTTAACACGCTGGCGTTAACACGCTGGCGTTAACACGCTGACGTTAGCACGTTGACGTTAACACGCTGACGTTAACAGGCTGACGTTAGCACGTTGTCGTTAACACGCTGACGTTAACACGCTGGCGTTAACAGGCTGACTGCACGCTGACGTTAACACGCTGACGTTAACACGCTGACGTTAGCACGTTGACGTTAACACGCTGACGTTAACACGCTGACGTTAACACGCTGACGTTAGCACGCTGACGTTAACACGCTGACGTTAGCACGCTGACGTTAACACGCTGACGTTAACACGCTGACGTTAACACGCTGGCGTTAACACGCTGGCGTTAACACGCTGGCGTTAGCACGTTGACGTTAACACGCTGACGTTAACACGCTGACGTTAACACGCTGACGTTAACACGCTGACGTTAACACGCTGACGTTAACACGCTGACGTTAACACGCTGACGTTAGCACGCTGACGTTAACACGCTGACGTTAGCACGCTGACGTTAACATGCTGACATTGGCACGCTGACGTTAGCACGCTGACGTTAACATGCTGACATTGGCACGCTGACGTTAGCACGCTGACGTTAACATGCTGGTTGTACCTTAGTGTTGTTGTTTAGTTACCTTCGCATTGAAAATGCGGAAGGTTATGTTTTGATCGCCGTGTATTTATTTATTTATTAGTGCTGTGAAAAATAACGCGTTAACTCAGTTAATTCAATTACAGGTTTAACTAGTTTTTTAAAAAAAACGCATTTAACGCATGCGCAGAATGAGCTTCCAATCCGTCTGTTGTTGGTCGTCGGGACGAAAAAAAAGTCACTTGCAAAATGAGCTTCCAATCCACCACTTCAATCTGAACTCTGTCCGCTCTCATGCAGACGGTCTGTTCATCGGTAATGATCCTTCCGCAGGTTCACCTACGGAAACCTTGTTACGACTTTTACTTCCTGTAGATCAGGGTCTCAACACGTCGATCGCGACCTGCCAGTCGATCGCGCGTAGTGTGGTAGATCGCATGACATTAAAAGATTGGCCCGCCCCTGACATGTTCTCTATAGCACGTCTTTGTTCTTTTATTAAACTAAACGTCTGTTGTTGATCGTATCTCCACAGCAGCATGTCATTTCTGTCTCTTCGTCGCGTTAACACTTATCGATCTCCGTCTCGCGCCACAGAGCTCCGTGCGCGCATCGGGACCGAGCAAAAAAAGTCACTTGTCAATCTGTCCACCTGTCCGGGCGGTGAGGTTTCAGCTTTGCAGCGGTGTCCCGCCGTCCCTTTCATCACGGCCCAGTTCATGAAGAAAACCCACACAGTCAGTTTGCCTCAGCAGCTGCTAGAGGAAGACTAGAGGCCTTTAGATTGTATCATGGTGGATTTAATGGTTGACAAACAAGAGAAAAATGTTCTGTTTAACCCTCCTGTTACCTTTACATTTACTAACATATTTTACCCTCGGGGTCAATTTGACCCCAGCAATTAAAACCTCCAGAAAATTATTAGAATTAATATTGCTTCCCAAGTTTAAGTGTGAGGTACTTTATGTTTGTTTGTTGACTACCTAAATAGCCCTTTAAATAAATAAAAAAGTTGATATTTCTTATGTTTGACACAGTGAAAAACAGCCTGGGGTCAAATTGACCCCAAAGAACACCGACATTAAACATTGAATGGGGTCAAATTGACCCGAAAGGCAACAGGAGGGTTAAACATTCTGTTTAGGATGAAGTTGTATTAATGTTCCATATGGAAGAAAACTGCTAAATAACTGCTGAGTTGCAGCACCATTGTATAGAAGAATGTATAAATGTATATATCCGTCTTTTGTCATAAATCTCTATGTTCTCACAAAATATACCGAGAATATCGGTAATATGTGATTAATCATGATTAATCCACAAAAACCTGTGATTAACCCGATTAAAAATGTTAATCGTTTCACAGCCCTATTATTTATTTATTTATTTATTTGTATGCGTGTTATTCGCAAAACTCAAAAAGTATTGAACCGAATCGCTTGAAATTTGGTGGGATGATTGTTTATTATCCGGGGACCAGTTGATTAGATTTTGGGATCGATCGGGTCAAAGGTCATGAACAGGTCAAAATCTTTCGCAGAACTCAAAAAGTATTGAACCGAATCGCATGAAATTTGGTGGGATGATTGTTTATTATCCGGGGACCAGTTGATTAGATTTTGGGATCGATCGGATCAAAGGTCAAAGGTCATGAACAGGTCAAAATCTTTCGCATAACTCAAAAAGCATTGAACCGAATCGCATGAAATTTGGTGGGATGATTGTATATTATCCGGGGACCAGTTGATTAGATTTTGGGATCGATCGGGTCAAAGGTCAAGGTCAAAGGTCATGAACAGGTCAGATCTTCTTGAATCACATGGAATTTGGTGGGATGATTGGTTATTATCCGGGGACCATTTGATTAGATTTTGGGATCAATCTGGTCAAAGGTCAAGGTCAAGGTCATGGAAAGGTCAAAATCTTTTTTTTTACCATAGCACGATACATTTTTGTCCAATTGGCATGCAACTAATGCCAAAATGTTCATAATTCAATGCCCAATCTTGTGATATGCGAAGGTATGCGCTCTACCGAGTGCCCGTTCTAGTTTATTTATTTATTTATTTGTATGCGTGTTATTCGCAAAACTCAAAAAGTATTGAACCGAATCGCATGAAATTTGGTGGGATGATTGTTTATTATCCGGGGACCAGTTGATTAGATTTTGGGATCGATCGGGTCAAAGGTCAAAGGTCATAAACAGGTCAAAATCTTTCGCAGAACTCAAAAAGTATTGAACCGAATCGCATGAAATTTTGTGGGATGATTGGTTATTATCCGGGGACCATTTGATTAGATTTTGGGATCAATCGGGTCAAAGGTCAAGGTCAAGGAAAGGTCAAACTCTTTTTTTACCATAGCACGATACATTTTTGTCCAATTGGCATGCAACTAATGCCAAAATGTTCATAATTCAATGCCCAATCTTGTGATATGCGAAGGTATGCGCTCTACCGAGTGCCCATTCTAGTTTATTTATTTATTTGTATGCGTGTTATTCGCAAAACTCAAAAAGTATTGAACCGAATCGCATGAAATTTGGTGGGATGATTGGTTATTATCCGGGGACCAGTTGATTAGATTTTGGGATCGATCGGGTCAAGGTCAAAGGTCATGAACAGGTCAAAATCTTTCGCAGAACTCAAAAAGTATTGAACCGAATCGCATGAAATTTGGTCGGATGATTGTTTATTATCCGGGGACCAGTTGATTAGATTTTGGGATCGATCGGGTCAAAGGTCAAAGGTCATGAACAGGTCAAAATCTTTCGCAGAACTCAAAAAGTATTGAACCGAATCGCATGAAATTTTGTGGGATGATTGGTTATTATCCGGGGACCATTTGATTAGATTTTGGGATCGATCGGGTCAAAGGTCATGAACAGGTCAGATCTTCTTGAATCACATGGAATTTGGTGGGATGATTGGTTATTATCCGGGGACCATTTGATTAGATTTTGGGATCAATCGGGTCAAAGGTCAAGGTCAAGGTCATGGAAAGGTCAAAATCTTTTTTTTTACCATAGCACGATAAATTTTTGTCCAATTGGCATGCAACTAATGCCAAAATGTTCATAATTCAATGCCCAATCTTGTGATATGCGAAGGTATGCGCTCTACCGAGTGCCCGTTCTAGTTTATTTATTTATTTGTATGCGTGTTATTCGCAAAACTCAAAAAGTATTGAACCGAATCGCATGAAATTTGGTGGGATGATTGTTTATTATCCGGGGACCAGTTGAGTAGATTTTGGGATCGATCGGGTCAAAGGTCAAAGGTCATGAACAGGTCAAAATCTTTCGCAGAACTCAAAAAGTATTGAACCGAATCGCATGAAATTTGGTGGGATGATTGGTTATTATCCGGGGACCAGTTGATTAGATTTTGGGATCGATCGGGTCAAAGGTCAAGGTCAAAGGTCATGAACAGGTCAAAATCTTTCGCAGAACTCAAAAAGTATTGAACCGAATCGCATGAAATTTGGTCGGATGATTGTTTATTATCCGGGGACTAGTTGATTAGATTTTGGGATCGATCGGGTCAAAGGTCAAAGGTCATGAACAGGTCAAAATCTTTCGCAGAACTCAAAAAGTATTGAACCGAATCGCATGAAATTTTGTGGGATGATTGGTTATTATCCGGGGACCATTTGATTAGATTTTGGGATCGATCGGGTCAAAGGTCATGAACAGGTCAGATCTTCTTGAATCACATGGAATTTGGTGGGATGATTGGTTATTATCCGGGGACCATTTGATTAGATTTTGGGATCAATCGGGTCAAAGGTCAAGGTCAAGGTCATGGAAAGGTCAACATCTTTTTTTTTACCATAGTACGATACATTTTTGTCCAATTGGCATGCAACTAATGCCAAAATGTTCATAATTCAATGCCCAATCTTGTGATATGCGAAGGTATGCGCTCTACCGAGTGCCCGTTCTAGTTTATTTATTTATTTATTTATTTGTATGCGTGTTATTCGCAAAACTCAAAAAGTATTGAACCGAATCGCATGAAATTTGGTGGGATGATTGTTTATTATCCGGGGACCAGTTGATTAGATTTTGGGATCGATCGGGTCAAAGGTCAAAGGTCATGAACAGGTCAAAATCTTTCGCAGAACTCAAAAAGTATTGAACCGAACCGCATGAAATTTTGTGGGATGATTGGTTATTATCCGGGGACCATTTGATTAGATTTTGGGATCAATCGGGTCAAAGGTCAAGGTCATGGAAAGGTCAAACTCTTTTTTTTACCATAGCACGATACATTTTTGTCCAATTGGCATGCAACTAATGCCAAAATGTTCATAATTCAATGCCCAATCTTGTGATATGCGAAGGTATGCGCTCTACCGAGTGCCCATTCTAGTTTATTTATTTATTTGTATGCGTGTTATTCGCAAAACTCAAAAAGTATTGAACCGAATCGCATGAAATTTGGTGGGATGATTGGTTATTATCCGGGGACCAGTTGATTAGATTTTGGGATCGATCGGGTCAAAGTTCAAGGTCAAAGGTCATGAACAGGTCAACATCTTCTTGAATCGCATGAAATTTGGTGGGATGATTGGTTATTATCCGGGGACCATTTGATTAGATTTTGGGATCAATCGGGTCAAAGGTCAAGGTCAAGGTCATGGAAAGGTCAACATCTTTTTTTTTACCATAGCACGATACATTTTTGTCCAATTGGCATGCAACTAATGCCAACATGTTCATAATTCAATGCCAAATCTTGTGATATGCGAAGGTATGCGCTCTACCGAGTGCCCATTCTAGTTTAGTTCATGTTTTCGCTCCTCTAGCCACTCGAGTTCAATTAGCACCGCGAGCGTAGTCACGTTTCTGGCTGGAGGAGTGGGCGGGGAGGAGGAGGAGGAGGAGGGGGGTCTCTGGCGCCGAGCTCTCCTCAATACTTCCAGCTAAACGCCCTCGCAGCTCACGGCTGCTGGAAGAAAGTTCATCGTGAAGTTATTCTCGTCTGGTTTCCTCGAGTTGTCGAGTTTCATCTGGTTTATCTTCTTAGTCTCTGACTCACTGCTCTCCCTCTCTCTCCACACCCTCCCTCTCTCTGCAGGAGAAGTGTTTGACTACCTGGTTGCACATGGACGGATGAAGGAGAAGGAGGCGCGGGCTAAGTTCAGACAGGTACCAGAGCTTTCCCCTCAAGTCATTCAGACCTTCTCATCTGCTTCTTTAAATCCCGTCTCGTTTCACTCTTGAACGCAACCCTTTTACTTCAATTCATTAAGAGCGCTTCTCCATTAATAAAAAAAAAAAAATCTTCACCAGCGACCAGCGTTGCAATGGTTTCCATCTCTAGTCTTCTTCAATACAGCATGACGTCATCATTTAGTACATAATGTCATTCAATAAATGTCCTGCGTTTGATCTTTCCTGTCTGGACCACATCTCCTCTTCCTCCTGCTCTTCCTCCTGCTCTTCCTTCTCATATTCTTCCTCCTCCTCATCTCCCTCCACCTGTTGCTCATCCTCGTCTTCCTCATCTACCTCCTTTTCTACCTCCCTCCACCTCCTCCTCCTCCTTTAACATACATGTACTCCCCCCCTCAGATAGTGTCTGCGGTGCAGTACTGCCACCAGAAGCACATCGTTCACAGAGACCTGAAGGTGAGTTCACCGCCGACCCACAATGCAATGGGGCAACCCTCCGTGTTCTCTGGAGGTCAATAACCTCAATTTGGAGGTAGAACACTTCCTTCTCTTCTTCTTCCTTTTCTTCTTCTTCCGCTTTCTCTTTTTCCTTTTATTCTTTCTCTTCATCTTCCTCCTCTTCTTCCTCTCTGGCCTCCAGCTGAGTTGAGCAGATGGTTTTGAGTCTTCGTCTTCGTTCTCAAGGAGACGCCGGCTGCTTTTATTAGATCATTCTCATTTAAATAATACATTCTTCATCAATGTAATAGATAATTATTTAAACTCAAATCAAGGCCCAAAATATCTGATTCCAACTTTGTAAATAAGAATATTTGCTGCTTATCATGAATCAAATATCTTTTATTCGAGGATTTGAAGCCTGTAACGAGTTTCTCTGAGCAAATCAAACTATTCCTGAACTAATTAAATGAGTAAAATATGGATACGTTGCTCCAGTAGATCAATAAATAGTAAAACAAACCAAAGTAAACAAAATAAACGGTAAAACTAAATAAATATATGGTAAAACAAACTAAAGTAAACAAAATAAATAGTAAAACAAACCAAAGTAAACAAAATAAATGGTAAAACAAAACAAAGTCAACAAATTAAATAATAACTAGGGATGCACCGATCTGATCGGCGCCGATCCATATCGGCCGATATTCCCATTATCGGTTTTGATCAGTGTTCTCAAAACGGCCGATCAAACTTGGCCGATCAGATGACGTAATATCTGCGAGAACTATCAGAGACGTTTCAATCACAGTGCATCGCAACGAGACGATGCGCCCGGCGAGGGCCGCAGAGGTCAGAGGTCCACGAGGGGATCCTCACCACCGAGCGGCGTCCCCGTCCCCCGAGTTGAATCACTGGGTCAACTCAGCCGACTCTCACATGTCTGAGCCCCTATAGACTGATGTTTACGGTAAACGCATTCGATCGGGAGCGCACGAGGGTTTTGATAAAGTTAGCGGAAGGATTTAAGTGACAACATCCGGTTTTGCAAAGTTAGCGGAAAGAACCACGTGAAACAACATCCGTTTTTCAAAATAAGATGTCGACAAATCAAACACGAACATATAAAAGTAAACAATGAACTGATTTTGTATCTTTATAGATCGTTTCTGAGATTTAGCTTAAATTATGCTAACATTAAAACATTTTTACTGTACCAAGGAAGAGTTTATAAAAATAAGTCAGACTTTTGTATGTTAAAAAAAGTCCTGTAAATAGATTTCCCCAAGAGTTCCAGGAAATGAATGATGCAGATGTGTTCCATACATATCTGAAATCCCCTACAATAGCAATCAAACAATTTTAATGTATCAATTAGGACATTTTTCAAAGTAAAAGTCCTAAATGGTTAAAGAAATCTGTAATTTCTTTAATGTTTGAGGTGCTTTCTATATGTATTTCCTCATAGTCCTAGGCAATAATGCTACACAATAAATAGAATGCTTCAATCGACACCGTGATCGGTATTATCGGATCGGCAGATACTGATTTCAGTGATCGGTGATCGGCACCAAAAAACCTGATCGATGCATCTCTAATAATAACTAAAGTTTTAAAAAAAAGTCATGCCAAATGTTCTACAGGCTCATTAAACCTGGCTTGTAATTGTATTAGTGCAGATCAAAGGAGATTTGTTTACATATTTATAAATATCCCCTCCCTCCCAGGCGGAGAACCTGCTCCTGGACGCCGACATGAACATCAAGATCGCCGACTTCGGCTTCAGCAACGAGTTCATGATGGGCAACAAGCTGGACACGTTCTGCGGCTCGCCGCCATACGCGGCGCCCGAGCTGTTCCAGGGGAAGAAGTACGACGGGCCGGAGGTGGACGTGTGGAGCCTGGGCGTCATCCTCTACACGCTGGTCAGCGGCTCTCTGCCCTTCGATGGCCAGAACCTCAAGGTGGGTCCTCACTGGGCTGTAGAAACTCAAGGTGGAGTGTCACAGGGACTTCAAGAGTAATACATGTAAAATATTAATGTAGTACTAAGAATAGGATGAATATACGAGGAGCTTCAGAGAAGAAGATTCCTCCTCCTGTGTGTCCTAGAGAACAGGAGGTACCGCTCTTGACCTCTTACACTTATTTTATATATTAGTTTATATATTCTTCTTCTTGCATGAATTGTGTATTTAAGTTTATTTTATTTTAATTCATCGACTGATAATTTTTTTTTCTTAATCTATGATCATTTTATATATATATATATACATATCTTTTTCTTAAATATAAATATTTATATATACACTTAAATAATAAGAAAAAATATATTTATAAAAAATATTTTTTTTGTATATATATATATATATAATCTTTCTTTGATAAATAATATTTATTTAAAAATATATATATAAAAAATATTTTTTTAATAAATAAATAAATATATTAAATATATATATATTAAGTAAAAAAAACGTCATATATATATTTAATAAAAATGCCTCCTCCTCCTGCAGGAGCTGCGTGAGCGCGTCCTGCGGGGGAAGTACCGCATCCCCTTCTACATGTCCACGGACTGCGAGAACCTCCTGAAGCGCTTCCTGGTGCTCAACCCGTCCAAGAGGGGAACTCTGGAGGTGAAGCAGGACACGGACAACGTAAATATACCTCAGTCCTCCTCCTCCTCTTCCTCCTCCTCCTACTCCTCCTTTCTGATGTCGTAACCATGAAAAATGCATAATCTCCTTTCTTGTGTTCAAACCCAAACTGTCTTTTATCGAGGGTTCAGGTCTCAGTGGAGTCTTTAAGTAAAGTAAAATATTGTCCAACTTAAATACAATAAAATATAATAATATTGTTCAACTTAAATAAAATAAAATATAATAATATTTTCCAACTTAAATACAATAAAATATAATAATATTGTTCAACTTAAATATAATAAAATATAATAATAGTGTACAACTTAAATACAATCAAATATAATAATATTGTACAACTTAAATACAATCAAATATAATAATATTTTTTTAACTTAAATATAATAAAATCACAATATCTAATAATATTGTTAAACTTAAATATAATAAAATCACAACAATATCTAATAATATTGTTAAACTTAAATATAATAATATTGTTAAACTTAAATATAATAAACTATAATAATATTGTTCAACTTAAATACAATAAAAGGACAACAAAATATAATAATAGTTTAATTTAAATATAATAAAATATAATAACACTGTTCAACTTGAATCCATGAAGCTCAGCCTCAGTGACTTTTCCTCTGCAGCAGATCATGAAGGACCGATGGATCAACGCAGGCTTTGAGGAAGACGAGCTGAAGCCGTACACGGAGCCCGAGCTGGACATCACGGACCAGAAGAAAATCGGTAAACACGACGTTCCTTCTTTCTTCTTCTACTGATTACGTAAACATTGTGCTATGAGACATTCGCGAGGCGTCTCAACGTCAACGGGTCGCAGCCCAAAACTCAAAGCAGAAGAGCTTTAAAAGTAAAAGATGAAACGTGATGATGAATAAATAAACGGGAGCTGCCGCTGAGGCCCCCCCCCAACACACACACACACACACATGTGTCCTGGGAGTCTTATGTAAAAGCTAGTTGGCCGTCTACACATCTGTCACCCTGAACGAAGAAGACTAAAAAGAGGAGAAGAAGAAGAGCTTCCAGAGGAAGAGCTTCACGAGGAACCCCCGAACCTGAATAATGACATCTTTATTCAAATAAATAATACAGTAATTTAGTCTTTTATTATCATCTTACACATAAAGGCAATACTAAATGATAGAGAGGAGACTAATGTGGAGGAGGCTCTTGGTCGTGGAGTCTCCGTGCATAATCTTTTTAATTAAGTGAATATGAATCGTGAATCTTGTGTTAATTAATCTCTTAACGGATGCAGATGTTTAATGAACCTGAGGATGTTACTGTACCTTTAAGAGCCGCCAGCTGTCTGAGCTGTGACCAACGTTACATAACGCATCCCAAAAAAGATATTTTTCTTCAGCAGCTGGTGAAGAGCCTGAAACATGGATGAGAGAGAGGGGGGGGGGGGGGGAGAGAAAGGGAGAGAAAGAAAGACAAAGAGAGGGATGTGGTGGTGTATTCATATGATGATGGTGTATTCACATGATGTGGTGTATTCATATGATGATGGTGTATTCACATGATGTGGTGTATTCATATGATGTGGTGGTGTATTCATATGATGGTGGTGGTGTATTCATATGATGGTGGTGGTGGATTAATATGATGTGGTGGTGTATTCATATGGTGGTGTCTCTCCAGATGTGATGGTGGGGATGGGGTACAACCTGGAGGAGATCCAGGAGTCTCTGGCCAAGATGAAGTACGACGAGTTCACCGCCACCTACCTGCTGCTGGCCCGGAAGGCCTCCGAGGTACCGCACACCTGGTGGAGGAGTACACCGTGTACTAGTACTGTGTATCTACCTGTACTGTTGTACCTGTACCTGTATCACACCTGTACCTGGACTGTGTCCAGGTGTCTCCCAGTGACTCCTCCTCCAGCCTCTCCGTGGCGAGGCCTCGGCCCAGCAGTGAGGTCAGCGGCCAGTCGCCCCTGAAGGTCCAGAGGAGCTCCTCCTCCCACAAGCAGCGGCGCTACAGCGAGCAGAGTGAGCACCTCCTCCGAGGACCAGGGTCCAGGGTCAGGGGGGAGGAGCAGGGTGAACACCTCCTCCGAGGACCAAGGTCCAGGGTCAGGGAGGAGAAGATGAATTTATCTTCATGCCATTGAGTCAGAAGTAGTTCATCTCATTTCAGATGAAAAGACTTTAACCCTTGTGTTGCCTTAGGGTCATTTTGACCCGAATCAATATTACACCCTCCCCCCGCCTTTGGGTCATTTTGACCCGATTCAATGTTTCACCCTCCTGTTACCTTTATATTTACTAACATATTTTACCCTTTGGGTTCAATTTGACGCCAGCAATTAAAACCTCCAGAAAATTATTAGAATTAATATTGTTTACCAAGTTTAAGTGTGAGGCACTTTATGTTTGTTTGTTGACTACCGAAAGAACACCGACATTAAACATTGAATGGGGTCAAATTAATCCTAAGGCGGGGGGAGGGTGTAATATTGATTCGGGTCAAAATGACCCTAAGGCAACACAAGGGTTAAAGAGTTTTACCAAAAGTATAAACAGATGGACTCAAATATACCCTCAATCTCTCTCTCCCTCTTCCTCCCTCACTTTCTCCCTCTTCCTCCCTCTCTCCCTCCCTCTCCTCCCTCCCTCCAGTTGGTCCCAACGCCCCCCCTGGGGTGTCTCATCCAAAGAGGAGTCAGACCACCACCACAGAGAGCAGCTCTAAGGAGGAGGGAGGAGTCCAGCTGCGTAAGCCTGCCCCCCCGGGGAGCCGCGTGGCTCCGCCCCCCAGCCCCCTGCTGGGCAACGCCAACAACCCCAACAAGGCCGACATCCCCGACCGCAGGAAAGGAGCCACGACCACCGGGCCGAGCGTGAGTGTTAAGGCCTCAGAGGGTCACGCCATAAAGTTATTGTTACGTCATTCTGATCATGTGACTCTCTCAGAGTGACCCGGCATCGGCGGGGATGACCCGGAGGAACACATACGTGTGCAGCGACAGAAACAACACGGACCGCCTGTCAATCATCCCCAACGGGAAGGAGAACAGGTGAGAGATGGTTTGTTTACAACGTCAACAAGAAGAATGGAAACCACGATGTCATCGTTAGAAACCACGATGTCATCGTTGCAACCTTTTCCTCTTCCTCCTCTTCCTCATCATCTCCCTCCTTCTCCTTTTCCTCCTCCTCCTCAGCACCGTGGAGGTGTCGCCCGGCGTCCAGAGGAACCCGGTGGCGTCCATCACCAGCGTGGCCAACGCCACGACACCGGACCGCCTCCGCTTCCCGCGCGGCACGGCGAGCCGCAGCACGTTCCACGGCGGCCAGCTGAGGGACCGCCGCACGGCGACCTACAACGGGCCGCCGGCTTCGCCCACGCTGTCGCACGACGCCACGCCGCTGTCACAGACACGCAGCCGGGGAACCAGCAACCTCTTCTCCAAGCTCACCTCCAAGCTCACGCGCAGGTAGGCGGGGCTTTAAACTCTTTGAAGAGAAATAGTACTTTACTTTAATCTAAATCAATATCTTTAAATACGTCATTTTAGATGAATCTACCATGCAGTGTGTGTGTAGACCTGATCCCTCCTGTGTTGTGTTTTAAACTCAGTAAATATGTTTAAACTCTTTTTAAATATCTTTTTTTAGACCTGTCGGTCGATTCTTTTTTCTTCTGTTTTCTTAATTTTTGGGAACGTTTGGTTTTCCTGAACTGGATTTCTGGGCTTTGGTGACTTATTTCAAGAAGAATCAGGTGGTTGTGATTTTCTGATATAACATAAAATATAATAACCAAAAACCATCCTGCGCTCTTTTAAACTCTTTTAGTCCTCCGGTCACGAATAAAACTCCACAAGAGTCAAATATTAGATTTTGGAGGAGGTTTTATGGCCCTTGCAGGTTGCCGTCTGAAGGCTCACAGCGCCCTCTGGTGGCAGGTGGACACTAGTCTTCATAATCTTCATTTTCCTCCTCCCGCCTCACTCACTTTGTGTTGTTTTTGTGTTTGTCTTCATTTTCTGTGGAGATGAAATGTAGGAAAAGATTTTTACTTTTAGAAAAATTTCTGAATAATATAAATAATAATAAATATTTATGAGCTTTATAGTTTACATTTAGTCGTCAATGAAAAGCAATTTAAATGTTGATTTATTTTCTAGTTTCGTCTTTTGGATCAGAAAACGGAAAAAAATAATATTCAATCATTTTAGAAGAAAAATATCACGATTTACCGCCAAAAACAAAAACATTAGTGATTATTAGCTCAAGTCTAAAACTTTATACTTATTTATATTTCGTTTTTTTATTTAAATCGAGAAAACAACCAACTGATAAATAGATAATGAAAGAGATTGTTCCAGTGTTTATCGAAAAATATGAGTTTAAACATATATAAACAACAACAACAATAAAGTTTTAGTTGTATTATATATATATTGTATTTTGTATTTTATTTTGTATCTACTGATTAAAATGTAAAGTATAACTCCCATACATTTATTTATTTATTTGAAAACACTATTTATTCATTTAATCAGTTTTTAAAAATATATATATATATATATTTATTTATTTATAAATACATATATATACAAATATGTATTTTTATTTATTTTTATATATATATCAATTAAAAAGATATATTTGTATATATATATATATAAATAAATACATTTTATTTTTTAAGTTGTCCGATAATATTTTTCTCCATTTGGCATTTCCGTATCTTTCAACTCATTCTGGGACTCTAACCAGCGAGTTTGTCATTTCCTTCTCCTCTGGTGTCTTTAGGTTCAGTCTCCTCCTCCTGTTCCTTCTCCTCCTCTCTTACTCCTCCTCCACCCCCATCTCAGTGTGTTTTCTGTCTCCCTAACCCGTGTCCTTTAACCTTTGACCTCTTGCTGCTCTCCTCTCAGGGTCAGTATTGACCCGGCCAAACGGCAGACGGCTACGCAGGGAGGAAAGAGCCTTAGTAAGTCTCCTCTCCTTCCTTCCTTCTTTCCTTCCTTCCTTTCTTTCTTTCTTCCTTCCTTCCTTCCTTCCGTCCTTCCTTCCTTCTCATCCTTCTCCTCATGGTGGTTTCTTCTTTTTTTAAATTATTTACCTCGTCCTCATGTCCATACATTTTAATATTCTTTCCCTCTTTCTTTCTTTCTCTCTATTTTTTAATTTGTAATTTTTCTTGCCATGTTTTTTTTCTCCATTTTGAGGATTTTTTTTTTCAGATTCCCATTTTTTCTTTTCAGATTCAGGAGCGGAAGATATAGAGAGTTGTAGGAAGATGAAGATCTAGAGTAAGGGTCTGACCCCTCAATCAGTTGTGGCTCCTCCTCCTCTGGTCATGTGGCTCTCAGCCTCTCTGGCTGACCCAGGGCCAGCCGTCTGTCCTCTTGTTGTCTTTGGGGCGCTTGGGGTCTCGGCCAGTTGTTGTTGTTTCTGTTCTCCAAGCTGCAGTGCATGCTGGGAGCCCGATAACAATAAACCTGTGAGAGGGAGACTTCTGCTTAATTTTAATCTTTTGTAATATTTATTTATATTTTGTAATACATTATTCATGCCTTTAAAGTCAGATGGAGCTCTGATAGGCTCCGCCTTCTTTTGATGAATGAAACAATGGAAACTGTCCTCAGGATTTTATGACTTTAAAAGTAAAGAAACTTAATGTTGCCGTAAAGCAGGTAAACATCAGTTTAATGTTATATGACGTTTGATAAGCTTCAGTCCTCAAACCTCACAGACCTTTAAAGAGGAGTGATAATTAAATATGAATGACTACATATTAAACTCAACCGTTTGATTAGATTTTGCACATTTTCTTTATGTTTGAAAGAGTTTATAACATTTAAACAATGTTACTCCCCTTCCTTTAGTTGGTAGGAGCTTCTGAACTCATGGCCTTCCTTTAGTGGGCGGAGCTTCTGACCTCATGGCCTTCCTTTCGTGGGCGAGCTTCTGACCTCATGGCCTTCTTTTAGCGGGCGGAGCTTTTTACATCATAGCCTTCTTTTAGTGGGCGGGGCTTCTGACCTCATGGCCTTCCTTTAGTGGGCAGAGCTTCTGACCTCATGGCCTTCCTTTAGTGGGTGGAGCTTCTGACCTCATGGCCTTCTTTAGTGGGTGGCGCTTCTGACCTCATGGCCTTCTTTAGTGGGTGGAGCTTCTGACCTCATGGCCTTCCTTTAGTGGGTGGAGCTTCTGACCTCATGGCCTTCTTTAAGCGGGCGGAGCTTTTTAACTCAGCCTTCTTTTAGTGGGCGGAGCTTCTCCTGGGTCTGTTCCTAAAGCACAAAAGGCTATACATTAGGTGGATTTGCACTTATTTTAATCTTGTGAATATATAAATATATACATACAGGACTGTCTCAGAAAATTAGAATATTGTGATAAAGTTCTTTATTTTCTGTAATGCAATTAAAAAAACAAAAATGTCATGCATTCTGGATTCATTACAAATCAACTGAAATATTGCAAGCCTTTTATTCTTTTAATATTGCTGATTATGGCTTACAGCTTAAGAAAACTCTAAAATCCTATCTCATAAAATTTGAATATTTCCTCAGACCAAGTTAAAAAAAAAGATTTATAACAGCAAAACAAAATCAAACATTTGAAAATGTGTTTCCAGGTGTTTCGAGTTAATTAGACGATTCAAGTGATTTGTTTAAAACCCTACTAGTATACTTTTTCATGATATTCTAATATTTAGAGATAGGATATTTGAGTTTTCTTAAGCTGTAAGCCATAATCAGCAATATTAAAAGAATAAAAGGCTTGCAATATTTCAGTTGATTTGTAATGAATCCAGAATGCATGACATTTTTGTTTTTTTAATTGCATTACAGAAAATAAAGAACTTTATCACAATATTCTAATTTTCTGAGACAGTCCTGTATATGTATACATTTTACTTAATTGTTCCTATTCTTGACTTTAAATCATATTAATCATTAAACCCAAAGAAAGGAATAAAAAGAACATAGAATAAAGATTTGACAAGCTCCTCCCTCAAGCGCCCCCTCCGGCTAGAGTCGTTGTTGTTGTTGTTGTTGTTGTGGTTCTTCTGCTATTTTTGGGTCCAAAGCGCCAGTTTCACGAGATGCATTTGTGTTTTCATTTCGGTCTTCTGTAAACTTTTGGGTTTTGATTCCTCACCTTTCTTATTATTTCATTCTCACTGGAAGTAAATCATAAATCTTCCATTTCTGTGTGTGTGTTCCCGTTGGTGTTTCGTCTGTTTCACTTCGGTGTCGCTCCTTAATCACTCGTCACGTATTCTCTCTTTTATCATTATACTTTTTTTTGTATTGATATTGAAATGATTTCTTATGCACAATCCACATCTTCTTCTTTTGTTCTTCCTCTTCATCTGATTTTCATCCTTAGAGTCTCAACCGAGTTTGAGAGAAACGGGAGACTTGAGGGCTCAAGGTGAGCCCCCCCCCACACACAAACACACACACACACACACAACCCCCTGGTTTATAATGTGTTGTTAGCATGGCACTGCTCTGTTAGAATGCCCCCCCCAGCATGTCTCCTGGTCACATGACATGACTCCCCCCCAGCATGTCTCCAGGTTACATCACATGACCCCCCCTCCCCCCCAGCATGTCTCCAGGTTACATCACATGACCCTCCTGGTCAAACAAACAGCAGCAGCTGGTCTGAAGGATCAGATTCACGGCTTCATGCTGAGAGTTGGAAACAAAAGAAATGTTGAACCTAAAGACGTTATACATGTCGAGGTCTTTGTTTTGATTGATGCTTTCAGTCTTCAGGAAGAGACACAAAACAACTACAAAGACACAGAACCACTACAAAGACACACAGAACGACTACAATAAGACACAGAGTGCATGTCTGTGCCTCGCAGCTTGTTGTTTCATTCTCTAAAGGATCAGTATTCTGATCAATATTTTGATCAGTATTCTAATCAATATTCTGATCTAACTCTCAGCAAGAAAGTGAAATGAAACCCTCAAAATTAAAAATGTTCCTTTTTTAAATGTTGCCGAGCTGCTGTGACTGATGCACGCACAAGAATTTAATCTCCAAAGAATGATATATATTTATATATATTTTGATATATATATATATATATAAATGTATTCATATATATATATATACATATATAATGTGTTGTGAAACACCCAAAGCAGCTGGTGGTCTCCACTGAACCCCTGACCCTGGTCTGCTCCCCCCCCAGTCGCCATGTACCTGGGGATCCGAAGGGGGAAGGTAAAGACGGGAAGCCCCGCTCCCTCCGTTTCACCTGGAGTATGAGGACCACCAGCTCCATGGAGGCCAGCGACATCATGCGGGAGATCCGCAAGGTGCTGGACGCCAACAGCTGCGACTTCGAGCAGCAGGAGAGCTTCCTGCTGCTGTGCGTCCACGGGGATGGGGGGGCCGAGAACCTGATCCAGTGGGAGATGGAGGTCTGCAAGCTGCCCCGCCTCTCGCTCAACGGCGTGCGCTTCAAGCGGATCTCCGGCTCATCCATCGCTTTCAAAAACATTGCTTCCAAAGTGGCCAACGAGTTAAAGCTATGAGTGAAAGAGGGTTTAAAAGTCTACACACATATATATATACCTATATATATATAGATATATATATAGAAGTATTTAAGCTGTACAATCATCAAGTAGCAGTTTCCAAACATCTCCTTTTTTAAAAACATAACTACAGAGTATGTATTGAATATTATAATGTATAGATTAAGGCTTTTGGCAATAATCAGTGAATTACCTACTAATATCTGTTCAGACGTTAACGAGTTGAATATGATTTGTCATGCTGTGAATGTGGACAAAAGAAAATTCTAGTCTTATTTATTTTATCTTTTTTCTTTTTCTTTTTCCTCCTGGAGGAGAAAAGAAAAGAGATTTTTTTTTTTTTTTTAAATGACGTAGCGTTTTTGTTTTCCAGTGTAAATAATGCTTCTTTACGTTGAACACGGCTTCACTGCAATACGTTTGTTTTGTATCGTTTAAAAAGTCTCACGTGGTTGAAGGGTCGTTTCATTAAAGTGTCACTGCAACGTCTACGTGGTCATTCAGGAAGAGGTCGCTTTCCACCGGCATCCATGAGGTTTACACCAGGAACATTTGTTAGGAACCGGTCTGTTGGCCCGGTAACGGTTCCTGAGCCGGACAGGAAATCCGACTTCATAACGGCTCATGAAGTGCAGAATAATTCAATTCAATTCAGTTTATTTGTATGGCCCATTTACCCACAAATTAGTCTCGGAGTGCTTTACAATCTGTACACATAGACATCCCTGTCCCAAAACCTCACATCGGATCAGGAAAAACTCCCAAACAACCCTTCACGGGGAAAAAAGTGAAGAAACCTTCAGGAGAGCAACAGAGGAGGATCCCTCTCCAGGATGGACAGAAGTAATAGATGTAATGTGTACAGAAGGAATCATTTAACCCAAATTAAAACACAAACAACACAATCAATAAATATGACAGAATGTATGAATAGTTGGCAGGAGGCATATTCCACGATCCATACCTCGATGATCCATCAGGCAGATGGAGGTAGAGAGGAGGAGTGGTCGCCGCATCAGCAGGGCCATGGCATCGGACCCAGTCGGGAACGTCTTCAGTCGACTCTGAAACGAGGTGACTGTGTCTGCCTCCCGGACTGAAGGTGAAGCTGGTTCCAATAAAGAGGAGCTTGATAACTGAAGGCTTTGGCTCCCATTCTACTTTTTGAGACTAGGAACTACAAGTAGTCCCGCATTTAGTGAGCGCAGCTCTCTAGTGGAGCAATATGGTACTACAAGCTCCTTAAGCTATGATGGAGAGTCACCAATCAAGGCTTTGTAGGTTAAGAGAAGAATTTAAAAAGGATTCTTGATTTTACGGGGAGCCAGTGCAGAGCAGCTAGTGCAGGAGTGATGTGATCTCTTTTCTTAGTTTTAGTGAGAACACGAGCTGCAGCATTCTGGATCAACTGGAGGGACCTAAGAGACTTATTAGAGCAGCCTGATAATAAGGAGTTGCAGTAATCCAGTCTCGAAGTAACGAACGCGTGAACCAATTTCTCTGCATCTGAGACAAGAAGTGCCTGATTTTTTAAATATTACGTAGATGAAAAAATGCAGTCTGTGAGATTTGCTTTACGTGGGAGTTAAAGGACAAGTCCCGATCAAAGATAACGCCGAGATTTCAACAGTGGTGTTGGATGCTAGGGCAATGCCGTCTACAGAATCCACATCACCAGATAATTGATCTCTGAGGTGCTCAGGGCCGAGTAAAATTACTTCAGTTTTGTCTGGGTTCAACATCAAGAAGTTGCAGGTCATCCATGCTTTTATGTCTTTAAGACATGCTTGAATTTTACCGAGTTGGTTGCTCTCCTCTGGTTCTATCGATAGATATAGTTGAGTATCATCTGCATAACAATGAAAGTGTATTGAGTGTTTCCTGATAATATTGCTCAAAGCATGTATAAGGTAAATAAAATTGGTCCAAGCACAGAACCTTGTGGAACTCCGTGACTAACGTTGGTGGTTATCGAGGCGTCATCGTTTACAAATACAAACTGAGATCGATCTGATAAATAGGATTTAAACCAACTTAGTGCGGTGCCTGAAATGCCAATCGACTGGTCCAGTCTCTGTAACAGGATGTCATGGTCAATGGTGTCGAATGCAGCACTAAGGTCTAACAAGACCAGGACAGAGAGGAGTCCTTTATCTGCTGCCATTAAGAGGTCATTTGTAATTTTCACCACTGCTGTCTCGGTGCTGTGGTGTTTTCTAAATCCTGATTGAAACTTCTCAAATAAACTATTATGATGTAGAAAGTCACACAACTGATTTGCGACCACTTTCTCAAGGATCTTGGAGAGGAAGGGGAGGTTAGAGATCGGTCTGTAGTTAGCCAACACCTCTGGATCCAGAGTGGGCTTCTTCAGGAGAGGTTTAATGACAGCCACGTTGAAGGAGTGTGGTACGTGGCCTGAACATGGCCTGAAAAAACATTTATTAGATGAGCTCTGACGACTCATTTATCAAACTGAAGATTTTGCAGCGGCCACCCTGAAGGCACCATGCTGCATTTAGGGACCCATGTTTTTATCAGGCTGCATGTTCATTTGTTAGAATCTCATGTTGTCGTGATGTCATGTGACAAGGAATCAAAGTGGAACAAGAATTATTTTTGTGTTTTATGTCATCCTCACAGGAACAGTTTCGTCTTAAATACACAAACAAACTGATACGAGGGCATTTTTAGGGACGGAGTCGACATTCATTCAGACGGGTGAGGGGGGGGGGGTCTTAGGGTCCTGGGGGGGTCCTGATGGTCCAGTGGTCTAGGGCATGATGTCATCGATGGACTCGCCCGTCTCCAACTTCTTCTCCATCTGCACCAACAGCTTCACTCCGTCCACCACCGTCTGCACCAGCTCCACCTCGGAGAAGCCCAGCCGGTCGGCGTTGGAGATGTCGAAGGTTCCGCCGACAGCGGCCGTGTCGACGCCCCCTGAAGGCCACGAGACAGAAGGTTGAGAGTCGTCATGACGACCAAAAGATAAAAGATTTAATACAGAATGCAAACATGAGTGAATGAGAGACGAACCGGTTCCTCTCTTCTGCAGCCGCAGCTTCTTCAGGACCTCCTCGAAATTGGCGTTCTTGCTCATGTTGGGCAGCTTGACGTGGACGCCGGCCCGCAGTCCGGTGCCCAGGTTGGAGGGGCAGGTGAGGACGTAGCCCAGGTGCTCGTTCCACATGAAGGCGTGGTTCCTCTCCTTGAACAGGGTCTCAATCTGCACACACACACAGAGGAGGATCAGGTCACTGAACTCTTTGGGGTCGTGTGACCTCTGAGGATGACCTGCTGACCTTGGTGAGTCCACTGCAGAAGCGGCTGAACACTTCCTTCATGTTGCCGCCCTTCTGCATGGAGATGACACGCAGGTGGTCCTCCTCGTTCACCCACACCAGGAAGGTCTTGTTGTCGTTGTGCCTGCAGACACAAACATTGTTCACTCTCTTTTCAACCGAGCGGCCTCGCAGCGGCGTGCGGCGCCGAGCCTCACCAGATGCCCCTGGCGTCGGGCCAGTCGCGGCCCATCCCGGCGGACAGCAGCAGAGGAGACACCGGCTTGTCAAACAGGAAGTGGTCGTCGATGAGCTGCTGCTGCTCGGCGTCGGTCATGTTCTTCAGGGCGTAGTACTTCCCGTTCAACTCTCCGCTCAGGGAGGCCAGCGCTGCAGGGGAGGCCAACAGAGCATGTTGTTCCTCGTTCTGCCACTAGAGGGCGCAGCAGCACAAAGCCTGGTCCACGCAGCAGCAGCACGTCCACCATCTTTACCTTCGATGGAGAGCTCCTCCACCGCGCGCCGCTCTCCTCGGCTGCAGTGAGGCGGCAGGCAGAAGCCGCGGATGCTGCGGCCGGTCCGGACTCGGGAGCTCAGGACGTAGTCGGGGTCGAGGTCGTCTCCGCCCTGAGGACACACGGTTAGTTTGACCCTGCTGGGTGACAGGAGGCCGGTCACGTGACCACAGGCTGCAGCACCTTCAGGTTGCTGGCGGTGAGGTCCGTCTTGTGCTTGTCGGTGGGCTTGTAGCCTCCGTGGCGTTCCTCGATCACGGGGTCCAGCAGCTCCTTGAAGACCTCGTACGTCTCCTCGTCTCCTGCCACGCAGCCCACGGTCATGATGAAGGGATGGCCTGTGCACAAGGTCAACGGGGTCACAGGGGAAGAGGGACAGACGGCAGCCTGACCAACAGCCTCACTGACTCAACGTGCTCTCTGGGGGGGCTACTGTACCCGGGTTGTCTACCCCTGTCTGAATGACCCCGTCTATGGTGAAGCCGTTGGGCGTGGTCCGCTCCCTCAGCTGCCTGTACATGTCCAGGGTCAAGAACTTGGCCATGTGGTTTCTGTGCTGACTGAGATCGGGGAAATCTTCCTCGGCCGGCAGCCTCTTCTGCATCAGCTTGACCATAGAAGCAGAACTACACAGAAACACAGGCTGCAGGGTGAGGAGGAGGAGGCGCTATACTGCAGCAGGTCACCTGACTCTTGACAGATTACTCAGGGTTATACAACACAGCAGATTATCAGCTGCCGCCTGCATTCATTATGCAACACCACTAATCCAAAACTGCTGCGCTGTAGATGAGGCGTTAGAGGGGGGGGGGTGCTCTGACTGCTCTCCACTTGAAGGTTTATCCCCTGACGAGGTCAGTGCAGGAGCTGCTCTGATGATGGCAGCTCTTTGTGTTCTTGTACCTGGGTTGTCCACCCCGGTCTGGATGATGTCATCCAGGGTGAAGCCGCTGGGGGTCTGCTTGCCCCGCAGTCGCTCGTACAGAGCCGGGGTCAGCACCTTGGACATGTAGTTGTTGTGCTTGCTGAGGTCCGGGTACTCTTCCTCGGAGGAGAACTTCATCTTCACCTGGTTGTGCGTATCACCCATGGCTGATCCCTGGGCGGGGGTGGGGGGGGGCGGCGGCGCAGAGTCAAACAGAGAGTCTGCTGCAGAGCATAACGGCGGTACCTCGAGCTTCAGACGACATTGACGACAGAAATATGATGACGTATTTTATAGGAAATATTACACGTATCGTTTTATTTTATTATTTTATATAATTCCATCGATGTAAAAAAAAAATCCAAAAGATTACGATAATCTCCTCATTTACATAAAGGCCCGAGTCCGTCTGCACCGAGCAGCGGACGGTTCACGGGTAGAAATAAATGAGCATGAAGAGAACAAGGCGAGTCCCGTTAAATGAACCGGTTCGTACCTGTTGTCGTATTTGAGAACTACGGCTACCGGGGCTGGAGACAAATATTCCAATTGTTCCGACAGGAGCTCAAACAACAGTGGCGCGTCCGAGCAGATCTCCGGTCAGCTCGCCGCTCCGCAAGGTTCTTTATAGGAGCGCGTCTCTGCTCCCATTGGTCAGAATCTGCAGTCTATTCATTTAATTGGACGCTCTCCGAAGGTGGGGTGTGGGGAGGGGGGGGGCACTTCATCCGCAGCAACGGATAACACGACGAACGAATTCAATTCTTTGCGCAATGAATATAAAATTGCAAATAATATAAAAAGCATCCAATCCAACAGATTATTAACCTGCTTTACCTCATCCGCTAACTAAATATCACAAATGTACGTACAGATAAAGTGAAATGTTTAGTATAAATAAATAAATATTAGGACCGACAACAAGAGTAAAATGCTGCGCATGAAAGCATCATGTCTACAAATAAAAAAATAAAAAAATAAAAACATATATATAATAATATTATTATATACACATTTGGTTGCATACATTTTATTTTGGATATTGTTAGTATTTTTCTATTTTTAATTTAGTCAAATTAAATTATAAATACAACACTTTTGATTTACTTTCACATTATCTGAAAACTGTTGTGCTAAGAAAGAAAAGTCGGTTATATATATTTATTTATGTCCTTTCTACAATTAAATATTAGTTTATGATTTGTAATACTGTTTTTACAAAAGGCTCCATCGGGAGGAAACGCCTTCTCATATTTTGGGGAGATTATGTAGTTCAGGAAGTATAATTCTACTTCCGCTCGTGTCTCTTACACTTCCGGTGAAAACAACCCCACGTGTGTGTGAGGGAAACGCGTGCACGTACAACTACATTTAGAAGCAACAATCACCGTTTACCTTCCAACGGCTGTTCGTTGGAAAACAAGTAGAACGTCGCGAGACGGTAGGTCAACCGTCCACCAACGGCTGCTTTACTGCGCGTGCGCCGGCCGGCCGGTTTAACGGCCGCGAACGGCTAACGTTTTAGCATATAAACTAGTTAGCAACGTCAAACGGTGACGTCACTGACGTCAGTTAGTTTGAAGCTGCGCTGTCAAACGTTTCTTTTTTGGGACTTTTCTGTGTTATTGTAATTATTATTAATAAATTAAAGTTACCTATAATTTAACTGCATTAAAATAAAGCCGGTAACTTAACGTGAACGCTACGTTTTAAATGACCGCTAACGGAAGCATCAGTTGGGATCAGCCTCACTACACTAACGTCAAATAAAAGCGAATTAAATGTGTTTTAAACTGAAAAGTCTGTTTCTCCAGCGATTTATTTCCCTTTAGTTCAATCTAACCACACGTTAAGTTAATTCCGAAATAAACTCGGGCTCAATAATGGAAATAAACACTCTTAAAGGGGGAAAAGACCCGAAGAAACAACATAAATATAACAACAATCATTAATTAAATATAACTCACATATTCTCAATGTTTTCAGACATCTTTCCGTTGGTGAAGAAGCAAAGTGAAGTCTTCTCTCTGCAGTGTGACTGGTTTAACCCGCGGTTGGTAGAATAAAACGACTTATTCTAAAATCACAACGGTTCAGATTTTTTTTTTTTTTAAATAACAGTTTGTGCACGCGCTACATGAACGATTACGTAACAGCTAACTGAACGATGTATTTAGTGGAGTATATACATCCACATATTTGTGAGAAATAAAATAATTGTGTAAACTCATTTTAATGTCATATCACGATAGTAAACGTCTAATCCTAATTATCTTTTAGGATTGAGAACATAAAAAGTAATTAAAAAGTAAGCGAATAATTTGAAATAGTGGTAGATATTTACTTAAAAATCCAATGTTATGAACACACTTGAGACATGGCAGGTGTCTCAAAGCTGCATTCTCTCTACTGACCACCAGGGGGCGGTTCCTCTGGTAGTATAGAAGTATATGCTTCATGTTTTAAAGCTGCATTCTCTCTTGACCACCAGGGGGCGGCTCCTCTGGTTGTATAGAATTGTGTAGAATATAGTATTGGGGGCGGCTGTAGCTCAGTGGGGTAAGAGGGCCGTCCTGCAACCGCAAGGTTGTGGGTTCGATCCCCGCTCTCCCCATTAGTTGCAAGTCGAAGTGTCCTTGAGCAAGGCACTGAACCCCCAGTTGCTTCCCGGGCGCTTCACTGCAGCCCACTGCTCCTTAATCACTAAGGATGGGTTAAATGCAGAGAACTAATTTCCCCTTGGGGATTAATAAAAGTGTATATTATTATTATTATTATAGAAGTCTATGCTTCATGTGTTAAAGCTGTATTATCTCTACTGACCACTAGGGGGCGACTCCTCTGGTTGTATAGAAGTCTCTGCTTCATGTGTTAAAGCTCTGCCTCCCTCCTCCCTGCCTCAGACCGACTCGCCATGAGCTTCGTGGAGTACTCGGACCTCATCCAGGAAGGCGACGTGGCCGTGGTCTACCTGGGCCCCGAGTCCATGATGCCGGTGAAGGTGAAGCAGGGCGCCCAGACGCAGACGCGCTACGGGGTCATCCGCCACTCCTCGGACCTGATTGGCCGGCGCTACGGGTCGAAGGTCACATGTAGCAAAGGGGGCTGGGTCTACGTGCTCCACATGACGCCCGAGCTGTGGACCGTCAACCTGCCGCACCGCACGCAGATCCTCTACACCACCGACATCGCCACCATCACCATGATGCTGGAGCTGAAGCCGGGGTCGGTCGTGTGCGAGTCCGGTGAGCGCCGCTCACACAACAATGACACCGAATGACATGAACAGTGAAGATATGGAATGTTAATGTCAGAGCGAAAGAAATTAGCATTGAAGATAAGATAACATATGCATGTTTTTTCGTCGTTGACGGTATATGAGAAGTAGCATTGTTGTTCGTGTTGTCATTGTGAAGTGTTTTGGTCGTCGCCATCTTGGATTTTTGCAACCAGTGAACAGGAAGTGGAACATATGTGGACTGAGGAGGACTTAAGTAGAGACCTGTCAATCACCTTGTATTCCCGCCTCTAAAGCGTCCCCTGCTTTATGGTGTGTGACTCTAAATGACCATAATGTACTAAATGATGACATCATGCTGTAGAGAAGAAGACTGAAGCATTTAATTCTTCTTTTCATGCGTTAACTGCATGTAGCTGAGAGTACTTGTGCATTAATGCCGTCTACTACCCAGTGGTGGTACTTGTACTGCAGGAGAGGCTCTGAATCCCCCTCCTGGTCCAGGTGGGGGGATGGGAGCCTGTGTGTTGTCCTATAATCTGTCCTCTGCAGCTTTAAGAAGCGCCCGTGTCTCTTCACACCTCTCGAGTCTCTCGTTCACGCCTCAGCGATGAGCATGGTGCGACGGCTCTGATGAGGTCGTTATGTAACTCGATGCGTGTTGACGTTGTTGTTGTTGCGTCGCTCCACAGTGACTGGTGCGTTTCCACGTTAGCGGTAGCTGCATTTCTCCTCCAGGCCAAGGGCAGTGATGGAGGGGTGGGGGGTGCTACCGTGCGTGTGTGGTGCAGTGCTCCATCATTTACTGCTGCCAGCCCTGTGGATGTCACTGCATTGATTGTGTGTGTGTGATTTTAAGGCTGATGCATGAGCTCAGTGGGGAATGGGGCACGTCAGCAAGAAGCTGCTGCAGCTCATCTCCATCTCTGCATCCCTTTTTTATTAGTGCATATTTAGCTTGTGCATTAGATTAAAACCCTCGCTGGGCGTCTCATGGCGTTTAAATTCCGAGGCTTCAGCAGCACTTTGAGGCTGGAGCGTCACGGTGGAGCCTCGTCACGGTCAGCCCTCCAGAGGAGAAGGAGCCTCCGGTCACCTTGCTCTGAGTGGTCCGCCATGTTTTATTCATCCCCCACCCCCCCCTCACCTGTGATTTAGTGCACTCAGCAGATGCTCCCTGTAACCTGAGTGGTGAGGTGGCACATATAGGACAAAACCACCAGTTTGTGTTTCTGGCTCGTATCTCAGTGGGTTTTTAATAAGTAAGATGCACGACACCGTCGGCCCGATGCCGCATGCCGTGACCTCTAGTCAGATGTTACAGAACCTGACCATCAAAACAAGCTTCAGTCTGGCTGAAGGGTTTATTATTGACTAAGGGGACTGAAGGAGACCAGCCTTAGTCCTCTGGGTCTGGCTTGAGGTTTTATTGGTAACTAAAGGGACCAGCCTTAAGGGGACCTGCCTTAAAGGGACCAACCTAGTCCTCTGGGTCTGGCAGGAGGTTTTATAAGTAACCAAGGGGACCAGCCTTAAGGAGACCAGCCTTAAGGAGACCAGCCTTAAGGGGACCAGCCTTAAGGGGACCAGCCTAGTCCTCCAGGTTTGGCAGGAGGTTTTATTAGTAACTAAAGGGACCAGACTTAATGGGACCAGCCTTAAAGGGACCAACCTAGTCCTCTGGGTCTGGCAGGAGGTTTTATAAGTAACCAAGGGGACCAGCCTTAAGGGGACCAGCCTTAAGGGGACCAGCCTTAAGGGGACCAGCCTAGTCCTCCAGGTTTGGCAGGAGGTTTTATTAGTAACTAAAGGGACCAGCCTTAAGGGGACCAGCCTTAAGGGGACCAGCCTTAAGGGGACCAGACTTAATGGGACCAGCCTTAAGGGGACCAGCCCAGTCCTCTGGGTCTGGCTGGAGGTTTTATTGTAATCATGTCCTGATAGCTCAGTTAATGATTAGCGAGGCTGCCGCTGTGTTTGTCTAAGGAACACAGGGCTGATGACCGTCATCGTTTTGTATCAGTAAAGTTCTCCCGCTCTGCCTGTAAAGAAGTTCTCGTCATGTGACACGCCGCATGTTATTTAATACGACGTGTCCGGTGACTCTGGGATGACTCTAGTTAAATCTCTTGGGGGTCACATGTCTTTGACCTTCACAGGATCTGTGTGATTCTCTGGCAACTCGGATCCAGCAACACATTCGGACTCTTTTACTTTCTCTTTCTCAAAGTGGCTGAAGGAAGTGTCGTTGCTGTGTGGTCTGGTTCTCATCCAGGAAACCAGCCCGATTGCATGCGACAGCGCTGCAGAGCACAGGCCCCTCCCCACCTTCATCCTCCTCCTCTTCCTCTCGTACAGGAGCTCTTCACTGACTCTCTGAGCAGGTTGGAAACACTGATGTGAGTCTCGGCTTGTTCAGCATCACAGCAGGAGACTTTTATATTTTTAGGGGGCAAATATAGAACATTTAACCTTCGTTAAAAAATAATAATTATACTTATTTAGGCTTAAAGGATATGAGCACTTGTCTTAAAGATGGCACTAATAAGACTATTAGGCAGTGATAAGATTTATAGGCAGTAATAACACTATTAGGCAATAATAAGACTATTAGGCAGAAATAAGACTATTAGGCAGTAGTCTACAGACTACATTTTTTACAATTCTTTTAACTAAAAACAAACAGAAAACATAAGACAATCATATTCAATTATATTCTTATTTCTTTGTGGTCATTTATTGTCATTACATTTAACTATTAACAATTATTAGTTTCTTATAATAAAAAAATATATTTATTGATTTTTGTTGTGTGTATCTAGCTAGTACAGCAATACAGATAAAACACACAACAAAGAACAAAAAACGTTTTTAAATGATCATACTTATTAGAGGAAGTTCTGGGGGCATTTGTTGCAGCACTACGTTCATGGTCCCCAGAGGATGAATCCTTTAAGGTTTCTGGTCTTCAGTTAAATATCTTAAACTATTGGATGGATTTTTTATTTGTTCATTATCACATTGGACAGAAAAGTTGAAATACTCAGAGTCCAGCCGTGACTCAGCACGTTTCTGTTGCTCAGCAGCGTTGGTCTTGTTTCCTCCATGTGGTCGTCACGTGTTCCTCCTCTAGACACACCAGACTGTCACTGCACGTCTTCTACTCCCTATTTCTGTCTCATCGCACCAACACCCTGAGTCATGAGTTGTTGGTGTGAACCCTGCAGTCTCATGTTCTCATTAATGAACCCGTGCCACTTAATGCTCTTATTGTGGTAATACAAATGATTTTACAGCGACGGTTAAACATTTCTGCTCTGTAATCACATATAATTAGGTATCTAAGAATTTCTGACATTTTTTTTTTAAAACACCAAACCGCTGACTGCACGTGGATGAGAAGTGAAGACTGGTTCTGATTGGTTTGTTTTAATGTGGAAGAACATTAGACGTTCTGGGCTCCAACCATCACAAAATATATATACATATTTTATATATATATATATATATTTTAATTTATGTATATATTTATATATTATTTGTGTGTGTGTATATATATATATATATATATTGCCAGACATCCTTTAAAACGCCGTGGACAAAGCGTTAATTTCAGGACTTTTGTATTTGATTTAATTCATTGTACACATTTATATTGTAGTCACTGCTTCTATTTCCACATGAACTCTAGTGAGGAGATTTAGTCCTAAAACACTAATGAGGGCATTGAAGCAGAAAGCTCTCTCTCGCTCTCCCTCTTTCTCCCTTTTTCTCCCTCCCTCTGCCCCCTCCCCCTGTGGTTGCGTAACAGCTGTTTGTGCATATTCACATCTGTATATTAGTAGACCGGTTTATTGATCCCTAGTGGTCGTCTTCACTGCTCAGTCAAAATGCTGCTGTGGGGTAAATACCTACAATATCCTTTTGTCGCCACGCCGACAAAGAGGACGATGATGTAACATCAGAAGGGGGAGGGGCTTCTGGCTTCTCGCTGTGCTCTCAATGATTCACCCCCCCCCCCTCAGTTTTTCTACTTCTGGTAACATCACTTCTCTCTTAAGAGGTTTCCCTGAGTACAGAAACCCATTAACTTCATAATTGATTCTACTTCCCATCAATCTATTCATAATCTATTCATAATCTATTTATAATCTATTCATATCGGCTGATGTCAAAATGTCCCAGTGAACTTCAGAATAAAAATAAATGCATTTTTGGGCTTTTATTTTGTTAAGCATCTTTAGGAGGTGTTGCTCCTCGTCACCTGTAACATTGTGTCATGTGAAACGGTTCGATTCCCTGCCGCTCTAACCCGTTGGCGTCCCATAGGCACCGGCAGCGGCTCGCTGTCCCACGCCATCCTGCGCTCCGTCGCCCCCTCTGGCCACCTGCACACGGTGGAGTTCCACCAGCAGCGGGCGGAGAAGGCGGAGGAGGAGTTCAGGGAGCACGGCGTAGAGCGGCTGGTCACCGTGCGCAACCAGGACGTGTGCAAGGACGGCTTCGGCGTCACCGGCGTGGCCGACGCTGTCTTACTGGACATCCCCAGCCCCTGGGAGGCCGTGGGCCACGCCAAGGCCGCCATGAAGAGACAAGGTTGGTCCCTCTTCCTGTTGGCGCTGCCCCGGTAGAGCCCGCCTCCTCTGGCTCAGAGTTTTATTATTATTAATATTTAAAGGCTTTAGTTTGAGTCTCGTGGCAGTCTTGTAGATTTGAGGTCATCGTGACGCAGCGTTTTGTTTGTGTTGCCTCCCGTTCGCCTTTTGGCTGTCGCCATCTTGTCTTTTATTTGCAACCAGTGAACAGGAAGTGACCATGATGAGGACGTAGAGACCTGTCAATCACCTTGTAGCCCCGCCCCTAAAGCGCGCCACTCGAACTAACATTAAATAAAGTCTCCTTGAAGTGTCCTGATTGTGTATGTGTGTGTATATATGTGTGTTTGTGCGTGTGTGTGTGTGTGTGACTCCTCATCCCCTGATGTTGACTCGTCCTGACACAGCAGAGCATGACTGACATTTTAAGCACCTCACACACACACTCACACACAGACACACACTTACACACACTCACACCGAGCCTCTGTGACCTTGTGTTTCTGTTTGTTCTCCGTCTCACAATGAACTTGTGTTTGGTTTCCGTGGCGATCAGAAGCGACGAGTCCAGGCAGGTTGGCAGTTACCTGGTGGTGGTGGGGAGGGCTAATCGCTGGTATTTACATTGCCGCGTCTCGATGAGCGTAACCCATAGGAAACGATATTTAACGCTATATTTATGGAGAAAGTCGTTTTAAAACTTTGGCGTCCTGTAAAAATGGAAAATGTTGTCTCTAGAGGTGTCGCAATAATTCTTTATTGACGATAACTGACATTTAAAGAATAAAAACATGAATATAATGTCAATATTGCGCCCGATGGCGTCTCCTAATGTTCCAGCTGTGGTCACAGAATCTGTCTCCGCCTCCCGAGACTCAGATCTTGAGTTTTGTTTTTTCCGACATCGATATCCTGAATTATTTTGTCTATAATCTGGATACCAAAATAAAGAATGTCACCGCATCGAGTCAGGAAAATAAAACCACCTTTACGTCTCGTGGTTTAGAAAGAGCACTCCAATAAAGTGTGTGTGTGTGTTTATGAGTTCATGTTGATGCAGTCACACCCAATATGAAGAGGAACGCTGGTGCTCTGTGAACCCTTTTATGGTGCCACCGCGACGTATTCCTATTGACACACACATGCACACACACGCACAGACACACACACACACCATTGTAGAGCGGTCCCATGACCATACAGGGTCTGCTGCAGGGAGCAGAGCTCCACAAGGAAAGACTTCATCTACTTCCCACTGGTGTTCTCCAGAGAGCCAGTGGTAGGCCGAGTACCACTACCCCCCCTCCTCATTACCGTCCAACCTCCCATGACCCCCCCCCCCCCCCACACACACACACACACCTCCCAAAAGCTTCAAGCAAAAACTTTCTATTTTTAGAGTAAAACATTTCCACTGACATATAAAACAAGATTTAATACAAGATTTTAAATACAAAGTGTATTAAGCTGCACTAAAACTCTTATACTCTTATCATCTCCCTGTTTATTGTGTTGCTATATTTTGATATAACCAGGCTGATATTGATAGTTAGATGACGATGATGATGATGATTTTGTTGCACATGAGCAGACATCCAGAGTGGAAGGAGGCGCATCGTGTTGCCCGAACGAAGGAAACCCGTCACCAGCCGGTCCTGGTCTCTGAGAGGGATCCTGGTCTCTGAGTTCAGTTCTGTTTTAGGACTAGGTCTTACAATCCCTGATTGATTTGCACTCCTGAGATGTAAAGTGGGTTGACGCAGACATGCAAGGTGTTTCCGGGTAAGGGTCATGGTGCCGTCTGTGGGACAAAAGGGTCAAAAGCCTCATTGGAGTCATCAGGTGGGCACCCTCCATCTCCGGTGTTTCGATGATAGGCCCACAACACCTCCAGAGGGCTCATCGGCAACACCTGGCGTCCCAGATGTGCTTCAACCCTTCTGCGCCACAGATGCTATTTTGGGGTCCAGGTGGCGTCTCTCCTCTTCACCCACAGCCACCGGCTGGTCTCTGAGAGTCTTGTTGCGCAACAGGAGAGCAAACGCGTCCTCTGGACTCGAGCACTTGGCCCGATAAGCAGCGGCGTGGTGTGTAGATATTAGCGGTCGACACTGGAGGTTATTATTAATGCCTTGAGACTCCTTTGTGTAATCACCCCCCCGCCCGCCACCGCCGCCTCCTCCTCCCTCCCCCCCCCTGGTTGCTAGGCGCTGTGTTTATCAGCACTCTGGTGGCTGGAGAACATCCAGAGGTTCCTCTGTGGTTCTGGGTCCAGTCTTCTGGTCTGGTGGGGCTCAGCCGGTCTCAGATTATGTGTCCTCAGATTAAAGCAGCAGATTGCAGAGCAGCTGTCGCCCTGAGGCTCAGAGTGTAAGTGGTGGCTCGATGGAGGGGCGTGTCGGGCCTCCAAAGCGGACACAGGAAGTCCGAGTCGTAGCTGTAAAGATGGAGCTAGCCGCGGTTAGCTTAGTGACCGAGCTGCTGCTGCTGGAGCTGGATTTTTATTTTACGTTCAGTTTGTATTTTTAGCTGCTAAAACCAGAGTGTGTGTGTGTGTGTGTGTAATAATGTGATGCATAATGCTATAGAGTAGGAAGTAAACGCATGAAAAGAAGAACCAATTCTAATTAGGGCTGCAACAACGAATCGATAAAAATCGATTATTAAAATAGTTGGCAACGAATTTCATTATCGATTCGTTGTGTCGCGCGATTATTACGGCGCTCAATAAATCACGGAGTATAAACAAAGTTGAGTTGAGCGCAGAGCGGCGCAGGAGAAACAAGAGCGAGGGAGGGAGAGACGGAACGCTGCGTTGTGAGAGCCAATCAGCGCTGAGCTGCTCCTCTGTTGATAAATCTAATTGGCTGCTGCTGCTCACGTGGCGCTGGATGCGGAAGTCATTCACGTAGTCGGAGAGTGGAGACATTCACGGAGCTAAGTGCGCCTGCGGGTGACGTTATGAACCCAGACACCAGGGCGCTACATGTCACGACGTGTGTGGCATTTCCACAAGAGTATAACGTAGAAAACGTGGTTATTTATTCCGTGGCGGATAGCGGAACATATTTCTCCACGGAGAAAGGCAACGGAGATAAACCACGACTCGCTGTGAGCGCTGCGCTGCGCGTGCAGACACCATTTAACGGAGCGGCGCAGCGCGTGCGCTCTGATCGCTCTTTTAATGAAGTATCGAGACTAAAAATATGCTAAATCACATCGTTTTTAACGTACGGGTACTTTGTTAGTATCGCTGCACCGTGCAGCGTGACAGCAGCAGATGTAGCGGACTAACATTCAAGCTAACCTAACTTCCCAAACGCTGTGGACATCTGAACGCTGATTGGCCGAGACGCGACACGTCCATCAAAGATGTTCTATTGCAAAGAGCACCACTTCACATTTTTTCCGCGTCTCACTGCAATCTCAACGGCAGCGGGCCAGGTGAAAAAAATAATAAATCGGAACGCGTCTCTGATATTGTTCAGGGGGCCACATGGGGACCACTGCTCAGGAGAGGAACGCTGTCAGTCTGTTTGTGACGGTTCATCACCATGGTGACCAGTGAACAGGTTAATCCACATGCTGACCAGTGAACAGGTTAATCCACATGCTGACCAGTGGATCTCCAGGACCTTACCATGACTTTAAACCAAATTTCCATGATGAAATATTTTGTGAAAACTCTGTCTATACGTGACAAAGTGAGAAGATGTAGTATTTAAACTAACAATGAGAATTCCAAAGCATACCGTATATATACCGTGTAAATTAAAATTTGAATAAAACAAATTTTCATTACTTTTCCAAATATTTTGGGATTTTATTTTTTTCAATTACTTTTATAGGCCTGCTAATAGCCATTTAAAAATTCCATGACTTTTCCAGGTTTTCCATGACCGAACAGACCCTGTTTTGAATAAAGGGTTGAAAATTAAAGTTGTTTTGTTTTTTATCCGATTAATCGATAAAATAATCGATCGATTATCAAAATAATCGTTAGTTGCAGCCCTAATTCTAATCATACATCCAGAATTCACAGATTTTCCTCGAGGTTTTTAGACGATCCAGTTTCTCCTCAAAGAATCTAAACTCCACTTTAAAGTTTGTTTACCAAAGAAGACTCATATGTTGAGTTTAGAAAGAGCATTGTTTATCAGTCCGTCCGCTTTGTTTACACCAGGGGTGCTCACACTTTTTCAGCACGCGAGCTACTTATAAAATGACCAAGTCATATCTACACAACAGCAACAACAGACGTTTAGTTTAATAAAAGAACAAAGACGTGCTATAGAGAAAATTTCAGGGGGGCGGGCCAATTTTTTTTAATGTCATGCAATCGACCAATACTACACCGCGATCGACTGGTAGATCGCCACGATCGACTGGTAGGTCGCCGCGATCGACTGGTAGGTCGCCGCGATCGACTGATAGATCACGATCGACATATTGAGCACCCCTGGTTTACACAAACTGTAAGAACACACTACACACGACTACACTACACTCGACTACACTACACACGACTACACTACACACGACTATACTAAACAACACTCGACTAAACTCTAATATACTCAACTACACTTGACTACACAACACTCAACTACACTAAACTACAGCCGACTACACTAAACTACACCCGACTAAACTACACACAACTATACTAAACTACACTCGACTAAACTCTAATATACTAAACTACACTTGACTACACCACACTCAACTACACTAAACTACACCTGACTACACCCGACTATACTAAACTACACCCGACTACACTAAATTACACCCGACTATACTAAACTACACTCGACTAAACTCTAATACACGACTACACTAAACTACACTAGACACGACTATACTAAACTACACTCGACTAAACTAATATGCTAAACTACACTCGACTAAACTCTAATATACTAAACTACACTCGACTAAACTCTAATATACTAAATTACACTTGACTACACCACACTCAACTACACTAAACTACACCCGACTACACTAAACTACACTTGACTCCACTAAACTACACCCGACTACACTTTACTACATCAGACTAGACCAAACTACACTAGACTATACTAAACTACACTAAACTACACTCTACTAAACTACACCAGACTACTCTCTACTATACTAAACTACACTCGACTACACTAAACTACACCAAATTACACTCGACTTTACTAAACTGCACTCTACTATACTGAACTGAACTCGACTGAACTGGAGCTGCTCGGCAACCCAACGACTCTTAGCAACCAGCTGGTGAACAATGCTCTGCATTTAGCAGCCAGAGAGACGGAAACTTCCCTTTGGAGCAAAGACAAAGAACGGTGGACGTGAATACAACGTTAATGAATGATGACGTTTCTCTGGAGCTGCAGGATGTTTTTAAATCAGAGGAACCGCTTTAACATCTATGATCCTTTAGATGGTATTTCTGTCCATCTCACTTGAGTTTCCTTAACACTTGACGTGTAGAATCAGGACGACATCACTTCATCTCTTCTTAGATGTGCAGATGTCAAAGCTGTGGTTCCTAAGCCCCGCCATTCCCCAGATGTTCTGGTCACATTCTTCTCTCCGGGTCAGTTTCCTCGGCTCGGCCTCCTGCACCGAGCCACCGCGGGGGTCAGAGCGCCGGTTAACCCGATGACCCACAGACTTGATCTTAGTTAAGGAGACGATGCTCTGGAGGCTTTTGGTTGAAAGACCAACACATTATTATGTGTCGTGTCACAGAGTTCCCCAGAGTCCAGAAGAACTTCATCAATCTGGATTTGATTATTTATTTTATCCCTTGGATGTTTGTTTTTTACAAAGATAACAATGAAAACACCTTTGTCTCCTCTTTGAGGTCAGTCAGAATAATCAGGTGAAAAGGGTAAACTGTCTTCTTTGAGTAGTTTTGATTCCTAGGAATGAAAATTAAAAACCAATTCAATGTAGCTCCTCCTCTTTTTTATTAATATCCACATTGAGTCTGATGTTCAGATTATTGGGTACATTTGGTTGAAAGGTGGCCGTTGTAGAGTATTTTAATGTGTTCTGATGTCTCTTCCTCCCCCCCCCGCCCCTCCAGGAGGTCGGGTGTGCTCCTTCTCCCCGTGCATCGAGCAGGTCCAGAAGACGTGCGAGGCGTTGATGGATCATGGTTTTGAAGAGCTCAGCACGCTGGAGGTCCTGCTGCGGGTCCACGACGTGAGGACCATCTACCTGCCGCTGCCCGACTTCGACGCCGCCGGCGAGGCGCCGTCTCAGAAACCCGTCGCCCTGAAGACCACCACCCTGCCCAGAGAGATGCCGGGACACACGGGGTACCTCACCTTCGCCACCAAACCCAGAACATGAGGGGTCTTTTTGTTTTCAGCGCCAGTAAACGGGGGCGTGGCCTGTCAGACTGGTGGTCCAGCCGGGCCTCAGGGCCACCCGGTCGCCGGGCCTCTGGTCCACCAAGAGGACTTCCAGCTTTGTGCATCATTTTATCCTCATGTCACTCGGCTGTTTGTTTGCATCAAGCAAGAGAGAAAACCAAGTGGACGCTGATTTAATTTGAGTGGACTTCACTTTGCTCCTTTTTTATTAAGACAATATCAGTTTTTTATCCATTATTTCAGTTGTTTGGGGAAGAAATATTTTCTTTTTTTTCACATTTCTTTTCACTTTTGTATTGAAGAAAAATACAATAAATGTGTGAAAAGATTCATGTTTTCTTTCTGTCGCACCACAAGAAGAGAAGAGAAGTAACTAACCCTTGTAGATCAGCGATTATCAAACTCTTTAAATCAAGTTTTGTTTGTTCACTTTTATTTTGAGACTATTTGAAATTCGTAGGTTATATTTTTCAGATCGACGTCGCTCTCATGACTACTTGTTAGCTTAGTTTAGCTTGTTAGCTTAGCTTAGCATAGTCCTCTTTAGGCATCAAACCCCCTTTTATTCAACACAGGAGGCGTAACATTTTGACTCGAGACCTTTACGACGCTGACCGGTGGATTTAGTTTCCTGTGATTGTGACATGCTAGCTGTTCCCCCCCGTTTACAGTCTTTGTGCTAAGCTAAGCTAACTGTCTAACTAATCTACCATTTTTAACGATCGGTATCTTTTCATCTAACTCCTCAGCAACAAGACAAATGAGTGCGATGTCCCCCAAAATATCTGACTTCATTTAAAATCAAAGTCTTTTTGCTTTTTATTTAGTGAAATACAGAAGCTCCTCCTGTGAATCAACTGCAGAGGAAACGTCTGCTGATGAATCGGAGGAGGAGGAGCTTATCCTGCCAGTTCAGATTCTCATGTCACTAAACCATCGTGAGGTTATCCAGTCCCTCTTCTGACAGAAAGATACGGAACATCATCATCATCTTCACAGCTTTTATTTTAGGCCACAGAGGTTTCCTGTTTTCAGATGTTCAGTTTGATAATATCTCCTTAAATCAGGTGTTGTTTATTCTTCTCACCTGACTTCTGTCAGTTCCTCCTGCTGCATTCAGGGACCTGTTAATGTTCTAATCCCCCCCAGGGGCTTACCGAGGTTATAAAAGTGTGTGTGTGTTGCATAATGCTATAGAGCAGGAAGTAAACTCATGAAAAGAAGAACCAATTCTAATCATAGATCCAGAATTCACAGATTTTCATCGAGTTTTTTTTTTAGACGATCCAGTTTCTCCTCAAAGAATCTAAACTCCACTTTAAAGTTTGTTTACCAAAGAGTGTGTGTGTGTGTAAAAAAAAAAAAGACGATGGTCTAGAATAGATCTAATGATCTCTGAGTCTCTTCTGTGGTTTTAATTGATACAGCGACGTGTTCGCCGGCTGGTTGTGGGTCCTTTGCCAACATGTCTAGACGAGACAATTGAGTAACAACTCTCCAGCAGACATGACATGTTCCCAGTGAGTTCTAAAGATGAGTCTGTTCACACCACAGGTGTCAAACTCGAGTCCCGTGGGCCGAATCCGGTCCGCCACGTCATTCCGTGGTCCGCGACGGCTTTAAAGTCACATGACCGTCTTAGGATGTAAGTATATGCTGCTCTACAGTGACCTTACACTACAACTCCCACAATGCATGTTGATCATGACCCGTGAATCAAAGCTGTGTTTCTGTATCGTGTTTAACTGAAGGCGACCTTCAAGTTCCTCAAGGTGAACAATCAACCAGGTACGCTCACAAAGACAAACACGCACTCGGCAACCTGACACGCTGCCTGGTGACCACAGAATACATCCCATAATTACCATGGAAACACACAACAGAAGTCTGGTTACAGAACCAGGTGAGCCCAAGACCACATACAGGTATGTGAGCAGGTGTTGAGCACGTTTCATAACGAGCTCCTCTGACGGACCCTGAAGGATCCTGATCTGCTCCGGGCCGACGACACAAATAGCTTCTGATCTGCTGGAGATCCTCTTCCTAAGCAGCTCCACCTCCAGAGTCCTGAGCTGAGCGTCTGAGGAGGGTGAGAGGGCGTGTCTCTGTCTCTGTGGGGGCGTGTCTCTGTCTCTGTGGGGGGGTGTCTCTGTCTGTGGGGGCGTGCCTCTGTCTATGTGGGGGGGTGTCTCTGTCTCTGTGGGGGCGTGTCTCTGTCTCTGTGGGGGCGTGTCTCTGTCTCTGTGGGGGTGTGTCTCTGTCTCTGTGGGGGTGTGTCTCTGTCTCTGTGGGGGCGTGTCTCTGTCTCTGTGGGGGCGTGTCTCTGTCTCTGTGGGGGTGTGTCTCTGTGGGGGCGTGTCTCTGTCTGTGGGGGCGTGTCTCTGTCTCTGTGGGGGTGTGTCTCTGTCTATGTGGGGGGGTGTCTGTGGGGGCGTGTCTCTGTCTCTGTGGGGGGCGTGTCGGGCCTCCAAAGTGGACACAGGAAGTCCGAGTCGTAGCTGTAAAGATGGAGCTAGCCGCGGTTAGCTTAGTGACCGAGCTGCTGCTGCTGGAGCTGGATTTTTATTTACGTTCATTTTGTATTTTTAGCTGCTAAAACCGGAACAGATGAAATAATCTTCAAATGTAAGTTTATTTTGGGGGATTTACGTGATTCATAAACGGGGAAAGTCGAAAGTTTGGATGAAATAATGTTTTTATTTTTAAAAATAATGTTTTTATATATAATTAAAGTTTGACCGTTTCCTCCACTGAGCTCCCTGGGAACCGGCCTCATTAGAACCAACGCCACCCTCTTCTCCACCAATCGTGTGTGTGTGTGTGTGTGTGTGTGTGTGTGTGTGTGTGGGTGTGGGTGGGGGTGGGGGTGTGTGTGGGTGGCTTAGGGGGGACACAACAATGGCGGTTTAATCAGCGAGGCGCTGCTCGTCCTCCTTAATGGACGGGTTGGCGTCGGGCCAGCCGGCTCACACTGGGCTCCTCAGTGGTAACACTGGGAGGCATTATGGGATGTTGGGAAGAGAGGCTGTTGTGTTCAAGGGCAACGCTGGAGAAACCGTCAAGAGACACTCTGTGGTGTTTAAACAAGAAACTTAATGATCCATAAATCTATTTTAGTATCGTATTAATGTATTTAATATCTCATTATTTTGTTGTTAGAAGGCATCAGACTGGTTGAGTATTCAGGACTAGAGCTCAAAGGAGTAAGAAGCTGCAGTTATAATCTGATTAATGCACTAATAAATCAATAAATCATCTTCAATTGTATTAAATAAATGAATTTTGCATAATTTTACTTTTTGTTCTCTTCCTTGAGTAAAGTTCAGACTCCATGAGTAAAGACAAGTTATTCTTCTCTTTCTTAGTATGACCTGGTTGTGGAAGCAGAACTACAATCAGCTGCTGTGTGGATCCTTCAATCTGCAGAAAGGAAGTGTCTGAGTCTGCTGCCTGGTGGGGGAGGGGGAGGGGAGGGGTGGAGGAGGTTATCGGGGAGACTTGTCTGGCTTTTGTTCTCTGACGTCATCGACCCGTCAGACGAGTCTTTGTTACAGTTTGTGCAGATCTGGAAATGAATCCTGTGTTCTGACCAGAGTGAAGGAGGCTTAAGAGAGTAAATATGACTAATAAACAGGCTTTAGAGAGTAAATATGACTCATAAACAGGCTTTAGAGAGTAAATATGACTCATAAACAGGCTTAAGAGAGTAAATATGACTCATAAACAGGGCTATAAATATCAAATTAATAAACAAACTAAATAAATAAAATAGACGATGCATCATAAGAAATTAAGATAAGAAAGAGTGAAATAATCAATCACCTAATTGATGTTGTAAGCCTGTTTATGAGTCATATTTACTCTCTAAAGCATATCAACGTCCCCTTTAACGTGTTTATCAGGTGAATATGAATCAGAGCCAGCAGGCGCCCTGATTGGCTGCTGGGGACGTGACGCGTTCAGGCACTCGTCATTGAGGAAGTTAAAGTCATAACCGGCGATATGAGACTCGACCTTGAGATAAGAAAACAGGATTTAACGGTCACGAGAACTGAGACTTGAGTTTTTATTTCCACCAGCAGACGACCTTGAAACAGCTTTAAAGTATTTCAAATATAAAATAAGAACATAAATTACAGAAGGGATTTCCTTCACGTGTTTTTCAGTGTTCAGCTGGCTTACATTGACCTTGAACAGCATTCCTCTGTCTCCTATTGTCCCTGAATGCATCACGTGAGGAAGTTTGATGACATTGATCTTTTATTGATTTACAGCAGCAGCTTTTACTGCTTTTTTTATTGTTCTTTTATATTCTCCAATATTTTGTCTCTTTTTGCTCTGTTTTTGGTCTCCACCTCCTCTCTGGTTGCTCGGCAGAGAGGAGGAGGAGACCAGTCGGTAAGTCTTTGCCCTCTGGCTCCGCCCCCTTCTGCACCACTATAGTCGATCTCTTTATTTTACCCTCAAGTGCATCAACACATCCACATTTAAAGCCCCTGAAGCCACACGTTAAAACCACATTTCTATATTTTCCTCCCGAGCGCGTGCAGAAAGCATCTGAGTCACCACGCGATGCATTCAGGGGCATCTGGAAGCATCAGAGCTTTGTGCTTTTGTCAGAAAAAGCTATCATCATCATGGCGTGGCTCTTTCCTGTGAGAGGAGCCGAGACGTTGACATAAAGTTTCTTTTGAACTTTGAACTTGTTTGTGCGTCTTCAGAAACTTTTGATCCTCTTCATATAAATAATTATGTTTCCCACATTTAGACTTTCATGAGCTACTCTTCTTCTTCTTCTCCTTCTTCTCTTTCTCCTTCTCCATCTTCTTTTCATTCTTCTTCTCATTCTTCTTCTTTCTCCTTCTTCTTCTTCTCTTTCTTCAGCAGCTCATTTAGCGCTGAGCAGAAATACAGGAAGTGATCTGGAGAACCAAAACTCCTCAGAGAGCGTGTCATTCCACGTCTGTCCACTAGTCTGTCATAAAGGTCACCTCGTGAGCCAGAAGGAGGAGGGACTAGTTTCACTTCCTGGTTGTTCAGACGACCTTTACCCGACGTACGACCTTCCACCACGTTCAGGATGCTCAAACTTCCTGTTCTCATGCACTTTCACATTATTAAAGGTTCTTTAATACATTATTAAAGGTTCTTTAAAACATTATTAAAGGTTCCTTCTCCTCCTCTGAGTGGGAAGCTTCTTGTTTCTCTTCATGGCTCCTCCACCTGCTCTGTGTGCATCAACGCACAGGAAGTGCAATGCAACAGCCATTTTGCTCTCATGAGGGGGGGGGGGCGGGGCTTGCATCCCGTTAGGTAATGCCCCCTTTGCACTTCGCTTCAGAGTGAGCTGTACCTGGGAGTGGAGACACGCGGCAACGATATCTGCAGGCTGTCGCCGTGGCAACCGGCCAAATATATACACCCGGGCCGTCGCCTACCGACAAAAAACAGAGGACCTTGAACACATCACCTAGAAAGATCAGTGTTTTAATATTTAATGCACAATGTATCCTGATTCATTATTCTAGTCGCATTTAAAGCATCTTCAGTCTCAATTACAACACATGTCAATGTTGATAATGTTTTTTAAAGGTTAATTACTGAATTCTTCAGGATATAAAGGGTGTCACATGATGGAGGACACATGTAGGTCACATACTTTTAATAATATGTCGGTCAACTATCTGAACCAGGCAACATGAAGGAGGAGCCTTTGATTCATAATTCAAGCCTCTTTCCTCCAGCTGGAGGAGCACTGAACCCTCACAGGGCCCTGAGCCTGCAGCTGGGGTCCAGAACCAGAGCTTGGGTACCAGTCCAAGGATTCCAGCAGACAGATGGACCTCAGACCAGAGCCAGACCTCCACTGACCCTGAAGACCCTGAAAACCCCGTTTAAAACCCTCAAAACTAAAACGTCTTCTCACGGTATTTAGCTTTAACACATGAGGCATAGACTTCTATACAACCAGAGGAGTCGACCCCTGGTGGTCAGGAGAGAGAATGCAGCTTTAACACATGAAGCATATACTTCGATACAACCAGAGGAGTCGACCCCTGGTGGTCAGGAGAGAGAATGCAGCTTTAAATATTAAAAAGGAAATAGAATAACAACAAAACAAGACAGCGTTGATGTTTCAGAGGATCTTGAACATTTTGGGTTGTAAGAATCTAACAATGTTGCATAATCACATGAAACAAGCATGTTCTGTCTGTATTTCTGGCACATGGATGATGACCATCGTGATCACGCTATCAAAGAAGGACGTCGTCCCTCAGAGGTCACACAGAATATTAAAAAAACATAATTTTTAACCCCTCCGTTCCTGAATCGATGTCGGCCTCTTTCTTGGCCAATGAAAAGAGGCTCTGGGTTACATAACGGGTCTGTTTCTGCAGCGCTGCACAGCTCCAGAGACCCTGCTGCATTCTGCATGATATAACACACACGCACACACACACACACACACAGACACACACACACAATGTCCTCCCTTCATCTCTGTTCTTCCCTGCACCGCTCTCCTCTCGTGTCTATTTTTACTCTGTGCATAGTAGACACACACACACACAGACACAGACACATACACACAGACACACACACACTGGTTTATTCATAGTTTTTCAGACCGTGATTCATCCGTTTCTCTGCAGGTCAGGAGAAACACTGCTTCCCCATCTCCTCCTCATCTCTGCACGTCCTCCTGCGGTCCTCTGGTTATAATAAGGGTTTTCTTGTGACGCCATCTAATGACACGGTTCAGAGAGCAGAGATAACTACAGATGTTCTACTGTGATAATCAGGCTGTCAATATCTGACACTGTCTCTTTAAATGGGTGTACAGGTTAAATCAAGGGAAGACACGAGAGGTCAATGGGGTCAACATTTCAAGGAATACATTTTGAAACCTCCCCACTTGTTTGTTTACTGTAAGGATTATTTTATCACAGGAATTCTATGTTTTAATATTCAAATGAGTCATCATTTTATCAGAGATGTGCTAATGTGCTCCCTGCTCCAGAGCATACAGCAGAACATCGGCTACAACGAGGTCAAAGAAATATCTATTTACATTTTTAAAATATTTTCGTCGTCCATCGTGTGTGCGCATGCGCATGCCCGAGGCTGGAGCCTCGCCCAGAGCGGCTCATCCCTTCCGCCCTGCTGCAGCTTCCTGACCGGCAGCGACGGGCACGTGGCGCCGTCTGCTGGCCGAATGTGAGGCAGGACGACCCACGTGACGTGTGACTGCGTTAAGGGAAGAGGTCACACGAGCTCTTGGAGGTATGCTTTTATTTTGAAGCTTTTCCTCTCTTTTGTTCTCTCTCTGCTGACGTCATCTGATCTATTTAAAGGATTTAAAATATTTATCCTTCAGTATTTTAATCTCATGTATTTTTCTGCTTCTACTCCAAATATGTGGATTGATTTTACTCCCTCACAATCATCTGATGGCTTTAGTTACTTTGCTGTTACTTTTATTTTGAAATTTTCTCTACCGGATGCTTTTTAAACAGCTTTAAGTCAGAAGCACAATGTGAACTTCATTCATTCAGTTTATTCATCTTCTTCATTGTTCTATTATTATGGAGCTGGGGTGTTGGCATAAACTGGTATTTAAGTGTTATTAATAATTTGATAACTAGGTTAATAATAAACATGATAATCAAATATCAAATAATCCAGCGCCTCTTAAAGGAGCGGTGTGTAGTATTTGGTGGCCTCTAGTGGTGAGGTAGCAGATTGCAATATTTCATATTTTCCAATAATTAAAAAACCCAATATAATATAATATTTAATAATTATGGCTCCAGGTTCTCTATCCACCTCCCTTCACTCGTATTTTGAATTTAACTAATTTGTGAAAAAGGCACAATAAACCAATTTAAAGATCAATTTCACGGATTTATATACATATATATTAAAAAAATGTAAATATGTATTTATAAAAAAATATATAAAATATATTTACATATATATACATATTTTTATTAATATATTTATTTGGCGACAAACTGTAAAACAGGAATGTCGCCCCAGATACTAAAATACTGCATAAGTATAAAAACTGCAATACTTCCTTCATATCGTGTTTCCTCCTTAATGTCTACCAGGCTGGTTCTGGAACTTTCTATTGTGGTGCATGGTCTTCATCAGCATCTTTATTTATTAAGTTTATTAACTTTTTAACCCTTGTGTTGCCTTAGGGTCATTTTGACCCGAATCAATATTACACCCTCCCCCCGCCTTTGGGTCATTTTGACCCGATTTAATGTTTCACCCTCCTGTTACCTTTATATTTACTAACATATTTTACCCTTTGGGTTCAATTTGACGCCAGCAATTAAAACCTCCAGAAAATTATTAGAATTAATATTGTTTTCCAAGTTTAAGTGTGAGGCACTTTATGTTTGTTTGTTGACTACCGAAAGAACACCGACATTAAACATTGAATGGGGTCAAATTAATCCTAAAGCGGGGGGAGGGTGTAATATTGATTCGGGTCAAAATGACCCTAAGGCAACACAAGGGTTAAATGGTTAGATGGACTGAGGATGCATCTGGTTGGTGTGAGGTCACACGTTCGATTCTATGCCTTCAAGTGCAGTATTTAAATAATAATAAAAACACACTAACATAAAACACTGATCAAGACACGCCGTCTTTATTTTGCAGTGGGAATACAAATTCAAAACAACCATCCAGGAGCATTCACACAACCTTGTTTTTTTTGGGTTTGTTTTCAGTCTGTGTGCTTTTATTTTTATTTGTACAAGCGCGTCTGAAGAAGCAGCAGAAGCCGAACAATCAATGCAGCTAAAGGCGACTTCAGAAAATAAATCAGATGCAATAACCTTTTGATACAGAACACGTTTCTGTGAGAACAGCGAATCAGCAAAAAACCACAGCGACTCAGGAACAGTAAGAAAAGCTTTAAATAAAACGACCTTCAGCTGAAGCTCAGGAAGTTAATTGTCTCCTTTCTGGTGCTTTTACTTTCTAAAATCATCTTTTTTCTTTCTTTTTCATATATTTCGCCACATTTAAACAATCAACCTTCTTCCTGCGTCGTAGGATCGGCAGCTGGATGGAGCGCCATGTTGCACCAGCTAAAAGTTGCTAAAACATAATTAAATGGAATAGTTTGACATTTTGTACATTACTCCTGTTGGCTGTCTTGCCAACGGTCAGCCGAGAAGATAGACGCGTCTCTCGGGGGTCTTCACGTTCAATAGGAAGCTACCGTTAGCAGCCTGCTAAATTAGCTTAGCATTAAGATTGGAAAAGGGGCAACTGCAAACCTGGCTCTGTCAAAAAAATGTTTTATTTCAAGAGGTTTAACATTAATTCAGTGGTGGAAGAAGTATTAAAATATACTAAAGAAAAAGTATTAATAAGTGTAGAAATACTCAAGTTCAAGCTCTGCATTAAAAATTAGTCAAACGTAAAGTTGCATTATTAGCAACTAAGATAAAGTACTCAATGTGGAGCAAGTGTTGTAGCATATTATGGGATTCTATTTGGTCATAATCATGAATATAAATATGAACGCTGGATCATTCTTTCACTTAGAATACTAGTTTAGTGTCGAAATGGATCATATTTCATAAACTTATTGCACGTTTTGTGCATTACAATCTTCCAGTGAAACGTTACCAAAGCTGTTATAAATATACGTAGTGAAATAAAATAGTTAAATAACATTTAACGGAGGTATAAGTACCTCAGATATGTGCTACGTCAGCTGGTGCAACCGGCTCCTCAAACAGATTCAGTCAAACTTTGGTCTGATGAAAACAAACGAAACATTCAATGTGTGTGTGTGTGTGTGTGTGTGTGGGGGGGGAATCCAAGACGTCCGGGTGGAGAAAAGTTATTTTATGAACGGTATTTGAAGGAGTCGACTTTCTTTACTTTTAATTCTATTAAAACATAAATCTGGTGATATTCTTCATTTTTCTTCTCAACAATGAATCCATGAAATCATAAATTTAAATAGAAACTCTAGAAACTAATTTGTTTAAAAGTAAAAGTCCTTCATTCAATGTTCTCGCATCAAAGTCGACTTGAAGTTCTCCCGATGCAGAACGGCTCCGTTCAGAATAAATAAGATAATTTAAATTGCTTTAAAATACTGCTGCGTAGTTTAATCTGGAATAATACATCAGAATGTATCAGTTTGTATTAATAATCAGGGACTGCAAATTAAATATTATATAAATGTAGAGGAGTAAAACGTTTAATAGGAGAAATGTACATACTGAAAGTACCTAAAGACTGCACTTCAGTACTATTCTCAATATATTAAATATATTTGAATTAATCTCAAAACAAAAAAATAATGTTTTAACTGAGTTGAGCAGAAAGCTGGGAAGTGAATCAGTAATGATAACAACTTGTTGTTGTTGTGAAAAGCTCAATGTGACTCGTTATTTTTATTATTGTTGGCCTCACCTGTCCCTCATTTTGTTTGTTTGTGTTTTCGAAAGAGCCTCAATTTCTGACGAGAAGTGCAAATTCCTTCTCGAGGGAAAATAAAGGCACAGAGATTTTTGGGGTTCTCTCTTCCACACATCACCCCTCTTCATCCTCTTCTTCAGTCACTTCTCCACTATAAAGCAGTAGAAACAAATAACAGCAGCAGCAAAAAGATTCCTCCTCTTCCATCTCTGAATAAAAAACCTGATCCATTTACAGGCGAGTGGATCACAGGAAGTCACAACATGTACAGACAGACAGCTAAGGGGGGGAGGGGCCTCAAACATCCTGTGTAGTCTGGAGGACACGCCCACTTTATCAATGCATTCTTGAGGACACGCCCTCTTCATCAATATCAATGCAGTCTGGAGGACACGCCCACTTCACAGGCATGATTACAGGGCTGCAGGGTTCAACAACCACACACACACACACACACACACCAAACAACAGACGCATATCTGGGAGATTTAGACAGAAATCGTAACAAGCGCTCAAAGGATCTCAAGTTTTCCCAGAAGGAGTTCCGTGTTCTTCTCAGCCGAGAGACAAAAGAAAAAGCGCTGCTGCAGTGCATTCTGGGTATGTTGAGTCCATATCTACAGCCCGTGGAATGATACGGTACCAGTCTGGGTTTGTTTGTTGTTTATTTACACTCATCTGGCTCCTCCCCCTCTCAGTACTCCCACCCGTCCGTCCTCATGTCCAGGTAGTTGAGAATGTTCTGGGCGAACTTCACCGCCTGCTTCCTCGCCATCTTGGTGTTGTCGTCGCCCTGCGGGTCCACGGCGTCCAGCGCCAGCAGCTGCTTGGTGAGCAGCTCCTCCAGCAGGATGTAGCTCTTGTCGACCCGCCGGCCGTTGAAGGCGAGCGCCTGGGCCTGCAGGTCCGAGAGGCTCCCCAGGACCAGCCACACGGCGCGGTGCGCCGGCAGCTCGGCGGGGCCCGGCTGGCGGCGCGTCAGCGCCTCGCGCAGGTCCAGGAAGGTGATGATGGCCTGGACCTCCACCACGGCGCGGCGCCGGGCCTCTCGGATGCACGGGTTCTTGGCCGTGTCCACCTGGTCCAGGTGGGTGAGGAGGCCCTGCAGCTCGGCCTTGGGCCTGAAGCTCAGGTCGCCCGCCACGCAGTGCCGCAGCACGCCGTCCCGCAGGTGGGACACGTGGGCGCGCACCGCCTCGATCTCACGGATGGACTCGTTCTGCCCCAGGTCGTACCTGAGGACACAGGAGCCGCGAGTGTGGGGTCCAAATCACAACATGGACATTTTACGACATCAAGATATGACGGATGAGAAATGATGTTGATTGAAGTTATTTATTTAACTTAAAATAACTAATTTAGTGGGTTTTCTCATGCTGGATGAAAGGTCGATTAAAATCGATGCAGCAGAACCAGGAATATAGTTCTTTGTTTAATTTCACGCATTCTCCTTTCTCGTCAAAACCTGGAGCCTCAACTCAACTGGAGCGCAACGTTCCTTCAGAAGCAAACTTTTTGTTCCCTTTTAACTATTTTTTTTGGTCAGCTTTTCCATATTTGAACCAACTGGAAATGTAAAATGTGTTTCCTCTAATAGCGGCAATAAAAAAATTAAAAAAATTTATTTTGTATCCATTAAAATGTAAATCTTTGGTGCAGACTGGTTTTTAAACCCATAACAGAATCCCCAAGACAAACATGTGAGAGGTACTTCTACATAGCACTAGGTAGGCGTATTATTAATACTATTATTATTAGTAGAGTATCGGTGGTGCCTGTGCAGCTGACGCACAATCACACCGTGGGCAACGACTTCAGAGGAGACAAAATGTTGACATGGCACTTCCTGATGGGAGAAACTTTCGGAGCTCGAGAGCTGAACCAGGCGGATGAATCCCAAATGAGAGGAAGACTCGTACCTGCGCGTGTCCTCCCCCTCCCCCTCCAGGTCCAGGTGCTTCAGCAGCCCGTTGATCTCCTCCACCACCTGCTTCCTGTAGTTCCTGATGGCCGCGTTGCCGGACACGTCCATGGCGTCCAGCTCCGCCTGCATCTCCGTGAGGAGGCGGTTCAAGTGGGCGCAGCTGTCCCGGCCGCTCAGGCCCATGAGCAGCGCCACCAGGTGGCCGCGCGCCACGCTCACCTTGGCCATCACCTGGTTGATGCGGTGCACGGCCCGGTGGGTGTCGCCCGGCAGCGGCAGCGACAGCGTCTGCTGCGGCGTGCGGCCCTCCACCACGGCCTGCACGGCGCACAGCCGCGTGAGCGCCCGGTAGCGCGCCTTGCGCAGCGGCACGCGGCCCTCCGTCTTCACCTGCGTCAGCTTCAGCACCATCACCTGCAGCGCCTCCACCAGCTCGTCGTTGATCTCCGGCGCGCCGCCGGAGCGCTGCGGCGCCACCACGCGCTCGTCCACCAGCCGCCGCGCCTCGTCGCTCAGCTCCTCGATGGCGCCGCGGGACGGGTGGGTGGCGTTCTCCTCCAGGTAGCGCAGCAGGCCCTCCACCTCCTGCGCCGCCCGCTTGCGCGCCCCCTGCAGCTCCGCCCTCCCCTCCGTGTCCACCTGGTCCACGGCGAGCAGCAGCGCCGTCAGCTCGCGCTCCAGGCGCTTGTAGTCGCGCTCCGCCTGCAGGCCGCTGAAGTTGCACACCTGGGGCCCCAGAGACGCCACCTCCTTGTGCACCTCGTACAGACGCATCATGGCGGGGTGCTGCTGCTGCTCCGCCGGGTGCTGCTGCTGGGGGACGCCATGGTCCATCCTCTTGCCACCATCAAAGGGCTTCCCAAACAGGCTGAGGAGACGGAGGGGCAGCGTGAAGCGAAGGTTGGAACAAGAACAGTCAATGGTTACCACTTTATTCCTTTTGGATATTCTGAATGACGGTTTATTCCAAATGAAAGCGGTGGGATGTGTCGATGTCTGCAGCGCGCTCTGAATGTCAACCAGTGGCTTTGACAGCACTTAACACACAACCGCGTTCCTGTTTACTCCTCAAGCCCATGGACACCACCCCTCAACATGACCCTCCCTGACTTTCAATCCACTTTGTCATCATTCAGTTCTACCACTGAAACAGACCTCTCTCTCCCCCATAGCCTCCAGCATGAAGACCTCCACCTGAGCCCGTGACCCCCTCCCCCCCCCTCCCTCTCCTCTCTCATCACTAACATCATCAACTCGGCCCATCTCCTCCCCTTGCTGTCCAGAGTCCTTGAGAAAGCTGTTGCATCACAACTCAAGTCTCACCTCGATCTCCATCATCTCTACGAACACTTCCAATCCGGCTGACTCTGGCTTCCTCACCATCCTCATCCTCTTTTGACGCCATCAACCACTCCATCCTCCTCCACCTCTCCAGTACTCGTGGCATAACTGGCGCTGCCCTCTCCTGGTTCACCTCACATCTCTCTGACCGACATCAATTCATTGCCAGAAACAACCGTAAAGCCTCCACCTCTCCAGTCCCGCACGGTGTCCCCCAAGGCTCTGTGCTGGGTCCGCTTCATCCTTTACATCCTTCCCCTTGGACAACTCATCCGATCTACACGCTGATGACACCCCACTCTACTTCTCCTAAATGAGCATCACCTTATCCCCCACTCTACTTCTCCTCCCATCTCACTGATATAAATCACGGATGCAACAGAACTTTCTCAAACTCAACTGCAATAAATCTGAAATACTCATCGGCCCTAAACTCCCTCAGTCCAGACCTTCTCTCCACATTGATGGCTCCATCGTCACCCCCTCCACCCTCCAGGTCCACTACTTCGGTATCAGCGTACTACACAACATCTATGACATCACACGCACTACTGCAGCGTACGATACAACATCTATGACATCACAGCTGCAATGTGAAGGGAAATATAACCAAATACTGGATTAGATTTGCTGGGGAGAAGTTCCTGACCACGTTAATAACGGTCACTTCCCACACAGAGAGGCCCCGACCTCTCCGGAGCCCGGGGGCCCGATCCCGATCAGTGGTGCGTTCGCGATCTCAACGCAAGCCTCTCGTCTACCGGAATGAAGACGATAGAAACGTTGACGTGGAGGTGACCTGTGACATCACAGCTTCAGCACCACGAGCCGGGCGGTCAGGACGGAGACCAACGCAATGTGACGTTTACTCATTCGCGGTATCAATTAGACTTATAGGAAGAGACGGGTCACGTTATGGGCTTTTCCATAACAGTGTGATGGACGCATGCCGGAGCTGGATAGTATTTAACAGGAGCTCAGCTAACACCTCCTCCCTCCATTTGATCCAGGAGAGACAGGAAGAAGACATTCAAATAGAAAGGGGTGTGTGATGTGATGAAGCTAAGACTAGCGTTGCTAGTCAGAGTCTTCCTCCCATGAGTCACACATCATGAAGCTGCTGCTGCTGGTAAACGTGCAACACCCTAAAAATAAAACGTCCCTGCACCTTTTCCTGCGCATGCACCGCCGGTCCCTTTGCGCATTATGTCACCAAACAACACGCAACCAATGTGTTGGGCACAGCTGTGTGTATGTGTGTGTGTGTGTGTGTGTGTGTGTGTGTGTGTGTGTGTGTGTCATCCTGCATGCACATACAGGCAACACGACTCGAAGAATCTACCTGTCACACACGAGCACACCCACGTCTCACCTTTTCAAAACTCCGAACACATTCGCGCACATTTTCTCGGGTGTCTCGTTTCCATCGGCCGCAGCGGCGCGGGTCGTGGAGCCCAGTGGCATCCAAATGAGGAGCCGAACCAATGTTTTCTCCTCACACACACACGCACGCCTCCTCCTCCTCCTCCTCACACACTCACACACACACACACACACGCCTACTCCTCCTCCTCCTCCAGACGATCCTCCCTCCCTTCCCACAGTCCCTCCCTTACTTCATAAATACAAATCTCACTGAACACTTTCAATAAAAACTATTTTAAGAAAGCCCTTTTTGTCTCCGGTCACGCGCCCCGTTGCCCGCGCGTCGCCGCCATTGTCCGTCCGCGTCGCCGCGTTAAGCTCCGGCTGATCACCTGACTCGGGCCCCACCTTTTGGGGCCCGGATAACGACGGCTTTTGTCGGAGTGTTAAATGTACAAACGCCGCCCCGTCGCCTGGTTCCCACTTACCTGCAGAGCCAGCGCACAGCCATCTGAAAGGTCGCGGGGAAAAGTGCGCACCTCTCCCCCGATTAAAGCTACTAAACATTAGCCTACCTAGCTACCTTCGAGGAGTTACTTTCCCAGCGGCTGAGGCGAGCGAACTAGCGCGGAGTTCTTCTTCGCTGGTTTGCGGGTGAATACAAACCGTTTCACCGGCGTTTGTTTTACTCGACGGTTACGAGATGTTCGTGGACGTTTAGTTATCGTGTCGTGAATTCCTACTGACGTGGTATGATCTTCATACATGTGTCATTTTGCCGATGATTTACTTAATTCGATTTCTTTTAACGGAGCGCAAGTTTTAGTTGTCCAATGACCGATACTGTAGTGCGCTCCATTTTGTGAACGGGGTCTTGCCGTTTGATCGTATCGGCGAGGGCGGGTATTACACTGGCTTTGAAATTACCCCAAAAAATATAAAATACATTATTAATCATTTTAATGTTGTTGTTTTATCTACGATGTTTTCAAATTATATATATATATATATATAGAAGAATACAATAATATATATATTATTGTATTCTTCTGTATGAGTTTTCGAACATATTTGTATTGTTATACTTTTAGATAATTTTGTAAATGATGTATATAATAGTAATACTAATGTAATTCTTTTGGCATATATATATGTATAATAATAATAATGTAATATTTAAAGATTGAAATAATTATATATATATTATTAATAATAATGTGTTTTTGGTTTTGAATATATACATATGTGTATATATATATATATATATACAGAAGTAGTATAGTGTATATAACAGTAAATAATACATAAGAAGAAGTCAATAGTTCGGGATGAAACCCCGCCTCCGAGCTGCACCGGTGGATCTTTTGAGCGCATATTTTCGTTGCAGAGTCACGTGACCGAGTGGCTGGCTGCAGAAGGACACCGACATGAAGTGACCTGAAGCAGGACAACAGTAACGTCCAGAGGCCTCGCGCCGCGTCGGTTGGAGCTTTTTCCACCTCGACAACAGCCGTTTAGTTCAGTTAATTAAAGATGGCGTCGAAGAGCGCGGCGGCGGCGTTCAGTCCTTTCGCCCTGCACGCTGTACGCAGCCTGACGGCGATGAATATGCGGATGTGCAGCTCCAAACTGGCAACCCAACAACACCAGAAACTAAAGGTTCGTATGTAACTACGCCATATACACATATTTAAATAAGTACTTACTGTGCAGTAAAATCAACGTGCTCCTCGTTTTAATGTTGTAACTGGTAAAACAATGGATTTATTATAATATTATAAGTATTATTATATGTTTCATGTTTATGAATCATTTAAATCTAGGAGCGGAAGTGTCAAATAAATGTAGGAGTAAAAAAATAACTACATTATTTGTCTAAAATTTAGCATACAATGCAAATACACAAATGCACGTACCTCAAACTTGTACTTCAGTGTAAATATACTTTTCCACTGTGATGTATTTCCCGAGAAATACTTTTCTAATTGAACGCTTTAATAATTAAATGTAATTGTCCCCAGTGACTCTGACTGAACCAGTGATACCAGTACAGTAGTTACAGTATTCAAAGAAGGCAATCAGTGGAACAATTATAGTGTAAATAATAAAGTAAATACTTTTTCTTTAATGTAAATGATTCATTAAATCAATGAACACACCCTTCCGATAAGTTGAAAAATAAATGTAAGCTTTATTTATTCTTCTCTTCAGAAGGTGAATATTTTTGTGTGTGTGTTGGTTATAGCTTTATTTTAATTGTAACCCTCCTAAATTGCCAACTGAGCACAGTTGCATTGTTGGTAATGTATGCAACATGTTATGAAAAGGAAGAAAGTGTGGAATAATTAAAAATATATATATTTTTCCTTTTTTCTCATCTCGTAATCCTCATCTCATAATTATGACTTATTATCACAGCTAATTTGTCATCTTATTTTCTTATTTTACTGGCGGGTATGGGCTTCCACATCCATCTGACTGTGTTAAAGGAGTGCAATGGTAGATCTCTTTTTACGTTTCAGGTTTTTTGAGCTCTCAGAGCCACCGTAGTGAGGGCAAAGAGAGATTTCAGAACCTGAAAAATGTGGGTTTGTTCTCTGAGTTCCCAAAAACTGCAGACAATGTAGCCAACAATGTAGCTGATAACACAATGTAGCAGCCAATGTAGCCTAGCGTCTAAGCGGTCCTGGTGTCCCAGCAGAGGTCTCCCTCCAGACCAGCGGCCAGTGAGACCCATGACTGGATCGGGCCCCCGGACCGTCTCTCTAACATGAGGCCCATCGTGTACCGCGTCCCCCAGAACGAGTCTGAGCTGGAGGGACGGCTCCGGCGCCTGAGACAGGACACCGAGGACTGGAACCACGACTTCTGGACCCGGCAGAACATCAGCTTCACCCAGGTGGACGCCTTTCTTTTGATTACTTTACTAATTCTGCTCACAGAAGTGATGCATTCAATGTTAACGGGAAAACAACTCCAGTTTATCAGGATGACATACTGACCTGTCAATGGAGGTCAAAGATCAACAGGGCTCCTACATGTATGACATTAGCATCAAGTTGCATGTCAGTTCCTACTTTAACCACCAGAGAACAACACTGCACAACAAAAACGAGTAAACAAGTCCAAAACTGTTGTTTTCTTTTTTTATGTGAATGTGTGACTTAAAAAATATTAATATTTATTGAAAGAGTGAATAAATAGATATTTATTATAATTAACATCGTCTCTCTGGACAATAAGGAAAGTGGAATATTTCATATTTTCTTTGTGTGAATCCATTTGTTTGTTTAATTGTGATTTATTTATTTAATAATAGTCGTCTGTGTTGTTGGATTTAAATAAATAATAATACATATATATTTATGCTCTGCAGGGAAAGGAGACGTTCATCTCCTCCCAACTGAACACAAAGGGCTTGACAGGGCGCGATGAGAACGGTGAGGACGTGTTGTTGTTGTTGTTGTTATTGGATTCATTCAATACCATCGAACAGATTCCTGGTTTTATGAGACTCTAACAAAAAAAGATGATTTAAATGCTGAAGTCTGAAATGCGTCTTGATCTTTATTTTCCCTCCGTCCTTCCTTCTCACCTGTATCTCCTCCTCCTCACCTTTCCTTCCTCTGTTTAGTCTCTTTTTCTCTGTCCTTCCTTTCTTCCTTCCTCAACTTGTTTCCTCTGCCTTCGCTCTTTCTCCCCCACCTTCATCTCCATCCGTTCTTCACTCCCTTCCTTCCCTCCTTCTGTCTCTTCTCCTTCCTCCTAATCTCCCTTCATCTTCCTCTTTTATCCCCCACCTCCCTCTTCACATGCCTCTTCACCTCCCTTCCTCACTCCTTCCTTCAATCCTTCCATCTTTCCTTGTTTCCTCCCTTGCTCCATTCTAGCCTTACTTTCTCCCTTTCTGTCTTTCCTTTCCCCCCTCCTACCTTCGGTCTCTCTCCTTCTCCCTGATCTCCTTCCCATTTGTCCTTTCCTTGCTCCATTCCCTTCTTCCTTTCTTACTTTTATTTGGTACTTTTTTCTTCTTTTCTGTCTTTCTTTCCTCCCTTCGTCCAGAATACAATATGTTTGTGTGAAATCTGGTGATTTAAGAAGTACATTTAAGAAGTTGTCCTTACTGTGTCTCCTCGCCTGCTCTCCTCTCTCCTTGTCTCCTCCCTCCTCAGGGCGCCGGAGAACTCTGAACAGTGAAGAAATGTCTGTGTTTTACAAAAGTTTTCTGGACACGAACAAGACGCGACATGCAGATTATAACAAGTGAGTCGACTTCATGTCTCCTCTCCTTCACCTCTTCCCCCTGCCTCCTCCTTGCTCCCTCTCCTTCACATCTTCCCCCTTCCTTGCTCCCTTTCCTTCACCTCTTCCCCCTGCCTCCTCCTTGCTCCCTCTCCTTCACATCTTCCCCCTGCCCCCTTCCTTGCTCCCTTTCCTTCACTTCTTCCCCCTGCCTCCTCCTTGTTCACTCTCCTTTGTACATGTATCCTTAATCTCTTTCCCCTTCCTTGCTCCATCACCTTTGTACATGTCTCTTCTCCTTCATCTCATTCCCCTACCTCCTTCCTTGCTCCCTCACCTTTGTACATATATCCTTCATCTCTTTCCCCTTCCTCCTTCCTTGCTCCCTCACATTTGTACATGTCTCCTCTCCTTCATCTCTTAACCATGCCTCCTTCCTTGCTCCTTTACCTTTGTACATGTCTCCTTCATATCTGTCCCCTGCCTCCTTCCTTACTCCCTCATCTTTTTACCATTTACCACCATTTCATGAAATACTATAAACAATAAAATGAGCTGAACTTCTTTTATAAAACTGTATTTTATATTTAAGTCGTTCTGACTCCACGTGTCTAACCTCCTTCTCCAGGGAATGGTACCGACGTAACTTCACCATCACCTTGCTCATGGCCCGAGTCGCCCTGAAGAACACGTGGAGGACTTTTACTGAAAGATGCAACCGCAAGAAACCCGTCCCTCCTAACGGCTGATGACTAATAAACATTTACCTTTATCTCTGTTTTCAGTGCTTTCTTTTGTACTTATTTACTATTTTATTCACTTCCAGGGATGAGTAAACTCACCTCACATCTGAGTATTTAGTTATTTTATTGTTTCCTTATTCGAAATGTTTTGCTTATTTTGGTAACATTGTTTCAGCTTTTTCTTTTGATTAAATCTTTTGAATTTGAATTAATTTGTATTTGTGAACAAATTAACAAACAATTATATACATATATATTTTTTTTTTATGTCTGTGTGTGTGTATATATATATATGTTTTTAAATTTGTTTAAAAAAAATGTAATTAAAAAGTTTTATTTAAAAGAAAAAGCTTTTATTTTACCTAAATCTCGAATAATTAAACAATTAAGAACTAACTACTGACATCAAATAAATATGCTCCTACGTCACTGTTGTGTTGCAATCAAAATAAATCTGGCGGCTTCCCCTTTAACCCGGGCAGCAGTGACATCACTACCGAGGGAGCGCGCGAGCTCACGCGCGCGCCCAGCCGGGTAACGCCATTTTCGCGCGCCGCCGCAGTCAGTCGGTCGTCCAGCGGACCCCAACGAGAACGGGCTCTTCTTCAATGGCTCCGACTAAAGCTAGGAGCGGTTTGACAGTTTAGGGTGCCGGCTATGGAGCGGGCTGGTCAAATTTAACACCGGACGCCGTTTAGTGGGTTTTGTAACGCATATATAGATATGTTTTGATTTGTTGTTTTGTTTATTTTCTACACGTATCGGCCTACATTAAAAAGGAGCACGTGACCCAAACAGTTAAAAGCTGCGTTGGCGACGGATGTCCTGGAGAACGGTAGGAACGGCTCCGTCTATTGGCTGGACCATTCTATCCGTAGCTCAGTAAGCGGTTGAATGAGCCTTCATGTGGTTCCTGTGCTCCGGGGTTTTAAAGATGGAGCCTCTCTATGCGGGTGTTTACGTTAACTGCAGGAATTAGACGCTGACTCTGTGTCAGAGGAACTGGTTCTTCAGGTTAATCCGTCTGTTGGTGAGACCGCTGGGGCCGCGAAGCGGCAGGAACTGCAGCATGAGGGGGGGGGGTGTTGTGTCACGTGACGGGTAGGATGTTGTCACCCTCTCATTGATATGCAGAGCGCGAACTGTAGTGTGTGAGGGAGGGTGTCACACAGCTGGGGAGCACCCAGAGGTGTCTCCGGATGTTTGAGGTGTCGGACTGAGTCCACACTGCAGGGCAGTAATCACATGCGCACGCACGCACGCACACGCACACAGACAGACGCGCACACGCACACACAGCGGTTTTTAAGGTGTAATCCACCCAACGGAGCAGTCATGGCAACCTGCAGGGCTCCAGACGGACACCCCCTGCTCCCCGGGGCCGCTTTGTGTTGGCTCAGTGTGTGTGTGTGTACGTGTGTGTATATTTATGACTGGGTCGTGCTGCAGGAGCTTCTCTGCAGTTGAAGCAGCTCAAACCTGAAACACTGCATACTTCATGTACTTGTACACGTGGTACTTCCACAGAAGTATTTATTAATTCAATATTTGAACAACAACTGATTTATTTTCTCATTTGTTTTGAATTACAATGTAAAACATAAGCAGATGTGTTCTGTGAGGATTCCTTCAACTTCCTTGTTTAAAGTTCATAAAGACATTTCTTTGCTTTAATTTGTTATTACTTATTGGATCTCAGCTGATCAATATCAAGCTCACTTATTGGTCATTTATCAGAATGGCACTCTGAATTCTTCGCTTTAAGCTTAAAGACTTATTAAATTGCACGTTTTCACTTTTTGTGTGACATTTTATTGACACATTCGACTGCAGGCTGGTGAGTCACATGGAGCGTAGCCCCTCCTCCTCCGGCCTCGTTCGCTGTGCTCTTCAGATATATATCTTTATATAGTTCCCTCCATTGGACTGGAGGTCTGCCGTCGCTCTTCATCTGGTTCCAGAAGCTTCTCTTCTTCAGCTCGACTCGTTTGTAAAACACAACTTCAGAGTTTCTGTCATTACTCAGTTTCTCCTTCAGGAGAGCTGAAGAGATTCATGAGGAAGCTCAGGGTCATATATATATATTAGGGCTGTGAAACGATTACAAATTTTAATCGGATTAATCACAGGTTTTTGTGGATTAATCATGATTAATCACATATTACCGATATTCTCGGTATATTTTGTGAGAACATAGAGATTTATGACAAAAGACGGATATATACATTTATACATTCTTCTATACAATGGTGCTGCAACTCAGCAGTTATTTAGCAGTTGTCTTCCATATGGAACATTAATACATCTTCATCCTAAACAGAATGTTTAACCCTCCTGTTACCTTTCGGGTCAATTTGACCCCATTCAATGTTTAATGTCGGTGTTCTTTGGGGTCAATTTGACCCCAGGCTGTTTTTCACTGTGTCAAACATATAAGAAATATCAACTTTTTTATTTATTCAAAGGGCTATTTAGGTAGTCAACAAACAAACATAAAGTACCTCACACTTAAACTTGGGAAGCAATATTAATTCTAATAATTTTCTGGAGGTTTTAATTGCTGGGGTCAAATTGACCCCGAGGGTAAAATATGTCAGTAAATGTAAAGGTAACAGGAGGGTTAAACAGAGCATTTCTCTCTTGTTTGTCAACCATTAACTCCACTATGATACAATCTAAAGGTGGACAGATTGACAAGTGACTTTGTTTTTGCTCGGTCCCGATGCGCGCGCACGGAGCTCTGTGGCGCGCGAGACGGAGATCGATAAGTGTTAACGCAACGCGAAGAGACAGAAATGACATGCTGCTGTGGAGATACGATCAACAACAGACGTTTAGTTTAATAAAAGAACAAAGACGTGCTATAGAGAACATGTCAGGGGCGGGCCAATCTTTTAATGTCATGCGATCTACCCAAACTACGCCGCGATCGACTGGCAGGTCGCGATCGACGTGTTGAGACCCTGATCTACAGGAAGTAGAAGTCGTAACAAGGTTTCCGGAGGTGAACCTGCGGAAGGATCATTACCGATGAACAGACCGTCTGCATGAGAGCGGACAGAGTTCAGATTGAAGTGGTGTATTGGAAGCTCATTTTGCAAGTGACTTTTTTTTCGTCCCGACGACCAACAACAGACGGATTGGAAGCTCATTCTGCGCATGCGTTAAATGCGGTAAAAAAATAACTAGTTAAACCTGTAATTGAATTAACTGAGTTAACGCGTTATTTTTCACAGCACTAATATATATATATATGAGAGAGAGAGAAACTTTATTATGTCATAACACGTTATCACCAATGCTGTAGTGAAGCTCTGCACTTCAGAGCTCTCATATCTCAAAATCTCCTCATATCTCATATCTCCTCATATCTCATATCTTTGTGGCTCTGTTTCATGAAGCATCCTCAGTGACGGCGTCGTGTTTCCTGAAGGGTGCTTGAATGCAACACAGAGTTCCTCCTCAAGGGCCCCTCTAGAGGAGCTGCAGGGGGAACCAACCTGAACCACTTGGACCGCCTGGTTCAGGTCTTCAGTTGAAGTATTGATTAGAAAGGCTGTGTGTGGCCATCGGAGCAGGAAAGGTCAGGAGGAAACCCCTGAAGCGTCTGTGTCTCATTACGGCTCATAGTGATGTCATCCATGGGGCTCCATGAGGGTCTTGTTTCCTGGAGGTCTCTGCAGCTGGAGACATGAATCCTGAATAACCATGTTGTGTTCCATGTGATGTGAGCCTCTGTCCTGCTGACTGTGACCTCTGACCTTCAGGATGCGTGAGGACATGTCCACCATGGTGTGTATGAAGGAGGAGCAGGACCTCGGGGAGAAGCTGTCCCAGGATGAGATCATCTCCAGGACCAAGCAGGTGATCCAGGGCCTGGAGGCCCTGAAGCAGGAGCACCACTCCATCCTGGATGGGCTGCTGGGCTCTCTGCGCTGCCTGAAGCAGGAGCATGAGGAGGAGGTGCTGATGGAGGAGAAGTCCCTCATGATCCGCAGGTCCATGGAGATGCTGGAGCTGGGACTCAGCGAGGCTCAGGTACTGTGGACCAGAACCAGAACTGAGACCTCAGGCTGCTTCTGAGGTCCAAAGGGTAGAAAATGTTATTAAAAAATAAATCTTTCTATATTAAAAAATAAATACAATTAGAATACAAAAATAAAATGCAGTCTTTCTATATAAAATATATATATATATATATATTTATTTTAAAAAATGTAGTCTTTCATATATATATGTTAGAAATGATAGAAATGTTATTTTAAAAAATGCAGTCTTTCTATATTAAAAAATTGTTTTGTAAAAAAATTAAAACGCAGTCTTCGTATATTTAAAATAAATAAATAAAATGTTATACAAAAATAAAATGCAGATTTTCTTTCAGAGAAAGTTTGAGAATCGGTTGAGCCGTAGCTCAGTTAGTGAACACTGTTAGCCACTGGTGATGCTTTAGCCCCTCCTCTCTTTATTGTTGACACCCCCCCCCTCCTCCTCCTCTTTGCCCAGGTGATGATGGCGCTGTCCAGCCATCTGAGCTCCGTGGAGTCGGAGAAGCAGAAGCTGCGGGCCCAGGTGCGCCGGCTGTGCCAGGAGAACCAGTGGCTGAGGGACGAGCTGGCCGGCACGCAGCAAAAGCTGCAGAAGAGCGAGCAGAGCGTGGCCCAGCTGGAGGAGGAGAAGAAGCACCTGGAGTTCATGAACCAGCTCAAGAAGTACGACGAGGACCTGTCCCCATCGGTGAGTCAGGGTCTCCTTGGGGGGCCCAGGATCTTGATTTAATTCAGTCACAGTCAACCTCTGTCTTCACTTTCAACTTAGTAAACATCGACTTCCTTCCTTCCTTCCTTCCCCTCCTCCCTTTCAGGGGGAGAAGGACTCTGATTCCAGGAAAGAGACTCTAGATGACCTCTTCCCAGATGACCAGGACGACCAACCGCCAGGCAGTAAGTGTGTGTGTGTGTGTGTCTGTGTGTCTGTGTGAGTGAGAGTGAGAGTATAAGTGAGTGTGAGAGAGGTGTGAGTGTGAGTGTCTCTAACCGTCCTCTCTCCTCCAGTCCAGCCGACCCCCGGCAGTGCAGCGGCGGCGGCGGCCCAGCAAGGGGGCTATGAGATCCCGGCCCGCCTGAGGACCCTCCACAACCTGGTGATCCAGTACGCGTCCCAGGGCCGCTACGAGGTGGCGGTGCCGCTCTGCAAGCAGGCCCTGGAGGACCTGGAGAAGACCTCGGGGCACGACCACCCCGACGTGGCCACCATGCTCAACATCCTGGCCTTGGTGTACAGGTGAGGGCCTATGGGGGTCCTCCTGGACCCAGATCAGTCATGTGTTTACCTTCATATGTTACAGGTAACAGGGTCAGGTCAACCCAAATCAAGACCATAAGGAGAAGAGGCATCGAGACGAGATCTTTCTTTCTCCGTCAATTTGAGAAGAAGAAGAAGCAGCCAATGAGGAGACAAAGAAGAAGCCAATGAGGAGACAGAAGAAGAAGAAGAAGAAGAAGAAGCAGCCAATGAGGAGATGAAGAAGAAGAAGACAATGAGAAGACAGAAAAAGAAGTAGCCAATAAGGAGACTAAAGTAGAAGAAGTAGCCAATAAGGAGACTAAAGAAGAAGAAGTAGCCAATAAGGAGACTAAAGAAGAAGAAGTAGCCAATGAGGAGACAGAAGAAGAACAAGAAGCCAATGAGAAGACAGAAGTAGAAGTAGCCAATAAGGAGACAGAAGAAGAAGAAGAACCCAATGAGGAGACAGAAAAAGAAGAAGAAGCCAATGAGGAGTCAGAAAAAGAAGAAGAAGCCAATGAGGAGACAGAAAAAGTAGAAGTAGCCAATAAGGAGACAGAAGAAGAACCCAATGAGGATACAGAAAAAGAAGAATAAGCCAATGAGGAGACAGAAAAAGAAGAATAAGCCAATGAGGAGACAGAAGAAGAAGAAGAAGCTAACGAGGAGACAAGAAGAAGAAGAATAATGAGGAAGAAGAAGAACCTCTGAACATCTGAACCTCCTCGTGTCTGTTTCCTCTGAACCTCCTCATGTCTGTTTCCTCTGAACCTCCTCGTGTCTGTTTCCTCTGAACCTCCTCATGTCTGTTTCCTCTGAACCTCCTCGTGTCTGTTTCCTCTGAACCTCCTCGTGTCTGTTTCCTCTGAACCTCCTCATGTCTGTTTCCTCTGAACCTCCTCATGTCTGTTTCCTCTGAACCTCCTCATGTCTGTTTCCTCTGAACCTCCTCGTGTCTGTTTCCTCTGAACCTCCTCGTGTCTGTTTCCTCTGAACCTCCTCGTGTCTGTTTCCTCTGAACCTCCTCATGTCTGTTTCCTCTGAACCTCCTCGTGTCTGTTTCCTCTGAACCTCCTCGTGTCTGTTTCCTCTGAACCTCCTCGTGTCTGTTTCCTCTGAACCTCCTCATGTCTGTTTCCTCTGAACCTCCTCATGTCTGTTTCCTCTGAACCTCCTCATGTCTGTTTCCTCTGAACCTCCTCGTGTCTGTTTCCTCTGAACCTCTACGTGTCTGTTTCCTCTGAACCTCCTCATGTCTGTTTCCTCTGAACCTCCTCGTGTCTGTTTCCTCTGAACCTCTTCGTGTCTGTTTCCTCTGAACCTCCTCATGTCTGTTTCCTCTGAACCTCCTCGTGTCTGTTTCCTCTGAACCTCCTCATGTCTGTTTCCTCTGAACCTCCTCATGTCTGTTTCCTCTGAACCTCCTCGTGTCTGTTTCCTCTGAACCTCTTCGTGTCTGTTTCCTCTGAACCTCCTCATGTCTGTTTCCTCTGAACCTCCTCGTGTCTGTTTCCTCTGAACCTCCTCGTGTCTGTTTCCTCTGAACCTCCTCGTGTCTGTTTCCTCTGAACCTCCTCGTGTCTGTTTCCTCTGAACCTCCTCGTGTCTGTTTCCTCTGAACCTCCTCGTGTCTGTTTCCTCTGAACCTCCTCGTGTCTGTTTCCTCTGAACCTCCTCGTGTCTGTTTCCTCTGAACCTCCTCGTGTCTGTTTCCTCTGAACCTCCTCGTGTCTGTTTCCTCTGAACCTCCTCGTGTCTGTTTCCTCTGAACCTCCTCGTGTCTGTTTCCTCTGAACCTCCTCGTGTCTGTTTCCTCTGAACCTCCTCATGTCTGTTTCCTCTGAACCTCCTCGTGTCTGTTTCCTCTGAACCTCCTCGTGTCTGTTTCCTCTGAACCTCCTCGTGTCTTTTTCCTCTGAACCTCGTGTCTGTTTCCTCTGAACCTCCTCGTGTCTGTTTCCTCTGAACCTCCTCATGTCTGTTTCCTCTGAACCTCCTCGTGTCTGTTTCAGGGACCAGAACAAATACAAGGAGGCGGCCAACCTGCTGAACGACGCTCTGGCCATCAGGGAGAAGACGCTGGGCCGGGACCATCCAGCTGTGAGTCACCTGTTAGCTTCAGGGACATGGAGGTCTGGTACCTCACGCTAACACACTGGACCAGGACCACCTGTTAGGAGTGGTTCTGGACCATGGAGAGGATCTGTTCCCTCACTGGAGAGCAGGAGGTCCTGCAGCCAGGTGAGGGAACATACAAATCTTATTTTAGCATCTTGACCCTGAAGCTGCAGATATTGGGTGGTTAGCATAGCGTAGCTTAACTTAGCACAACGCCTTCCTCTATCAGAGGGGACAGACTCCGCCTCCCAGCACTTCTAAAGGTGAAGCGTTGTCCTCCAGGTGAAGCGTTGTCCTCCAGGTGAAGCGTTGTCCTCCAGGTGAAGCGTTGTCCTCCAGGTGAAGCGTTGTCCATCAGGTGAAGCGTTGTCCATCAGGTGAAGCGTTGTCCACCAGGTGAAGCGTTGTCCATCAGGTGAAGCGTTGTCCATCAGGTGAAGCGTTGTCCATCAGGTGAAGCGTTGTCCACCAGGTGAAGCGTTGTCCATCAGGTGAAGCGTTGTCCATCAGGTGAAGCGTTGTCCATCAGGTGAAGCGTTGTCCATCAGGTGAAGCGTTGTCCATCAGGTGAAGCGTTGTCCTCCAGGTGAAGCGTTGTCCTCCAGGTGAAGCGTTGTCCTCCAGGTGAAGCGTTGTCCTCCAGGTGAAGCGTTGTCCATCAGGTGAAGCGTTGTCCATCAGGTGAAGCGTTGTCCTCCAGGTGAAGCGTTGTCCTCCAGGTGAAGCGTTGTCCATCAGGTGAAGCGTTGTCCATCAGGTGAAGCGTTGTCCATCAGGTGAAGCGTTGTCCTCCAGGTGAAGCGTTGTCCTCCAGGTGAAGCGTTGTCCATCAGGTGAAGCGTTGTCCATCAGGTGAAGCGTTGTCCTCCAGGTGAAGCGTTGTCCATCAGGTGAAGCGTTGTCCTCCAGGTGAAGCGTTGTCCTCCAGGTGAAGCGTTGTCCTCCAGGTGAAGCGTTGTCCTCCAGGTGAAGCGTTGTCCATCAGGTGAAGCGTTGTCCTCCAGGTGAAGCGTTGTCCTCCAGGTGAAGCGTTGTCCATCAGGTGAAGCGTTGTCCATCAGGTGAAGCGTTGTCCATCAGGTGAAGCGTTGTCCATCAGGTGAAGCGTTGTCCATCAGGTGAAGCGTTGTCCTCCAGGTGAAGCGTTGTCCTCCAGGTGAAGCGTTGTCCATCAGGTGAAGCGTTGTCCTCCAGGTGAAGCGTTGTCCATCAGGTGAAGCGTTGTCCTCCAGGTGAAGCGTTGTCCTCCAGGTGAAGCGTTGTCCTCCAGGTGAAGCGTTGTCCTCCAGGTGAAGCGTTGTCCATCAGGTGAAGCGTTGTCCTCCAGGTGAAGCGTTGTCCTCCAGGTGAAGCGTTGTCCTCCAGGTGAAGCGTTGTCCATCAGGTGAAGCGTTGTCCATCAGGTGAAGCGTTGTCCATCAGGTGAAGCGTTGTCCATCAGGTGAAGTGTTGTCCTCCAGGTGAAGCGTTGTCCATCAGGTGAAGCGTTGTCCATCAGGTGAAGCGTTGTCCATCAGGTGAAGCGTTGTCCATCAGGTGAAGCGTTGTCCTCCAGGTGAAGCGTTGTCCATCAGGTGAAGCGTTGTCCTCCAGGTGAAGCGTTGTCCATCAGGTGAAGCGTTGTCCATCAGGTGAAGCGTTGTCCTCCAGGTGAAGCGTTGTCCTCCAGGTGAAGCGTTGTCCTCCAGGTGAAGCGTTGTCCATCAGGTGAAGCGTTGTCCTCCAGGTGAAGCGTTGTCCTCCAGGTGAAGCGTTGTCCATCAGGTGAAGCGTTGTCCTCCAGGTGAAGCGTTGTCCTCCAGGTGAAGCGTTGTCCTCCAGGTGAAGCGTTGTCCACCAGGTGAAGCGTTGTCCTCCAGGTGAAGCGTTGTCCATCAGGTGAAGCGTTGTCCTCCAGGTGAAGCGTTGTCCATCAGGTGAAGCGTTGTCCTCCAGGTGAAGCGTTGTCCTCCAGGTGAAGCGTTGTCCATCAGGTGAAGCGTTGTCCTCCAGGTGAAGCGTTGTCCTCCAGGTGAAGCGTTGTCCTCCAGGTGAAGCGTTGTCCACCAGGTGAAGCGTTGTCCATCAGGTGAAGCGTTGTCCTCCAGGTGAAGCGTTGTCCATCAGGTGAAGCGTTGTCCTCCAGGTGAAGCGGTGTCCATCAGGTGAAGCGTTGTCCACCAGGTGAAGCGTTGTCCTCCAGGTGAAGCGTTGTCCTCCAGGTGAAGCGTTGTCCTCCAGGTGAAGCGTTGTCCTCCAGGTGAAGCGTTGTCATCCAGGTGAAGCGTTGTCCTCCAGGTGAAGCGTTGTCCTCCAGGTGAAGCGTTGTCCTCCAGGTGAAGCGTTGTCCTCCAGGTGAAGCGTTGTCCATCAGGTGAAGCGTTGTCCATCAGGTGAAGCGTTGTCCTCCAGGTGAAGCGTTGTCCTCCAGGTGAAGCGTTGTCCTCCAGGTGAAGCGTTGTCCATCAGGTGAAGCGTTGTCCTCCAGGTGAAGCGTTGTCCTCCAGGTGAAGCGTTGTCCTCCAGGTGAAGCGTTGTCCTCCAGGTGAAGCGTTGTCCATCAGGTGAAGCGTTGTCCATCAGGTGAAGCGTTGTCCTCCAGGTGAAGCGTTGTCCTCCAGGTGAAGCGTTGTCCTCCAGGTGAAGCGTTGTCCATCAGGTGAAGCGTTGTCCATCAGGTGAAGCGTTGTCCATCAGGTGAAGCGTTGTCCATCAGGTGAAGCGTTGTCCTCCAGGTGAAGCGTTGTCCTCCAGGTGAAGCGTTGTCCACCAGGTGAAGCGTTGTCCATCAGGTGAAGCGTTGTCCTCCAGGTGAAGCGTTGTCCTCCAGGTGAAGCGTTGTCCATCAGGTGAAGCGTTGTCCATCAGGTGAAGCGTTGTCCTCCAGGTGAAGCGTTGTCCTCCAGGTGAAGCGTTGTCCATCAGGTGAAGCGTTGTCCTCCAGGTGAAGCGTTGTCCTCCAGGTGAAGCGTTGTCCATCAGGTGAAGCGTTGTCCACCAGGTGAAGCGTTGTCCATCAGGTGAAGCGTTGTCCTCCAGGTGAAGCGTTGTCCACCAGGTGAAGCGTTGTCCTCCAGGTGAAGCGTTGTCCATCAGGTGAAGCGTTGTCCTCCAGGTGAAGCGTTGTCCATCAGGTGAAGCGTAGGCCTCCAGGTGGCGTTGTCCTCCAGGTGAAGCGTTGTCCACCAGGTGAAGCGTTGTCCATCAGGTGAAGCGTTGTCCATCAGGTGAAGCGTTGTCCTCCAGGTGAAGCGTTGTCCTCCAGGTGAAGCATTGTCCTCCAGGTAAAGCATTGTCCTCACTCATCTTCATCACATTTCTCCTGCCTCGTTAGGCCTCAGCTGTCTGGACCACCATGACGCTCCAGCTTGTGAAGCTGAGGTTAGCCCCGCCCCCCCGATACCCCCCCCTCCTCCTCCTCTCATCAGGCTCTGATTGTTCTTTCTATAAGGAAGTGATTTAGAATCATACAATGATAGTGTTATCTGACACTGATTCCTCCTCCAATGTTCTACACATCTTCTAAATCTCTCAATCTCTTCTTTTTGCTTTTTTTTACCCCCTTTAAAATATAATATATATGTCGGCCATTTTGGATATTCCTATAAGATTATCTTCATCTCTCAGTATAATGTTCTTGTGAAGGTAAGGTACAAAGTTAAGGAATGTTTAAAAAAGTGTGTCCTTTATTGACCTCCCCTTCTCTTCCTGTTCTAACCATCACTGCTACACCCTGAATGAGCTCCACCTCCTCCAATCACCTCCTCCCTGTCCTCCCGTGTGAATCAGAGGTCAGAGGTCAGAGCTCCAGGCACCTCGCTCGTCTCTCTCACCCCGAGTGCACGAGAATCGTCTCATACATGTAATCGGCGGCAAATCACAGCCACCGTGATCACTTCCTGTTTCCTCCTCATTGATTCACCAGATCAACGGCTGCCGTGGCGTCTGAAGCTGAACTTAAATTAAATGAACTTAAATTAAATGAACTTAAATTAAATGACCATCAATTTGTGTGTGTGTGTCCGTCAGGTCGCCGCCACCCTCAACAACCTGGCTGTCCTGTACGGGAAGAGGGGGAAGTACAAGGAGGCGGAGCCTCTGTGCAAGAGAGCGCTGGAGATCAGAGAAAAGGTAGGTCAAAGGTCAAAGGTTAAAGGTGGTCATTCAGAAGCAGCTCCACACATCTTCACCTCTATGCCTGAACTCTGAGCTGGTTGTCCCCCTAGAGGTCATGCAATGTAATGACTTGTCCCCCTAGAGGTCATGTGATGTAATGACTGTTGTCCCCCTAGAGGTCATGTGATGTAATGACTGTTGTCCCCCTAGAGGTCATGTGATGTAATGACTGTTGTCCCCCTAGAGGTCATGTAGTGTAATGACTGTTGTCCCCCTAGAGGTCATGTAGTGTAATGACTGTTGTCCCCCTAGAGGTCATGTAGTGTAATGACTGTTGTCCCCCTAGAGGTCATGTAGTGTAATGACTGTTGTCCCCCTAGAGGTCATGTGATGTAATGACTGTTGTCCCCCTAGAGGTCATGTAGTGTAATGACTGTTGTCCCCCTAGAGGTCATGTAGTGTAATGACTGTTGTCCCCCTAGAGGTCATGTAGTGTAATGACTGTTGTCCCCCTAGAGGTCATGTGATGTAATGACTGTTGTCCCCCTAGAGGTCATGTAGTGTAATGACTGTTGTCCCCCTAGAGGTCATGTAGTGTAATGACTGTTGTCCCCCTAGAGGTCATGTAGTGTAATGACTGTTGTCCCCCTAGAGGTCATGTAGTGTAATGACTGTTGTCCCCCTAGAGGTCATGTAGTGTAATGACTGTTGTCCCCCTAGAGGTCATGTGATGTAATGACTGTTGTCCCCCTAGAGGTCATGTAGTGTAATGACTGTTGTCCCCCTAGAGGTCATGTAGTGTAATGACTGTTGTCCCCCTAGAGGTCTTGTAGTGTAATGACTGTTGTCCCCCTAGAGGTCATGTGATGTAATGACTGTTGTCCCCCTAGAGGTCATGTAGTGTAATGACTGTTGTCCCCCTAGAGGTCATGTAGTGTAATGACTGTTGTCCCCCTAGAGGTCATGTAGTGTAATGACTGTTGTCCCCCTAGAGGTCATGTAGTGTAATGACTGTTGTCCCCCTAGAGGTCATGTAGTGTAATGACTGTTGTCCCCCTAGAGGTCATGTAGTGTAAAATGACTGTTGTCCCCCTAGAGGTCATGTGATGTAATGACTGTTGTCCCCCTAGAGGTCATGTGGTGTAAAATGACTGTTGTCCCCCCCAGGTGCTGGGTAAGGAGCACCCCGACGTGGCCAAGCAGCTGAACAACCTGGCCCTGCTGTGTCAGAACCAGGGCAAGTACGAGGAGGTGGAGTACTACTACATGAGGGCCCTGGAGATCTACCAGAGCAAACTGGGCCCCGATGACCCCAACGTGGCCAAGACCAAGAACAACCTGGTGAGGGTCCTGAGGGAGACCCCTGAGAACCAGATCCTGGGTCTGGGTACTAAGAGAGACCCCTGAGAACCAGATCCTGATGCTCTTAGTGTATTTAGATAGAAATGCTCATGTTAAAACATGTTCTCACCTTGCGATGACCTCTGATAACCTCCGATGACTTCTGATGACCTCTGACCACCTCTGGTGACCTCCGATGACCTCTGACAACCTCTGATGACCTCCTTTTTTCTCTCCTCAGGCCTCCTGCTACCTAAAGCAGGGGAAGTTCAAGCAGGCGGAGACGCTCTACAAAGAAATACTGACCAGAGCTCATGAGAGAGAGTTTGGCTCTGTGGATGGTAAACACACACACACACACACTCACTCACTCACTCACTCACTCACACAAACACATATACTCACACTCTTCTTGTTGTTGTTGTTCTCCTTCTGTCTGGATGTTCATCATCTGCTCCTCTTCCTCTCCAGATGAGAACAAGCCCATCTGGATGCACGCTGAAGAGCGAGAGGAGCAGAGCAAGGTGAGCAACATCTAGAGGAGGAGGAGCTCTGCACCCAACTCCTCCTGGAGGCCTCCAGGCTCTCTGACCTGTGTGTGTGTGTGTGTGTCTCAGGGGAAGCAGAAGGAAGGCTCCTCCTTCGGTGAATATGGAGGCTGGTACAAGGCCTGCAAAGTGGACAGGTGGGTGCGATGCGTTCAGGGCCCTCAGGTCATCTTCTGACCTCTGAACACTCTGGATCTGAAATACTGACATCTCTAAAGAAGAGGAAGTTCTCCTCCTCCTCCTGAGTGGTTCTCCTCCTGAGATGTTCCTCCTCCTTCTCCTTTATGGTTCTCTTCCTGAGATCCTCCTCCCCCTCCCCCTCCTCTTCCTCCTCCTCCTCCTCCTCCTGAGTGGTTCTCCTCCTGAGATGTTCCCCCTCCCCCTCCTCTTCCTCCTCCTCCTCCTGAGTGGTTCTCCTCCTGAGATGTTCCTCCTCCTCTTCAGCCCCACGGTGACCACCACCCTTAAGAACCTCGGCGCCCTCTACAAGCGGCAGGGCAAGTTCGAGGCGGCCGAAACTCTGGAGGAGGCCGCCATGCGCTCCAGGAAGCAGGTGAGGACCCTGGGTCACATGACCCGTCGCCACTGAGAGGCGGAGGGGATCAATGTAACGTCCAATCAGGATGGAGAGGGCGGGTCTCGGCTCTTTGACACGCCGATGAGAGCTAAAGGGTTTTCCTGTGGAGATGAGAAGGGGCGGAGGCACGCAGCTTTCATTATGAATTAAGATGTGTGTGTGTGCGTCTGTGTGTGTGTCTCTGTGTGCGTGTGTGTGTGTCTCTGTGTGTGTGTGTGTGTGTGTGTGTGTGTAGGGCCTGGACTCCGTCCATAAGCAGCGCGTGGTGGAGGTCCTCAGTGAGTCCCGTGAGAGCTTGACCTCTGACACGGTGAAGTACGAGAGCGGGCCAGACGGCGGCGAGGAAGTGAGTATGAGCGTGGAGTGGAACGGGGTGAGTACAGTACACGGCCTTCTCACTGAGTAAAGGTATATAAATCTATATATATATATATAAATACACTGGAGCACTGTTAACATAGACAGATGTGATAGTTTAAACGGTTTCGGGCGGATTTTTTTGACGACGTTTGAACCAAAGAAATCGACAATTAAACTTGAATCGTCCCTAAAGTCCGAGGTCAGATAAAAGTGGTTCCCGAGGTCGTGAGGTCGTCTCCTGTAACTCTGAGGAACTTCTCTTAGAGTCTCTGTCTCACTTTTACAAACTAACTGCTCCTCTTTAATCAAACACGGCCTTCACACCACGCGCACCTCGTCACGCTGTCTGACTCCTCCCCCCCACTGACTCCTCCCCCTGCTGCAGAGCCCCTTTCTCACTGAGCCGCCGGGGACTTTTCTCACAGAACTACAGCAGGTGGCTGATGGGAGTCTCCTCCTCTTGCTCCTCTTGCTCCCCCTCAAGCACTTTAATAATATAATAATAATAACAACACTGTTATTGTTTTGCCGTCTTTACATTTAATGTGTTCTCCTCAGAGGGTTTGACACGCTCTATAGAGGTCATGTGACCAGGAGGAGTTCATTTATTCTTAATCTTGAGGACCGCTGTGACTCCACATGGGCTCTGTACTGTACTGTGTGTACCTGTATGTACCTGTGTGACTCTGTATTAACTTTCCTTTCCTTTGCTTTGTGTCAGCAGCCGGTTGACGTTTAGAGGAAGTTTAGGAAGCTAAAAACACAAAGAAAGACAGATGATCTTTAATCCAAAACTTTATGATTATCAGTTCTGATGTTATTACAGGTACATTTTAGGGAGAAAAAAAAATGCTGGTGCAAAAAATAGCCAAAATAGATTTTATATCTTCTCAATGGAGGATACTTTTGAGTCGTCTTCATTTCTCTAAGATTACACATTAAATATATTTTAATGTCACAGTGCTGACGAGGTAAAACACGTTTATAACCAGTGAGTTTGCTAAATGGTCTGTTTAGGTCTGTTCAGGTCTGTTCAGGTCTGTTCAGGTCTGTTTAGGTCTGTTCAGGTCTGTTTAGGTCTGTTCAGGTCTGTTTAGGTCTGTTCAGGTCTGTTCAGGTCTGTTCAGGTCTGTTCAGGTCTGTTCAGGTCTGTTCAGGTCTGTTTAGGTCTGTTCAGGTCTGTTCAGGTCTGTTCAGGTCTGTTCAGGTCTGTTCAGGTCTGTTCAGGTCTGTTCAGGTCTGTTTAGGTCTGTTTAGGTCTGTTTAGGTCTGTTCAGGTCTGTTTAGGTCTGTTTAGGTCTGTTCAGGTCTGTTCAGGTCTGTTTAGGTCTGTTCAGGTCTGTTTAGGTCTGTTCAGGTCTGTTCAGGTCTGTTCAGGTCTGTTCAGGTCTGTTCAGGTCTGTTCAGGTCTGTTCAGGTCTGTTCAGGTCTGTTTAGGTCTGTTTAGGTCTGTTTAGGTCTGTTCAGGTCTGTTTAGGTCTGTTTAGGTCTGTTCAGGTCTGTTCAGGTCTGTTTAGGTCTGTTCAGGTCTGTTCAGGTCTGTTCAGGTCTGTTCAGGTCTGTTTAGGTCTGTTCAGGTCTGTTCAGGTCTGTTCAGGTCTGTTCAGGTCTGTTCAGGTCTGTTCAGGTCTGTTCAGGTCTGTTTAGGTCTGTTTAGGTCTGTTCAGGTCTGTTCAGGTCTGTTCAGGTCTGTTCAGGTCTGTTTAGGTCTGTTTAGGTCTGTTTAGGTCTGTTTCCGGCTGCTCTCACCTTCCTTCCCTGCTCTCTGTCTCTCACCTCCTCCTCTTGATGTTGGTCTCTCCAGACACGGGACCGCTCCATCACGGCTCCCCCTGGTGGCGGTCTGTGTGAATTACACCACACTCGTCTCCAGAAGGCTCAATAAATTATTTTTCCGGTCCGATTGTGAAAGTTAGTTTGAAGTGGTATTTCATCCTCGGTGGACACGTGGTTCCATCTGTTAAGACTTCTTATTGATCGATGTTATTGACTTCAGCCGCGTCCATTTATCAAGTTTCTCATTTTCTTTATTGAGGAAACGCTCGACTTCTTTTTCAAGGAGCTTCATCCCTTCATTCTTATTTCTTCTTCGCAAAGCGTCTGAAGCTGCTGGAGCAGTACTGTGTCTGATGACCTTGTTTCCTTTCCTCTCTCCTTTACCTGTCTCCTCACTCCTGTGTGTCTCCTCTTCTCTTCTCTGTCTGTCGACAGGCGTAATAACTCCAGAAGCTTCTTAACAAACACAATCAAACACTTCTTCTGCATGACGGACGCCAAGCTCCACCTGCTCCACCTGCTCCACCTCCAGCTTTGCAGTTCTCTCACTATGTCTCTCTCCCCCTCTCTCTCTCACCCTCTCTCTCTCTCTCTTTATGTCTTTCTCTCTCTCTCTCTCTCTATGTCTATGTCTCTCTCTGTCTTTATGTCTGTTTCTCGCTCTCTCTCTTTATCTCTCTCTCTCTCTCTCTGGTGGAGATTCTTCACGCCGGGTCGAACCACAGTGATAACGTTGCTTTTAAGCTCTCTGTGCGTGAGCGTGTGTGTGTGTGTGCTCTTCTTCCTCTCTAATGTATTTGAACTGTACTTTAATGCTGTAGAATAGGTTGTATTTGGGGGCGGGGTTACACTTTCACCTCTCAGACGACCTTTGAACCCATTATGACTCAAACCTCAGAATATAAAACTCGTTCTTTTTACGTTTTTTGCCTTCTTTGAGCTTAAAAATTAAACTCAAAAGATGAAATATAAAACATCTCCGTCTACATCACCTGACCTCAGGTCACCTGACCTCGTCGACATCACCTGACCTCAGGTCACCTGACCTTGTCTACATCACCTGACCTCAGGTCACCTGCCCGCCGCTTACTGGCTTCTTGGCGCTGTAAATACGCTGAAGCTCGTCAGCGTGATCGAGAAGCGCCGCTCACTCGTGGTTTAGAGTTCTAGTTACGGGTGTTTGTGAACTCTGGGAGGAGGCCAAAGGTCACGGGAGGTCAAAGGTCACAAGAGGAGCTAGAGGTTGTCTGTGAAGGTCAAATGTGCAAAGGGTTTTCAAGGAGCGTGTGATGTATCCAGCCTGTAACGTCTGTGTGTCTGTATATAGATGTCAGGGGGGCGGGACTTAGCTGTAACACGCTGTTCATTGGGCGCCTCCTCCTCGCCTCCTTGTCTCCTTGCTTCCTTGTCTCCTCTCCTTGCTAATACTCTCTCTGCGTGTCAATCCTGTCCCGTTTGTCTTTCTTAACTTCTAATAAAACCTAAACTCTTTGTTCACCTGGAACCTGAGCCTGTCGTCTCTTTGTGTGTGTGTGCGTGTGTGTGTGCGCTCGCGTGTGTGGATTAACTATAAACTAATAAATCATGTTTATCATAGATGTTTCCTCCAACATTTTACTTACAATCCGTCAATAATTATAATCCATATACGTAATATTCTGCATAAAGTGAACTTTTACTTTACGTACTTTAAAGTGTAGTATGACACTTTTATACTTTTACTAAATATAAAGGCAGGACTCTGAGTATTTCTACACTGGTATTCCTCGTTTTACTTGAGTATTTCTTTCCAATAATTCTTGGGGTGAACTATCTCAGTTCCCAGCATGCACTGCTTCATTACAGCTTCCCCCTCCTCTGTTCTTTGAGCACCAGACTAACATTTCTCTCTTTCACTTCTTAATATTCATATTCTATATATTATATATTATTATTTATTTATTTATTTATCTATATTTGTGCGTGTATATATATATATATATATATATATATATAAAGAAAGAAAGAAAAAAATCTATATATTTGTAGATGTGCAAATATGTATATTTGTATATGTATTAGATAAATGATCATATCAATGGATGACGGTGCAGCGAGTGTTGCGCAACTCTACTGCTCTGCATCGCCGCCTCAATGTGTTTATGTTTATCTTTGTTATTATTTACCGAATGAACCTTTTCATTTAGTCCAGAATAACATGCATTTATTTAAAAAAAATTGGAAGAATAATTTGTAAGAAAATGTAGTTTTATCTTCTGGATGCAGAGTTTTAAATATGTTTAATGTAATTAATTAATTTAAAAAATATATGTTTTCAGGTTTTATTGCAGGTTTTAGTCCGAAATCTGTTGATTAAAATGAAAAAGAAGTCAAACAAATCAACTTCCTCTGATGGCCACACTCTCTCTCTGTCTGTGTGTGTGTGTGTGTGTGTGTGTGTGTGTGTGTGTGTGTGTGTGTGTGTGTGTGTGTGTGTGTGTGTGTGTGTGTGTGTGTGTGTGTGTGTGTGTGTGTGTGTGTGTGTGTGTGTGTGTGTGTGTGTGTGTGTGTGTGTGTGTGTGTCATAGGACGGCTCCCTCAAGAGAAGCGGTTCCTTCAGTAAACTTCGGGCGTCGATCCGCCGCAGCAGCGAGAAGCTCGTCCGTAAGCTAAAGGGCTCGAGCCGGGACAGCGAGCCCAAGAACCCGGGGTAACTATCACCTGGTCGCCACGGGGACCGGGGTAACTATCCCAGCACCGGTCGCCACGGTGACCGTCTCTATGCACGGGGAGGAGGAGCCTAACCAAAACAAAGAGGGCTCGGTGACTCTCGAGCTGTTTGCACATGATGGAGGAGCTTTAACCGCTGGGCCTTGTTCTGCATGTGAGGGGGAGGGGCTTATTTATGTGTGTGCCACTGGGGGGGGAGGGGCTTGACATAACACCTTCAACATGAGGCGTTATGTCAAGAAACAAGTTGCATTATTTTGAGGAAGAAATACTATATTTTACGTGAAAAGTTAAAATAGATTTCAGTATTATTTGTGAATGTTAAAAAATATTTTGACAAGCACATTTCAGTATTTTGAGGGAAAGCCTAAAATATAAATAATTGCTTATTATTTCGATTATTTTGTATTTTTTTATAGCAAATTTCAGTATTTTGAGAACAAACTTGAAATATTATAAGAAAAACTGCATAAAAAACATTTATTTATTTTTATATAAAAAATTGCAGTATTTTAAAATTTAAATATTAGAGTAGAAGCTATAATATAAGTATCTAAAAGTGTTTATACTTTTTTTAAAGACAGTTGGGGTAAAATTCCCCAAAGAACGTTTTAATACGGATTATTCTCAAAACACACAATATTAAAACCTTTTCACGTAAACTGTAAATAATATGAATAAATAAAGTGTGAACATTAGTATAAAGTACTTATAATAATGCAACTCCTCCCCTCCGCATGACGTGTATGAACTAATCCTCCTGAGATGCTCGTTGTGGAACTCATTTGCCTTTTTATTATTTTAACTACTTATTTATTGCATTCTGTGGCTTCTGGACTTTTTATTTCAATTTGTTTTGAAATAAAGTTGTACTTTCTTTGGATTTCGTTGTTTTCTTTCTTTTCTTTGTTGAGATTTTACTCTGAAGAACAAACTGCATGGCTATTTCTGGTTTGTTGTTGTTGAATTTTTTTAATTTATGAATAAATTTGTTCTTTTTAATGTTTTGAACTTGCATGGCTCACCTGTGTGCTCGTGGTTTCCACCTTCCTCTCCGCTCCCTGTGGCTGATGACATCATCGTGGCTGATGGACATGATGATGACGTCATCGTAGCTGATGTGTCTAAACAAGTCTCTGTACCTTAAGTACGAAGATGACATTGTGGCTGATGTCATTGTGGCTGATGACATCATCGGGTCCATCAGCCTCGATAATGTCATTGTGAACATGAGCAATGATGATGACGTCGTCGTCATCAGGACCAATCGGTGACGTTTAATGTCCATTTCAACGTCTCTGTACCTTAAGTGTTAAAGAACCGTCGACTCAAGTAGAATCTTTACCGCCAGCAAATTGAGTCGCTTTTAGACGCTAATAGAGATTTATTATGGTAAAAAATAAATAAAAACATTAATAACAACAATAAAATTTAAATCAGGTAAGCCACAAAGAATACAAAGTTTGGTGGCACAATAAGTACCCTTTTATTTAGATTGTGACGTTATTAATGGTTAATATAGTTAAGTTATTAATAAGTCTTATTGATGCTTAAAGACCTGTTTAGTTGATGAATAAATATGTATTAAACAGTAAATCATCAAATGTCGTAAAAGTGAAGAAAGGACTTTTCCAGATTATTTCCTTTTTCATTAATGGACCAACAATATAATTACAGACTATATATTGGTAATAACCTTTGTGTGAGAACACAACCCGCTCACAGCTGACTCTCCAACCCCTCTGACCTCTGACCCCTGACCCCCCCTCTGACCCCTGACACCCCCCCCCCCCCCTCTGGTGCAGCATGAAGCGGGCCAGCTCTCTGGGGGTCCTCAACGTGGCCGACCACCAAACCGCCGGCGACCTCCACCAAGTAAGAAGAGACAAGTCAAGTTAATGAGCTTTATTTAAGACCATTAAAGTTTATTGAGCTTTATTTAAGACCCTTAAAGTTTATTGAGCTTTATTTAAGACTTGAGCTTTTATTTAAAGTTTATTACGCGGATAGAAAAATATGAAAATAATGAACAAATTTAACATTAAAAACCTCTTTTATACTCAATTAATTGTAATTTAAAATAGAAAAACTAATTCTCAGCGGAGGAACGTTCTTAATATTTATTTTTATGTTTCGTATCTGAAAAGTACAATTACTCAACAAAATAATAAGATTATATAATATTATAATAATATAGAGGTACTTGAACTACACATATATTTCCACGTTCTACTTCACAACAATTCATAAACAAATATTGTAGTTTTTTTACACCATTTATTTTATACCTTTTGTTTCTTCAATGAGATCAATAAATAAAGTATTATTATTATGAGTATAAATGTTATTGATCCCGGGGAGAAGAATTCATAAAGATCTAGCAGCATTTATAGTTATTAATATATTATTATAATAACTTATAATATATAAAAAATACATTATTGATGATTTTTTAAACTGTATTTCAATGTTAATACTTTTTTGAATGCAGAACTTTTACTTGTGACTTTTTCTACTAAAATATCTTTCAGTTCTTCAAAAGTTTATATTCTTCATCTCATTTAATTTTGTCTTTTTAATTTTAATTTGTTTTCCTCCAGGAACAAAATAATCGTCTGGGGAAAAGTCGCGACCTGAGCGCCAGTCACAGCGACCTGGCGCACTGAAGGTCGAGGAGGTGGGGGCGGAGCCTGAGAGGTCACTTCCTGTACAGACCCCGCCCCTTCCGGGTCAACAGCTCCTTAAATCAGCTTCATACCACCAAGTGTGTACGTGCGTGTGTGTGTTTGTTAATTAAGCAAAGTGATATTTGGGAAACACGCATTAATTAACCTTAATTGAGACAACGAGTCTGTTTCTAGAAGGATCCGTCTTGTGTTTTTAGTTTGTTTCTGAATGAAGTTCAATGTTTACATTTGTTTTTTGTTGTAAATTATGTTTTTATTATTTGTTGTCCTCACGCTGCCTGAAGAGCTTTTCTTAATATCTTCCTGAATAATACATTTTTAAAAGCCTTGAGAATCGTCTTCTTCAACGTTGAAAGAGTTAAAATAATAAATAAGTTTATATATGTGTTTTTTTCAAAAAATACTTTGAGAAACTTTTAAATACGGAAAAATACGTTAAAACACATTAAGATACATTCAAATTCAGTAGTAGCCTACATTAAAGAATAGAATTAAAGCGACTTTACGTTTACACGTGAACGGAGAAATAATAAAACGTTTATCGTGATGTTTATCGTGACGTTAACGTGACGTTTTTCATAACGTTTTACGTCACGTGTATCAAAACGTTTATTGTAACGTTTATCGTGACGTTTTTCGTCATGTTTATCGTAACGTTTATCGTTCGTTTTTCGTAATGAAATGAATGAATATGAAGGAAATAATTTAATGAATAGAATGAAGAATTTAATGAAGTCCAAAACTTTATTTAAAACCAAACCACTCGATTAAAGATGAATTTATGTAAATAAAGAAGCTGAAGAGAGATTTGACTTCTCGGCAATAATTTGATCAAAATGATTTTTTTATTTTTAAATGTTTAATATTCTAGCTTCTTATTTGTTGACGTGTGTTGAAGCTTCTTGTTGACTGTTGATCAGTCTTCTTTAACACATTGTTGTCTTGTTGTTGTCTTGTTGCTGTCTTGTTGTTCCACAAAGTAACGAGGCACATTGCCTGCTGCTTCTCGGTGAACCGGCAACATTTAGGGCAACAATTAGGGCAACCTTAGACATTTAGGGCAATGATAGAGATTTAGGGCAATGTTACAGATTTAGCGCAACATTAAATCGGCAACACCTTCAGGAACTGACAAGTGTTGTGAAGACGTGATTTAATTAATTAATTTAAAATGATTAGTTTCAAAACGGAAGCAAAGAAATACAAAAATATGGATGGAAAAAACATCTTTAAATGTTATAAATTTATAAAATTTCCCAGTTTTGACTACATTTTATAATATAGGTGAAATTGCTTTAGAAGATAAAAATTATTTTCACCTTTTGTTTTGCTTCCGTACTTATTTGATCAAATGGACCGTTTGGGCTAAAAGAAAAAAAATATATATATTTTTTTATTTGAAAAGATTTGAAAGCATTTAAAAATTAGCTCTCAACAAGAAATCTTGGAGTTATAAAAAATGATCCATCATCTGTTTTTCATCTTAAATATTTCTTGTGTTTTCACTTTTGTTTACTAATAAACAAACACGACTTTTCTGAGGACGTGAATGTACATTTAAAAGCTTTAAGGAATTACAGAAGTTATGTAACTTTATGTGTGAAAGCAGTGAAGGTAAATAAAGTGAAGTCAGGCGTTTATTTTGTATTTTAAAGGTCAACACACAACCTTTATCGTATATATCAATATTAATATAACTTTTCCCTTCTTACACAAGCGAGTAATTACATCATATTTAATGTTAAGTTATATTTAGTTTGAGAGAATGTGACAATATGAGCAGGTGGTTGAGGACGTTCATATTTTCTTTAATGATTGATCTGACGATTATGATTTTGATAAAAATCCATTAAAAAAATAAGAATTTGTAAAAAATATATTTTTTAATTACAAATGTTTCAAAAAAATCAATTATCACAAAATTAATTATCAATGATCAAATAATTAAAAGGTCAAAAAATATATTTTTTATGAAATTATTCGACACGAAATTGTTAAAAAAAATAATTAAATAAGTAAATTTAATAAATTATTACATGAATAAATATGTCGTCAGAATAGTTGCTGAATCATTTTCAACTAATATGTCTGCAGCTCTTCAAGTAATAATTAATTAATTGGTCATATTTTACTCATCAACACGACTATCAAGCACAAAGAAAAGTAATATTCTCAGTTATGAACATTAGATAGATATATATACGAGATAATTAAATGTGACATCGAGGCTTTAACATTTTTTTTTATGAAAACATTCCCTCCGTCCGGTTTTTAAAATTTACTTTTTATTTTATTTAGGGGCACGCGACACAACATTGAATGTCTTGTTGTCCTCCATTGTTTTGTTTTTTATTCTTTTGTGTGTGAGATCAAATAATTATAAGGATGGAAATTGTTCCTGGATGAAAACTGGCACATTGTTTAGAGTAATAAACAGAAATATCTAAACGTGTTCAACAAAGACTTCAAACTGATGTTGTAGATTTCATGTTTCAATAAAAACTCATGATGTTTTTCCTGTGATTATTAATATCTGAGCTCTTGTGGAACTTATTGTACTCAAGCACAACAATTACATTTGAGCTATTTTATATATCTTATTTTTATTTATTATTTATTTCAGAACGAAATATTGTTTTTTTAATCCACTGTATTTATGAGCGATATATATAGAAACATAGAAGAGACAAGAGTATGAGATATAACAGTATACAAAAGTATTGGTATACTTTTCAGGCTTTTAATGTGGAATATTATTACACGGCACTCAACAATCTATGGAGCAAAACGAAAAAATACATTGTGAAGAACATATATTTTTTTAACTCAATTTTATTCATTATTTATGATTTTGTAATTTTTTTTATTGAATACATTTTTTATTTGATCACTTATATAATATACACTATAGTATAATATGCAATAAATCTTTATCGGGGAGAAAATGGGTAAAAGACAGTACAGATAAATAGAAGAACAAATAAATACATAAATAAATATATAGTATAAGTATTTTTATATATTTACTTATATATTTCCTATATATATATACTTAGTATTTTAATTGTTCTATTTATCTGGACTGTCTTTATCCATTTTCTCCAAATAAAGGTGTATTGCATATTATACTATATTGTATATTATATTAGTGAGCAGCAGCAGTTAAAAATATAATTTGTAAATGTTTATAATTAGCATAAATTACAATGTGTGCTCATTGTTGGCGGAGTTGTAAAAACCAAAACACTCCACTTCCCACCGAAGCCACCACGTGACATAATCTCTGTGTTTTCATTCGTCCAACGCCCCTGTCAATCATCCATTGGAGGGCGTGTCCAGGCGGGACTTCGTGGCTGACAGCGTCCCTGTGTTCAACCCGGGGAGGAACGCTGCTAACGGGGGGAACATGTCTGCGGTGCCCGATGGGAAGAAGCTCGTCCGGAGCTCCAGCGGCCTCCGAATGGTGCCCGAGAACGGCGCCTTTCACAGCCCTTTCTCCCTCGACGAGCCGCAGTGGGTCCCGGATAAAGAGGTGAGGCGAGGCGGGGGGAAATATGTCGAAGCTGCGAGAAAAGCGAGAAGCTGGACAGGCTGTCAAACAGAGCTATTCCGGTGGATATTTTCAAAGTAAAAGCACAGTTTGTGAACTGAAAATAATTCAACAGCATTTTGTTAAGTAAGTATTTAAAGTTAAGCAGTGATTTTAAGTAAATGTTATGTTTGTTGTTGTTGTTTGAACACATAATGACGAGGCTACATTTATTCATTGTATAAATTGACACTTTTCAGACAATCTTACTGTTATGGTACACTTTCCTAGTTTAGCCATAATAATATAAGTATATATATTATATGTTAGTAATTGGAGGAATTTGCAAAGCTGAAACCTAAAAAAAAAATCACATTTGAGAGTCGATGATTTTTGGGATTGGCTTAATCAATTAACTGTATGAAGTGAGAAATCGACTTAATTTACTCAAATACTGTACTTTGTCTATACATGTTATAAATGTTGGGCAGTAAATCCTCCATAATGTTTTAGTAATCGTGTGAGTTCCTAAAACATTGCACAGCACTGGTGTAAATGCACTTTATTTGTTGTGGGTAAAGCGCTTTCATTTTCAAGGGGGAAAGCCTCCTGACATCCGGTTTCCTCCGCGCTAACAGCGGCTAACTGGCAGCAAGACTCTAGGCGTTACATGGCCAGCCTCGCGTCTAACCGCGTATTTACCACAATAACCAGCTAGTTAACGAACTAAACTAACTGTCGCACAAAAGTCACGACGTTATATCTTCACTGGCGACAGTTAAAGCGACAAAAAACAGCCGTATGGTTTGCTCTGAGCCAGCTTCCGGTTTGTCAGGCGGTAGCTTCCGGTTTGTTTGTTTGTTTTCCAAACTGAAAAAACACTGCAAGTACAAACCCACTGATTTAAAAGTAAAGTATTGTCTATTCTTTGAAATGCAGTTAAGTAGTTATTGACCTGCATTTCGTATTTTAATAATTTTGGAAAGAAAAGCATACGATTAACTTCTGACATCTTGTATTCTTCTGGTACACTAAATGTGTTGTCTTTTTAAGGCGTCAATAATCACACAGCAACAACACCAACATGTCAGTACAAGTCTGTTTTGTTTGACTTAATGTTAGAAAGCTTGAAAAAGATGTAGAGAACGTTTGTTTTTCCTGAGCTGCTGTTGAACCTGAATCCACCCCGACATGTTGCGTAAATTCTTGTTTGTCATTTCCTGTCTTCCAGTGCCCGAGATGTATGCAGTGTGACACCAAGTTTGACTTCATCAGAAGAAAGGTCTGTCTCCTGTTTTTAAACTAAACTTAAAGTAACATATCATACGCAGTTTTAACATGTTGACGTTTAAACATGTTGATGTATTTGTCTGCATTTAATTTCTTTATGTAAATCCACTAAAAGTAGTTAATGTTCTCCTTGTGTTTCACATTGTTCTGGACAAACAATCAGGTTTTATTTCCTGCCTTCTTTTAAAAAGTGCTGCACTTTCATGTTTTCTTCTGTCACACCAGATGAACTGTAGTCAAAATTCCCACTTTCTGCCCAAACTTGAACACAACTCAGACTGTGAAGGCTTCAGGATGTATTATTACCTTCGCATTCTGAGAATGCGGAAGGTTATGTTTTGATCGCTGTGTATTTATTTGTATGTGTGTTATTCGCATAACAAAAAAAGTATTAAACCATGGGATCGATCAGGGTCAAGGTCATGACAAGGTACCAAAAAAGTGGCTGCCGCGAAGGTATGCGCTCTACCGAGTGCCCGTTATAGTTGCTGCATGTTATTCCCCCAGAAGTCTTTGATGATACATTTAAAAGGTCAAATGTCTGACTGAGCCTTTAATGGCCTTGAGGACTCATGAATGCATTAGTTCAAGAAGTGAATAACCCCATGAGGAGTCTTATTATATTTAATATGACCTGCATACGAGGTGAGTTCAATACCTCCCGTCTCCTGCAGCATCACTGTCGGCGCTGCGGCCGCTGTTTCTGTGATAAGTGCTGCAGCAGGAAGGTGGCGCTGCCCCGCATGTGCTTCGTGGATCCGGTGCGTCAGTGTGCCGAGTGCAGCCTGGCGTCCCAGAAGGAGGCGGAGTTCTACGACAAGCAGATCAAAGTGCTCCTGGGAGGTGAGAGGCTTTATTCTCTGTGTTTACAAATCTGCAGCGCCTTCAGCCGGCGTTTGTGATGTAGAATATCAGGTCTCAATAAGCCCCGCCCTCCTGGGCTGTGATTGGCTAGTACTGCTGAGCTGTGATTGGCGAAAGAAAGAAAGAAACTTCTTAATGTTAAATGTAGTTGAAACATGAAATACACGACTAATCTGCTCAGTGTGTTTTTGACATCTTCATATTGCAAAATAAACCTCTAAGATATTCAGTTACGATGATTTAAAACACCAACTAAAGAATATTCGACAAACGATCGATCAATAATCAAAATAATAAATATGTTTTCTGATCAGACACTCGGATATGGATTAGAGAAATCTTACTAACTCGCAAGTTGGTCTTCTCGGGGAGACATTTTGAATGTTTTTGGCTGGAAGAGATGCCTCGTTATTGCATCATATTGCTTAATTATTGCATCATATTCCTTAATTATTGCATCATATTGCATCATATTGATTAATTATTGCATCATATTGATTCATTATTCCAAATTCCTTCCTTCCTAAACATCTTTGTGAAGTTTTAAGTTTTTGAATTTGCAATATCGGAAACAATTCAGATTTTATTTACATGATTATTCAAATTATTAAATAAATTAAATATTTATGTTTTTGTGTGTGTGAGGGTCTTCACCAAATGAAGAGGTTTATAGAATGTAATGTGTCTTCTGCAGCACCACAATATTTAACTTACATGTATACTTATATTATTTATATTTAAATGATGTATATTTATATTATATTATGTATATTTATATTGTGGATATTTATATTGTGGATATTTATATTATGTATATTTATATTTGCAGGCGGGACCTTCGTCGTCACTTTGGGGTCGTCAGAGAAGTCTGAGACGATGACGAGTCGCCTCTCCAACAACCACAGGTGTTTACACCTTTAGACCCAACACGATGAAGAGGAACGCACAACTTCATCCTCTATTTATATCAAACCTTCTTCCTCAATGTTCGTTAAACCGCCTCGATTTCTTCTTCTTCTTCTTCTTCTTCTTCTTCTTCTTCTTCTTCTTCTGTGGTTTTACTGCAGATATCTGTTCCTTGATGGAGAAAGTCACTTTGAGGTGGAGTTGTCTCGGATCTCCAGCATGCAGATCCTGATGGACGGCTCCAGTCCAGGAGGTGAGCCCCCCCGCCCCACTTCTTTTATTCTTTCTAATGTTTAAATTAGTGGAGCTTCTTGTATTTTAGATTACTTTGTGTTCTGGAGTTGAATCACTCACCAGAGACATTTAACTAACTCTTTTGTCCTCTGCTACTTTGACTCTGGTGGTCGTGGCTCCTCCTCCTCCTCCTCCTCAGAGAATGACATTCACACTTACACCAGTCTGCTGGACAGTCGTTGTGTCTCTGAAGGTTTGGAAATGTGCACGATTTGTCCAAAAAACCCTTCCTCCTTTCTCCTCCTTATCGTTCTTCTGGGGCCGCATTTTATTTTGAAAAACAGATTTTTGTTTTTGTTTTTTGTTTCTCTGATCCTTCATTTTAATTTTAATTTCCTTCATGTCTCTTTGCATGTGTGTGTGTGTGCATGAATCCATGCACACTTATTGAGATCAAACATTTAATTTAATTTAAAGCGTTGAATGTAAAACATCAAAAGAAAGAACACATTCATCTAAATACAATTAAAAGCCAAGACAACATAAAATAAACTTGTGTCTGTGTGTGTGTGTAGGAGGGGCGTCCCGTGCCAGCGGCATGCTGCTCCAATACAGGCCGATGGGCTCCCAGGACCCCCAGCAGCTCCGCGTGGAGGCCGCTGACGACAAGAAGGCGGCCTCGCTGTGGCTGACTGCGATGCACAAGGTACACACACACACACACACACACACACACACAGAGACACACTCACAACCACAGACACAACCATGTGTGTTTGTTTATGGTGTAGAAGTCTGTCCCTGCTGACTTTGTGTAAACACATCGTAACATGAAGCTCTCTGGTGGTGATACACGGTAACTGCAGGTGAAATTGCTTCCCTCACAATTAATCAGGATCTAAAAAGTTGTTGACAAAGAAATGAAATTTTTGTGAGGACGTCAGAGTGTGCAGGTTGTGTTTGACTGCATCTGTTGTCATATAATGTGTGTTTTATATATATTTCGATGTATTTTTCTATCATCTCCTCACAGGCGGCCAAACTGCTGTATGAAGCTCGGGACCAGTGACGTGCCGACGGCCCCTCACGCTGACCACCGTGGACCCGGACCCCAATGGGGGGATCGGTCTTGTTTGGGTTTTTATTAACGACGGTTCTGGTTCTGCTTCTTGTTCCTTGATGCCAGTTGATTGATACACAGAACACTTTATTACCTCGATAACACTTTTTACATCTCACCACACAACGGCCGGTCTTCTTGCTGCAGCTGACCACCCCGAGCCCAGAGGACTGGGTCTCTGCTGGTTTCTGGGAGGTTTTTAAATTCCAGTGCTTTTACTTTCTCTAATATATAATTTTTTTTGGGAGCTACATGATACTTTTGATACGATTGAACTTAAATGTGTCGTTACACCTTTTTATAAAGCATATTTCATGACCTTAGAGATAGATGCAGATGTTTTAATAATTCTATATATAAGCTGGAGTTCTTTTGTGTCCTCTGGAATTTTATTAAACAAGAGAAATCACACTTTACGGATCCACGTAGGCAGGCACGTGCACAGACATTTTGGGGGGCAGGTACTCAAGCCCCCAATAAAGGGCAACAATCGGCAAAATGAATTTTCTATTGATCGCTGTAACTTGAAGTTAAGTAATTAGTTGCTCGCAACACCTAAAACACATTGTGTCGTGAGAAGACATGAGAGCTGAACAAAATGACATTGTTTATTAACATTACAATTAGTTTTTATTTACAAAAGGATAGGAGCGAAAAATGCCAAATAATAAACAACTTTACTAACCTCGACGGCTCGGGAAATGCGGGAAAATGCCGGGAAATATCAAACCTCTGTAAAAACGTTCGAAAGCCTCAGTCTGATATTTCCGGGCATGACCTCACTCTCGGTTAGGAGATAGTTTACTCTTTTCACCCTCTGCAATGTTCATACAAGATTGATCTTTGTAAAACTGGAACAGACAAAACAAAGAGAAACATACCGCATAAAACAATGTGGCACAAGGATAGCACGACACCGAGAGCTAGCATTGAATTCTTGTGACATTTATAAAATGAATTAATAAGTTCAACATACTTTCGAACTTGTCTAAAAAGCATTTATACAACACAAAGAAGATGCCTGCCGGGATATCTCTCCCTCTCTCTCTTCATTAAACATGACGTCAGTAAACAGCCGGACAAGGCTTTGAAACCACGGATTTCGGAAGTCTTTTGTTTGTTTATTTCTTTAGGAAACGGCGGACCAGTTGCGACGTCAAATTTTCCGCAGCGCTAATGTCGACGTGGTTAATTTATCTCCAAACCGTCTTGGGATTGCACACACACCGGCATTACCTGTTTGTTTGATGCCGCGGGTCAGAGGAGAAGGAGGGTGACCCGTTTGGCGTGGCGCGAGGAGCACTGCGTTCTAAGTGGAGGAGGGGGGGGGCGACGTGAGGAGGCGTGAGGAGGCGGAGGGAGGTGCGCAGCGGGGGCTCGTGAGCGGCGCGGAGCGTGTCGGGGCGAAATTCTCACAAGAACTCAAATAAATGCCCCGTCATATATCGAAACACATTTGGGGGGAATTGATGACAGAGATTAAATTTTATTCTTAAATACTGATTAATGAAGAAAAAAATTTGTCTCCAGCAGAAAGGACACTTCTCATCCAGGGCAAAAGGGGAGGAGCTTGAGCACCACTAGGGGTCTATCTGTGCACGTGCCTGCACGTAGGGCGGGTTAGTGCAGGCTAAAGGTCAATCCACCTTGAAGAAACAGGAGTGAAAGGCATTCTGGGAAAATATCCTGAAACGCAAAGGACAAAGAACATCTCTGCTGTAACCACAAAGCGAAGGAAGATAGTTGGATTTGTCCTTTAAGAGGCTGTTTCTGCTTCTTCTCTGTAAATTGTGATATAAACTACGATTACTTCCAGATTAACTCTGATTTAACACGTTGTGAAAACACGAATGAATGCTTTTAATGTAGTTTCATGTATTGAAGTTTTGTATGAACTATTTTGTCAACTATTCCTACTTTTAACACGAGTTGTGTGTGTTGTGTGTAGTTTTGTAATATTTGTAAACAATAATTACTTTTCTTAGTTTTTTCCTCCATCAATCGAATGCTGTTCGGTTTTGGTTGAGCCTTCGAGGAGCTTTCCTCAAGAGAAGCGTGGGGCTACACGTGGAGCTACACGCTACTCGTCGAGTTACACATCGAGCTACACGCTACACGTCGAGCTATACGTCGCGCTGTATGTCTAGTTACATGCTACATGTCGAGCTACATGCTACACGTCAAGCTACACGTCGATTTACATGCTACACGTCGAGCTACTTGCTAAACCAATGCAAAAACTATCTCTTTCATTTGTTAATTCATGGCAAAAATTAAACGGAAACGTTTGATTCCTCCCAAAATAAGGCAGGACTTCGGAAGGGGAGGGACTTCGCCTCTATCGTAGATCTCATTTGCTCGGCCGTTTGTGGCGGAGTTAGCTGTTAAGCATTAGCCGTTAGCTGTTAGCTGCTCCTGCTTGGCATTAAAAGCATTCAATAAATGGACCTTGATAAGACTTTTTTATGAGTATTTGTTGTCACAACAGTCACATTTTAAATGCCTGGTCTCTAACACTACGTGATGTATTCAGTGTTCTCGGCTTTTTTACGTAGAACAGAACTGGGTTAGTTAGTTCCCGTTTGAACTTTTCTGTCACTGAGGACGTACAGCACCTCCACTTTGTACCGTAAAGTTTATTTTTATACGCTGCTCACCTAAGAAGTTAAACCATAGGAGTTCCTCCAGGAAGGAGCTGCTAGTTGTGAAGGAGCTGAACAGATGATCACGTTGGCCTCTGGGAGTCTAAAATAAGATACACCGTCAGGTTTTAACATCTGAATCCGGTGATATATTTGGAAAAAAATACAACACTTGCCCCTTTTTAATCATAAAACATCAAAGAGCTTTTTTAAATTTCTACAGTTTAATTTTTATTACATTCTGTACTTCCATTTAAAGCACATGTGACAGCTTTAAACATGTTTAAAGATCCCTGTTATGCCAATATTTGTGATTATTATGTATCATAAAGCCAATGATCCTGCTGTGATCTTCTTTGTACCTGCACTTTAAACCTGATCCCGGAGCTTCATCTATTAAAACTGCTTCTTCTCACTTTGTTGGTTAATCTGTTGTGAATAAAAATCCAAGTGTTTGTACATTTTGTTGAGTCGAATGTGTCTTTATGGGGAAACGTGGATTCCTCCATTCGTAGATAAACTGAAGAGAACATTGCATTCTCATTCATAATGTCCTCATGTTTTCAGGGATGTAAATGCACAGATTGTAAAGCCCTCTGAGGGAAGTTTGTAATTCGTGATTTTGGGCTCTACTAAATAAATGTAATCGAATTACACGCGGAGGGGATTCCGTTGCCGGTGTTTACTCTTTAAATACCAACTTCGTTGCTAATGATACATTTCCTAACTTCCCCATACAGCTAGCGATCATTATTCACATCACATTAAAAAAAAGAAGATAAAATCTTCCCTATTATAATATAAAGTAACCAACACCGTGACCGCGCACCCCCCCACTCGGCCCGAAGTTGGTCTCGCCCGTGATTCCGCGGTGTGAAACGCACATGTTGGGTGTGTTGTGTTGAGGATTGCACAGACGTTACAGCATTAAGCAAAAAGCTCTGAGCGCGGTCACGGTACCGACTGCTCCCTCGTCACGGCGGTAAGACTCCCGGTTACCGGAAAACACCGACGACGTCACGTTAATTTGCAGAAAGCGCTCGAGGTGTGGAGGGCGACACGCGGGCGGACCCGGCGTGGCAGCGAGACGGTTACTGTTCACCGGACTGAAGGTACGTAACACCGCTCGGTGTGTTTGTTTGTGTAAGTGTGTGTATGTGTGTGTGTGTGTTAACTTCCCGCGAGGCTGCTGTGATTATTAAACCTTCATTACGTCATCTTTACGTGTGTTAAAGTGTGTTTAGCGGCTAGCATCGCCCTGTTAGCTTCCCAGTGCCCAGCTGTCAACGTGGGAGGCGTTCAGTTGCTTCTCGTTTTTTTACAGTTTTTATACCAATTAAAATAACAAATATAATGAATTACGACCGGATGTAAACGGGGGGACATGTCACGCGCTCCGCGGTTGCGGTTTGGGAACTGTTATCCCGTAAAATGACCTCCCGGTCGGGCTGAAGAAGTAAACGCGCTGAGCTGGCTGATCCGGGGTCAGTGCCACGTAGCTGACCGGCCAATGAGAGCAGAGCCCGGGGAGGTTCTGCAGAATCACTGCGGACCGAACCGGAAGAGCCCGATCGTAGTGAAAGTACTAGCATCACAAAGTACCACAAGTAGTAGTGGTGATATAACGCTGTAGAAATACTCTGTTATAAGTAAATGGCATGCATTTAAACTACTGTAGTATAAAATGACTAGCATGTAGTATAAAAGTACTAGCATGTAGTATAAAACTACTAGCATGTAGTATATAACTACTAGCATGTAGTATAAAAGTACTAGCATGTAGTATATAACTACTAGCATGTAGTATAAAAGTACTAGCATGTAGTATAAAAGTACTAGCATGTAGTATATAACTACTAGCATGTAGTATAAAAGTACTAGCATGTAGTATAAAAGTACTAGCATGTAGTATATAACTACTAGCATGTAGTATAAAAGTACTAGCATGTAGTATATAACTACTAGCATGTAGTATAAAAGTACTAGCATGTAGTATAAAAGTACTAGCATGTAGTATATAACTACTAGCATGTAGTATAAAAGTACTAGCATGTAGTATATAACTACTAGCATGTAGTATAAAAGTACTAGCATGTAGTATATAACTACTAGCATGTAGTATATAACTACTAGCATGTAGTATAAAAGTACTAGCATGTAGTATAAAAGTACTAGCATGTAGTATAAAAGTACTAGCATGTAGTATAAAAGTACTAGCATGTAGTATAAAAGTACTAGCATGTAGTATAAAAGTACTAGCATGTAGTATAAAAGTACTAGCATGTAGTATAAAAGTACTAGCATGTAGTATAAAAGTACTAGCATGTAGTATAAAAGTACTAGCATGTAGTATAAAAGTACTAGCATGTAGTATAAAAGTACTAGCATGTAGTATAAAAGTACTAGCATGTAGTATATAACTACTAGCATGTAGTATAAAAGTACTAGCATGTAGTATAAAACTACTAGCATGTAGTATATAACTACTAGCATGTATTATAAAAGTACTAGCATGTAGTATAAAACTACTAGCATGTAGTATATAACTACTAGCATGTAGTATAAAAGTACTAGCATGTAGTATATAACTACTAGCATGTAGTATAAAAGTACTAGCATGTAGTATAAAAGTACTAGCATGTAGTATAAAAGTACTAGCATGTAGTATATAACTACTAGCATGTAGTATAAAAGTACTAGCATGTAGTATATAACTACTAGCATGTAGTATATAACTACTAGCATGTAGTATAAAACTACTAGCATGTAGTATATAACTACTAGCATGTAGTATATAACTACTAGCATGTATTATAAAAGTACTAGCATGTATTATAAAAGTACTAGCATGTAGTATAAAACTACTAGCATGTAGTATATAACTACTAGCATGTAGTATAAAAGTACTAGCATGTAGTATATAACTACTAGCATGTAGTATAAAAGTACTAGCATGTAGTATATAACTACTAGCATGTAGTATATAACTACTAGCATGTAGTATAAAAGTACTAGCATGTAGTATAAAAGTACTAGCATGTAGTATATAAGTACTAGCATGTAGTATAAAAGTACTAGCATGTAGTATAAAAGTACTAGCATGTAGTATATAACTACTAGCATGTAGTATAAAAGTACTAGCATGTAGTATAAAAGTACGAGCATGTAGTATAAAAGTACGAGCATGTAGTATAAAAGTACTAGCATGTAGTATAAAAGTACGAGCATGTAGTATAAAAGTACTAGCATGTAGTATATAACTACTAGCATGTAGTATAAAAGTACTAGCATGTAGTATATAACTACTAGCATGTAGTATAAAAGTACTAGCATGTAGTATATAACTACTAGCATGTCGTATAAAAGTACTAGCATGTAGTATAAAAGTACTAGCATGTAGTATATAACTACTAGCATGTAGTATAAAAGTACTAGCATGTCGTATAAAAGTACTAGCATGTAGTATATAACTACTAGCATGTAGTATAAAAGTACTAGCATGTAGTATAAAAGTACTAGCATGTAGTATATAACTACTAGCATGTAGTATAAAAGTACTAGCATGTAGTATAAAAGTACTAGCATGTAGTATAAAAGTACTCGCATGTAGTATAAAGCACTGCATGTAGTACTGCATGTAGTATAAAAGTACGAGCATGTAGTATAAAAGTACGAGCATGTAGTATTAAAGTACTAGCACGTAGTATATAACTACTAGCATGTAGTATAAAAGTACTAGCATGTAGTATAAACTACTAGCATGTAGTATAAAAGTACTAGCATGTAGTATAAAAGTACGAGCATGTAGTATAAAAGTACGAGCATGTAGTATAAAAGTACTAGCATGTAGTATATAACTACTAGCATGTAGTATAAAAGTACTAGCATGTAGTATAAAAGTACTAGCATGTAGTATATAACTACTAGCATGTAGTATAAAAGTACTAGCATGTAGTATATAACTACTCGCATGTAGTATAAAAGTACTCGCATGTAGTATATAACTACTCGCATGTAGTATAAAAGTACTCGCATGTAGTATAAAAGTACTCGCATGTAGTATAAAAGTACGAGCATGTAGTATATAAGTAGACAAATCTAACGTTTTAGTAATTTCTCGCCTGTGTAATGTGTGTGTTTTTTCCCATGATGCTTAGCGGCCGACCGAGCGCCGCCATGAGCTCCAAGGTGTGCAGGAACTGCGGCGGCGCCGACATCGACGTGGACGCGGCGCGCGGCGACGCCGTGTGCATGACCTGCGGCTCGGTGCTGGAAGACAACATCATCGTGTCTGAGGTGGAGTTCGTGGAGACGGGCGGAGGAGGCTCGGCGGCCGTGGGCCAGTTCGTGGCCACCGGAGGTGAGCGCCGGGTTTCTATTGTCAACGTGTCTATCGTTGCTGCTTCTGTTATAGTTGTTTATATTATCCCCGTTTCTATGCCTCTTTCTATCTGTGTTTCTATCCGTCTTTCTATTGATGTTTCTATTGCTGTTCATAATCCTGTTTCTATTATTACCTTCGCATTGAAAATGCGGAAGGTTATGTTTTGATCGGCGTGTATTTATTTATTTGTATGCGTGTTATTCGCATAACAAAAAAAGTTTTAAACCGAATCGCATGAAATTTGGTGGGATGATTGGTTATTATCCGGGGACCATTTGATTAGATTTTGGGATCGATCGGGTCAAAAGTCAAGGTCATGAAAAGGTCAACATCTTCTTGAATCGCATGAAATTTGGTGGGGTGATTGGTTATTATCCGGGGACCATTTGATTAGATTTTGGGATCGATCGGGTCAAAGGTCAAGGTCAACATCTTCTTGAATCGCATGAAATTTGGTGAGATGATTGTTTATTATCTGGGGACTATTTGATTAGATTTTGGGATCGATCGGGTCAAAGGTCAAGGTCATGAAAAGGTCAACATCTTCTTGAATCGCATGAAATTTGGTGGGGTGATTGGTTATTATCCGGGGACCATTTGATTAGATTTTGGGATCGATCGGGTCAAAGGTCAAGGTCATGGAAAGGTCAACATCTTCTTGAATCGCATGAAATTTGGTGAGATGATTGTTTATTATCTGGGGACTATTTGATTAGATTTTGGGATCAATCGGGTCAAAGGTCAAGGTCATGAAAAGGTCAAAATCGTCCTTTTACCATAGCACGGTCAATTTGTATCCAATTGGCATGCAACTCATGCCAAAATGTTCATAATTCAATGCCCAATCTTGTGATATGCGAAGGTATGCGCTCTACCGAGTGCCCATTCTAGTTTATTTATTTATTTGTATGTGTGTTATTCGCTTAAGTAAAAAAGTTTTAAACCGAATCGCATGAAATTTGGTGGGATGATTGGTTATTATCCGGGGACCATTTGATTAGATTTTGGGATCGATCGGGTCAAAGGTCAAGGTCATGGAAAGGTCAACATCTTCTTGAATCGCATGAAATTTGGTGAGATGATTGTTTATTATCTGGGGACTATTTGATTAGATTTTGGGATCAATCGGGTCAAAGGTCAAGGTCATGAAAAGGTCAAAATCTTCCTTTTACCATAGCACGGTCAATTTGTATCCAATTGGCATGCAACTCATGCCAAAATGTTCATAATTCAATGCCCAATCTTGTGATATGCAAAGGTATGCGCTCTACCGAGTGCCCATTCTAGTTTATTTATTTATTTGTATGCGTGTTATTCGCTTAAGTAAAAAAGTATTAAACCGAATCGCATGAAATTTGGTGGGATGATTGGTTATTATCCGGAGACCATTTGATTAGATTTTGGGATCGATCGGGTCAAAGGTCATGTTTAAGGTCATGAAAAGGTCAACATCTTCTTTTTACCATAGCGCGGTCAATTTATATCCAATTGGCATGTAACTAATGCCAAAATGTTCATAATTCAATGTCCAATCTTGTGATATGCGAAGGTATGCGCTCTACCGAGTGCCCATTCCAGTTGTTGTTTATTTTATCCCTGTTTCTATTTCTCTTTCTATCTGTGTCTTTCTATCTGTTTCTATCCTTATTTCTATTGATGTTTCTATTGATGTTCATAATCCTGTTTCTATTGTTGTTTATATTATCCCTGTTTCTATCTCTCTTTCTATCCGTCTTTCTATCTGTTTCTATCCTTATTTCTATTGATGTTTCTATTGTTGTTCATAATCCTGTTTCTATTGTCGTTTATATCCACGTTTCTGTTGGCGTTTATATCCCTGTTTTTATTGTAGTTTCTATACCTGTTTATATCCCTGTTTCTATGGCCTCGTTTCTATTGCCCAGTTTCTATTGCTGTTCATATTCTTGTTTCTATCGTTGTTTCTGTCCCAATTTCTATTGGAGTTTATATTGCCGTTTCTATCCCTGTTTCTATTGGCGTTTCTTTATCCCTGTTTCTATTGACTTTTCTATCCCTGTTTCTATTGCTGTTTCTATTGACCAGTTTATATTGCCCCATCTATATTCCCATGGTGTTTCTATTGGCGTTTCTCTCCCTGTTCCTAAAGAGTTAATTTACCGTGGTACATGTTTGAGTATTTGTCTTTACTTCACGTCTTCGACGGCTTCAGTTTCTGTGAAAAAATAACTTTTAAAAAGTCAATTAATCAATGAGCTTATTGGTCAACATTTTGGTGGTTTCAGCTTCTTAGATCTGAAACTGAAGGTTGTTGGAAATTAAAACCATCAAAGATCATTTTTAATAATTATAATTTTAATAAACCAATCAGAACAATGTATTCAGCAGATTAATCCATATTTTATATAATTACTTGGTTTCAGTAAAAGCTATTTTTACATTCATTCATTAGTAATAATATCAAATATTATATTTGAAATACTTAAATACATTTTCCAGATTTTAATGAAGTACTCAGGACTCTCACTTGGGACGTAGTATTTTTATTGTGGTTTTAGTCCTTTTATTGATTTGATCTTAATATCAAAATATACACAAAACATCTCGTTGCCCTAATAGAAACAAATACTTCATTAAGAAAATAAATAAAGATATATATATATATATAAATATAATAAAGAGAATCGGAAGATTTTTTATTCTGGCCAAAGTATAATTTTTTAGTATTTTTTATATATCATAGAGAAAGTACGGTGGCCAGCAGGGACAACATTTAACACGCTGAAGATAATCTGATTGTCTGAAACCACTTCCGATTTATTGGTTATCAGTGAAAGATATTCTCCTGCAATGTGTTTTTTCTTATTGAAGGAATTCTTCTTATCGGTGTGAAACATTTACCTCCAGATTATCTTTGACCTTCAGCCTGTAGGACGTTTCTCTCCTGCTGGCTCAAGTGATCTGGGATGTAGTTCCCCAGACGGCCACTAGAGGGAGCGCTGGGACAATAACACGACTTCACGTACTCTCACAACTCCCTCTAGTGGACGTCTCATTTATTTTAGTTATGAGTGAAGACGTTTGTATTCAATTCTGGAAAATAATTATTGAGGTCCAGAGCTGAAACTATTAATTGATTCGTTTTTTGACAGTAAATTATGTGACTAGTAAATATAATATTTTTTGGGTCTAATCTATTTTTTAAATATTATTGTGGATTTAATAACTTTTTTTTGCAGTTTTAAATTATTTTGGAGACTAAATATTCCTCAAAGGAAAGAACAGGAGATTTATCTGAATGTCTTGAAACTATAAGTTGATGTCTGCAGAATTATTATTTTGTTCAACAAACTCTTTAAAAGCACAACATATTAAATTATTTATTATATTCATGTGATGGATTTAGAAATCCCAAACCATCAGATGTTTGGAATAACTTGCTTAAAGAATGACTCGAAACAATAAATGATCAACCCAGCGTTTCTGCTGAAATGGATTTAAAAAGGATTTACTAACCTTTATTTTAATAGATTAAGATAAGGTTATTCCGCATATGAAAGTGTAAATGCAGTGTTTGTGGTCCTGACGTGAGTCTTCTGTCTCTAGCCGGAGGAATCAACCCGTCTTTTGGGGGAGACAACCACTTCTCAGGTGTGGGGAGGGAGTCCAGAGCCCAGACGCTGCAGAAAGGTGAGTGACCAGCAGAGGGCGCCACACGTCTTCTTCAGCCTGTCCTTTCTTTATGACAATGATGTGTGTTTATTTATTTATTTATATATATGTATATTGACATTTAAAAAAAATATATATATAGATTTACAAAAATATAATAAAAATATTAAAACAAATATTAAAATAAAAATGTTTTTGTATTAGAGAGAATTACATAAAAAAGTAATATTGATTAAAAAAAATTTTTAAAAAAATATGTATTTAAAAAAAACCTATATAAATACTTTTTTCCCCCTTACAAAATAATAGTTAAGAACATTTAAAAAAATCTTTTTAATCTGTATTGAGTGCCGATGTTCTCTTGAAAGCGTCCGTGTTAAATCTTTAACCCCCTTTATCTCTTTGTGCTTAAAGTTCTGTTCTTCCTCTTTTCTACACGATCAATAAAAGCAGATGAGATTCTGAGTGTGAGCTGACCATTGTCCTTGTGTCCTCCAGCAAGACACAACATCAACACTCTGGGTCACCAGCTGCAGATGAACAAGCACTGCCTGGACACGGCCTTGAACTTCTACAAGATGGCGCTCATGAAGCACCTGACCCTCGGGCGCAAGAACGCCCACGTCGTCGCCGCCTGCCTCTACCTGGTCTGCCGCACCGAGGGGACGCCGCGTATCCGTGTGTGTGTGTGTGTGTGTGCTCTTAGCTTTGTTAAAAGTTGGAGCTAAAGGCTACAAGTTGTAGCTTAAATTGGGTCTTCTTCTTCTTCTTTTTCACTGGTGGTGTTTCAGTTCATTCTCTCCAAACCAGTCAATGGTTCAGTGGTTTGTTTATTTAATTATTTACTTGCCACTTCAAAGAAGTGATTGTGTGTTTGTGGTAAAAACCTCCAGTTGATGTAGAATATAAAGTCTCTTTGTCTCAATAACAAAGAGACTTCTATGCAGCTTCAGCTCACACATCCATTCCTCTGCATGCCCTACACAAAGGTCCCCCCCCAGTGGTCCAGATGTGTTGGAGGACCTGCTGTCTGTTGTTTCCCAGATTAAAGGCGTCTGTGTAATCTCCAGATGGCGAACGCTGGGATTATCTTTTCCATTTCATCTGCTGCTGATTGCATTGTGAGGCCTTTTTCTGTTTATCAGAGGAGACTCACTAATCTGCCCGGAGACAGGGGGGGGGGGGTCGGGATGTCCAGAAGGCCGATGGCAGGCATGTGAATGAGAAAAATGTTATCTCGCTCTCTTGCTCTTTCTCTTTCTTTCTCTCTTTCTCCTTTACCCCAATTGAACTGTGACTCTTCTTCTGTGGTTCCTGAGCGGTTCCTCTCAGACATGCTGCTGGACCTCAGTGACATCCTGCAGGTGAGTTTCAAATCATAAAATCTGTGAAATTGTTTTAAAAGAGAAAAAGAAAAAGCGCAACTCTAAAAGCGCAACTCTAAAAGCGTGTGCGTGTGCGTGCGTGCGTGCGCGCGCGCGTGCGTGTGTGTGTGTGTGTGTGTTTTAATGGGAGCTGATTCGTGGTGAGTCAGGGGTGTGGCTGCATTGCTCACTCACAGCTGGGTGGGGGGGAGGGGTATTTATATGCACCCAGCTGTCCTGGAACACCCCCCCCTCCCCACACACACCCTGGCATGAGGAGGTGGGTGGGGCTGCTGCCTGGCCAATCACTACTTCTTATGGATCCACAATCGGCTCTAGAATAAATGGAGGAGATCAGCTGTTAGTCATGCTGCTATAATGTGATGAGCTTTTATTCATCACATACTCCTAATGCCCCCCACTCCCACATACGATGCATAGCTCTGCACACATGCAGATTTGATCTTGTTATTGAGCAACAGGTGTGATGAAGAACATTCAGACGTTAGTCGGTCGTCAAGGAGCATTTCATACAAATTAATTATCTGATTAAAACTTTTTAATCTTTCTTTTTATCGTTTGTTTATTTAACGTAAACAACAGAAGCGCCCGTAGACGAGCATATTTTAATATTTCCATTTATTCATTTTAAATGAAACTTTATTTTAGGATAAATCTGTTTAAGGTTTAAAAAAATACTTCTTTTAAAATATAATTAAGTTTCACACGAAGGAAAAAGAAACAAATAAATGTGTCTTTTTTTCCCCCCCAGTTAAATAATAAATAGATCTTAAATCCTCTCAAGGCTAAACGAACGTTTAAAGATCCTTGAAGTTAATTAAATGTTCTGCGTAATGAGTTTAAAATGTTTTGATACTTTGAGGCTACATTGAATCTTATGTCTAAGGATACGCCCCCTTTTCTCTACTAAACATAAAAAAACTCACTTTAAAATATTGTAATACGTGTTTTTATTATTTAATAGGATTATGTATGGGGCAGTCTGGTTGGTGTCTGTCAGGTTATTGATCCTGATGGAGTCAGGCGACTCTGAGGTTTGACCTCCACGTGAGGATGAAGTAAACCGACTTTAGTTTAGTTGTGAATTTGATGGACGGATAAATTAGTAATAAATACATTTAAAAATAAAATTAGCAAATTGTCGAAAATAACTTTAACGCCTGTTAAATGAAGCAATTTGAGTTTGTATTGGTCAGTTTGGGAGTTATTCTTTAATCACACATGGCAGATGAATTCTCGCAATTAATTTGTATTTTTTAATTTTGTATTTGTTTAATAAATAAAAAATAGATATAAATGTAGATATTAGTTGAGGGCTTTTCTCTCATGTGAAAATAACCTCATCAGGCTTTACCCAACGTGTAGGACGAGTTTATGTATCAATAGATAAAAAAGTAACTTAATATCGGATCTATAAAGATGCTTTAAATACATAACGGGGATCGCATGCTGGAACCGACCAATGAGAATTGAGTATTTCTGCAGCTCCAGACACAGAGCATAAAGATCGTTATGAAGAAGTTTTGTTGTTTTGACTCCTTTAGCTCTATTGTTTACCTTCTCCTCCACCGAGCATTGTGGGTAATAACGAGCAGAACATCCTGGTGCAGATTTAAGATGCTGTGAGGTTGTTGGTTTGAATCCCGATTGTCGTCTTTATTTTTAGCAGTATATCCTCTTCTCCTCCTCTTCTTCCTCCTTCTGCCCTTGTGTATACATTCCTGGCTGGAATCCACTTCCCAGAATAGCAGAGGAGGCATCTGGCTGAGGGCGAGCCCCCACACACACACACAGACCCTCCTTAGACAGACGTCTGACCCGGGTTCAGGACCTGGTCTCCTGAAACTAGATTCTGGGAGTGATAGATGTTTCGTCTTTGTTATTCAGCAGGAGGGGGGGGGATACAATGAAACATCTGTGAGGGAGGGGCCCCCAGCACCCTGCAGCTGACCGGCTCTAGTCCACGAGATGAAACCAGGTCCTGAAGTCTGGAGGTCCTCTAGGTGGTCAAACCTGTAGAAGGGACCGAAGTCTGTGGGGGTCGAGTCTCAGGAGGTTATTTTAGGAAGAACGTTGATGAAGATGAGTTATTGTAGCGTGATGAAGATGAGTCATTGTAGCGTGATGCTAGACAGTGATGAAGATGAGTTATTGTAGCGAGCAGAGCGAGCCGCAGGTCTATGACATCATCGGGACACTGAACCAGATGATGTCACATCCTGTCCTCTCGTGAGGTCTTGAGGTGGTCCTGGAGTCCCCCTGCAGACCCGGGTCTCCTCCTCAGACTCCTCCCTCCTCCTCAGGTGAACGTCTACATGCTGGGGAGAACCTTCCTGGTGCTGTCCAGAGAGCTGTGCATCAACGCCCCGGCTATAGGTACCTCACCCTTCATCTTCATCCTCACCGGGTTCTCTGTCTTTAGTGTGTCAGATGATATACGCCTCGTTGAGTTAAACACCTTGTTGACTCTGATGTAAACACCTCGATGACTCTGATGTAAACACCTCGATGACTCTGATGTAAACACCTCAATGACTCTTCTTGAGTAAAGAGATGCATGTTTTGTCACTTCAATCTGCTCTAAATATATTTTTGTTATGATTTCAAACCACAAAACATGAATAAGAGAAACCTGCAGATCAAACAACACAGCATAAAGCGGCTCCTCCTCAAACATATGCTTCCTTGTTACCTTGTTCCTTATGACCTTATTCCTTACCCTTCCTTATTACCGTATTCCTTCCTTATGACCTTATTCCTTATCCTTCCTCGTTGTTCCTTCCTACTTCTTTAAATGAAGGTTTTCACTGAGCAACTTATTGGTGAAAAATGAAAATCCATCCCTGGAAATGAAATCCATCCCTGGTGTAGTTCCCTCTACAGTCGCTAGAGGGCGCTGCAGCCCCTCTGAGCACATGAACCTCTTTCTGTTTCTTCAGGTGCGTAAACACTCACAGGACATCTGGGCTTCTTTAACAGCACCGAGCTGCGAGCAGTTAAATCGTATTTTATTTTTATTCTTTACAAAAGACACGAGGAGGCCGTCTCCTGGAGTGCAAAACTACTACTTTTCTTTTTGCATTTGGACTCGTAGCTCCTGATGTAATGCGGCCGCTCTAGAGCGACAACATTGCATATTATGGGCTGTTACACGACTGAAGCGGGTCCCTACTTGTTGATTACATAACCACACATTATTGTATTAGTGTTTCTACATCAGGCGCCAGAGCATATAACGTTAACTCGGGATTTAAATAAGAAAATAACATTAAATTAAATAGGATGGAGCGACGCGGCTTCTCAAAGTAGTCTCTCGTGAGTCAGTGTCTGACGCTACGTGACGGTGCGGTCCGACCCGGCTCAGGCGTAGAACACCAGCTCTGGGATCTGCCCCCCCTGCACCCCGGTGCCGTTGGTGCTGTCGGAGGAGCACTGGAACTGAAACGTCACCTTCCCGCACTGCACCTCCGTCATGCCCTCCTGCCCGAAGTAGCTGAGCTCGTTCCCGTCCAGCACCACGCTGACGGTGTAGAAGGCGTCCTGCTCCACCTGCACCGGGTGCTCGAACCCCACCGGGAACGTGCTGCTGGAGCCGTCCGACACAAACTTGGTGAGGTTCTGCGCCAGCGTCACGCCTTGTCTTTTCAGCTCGATCTTGGCGCTGTACTCGGCTTTGCCGCCGCTGGAGCCGTACAGCCCCAGGCCGGCGATGAAGATCCGCTTGTCCACGGCGAACTGGATGCTGTCGCAGCGCCCGCGGTAGCGCCACTGGTTGCTCCGGTAGGCAGAGGACTGGAAGCGGTGGCACTTCTGCGGCACCAGACCCAGCCTCGCCTTCAGGGGGAAGTCCAGCCGGGGCTTGTTGGCCGCGGTGAACCACAGGAAGACGTCGTGCGTCTCCTCCAGCGTCAGGATGTCGCACTGCGCCGCCCCGTCGGCGAACTCCTCCAGCGTCATGGAAGTGATGCGCAGCAGGAACAGCGCCGCGCCCAGCGCCGCCCTCTTGTTGCGGGTGGTCGGGCCCACGCAGCGCCGCTTGCACTCGGCGGCGGCCCAGTTCACGACGGCCTCGAACACCACGGCCTCCTTGGTGTTGAGCGTCTCGCGCCGCAGGATGATCTCCAGCGTCTGCAGGTCGATCTCGCAGAAGCCCTCGGAGCGCAGCGCCAGCTCGGCCTGCGCGTCGATCACCTCCCAGCAGCGCTGCGTGAGCTCGGGCTCCTCGAACAGCCGGCTCTGGGACAGCAGCACGCAGGCGTTCCGGGCCTCCAGGCTGGTCTCCAGGAAGCTGACGCAGGCCTTGGCCAGCGCCGGCACGATGTACTTCTTGGCGGCGTACAGGGTGGCCAGCACCGTGTCCGCATCCAGGTCGATCTCGTCGCTGTACATGTACCTGGGAGGAGGAGCACGGCCTTTAGAATCACCGCACATGTGCAGAAACCAACAATAAGACACGTTGCAACCACAAGGACTCACTGTGCAGCTCTGAAATGTCTCATCTTAATTACCACTGAAGAGAAATCCCTTCTACAATCTCCCCAAAGAGGATTGCGTCATGATTCAATGCATCCTGCTGCTTTCACTGAAGGCCCAGCATGCAACAGTGCGTGGTGCTGGCGTGGCCAATTCTACTGAGTGAGCAACAGGCAGGATATTTATAACTACTAGTCTGTGTAAATTATATATATATATATATACCCCTCCATCCCCCAAAGACAATTAGTCTGGATGACGGGGAGGAGAAAGTGTTTGTAGTTCGGCGAAGAGAGAACCAGTAATTAGAGGCCGCTGCTCGGCTCTCCTCATGTTGCCGTTCTCCTCGGCTGCTTCGCTCCGGTTGAGTAGCGACGCGCTCCGACGTGACGCTGACTGCGCTTGTCATCGCTGGGTTATTTTTTTGGGCTTCGTGAGCGAGTGGCTTACTTCAGCAGAATTAGGAACGCAGCAGGTTCCACATCTGGGATGTGGATCGCCGACTCCTCCTCCGCCAGATCGCTGTAAAACATGGCACAAAAGACGGAGCTTCCCACGGCCAGCACATACTGTGAGGGGTGAGAGAGGGAGGGGGAGGGGGAGGAGACATAGGAGTCAGACATGCAACCAGAATCACTGGAGTTCAATAAGGAGGAGCAGGAGGAGCTCCAGCGCTGCTCCTAACGGATGCATTCAATAACACGTGTAAACATCCCTACCTTGTGTGCGGGGACCTTCTGCGACCCCCCCGGGGGCCCCACGATGAAGTGGACGTCAGCCATCAGCTCGTTGTTGAACATCAAGGCGTTCCTGGGAGCAGGAGCAGGACTCACCAATAACTCAACTCAGTGTTGTGTAAATCAAGTCCTCCTACACAACTGTGCTTACATCATCTATTAATATACTGGGTATTGTTTATATACAATCAAAGACTGATAAACAGAAAACACTCACAACTAAGCAGAAAAACCTCCCTTAAATGATTGCCTATGCATATTAATCTTCGTAATGAAAGCTCTTGCAACCTAGTGTCTCCCCTCAAATGCACTTTACACATTAAAATGTAAAAGTAGAGGCTGTGAAATTTAAAGAAATACCCCTCACTCCAAAGAGTGAGAGCACAGTGCACTTTTAATCTTGTTATTACTATCATATTAATAGTGGCCTGTCGGCACTTCATACTAATAATAATATTAATGCACTTTCTAGTCATCTATAAATCCTTATATCGACTTCTATTGCGCGTGCGCACACCATAGTTTGAGATAGTGTTTATTATTATTATCATGTAGGTTGCCGTTACCTCTCCCTCAGTGTCGGGTGGCTGCACTGCCAGCTCGGCGGCTCCCCGTTGTTGTTGTTGACGTTCTGCAGGGTGGTGGTCGCCGTGGTGGAGGTCGGGGTGGTCGCCAGGCTGCTGCCGGCGCTGACAGCCCGGCTCACCGGCGCAGCCTCCTCGATCTTCTCGGTGTCCGCCACCGTGGTGCCGTTGGAGAGGTTGGAGCACAACTCCGCAGCCATCTTCTCCTCCTTCTTCTTCTTGCTCGTCAATGACAGCGACAGGATCTCATAACACACCGGCAGCTTGCCGACCTTCTTGGACTTCTTCAGTGTTTCTGGCAGGAGGAGCAGATAAGTCAGACACCTCATGATCCGGCCATGATGGAGCAACCTGCAGTCCGCCGTTGGCATCGGCCCGAGCGACCCCGTTTCCTCTCCTTCTCTTCTTCTGCGCTTTTATATCCGGTGCTGTGAACGAACCAACTGTCCGGAGGTCGGTTAAATTCAACGGGTTTTATTTATATATATAATATAAATATCCGTTACGTCCACCCACCCACTCCTCCGCCTCCTCCTGCCCGGCAGACTGCGCGTCTTTCTCCGCGTCCAACTTCCAACACTTCCCCCCCCCCCGTTTCCTCCTAACTGCTCATATCCTCTCGCGCGGACGGAGAAAATGTCCGCGCGCGACTCGACGGTTTGTTTTCCCTTTTTTCCTCCCCTCTCCTTCCAGCGAGTGGATAATCCGGATAGTCGGGAGCTAGTTCTATTTATTTGTCGATATTTCTCCCCGCTTTCCCCCCTCGAAACTGTCGACCGACACGGAGCCCAGCTGCGGTGTCGCGGCCGTTCTCACGCGAGGTAAACAGTCGTTTGTGGAGTTTTTTTTCGAGGTCCGCTTTCCATTTTTTCTCTCTCTCTCGTCGTGATCTCCTCGGACGCCCAGGGGGCGAACCGAGGACCAATCAGATTTCACCCCTGTGGTGGTGACGTCAGGAGAGCCGAAGCACCTCCCTTCGGACAGCTCCGCAGAGTGCGTCACCGGGCTCGACCGCTCCGCCTCCTTTCCCCGGTGGGTAGACCCGGTGGAAAACTAGAAAATAATAATAAATAAATAAAACTCTATATATATATGACCTTCCAGTACAGTGCATTAATGAGGAATTTAACCCAGAAACTGGAAGCAAAAAATAAAAACCTTGATGAAAGAAGTAGTCCCTATTTATTTACAAAGTAGTAATACTACAATGTAAAATCATACTTAAAAAACATAAAAAATTCTTAAAAGACCCGAAAGTAAAAGTACTTGCTACGCATTATCCATTTCGGAGTTGTATATTAAAACCCTGAAGACCTTCCTTCATATTATTCTTGTTGGGTAAACTACATATTTAATAATAACGTGCATACATTTGGTCAAACATCTTGTTTACAACCATGAATGTGAATGAACACTAACAGTAAAGTAAGAATAGGAACAGCGAACGCATACAAACGTATAATCATTTTATGAACAAACACTAAATTAATGTATACTATATAAACCAGAGGAAGGTTTATTTGTGCACATTTCAGAAAAAAGCAATTTTATGATTTTCATAAAGCATGAAAAAAACCAAGATGGTAAAATTTAATGAAACCGAAATAACATAGGTCGAAGAGAGATAATTTCTACACCCACCGCACCAAAAAAAGCCCAGAATGCATTGCAGTAGAAACACCATTTTAATTGTATTCATGTGTCTCTGCTCCCACACTTTGATTGAAAGGAGCGAGTTCACGGCCCTATTTTATCTGGAGATAGTCAGTCTTTATTGGTGTGTGTGGAGCAGAAGGAGGCAGGTGGAGGCCGGGGGGGGGGGGAGGATTGGGAGGATTGGGTACACGTGTAAATACAGCGCTCCATCACAGAATGACTCCTGGGCTGTTGGAGCATCACAGAGGTGGTTTTATTCTCCTTAAACTGCCTCTTCTGTCTCTAAGGGGACGTTGCTGGTCCAGAATGTGCAGATGCTCCAGTGTCATTACAGTGGTGGGGGGGGGGGATCTGATTACCAGCTGGCTCTTCACCGGCTCTTTAGACACAGCCGCCGACTTCAAAGATCTTGAAGTCCGCAGTCTTCACAAAGTGCTCCGCTTCTAATTTTTGTATTAAATTAGTTTTCTCAGCTGGTGAAATCATTTCTTCAGAATAATAAACCCACCAGGTGGTTCTGATGGGAGTTCTTTTCCATAAAGTTTATGGTACGGCGCACTGCGCGAGTCTCTGGGCGACGCTGTTCTATTGTTGTACACTAAGAAGGCCTCCCTCCTCCTTAGACCCGTGCCTCTACATCCCTCGCTTCGCCCAGCTGCTGGAGTTCGGGGACAAGAACCACGACGTGGCCATGACGGCCATGAGGCTGGTGCAGAGGATGAAGAGGGACTGGATGCACACGGGACGAAGGCCATCGGGTCTCTGCGGGGCAGGTAACCAGGGGCGGTTTTTCCTACAGGCGGTATAGGCGGCCGCCTAGGGCGCCATTCAGAGGAGGGCGCAAAAAAATGCGCCCAGCAACAACAAAAATGTTTTTTTTTTTTTTTTGCTGGGCAGTTTTTTTTTGCGCCCCATCTATATCTCCAGCCAATATTTTGACATTTAAAAAATAATCTAACATTAGGGTAAAATGAGCCAAAAATCGAAAACAGAAGGAAACAGAAAATAAAAAAAACATTATTTGCAGGTGAAGAGGGAGTGAATGTGCACCGTTGGGGGGCGTGGCCGGAGCGTAGTTCAGCACAGACGTGACATTTTCTCAGGGATTTTGTTCTTTATATAATGTTTGTTCATTGTTGCGATCGTTGTTCTGTTTATTTGAAAGAAATTCAGTCTTGCAGGGCAAAATAGCGTTTGAAAGTGCAAAATTGTTTTTGTTTTGGGGGGGGCGCCACGAGTGAAGCTCGCCTAGAGCGCCAAATGTGCTAGGGCCGCCCCTGCAGGTAACCATCAGACGGTTAGCAAACCTCCGTGGGCAAACCTCCGTTAGCAAACCTCCGCTGGCAAGCCTCCGTTAGCGAACCTCCGTGGGCAAACCTCCGTTAGCTTGCCGTGCAGAATTCGCTTTTAGCATCCAGTGATCCGGTTGGACGAGGACTCGCCTGTTGAGGGATCCTCAGGGTCTCGCTTCCTGAAGCTTTTATATTAACTGGACGGCAAACGTCAACAAAACGAAGCATAACTAATAATATATAAATAATTTAAAGAAACGACAGCTTTAAGGTTTTCTGGGAAATTATTTCAACGTTCTCATGTTTTTTTGTTTTTGTTTTTTTGCTGAGAATAAACTACAAGAATAACTTTATTTTAAAAAACGAGGTAAAAACGTTGCCAACCAAAGGCGAGAGGGGGCGGGGCTTCCTGCATGTTTACACTCTGGTCAGACAGAAGACGTTTCTTCCTCAAATACGATGATTAACAAACTGATTAACAAATAAAAATAAAGTTCAAGGACTCTGGTTCTCCTCTTCATTTGTAACTCATTAATAAATGTGTAGTTGTTGTTCTGTTGTTTTTTAGCTCTTCTCGTCTCTGCTCGTATGCACGAATTTCGGCGAACCATCAAGGAAATCGTGGGCGTTGTAAAAGTTTGTGAAAGCACGCTCAGAAAAAGGTGAGTGAGAGTTCATTGCTCTGGACTCATTGTATAAGTTGTGTATTGGATGATGAAGAGTTAAAGAGAAGAGGAAGAGTTGAAGATGGCGGCTTTCTTTTTTAATGTTTTAAACTTGCCGCCCGTCAGACTGACGGAGTTCGAGGACACGCCCACCAGCCAGTTGACCATCGAGGAGTTCATGAAGGTGGACCTGGATGAGGAGTGTGACCCGCCCTGCTTCACAGAAGGCCTGAGGAAGAAGAAATTCAACAAGGTGTGTTGGTAAACACACTATGGGGGGGCGGGGGGGCAACTTGAGAGCGTAGGTGAATATATCTGCTTCTCTTGTACTTTACTCACATTGATCCCTTTTTAATGTGTGAATATCACAAAAACTATTTCACATCCTCACTTTGTTCCTCTTGTCTTTTTATTTTCCATCAGTTTTGATAATTGCTGATGAGATTCCTCCCCTGGAGGAATATTACACGTTCCTACATGCTGCCTTCAGGCTCTATTTAATAATTAATGAGGGTATTAGCCTCTAAAGGCATAGAGTTCTCCACCAGCTTCACAAACAACCGCTCGTCTTGTTTTAATCTTGGCTTTGTGTGCCATTTAAACAAAAGCAATAAGACGTGTTGCGCTATGCTAAGCTATGTGACGTGTTGAGCTTTAATGCTGCTGAAAGGGAATCTTGTTCCGTTAGGAGCAGAGGGAGCAATATTTATGCTATACTAAGCTATGCTATGTGTCTGCTGGCTGTGGCTTCGTATTCACTGGACAAGAAGGCAAATGTAGCTCGTCATGGACGCCTCTCAGAAGGTTTCTCTGCTCCTCAGAAGTGCCTTAAAGCTTCTCTTTGGCTATTCTTCTCTTGTCTCCCTCCAGCTGGAGATCGAGCTGAAGAAGAAGATGGACGACGTGGAAGGTACGAAAGCCACTTCCTCGTTTTTATTCCGGTCGTCTCACGGGACCTCACATCGAGGCTTTAGTCCTCATGGGAGAAGAACATTTAAGTCCTCTTCGGTGCCTGTAACCTTGTCGTCCTCCACCAGAGGAGATCCAGGTCTACCAGGACGAGATCGACGGCGAGCTGGGGAGCAGCCGGCCCAAACTCAGAGGCGTCTACGCCGCCTACAGCAAACAGAGTACGCAGCAGCAGAAGTCTGCATCCTTCTTTTTAATGAGCATTGTTCACATTTAAAAAGGAGAGTTTGAGGTTTTAACTCTGAGAATAAAGTCTCAGTCTTAATTAAAGAAGAGGTACTGCAGTAAGGAGGCAACATGACTTTATTCTAGTAATATTACCCTTTTAACACACACACACACACACACCCTGGTTAACCCACATTGGGATTCTTTTTGAGGACCTCTAATTGAGGCTGATTACAGGCCATGCTGTTAATTGTCGTTTTATATAAATCGATAACGTTATTGTGGTTCTAAATGTAAATATCTAATTATACTCTATCCGCCAATTATTATGATGCAACGTGATCATATTCAGTAACTGTTCTGAACCCTCGGGGAGCTCGTTGGCTTAATGAGGTCCAACAGCTGTATTATAATTATTTAAAAACATGACATTTTGTACGTTAAACACACAACTAGCTGAGTGACCTTTGAGTTGCTCGACATCGATGCTGCTCTTTCTCACTGTGCTGACATTTTAGAGACGAAACCTTTTATTTATTAATAACATTAAAATAATTGGCAGATTACTACAAAATAAAGTGCTTATTTAACTGTATATTCTAGCCTCACTCGTTTTGTTTAACTTTTATTCATAGGCTCTTTCTTCTACGTTCTTCTACTTCATGCTACATTTAAGAATGTTGAAAATAAGAACGCAAATTTAACATTTTGATATCTGTTTTTTTACATTTAAATATGCAGAAACAGCCAGGAGGCAGTTAGCCTAGCTTAGCATAAAGACTGGAAACAGGGGGGAACAGCTAGCCTCACATGTTCAACGTGTTCCATCTTGTTTGTTTAAACTTATATTCAGATGATCTTCTTCATCTACGCTCGTCTTCTACTATTTCATGCTAGATTTAAGAATGGTGACAATAAGATGCGAATATCAGTTAACCCTTGTGTTGCCTTAGGGTCATTTTGACCCGAATCAATATTACACCCTCCCCCCGCCTTTGGATTAATTTGACCCCATTCAATGTTTAATGTCGGTGTTCTTTCGGTAGTCAACAAACAAACATAAAGTGCCTCACACTTAAACTTGGAAAACAATATTAATTCTAATAATTTTCTGGAGGTTTTAATTGCTGGCGTCAAATTGAACCCACAGGGTAAAATATGTTAGTAAATATAAAGGTAACAGGAGGGTGAAACATTGATTCGGGTCAAAATGACCCTAAGGCAACACAAGGGTTAAAAAAAAAATGCATATTTGTCCCCCTTTGTCCATTTTCTTAACGAGATCATTCTAAATACATCTCTAAATCTCTCCAGACGTGTGCAAAGACGACGGTGACGACCGCTCGCCGACGTACCTGTCGTTGGACGGCGAGGAGGCGGAGAACGAGGACGACGAGGACGACGTGCTGCAGGCCGTCGCCAAGCACTTTGGAAAAGAGCTGCGGGAGCTCACGCTGGAGGCCCTGATGAAGCTGGAGCGCAGGAGGCCGGGCCAGCAGGAGGAGGAGAAGGAGGATGAGGAAGAAGAGCTGGAGGGGGACATCCCCAAGAGGAAAGCCCCGTCGCTGCGGTCCATCCTGGGCTCCATGCCCACGGCGGCCAGCCTCGGCCTCCATGAGACCCTCCATGGATCCACCGGGGACGGCAAGGGGAACGGTGAGCTTCCACCTGAGTTGTTCCTGTTATTCTCCTTCTTCTCTTCCTTCTTCTTGTTCTTCTCTTTCTTCCCCTTGTTCTTGTTGTTCTTCTTCTTCTCCTTGTTCTTGTTCTCCTCCTTCTTGCCATTCTTCTCCTTCTTCTTCACCCTCTTCTTCTCTTTCTCCTTCTTGTTCTTCTTCACCCTCTTTTTCTCTTTCTCCTTCTTGTTCGTCTTCACCCTCTTCTCCTTCTTATCCTTCTTCCTCTTGTTCTTCTAATTTTCTTTTTCTTCTCTTTCTCCTTCTTCTCGTTCTTGTCTTTCTTCATCTTGTCCTTCTTCTTCTTCTCCTTCTCCTTCTTGTGGACGTGTCTTCTCACATATCCGTGAGAGGAACCAGGTGCTCTTAAACGATCATTTCAGGGTTCACATGGTCTCATTTCCCCCTGGAGGACGGTCTGGGGACTGAAGCTGTGTCTGGTCCTCACAGCGTCCTCACGACGTCCCATAATGACAGAACGCTCTCCAGGTTTAATTGTGGTCATTAACTCTTCAGGAGGAAATTGTCTGAGCGGCGTGTGAAATGTGACATCCGTCATTATGTTCACCTCTTTAGGGTGAGGGGACGAGTAGAGCGTCACCCTGAGGTGGTGGACGTGGTTTATGGCCAAAACACGGCAGCTTGTTGTTGTTGTTGTTTTCTGCTTCTCCGGGGGATCGTCTGGCAGTTTGTTGTTTGTGGCATTTTAAAAACACCCGGAAGAAGAAAATTGCTGCAGAAAGACAGAAAATAAAGTTGTGATGTCATCGAGAGGAATGTCAAAGCGCAATCTAGTATTTCAAGATCAACAACAACAACAACAGAGCGTGAAGCGACACCTTCGGTGTAAATTGACCGGTGTCCGGTGATTTCTGGCTTCTGGCCCTCATTTAAAGGTCTGAAGGCCAAATACAGCGGGATGGATATTCTTAATACTGCGTACACTCGACAATAAACAACAACAAATAAAGTGGGGAAAAACGGTGTAAAATAATATTCTTAAATCTGTTTTGCGTCAGTTAATTCTCCTTTGTTTGAAATACGGAATACTTTTTAGTAAACATTTTGGTTTTGAAGAAAAATAAAATGTATTGTGATAAATATAAAAACACATTTAACCTTTAAGAACACAGATAATAACAATAATAACCTGTAGGAGGGATCACAGCCTTCATCAATGTGAATGTGAGATAAAACTACAAAGATCCATCATACGCTGCCTTTATTACCTAATTACCCGAGTAGCCCCCCCCCGTGCAGAGCCGTTGATGGATGTGAGGTAATGGTGCCACACGGCTACATCTGTTGTGATGGGGGGTCGGGGTGGGGGGGGGGTTAATGGATGGATGGATGGCTCTTTTGGAGAGATGCTGATCCATTTACCTTATTTAACTTCCCCCGTGAAAAGTTTACAACCCGCCTCCCTGATGAAGATAAAACAAAGACCCCCATCAACCTGATGACAATGATGTCATCGTGAGAAGATGAAGCACGGCTGTGATTAAAAGGTTAATGGCTGCAGGCTCATCAAGGCTGGGAAATATGACTTGTCATCGCGGCGTCTTCTGGGCGTTTTGTTGTTGAGGTCTCTTGTGGTCGCCACTTGTTCCCAGTCTTGGATCTCGTCGTTCTGTGGAGCTCCAGGCGCGTAAAGACAGGCTCCTCCTCCGTTTGGGCGTTTATAGACATCAATCTCAGGACCTGTCAGATAAATATTTTATTTGCGTTTTATTGCTCAATCAACAACAAACAGACCTGTGGCCGTCTCCTGCAAAACCATGTTGACGTCTTCTGGCCTGACGGGAGACGACAGCGACCGTTTAGCGGGCGGGAAAACGCTCGCCGCCGCCGGCTGTTGCGTCACAGCAGATTTCAGAGCCCCCGCACCTCCTTCCCCCCCTCCCGTCTTTACTTAGCAGGGGGTCCCCTCAGGACGGGGACTCCACAATGTACAGAAAAGGACGTCTGGTGCAATAATATTAATAATGAATATTATTCCTGGTCTCCAGACGTAGAACATAATGTAGAGTGACACTAAGTCTACAGTAATCGGTGTTCATATATATATATATATATATATTAGTGCTGTGAAAAATAACGCGTTAACACGACTCCGATCTCCGTCTCGCGCGCCGCAGAGCTCCGATCCGGCGTGTGCGCGCACATCGAGACGAAAAAAAGTCACTTGCACAAAATTTGTAATCGTTTCACAGCCCTAATATATATATATTTTGGAGCGGGACAATTACCAAATGTCTTTTTGATCTGAAGACGTTTACTCAGAATATGGAAAACCTCCGATGTGTCTCGAGGATGTGCTCATAACAATAGAAGTGACTGAGTGACCTGTCAATCACCTTGTAGCCCCGCCCCTAAAGCGTCCCCTGCTTTATGGTCTGTGTGACTCTAAATTACCATAATGTACTAAATGATGACATCATGCTGTATAGAAGAAGATGTGAAACTAGAGACTGAGACATAAACTCATGTTTACAAGAGAGAAGTAGAAAGTAAAGTTTTGCTCTTTTCACAGAGTTTGATTGACAATGCGGAGGCCAAGTCCCGCCCCCTTTTCCGGGGGACCAATGGGACGTTATTTTTGTCGAAATACATTTTTCATCAAATTCCATCCATGAAAAAAGTATTTAACTCCAAAATAAGGCCACGCTGGGGGTCAGCGAAAAAAGGGGGCGGGGCTTCTCTGCTCTCAGTACAATAAAACCTGTGTATTTGGATCCCAAACACACATTCATGAGCACATCTGTTTAAATATAAATGTGGGATGTGGTGAGGCTCCTCCAGCTCCTCCATGCACCTCCTGGAGGAGGAGGAGCAGGTGGTGGCGTGGGCGTCCTCTCCTGGAGGTCGCGGAGGTCATGTTTTAATGGGCTCGCCCCGCGTCAGCGCGCTGTGCTTATCGCCTCTCGGCTGGCAGCGAGCCACGTTACCTCACCGCTGCAGGGGAGGACGCTACGCTTATTATTTTATATATTTAGCATTTAAAGAACTTTTACTGAAACCTTCACGTCGGGATCCGTCTGTCGTCCTCGAGGGTGCAGCGTAAAGAGTCGTAGAACACCAACATCGTGGTTATTACCAATTATGAGACTTCTTTAGTGTCTTTATCGAAGGTGGAGCTGGAGCTTCTTAAATTAACGACGTCTCTATGAATCTTTGATGAATCCATCAAAGGAGACGCTGCAGGTGAAAATATGATCTCATGGCCATATTTAAAATATGCAAATGAGCCGTTATCAGATTCAAATAGAAACGTTCAATTTGTCTTTGGGAGTTTTATTCCATATGTCGTGGAAACAAAAGTAAAGCATCTTGTGTTCTGGTTTTAAACATTGAAGTGTTTTATAATATTGATAGTTTAATACTGAAGTCACGGTGAAGTTTCCAGGTTCGTCACCATCGGCATCGCCAACCCGTTCAGACAGACCTGGCGACCGCTCTGTGCTGCAGGAGGAACTGTTGCCCACAAACACTCTGAAGTTGTTTCAAATGTTTTATGTTATTCACTTTTAGAAGCTTTTATGCTGTTTTTGGGGGGATAGGGGCGGATCAGGGTTGTTCCTGACATGAAGCACCGCCAGTCTGGATAATAGGGCTCCTTTTTGAAGTGTGGATGATGGGTGATCCACACACACACACACACACACACACACGGACACGCAGTCCGACTGACGCCTCCTTTTACTTTAGCCAGCATGGCTCTTCGTTGCTCCTCTTTCCAAAGGAAACGGGATTAGAAGGAGATCAGATCACCACCTTGTCACTTCTCCTAGCGGCTTCTGTCCTTGTTCCTCTGTCCTCGTTCCTTGTTCCTCTGTCCTCGTTCCTCTGTCCTCGTTCCTCGGTCCTCGTTCCTCTGTCCTCGTTCCTCTGTCCTCGTTCCTCTGTCCACGTCTTCCCTCCCGCTGCTTCTCTCCATCTTTTTGTCTCCTTCGTTCCTCCTTAATCTTCTCTCTTCATCCATCATTCTTTCTTTGCTCTGGATCTCTTTTTGTCCTCCCTCTATCTCTTGAAGGACACAGCTGGAGATAGTCTGTGTGTGTGTCAGATTGTGTATTTCTAAGAGAACGGAGAGAATCGACGAAACCCTTTTCATTATTTTTGTATTTGACTTCACATTGTGGCTCTTAATTTATATTCACGGCCCTCACTGTAAAATACTCACTAGAGCTTCACAGCTTCACTGTGTATCCATCCGCCGCTGAAAATAGTTCACAACTAAAGGTCCCCGTTTGCTTTCAAAGCCACGACGACTGAGCCTGTTTTAGGATACTTTTTTTTAATGAAACTCTTATTTTGGTGAGTTTAAGTTGTACAGGAAGTGGGAACGCACTGAGACGCATCCTAAGGTCTGTTGACACACGAACATGAAGAACACCGGCAGCCTCTTCCTTTGAAATCTGGTCCTCTCTTACTTTCTCCTCTTTCTCTTCCTCCTCCCCCTCTTTTAAATCCCTCGTTCCCTCCCTCCTCGTCTCCTCCACCTGTGGCGTTGCTTCCTTCAGGGCACATCGTCTCCTGTTTCTTTGGTATTGTCGACCCTCTGATGCTCTTGACCACATCACACAGACATGTGTGGGAGGAGGGGGGGGGGGTAGAGAGGTACACCTGGGCTTCAGGTTCTGGCATCGGTCCATTCTTCTCTCTCCGTCTTTGTCTCAAGGATTTTAATATCTCCGTAAAGTTCTCAGTTTTCATTATCAATTGATGTTTTTTTTGTTTTGTCGAAATAAATAAAATCACCCGCTGAGATTGCACTCTTTATTCCCCGTCCTCCGTTTCCCTTCTTCTCTGTTATGACGAGGTCAGAGACGGAGAACCCTGTTCGGACCTCCGAGTTCTCAAGGAAACTAGTTTATCACCCGTCAGGGAGGAGCTTCAGGGGCCACTAACGAGATGATGTCAGTCTTAAGGGCCACTAACGAGATGATGTCAGCCTCTGGGGCCACTAACAAGATGTCAACTTCTGGGGCCACTAACGAGATGATGTAAACTTCTGGGACCACTAACGAGATGATGTAAACTTCTGGGGCCACTAACGAGATAATGTAAACTTCTGGGGCCGCTAACGAACTAACACACTTCATGATCGCATCCCAAAAAGAAACAATTAGTTCAAGTTAGTCAAACAGACCGTAGAGCAGGGGATGCTTTAGGGCGGGGCTACAAGGTGAAGAGCGCCCTCCATTAAAAATGAATAACCTTCTTTTTAAACTAATCTTGTATTTCAACCTTCCTGACACACACAGTCCTGATCCTGAGGCCGGCAGAACACATTATTTTGGGAGGTTATTATAAATTAGGGAGTGCAGATAACTCCTCCCCCCCCATCCCCCTCTCCGGTGTTATCAGCTTTCCGTCTCGCTACCAATCTCACCCAGCTTGTCTCCCTCTTATCCCCCCCACACACACACCCCCTCAGAGGGCTGGGCCACACAGATAGCGGCTGACCCGTCTCTTCTCTTTCTTTAAACTGTCTCTACTGGACAGCTGACTGGATCAGCGCCCCCCCCCCCCCCCTCTGTGCACCTGTCTCTCCCGCGACGCGTCTTTGAAGATGTCGCCATGTTAGAGGGTGGGTCGGACGGGGTTTTGATCCCGAGGGAGGACGGAAGTTAAACGACTCTCTTGGAGAGTGTCCCGGTCACCTCCATGCTCCTCTCTGATTGGTTGGCTGATCCTGTTGCTCCTCTCTTTGATTGGCCGTCTGATTTTTCCCCCTTTTGTTAAGGTGGAGGATCTTCTGGAGTGAAAGCTGTCGAGTTTCACGCTGATGGTCTTTCTTCCACTCTCGCTCCCTCCTCCCTCGCTCCCTTGTTTCCTTTATCGACGTCAATCACGTTTCTTTTGAACCTCCCTCTTCTAAAAGTGAACTGTGTTCTCCCAGCGGAGGTATTAAAATGCTTCTTCTACTTCTTCTCTCTCCTCATTCCTCTTCTTCTTTTCCTCCTTCTTCTGTCTTCTCATTTATATTTTTCTGTCTTATTCTTCTTCTGTCTTCTCATTTATATTCTTCTCCTTCTTCTGTCTCCTTCTTCTTATTCTCCTTCTTCTATTGACACATTGTAAACCTCTGTTTCTCTCTTCATTTGGGTGTGTGAAAAATGGAAATTTCCATTTCATCGTCTCCTGAAAGTGAAGGAAGCGCCTCCTCTATCTCGGGAGCGCATCGTAATTGAAAAGGAGGCTGCAGGTAGACGAGCACTCCGCCCGTCGGCCTCTTATCAGATGTCACGCCGCGGTTATTAACCCTCGATAGAGGAGATGCTGCAGGAGGCTTTGTGTGTTTATTCCACCAGCTGCCGCTTCCTGTTTACTCCTCTGAGACGAAGCTACCGTGGAAATGTGCGTTAAGTGTGTGTGTCTGTGTGTGTGTGTGTGACAGATGGGGATGCTGACGGCGGGGAGCTCGACCTGAGCGGGATAGATGACAGTGAGATAGAGCTGGTATGTTTAACTGCTTCCTGTTGAGCCTCTCTCTCCTTCCTGGAGATGCTCTAATGGATCTTCAGTGCTTTGAGGTCTTATTGGGGTGAATTTAGTGCCGATCTTCGTTAGCACGACGTTTGCAAACATTAAAACTGATTTTAGGGAAGTTAGGTTGAAGTTTCATCTCATTGAATACAATTTTTTAATCTTTTATAGTATTATATATATATCTATTTAATATATATATATTTAAAATGAAAATATGAATATATATTTATTTTCTTTATATCTTTATCCATTTATTTTCTATATATTCTTTTGTAAATACATTTGTGTATAATTTTTGTTAAATATATTTGTGTATTTATTTGTAAATATATTGGTATATATATATTTATTTATATATATATTTATAACATTTATTTCTAAATATGTATACATTATTTTTAAATAAATATATATAAATATATACATATTTATTTATTTTTATATATTTATTTATATTCAATTCAATCTATTTTATATAGCCCAATATCAAAAATTAAGAATTTCATGAAAACATGAAATCCGTAAATTTAACGTTGGGCTTCTTTGTCTGCGGTGACGAGTTGAATAACATCCAGAAGTTGTGCCATAAAGTAGACAGACTTCTTGGATTAAGAATAGATAACATACAAATATATATATTCATTCATAATAATGTGGCCGTGCTCCTCGCTGCAGTACCTGCTGAGTGACTATGAAGTCCAAGTGAAGACGGCGCTGTGGATGGCAGAGAACTCCGACTACCTCAAAGAGCAGAAAGGTACTTTTAATATTATTATTATTATTATTGTCGTCCTGTGGTCGAACGCCTCCATGCTCAGTGTCTTGTGTCTGCTTTCAGTGAAGGAAGCAAAGATAGCGAAGGAGAAGGAGCTCGGGATCTACAAAGAGAAGAAGGTACGGCTTTAAGAGCGTTGAAAGAGGTCAGAGGTCAGCTCAAGTGGATGAGACGCTTCACAAAGGTATCCAACCTCTGGCATCCAACATCTGCATAAAGCCTCTTTCCTCGTCTTCCTCTTTGTTAGACGTGTTTGATTTGACTTTCTCAACGTGCGCATTGTGCAAGTTTGTAAATCTGCAGCGCGGCTGGATTAGGAATCAGTCGACTCGGCACTATTGATCGGCAGGTTTTTGATCTACTCCTTAAGAATGAATCCACTGGAGATTCCTTCCATTATCGATCCTCCTGTCGACGGCTTCTCTGAACCTGTGAAACGTCTGCAGAAAGATATTCATATCTATATGTAATATCTAAAAACCTTGTATGTAGTATTCGCCGTCCTCTCGCTGTGAAGAAATATATATATATATTTATATAAAATAAAGCTAATAAAACTACCAACAATAAAATAAGAAATAAAACGTCTATACACATAAGAGCTCTTTGAGTTGATGAGTCATGACGTCAATCGTTGGTTTGTGGACGTTTTGAAGCCTCGAGTTTGGCCTTTTGGTCGTCGCCATCTTGGTTTCTTTGCAACCAGTGAACAGGAAGTGACCATATCTGGACCCGCCAGCGAGTCGGTACGGTCGCTGTGAGCATGTTAGCATGCTGACGTTAGCATTTAGCTCAAAGTGCATTCTCGCACAGTTGTTTCCTCGTTAGTTAAAAATTAACCTTCACAAAGTTTCTGTTTTGGATTGGATCTTTCTTTTTGTTGATCCAACATGGCGTAATGTTGAGCCAACATGGCCGATCATGGTGAAAGTTGAGCTAACATGGCCTCTTATGGCGTAAAGTTGAGCTAACATGGCCGATCATGGTAAAAGTTGAGCCAACATGGCCGTTCATGGCGTAATGATGAGCCAACATGGCCGCTCATGGTGAAAGTTGAGCCAACATGATGGCCGATCATGGCGTAATGTTGAGCCAACATGGCCGCTCATGGTGAAAGTTGAGCCAACATGATGGCCGATCATGGCGTAATGTTGAGCCAACATGGCCGATCATGGTGAAAGTTGAGCCAACATGGCCGATCATGGCGTAATGTTGAGCCAACATGGCCGATCATGGTGAAAGTTGAGCCAACATGATGGCCGTTCATGGTGAAAGTTGAGCCAACATGATGGCCGATCATGGCGTAATGTTGAGCCAACATGGCCGATCATGAGTAAAGTTGAGGCCACGTATCGGCTGTGTGAAGTTCCCTTTTCTTAAAATGTTATTCCACTTCTTTCTTCCGAAGTCTTCATCAGTCGAGCTCACCTCATCCTATCCCCCCCCGCACACACACACACTCCCCCCAGCCCCGAGGACCCTCGAGGAGGCACCCCCCGATCCGAGCCAACACCGCGGACGAGGCCATCGGGAAGATGCTGGAGCAGAAGAAGATCTCCACCAAGATTAACTACGACGTCCTGAAGGACCTGAACATCAAGCCGGCCGCCAGCCCGGCCCGCGGGGCCGAGTCCCTGAAGAAGGAGCCGGCCGGCCCCAAGCTCACGGGGCGCAGCAGGAAACCCCTCTGGCCGGCGCTCAGCCTCAGCACGCCGCTCAGCAGCCTGGGGAAAAGGTCGGTGCACGCCTTCATACCTGCTGACTCAGTCGGGTTCCTGGTTTCTTTTTAGATTAAACCACCAAATATCTTCCAGAATAAGAGTTGATGAAACTTCAGTCAGAAGCGATTCAGGCTCTTTCATTTCCTCTGAAGACAAAAACAGGTTCTCTCTGTTCTTAAAGGACCAGAAGGCATTCTGGGAAATGAATCTGTGTTTATGGTGTAAATTATGACATTTAAGTCGGTGGGTGGTGTGTGTGTGTGTGATGAAGTTTAAGGCGTCACCCAGAATCCAAGATGGCCACTCCTCCTCTACTCTGGTTGGCTGAACTTTTCCAGACGTTTAGTTTCTTGTTTCTTTGACGTCTTACAGACTAAATGATTGATTCATCGTTGGTTGTTTCACTGAACTGAACATCTGCTGCTCGTCCCTCAACCGGCTCGTGTTGCTGTGCACGTGGATTCCACGGAAAAGAAACTAATAGATTAAAAAAAGATAATTTAAATCTGAATTCCTCTTGTTATTAAAGGGGAAGATATGCTAGTTTAGCATTGTAGCTACAACTCTTATTAGAACTGTACAATTAAATGTGGACTTCCCCTTTAAGAACAAATACTAAATTAAAATAATATTTTCTTTACATCTACATCTTTACGCTCATCCTTCTGTGGTCCGGATGCATGCTGGGTAAACAGACCTCCATAAAGATAACAGCTGTCCATCACGTTACGTACTTGAGCTTTTAATCATATAATTACTATATAATATAATATACAGGACTGTCTCATAAAATTAGAATATTGTGATAAAGTTCTTTATTTTCTGTAATGCAATTAAAAAAACAAAAATCTCATGCATTCTGGATTCATTACAAATCAACTGAAATATTGCAAGCCTTTTATTCTTTTAATATTGCTGATTATGGCTTACAGCTTAAGAAAACTCTAAAATCCTATCTCATAAAATTGTAATATTTCCTCAGACCAAGTTAAAAAAAAGATTTATAACAGCTGAGTGTTTGTCAAGGCTCAGGAAACCCTTGCAGGTGTTTCGAGTTAATTAGACAATTCAAGTGATTTGTTTAATACCCTACTAGTATACTTTTTCATGATATTCTAATATTTAGAGATAGGATATTTGAGTTTTCTTAAGCTGTAAGCCATAATCAGCAATATTAAAAGAATAAAAGGCTTGCAATATTTCAGTTGATTTGTAATGAATCCAGAATGCATGACATTTTTGTTTTTTTAATTGCATTACAGAAAATAAAGAACTTCATCACAATATTCTAATTTTCTGAGACAGTCCTGTATATATATATCATATAAATATTAGAATACAATATATATTATAATATATATATAATATGTGTATATATATTAATAATTATATATACTATAATGTACATTAATATATATATATGTAGAATTATATATAATTCTACATGTGTGTATATATATAATTAGAATATATATAATTATATAATTATACATGTTTATGTATAATTAGAATATATATATATATATAAAATAAACATCTGAATTGGATACATTGATTAATTCTGTTTGCTCGGTTTACTCCTCCTCCTGTACATTCACCGTACGGATCCACATGGAGCCTTTCAGACCCCTTTAATGGGTTTTGAGTGTTTTTTTAAAGCCCTCTCAGTTAATGTTGCCTTCAGGGACCTTCTGGATGCTCTGAGTCCTGTAGAAGAAGCTCCCCCCCCCCCTCCCCTCCCTGTGGTTACTCATCTGGTTGCAGTTAGACCTCCGTAAACCTGGTCCTGAGCTCTGTGGTGGTTCTCTGGATGTGGTCTCAGACCCACGAGGAGGCTCGGTTTCTATTTTCTGTCTAGTAGGGACTCACATAGAAACGTGGTTATAAAATACTCTTCATGGCGTAAAGGGTTAAAAACTAGAGAACTCAGTGGAAACTTTAAGAGTTCTGAGTTGACTTTAAGGGAAAAGCTTCTTCTCTGGTGTTGGTGAGGCTTCTCTACCCTGAGGGAACAGTGTTTACCTTTTACAGGCGGTTTGAGTTTTTACAGGCGGATGAAAAACAGAAATGGAACCTAAAAACAGAAAAGGACAGGAAAGGAAACCGACAAACCTGAAAAAACTGAAAATAAAAATAGAATTTATAATAAAATGTCAAATACAGAAGTAAAAAAAATTCCGAAAGAAAAAATCCGAAAACTTGAAAAATATCAATTGAGCTAGACAAGGAGAATTTAAACAACACATAATTATTATTATTATTATTTTTTACATTTATTATAATAAATGAATGAAAAACATTAATGTGTATTCTTTTAATCAAACTTTTGTCTCTTATGCATTTGTTTTATTTAAGCTATACTGTATTTTTTGGAATTCTCATTGTTTAAATACTAAATGTCACTTTTTCATGTATCGGATGTGGATGTGGAGCTTTGTCCACAAAGCCAAAACAACAACAACAACTTTGAGCCGCTCCAGTTGGCTAATGGCGCCTCTCGCTCTGTGAATGAAGTGTTTCTGGTCTTCAGAATGGTCTCTCTCTCTCTCTCTCTCTCTCTCTCTCTCTCCACCCCCCCTCTCTCCTGGAGGGTTTCGCGACCCGTTTGAATTTTTAAACGACGCGTTTCCTCGTCAATGAATCATTCATTCTGCACTTTCTTTCATTCCTTTACTTCCTGAATGGAGGGATGGGGGAGGGGGGGTGCACATCCTTTCATCCGCAAATCACTGAGCTCTGCACTTTGTCACGTTGGATAAACAAAGTTTTAGACTCTGAAACCATCAGTCTAAAACTTTTCTAGTTTTTAGAAGCTCTCCACGAGCCAATAGGAGCAGAGGAAACACGATGGTGATAAGCTCTCTCTCTCTCTGTCTGTCTGTCTGTCTCTGTCTCCCTCCCTCCCTCCCTCCCTCCCTCTCTCTGTCTGTCTCTCCCCATCTCTCTCTCTGTCTCTCCCTCTCTCTCCCCTCTCAATCTCCCCCCCCCCCATCTCTCTCCCTCCTCCATCCCTCTCTATCCCTCACTCTCTCTGTCTCTCTCCCCCTCCCCCCCCTCTCTCTGACTGGATTCTTTCTTTCCGTTGCCCCTGAGAAGGTTGTTGTGATGGTTAATGAAAAGAGAGAGAGAGAGAGAGAGAGAGAGAAGAGAGAGACCTCTGGAGGTGAAGGAGAAGGCTGCTGACAAGTGTATCATTGTGCGATGTCCTGAGGCCTCGCTGAGGGGCGACACTGAGGCTCTGTGCTGCTTCTCCTCCTCCAGTAGATGTTTAACTGAGTGAAACATCGACGTTGCTCTTGACCTTCAGACCTTTTGATTCTCTTTGATTTAAATGAGTTCTCACGAAGATTATTTATATAATGAAACCAGATAGCTGCTCTGTCTCACCTGAGAAACGATTACTAAAACAATCCTGCTGACGCCATTTATCCTCCTCCTCCCTCCCTCCATCCTTCTCCTCCCTCTTTCCATTTCTCTTATGTCTTCTAATCCTCGCCGTGTGAGGGTAAATGTTTTGGTAAATGTTTGCAGGGTTGCGCAACACATTTAATTCGTGACGCAATGAAAAACAAAACGCGACGAGACGGAAACGAGTTTCTTCGGAAACGACACGTTAGAAGACGCTCAGAACACGACGTGCAGGAGACACAACGTTTAAAGATGGAGCGAGTCTTTAACGTTGCACCGACGTGTTCTCCGCTTGTCTCCTGCGTCACCGCTTCATGTATTACATGACATCACATGTCATTTAGCTGACTTACAATCCTGTTACATTCATACACCGTAGACGCAGCTACAGCAATTCAGGGTTAAGTGTCTTGCTCAAGGACACATCGACTAGGGCGGGGATTGAACCTCCAACCCCCTTGAAAGACACGCCTGCTACCCACTGACCCACAGTCGCCCGCAGTATTTTGTCCTTTATTTTTTGCTCTCATTTCACCTCCACCCTCCCCTCCTCTTCCTCCCCTCTTCATCTCTCACTCCTGCTGACTCGGCCCTTCAGAGCTGGACTCTTCTGTACTGCCCCCCCCCCCCCCCAGCTGCCTAACAGACCCTCCCTGTTCCCTCTACCTCTCCTGGAGGATGAAGAGCAGTGTTCCAGAAATAGCCACATAATTGCCCTCCAGTGATGTTTTTGCTCCTTCATCTGTTCTTTGCCCATTTAAAGCCCCCTCACACTCCCTCCCTTCTGTTTTTAGAGACTTTTTCGTCGGATAAATAAAGAATTCCTCACTGCATTCTTCCTCTAGAGGGGGCGGAGCCTCTTTGTTCTTTGTTGTGTTATCACAATGAATGCAGACTGCTGAGCTCGGCAGTTTTATTTTTAGCCAGATGTTAACGCCGCTTCTCCATGGCCAGTGTCATGAAAAAGTTTACAAAGTGAGAGAGGAGCTCTGGTTGGTGCTCTGATGGAGGACGATTCCCCTCGTTGTGAAACCAGCTGTGTGAGGAGGGTGTCGACTGAGTCTGTGGTCTGCAGCCCCTCCCTGACGGCCTCTGATCCCACAAGATGCATAGACTTCTATACAACCAGAGGAGTCGCCCCTGGCTTCAGATTCTGTCTTCATATGCAGGAATGTGTTTGAAGAGATGGAGAGAGAGAGAAAGTGTGGAGTTGCATCTTAACGAGTAAAATAAATGTGAACTTGAGCTCCACACTCAGTGATTTGGGTAATTTTCTGCCCACTAATTCCATGACATGCATGTTGGTACATGCCAGAGGCTCAAGGGCTGTGGAGGAATCCCACCCGCATGTTAAACGAGGGACTTTTCCATCCGGAGAGATGCTCACACACATTTAATCTCCCCGCCCTCCTCAGCTGAACCCATTTCTCACGAAACCCAGAGAAATGAGAAGCTTCTCTTTAGATTCTGGACATCCGGCTCAGCGTCTCCCTTCTGGAGGCTCCAACGGCCGAACCTTTGTTCTCCTCCTGGAACCAACGGGCAGCCGGGCCGGGGATTTAAGAGGGAACTAAAAAAAAAAGAAAAAAAGTGTGCCAGTTGGAAACCATCCCAGTGTTTATCCGAGGCTTATCATCGGAGAGGAAAAAGAAATAAGCGACCAAAGAAGTGTTGAACGAGGAGATGACGCCATTGTCGGTTCACGGCCTCGTGGCTTAGCGCCCGGGAGGGAACGCTCACTTCCTCTTTTGTGCCTCGCTAGCCCCTCAAGTCGGGCTGCACTCTCTTAAAAACCCAAGATGATATATTAGTTTAATTCTTCTTTAAATATATATTTCATTCCCTGTTAAGTTTTACTGCCCCCCCCCCCCAGTGCCAGTTGTCAGCCGGCGGCTGAACCGCCTCCCTCAATTGCCTTTTCAGCTCCGGCTTAGTCTCATTGGCAGTAAACTGATTAGGAACGAGCCAGAGAGACCGATAGCGAGGGAGGAGGAGGGAGGAGGAGGGAGGAGGAGGGAGGAGGAGGAGAGGGAGGAGGGAGGAGGAGGAGAGGGAGGAGGAGGCTAGATTAGTGCCATTTCCCATCTGTGCCACAGGTAAACAGAGAGTAGAGGGTGACCTTGACGTCTTTATTGTGAAGGTCACCGAAGCCAACTGACTGTTTTATTAATTTTACTACAAATAACTTCAAAGACTCTCAGATTAAAGTTGTTTGACCATCAGAGGCAGCCAACACCTTAAACTCATTAAGCTAATGCAAACACACACGTACACATGTATATATACTAGGGCTGGGCACGTTAACGCGTTAATCTTGCGTTAACGCATCAATTAATTAACGCCGACAATTATTTTATCGCGCGTTAACGCAGGTTTTATTATTTATTTTATTATTGTAAAAGTGTGTTGCTCACAGGCTTTTATTTTGTAAAAGTCTGCTACTGATTGCTGCGGAACCGGAAAAGAAAGTCATTCGCGGTTTAACAAACATGGAGAAGAGTACGGAGATTTTAAATGGCCATTTTCAATTTAAAGTTCTGAAAGACGGCGGAGTCGACAGAAACAAAGTCATATGTAACCACTGCCAAGATGAATTGTCTTATCACCGGAGTACTTCCAGTCCTAAATATCATTTAAATGCTAAACACACCGTTGATGCCAGCGAATCATACAACAAACACACAGTGGAGCGAGGCTTCGGCAGACGACGCTGCAGGGAGGAGATGAATCAAGGCAAGAGAAGCTCACCAATGCCACAGCGAAGTGGAGAGCTACTGCAGGCCGGTTAGTGAGGGTGACCAGACGTCCGGTTTTCCCCGGACATGTCCTGCTTTTGAGACCCAAAAAATGCGTCCGGCAGGGATTCCAAAAACGTCGGGATTTTGCTTCGTCGGATATTTGTGTTTCTCTGGGTTTTCATAAACTAGTATTTACCCCTTACAAGTTTTGGAAATGGTATCTCCCTTACGTTCCACCTTCTTGCGTGAGCTGACAGAATAGAGAACAGTCATTGGTCGACCGATCTCAGGGTTGCCAGATACACGATAATTATCCTCCAAATACAACCATTTTGAGCCTTTGGTACGATACTTCACCATCTCCAATCTGGCAACACGGAGCACCTTGCCGCCTCCACTAGTTCATTGTTGTTTGTGCTATGAACTACTACCAGCGCCGCCGCTCCCATAGCGCACTACGCGCTGCGCGTAGGACACCAAGTCCTGAGGGGGCTCCACAAAATAGGCAACTAAAAAATCCTCATAGTTATAATAATTATAATGCCGATATTATTTCAGTCTAGAAATATTAGGCACCTTTTAGGCATGTATATCACAAAACAGGCAGAACAAGAGAGATGTTTAATCTCAGCATCATTTAAAATAGAAGTGCGCTATACACTACTTTTGAATTAATTATTGGATTTTGCGTATACAAATGCGATTAATCAGGGAAATCATGCGATTAATCGCGATTAAAATTGTAATCGTTTCCCAGCCCTAATATGTACGTGTGTGTTTGCATTAGCTTCAGGAGGGTTCAACACGTAATAAATGTGTTTAGAAAACGTGTCTCATTCATTATCTGTTAATATACTGATGTGATGATTTATAGTCGTTTGCAAATTCATGAATCAACACTAAAATACTTCATAGTACATTTATGAACTGTTCACATACATAGTATTTAGTTACCCACTAGGGTACGGATACATTTGAACTAAAGTGAGTGACCTTAGCACCAAAAGGAAGACGTTTGGTAAAACAACCTGTTCATAGAGGTGTGAGGAGGTGCACGCTTTTTATAGAAAGGAAGGAGGCGAGAGGTCGAGGAAGAGCAGCGGTGTCTGAGGGGAAGCTGTGACCTCGTGGTGGAGGCAGGAGGAGGTCAGAGGAGGAGCTGTGAGGAGGAGTGACGAGATACTGAAACTCCTCAAGCACTCTGAGAGACGGTTACTGACGATGTTGGTCTGGAGCAGTCGATGCATCGAGGACAAGAGTACTATATATAAATATATATATTTATGTATGTGTGTGTATATATATTTATATATATCTCTCTCTGTTGCCCGGTGAGCTCCCGCTGCTCGCCAGGAGCCTGTCGGTCTGCCGCCGTCGGCCATTTTCTTGGCCTTTTGACCTTTGACCTCTACAAGTGACTCGTTGCTCCCAGTGACCTCAGATTAATCTGCTGTCACGAAGCTCAACGGAATCCCACTGAGACCTCGTGATACAGTTTATGCTGCTAAAGTCGCCCACGAGAGATATGTGGAAAGTAAACTCCACAAGTTCATTTATTAATATTTATTATGTATGTATATTTTATATATGTTTATTACATAAATATTTATTATGTTTATTTTAAATATATTTCATACATGTTTCTATTTATATATATTATAAATATCTTATATATTATATATATGTATTATATTTATTTATATATATATATTTTGATATATTTATATTTTTTTATTTGTTTTAATGGATATAAAATGGTCTTTCTTGAGCTCTTCTCGTCTCTCACCTGGTTTCAGGGGTTTAATGAATAACCTGCGGTGCCATTGGGCTTCCCTTTGGGGGACATCTTGTTTCTACGGTACCAGCCTTTTTTTTTTTTAACTTATAATATTTGTCTGATATTATTCGATTTTTATATATTTTAATATAGAAATATGGTGTAAGATCAAACTCCTGTTAACCATGTGTGTGAATAGCGTGTGGTCCTTCCCGTGCGTGTGAAGCTTCAGGTTAATATCATCTTTTATTTACATCTGAGCTCATCGCAGAACTAATTAAATTCAACCCCCAGTTTGCGAATTATTCCTCCTCCTCCTCCTCTTCCGTCAGGTTATTGATCGTATTACCTCGTGAATAATGAAATGATTCCCTCTTTGTGATCGTCTCTGTTCAGGGACAGGAAGTAGCACTTGACACCACATGGAGCTCGATGACATCATCGTGTCAGGAGGAGGGCGACGAAAACAACAACAACAACATAAATATATTCTAGAGCCGTTTACCTGACAGTTAATTAATCATGTGTATTGATTATTGATCGGAGTCCCGTGATGAGCTTCAACCCCGAATGTCAGAGTTCCTCTAAGAAATGACTGAACACCTCTCTCTCTCTATCTCTCTCTGTCTCCTCCCACTCCCCCTCTCTTCTTCCTCCTCTCCTGCTACCTTTCCCCTTCTCTCCTTCCTTTCCTCCCTCCTTGCCTCCCTCTCTGCTTCCTTGACTCCTTAGCCCTCTTCACATGGTCTCACCTCATTATCTGCTCACTTGGCTCCTTGGTGCTTCCTTCTCCTCTTCCTCCCCCTCCATCCCCCCTCTGCCAGTTTCCTTACCTTCCTCTAATCTCGTCCTCCCTTCCTCCAGGACAAAGGCCCCGGGGGGGCGAGTGTAGTCCAGCATGTCCTGAGGGCCCTGAATAGGCTGGCAGGGCTTTTCCAATGAGGTTTGAGGAAGAGGAGCAGGGGGGAGGGGGGTGTGAAGATGGCATATTCCCTGCTCCCCCTCTTCCCTCACTCCCTCTTTCCTCATCCCATCTCTCCTCACCAACTCTTTCCTCTCTCCCTCTTTCCTCACCCCCTCTTTCCTCATCCCCTCTTTCCTCACCCCATCTCTCCTCTCCCCTCACCCCATCTCTCCTCTCCCCCTCTTCCCTCACCCCTCTCTCCTCACCCCTCTCTCCTCACCCCCTCTTTCCTCACCCCCTCTTTCCTCTCCTTCTTTCCTCATCCCCTCTTTCCTCTCCCCTCTCTCCTCACACCCTCTCTCCACACACCCTCTCTCCTCACACCCTCTCTCCTCTCCCCTCTTTCCTCACCCCCTCTTTCCTCTCTCCCTCTTTCCTCACCCCCTCTTTCCTCTCCCCTCTTTCCTCTCCCCTCTTTCCTCTCTCCCTCTTTCCTCACCCCCTCTCTCCTCACCCTCTCTTTCCTCTCTCCCTCTTTCCTCACCCCCTCTCTCCTCAACCCCTTTTTCCTTCCTGGTGAAAGCAGATTAATTAAAAGCTCACTCGTTCTCTCTTATCGGTGAGAGTTGTACTGTAAGTCTCCGGGGGGCTCAGCGCCGGGTGGGTCGGGCAGGAAGGATGGGGGGGGGTAAACGATGATAATTTAAGCCCAGTGGGATGGCTGCTGCGTTCATCGCTGATTATCTCCGTGGTGGTCAAGAGGAGAGACGGTCAGTCTGCCTGTCAGTCACAGTTAGGTCTCATTTCACATTCCCCCCCTCTCCTCCTCCCCCCTCGTTATTCGAGCCGGTGGCCTGAAGCCGAGAGCCAGAGGCATGATTCCTCCCTTCATTGTGTCCACGGTGAACCTGAATAAAGGAGGTTATGAATATAGCCGTTATAATAACACAGGAATGACTCTGAATAAGAAGTAAAGCTTTAATATTTAACACTTAATACATATCACTTAATACTTATCACTTCATATTTATCACTTCATATTGATCACTTGCGCTCCATGGAAACACATTTTACAACGTATGCCCTCGTTTAAGATGAAGATCAATATATATATATTTATATTTATGTGTATGTCAATCGGTGACAAGTGTCACGGTATTGATCATATCTACGAGTTCTGCACCAATCGGCATCAAACATTCTAGTCCTTCTCCAGTCCCGTATCTAGTCTGGTTTCTAGTCCGGCTTCTAGTCCAGTTTCTAGTCTGGCTCCAGTCCAGTTTCTAGACCGGTTCCGGTCCTGGTTGTCATAGTAACAAACAAGGAAATGGAGACGATGGTTCCAAACCGTCTTCCTGTGTTTTTACGTCAACAGCAAGAAGAAAACCCTCCAGAAGAAGCTGAATGATGATGTCTTAATTGTGTGTGTGTGTTTTGCAGGTTGCAGCCGTTCATTACCGGTCAGCCCAGTAAGAAGCTCGCTGTGGAGCAGGTGAGCCCCTCGTCATCCTCACCACGTCTGCTCTTCGTCTGCGTCATGCAGACCCTCACACACACGCACACCTCTGTCCTGCAGTCAATCCCTAACAGAGAGCGAGCTCCTCTGAAACGTGTTATTTATCTTCTGTTCTTTTTTTACCAGAAACAATTTCCAGACATCAACAAATAATAACTTTTCCTATTTAAAGACACAGAAGTACATTTATAGATAAAGGAGATGAACAGAGCCCTAAAACATGATAACATAAACTCCTCAGGATAGAACCGGTTAAGCCCCGCCCACACCGGAGGGGAACGCCATTCTTCTCGCCCCTGTTGACTTTGTGTGTTGATATAGCACTAGCGTGCTAACGGCTCTAGCTCGCTATCGGCACTAGCGTGCTAACGTGTGGCTAACATTAGCTCCTCGTCACCATTTACTTCCGTTTCTTTAGGCGTCAATTTTCTTTTTTTTAAACTTTAGTTAACTTGAATACAAATTAAACTTATCTTTTAATCATCGATCACGTTCAGGTGGCATTGATTGATTAATTGAATATCTCATAATGATCTTTTATGTTACTAAATATAAACGTCAATCCTGTCATGAACTTCTTGTGATTGACATTAAATATAAAAAAAACCCTCATGAATCATCTTCTCAAGGCCTTCCTGCTCCGAGTCAGGTCCATTATTCCTCTTCCTTTTTCTCTTTCTCCTCCTCCTCTTCCTCTTCCTCTTCCTCCTCCTCCTTCAGGGCGTTCACTGCTCCTCATAAAACTGCCCGGGTCTTAAAATAAATGCGGCTTTAAAGTTGGACACCAGCAGCACTTTTAGAGCTCTTTCTCTCTCTCTCTCTTTCTTTCTCTCTTTCTTTCTCTCTCTCTCTTTCTTTCTTTCTCTCTCTTTTTTTCTCTTTCTTTCTCTCTCCTTCTTTCTCTCTTTCTTTCTTTTTTTCTCTCTTTCTCTCACTCTTTTTCTCTTTCTTTCTCTCTCTCTTTCCTACCTGCCTGCAGCTTCTGATCCCTTTGAACAGGAAGTCCTCATTCAGCTTCTGTTTTCAATCATGGAAGGCCATCAATCAATCCATCAATTAACCGATCAATCAATTAATCCATCCATCAATACAATCTTTTCCATAAACTGAGCGTAAACAGTTTTTTGGGTGCAAATGAGGAAGTTTTATTAAAACTTTGATTATCATTCAGATTCCAAAACGCGATTCTTGAAAGAGCCCATCCTCATCATTGTGGTTCCCTCTCCTCTTCCTCCTTTTTATATTTCCACATCCCCCCCTCCTCCTCCTCTTTGTCCAGCGCCTCCATTATGCTCTGAATGGAGCTCCTTGAGGAGCTGGAGGAGCTCCGTCAACGAGGACGTAAACACTACCACAAGGAGGCCGGGTCAACAAGGCTCGTTACTTAGCAACAGCCCCCCCCCCCCCTCCTCCTGGGAACCTGAGGTGGCTGCTCCTCATTACGTAACGCTGCAGATTGAAAAGAGATGTTTGTGCTTCCTCCCTCCTTCTCCTCCTCAGTAACCATCTGTGCATTTCTCAAACAACCCAAGGAAGGAAACAACCACTTTACAAGAACCCTCTCCCCTCAGAAAGGGCCCAACAAGTTGATCTGTGACTGTTGAAAGTGTCTTCGTCTTCATTTTTGTTTTCTTCCTCCTCTTTTTCCTCTTCCTCCTAGAACCACCTCCTGAAGGTCTTTTCCAATTCTTTGAGATGAGATTTTCAGAATAAAAGCTCATTTATTTGTACGATGCAGTAAAGTCTGTAGTCGAGATTTAAACTATTAAAATGTCACTTTATTTAGTTTTAAAGTGACTGTTGAGATGTTTGTCGCTTACAGTGGCTCTTAAAAATAAACAGAAAGAAAAAAGGATTATGTAAAAGTTATTTACATTATCCTACAGAAAATAACCCCAATTCTATGCAGAGAATACGAATAAATAACCGAGAAATGCATCAAGACCCAGATCACGAGATAAAGAGTTTAAAATATAAAGACAAAAACATCACGCAGCGATAAAAGAGATCCTAAAATATGATGCACACACACACGCTCTCTCGCTCTTGCTCTTTCTCTCGCTCTTGCTCTTTCTCTCGCTCTTGCTTTCTCTCTCTCTCTCGCTTTCTGTCTTGCTCTCACTCTTGCGTTCTTTAGTCGCTGCAGGCCGACAGACGTCGACGTCCCATAAAACACCGAGCGCTGGTTTCCTCGCTTCCTTCTGGCTTCCTTCTGGCTTCCTAACGAGCCGTTTGTCCTCCTTAAGGAGACTCAGAGTCTTGATGTTTGCATATCTCTGTAAACATGAACGCCGATATGAAAACATCTCCTAATTAGTCTGGAGCTCATTAATTATTATTATATGTTATATAAATATATATATATATATATATAAATATCTCCACAGCCGGCTGAAGCCAGAAGGAATCCACTGGGGGGTTCCGGGGCATATTTCATTTTTATATATTTCTTATTAATTCTATGATTGTGAGACCAAAATAAATAAATTTCAATCTAAGGACATACAAAGCAGAATAAGTGGGGAAAAACAACAACAATGACAAGCTGTGAATCGATGTGCAAATGAAGAAGAGAAGGATAAAGTGATGGAGGATGCAGGTAGAATTAAAGAGAGGAAAGGAAAGGAGGCAAATAAGAGAAAGGTGGGAGGAGAGGAAAGGAGGCCCATTGGATGTAGCGATGGCAGAATGGAGCCCAGCAGGGGTCCAACAGGCTGAGGAGGTGCAGATGAATCGAGGCGGACATGAAGTTCTGCTCTCTGGTGCTTCTGAGATCTGTTAAACCACAAATAAATACATACTCTGGGGAAACATAACATGTCCTTTAGCAGTCATCAGTTTCTCGTGATCGTTTTGGTGGAACCGGCGTCGTCGTCTTTGTGGGAATGAAGTGAAACCTTCACGCTTTTGCTTATCATCGTTTCCACTGCTGGAGAAACACCTGACTTTATTAAAGCGTGTTTGTTTTCTCTTACGGGGACATGTCCTCCTGTGTCAGGCGTGTTTTCTGATACAAAAATAAAAACAACTATATATCTGTCCCAGCATGCACCTGGAAAAACTCTCCCGGTTACAGACTGTTTAAATCACCTGCCGTCGCCCAGCGGGGGGGTCACAGTCTGAGTGGTGAAATGCACCAGAGGAACATTCTAATTGGCTGTTTCCTCCACACTCAGCCCTTTAATTCTCTCTTACTCTGAAGGGTCACCCCCCCACCCACCCCCTCCCCCTAAAGACAGTCCACTGCCGGGCAGCTTATAAACATGAGGTGATAATGAGGAGTGAGATGATGAAGGTCACGCTGTGTTCAGTCTCATGTGGGGAAGAAATGAAATATGAAATATCTCCTCTGCCACCTTCAGCTCACGCTGTTTATTATTATATATTTTTATTATCGTTTTAAAGGAAGTGGGCGATATGAGATCAGATCTGGATTAGATTTCCCCGAAGGTGAAACTCGAGGTGTCACACAGAGTAAAAAAATATTAAAAACCTTCCGTCTGCTCGTATCTAACAATATTTCCTGTTTGCCTAGGTGGGCGTCGCCAGCCCCCTGCCGGTGGCCATGGGAGACCCCGCCAGCAGAGTGCTGGTGGAGAGCGGCCCGGTGGTCTACGACGACGCGGCCGGCGAGGAGGAGGAGGACGAGGAAGAGGAAGCATGTGTCAGCGCCATGGAGCTGATGGGCAGCAACGGTCAGCTTCAGATCCTTCGAGCCCTCAGTTGGTTATGATCATGAAGGAGATTCAACAATAACAAAGAGAAAACAATGCAACACAATCACACCATGTAAAATACAAATATATATACATACATAAATATAGTTCTATATATATATATGTATGTATAGTTATATATTTATATATATATATACACTACCGTTCAAAAGTTTGGGATCACCCAGACAATTTCGTGTTTTCCATGAAAACTCACACTTTTATTTATCAAATGAGTTGCAAAATGTATAGAAAATATAGTCAAGACATTGACAAGGTTAGAAATAATGATTTGTATTTGAAGTATTAATTCTTTTCTTCAAACTTTGCTTTCGTCAAAGAATGCTCCTTTTGCAGCAATTACAGCATTGCAGACCTTTGGCATTCTAGCTGTTAATTTGTTGAGGTAATCTGTTGAAATGTCGCCCCACGCTTCCTGAAGCACCTGCCACAAGTTGGATTGGCTTGATGGGCACTTCTTGCGGACCATACGGTCAAGCTGCTCCCACAACAGCTCAATGGGGTTGAGATCTGGTGACTGTGCTGGCCACTCCATTACAGACAGCAGACCAGCTGCCTGCTTCTTCCCTAAATAGTTCTTGCACAATGTGGAGGTGTGCTTTGGGTCATTGTCCTGTTGGAGGAGGACATTGGCTCCAATCAATCGCTGCCTACAGGGTATGGCATGGCGTTGCAAAATGGAGTGATAGCCTTCCTTATTTAAAATCCCTTTTACCTGGTACAAATCTCCCACTTTACCAGCACCAAAGCAGCCCCAGACCATCACATTACCTACACCATGCTTGATAGATGGTGTCAGGCACTCTTCCAGCATCTTTTCACCTGTTCTGCATCTCACAAATGTTCTTCTGTGTGATCCAAACACCTCAAACTTGGATTCATCTGTCCATAACACCTTTTTCCAATCTTCCTCTGTCCAATGCCTGTGTTCTTTTGCCCATACCAATCTTTTCTTTTTATTGGCCAGTCTCAGATATGGCTTTTTCTTTGCCACTCTGCCTAGAAGGCCAGCATCCCGGAGTCGCCTCTTCACTGTCGGCGTTGACACTGGCGTTTTGGGTACCATTTAAAGAAGCTGCCAGTTGAGGACCTGTGAGGCGTCTATTTCTCAAACTAGAGACTCTAATGTACTTGTCTTCTTGCTGAGTTGTGCACCGGGGCCTCCCACTTCTCTTTCTGCTCTGGTTAGAGCCCGTTTGTGCTGTTCTCTGAAGGGAGTAGTACACACCGCTGGAGGACATTTTCAGTTTCTTTGCAATTTCTCGCATGGAATAGCCTTCATTTCTAAGAACAAGAATAGACTAGCGAGTTTCACATGAAAGTTCTTTTTTTCTGGCCATTTTGAGAGTCTTATCGAACCCACAAATGTGATGCTCCAGATAATCAACTAGCTCAAAGGAAGGCCAGTTGTATAGCTTATATCTCCAGCATAACAGTTTTCAGCTGTGCTAACATAAGGACAAGGGTTTTCAAGGGTTTTCTAATTATCCATTAGTCTTCTAAGGCGATTAGCAAACACAATGTACCATTAGAACACTGGAGTGATCGTTGATGGAAATGGGCCTCTATACACCTATGGAGATATTTCATTAGAAACCAGACGTTTCCACCTAGAATAGTCATTTACCACATTAACAATGTATAGAGTGTATTTCTGATTGATTTAATGTTATCTTCATTGGAAAAAACAATGCTTTTCTTTGAAAAATAAGGAAATTTCTAAGTGATCCCAAACTTTTGAACGGTAGTGTATCTATATGTGTATATATATATATATGTATATATTCACAAATCCTGTGAATCTAATCCGTCCTTCTGTGTCTTTCTCTACAGATTACGGCAGTGAGGTAGATTTTGACGAATGATTCTTGCAGCTTTTTATCCCCATCCGGTACGGACCATTCTGGATCCTCAAGAGTACCAAGCGTTGACGACCAGGGACGCCCAATGGCAGCAGCTTCAGACCCGGAGCAACCAGGGAGTCCCAACTGGAGTCAAACGGGACGGGAAAACCCAAAAGATGGACACAAGTCTGTGTACCATTTGGCATCCCGACTGTACTGAACCGCTTGGAGTTAGTGATTACGAGGGGATATTGACAGGTGTATGAACCCCGATGTGACTGAACGGAGGAAATATTCCAGTAAACGTTGGTTTGTTTATTTTTGCAGGTTAGAACTGGGCTCAAAATGTGCATATCAACCGCTCACCCCTTTACATTTTTTAGAGAACGGAGAGAAGTCGGTAAAACAGCATCAAAACATCCGTTTACGAACAAAGAGCGAAAACGTCCTGTTGTAAACGCTCTTTTAAAGAAGTGAGTTTGATGTGGAGTTTGAGTGATGTTTTGATTTAGTTCTGCTGTTAAATGGCGCCTCCATTTACTTCCATTTACTTCGTTACCCTCCATTTACCTCCATTTACTTCTAGTTACCCTCCATTTACCTCCATTTACTTCCAGTTACCCTCCATTTACTTCCAGTTAACCTCCATTTACTTCCAGTTACCCTCCATTTACCTCCAATTACTTCCAGTTACCCTCCATTTACTTCCAGTTACCCTCCATTTACTTCAAATTACCTCTATTTCCCCTCCAGTTTCCCTCCATTTACCTCCATTTGTTTCTTTTTAGTCTCGGAGGCAAAACAAATCCTAATTTGACTTTAATAATTCAAAGTGACAGACGGTCATTGATGAAGCGTTCCTTTTAAAGGACTATATTGATAATATTAATAACGTTTTTTAGTGTAAAGTAATAACCTGAAATAAATAACTGCTGCTGAGTCAAGTCATAGAAACTATTAACGTACATTTTACGTTTTTCTCTCATGCAAAAAAAACACCAAATCACTGTTTACTGAATAAAATCAATATGTATTCAAGCTTTATGGGAGAAGTCACAATATTTATTCAAGCTTTAGGGGGAGGAGTCTCGAAAGACCAACCAAGACGTTGCCTTCTGAACAATGTATTTAATTTATTACGTTAGAAGTTAGAGTTGGGGTCATATTTTAAGTTGCCGTTGATTTTTTGGGGGTTTTGTTGATGGATTTGATTCTCTACGTTTAATTCACGAGATCGTGGCCTTAAATATTCTATAACTCTTCTTCTCTGCGTCTCCACAGGGTTGTACATACGTTCTCTGCTGTATGGTTATTTTTCTCCAGAGAAGAGATATATTTTGTATTTCTGATTTATTTTCCTTCTGCATATTGTTGTGCATCTGCTGCTTCAGTAAAGATTCACTACATCGGGATTAACACCCAAAAACTGTTTGTTCCACTTATTTTAACTCGTGTTCACGTTATTTTGTCCTCTCGCGACACAGATATTTAAGGAATGTCTAAGAAGAAAAAAAAAGTGATTACAGATTTTTTTTAATGCTTATTATTTTGGATTTATTGATCGTTTAGAGCAGGGGTCGGGAACCTATGTCTCGCGAGCCATATATGGCTCTTCCGGTGATGGCATATATGGCTCCGAGACAATTTTGAGTTGGAAAAAAAAAATCTCCGCCCGCCCCCCTGTAATTTTCTCTATAGCGCCAGATTACAGCAGAAGTAGATTACGGTCCTTTTCTTAAAAACGACCTTGTTCTTTTAGTAAACTAAACGTCTGTTATTGATCGTCTCTACACACCAGCATGTCATTTCTGTCTCTACGTGTCGCGTTAACACTTCTCGGCTCTCCGTCTCGCGCGCGGCAGAGCTCCGAGGCCGGCGCACATCGGGGCGGAGCAAAGAAAGTCACCTGCACCCCCACAGTCTTGAAGTTATGAAGTTATGACGTCGGCCAAAATGAACAGATTTAAACATGGTGAAGAATCTTCTTAATATGTTTATGTGGCTTGAAACTTCTTTGACCTCTGACCTTTGACCCGACTTGAAACACGCCGACGCCTCGTGTCCCTTTCTTATAATTTATTTTTAAGTCGACTCTTCTCACGAACCATAAAACCATTTCATGGTTTATGAGGCTTTGTAATTAAGATGTCAGGTCCTCTGCTCAAGCCTCCCTCCTCCGCTCTTCCCCTCTCCTCGCTCCCTCCCTCCTGCTCCTCCCCCGCTCTTCCCTCCTCTCACCCCTCTCGGCCCCTCCTCCTCTGTCCCCGGTTCTGTTTTCCACCCACTTCTTCGTCTCCTCGAGGTCCGATTACCAAAGTTTGACTGAAACTTAATCTTCCTGCGAAACCAAACTTTTACAGTAACCTTTATGGTGAAGAGGAGTGAGGGAATGAGGGGAGGGAGGAGAGGAGAGGGAAGTAGAGGGAAGGAGGAGAACATAAAGTTGAGCTGTTTTATTTCTTTGTTTGCTTTCCTCTGAGAGGAAGGATTCCTTCCGAGTCTTTTCGTCCTTGAGCGCCACACTGAGGGAAGTTCTTAAGAGAGAAGCTCCTCTTCCTCCTTCCTGTTAACTTCCCCTCTCCTCTTCTCTTTCCTGTTTCCGTCATTAACGAAAGAAAAAAAACAAGAATAAGCAACTTTTCCTCCTGAGGTGTTTATCTTCTTTTTCTTCTCCGTTCTTTCTCTCCACTTCGTCTTCACCTTCGTCTCACTTTGTTGCCCTCAATCCTCCCAAATCCCTCCTTTCTATATCCCTTCTTTTAATCCCTCACATTCTCTCTTTTGTCTCTCCTACTTTGCTTTTCACCTCTACTCCTCTTTCTTTTCTGCCCCCTCCAATCATCTTGCTCCCTCTTTACTTTTGTTTCCCTCTTCTTTTCATTCATTCGGACATGAACGTGGGTCTGTAGTTTGTTCGACCCAACAGATGAGATGAAGATGGGGAAGACCATGGTTCAGGTTGCATTAGGCTTGTTTGCTGCGTTGCAGAGGTCTACTTGTTTCACAGAGGACACTCACAGCGGTCTCCTGGGTGAAAGTCCTTTCTGTTGGTAGTTTGTTTTTTTCCCATCCATCCTCCTCTCCCTTCCCTCCTCCCTCCACTGCTCTGACTATTAATATCTCAACTTTTCACAAATGGCCGCACTCTCAAGGTCCTTGAATGGAAAGTGGTCCCCACAAAGACTGAAGTACAGGAACACACACACACACACACTGTTCTTTTTCCCAGGACCTCGCTGCCTCGTTTCTTGCCAGAGCAATTTTCCTAATACCCCCCCCCCCTCTTTGTCTGGCCTCTCCTCCCCATCCTCCTTCTCCGCACTGCGTTTTCCTGCATCAGCATATCACCCCCTCCTGATGCCCCCCCCCTTCCCCTAAACACCACCGCCTCCCTCCCAGTTGCCTTCCTCACCCCAATTATTTCCCATCCCGTCGCTTCGAGGGATTCTCCCCCCCCCCGGTTCTGTCGTCGCTAACCTTCCCGTTGTGTAATAAATACATGGAGGTGTCCACGCTGTCTGGATGAATGCTCTCGACAGGTAGATTAGGATGGGGGGGTCCAGTGGGAGCTTCTGAAGGGCACAACCTGATACTGATGGCTCTCTGTGTGTTGACTGCTCAACCTTCAGAAAGAGCTTTTCTCATCTAAAAATAACATTTTGCTTTTTGAAGCGAATGCATCTGAAAACGTCGGCGTGGAAACCAACGACCTCCAAACGGCCTCTCGGGTCTCTTACTTCAGACTGACCTTCACGGAACTGTTGACATTCACTTATTCTGTGTTTATCTGGTGGGGAATCAAACTGATTATTAGGAAGCATTTACGGGCCACAATTATTATTAAATAATAAAAGCAAGTCAAAAGTTATCAATCTGCGGTCATGCTGGATGCAGATAAACCAAGACAACTCTTTCATATTAAAAGTCTCCAACAAAACGATGTTTAAAACATGTGGCTACCTGGTACAAAGCTACCTGGTACGGAGATCCCTGGTAGCACCTGGTAGCCGACAAGGCTACCTGAGTCGGTGGCCTTGTGCTGCTCCTCAGACGAGGGGCTTTGCTAACGAGTTAAAGGCCAGACGATGTCTCCGCTGCTGCTCAGAGACTGTTGAGTATGGAGGACTTAAAATGACTTCAGTATAAATAAATAAATGCATGAATAAATACAAGAATAAATTAATGCTTAAATAAATGTATAAATAAATAAATACAGAAATAAATAAATGCTTAAATAAATGTATAAATAAATACAAGAATAAATGAATATAAGTTAGAACTCAACAGGACATCATTAAATAAACGTATTTCTACATTTCTTCATTTATTAATATCTGTGTCCACACGTATTTCTTCATTTATTTATGTGTGACATTTACGTGTCCGTATATTCAAATGAGCTGGGCGGTCCGAACCTCATTGTTGAACAGGATTGGTCAAGTCGGGGAGCAAGACCGAAGCAATCGAAACCGAGCACTTGGACCTGGAGACGAACAGCGTTTATTATGCATTATTGTCTGTACATTCTAAATACTACTGCTGTTGAGTCACGGAATGTAATTTAAGGATGTTTTCAGCCGAGAAGTTAGTAGTTTAAGCATCGAATCTGTGGTCGGTTTATCGAGATTCAGCCTAATAAGGATATGCGACGGAGATTTGAGGTCCTGCTCGCGGGACCTCTGAGCTCCGGGCCCTCAGCGCGCTGTGTGGCCGCCGAGAGCAGCCTGATCTCGGCAGGACTTTTTGAAATGCTCCGCTGGCTCTGATGTCTCCGTAGCGGCTAAACATGAGATATAATTACGTTTTGGAGGATCTAAAGAGCACAACGAGTTTATTATTAATTAAAAGATAACGTTACGTCAATTTGACTGAGGGTTAAGATTCATAAATTCATATTGTAGCGACCCTGGGTCAGGAAAGCTACGAGACGTTGTCTATTTACCGTTTATTCGTAGCCTACGCCAAACAACAGTGAACACCGCTACACATTCTACTCCACTGTAACGTAGCTTACAGTGAATAATTGGAGTAAATTCATGAGCAAGAACAGTTGATGTGGTGACGTCACAAGACCAGAAAGACCGTCCTGCGTCCTCGAGAGTCCGGACTCCCAAAACCAGACTCCAAAGACCAGACTCCAAGAAAACACGAGTCTGTACTCAGTGTTCTTGGAATTGATAAACGGCTGAAGTCAAAAAGCTGTCTAGGCTAACTTCTGCTAACGGTTAGCTGAGCGAGCCAACTTGAGCTTCATGTGCCAGGCAGAAATAGTAGAGCATAACACACCAGGTGCATCACACTCCTGTGACCAATCATGCTTCAGACAGAGGATCGGACCGCCCAGCTCATTTGAATATACGGACACGTAAATGTCACACATAAATAAATGAAGAAATACGTGTGGACACATAAATAGAGAAATAAATAAATGAAGAAATACAGAAATGTAGAGATATATTTATTTAATGATGTCCTGTTGATTTATAACTTATATTTATTAATTCCTATATTTATTTATACATTTATTGAAGCATTTATTTATTTATACATTTATTGAAGCATTTATTTATTTATTCCTATATTTATTCATGCATTTATTTATTTCTTTATTCATACTTAAGTCATTTTGAGTCCTCCATAGTTGAGCCAAATGCATCTGAAGGAGGAGAAAAATGAAGAAATGAGTCTGAGGCTGTGACTCCGTCCAGCTGGTTGGCTCCACGTGGAGGAGCAGAGGGGAGGAGCTCAGGAAGGTTTTTAAAGGGTACCTGTAGTGCAAAACAACAACGTGCTACATCCATTCGGCGCATCAAATAAATCATATTTACCCCGCCGCTATTGTCAACAAGTCACGCATAGCCCGAGGATTTACATTTCTTTGTCAACATTCCGAGTCCGTGAACGCTTCAGGGCGCAGCCATTTTGCTAGTTATTTACTCATGTCAAAGCTAACTATGACGTTGAGTCGTTGAAAGGAATTCAGCCAATCCGGAGCCACTTTGTGACAAAACAGCGGATAGCCTATAACAAACAAACTGAGCTATAAAGGTGTACCAAATATAATGTCTTTCCTCTATCGTGAAACATTCGTAGCGAAGAATTACACAATCTATATGGTCAAAATCAATGGAGATACTGCGAATGCCACGATACACGGGCAGCGGACGCGGCCTTATTCGATATACCGCGGCCTCCATGGTGCGCGGCCTACTGAGACCGCTATATAAAGTATGGGCTTCTTAGTCTATGCTAAAGGATCATCATAATCATGGGCGATAGTATGCAGGCAAATGTTAGGCCTCTCGCTTATGGGAGAATAAAGGTGAATATATTCAGAATATTAGTAATAATCACACCAACTCTGGTGATCGCAAATTAGCCTACATGAAACAACTGGCAAACTTACCGATTTGACAGTTCTCCCTCGGGTGCAGGCCCCCGAACATGTCGGCCGATCATTGCATCAATGAAAGACATCTGCAGCGCTGGCTTATGCGCGATGTAGCTATCAAGCTCACGCTTTTGTGTGAAGCAGATGAGGTCTAATGACACTATATTCAATTCAATTCAGTTTATTTGTATAGCCCAATTTCACAAATTACAAATTTGTCTCGGAGTGCTTTACAATCTGTACACATAGACATCCCTGCCCCAAAACCTCACATCGGACCAGGAAAAACTCCCAAATAACCCTTCAGGGGAAAAAAAGGGAAGAAACCTGCAGGAGAGCAACAGAGGAGGATCCCTCTCCTAGGATGGACAGATGCAATAGATGTAATGTGTACAGAAGGACAGATTTAGAGTTAAAATACATTCAATGAATATGACAGAGTGTATGAATAGTTCATAGTAGGCATATTCCACGATGGAGACCTCCACGATCCATCAGGCAGATGGCGGTGGGGAGGAGGAGTCTCAACAGGACAGTGGCGTAGTCATGAGCAGGAATTCCACGACCCAGACGATCCATCAGGCAGATAGATTTATGCCGTCTCATAGGGTCCGATGACCCCATGAGACGTAAAGTCAAAGGACTTCCGGGGAGAAAGCAGAGTTAGTAACGTGTGATTGAGAGATGAAAATTCATCCTTAAGGAGAGAAAAAAGAGGAGATAGGTACTCAGTGCATCCTAAAACGTCCCCCGGCAGCTATAAGCCTATAGCAGCATATCAAGGGGCTGGACCAGGGCAAACCTGATTCAGCTCTGTCAAAGAGGAAGGTCTATAAGCTCTGTCAAAGAGGAAGGTCTTAAGTCTACTCTTAAACGAGGTGACTGTGTCTGCCTCCCGGACTGAAATTGGAAGCTGGTTCCATAAAAGAGGAGCTTGATAACTAAAGGCTCTGGCTCCCATTCTACTTTTTAAGACTCTAGGAACTACAAGTAGTCCCGCATTTAGTGAGCGCAGCTCTCTAGTGGGGCAATATGGTACGACAAGCTCCTTAAGCTATGATGGAGCATCACCAATCAAGGCTTTGTAGGTTAAGAGAAGAATTTTAAAAGTGATTCTTGATTTTACTGGGAGCCAGTGCAGAGCAGCTAGTGCAGGAGTGATGTGATCTCTTTTCTTAGTTTTAGTGAGAACACGAGCTGCAGCATTCTGGATCAACTGGAGGGACCTAAGAGATTTATTAGAGCAGCCTGCTAATAAGGAGTTGCAGTAATCCAGTCTCGGAACGCGTAAAACGCCGTGAACCAATTTTTCTGCATCTTTTGAGACAAGATGTGCCTGATTTTGAAATATTACGTAGATGAAAGAATGCAGTCCTTGAGATTTGCTTTACGTGGGAGTTAAAGGACAAGTCGATCAAAGATAACGCCAAGATTCTTTACAGTGGTGTTGGATGCCAGGGCAATGCCGTCTACAGAATCCACATCACCAGATAATTGATCTCTGAGGTGCTCAGGGCGATTAAAATTACTTGGTTTTGTCTGAGTTTAACATCAAGAAGTTGCAGGTCATCCATGTTTTTATGTCTTTAAGACATGCTTGAATTTTACAGAGTTGGTTGCTCTCCTCTGGTTTTATCGATAAATATAGTTGAGTGTCATCTGCATAACAATGAAAGTTTATGGAGTGTTTCCTGATAATATTGCCCAAAGGAAGCATGTATAAGGTAAATAAAATTGGTCCAAGCACAGAACCTTGTGGAACTCCGTGATTAACGTTGGTGGTTATCGTTTATTACAAATACAAACTGAGATCGATCTGATAAATAGGATTTAAACCAAATTAGTGCCGTGCCTGAAATGCCAATCGACTGCTCCAGTCTCTGTAACAGGATGTCATGGTCAATGGTGTCGAATGCAGCACTAAGGTCTAACAAGACCAGGACATAAGTTCGTGCTCTTTACAACAAATGCACTCTATGTCTGTTTTTTGTGGCACACATTTCCCACAACTGCACCAAACGTCCGCCGACTTGCGTGCACGGTCCGCACGGTGAAGCATCTGGACCGGCGGTCCTTCGGCATCAACTTCATCAGAATCATCGCTATCATCGCTGTCACAATTCACTAAATGGGGATAGTCTGCTTTTAAAGGTTCAAACAAGTATCCAGTTGCTGAATCAGACAATCTTTCATCATCCATATTATCAATCTCTCAGCATTTGTTTGCGAGCGCTCGACGTTGTTTATATTGGTATCTGAACACATCCGCTGTGGCTGGCTGTCGATCTCTCAACGATTTGACGTCACACCACCCGCGACATATTCAAGCTCCAGTGCAATGTCGCATGTCGGAGTTGAGGACTTTGAACAGCCTAAACTACGTATTGTTATTGAATACTGGACCGTCAGTGCATGAATAACCTTTAGAAACACATTATCTTTTGATCTGGCTACATATTCGCTTTCACTACAGGTACCCTTTAATGTATGGTCCCGTCTCTGTAATTGAATTCCCCCAGGAACACATGTGCGCGTATGCAATCTGTTAGTCTGTCACACACGCACACACATGCATATGTGCATGAGAGGATCAAGAGGACCGAGAGGACCTAAGATGTGTTCCATGTGAACGTCTTTAAGGAAACATAAGGACCAACATGAGGAGCAGCGGGCGTTCAACACACTGAGAGACCCTGGTGGGAAACACAGAGCAGCACGACGTGTGTGTGTGTGTGTGTGTGCGCGCTTTCCCTTTTTGTGGTGTCTCATAAGAGGTTGAGGTGGTGTGTGTGTGTGAGTGAGTGCCTGTGCACCCCCTCTGTTGTTCTGTTCCATTGCAGTCTGTAATTACCTCGAGTCAGATCTGCTTCTGTAACACAGGTGGGAGACAGAATTTAATTACAGGGTGGGAGCTGTGCTGCAGCCCACCTGTGTGTGTGTGTGTGTCTCCTTTGTGTGTATCTTCTAGTGTGTATATGTGTCTCTTATACAAACTATGCTGAAGTTCTACATTTGTTTTTCTGCGTGTGTGTGTGTGTGTGTGTGTGTGTGTGTGTGTGTGTGTGTGTGTGTGTGTAAGGGGGGCTGAGTGAGATTGAAGGAGACAGAAGCCACCAAGGGGGGGGGGGGGGGGGGGGCAGGTTGAACACCTGGTGCCTGATCTGAGGAAACATGATAGAGATTATAAATATGATGAGGGGGATTCTCCTCCTCTCATCTCCTCTTTCTTTCCTCTCTTCTTCTCCTCCCTTACCACTCCTCTCCTCTTTTTATCTCCCCCTGTCCCTTCCTGGCTTTGAGTGTCAGACCTTAAAGGGCTCGAGGAGGTGTTCTTCATCATCCCTGTTGCTAAGCAACCCAAAGTTTGACTATAACGGGTTAGGAGCACCAGGAGCTCTGAAACTAAAGCAATGTATTATTTGCCATTATTGGGACACACACACACACACACACACACACACACACACACTCTCAAACACACACAGGAGTAAACGGCTTCTGTTTGCACGGAGACATCAATCACACTCAAGGCCTCCCAGGTGTCCGTGACATCTGGTGACCTCCACACTTCCTCCTGGAAGACTTCCTGTGTTTGTGTACATGTGGCACACACGCACGCACACACACACACACACACACACACACACACACACAACACATACATGCTATAAACCAAAGTGTTCCTGTAGATTCTCTCCTTCCAGGTAATCAACCGTATTTATATTTAGTTGAGGCTTTTATTCTGAAGTTTGTCAAAACAAAGACAAATAAACTGAGTGGCTTAAACTTCTGCAGCTCACCAAGAACTTCTCTCCAGCTTTCACTTAATTTCTTCTTTATATTTATATATTTATTTATTTATTTATATAAATTTGTATATATTTATAAATATATTTACATACATATATAAATGTATATATATATATATTCATATATAAACATATTTATATATTTGTATTTATATATATATGGTTATATTTATTTCTATGTATTTCACTGTATTTCTTTGCAGCAGCTGCTCATAGACCGTCAGGTGAACAGTAAAGGTAACACAGAGGGGGCGGAGCCCAGGCGCGTCTCTAGGATTTGGATATATCCGGGGCTTAGCCAGTGCGAGCGTTGGGGGGGGAGAGTGAGAGTGTGCTCACCTGTGTGCGCGGATGTGTCGGCGCGTATCACGGCAGAGCGATGCGCGTTATGGGAGCGGCGGCGCTGGGCTTAGCCCAGAAGAGTGAAGCAGCGAAATTTGTAGACATAGAAACACTCTGACAGCAGCTTGCTGTTACGTGCGCCTGCTGCCAGTCTGACTCCGCTGTTTTGGGTGAATGACGTCACGTGCGACCTGGAGGTGTTAACCACTTGTGTACCAAATCTTTTTTTGTTGTTGGTTGAAAACATTCGGGGCTAATGAAAAAACATTCGGGGCTTTAGCCCCGGGTTTTTTAGCCTAGGGACGCCACTGGCGGAGCCTCTACAGGTGAGAACCCTCCTCACCTGCTGTTCAGTGTTCATGAGCGAGGCCGACACATTCATGACGGTGTCTGTGACTCAGGTGTCTGTATTCAGGGGAGACTGGTGGTGCTGGTGGTGTCATAATATATATATAGTTCCCCATATTTAATGGGTAAACTGTGCCATCTTTTAAGGAGTTATTAGTTTATTGAATATTAATCTGTCAAAACCTTTTTACTGCAACTGCTTCCACAGCAGGAAGGTTCTGCTGTGTCAGCTAAGTACTGTTTATTATATATATATAGATAATAATGTATTATATGTATAAATATACATATATAATATATTAGAAATAGTTTATATATACGTATATATAAATACATATATAATATTTGGTATATATAATACATATTATATATATAGCATAAATATGATATATATAATGTATACTATTTGTTATATTATATATATGTATATACATTAAATAAATATAATATATATATGTAAATATATGTATATAATAAGTAGGGGGGGGGGGGTTAACATCATTTCCCCTGCTGACAGGAAGTCGTTCTCGGATCAGACTCAGTCAATTCGGCGTTTCTCAATATGCGTTCTTGTCCTTACGTTTCTGTACTTGTGGACTCGTGAAACGTCATCAGTCGCAGCCCGAGTACATGTTCCAATTCAAAGTTCGCTTCTCGCAAAGCACGGTCAAAATGCCCGGATGTGACTTGATCCTCCCACTTCCCGGAGGATGCATCAGAGGAGACTTGTGCGTACTCTGGCCAGCAGTTATCCCAGAATGCATTTCACCAGCAACTGGAAACAATAGCGGAGGAGAAAATAAACTACTGACAGTTGACTTTTAATAAATACTACTGTTGTTGAGTCACGGAATGTCATTTTAGGATGTTTTCAAGCGAGAAGTTAGTAGTTTAAAAATGAAATCTGTGGTCGGTTTGTTATGATTCAGCCTAATAAAGATCTGCGCCGTAGATTTGAGGTTCTGCTCCGCAGCGCCGGGCGGTCAGCGCGCTGTGTGGCCGCCGACAGCAGCCTGATCTCGGCAGGACTTTTTAAATGCTCCGCTGGCTCTGATGTCTCCGTAGCGGTTAAACATGAGATATAATTCAGTTTGGAGGATCTAACGAGCACAAAGAGTTTATTATTTATTCACAGATAACGTTACATCAGTTTGACTGAGGGTTAAGATTCATAACTAAATATTTTAATTACATTATAACGTTGAACTCATGGTGTCTTTTTACTTTTGACCGAATTGTTTGCAATTACATGTGTAATATAACTATATATACATACAAATATATATATATATATATACTTACACAAATATATATATATACAAATATATATGTATGTATATAACATATTAATTATATATATATACATATTTATATATAATCTAAATATTTCTAAACAATATATATGTTTTTATTTTTTACACAATATATACAATTATATGTGTATGATTATTCTATTTTGAATTGTGTGTAAATAAATATGTATATATATATATATATATATATATCCACACACACAATTAAAAACAGCTGATGTGGTGACGTCATCAAGAAAGCTGCTGTTCCAATCACAGAAAGACCGTCCTCCCGTCCAGACTCTAAAAGAACACAAGTCTGTACTCAGTGTACTTGGAATTGAGAAACGGCTGACGTCTTGAGGCTGCTCGGTCCTCAGCTTCCTGTTGAGGAGGAGTTAGAGAAAGGAAGTGACCGAGAGGAGGGACAGAGGCACGAAGACAAGGACAACAAGGACGTCTATAAGTTCAACAACAAAAACACGTCAGCGATTTATTGAAAACAGCAAATGTAATAACACAAGTTAATAATCAAACTCACCTGGAGGCCGACAACAAGAGACGATGGACTTAAGAGTGATAAATATGAAATAAGAATAGATGAAATACATATATATCTCTGTCTGGCGCTTCAGTGAAATAACAAAAAATCCACTGAAATGAGTTTTATGCACTCGTGCAGGAAATGAAATACACACACACACACACACAAACACACACACACACACACACACTCCTCTGAGGCGTGTGAGCCAGGAGACAGAGTGACAAATGAATATGTCATCACGCTGCAGACTGCTGACTGAGGCAATGCTGAAGGCGGGGGGGGGGGGGGGGGGGGCAGTCACCTGTAGGAGAAAAGATGAGTCAGCTTTTATTAGAGGAAGAGAGTGAGGGAGGGAGGGAGGGAGGGAGATGCTTCCTGAACTCTTTACTTTGTGTTCTCAGCAGGAGAAAAACTCTGAATAAATAAATCAAGAGGATTTACAGCCTATAAAAAGCTTCCAAACCACATGAATATTTCAAAAGGCATAAGCATCCTCCTCTTCCTCCTCTTCGTCATCATCGTGAACGCCTCCTCGCCACATCACGCTGTCTTAGACTTAGAAAGAGTAGCGAGAGGTCAAAGGTCACCGCGGTCTCTTCTGTGTTGCTACACTGAAGGGGGTAAATGTTCAGGTCAGAGGTCGTCTGGTTCTGAAGAAGAGGAGGTCTTCTTCTTCTTCTTCAGACGCTCAGGAGACAAAAGAGCATTCGTGTTGGCGTCTCTTTGAAGCGACCGACTGAGGTCAAAGGTCGTTTCCATCTGAGCGGAGACTCTCCTCCTTTAATATAGAGAGAAAAAAGAAAGACGTGTGTGTGTATGTGTCAGTGTGAGTGTGTGTGTGCGTGTGTGTATGTGTTTGAGTGTGTGTGTGTGTGTTTGAGTGTGTGTGTGTCAGTGTGTGTGTGTGTGTGTGTGTGTGTGTCAGTGTGAGTGTGTGTGTGCGTGTGTGTATGTGTTTGAGTGTGTCAGTGTGTGTGTATGTGTTTGAGTGTGTGTGTGTGTGTGTGTATGTGTTTGAGTGTGTGTGTGTCAGTGTGAGTGTGTGTGTGTGTATGTGTTTGAGTGTGTGTGTGTCAGTGTGAGTGTGTGTGTGTATGTGTGAGAGAGAGTGTGTGTGTGTCAGTGTGAGTGTGTGTGTGTATGTGTGAGAGAGAGTGTGTGTGTCAGTGTGAGTGTGTGTGTGTATGTGTGAGAGAGAGTGTGTGTATGTGTGAGTATGTGTGAGAGAGAGTGTGTGTGTGTCATTTCTTTCATCAGAGTGGTCAGTCTTGCACCTTTTTTATTGTTTCAGTGTCTCCAACTGGAGCAGAGCAACTCCTGCAGAGCCACACCCCTCTAACGAGAGGGGGCGGGGCTTCCTCGCTCTCCTCTCGCCCAGGAGCTGCTCTCAGTGGAGCACACCACACGACATCCACCTTGTTTGATGAAGCCTCAAAGCTTTTAGAACCACAACTACGGTCGTTCTATTGTTCTATTGTTCTAAATAATGATAACAAATAGTTTAAGAACATATGGTCCTCCGCTCTGAATAAGCCCTATAATAATAGTAATAACAAGTATATAAGTCATTCATGAACCAAATTCCTTTTTTTTGGGCCTGAACAGTCCTCAAGGACTTTTCCTTAAGTCTGTTCTGTCTCTCTGTTGTCACGATACTAACATTATAACTTCTATACGATCACATTTGTAGACTTACATAACTTTACAGACTGTCTGCATTGTAGAAAAAGTACTTAAACATTTCATTTCTGGCATCTTTTTATTTTTTTTAAGCCGAAGACGGTCTCTAAAGCTCCGCCACTTGACGACACTCGCTGTGCGTGCAGACAGCTCGACACGGAGCAGCGTGCGCTCTGATCGCTCTTTCAATGAAGTATCGATACTAAAAATATGATAAATCATTTTTTTTGTCTGTATGCTTTTACGTTGTGTCTCTGACAAGATGTTTTTAATCTGTCCATTTTAACATTGTTCTCCCTTATTTTATTTGCTTTGTCTGTAGATTGTATTTGTAATCTTGTGTTAGGTTTCTTCTTAACATCAGCATCATTGGGACGACAGATGAAAAATAGCCTCTTGGCTAACTCTGGCACACTTACTGAAATGTGTTTATCAATGTGCACTGTCCCTTATTAAATAAACGAAGTTCACCACACCACTTCACATTTTCTCCGCGTCTCACTGCAATCTCAACGGCAGCGGGCCAGGTGACCCCCCCCCCCCCCTCCCCCAAAACAAAAATTTATTGTTTTCCAGAAAGCCACACATAACCAAATATTAATAACCCATTCCGGGATCTTACCTAACCGTGTCGCCATTATTCCGTTCTATTTGACAGGGGCTAGTCTAGGATTTGCGTGGCCAGACTAAAAATTAAAAATAAATAAATAAATAAAAATCAGAACATATCCGGCCCGCGGGCCGTAGTTTGGGGACCACTGATTTAAGCCAAGAATATGTGAAATAAAATATCTTCACACTGAGTCTAGCCGGAGAGCTCCGGCTCCTCAAGACAGACGAACATAACGTGATCACGACTTCAAAGGACAGAATTATAAAGATCAACTTATTAATAAAGAGGAGAAGAAATCCATAATGAAGTAAACTCTCGTTATGAAGTCCTTCATGAGGTTCTAGTTCATCATCATCAGCAGACTTGGCTCAAAGCCAGCGCTCGCCATCCGGCTCCTATCTGATGTCTCCACGGCAACGCTACGGCCCAACCCCATTTGTCCACCCCCACTTTGGACAAATTAAGTGTGAAAAGTCACAAAATAAATCGTGAGGCGAAGTCTGCAATAGGGAAGTAGTCTTCAGGAGGTGGGTCTTCAGGAGGCGTGGCTTCGGAAAGTGGACTTCTGCCAGAGCAGGCAAGGACAGAGGGATGAGGAAAAGGAGGCTAGGAGGAAGGAAGGGAAGTGAGGTAAATGAGGCCTTAAGGGGGGGGGGGTGGGATCAGACCGGCTTCCCACAATTCTGCAGGATCGTGAGAAAGGCGGCGAGCCCAGCGTCCACAGGGCGGGCTAATTGATTTAAGCCGTCTCTGCGGGGGGATTTACCTCCCCCCTAATTAGGGGAGGATTCTGCAGACGGTTTTACACCAAGGATCAGATCCAGAGACTCAGTGTGCTTGTGAGGCTCAGGGGTCAAAAACCTGCTTGACCGTAGTGGTTCCACAGAGGAGTCAATGTAGACCTCCAGATCTGATATTCATTACTAATGGTTCACCAGTGAGAACCAGTGAGTCGCCCCCTGGTGGTCAGGAGAGAGAATGCAGCTTTAACACATGGAGTATAGACTTCTATACAACCAGAGGAGTGACCCCCTGGTGGTCAGGAGAGAGAATGCAGCTTTAACACATGGAGTATAGACTTCTATACAACCAGAGGAGTGACCCCCTGGTGGTCAGGAGAGAGAATACAGCTTTAACACATGAAGCATAGACTTCTATACAACCAGAGGAGTGACCCCCTGGTGGTCAGGAGAGAGAATGCAGCTTCAACACATGAAGCATAGACTTCTATACAACCAGAGGAGTGACCCCCTGGTGGTCAGGAGAGAGAATGCAGCTTCAACACATGAAGCATAGACTTCTATACAACCAGAGGAGTGACCCCCTGGTGGTCAGGAGAGAGAATGCAGCTTTAACACATGAAGCATATACTTCTATACAACCAGAGGAGTGACCCCCTGGTGGTCAGGAGAGAGAATGCAGCTTTAACACATGGAGTATAGACTTCTATACAACCAGAGGAGTGACCCCCTGGTGGTCAGGAGAGAGAATGCAGCTTTAACACATGGAGTATAGACTTCTATACAACCAGAGGAGTGACCCCCTGGTGGTCAGGAGAGAGAATGCAGCTTCAACACATGAAGCATAGACTTCTATACAACCAGAGGAGTGACCCCCTGGTGGTCAGGAGAGAGAATGCAGCTTTAACAAACCACAGCGGTGCATAATTTCCGTGACCCCACCGGCGTAAGACACGCCCACCGAGAGGCCGACCCAATGGTGACCTCTGGAGACAGAAAGAGACGCCAGGCATCTGAGCGTTGATATTGTTGTTGTTGTTGTTGTTGTGGGCGGTGAGCGGCTCCTCCTGGGCTCGAGCCGCCGGTTCAAACACAACTCACTCGGTACGGAGCGCAGACGTCCTGCCGGAAGCTCCGCCTCTCTTGTTTCAGAAGAGACGGCAGACATGTTTCTGCTATTCTCGTATTTACTTCACCTCTTTACCCCCCCCGGGCAGAAACAATGAAGCTCCCCTTCACCGAGCGGGGGGGGGGGGGGGGGGGAGATGAGTTGTTATCTGTCTTCCCACCGAAGCCCCCCGGCATGTTCTATCTACGACAACACCAGAGAGATCCAGGAGGAGGAAGAGGCAGAGGAGAAGGAGGGTGGTGGAGGAGGAGGAAGAGGAGGACGAGGAGGAGAAAGAGGAGGATGGGAGGAGGAGGAAGGGGAGGGGGGAGGGAGGGAGGATGAAGAGGAGGTGAAACACATGTCAGATGTCTGTCATGTTCTTTGTGATATTTAAACGTTGAATGGTTTTATTTCTTTTATCTCTTCATCTTTTCTTTCTTTTCATCACCTGCATGTCGGATGTTTTCCAACTAATAATTTTGTTCTATTATGGGGGCGGCTTTAGCTCAGTGGGGTAAGAGGGCCGTCCTGCAACCGCAGGGTTGTGGGTTCGATCCCCGCTCTCCCCATTAGTTGCAAGTCGAAGTGTCCTTGAGCAAGGCACTGAACCCCCAGTTGCTTCCCGGGCGCTTCACCGCAGCCCACTGCTCCTTAATCACTAAGGATGGGTTAAATGCAGAGAACTAATTTCCCCTTGGGGATTAATAAAAGTGTATATTCTATACAACAACAACAATCTAAAGGGGCGGAGCTTCGTGAAGGAGGCTTCTTCTTCTTCTTCAAACCAAACCCTGATTTGAGTGTAAAATACACATTATTTTCCCAGCATGCTTTGCTGCGCTGATCCAGCCTCACCAGTTCCTACCTGTAATCATGTTGATTGGCTCCCCCCCCCCAACCCCTTTCTCCCAAATTGATTATTGTGATTATTGATTATTGTGATTATAGATTATTGTGATTATTGATTATTGTGATTTTTGATTATTGGGTTGGCTCTGAAGTTTCATCACCTCCTGGGATCTGAAACTTCTCGTTTATCGACCGAGACTCTTAAAGCCAGATGTGTTGTTATTGTTATTATGGGATATATTGCCAGTAATAACTGGTTTCGCTCTGCTCGCCTGATTATGAAAAAGCTGATTTACATGTACAGATTCTTCATAAGCAGCCATAAATATCTTCAGTCTGAATATTCATGATGAGGAGGAACAGACGAGGTTAACACACACACACGCGCATCACACATACACAAACATACACACACACTCACACAAACACACGTACACACATACTAACACACACACAAACACACACACATGCATTACACAGACACTCACACACACACACACTCACACACACTCACACACACACACACACACACATACACACACACCAGTCTCAGAACCAGACCAATCAGAACCAGACCACGTCTCCTTTACATCTGGAGGTATTCAACACGCTTATGAAATATGAAATATGAAGCGATGGATCTGAAACGTTGAGGCCGTGTTGTGTATTTCGATGCGGCGCCGTGTGGTGGAGTCGTTAGACGATTGAAGTCTGGGCAAAAAGTGTGAAAAATAGATTTTGGGATGATGTCATAAAGTCGGCCGGCTCCCTGAGGGGCTGGAACACGGCCACCGCTCTTCAACGTGACCTCGCTCTTCTTCATGGGTTCTAAAAGCTGCTCAGACGGGACAAGCCCGAGGAGGAACATTCCAGTTCCACCGGATCCTCACAGTTCAATGTGGAGCCCTAGAGTTCCTACGTGACCCTGAAGGCATCATTTAAACAACCCCACGTATCCGACCTGCTGCACTCTGGATGGATATGCATATTTTAAATTAGCATATTGTGCAAAAATAATCAATTTGCTTTTCGCATCTTTCCACCACGTTGACTCCTCCGGAGGTGGAACTCAAATGTTCACTGATTGCATTGAAGTGTTTTCATAAGTGCAACCGAGAAATTCAGTTTTTTATCTGAAACGGTGAGTTTGGCCAACGTTCTCTGAGTGTGGGCGTCGCCATGGAGCCAGGAACAAAACCCACGACGAGCATCGTACGGCAATTATAAAAAAAACAGGGTTTAAAATATGAGTTTTTCCGCTGGATTCTTTTGGAGCGTCAACTCTAAATTCCCATTCAAAGGATGCAAATCCCTCCACAATGGCGGCTACGGCGAGAGCGAAGCACGCCGTCACTGCACGAGGTCACATGACCGCATGAGACCGCGAGAACAATACATACTTCACCCAAGAGGAGGCATAATCAGCAAGGGCTGGGGGGGGGGGGGGCAGAAATGTATGGAGGAGTACACGGGTACACATGCAGCATAGACTTCTATACAACCAGAGGAGTCACCCCCTGGTGGTCAGGAGAGAGAATGCAGCTTTAAGTCGTAGTGTGGCTGTAGTCTCCGTCTGCCTCATGAGGGCTGTCACCTTCACCTCTCTAAATAAACAGCATCGTAGGAAGGATTTAGGGCCCAAAGATGCTGACTATTATGAAATGAGAGCCAAATAAACGAGTTGTTTGACTAATTAAAACTAAAGGGAGCGTTTGCGTCAGCGTGATTGACGACGGTTCAAACTTGTATATTATCTTTGGCTGGAGGATCGCCACCACGGAGCCGGTGACCTTGGCTGTTTCCTGTCGCTGTGACTCGCTCCACTGGCTGTTTTCTCCGCAGACTTGTCGTTGTTGTTGTTGTTGTGACTCATCTGTCTTCTGTCAGCAGTGATGGGGAGAGGAATATCATCTCCGTGAGGAAAGCCCATCGCTCAAAGGCGTCAGCAGGAACGCTGACCAGCACAACCTCGTCTCACACTTCCCTCCTGTCATTAGTGTCCTTTCTTTTTCCTCTTCGCTGTTCTTTTCGGTTCCCTCGTTTCCTTTCCTATCCTCTTTACTTTGCTTTGGTCTTTACACTCCTTTACTCTACCTTTCCTCTTTCCTTTCCTTATCATATAATTACATTCCTTGTCTTTTTATTCCTGTCCTAATTCCTTTCATTTTTCCTCTCACCTTAAGGTTCCCCGTTCATACATTTTTTCTTTACTTTCATTGTGTTTCTAATCCTTTTATCATTCCTCTCCTTTGCCTTTATCTCCCTTTCCTTTCCTTTCCCATTACATTTTTTTATATTTTACTTTCCCCTCATTAGCTTTCTTTAATGTATCTCCTTTTCACTTCCTTTCCTGTTTCTTTTCAGTTCCTTTATTTGGTTTCCTTTTGGTTTTTGTTTAATTTACATGTATTTCCCTTTAGTTTATCACTGTTTTATACCTATTAGCTCTATCACTATTAGCTCTATCACTGTTAGCTCTGTCACTGTTAGCTCTGTCACTGTTAGCTCTATCACTGTTAGCTATATCACTATTAGCTCTATCACTGTTAGCTCTATCACTATTAGCTCTATCACTATTAGCTCTATCACTGTTAGCTCTATCACTGTTAGCTCTATCACTGTTAGCTATATCACTATTAGCTCTATCACTGTTAGCTCTATCACTATTAGCGCTATCACTGTTAGCTCTATCACTATTAGCTCTATCACTGTTAGCTCTATCACTGTTAGCTCTATCACTGTTAGCTCTATCACTATTAGCACTATCACTATTAGCTCTATCACTGTTAGCTCTATCACTATTAGCGCTATCACTATTAGCTTTATCACTATTAGCTCTATCACTGTTAGCTCTATCACTGTTAGCTCTATCACTATTAGCTATATCACTGTTAGCTCTATCACTATTAGCTCTATCACTGTTAGCTCTATCACTATTAGCTCTATCACTATTAGCTCTATCACTATTAGCTCTATCACTGTTAGCTCTATCACTATTAGCTCTATCACTGTTAGCTCTGTCACTGTTAGCTCTATCACTGTTAGCTCTATCACTGTTAGCTCTATCACTATTAGCGCTATCACTATTAGCTCTATCACTATTAGCGCTATCACTATTAGCTCTATCACTGTTAGCTCTATCACTATTAGCTCTATCACTGTTAGCTCTATCACTATTAGCTCTATCACTGTTAGCTCTATCACTATTAGCTCTATCACTGTTAGCTCTATCACTATTAGCTCTATCACTGTTAGCTCTATCACTGTTAGCTCTATCACTATTAGCTCTATCACTATTATCACTGTTAGCTCTATCACTATTAGCTCTATCACTGTTAGCTCTATCACTGTTAGCTCTATCACTGTTAGCTCTATCACTGTTAGCTCTATCACTATTAGCTCTATCACTGTTAGCTCTATCACTGTTAGCTCTATCACTATTAGCTCTATCACTGTTAGCTCTATCACTGTTAGCTCTATCACTATTAGCGCTATCACTGTTAGCTCTATCACTATTAGCTCTATCACTGTTAGCTCTATCACTGTTAGCTCTATCACTGTTAGCTCTATCACTATTAGCTCTATCACTGTTAGCTCTAACACTATAAGCTCTATCACTGTTAGCTCTATCACTATTAGCTCTATCACTATTAGCTTTATCGCTATTAGCTCTACCACAGTTAGCTCTACTACCATTAGCTCTATCAGCACCGATGCTATTGGCTGTTGACAGCGTTAGCTGCACGCTGCCGGCTCATCCACCACTGCATTGAGACGATAGCATCGCTCTCTATTTCCTGTTTAGCGCTTTTTTAATATTGTCTTCTTTGCTCCTTTTCACTGTAATATCAGTGTGACATTCTTCTTCTCAGCTGGCGGAGTGGTGACAGCTGAGAGAGAGAGCAGGATGACATTTAGCTAAAGGTCACCGGCGGGATTTGAACCGATGTTATCATGTTATGCACCTCGAGTGCCACCAGAGCCCGACCCGAGGCCTCCTCGTCTCGGCTGACTGACTGGACTGCCGAAGGTCACCGCAAGATGCATGAGCCGGTGGCTGAGGGAGGAGCGGTGTGTTTAATGACCACCATGTTCTCTCATCTACACACCGCTCTGAATCCATCTAGAGGACATCCACCTAACTCCATCTTTCTCTCCGCCTCGCTGGGTCTCATCCCCGCCCAGAGATGAGGGGGGGGCTGAGCTGATAGTTATTAGTCTTTTTTATTTAAAGTGACCTGTCGGTTTAAACCTATTTAACTCAGGGTCTTCATCAAATGACCAGCAGCTGAAATTCTCAATAATGATCATCCTGGTGGCTGAATGGTGATGATATATCTGCAGCAATTTGGACAAATGGAGGGGGGGGGGGGAGTAAGTGAGTGTGTGACAAAGTGTGTGTGTGTGCGTGTTGGCTCTCTAAAAATTAAATTTTTTTGATTGTATGTTTTCTTTTCTTTGTTCTTGAAATGTGTCGTTCACAAAGTCGGACGATCACACGAACACTTCCCTTTGGCCAGATGGAGGAATATGTGTGTGTGTGTGTGTGTGACTGTCTGTCTGTCACGCAAAATGACAAGAAAGGGATGAATAATGACTACCACAAAGAGACACACATCAACCACAAAGAGACACAACAACCACAAAGAGACACACATCAACCACAAAGAGACACAACAACCACAAAGAGACACACAACAACCACAAAGAGACACACATCAACCACAAAGAGACACACATCAACCACAAAGAGACACATCAACCACAGAGACACACAACAACCACAAAGAGACACACAACAACCACAAAGAGACACACATCAACCACAAAGACACACATCAACCACAAAGAGACACACATCAACCACAAAGAGACACATCAACCACAGAGACACACAACAACCACAAAGAGACACACAACAACCACAAAGAGACACACATCAACCACAAAGAGACACACAACAACCACAAAGAGACACACAACAACCACAAAGAGACACACATCAACCACAAAGAGACACATAAACCACAAAGAGACACACAACAACCACAAAGAGACACATCAACCACAAAGAGACACACACCAACCACAAAGAGACACACAACAACCACAAAGAGACACACATCAACCACAAAGAGACACACAACAACCACAAAGAGACACACAACAACGACAAAGAGACACAACAACCACAAAGAGACACACACCAACCACAAAGAGACACAAAACAACCACAAAGAGACACACATCAACCACAAAGAGACACACAACAACCACAAAGAGACATAAAACAACCACAAAGAGACATCAACCACAAAGAGACACAAAGACACACAAAACAACCACAAAGAGACAAAAAGAGACACAAAACAACCACAAAGGCACACAAAGAGACACACAACAATCACAAAGAGACAAAAAGAGACACAAAACAACTAGAAGGAAATGCAAAACCATTCTGCCATTTGCTTCTCTCGTCGTCTGGCCCTTTTTAATGTGTATGTGTGTGTGTGTGTGTGTGTGTGTGTGTGTGTGTGTGTGTGTGTGTGAGAGAGACATGTGCATGAGTTGTGTTGGTGAGAAGTTCAAGTGTGAAGTTTTCTTCGAGGGGTTTTCTTACTTCTGTCAGTGATTGCGTGAGTGATGAACACACACACACACACACATACACACACACACACACACACACACACACACACACACACCGTTCTCTACAGTAAGTCATTAGCATCACACGTTGTCGTGTGAGGATCCTCCATCTGCTCCTCATTACTGACATTTCTCTTCTTTTAAAGACTACATTCAGAAAGAGGTTTGTGTCCTCCTCCTCCTCTCTCCTCCTCCTCCTCCTCTTCTTCTTCCTCCTCCTTCTCACAGGAGTAAACGTCTTCTCTCTCTCTCCTCCTCTCTCCTCTCCTCTCTCCTCTGCTGTTATGTAAGAGCTTAGCACGCTGATTTGATGAAAGAGGAAATTATTTATCTGCTCAGACCCCACTGCCTGACACACACACACACACACACACACACACACACACACACACACATCTCTAACATGTGTGTATGGAGCAGTGTGGAGGCTGTGAGAGGCCTCCATCGCTCTCTAATGGACCAATTAAGGTCAGAGACAGACGGAGAGATTATGATCAATCAGGCTGGACAGGGGGGGGGGGGGGCATGAGGACAAGAGGGTACAAGGGAAACTGAGGTAGAGAGAGAAATACGAAGGGAGAAGAAGAGAGGAGGAGGAAGAGGAGCTGTTAGCCCTCTGCTCAAAGAGGTTAATTAAGTCATCTGGACGTTCTCCGGCATCCCAGAATGCATCAGACAAATCAAATGAAGCTCGTATGGAAGTCGAGAGGATGAAGACCCTCATCTGTCACCATCACTGTGTGTGTGTGTGTGTGTGTGGGGGGGGGGGGGGCAGTGGTCTCCATGGCGACAGTCGGGGTCTGGTTCTAATTAAGAAATTAATTACCTGCTGTGGGAAAATATATATAATTTGCGTCGGTCGAGGGGCGGAGCCTCTGAAACCTGCATGATGTCATCTGGTTTCTCCAAAAACCGACCCGGTGGCTCCGTTGAGGAGCTTTAAGTAGAACTCTATAGAACCTATAGAATCTATATATATCTATATATATATAGATATATATATATCTATATATATCTATAGGCCACGCTCGACTCCCGGAGCCCCAATGCTTTCCTTCCGGGCTGACGTTAGGTACGTTAGCTCGACCTGCATCGTTACCGTTTCAATGCGCTAAACGCAACCACATGGAACCACCATTGGTGCCACCACCATTGTTTTCACGTTAACGTGAATATGAACTGACAGCTGAGTTGAATATTTATTTGTATTCATCGTGGAAACGGCTTTGTAGGAATAAAGTTTTATTCTTCATTTTGGAATTTTGCTTATTTCCTCCGTATTGTAGTGCCGAGAGACGGGAGTCGGAGGCGGAGTATCCAGCACAAAGCTTTAATGAACACAATACCAAAAGACGTTCATTCGTCAAGTCAAAACCGGACTGAACTGGACGGTCGTTCCGTCCGCTAAACGGGTCCGTGCTAAACACTCCCCCCACCCATAGTTCCGTGGGTGAATTATGTTATCCACCACACAAGCCCCCCCAGAATTCACCCATAGTCAAAGTCCTCGTGACGGAAAGGGGCGACGACCCGACCCCGTCTCGAGCGGATGACAGGGGCCGAGGAGAGGAAGCAGCAGGCACGTCGGCGCCGTCCGCTACCCGGAGGTCCCGGGGTCAACAAGGTCGCTGGAGTCTCAACGGCAGCGCGGGCGGCGCAGGCGGACGTCCCCGGCGTGGGGGTTGCGCCACCTCCACCGGTCTGGAAATGTCCACGTTAGCCAGCTTAACCCTATCCCAGGAAACGGTCTCAGGCCTACCCCCGACGTCCACCACCAGGCACTTGTCTCCATGGCTCAAAACCCTGAACGGGCCATCGTAAGGAGGGCGTAGGGGACCACGGTGGGCGTCGTGGCGAATGAAAACATAGTCCACCGTGCTCAGATCGGGGGGCATGCGGAAAGTGGGAGTGCCGTGTTGCGATGTGGGAACAGGCGCGAAAACCCTAGCGGTTTCCAGTAGGGAGGAACGTTGTTTGGCCGCCGCCCAGGGGACCGAGGCGTCGGGAATAAAATCGCCTGGCACTCGTAGGGTCTGCCCGTAGACCAGCTCCGCCGAAGAGGACCGCAGGTCCTCCCTAGCGCACCTGAGGCCGAGCATCACCCATGGCAGCCTATCCACCCAGTCGCCGTCCCTCAAGCTGGCCCGTAGGGCTGCCTTCATGGAACGGTGGAAACGTTCGCACAAGCCGTTCGCCTGGGGATGATAGGCGGTAGTGCGGTGCAGCTTGACCCCCAACCCCTCAGCCACCGCGTTCCAGAGTTCCGAGGTGAACTGCGAGCCCCGGTCCGAGGAGAGGTCTGAAGGAGTCCCAAAGCGCGCGACCCAAGTGCCGATGAACGCGCGTGCCACGTCAGAAGCCGACGTCGAGGAGAGGGGAACAGCTTCAGGCCAGCGGGTCGTCCTGTCGACCATGGTGAAGAGGTAGGTGAACCCGTGAGAGGAGGGAAGCGGTCCCACCAGGTCGACGTTGACGTGGTCGAACCTCCTTTCGGGAACGGTAAACTCTCCAAGGGGGGCCTTAATATGGCGGTGCACTTTGGATCGTTGACAGTCAACGCAAGAGCTGACCCACGCACCAACGTCCTTTCTCAGTCCCTGCCATACAAACTTCTGGGAAACCAATTTCACAGACGGCTTCCTGCCGGGGTGGGAAAGGCCATGCAATGCCTCAAAAATGGGCCGGCGCCAGGACAACGGGACCAGCGGTCGAGGCTGGCCTGTGGAGACGTCGCACCATAGCCTCACGTCCGAGCCGTCAACCGCGACCTCCTCCAGGCGCAATCCTGTGTCCGAATCCCTCAGTGCCTGGACCCCATGGTCGGAGGCCTGGTCCACGCTCATGCGGACGTAATCCAGGCCCAGTTGGACGGCCCCGATGACCGTTCTCGAGAGGCAGTCTGCGACCACGTTAGACTTGCCAGCAATGTGTCGGATGTCCGTGGTGTACTCGGAGATGTACGCCAGCTGACGCTGCTGGTGGGCCGACCACGGCTCCGCCACCTTGGACATGCAGAACGTCAGAGGCTTGTGATCCACGAAAGCCGCAAACTCCCGCCCTTCCAGGAGGAATCGGAAATGGCGGATCGCCAGCCAGAGTCCAAGGTTCCCTGTCGAAGCGCTGTATTTGCGCTCCTGGGGTCAACTGGCGACTGAAAAAGGCGGCTGCCAGGCACCATCGACCCATTGCTCGTGCACCGCGCCGACGGCGTAGTCAGACGCGTCGGTGGCGATGGCGATGGGGCATCATGCGACGGATGGGCCAACATGGCGGCCTCGCCGGCGGCCTCGTGGCCTCGAACGCCTTCTCCTCTCCGCCGTCCAGTCGACAGCCTGGTTAGGGGACTTGTCCTGAGAGCCCGTACAGTGGGCGATGACGTGACGCCTGGCGGATGAACGGTGGTAAAAGTCACCATCCCCAGGAATTCGGGCCGAGCGGTGTGTGGGCGGGGGAAAGCCGAAATCGCCTCCAAGATTCAAGATTCAAGATTCAAGATGTTTTATTTGTCACATACACACACAGGGTGTGCAGTGAAATGAAAGTGGCAATGCTCAGCAGGAATGTGCAAGGGCAACAAGTACACACTATTTACAATAAAAAACAACACAATATTTACAGTAAGTGTGTGTGTGTGTGTGCCTAAGAGGGGCAGTTGTGTGGGTCTATGTGGGGTCCTGGTGAGGTCGGAGTTCACAGTCCTGATGGCCTGAGGAAAGAAACTCCGTCTCAGTCTCTCTGTTCTTGCAGCGTGACTACGGAGGCGCCTGCCTGACCGCAGCAGCTGAAACAGTCTGTTGTTGGGGTGGTGAGGATCCTTCATGATCCTGCCGGCTCTGGTTCTGCACCTCCTGGTGTACAAGTCCTGCAGGGTGGGAGTGTAGTTCCAATAGTGCGTTCAGCCGAACGCACTACTCTCTGCAGAGCCTTCCTGTCCTGAGCGGAGCAGTTGCCAAACCAGGCTGTGATGCTTCCTGTCAGGACGCCTCTACAGCTCCAGAGTAGAAGGACTGAAGGATCCTCTGGGAAACTTTAAATTTCCTCAGCTGCCTGAGGTGGTAGAGGCGCTGCCTTGCCTTTCTCACCAGAGTGTCTGTGTTCGTGACCATGTCAGATCCTCGGTGATGTGGACTCCCAGGTATTTATACCCGCTCACCCTCTCCACAGTAGTGTTAATCCCCAGTGGTGAGTACGTCCTCTGTTGTTGTACCCTCCTAAAGTCCACAATCAGCTCCTTAGTTTTGGTGACATTCATGATGAGGCTGTTGTCCCGGCACCAGAGTGACAGATCAGCAACTTCCTCCAGGTAGGCCTTCTCGTCGTCGGAGATCAGGCCCACCACCACTGTGTCATCCGCAAACTTGATGATGGTGTTGGAGCTGAACCTGGCCACACAGTCATGTGTGTACAGGGAGTACAGTAGGGGGCTGAGGATGCAACCCTGGGGGGATCCTGTGTTCAGGGTGAGGGGTTTGGAGGTGTCTGCCCACCCTGACCACCTGTGGCCTGGCGGTCAGGAAGTCCAGGATCCAAGCACACAGGGGGGTGTTCAGTCCCAGCTCAATCAGCTTGCCGGCCAGTCCACCTTCGACGGAAGAGGGGCGGCCCCCTCCTTGTTGATGAGGTGCCCCAGGAAGTGGATGGAGGACAACCCGAACAGGCACTTCGCCGGGTTGACGATCAGCCCGTGCTGGTCGAGCCTCCTGAAGAGGTCGCGTAGGTGACCCTGGTGCTCCTTTTCGGAGGAGCTGGCGACCAGGATGTTGTCCAAATACACGAAAACGAAGGGCATCTCCCTGAGCGCCGAGTCCATTAACCGCTGAAAGGTCTGAGCCGCGTTCCTGAGCCCGAACGGCATACGCAGGAACTCGAACAACCCGAACGGCGTCACCACCGCTGTCTTTGCGATGTCCGAGGGATGTACCGGCACCTGGTGATAACCGCGCACCAGGTCCACCTTCGAGAAGACCCGCTTGCCCGCCAGGTGTGCTGAGAAGTCCTGGATGCGGGATTGGGTAGCGGTCGGGCGTGGTGGCGCTGTTCAGGCGGCGGTAATCCCACAAGGTCGCCACCCGCCGCCTGGCTTGGGAACGATGTGGAGTGGTGAGGCCCAGGGGCTGTCCGAGCGCGGATGATGCCCAGGCGCCCATGTTGGCGAACTCCGACTTAGCGACTTTCAGCCTGTCGGGTTGAGTCGCCGGGCCCTAGCGTAGACGGGCGGGCCCTTGGTGTCTATATGATGCTCTACACCATGTTTCGCCGTGACCGCGGAAAAGGTAGGTCGGGTTATACCGGGGAACTCCTGAGCAGGCGTTGATATTCGCCCCTCTGAGAGGGAGCTGGAGAGTCCGCCGAAGCCGCCCGACTGCGGGCACATTCAAACGATGAGAACGTCTGCGGCCCACCAGGCGGTTGTTTTTCACGTCTACCAGCAGATTGTGCGCACAAAGGAAATCCGCGCCGAGGAGGGGAAAGGAGATGTCGGCCGTGACAAAATCCCACCTGAATCGCTGGCCTCCAAAGCACAGGTCTGCGGTCTTTGTGCCATACGCGGATGGGTGTGTCGTTAGCGGACCTCAACTGTGGACCATGGACGCCAGGGGCGGTGTCCTCCACCATAGCCGGCAGGACGCTCCTCTGAGCCCCGGTGTCGCAAAGAAACTCGCGGCCGGAGAGGGTGTCCCTGATGAACAATAGCCGGGTTGACGTGCCTGCACTCACGGCCACTAAAGAGCGCAAGCCTTGGCGTTTCCCGTCGGCTTGAAGTTGCACGGGGACCGGCACCTCTTTGCCTTAGCGCCGAAACGTGCGTGGAAATAGCACATACCATTGCTGGCACTGCCATCGGCGGCTACTGGGGCTCTGTTGGTCAGCCTGTCCCTGTCCGGTGGGTAGGCACTGCGTGTTGGGGCTAGCACTTCGGGTGCAAAACTCTGAGCAGCCAGGAAAAAACGGTCGGCTTCCTCCGCCAACGCGCGTGGCTCAGTAATCTTCGTGCCCGCGAGCGCCGTCCGGACCTGCGGTGGCATGTGTTGGAGGAACAGCTCCATGAAGAGGAAGTTAGGTTCTTCAGCACCCAGCAGGTTAAGCATCATCTCCATATGTTCAGAGGGTTTGCTGTCCCCGAGGCCCCGAATAGCCAACAAGCGTTGGGCCCGCTCTGACTGTGACAGCCCAAAAGTCTTCAATAGGAAGGCTTTGAGGTCCCTGTACTTGCCGTGGTCCGGGGGATTCGCTATGAAATTCGCCGCCCGGGTCGCAGTGGATCTTCCCAGCGCCGACACGACGTGGTAGTAGCGTGGTGTCGTCTGTGACGCCACGGATGGCGAACTGCGCCTGTCTGCGCGAACCACGCCGTCGGTGAAAACTCCCAGAACTCCGGCAACTTAATAAAAGCATTATTCGCCATGTTCGTTTTGGTCTCTGAAGCTTCAGCGAGACCTTCGTCGGGGTCACCAGTGTAGTGCCGAGAGACGGGAGTCGGAGGATCCAGCACAAAGCTTTAATGAACACAATACCAAAAGACGTTCATTCGTCAAGTCAAAACCGGACTGAACTGGACGGTCGTTCCGTCCGCTAAACGGGTCCGTGCTAAACACTCCCCCCACCCATAGTTCCGTGGGTGAATTATGTTATCCACCACAGTATTTAATTAACAGATGAATGTACTCGACCAATCAGGAGACAGAACGTTGCCTTTGAACCTCGTTGGTATTCAGGAGCTTCACCACGTGTCTGGATTGGCATGCTCCGGCGAGTCGGCCAATCACGGTTCACGCCTTGCCGAATCGCCCAATCCTGAACGAGAGACCAGCCTGTGTGTGTGTGTGTGTGTGGGGGGGGGGGGGGGGATCTGTGTGTTTGAGTTGTCAGATGTTTTATTTTCGTTTAAAATGTGCATTTATTTCCCTTCATTTCTGCTACGACTTTGAATATCTTGTGTATTTCCTGCTTTATTTGTGTGTGTGTGTGTGTGTGTGTGTGTGGCCTATATCAGTCCCGCTGTCTGCCTACAGATGGGATGTGTCACATGCTGAGCTGACAGGCGTAGTGAGGCCGGGGAGGGGATGTGTCTGTCTGTCTGTGTGTGTCACTTTAACGCGAGTCAGCGTTCCTCTGACCTTCACCATACGACTGATGTCCGATGTAGCCGGAGAAGGTTCAACAGGCGTGTGAATATTCAACACGCCCTCCATCTGGAGATCCATCATTCATAGACACGCCCCCGTTTCCTCCACAGCCGGGTGGAGTCAGGTGCTCGTCCTCGCTGCAGCGTCGGTGAAGTATTCACGTGACTCACTTTAAAGGATAAATCTGGTTTTATTACAAATCGTTGTTTTTGTCATATTCTTCTTCACCAGTACAGACCGAGTTGTCAGTAAACAAACACACAGCGACAGTGAAGCGTCTCCTCTCTGATCTCAAATGAAACAGAACCTGAGTCATGTTCATGTGTGACGAGTCGACGTGTGTGTGTGTGTGTGTGTTACACCTCTGGAGGCTGGCTGGTGTGTGTGTGTGTATGTGTGTTACACCTCTGGAGGCTGGTGTGTGTGTGTGATAGGAGATGTGTTTGTAAATGTGAGTCTGCGTCTGAGAATGTGTTTTTTATTACACTGTGCATCTGTTTTTGTAGCACGTGTGTGTGAGAGACACAGATGTTTCCTGACAGTGTGCAGAGAGCTGGCACACGGCCGTCCTCTCCTCCACCCAAAGTCTCACGGTGAGCGTCTCACACACACACAAATCCCAAAAGTCCTCAGTGTATCCTAGAGGAGAGAGGTGCTCAGTGTATCCTAGAGGAGACAGGTGCTCAGTGTATCCTAGAGGAGAGGTGCTCAGTGTATCCTAGAGGAGAGAGGTGCTCAGAGTATCCTAGAGGAGAGGTGCTCAGTGTATCCTAGAGGAGATAGGTGCTCAGTGTATCCTAGAGGTGAGAGGTGCTCAGTGTATCCTAGAGGAGAGAGGTGCTCAGTGTATCCTAGAGGAGAGGTGCTCAGTGTATCCTAGAGGAGAGGTGCTCAGTGTATCCTAGAGGAGAGAGGTGCTCAGTGTATCCTAGAGGAGAGAGGTGCTCAGTGTATCCTAGAGGAGAGGTGCTCAGTGTATCCTAGAGGAGAGAGGTGCTCAGTGTATCCTAGAGGAGACAGGTGCTCAGTGTATCCTAGAGGAGAGGTGCTCAGTGTATCCTAGAGGAGAGAGGTGCTCAGAGTATCCTAGAGGAGAGGTGCTCAGTGTATCCTAGAGGAGATAGGTGCTCAGTGTATCCTAGAGGAGAGAGGTGCTCAGTGTATCCTAGAGGAGAGAGGTGCTCAGTGTATCCTAGAGGAGACAGGTGCTCAGTGTATCCTAGAGGAGAGGTGCTCAGTGTATCCTAGAGGAGAGAGGTGCTCAGTGTATCCTAGAGGAGAGAGGTGCTCAGTGTATCCTAGAGGAGAGGTGCTCAGTGTAACCTAGAGGAGAGAGGTGCTCAGTGTATCCTAGAGGAGAGAGGTGCTCAGTGTATCCTAGAGGAGAGGTGCTCAGTGTATCCTAGAGGAGAGGTGCTCAGTGTATCCTAGAGGAGGGAGGTCCTGTGTATCCTAGAGGAGAGGTGCTCAGTGTATCCTAGAGGAGAGGTGCTCAGTGTATCCTAGAGGAGAGAGGTGCTCAGTGTATCCTAGAGGAGAGAGGTGCTCAGTGTATCCTAGAGGAGAGGTGCTCAGTGTATCCTAGAGGAGAGGTGCTCAGTGTATCCTAGAGGAGGGAGGTCCTGTGTATCCTAGAGGAGAGGTGCTCAGTGTATCCTAGAGGAGAGGTGCTCAGTGTATCCTAGAGGAGAGGTGCTCAGTGTAGCCTATCAGTCTATAGCAGCATCTCTAGGGTCTGGACCAGGTGAATCTGATTCAGCCCTCACTATAAGACTATCAAGAGGAAAGTCTTCAGTCAAATCTACATGAGGCGACTGTCTGAAGGTGAAGCTGGTTCCATACCTCAAGGCTCTGTTTAAGACTCTAGGCTCACAAGTAGCCCCCCATCTGGGGCTGACCTGACATGGCGTTGGCTAACGGGGGCCAACAACAGAGGTGACTTGATACGGATATCCAGAAAACTCTGGACTTTAAGTAAACATGAGTCATGTGACCAAAGTTAAACATCACCGCTCAGTTTGTGTGTTTAACATCAGGAGTCTGAGGAGACGTCACTGAGGCAGTCCTCATCACCTTAAAGGTGTGTGTGTGTGTACCTGTGTCTATATGTGTGTGTGCCTGTGTGTTCTTCTCATGTGACACCTTACACATACACACTCCCACACACACAGGTCGGTCCCCAACGTACCGACAGATGAGCTCTGAATGAGTCACACAGAGATAATTCTCTCCTACATTTCCCAGAAGTGTTGTGTGTTGTATGATGAAGACACACACCTGTGTGTGTGTCTGTGTGAGACAATGAGATATTATTATCTTTATTGATCCCTGAAGGAGCAGCAGACTGCAGACGAGGAGATTGAACTGAGACAAGAAGGTAATAAAAAATAATATGCTGCCTCAAAACGAGATTTGTTCTTTGAATGCAATCAACAGATTAACATAGATAAACAAAATAAAAAAATAAAGATAATTACATTTTTCCCTCCGTCTTCTCGTACCAAGGGGAAGGACGATACATATCGATGACATCACATGATTTGGTTCCACCGTCTGTTTCTTTCAAATAACTTTGACAGTTTGACCCCGTGAGCCCGATTCCTGGAGGGAAGCCCAGGAGCAGCTCTCTGATTGGCTGAAGGTTTCCATTGAGACCACTTTAGAAGTGTGTACATCTACAGCTGAGGTCAAAGGTCAGCCAGGGACTCCTCTGACTCTCCTCCTCTGGTGTTAAACTGACACATCTGTGGCACCTCCTCTTTACTGGAGGAGGAGGAGGAGGAAGAATGGAGCTCGTGCCTTCACACAAGACTCCTGACACACACTCCATCTGGCCCGCAACAGATGCTCCTGACAGAGACACACACTCACACACGCACTGTTAGGACCCCTTTGTGGTCTAGGGGATAAGCGGGGGGAACGAACACAGGACAGTCAAAGAATAAGTGAAAAGGATCAAAAGTAGGAGTAAAGTGTTCAAATAATATTTATTTCCAACACACAAGACAAAGGTTCAATGACGTGGGAGAGATTGGGACAGTTGTGGTTGTGCCAAAGCAATAAATTCAAGATATCAAAACTCGGCCTGGCTTCTACCTCTCTGAAAAGAAAGACAAAATGGCTTCACTTGCTTCTCTAACAAAGTTCGGTGAAAACAATACAGAGGCAGCAACAACCAATAGCCGAGTGTTTCCAGACACAAAGTACCTACATGAGTGCATACATGTACAGGGTACCCCAAACTTACCTACTGTCCACAACCTCTCACCACAAACTCCACCTCTTGCAGTGTCAGTGTACACATTTACACAATCAAAAACCACACCTAACTCTTCAGTCTTCTGTCTTTTTAACCAGGCCCACTCAGCCGATTGGCCAGCTCGCCTTCTGGCACCCAGGTGCAGTCGGATTGGCCTGTTGAGGTGGTGATTGATGCCACCTGAAGGGAAAACAAGGGGCGAGGGGAGAACACGCAACACTGACACAAAACACACACACACACACACACACACACACACACACACACACACACACACACACACACACACACACACACACACACACACACACACACACACACACACACACACACACACACGTCTGTCCTCTTCATACCTCACAAGTCAATCAGCCCCTCCCCCTCCTCACCCCAGAGAAGCAATTAAAGCAATTTAAAGTCCCCAAGCGAGGGAATCGACCAAGTGGGCGTGGCCTAGAGAGCTCCACATGGGCGTGGCCTAGAGAGCTCCAGTGGTCATGCAGAGCAGGTGATGCTCCTGTGTGTCAGCGTGGGAGGAGCTACAGGAACAAAGGAGAGCTCAGCATGTCAGAGGGAGGCTCCACATGGAGCTTTGTGGAGTGTGTGTGTGTGTGTGAGATAATGCTGAGTCATACTGTACCGAGCCTCTGACCCAGTTCTTACTCGCTTCCTATTCGCTGTCACATTTTTTTCATTCGACATGGCGCTGCTACTTTCTGAGAGGCTCTAAATAATATATATTATAATATATATATAATACATAATATAATATATAAACTCATGAAACCAACAGGCAGCTCTGGGTCTGAGTCATTTAAAAGTATCTCCTAGAATGTTGCCTGTACTTCTGGATTCATGTTTGAAGCTCATAACTTCACTAACCTTTGAGATCAATGTCTGAGATGAAGAGGGGTCTGCTCCCCCCCCCCCCCCCCCCCTGTGAAGAGGCAGGTGTTCTTTGTGTCCTCTGCAGCTTTATTGCCTCATCAGAGGCTTCTTGTCCTAATGTTTCCTTCTTCTTCTTTTTCTTTCTTCGTGAATACACTTTGATTGATTGATTATCAGAAGCTGTGGCAGGTGGGAAACCCCCCCTTCCGACTCCGCCCCCCTCCCGACTCCGCTCCCCCTCCTTCTGGTTTCAGCCAATGGGCATCCAGCCCTGGAGATGACCTGTCTGCAGACGCTCAGTGGAGGCGTCAGACTTTAGATCTGCAGCCACGGCAACATCCAGGCATAGTGAAGCGTGCTGGGTGTGTGTGTGTGTTTGTAGGTGTGTGTGTGTGTAGGTGTGTGTGTGTGTGTGCATGGGAGTAAGTGCACTGTTGTGCTTCTCACAATGGGTCATACATTCAGGAGACTCCCCCTCAGGCCAGAGCTCATGATGGCACACTTGGCACACACACACACTTGGCACACACACACACACACACACACACACACACACACACACACACACACACACACACACACACACACACACACACACACACACACACACACACACACACACACACACACACACACCAGATAACCTCAGAAACAAAGAGTTCAGGCTGCAGATGTCTGTTAGCCGGAGGTGGTGAATAAGTGTGTTTGTATGTGTGTTGACCCCTGACCCCAGCACACACTCTGCAAACACACACACATACACACACGCACACACTCTTATCTAACCCACAGCATCACTTGCACTGTGACCCTACACAGCGCTGCTCTGCATATTTATAGGCAACACGTGTACGAGGGTATGTCTGATGTAGTACCACTTCACACGTGTGTGTGTGTGTGTGTGTGTGGTGATACTCGTTTTGTGGGATTGCCACAAGGCATCGAAATCTCTCCCAATGTAAACATAACATACTGCAGATAGGAATCATTAATGTTTGAAGGTTTATGATATGTTTATAATGTTTATGTTGTTTAGTCGACTTCCTGTCAGTGAACTGATAAACTTACATTAGTTTCCCCCAAAGCGCATGGTGCATGATGCATGGTGTGTGATGCATGGTGCATGGTTCATGATGCATGGTGTGTGATGCATGATGCGTGATAAATGGTTCGTGATGCATTGTGTGTGATGCATGGCGTGTGCTGCATGGTGTGTGATGCATGATGCATGGTGCGTGATGCATTGTGTGTGATGCATGATGCATTGCGCGTGATGCATGGTGTGTGATGCATGGCATGTGATGCATGGTGCGTGATGCATTGTGTGTGATGCATGGTGCATGATGCATGGTGTGTGATGCATGGTGCGTGATGCATGGTGTGTGATGCATGGTGCATGATGCATGGTGCGTGATGCATTGTGTGTGATGCATGGTGCATGATGCGTGATGCATGGTGTGTGATGCATGGTGTGTGATGCATTGTGTGTGATGCATGATGCATGGTGCGTGATGCATTGTGTGTGATGCATGATGCATTGTGCGTGATGCATGGTGTGTGATGCATGGCATGTGATGCATGGTGCGTGATGCATTGTGTGTGATGCATGGTGCATGCTGCATGGTGTGTGATGCATGGTGCGTGATGCATGGTGCATGATGCATGGTGTGTGCTGCATGGTGTGTGATGCATGATGCATGGTGCGTGATGCATGGTGTGTGATGCATGGTGTGTGATGCATGGTGCGTGATGCATTGTGTGTGATGCATGGTGCATGATGCATTGTGTGTGATGCATTGTGTGTGATGCATGGTGCATGATGCATGGTGTGTGATGCATGGTGCATGATGCATGGTGTGTGATGCATGGTGTGTGATGCATGGTGTGTGATGCATGGTGCATTATGCATTGTGTGTGATGCATGATGCATGATGCAGTGTGTGTGATGCATGGTGTGTGATGCATGGTGTGTGATGCATGGTGTGTGATGCATGGTGCATGATGCATGGTGTGTGATGCATGGTGCATGATGCATTGTGTGTGATGCATGGTGCATGATGCATGGTGTGTGATGCATGGTGTGTGATGCATGGTGTGTGATGCATGGTGCGTGATGCATTGTGTGTGATGCATGGTGTGTGATGCATGGTGCATGATGCATGGTGTGTGATGCATGGTGCGTGATGCATTGTGTGTGATGCATGGTGTGTGATGCATGGTGTGTGATGCATGGTGCATGATGCATGGTGTATGATGCATGGTGTGTGATGCATGATGTGTGATGCATTGTGTGTGATGCATTGTGTGTGATGCATGGTGCATGATGCATGGTGTGTGATGCATGGTGTGTGATGCATGGTGTGTGATGCATGGTGTGTGATGCATGGTGCGTGATGCATTGTGTGTGATGCATTGTGTGTGATGCATGGTGTGTGATGCATGGTGCATTATGCAGGGTGTGTGATGCATGGTGTGTGATGCATGGTGCGTGATGCATTGTGTGTGATGCATGGTGCATGATGCATTGTGTGTGATGCATGGTGTGTGATGCATGGCGCGTGATGCATTGTGTGTGATGCATGGTGTGTGATGCATGGTGTGTGATGCATGGTGCGTGATGCATGGTGTGTGATGCATTGTGTGTGATGCATGGTGTGTGATGCATGGTGTGTGATGCATGGTGTGTGATGCATGGTGTGTGATGCATGATGTGTGATGCATTGTGTGTGATGCATGGTGTGTGATGCATGATGTGTGATGCATTGTGTGTGATGCATTGTGTGTGATGCATGGTGTGTGTGATGCATGGTGTGTGATGCATTGTGTGTGATGTATGGTGTGTTATGCATGATGTGTGATGCATTGTGTGTGATGCATTGTGTGTGATGCATTGTGTGTGATGCATGGTGTGTGATGCATTGTGTGTGATGCATGGTGTGTGATGCATGGTGCATGATGCATGGTGTGTGATGCATGGTGCGTGATGCATTGTGTGTGATGCATGGTGCATGATGCATTGTGTGTGATGCATGGTGTGTGATTCATTGTGTGTGATGCATTGTGTGTGATGCATGGTGTGTGATGCATGGTGTGTGATGCATGGGGTGTGATGCATTGTGTGTGATGCATGGTGTGTGTGATGCATGGGGTGTGATGCATGGTGCATGATGCATGGTGTGTGATGCATTGTGTGTGATGCATGGTGTGTGATTCATTGTGTGTGATGCATTGTGTGTGATGCATGGTGTGTGATGCATGGGGTGTGATGCATTGTGTGTGATGCATGGTGTGTGTGATGCATGGGGTGTGATGCATGGTGCATGATGCATGGTGCATGATGCATTGTGTGTGATGCATGGTGTATGATGCATGGTGTGTGATGCATTGTGTGTGATGCATTGTGTGTGATGCATGGTGTGTGATGCATGGTGTATGATGCATTGTGTGTGATGCATTGTGTGTGATGCATGGTGCATGGTGTGTGTGATGCATGGTGTGTGATGCATTGTGTGTGATGCATGGTGCATGGTGTGTGTGATGCATGGTGTGTGATGCATGGTGTGTGATGCATGGTGTGTGATGCATGGTGTGTGATGCATTGTGTGTGATGCATGGTGTGTGATGCATTGTGTGTGATGCATGGTGCGTGATGCATTGTGTGTGATGCATTGTGTGTGATGCTACCTGCTAAGGCCATCCGACCCCTGCAGCTCATCCAGAATGCAGCAGCTCGACTGGTCTTCAGCCTCCCGAAATTCACCCACACCACTCCGCTCCTCCGCTCTCTTCACTGGTTACCGGTGGCTGCTCACATCCGCTTCAAAACACTGGTCCTGGCGTACCGTGCTCTAGACGGATCGGGCCCCGTCTACATCCGGGATATGGTCACACCGTACACCCCGGCACGTTCGCTCCGCTCTGCAACAGCCAATCGACTTGTGACTACTGCACCTCGAGCTAATCACTCTACATCCAGACTGTTTGCTGTCCTGGCTCCTCAGTGGTGGAACGAGCTCCCCACTGACATCAGGACAGCAGAAAGTCTCTACATCTTCCGTCGGAGACTGAAAACACACCTTTTCCGACTATATCTGGATTAAAACACAGATTAGCACTTCAGTGGCACTTAGATAGCACTTACTTATGGTACTTTTGTAGTTCGACTATGTTGAGGAAATGCTACTTCCTGTATTCTTGTTGTTCTTAGTTTGTACTCTAGGTTGAAATGCACTTATTGTAAGTCGCTTTGGATAAAAGCGTCTGCTAAATGACATGTAATGTAATGTAATGCATGGTGCGTGATGCATTGTGTGTGATGCATGGTGTGTGATGCATGGTGTGTGATGCATTGTGTGTGATGCATGGTGCATGGCATCTGGTCCATGATGTGCCTGAAGCATTGTTCCTGATGCATTGTGCCTGGTGCATGTCTCCTTCTGTAACAGTCAAACATGGCGTTGCCGCGTTCATTAGCTCATTAGCTCATTAGTTAATTAGTTCATTAGCTCATTAGCTCATTAGTTCATTAGCTCATTAGTTCATTAGTTCATTAGCTCATTAGTTCATTAGCTCATTAGCTCATTAGTTCATTAGCTCATTAGTTCATTAGTTCATTAGCTCATTAGCTCATTAGTTCATGAGCTCATTAGCTCATTAGTTCATTAGTTCATTAGTTCATTAGCTCATTAGTTCATTAGCTCATTAGTTCATTAGTTCATTAGCTCATTAGCTCATTAGTTCATTAGCTCATTAGCTCATTAGTTCATTAGTTCATTAGCTCATTAGTTCATTAGTTCATTAGCTCATTAGCTCATTAGTTCATTAGCTCATTAGCTCATTAGTTCATTAGCTCATTAGTTCATTAGCTCATTAGTTCATTAGCTCATTAGTTCATTAGTTCATTAGCTCATTAGCTCATTAGTTCATTAGCTCATTAGCTCATTAGTTCATTAGCTCATTAGCTCATTAGTTCATTAGTTCATTAGCTCATTAGCTCATTAGCTCATTAGTTCATTAGCTCATTAGCTCATTAGTTCATTAGCTCATTAGCTCATTAGCTCATTAGCTCGCTGCATATCTCCACACTCGGCCGACTGGCTGATCCTGCGGCGGGTCGTTGTAGCCGTCAGTCCTCCGGGGGTTAATGACCTAGAAGCCGTCGTCTCCTCATCCCGCAGACATGAAAGGAGACATTGTTTACACACATCTGCCTCCAAAGGGGGCGGAGCCCAAATTAGAAGCAGCAAGTCAAACAGTATGCAGATGAGGCAGCTGAAAGGGCTGAATGGATGCCCCCCCTCCCCCCCCCCCCCCCCCCCACACACACACTGCAATTCAATTCAATTCAGTTTATTTGTATAGCCCAATTTCACAAATTACAAATTTGTCTCGGAGTGCTTTACAATCTGTACACATACACTGCAGGCACCGCACACCTCCACCGGTCACGTCCTGTGGGGAAGGAGGGAGGGAGGGAGCAGAGGCAGTTGCTGTCTCCCCCCTGCTGAGCTCCTCCATTGTGGTTCCCCTCAAAAAAGGACAGCTGTTGTGTCTCGCTCCCCCTCCAGTGTGTGTGTGTGTGTGTGTTTGTGTGTGTGTTTGTGTGTATGTTTGTGTGTGTGTGTGTTCTACACTCTTCGTGCTTGGTTTCAACCGGCGTGCAGATGTTTCCTCTCAGCTGTTCTGATTCTCTCGTCTGGAATAATTTAACGTTCAGTTCGTCTTAAATTTGATGTTTAGAGTTTGGCTTTTCCTCATTTTAAAGTCTGCCTGACAGTTTCATAACTACTTAATGGTCATAGGTTATCTTATAATGAATCTACTTTTATAGTATGTATAGAGATGGTGATGGGCGGTAGCCCCCCCCCCCCCCATCTGGGTATGATTGGGTGAATGACTGGGTGTTTGTCCTTCGACTGCTGAAATTAAATGAATGAAACTTATTAATTGGAGTCCAGATTCCACATTCTATCCAAAGTTCCTTTAGCTTAACATGAACACATTAAAGACTTTTGCTGGTGAGCTGGTACATAACTATATAGTATCTTATATTACCAAAATATGTACTAATACAAAATGTAATGGCGGCTACATTCAGTTGGTTCCACTTTGAAACAACAGCTTCGTGGTTCACGTTTCCTAACTAATCTTAAGAGGATTCCCGCTGTAGAACAATGAAACTTCATATTCATTCACCAATGGGGATTTGGGGGGGGGGGGGGGGGCATTTACTACATTGCGTTCATTAAGATGGTAATGGATGTCAACTGCCATCAGCGTCATGGTTGATTACCATTATTCTGAGTTTATTTCCGGCTGTAGTGAAGCGTGAGGCCGACCCGCCACCATTACATCATCCTGTGATGTTTACATCTCAATTATGACATGAACCCCACCCCCCTCGTAGCATGTTGCGTCATCTTCAGGAAACTGTCAAAACGCCACCACGTCTGCCTCCATGCCCCGCCCCCCGGCCTCCATGCCCCGCCCCCTCACGACCTCCTCTGACAGCTGACGTGTCAGCGAGCTCGTGGCCCAGCGACAGCTTTTAAAACTCTTTTCTTTTCTTCTCCTCTTTTTCAAAAGAGACAAATTGATTTTCTTTTCGGCCTTCAGCGCCAACGTGATGACCGAGTGATTAACGAGGCCGCCACGCCGAGGAAATCAATTCATGGTGACCCCCCGCCATGTCGCAGTGACCCCGGAGGCAAAGCGTGGGAGTCGAGCACATCAGGGGGGGGGGGGGGGGGCAGGGGGCAGCCACCTACTGGGAGCTACACCTGCTTCAGAGCTCGATTTACATTTTTTAACGCATATTGTGTTTTATTGACAGAGGAGGAGGAAGAGGAGGAGGTGGAGGAGGAGCTGCATCTCGTGTGTCTTAGTAAGTACTTTCTGACTCCTCAGGTTTATAACATGTTTCTCCTGTTTCAGGAGGATGCAGACAGAGTCCCACAAAGGGATGCTGAAGCCCCTCCCCCTTCATTAACTAGCACCAAGGTGCCCTTGAGCAAGGTGCTTCACGTCCGTGTCCACCTGATGAAAGTCAGGTATTCTTTCTCTCTTAGCTCTGGTTTTGGTCTCCATGTCCTGAGAAAGATTCACTATGTTCACCAGCTAGTTTAATAAGAGATCGTAACAAATACGTAGTTCAGGAAAAGATCGTGAAGTACATGATGACGTGGATAACTACAAATAATTGTGTGGGCTATCCCACATTACTTCTCTGTCCGCATCACTCGTCTGACAGCAGCCTGCACTGCCACGCCTGCTCCGTCCAGACTGGAGCTAACTGGGAGCTAAGTGGGAGCCAACTGGGAGCTACCTGGGAGCTAAGTGGGAGCTAACTGGGAGCTAACTGGGAGCTAGGTGGTGGCTAACTGGGAGCTAACCACGAGTCGCTTCACCAGCATCACTTTGTTTCTCAAGGTCATTGAAGGTCACGCACATCTCTGTGCAGCAGGACGGGTTTCAATCACCACGTCAGTTCATGGTAGAAAAATAAGTCAATTTGTGTCGAAGATAATATCTCCACTTTAACTAATTGTTCTGGCAGATTTTGTGGCATTTCTTAAGAAAAATAAATCATGAAATTCGCAGCATTCTTCTTCCCTCGTCCTCCTTGACCTCTAACTCCTAATGGTTTAATATCTCTTTATTCGGCAGCCAATCTATCTCCTCCTCCTCCTCCTCTCTCCCCACACCCGCTGTCCTCCATCATGAATTCAAGAAGCTTCATATTTCATCTGCCACGTCTCCAGCAGCTTTGTGGAGGAAGGGGAGGCGGCTAGAGGGAACCAATCATCACTCACGTCTCTTATTGTGAGACATCCTTTTTTTATTACGATCCTATTAATATCATAGTACTATCCTATAACTATCCTATTACTATCCTATTACTATTTTATTCAAACTGCCGATGGACTGATTGTGTTTGTCATTAGTTGGTTGAAGAAGGGTCAAAGTTTAATGATCTTATGACGGTAACATTAAATTAGTTGGAATGCTTCAGCAGTCCAACTATTGTTCTTGTAATCTTTAAGAAACTTCTTCTTCTTCGTCTTCCATAAGTATTTTGGACCCTTTCTCCTCCTTCATATATTAAGCTACAGAAACTGTTCAAATATTAAAATATTCAGCTTCTTCAGCTGATATTTCGAACTCAACTGTTCATATTATAAATAGTTTATGGTTATTAATTTGAATGGGATCACAATGGAGAAAGTCTTCAATTTCAAAAGGTCGGCGTACGTTTAGCTACAGACACCATTTTACGTTTAAAATGTTGACAGATTTTTCTAGAGAAGCCTTAACAAGGGAGGAAGTCCACCTTTCTCCTCAGTCATCTCCATTGAAAACCTGACGACATTTTTTACAGCAAGCAGGAAAACTTTCTGAACTGCGATTAAACTCATTTCTAAACCTAAAAAACATTTAAGGACATGTAAATGTTCACACAAGCCTTGAACATCTCCTAATGTAGACGTCTTTAGCATCAGAGTTATGGTTTTGACAGGTTGCTTTCATCAGATTCAGAGCTGTCTGCCGCTCAGTCACACAGGTGTTTCACGTTAGACTAATCAGAGGCGCATCTCACACACACTTGTTTATCATACATTGTGAACCACAAAACAGACCAACGGTTTGTGAACGCGTGTGGCCTCTCGTGTGTCTTTAAATGGAGAGATATCAGAGGAGACCCAGCTTCAGAGTTGCTCAGGTCACATTAAGCCACAAAAAAACATATCGGCGTGATCGGCTGAATGTTTCCTCTATTGATTCTACTATTTTGGTGATTTGATCATGTTTTTTTGACAGGGTTTAACAAATGCTTTTGTAGAAAATCCACTCAGTGTTTAGATCATGTTTATCCTTCACCATGGTTTCTCCCTATTTTTTTATTTATCTTTCTCCTGTTTCTCAATTTATTTATTTCTCTCGTTCTCATATCTGACTTTCCCGGCGACGGAACACCGGGGACTGGAACTGGTGACGGCACACCGGGGGAAAACTCTGCTGTGCTGGGTCCATCTTCTTAGTCTGTTCGGGGGTGGCTTTAGCTCAGTGGGGTAAGAGGGCCGTCCTGCAACCGCAGGGTTGTGGGTTCGATCCCCGCTCTCCCCATTAGTTGCAAGTCGAAGTGTCCTTGAGCAAGGCACTGAACCCCCAGTTGCTTCCTGGGCGCTTCACCGCAGCCCACTGCTCCTTAATAACTAAGGATGGGTTAAATGCAGAGAACTAATTTCCCCTTGGGGATTAATAAAAGTGTATATTCTTATTCTATTCTTCTGTTCGGTGGGGATAAGGTTTGGACCCAAACACAGCAGGCAGAGTTCTCAAAAAACACGGGAATTATTATTAATAACTAGCAGGAACAGGGACAAGAACCGGACAGGAACAAAAACGAACAGACACCGAACAACCAGAAAGACACAGGCTAAATACACTGGGGAAACGAGACACAGGTGGAGACACAGGTGGAAACAATCAGGGCGTGGCTGGGAACAATCAGGACCGAAACAGACAAGCACAGGGAAGGAAGAGCAGGGAAACAGGAAACGAGACAGGGACTTCAAAACAAAACAGGAAACACTCAAAATCATAACACTTTCAGCTGTTTCCAGACATTTTCAGCTATTTTCAGACATGTTCAGACATTTTCAGCTATTTTCAGCTATTTATTTATTTATATTTCAGCTTCAAGCTTTCAGATGTTAGCATTCCAACGCATTTTCAGCAGGAAATGCATTTTCTAGTTCAATTAATTATTATAATAAAACTAAATGAGCTCCCAGAAACCTTCAGAGAGGACTTCCTGTTTCCTCTTCTCATAACGGAGAGGAGGAGTATTCACTCTAATGGAGTTAACCTGGCACATGAGAGCGAGGTGTAATGTGGAGGAGGAGGAGGAGGAGGAGGTGGAGGAGGAGGAGGATTATTCAGTTTAATTGAGTTAACCTGGAACATGAGAGCAAGGTGTAATGTGGAGGAGGATGAGAAGGAGGAGGATGTGGAGGTAGAGGAGAGAGGTGGAGGAGGAGGTGGAGGTGGAAGTGGATGAGGAGGAGGATGAGAGGAAGAGCTGGAGGAGGTGGTGGAGAAGATAGGTGGAGGAGGATGTGGAGGTGGTGAGGAGGAGGTGGAGGAGGAGGAGGAGGAGGAGAGGTCGAGGTGGATGAGGAGGAGGACGAGAATGATGTAGAGGTGGATGAGGAGGAGGCGGAGGAGGAGAGAGGTGGAGGAGGATGAGGAGGTGGAAATGGATGAGGAGGAGGAGGATAAGAGGAAGAGGTGGAGGAGGTGGTGGAGGAGAGAGGTGGAGGAGAATGAGGACGAGAAGGAGGTGGATGAGGAGGAGCAGGAGAATGTGGAGGAAAAAGAAGAAGTGGAGGAGGGGGAGGAGGAGGAAGAAGAAGAGGAGGAGGTGGAGGAGGAGGAGGAGGAGGAAGAAGAGGAGGAGGAGGAGGAGGTGGAGGAGGAGACATTAAGGCTTCTTGAAAACAAGAGAATCAATGTCTCCAGTTTGAGACACAGAAGGAGGAAACAGTCACTTCCTGGTTCTGAAGCGTTGCCATGGCGTCGGCCTGGAATAAACCTCTCATCCTCGACCCCGACGTTAAAGTGACGTCGTGGTTCGTTGCCGCTGACTTCACGACTTCAAACGTGTCCGTCTCGTAACGAGCGGTTTATGTTTTATACTCCAGAGAATCACATTAAACTCTGGTCCCTGTGCCACGTTCAGGGGAAATTGGATATATGGCCATTATAGTTTTAATGATGAGATATTTACTGTAATATGAGGTCAGGCAGATTAAATGATATGTATTTATTCATGATGTTAATAAGGGTGCAGATTAAATTCTACAATTACGAAGTGATGGTGCAGGTGTGTGTATGTATATCTATATCTATATATATAGATATATATATATATTGACCTTCATGAGTGATGAGTATTTATGAATTATATGTCCCCTGTGCCTCGTGAGGAGCAGCAGGAGACAGGTGACCTGCGTGACCCCGTCGTAAGGCAGCAGGGATGGTCACGTACCGCCATCTAGTGGTGGTAACGCAGCACTGCACCCTCAGTCAACCTGAGTCAGTGCTTCCCCCTTCCTTTCCTTCCCTCACGCCTCCTCTCCTTTTCTTCTCTGCATTCTCTTCATCCTTCACCCATATTCTTCAGGCTCTTCGTCTTTGTTCCTCTTCGTCCTCACGCTTCCTCATGTTCTTTTCTCCTATTTTCCTGGCTTCCTCCTCCTCCTCTCTGTGTTATATATAGAACATGTTAGAAGCACTCAAGAACCTCCTCGGGCCACAGAAAGACCAATTAATTAAAAACACTAATAACCCTTTCTCTGCACAGAGAGCATTTGACTCCTCATGCATTATTAATACAGCTCTTTATGTGTGTGTGCGTGTGTGTGTGTGTGTGTGTGATTTTGAGGAGCTCATTAGGAGCTGAGGAGCTGAGTGAGAGAGCCTCAGCTTACATAGTTCATGTCATTTGCATGGTAAGCGCTGCCATAGAGTGTGTGTGTACTACTGTGTGTGTGTGTGTGTGCTCATTTGCAGCCCTTGTTACGAGGTGACTGACTCGACCCCGGGGCCACTCGGATGCGGAGGAGGGGATGAAGTTCAGAGCTTAATGGAAAGCTGTTTCTCTATCAAGCATCAACACACGATGCACAACGCTGCAGAGGGAACAGTCTGAAGTTTGAAGTCTCAGGATCACTCGACAGGAAGTGAAGTCAGCGCCGGCTGAGCGGGCGGGTAGAAGCTAACAGGGTTAGGGTTAGTTAACAGCTGAGAGGGAACCGGAGGGTGGACACTACGCTGGAGGGTCAGTACTGACTCTACGACTGACTCTACTACGACTGACTCTACTACTACTGACTCTACTACTACTGACTCTACTACTGACTCTACTACTACTGACTCTACTACTACTGACTCTACTACTACTGACTCTACTACTACTGACTCTACTACTGACTCTACTACTACTGACTCTACTACTGACTCTACTACTACTGACTCTACTACTGACTACGACTGACTCTACTACTACTGACTCTACTACTACTGACTCTACTACTACTGACTCTACTACTGACTCTACTACTGACTCTACGACTGACTCTACTACTACTGACTCTACTACTGACTCTACTACTGACTCTACTACTACTGACTCTACTACTACTGACTCTACTACTACTGACTCTACTACTACTGACTCTACTACTACTGACTCTACTACTGACTCTACGACTGACTCTACTACTACTGACTCTACTACTACTGACTCTACGACTGACTCTACGACTGACTCTACTACTGACTCTACGACTGACTCTACTACTGACTCTACTACTGACTCTACTGACTCTCACTGACCTACTGACTACTACTGACTCTACTACTGACTCTACTACTACTGACTCTACTACTGACTCTATGACTGACTCTACTACTGACTCTATGACTGACTCTACGACTGACTCTACTACTACTGACTCTACTACTACTGACTCTATGACTGACTACTACTACTGACTCTACGACTGACTCTACTACTACTGACTCTACTACTACTGACTCTACTACTACTGACTCTACTACTGACTCTACTACTACTGACTCTACTACTACTGACTCTACTACTACTGACTCTACTACGACTGACTCTACTACTACTGACTCTACTACTACTTACTACTACTGACTCTACTACGACTGACTCTACTACTGACTTATACTACTATTCATATTGACTTTACTACTACTGCTGATCTGGTGATGATTAAAATCATACATTATGCACACATGTGGTTAATATTCTTATCATCAGATGTGTGCATCATTGACTGATAGAGACTCATCATGTTGAGTTATGTTTACATTCTGTTTATTGTTTCTTAGCGCTGTGATATCTCTTCATGCCAGCAGGGGGCAGTGGTGTTAAGGCAAAGCTTCAGAGGTCACATGGCGTTACTTTATTTACACACACACACACACACACACACACACACACACACACACACACACACACACACACACACACACACACACACACACACACACACACACACACACACACACACACACACACACACACACACACATGCACACACACACAGACACGCATACACACACACACACACAGACGTGCATACACACACATGCACACACAAATGCATACACACACGTAAGCACGCAAGTGCACACCTACACAAACGCACATGCACGCACACACCCACACGTACACGCACACACATACACACACACCCATACATGCACACATGCACAAACACAAACGCACACACACGTACACACACACTCACACACACCCCCAGCGTGTTGCCAGGTATCAGGTGTCAGTATTACCACAAACACTTGAGGGCGTCTCCACAACATGAAGCTGAGCTCAGAGAAGTATCATGTTTATATGTGGAGATCATAATAATAATAATAATAATAATAATAGTAATAATAATGAGAGAATAAATGATTATAGCAGAGGAGGATCAAACAGGAGACTTCTATTATAGAAACCACAAAGTATATTAAAACAGAAACGGAAAAGAAGAAGACGCGTGTGTGTGCGTCTGGTATGTGCGTGTGTGTGCATGTGTTTGCGTGTGTGTGTCTGCGTGTGTGTGTGTGTCTGCGTGTGCGTGTGTGTGTGTGTGTGTCTGCGTGTGCGTGTGTGCGTGTGTGTATGCGTGTGGGTGGGTGTGTCTGTGTGTGTGTGTGCGTGTGTGTGCATATGTATGTGCGTGTGTGTGCGTGCGTGTGGTATGTGCGTGTGTGTGTATGTGTTTGCGTGTGTGTGTGTGTGCGTGTGTGTGTATGAGTTCCTCGTGGTTTGGGTCTCTGAGGCCTTCTCCCCCTCTGACCTCTGACCCCTGAGATAAAAGAACAGTTAATCTCAGGTCTACCTGCTGTCGCCCTGCAACGCCGCAGCGGATGCACCGATTGGCTGTCGGCCTCATTGTTGCATCTTCTGTTGTCTCATACCTCAACAGCTGTAATGAGAGAGGAGGGGGAGGGGGGAGGAGGAGGGGAGGGGCTTTCCCCCTCTCCTCCTCCTGTAGGGAAGCTGTTGAGCTTAATGTTTAATAAGCCACTGGACACCGGAGTATGTTTGTGTGTGTGTGTGTGTGTGTGTGTTTGAGTCTCCAGGCGTGCAGCATCATTCTGGTGGATGTGTGAACAGGAAGTTGTAATGTGTGTTTCTGCATCGATGTGAAGTCAACGACAACGTGTACGCTTCAGAAGAACAAGATGGCCGACTGTGAAGCTCTGCTTCTTCTTTTGGCTTGTTGATTAACCGCTCACTCATAGACTTCTATACAACCAGAGAAGTTGCCCCCTGGTGGTCAGGAGAGAGAATGCAGCTTTAACACATGAAGAATAGACTTCTATACAACCAGAGGAGTCGCCCCCTGGTGGTCAGGAGAGAAAATGTAGCTTAAATACATATAGCATATACTTCTATACAACCAGAGAAGTTGCCCCATGTTGGTCAGGAGAGAGAATGCAGCTTAAACACATAAAGCATATACTTCTTGAAGGTGACACGTTGTGCATGTTATCGTACCGTCTGTCGACGCATTAACGTGACGCAGGTTTTGATGAACCTAGCGGAGCCTGAAAGCACCGCGGGCATCTAACCACCGAGTCTCTCTGAATCACGTTCTCCATAGACCTCAGTGTAGTCCTAGTCCTCTATAGACCTCAGTCTAGTCCTGGTTCTCCATATACCTCAGTGTAGTCCTGGTCCTCTATAGACCTCAGTCTAGTCCTGGTTCTCCATATACCTCACTGTAGTCCTGGTCCTCTATATTCAATTCAATTCAATTCAGTTTATTTGTAAAGTCCAATTTCACAAATTACAAATTTGTCTCGGAGTGCTTTACAATCTGTACACATAGACATCCCTGCCCCAAAACCTCACATCGGATCAGGAAAAACTCCCAAATAACCCTTCAGGGGGAAAAAAAGGGAAGAAACCTTCAGGAGAGCAACAGAGGAGGATCCCTCTCCAGGATGGACAGATCAATAGATGTAATGTGTACAGAAGGACAGATTTAGAGTTAAAATACATTCAATGAATGTGACAGAGTGTATGAATAGTTCATAGTAGGCATATTCCACGATGGAGACCTCCACGATCCATCAGGCAGATGGCGGTAGAGAGGAGGAGTGGGCGGAGTCTCAACAGTGGGCGGAGTCTCAACAGGACAGTGGCGTAGTCAGGAGCAGGAATTCCACGACCCAGACCTCGATGATCCATCAGGCAGATAGGATCTATGCCGTCTCATAGGGTCCGATGACCCCATGAGACGTGAAGTCACAAGGACTCCGGGGAGAAAGCAGTTAGTAATGTGTGATGGAGAGATGAAAATTCATCCCTAAGGAGAGAAAAAAAGAGGAGATAGGTACTCAGTGCATCCTAAACGTCCCCCGGCAGCTATAAGCCTATAGCAGCATATCAAGGGGCTGGACCAGGTGAACCTGATTCAGCCCTCACTATAAGCTCTGTCAAAGAGGAAGGTCTTAAGTCTACTCTTAAACGAGGTGACTGTGTCTGCCTCCCGGACTGAAGGTGAAGCTGGTTCCATAAAAGAGGAGCTTGATAACTAAAGGCTCTGGCTCCCATTCTACTTTTTAAGACTCTAGGAACTACGAGTAGTCCCGCATTTAGTGAGCGCAGCTCTCTAGTGGGGCAATATGGTACTACAAGCTCCTTAAGATATGATGGAGCATCACCAATCAAGGCTTTGTAGGTTAAGACAAGAATTTAAAAGTGATTCTTGATTTTACGGGAGCCAGTGCAGAGCAGCTAGTGCAGGAGTGATGTGATCTCTTTTCTTAGTTTTAGTGAGAACACGAGCTGCAGCATTCTGGATCAACTGGAGGGACCTAAGAGATTTATTAGAGCAGCCTGATAATAAGGAGTTGCAGTAATCCAGTCTCAAGTAACGACGCGTGAACCAATTTTTCTGCATCTTTTTGAGACAAGATGTGCCTGATTTTTGAAATATTACGTAGATGAAAGAATGCAGTCCTTGAGATTTGCTTTACGTGGGAGTTAAAGGACAAGTCCCGATCAAAGATAACGCCAAGATTCTTTACAGTGGTGTTGGATGCTAGGGCAATGCCGTCTACAGAAACCACATCACCAGATAATTGATCTCTGAGGTGCTCAGGGCCGAGTAAAATTACTTCGGTTTTGTCTGAGTTTAACATCAAGAATCATCTGGTTTTATCGATAGATATAGTTGAGTATCATCTGCATAACAATGAAAGTTTATGGAGTGTTTCCTGATAATATTGCCCAAAGGAAGCATGTATAAGGTAAATAAAATTGGTCCAAGCACAGAACCTTGTGGAACTCCGTGATTAACGTTAGTGGTTATCGAGGCGTCATCGTTTACAAATACAAACTGAGATCGATCTGATAAATAGGATTTAAACCAACTTAGTGCGGTGCCTGAAATGCCAATCGACTGCTCCAGTCTCTGTAACAGGATGTCATGGTCAATGGTGTCGAATGCAGCACTAAGGTCTAACAAGACCAGGACAGAGAGGAGTCCTTTATCTGCTGCCATTAAGAGGTCATTTGTAATTTTCACCAGTGCTGTCTCGGTGCTGTGGTGTTTTCTAAATCCTGACTGAAACTTCTCAAATAAACTATTATGATGTAGAAAGTCGCACAACTGATTTGCGACCACTTTCTCAAGGATCTTGGAGAGGAAGGGGAGGTTAGAGATCGGTCTGTAGTTAGCCAACACCTCTGGATCCAGAGTGGGCTTCTTCAGGAGAGGTTTAATAACAGCCACTTTGAAGGAGTGTGGTACGTGGCCTGTTAGCAGAGACACATTGATCATATCTAATAGAGAGCTGCCAATTAAAGGCAAAACGTCTTTAAGCAGCCTCGTCGGGATGGGGTCCAAGAGACAGGTAGACATGTTAGAAGTAGAAACCGTTGAAGATAATTGGTCACGGTTGATGGGAGAAAAGCCCTCCAAATATACACCAGGGCATACAGCGGTTTCCAAGGCCATTCCACTTGAGGACTGATTGGCATTGGTTAAGGGCAAGAGATTATTAATCTTGTCCCTAATAGTTAAAATCGTTTCATTAAAGAAGTTCATAAAGTCATTACCACTGAGGTCTATAGGAATACTCGGCTCCACAGAGCTGTGACTCTCTGTCAGCCTGGCTACAGTGCTGAAGAGAAACCTGGGGTTGTTTTTATTTTTTTCTATTATTAATGAGTAATAGGCTGCTCTGGCATTACGGAGGGCCTTCTTATATGTTTTAAGACTATCTCGCCAAACTAAGCGGGATTCTTCGAGATTAGTTGAACGCCATATGCTTCAAGCTTTCGTGACGTTGCTTCAGTTTGCCGGTCAGAGCGTTATACCAGGGAGCAAACCTCCTCTTCCTCACTGTCTTCTTCTTCAGAGGGGCGATCGAGTCCAGTGTCATTCTCAGTGAGCCTGTGGCACTGTCAACAAGATGATCAATCTGGGACGGACTAAAGTTAGACCAGGAGTCCTCTGTTATATTGAGACGTGGTATCGAATCAAATGCAGAAGGAATCACTTCTTTAAATTTAGCTACAGCACTGTCAGTTAGACATCTGGTGTAGGAACTTTTGACTAACGGTGTACACTCCGGTAGTATAAATTCAAAAGTTATGAGGTTGTGGTCTGACAGAAGAGGATTCTGTGGGAAGACCTTCAAATGCTCAATGTCAACGCCATATGTAAGAACAAGATCAAGGGTGTGGCCAAAGCTGTGAGTGGGTTTCTGTACTCTCTGGCAGAAGCCAATCGAGTCCAACAAGGAGATGAATGCAGCACTAAGGCAATCATTATCAACATCCACATGAATATTAAAATCTCCTACAATAATAACTTTATCAGTTTTAAGAACCAAACTTGATATAAATTCTGAAAATTCAGATATAAACTGTGAATATGGACCTGGTGGCCGGTACAGAATCACAAATCGAATTGGCTGTAGTGTTTTCCAGGTTGGATGTGAAAGACAAAGAACAAGGCTTTCAAATGAGTTGTAGTTTAATTTAGGTTGAGGATTTATTAATAGGCTCGAGTCAAAGATGGCTGCTACTCCACCTCCTCGACCGGTGCCTCGAGGAATGTGAGTATTAATATGACTTGGAGGAGTCGATTCATTCAGGCAGACATATTCTTCATGGCTCAGCCAGGTTTCAGTTAGACAACATAAATCAATGTGATTATCTGATATTAAATCATTTAGTAACACAGCTTTAGATGACAGAGATCTAATATTTAGGAGACCACATTTAATAGTCCTGTTTTGTTGCACTGCTGAAATAATGGTGTTAACTTGTAGGCTATAAGGTTATTGTGTACGACTCCTCTTCTGCTTACTTTTGATTTATTTAATTGAAGTGGCCGTGGGACAGACACAGTCTCTACTCTAGAGTCATGGGTGGGTAACTGCTCGAATGGAAGAGCAGAGAAGGGTGTTAAACTACAACTCTGCTCCCGGTTCCTGATCTGAACCCTGGGTTGTCATAGATTAAGTCCGGTGATCAACTTGGTCATATTCGCAGAAATGAGACGCGCTCCGTCCAACGTGGGATGAATGCCGTCTCTCCTCATCAGATCAGGTTTTCCCCAGAAAGTCTTCCAGTTGTCTACGTAGCCCACATTATTCGCTGGGCACCACCTCGACAGCCAGCGGTTGAAAGACGACATTCGGCTATACAATTCGTCTGTCTGCAAATTTGGGAGAGGGCCAGAGAAAATTACGGTGTCCGACAACGTCTTGGCATAAGCACACACCGATTCCACATTAATTTTAGTGACTTCCGACGATAGACCTCAGTGTAGTCCTAGTCCTCTATAGACCTCAGTGTAGTCCTAGTCCTCTATAGACCTCAGTCTAGTCCTGGTTCTCCATATACCTCAGTGTAGTCCTAGTCCTCTATAGACCTCAGTGTAGTCCTAGTCCTCTATAGACCTCAGTCTAGTCCTGGTTCTCCATATACCTCAGTGTAGTCCTGGTTCTCCATATACCTCAGTGTAGTCCTGGTCATCTATAGACCTCAGTCTAGTCCTGGTTCTCCATATACCTCAGTGTAGTCCTGGTTCTCCATATACCTCAGTGTAGTCCTGGTCATCTATAGACCTCAGTCTAGTCCTGGTTCTCCATATACCTCAGTGTAGTCCTGGTCTTCCGTTCACGTGTCACCCCCCCCACCCCAAGGCCTGCCTCCTGTCCCGGGTCTCGGGTAGAGTTACGGGGCTAAAGCCTCTGATGCATTATTAATCTACTTATGTCGGATATTACAGTGCGACGGAGGGGGGGGGCACACCTCCACCACCGTGCACACCTCCACCCTAAACACCGTGCCTCGGGGTATTTCAGGGGCATTAACCGCCTTGCCTAAAAATAAAGGGGGGAATGACAGCAGAGGATAAGTTACAAAGAGCAATGCTTTGAAGGGTTTCTCACAAAAGACGGACCACATACTGCCCCCCCCCCCCCCCCCCACACACACACACACCTCCACCGCCCACTCAGCTCTCCTGCGATCAGGTTCCCATTATCGGGCGAGGCCATACGGAGGAGAGGTTTGAAACGCCGTCAGAAGCCGCTCGCCCGTGACCGGCCTCCACGGCTCATGTGAAGCGACACACATGCACACACATGCACACACACACACACGCACACACACACACACACACACGCATATGCATGCCTTGTCGAGCTGTATATTTTTTAAACTATTTTATGAGCAGATTTGGATGGTCCTCATGTTCAGGGTCAGAGATGCTAAGCTAAGCTAAGCTAAGCTTTGTCGGTACTGGAGCTCGCTAGAACCCCAGTTGGTCGACGCTGTGAGATCATCGATACGGCAACATTGCAAACCAGAGAAGAAGAATCCGAGCTTGGATAGTGAAGCAGTACCCGAGGCGGACTCCGTCAGCGTGTGAACGAGATGCCAAAACCCAGAAGGAGAACATCTGGATACGTGTAGAGAAGCGCTTCAGAGTGTTTTCAGGCCGGCTGTAACTCACAGGAAGGTAAACGCAACGAACAGACACAATATTTTGAACACTTCACGGCTTATTGTGTTCTCACATGTTGTAAACCACACCCCCGGAGCTGAGAAGGATTAAATAAACCACTGAAGTGATTTCCATACGTCAAGACAGCGTGAATGACTAACTGTAACTCAGTTTACAGAAGTGTGTGTGTGTGTGTGTGTCTGTGTGTGTGTGTGTGTGTGTCTGTCTGTCTGTGTGACCAAAATGGGCCCAAGTGCTGGACCTGGTCCACGTGTCCGGACATGTGGCCCACGGTTGGCCTCTGTCATGAAGATCTGAGGAGTGGAGGGAAGAGGTAGGGGGGGGGGGGGAGGTAATGGGGGTAATGGCCCTGAGCTCGACCCTCAGCACTTCAATTTGTTCAGTTCAACGACAGCAATTCATCATTTCAAAAATACTAGACGGCAGCAGGTTAATGTCAAGGGTTCATCCCCGTGAGCGCTACTTGAAGGCAGCATGACGACACAATATAATTCACACTCATAACTTATAAAGATATAAATGCGGTTTTAAACCGAGTGAATGTTTAAGAGAGAATTCCTTCAATGTGTTGCTTGCTCTCAGTTAGTCTCACCGATGATATGTTTATTTCCCTGCTACGCACTGGTTAGAAAATAATAGTGACAATAACTTTATGTAGAGAGTCAGAGCGTTGGACTCTGAAGACCACCAGAGAGCGCCACACTGTGCACAAAAAGGGCTGAAATGCAAAAACAAGAAGCCTCGAGCTGGCTAAAAGCATCAGATTCCAGCGCGTCAAAGGATTATGTGAGCGCGCTCTGTCCACTAGGGGGAGCAGCTGATGACCGCGATAATGACGGGATGCGCTAGCTGTTAGCATCGCGTTAGCGAGCCACTGATGCTCGAAGTAACTGAAGTGACTCACTTCTGGTGACATCATACTTGTGTCACTCAGTTCCTCAGAGCTCCCCTCCTCCTCCCTTTCTCCTCCTGGTGGCAGCAGGTGCTTATCAGCGCCACCAGCCGGACCTCGCTCTCCTGTCTAGGGGCTCTGAACCGGGCCGGCACCGGGAGAAGGAATATATAACGCGGCTCCCTCCCCAATTTTTCAACACGGCATTGTTGTGCCTGTCCAGATTGATATCTCACAGGGGAGAAAGTGTCACTTCCTTGAGCCGAACCCTCCCCGAGAGCGGCGCACTGCCACCTCCCGAAGAGAAAGCCCGTTTCCAGTCCGCCCGCCACAAAGCGTCCGCGCGGCAACAATCGCTGCTGCACCCTCTGGAGCGATAACACACATCCACACACATGCAGTCACACGGCTCTGGCTTTTTGACCTCCAGCTCCTTCTTCTTCTCAAATCCGGACTCCTTCATGATGTGTTGTTAGTGAAAGTTACTCTCATGATTGTGTGTGTGGTTTCCTGTTGGAGTGCAAGAGACCCGGAATACAGTTGGAACTAAACAAAGGAAACCAGGGACATAGAAGACTTGAAACTAGAGACTGAGACCATGAACTCATGTTAACAATGTTTACTGAGGGAATACATCAAGAGAGAAATAGAGTCATTATATAGACTTCTTTACAACCAGAGGAGTCACCCCTGGTGGTCAGGAGAGACAATGCAGCTTTAACACATGAAGCATAGACTTCTATACAACCAGAGGAGTCGCCCCCTGGTGGTCTGGAGAGATAATGCAGCTTTAACACATGAAGCATAGACTTCTATACAACCAGAGGAATTGCCCCCTGGTGGTCAGTAGAAAGTGACACTGTGATCCCACAGAAACTATATGCATCCTTTAAAAGTTTAAACACAATGTTGTGTAGAACCAGTGAAATACACAACACGAGAAAAAAGAGTATTTTAATAAAAACGTCACTGCTCAATCAAATTAAAGGTCTTCTTAGTTTCCAGAGCCACAATAGGTTGATAAAGACCTTTATGTGGGGTCCCTTCCCTGCTGTGACTAATGGATGTAGTTGGATCTCATTTAAAGCGGGCAGGGTATCAAATCCACGCACGCACAAAGACATTAAAGAAAGTCCTTCGGGAGGCCGTGGAGGTTTGATCCCCGCCGGCCCTCGTGGGACGTCTAGCCGTTTATTATGTCGGTTAAAAAAAAGAGAAGAGAATACAGTATCCTGTGCCTCTAATGTCCCCGTAATTAATCGAACGATACCCGGTGTTCGCTCGTCTAGATGGTCATCACGTATCATGTCACAGTGTTTCAGAGAGCTTATTCACAACCCGTTTCAGATACTGCTGCCAGTCTGAGCTTTTTCTTTGTTTCTTGTAATCTGAGAGATTTCCAGCTTGTTCTACAGTAGCATTTCATCTAAATAACTGAGTATAAGTAAGTGTTAGCTTGAAGGCTAATTGCGCCCAAAAAAAAGTACTGAAAAGATTAAATATATATTTACTTTTGTTCCCAAAAGCTTCCCAGAGCTTCTCTCAATACAGAGTAGGGCTGATTCTCCTACTCAACATAAGTCAGGATGTCATATAAGAGAGTTTAATAAAAGAGTTTTATTTGAGTTAAATGTCACCTGGACACATATTACCATGCTTTCTATGCATTATGTCTGCATGTTAACAAGCTTTTGATAGCTTTTCATCGCGAAGGTCTTTCTATTCTTTGATCTGATTAAAACCACACTGAGGAGTTTGTAAAAACAGAGATGATTTATGGCATCTTTTACTTCTGAGGTAATTGCATAATCACACATTGACTGGTGTGTAATTTAATTGACACCATTTAACTGTGATGTCTCTGGATGTCAGTGTCTTTTATGGGAAGTCTTTGATCTGCTGTGAGAAGTGTATCAATCGGCTCTTTACTACACAACTCTCTCTTCCTCATAACTCACTCAATTAAATGTTCCAGAACCCAGGTCCACATGGACTAGACTCCGGCCCAATGCCTTAAAGTGAACAGGACTAAAACCTCAACAAGTGGCTTTACGTCAGCCAGGACCAAGACCTGACCAACTGGCCTTCCAGAACCCAGGTCCACATGGAAGGATCTCCAGACTCTGGCCCAATGCCTTTCAGCGAACAGGACTAAAACCTGAATACGTGGCTTTACCTCACCCAGGACCAAGACCGGACCACAGAACCCAGGAGACATCAACACACTTCAGTTTACTGCCATCCCCGAACCAGTACGGGCCCCTCAAGACCTGGTTTCACGTTAACCCAAGACATTGCCAAACCTCGGTTGACTGCCATTGAGGAAGCCGAGGAAAGTCCTCAAGGGAAGTAAATGTGATCCTGAGGAACTGAAGTCCCTCAACATGGACATCCACACAAGCCAGGTAGAGATCAAAGTCTGGGAACAACTGGAGCCCACAAGAGACCTCAACATAATGCCCAGAAGACCACCACGATCCAGAACATCTACAAATTGGCCAAGAGAAGCGCGCTCTAAGATCCAAAACGGCGACTTATTGGTGGGCCGGTCCATCAAACAGGACCTTCAACCAGAATACTTGTTCTGTTTGGTTACCTGTTTTATTTTAAGTGTGTTCTCTTCACTTCCTGCCCCGCCTCTAATTAAACGTCCAATCAGCAGCACTGCTTTGGCAGCTTTCGGGTCTCGTCCTCCCGACTCCTTTTGGCCGTTATGGTCTCCGCTCGACAACCAACCCCTCGTGGGTTCATTGAGCTGGTTCTACAAACTGCTCGGCACAGTTTTTCCTGAACCTAATTTTTATAGTATTTTCGTTTTCCTAAACACAATCGTTCGTACTTATCAACAAAAACCTGAAGTGGTTTATTTTTAGATTACATTTCTTGACTATTCTAGACTTTACTAAAACTTGTAGTGCTTCCGTTGATCACTAGCGTGCAGCACCAACTCCCACGTGGTCTATCAGCTCCTTGATGCACTTTCCTGGAAACTTTCCCCCCCGATGGTCGACCGCCATCTGTTAGCGTATCTCGTGCGCGGCGGTTTGATTTGCATACGCGGTGAACTCCTGCAGGAACGGCCCTCTGGCCTTTTGTTTGGCGACGGCGTTCAGTACGGTTCAGACTTTATGGTTTGATTGCCCCCCCCACCCCCTCCTCCTGCAGGAGGATATTTTCTCAGGAGGCGGGGCACCCGCCTCGGCTTCCTCGCTGATTGTTTCCAGGACGGGGGGCCTCCATGGTCCTGACATTTTTCTGCACCGCGGTAACGTTTCCTTGCATTATGGTTGCAGAATAGCTCCCCTTGTCTATTGTGCTGCATGTTAAAACTCCTCGTGGATTTGTGAACAGTGATGGGGGGGGGGGGGGGTTGGGGGATTCCGGGGAATTCCAGCAGCATTCCTATCAGATTGCCTTCCTCGCTCTTTCAGCGTAATCAGTGCAGCTCTGTGGTGTCAAGACCGGGCCGAGAGCTCCGGGCTTCACCACGTGAACCAGAAGCTCCGCAGCTCGAGGAGCTTCTGAAGACGCGATACGTGAGAACATCTTTCACACATTTATACATCAGTTGAAGTTTCAGATAAATTATAAAGAAGGAAATGATCTCATCAAAGTGGAACATTTTATTTAATTGGCTTCAAATTGAATCACATTATTCAATTAAAGTGCCGCCTCAGGCAGAACTCCTCAGACGAGCTAGGATGTTTTCTCCCAAACACTCGAAACACTTTCCCTCCGAGCTCCTGAGAGGAGCATCGAGTTTCAGAGCGATTAGACCAGGAACCCTCAAACACAGCGCCCCGGATAACTGGAGGTGCCGCCGACCCGGAGAGAACAAAAAGGAAAGAGACAAATAAACCGTTGACGGTAAACAGAGATCAGAGGTACGAGAGCAGCGGTGGACGGGAGGTCAGCCAGAGGGCCGTCGGCGTGATGACGGAGCGGCTCTCAGCGGGTCGGCGGGCTTTGACCACCGGCGCCGCTCGGTTTCACTCGAATCCTCCGTCCTGGTCGCTTGTTCTCCAATCCGCCAACCAAAGCCATCAGTCACCCACTGAGTGGTGCTCGGCAGGAGTACGCCATTTAAATTCACTCCAAGTCAAAGTAGTAGCAGTAAACTGTGAAGGTAACCCAGGGTAAGGTACTAAGGGTTCCACAAGGGTTCTACCCAGAATCCTTTGCTTCGGAAGAAACCTTTTCTTTTTGGTGAAAGAGGTTTTTAAGGTTTTTTTCTAGGACTTTCCGTTAAGAACCCTTTTTATTAATATTGCGATCGTGAACCATGACCCCGGGCTCTTGGTAGACCTTCCTTGGATGGGTTCTTGTTCTACGGACGATGTGTGAGAGTTGCAGCGCTTTTCCTATAAAAGGTTTGAGTAGATTCAGAGGGCCAACCACCAGAATTCCCTTGACCCGGAGTCCAGGAGTCCATGAGATACCGTCTATCAGAGATCTAGAAGTTGACCGTAGTTGACTGTGATCATCATTACTCAGTACAGGAAGCGTAGAACTCGTCCTCAGCAGGTCGGGCTCATTCAGATATTTCTTAAAGAATCACCAGTTCTGGCCTTTTGTTTCCAACAACCCGACCGGTCCTGCACGCACAATTTAAAGATGGCATCGGATAACTTCCTGGACGACCACCTGATGTCCTTTATGGAGGTTCAGGAGTCCAGGAGGAAGGCTGAACCTCAGAGCTCCATCACTGCAGACGTCGACCACATTGACTTGTCTGATGCCATGTCTCTCTTTACATAGCTCCGCCCCTCCACATATGTATTGTGTTGTTTCTTTACAAGCTTTTATTTCCCACTGCTCCGTGGAGCCGCCGTTCTGTGGTCATTGTATCGGCGTCCTGTGCGTCACTTCCTGCGTCAGATTGTGGATTGTTGGCCTGAAACAATGGTGTCGTTTCGCCTTGAAGGGACACCTCGATAATTTACCACGAGGCGGTGAACGCAGACGTACGCGGTGCCGGGACAATATGTATTCATGGCCCTTGAGTCAATGAATCATAACTTAAGATATGTTTTTTTTCTTTAACGTCCAAACACAATGCGGCCGACTGGCGTTCCCCGGTGAGGAACCGGGCGCCACGTTTCTGTTGGTCAGAGAAAGCTCAAAGATAAAAGAGAGAAAGAGATAGAGAGAGATCTCCTCAGAGATACCGCGCCAAACGAGAGATGAGCGTCTTGTCGTGGTGCAACAGGAGTTATGAATCCTGCTGCACCGACGCCGAGGTCTTCCTGTGTGGGTTAAACATTCCCACCTCCACAAATATGCAGTCAAGCACACGCTTGTCGCTCCCGGTAAAGTTTGTGGTGACGTTGGTGAGAGCCTCCCTCCCCACCCCCCCACCCCCGGCCGCCCACCAAGCGAAGCCAGGAGGAAATAATTCAAAGAGAGGTGAAGCGAAAGAAAACCGACGTGTTTGGACCCAATGGCATTCTTCAGGTCAGGAAGTGAGTTTCTTAATCGGCAGAGATGAGTCCAGGTTCTGGTGTTTCAGTCCAGGTGGCTATCCTTGGCTATCGGTAGCTATCGATAGGTATCGGTAGATATCGCTGGCTATCGCTGGCTATCGGTAGATATCGTGGTTATCGGCAAAAGAAATGTTTACAGCCTAACAAAAAAATCTGATTTTCTTTTCAAATAAGTTTTGTAAACATAAATTCAGAAACACTCGGATGAATCCACACACAAAATATTTCTCCCAAAATTACAAGAAGCGGAAAAACATCTTCGGACGAAGACCAGACACCTTTCCTCTGGTCTCTTTGTGCTCGGTGCCGGGTCTCATAAACCCGGGTGACCCTTTGACCCCCCTCACCCAAAGGAGACGCTTCCTTGTCTGCACGGCGCTCCTCTTCGCCCCCCCCGGGCACCTTAAAGAAAAAGCTTTCTCACAGTTCCCAGAAGCCTCTGAGCTCCTGCAGGTACTCATTAGCAGTGATTACCTGCAGCTTCACACGACCTGCAGCTCTGCGTCTCTTCCCTTTACGGCCTCCACGGCTAATGAGGTGTTCTCATGGAGCTGTGGGAACCTCAGAACCTCCTGGTGCTGCTGGGAGATGACAGGGAGCTGCTGAGTGGAGGAGCTCTGAGTGCTGGAGGCGGAGCTACAGACAGCTGTCAATCACAGAGCTGGATCCTGAGAGGAGACATGACACACACTCTGGTCTTTGAAGAGAAGATGTACGATGGAACCGATGGTCAGTGAAGCATCCCGAATAGATGATGATCAGGTTATTGATCAGGTTGTTGATCAGGTTATTGGTCAGGTTATTGATCAGGTTGTTGATCAGGTTGTTGATCAGGTTATTGATCAGGTTATTGGTCAGGTTATTGATCAGGTTATTTGTCCTGAGACAACGTTAATCTGAGAGAAGAACCAGAAGAGGAACACTTTTTATTATTATAGTAGACAGACACACACACACACACACACACACACACACACACACACACACACACACACACACACACACGCAGACAGACAGACAGACAGACAGACCCTGATAAAAGCAGTAAACCCTCCACAGGGTTATCAGGCCTTTAGAGCCGCTGCACCTGCTGCTCACGGTGACCTCCGCTCTGAACACACACCTGTCTCACCCCCTGCTTCACTCTCCTTTGAGGTTAAACATTCGTGCTTTCCCCAAATTTCTGCATCGAGATGTCGTTAACCTGGAAAAACCCCAGAGACGCACTCGGCCCGTCAGACCGAGGGGCTCGCGCTGATTTACGGCCCGACTCGTGTTTCAGTGAAGCTCAGGAGCCTCGTGGCTCCTCTTCAGGCCGAGGCCCTCATGCTCCGCGCGTTCCTGCTCATGTATTCATTCATAAAACCCATCCCTCGCCTCCGTGCTTCATCCACTCCGACCTGCAGTCTGAATGTCGGCCAACAACGACACATAACCCCGGTTTATTGCAATGTGAGGAATGTTTGAGGAATAAACAGGGAAGGTGTGTGTGTGTGTGTGTGTGTGTGAGGGTGTGACTCTGGAAGGTTAATGTTAATGCTCCGTGAGGAATGCCTGTTCCAACACTTCACTCTTATAAGATAAGCGCTTCGTGGTCGGTATGTGCGGAGGAGGGGGCGGGGCTTCCCGCCTGTCGGCGAGCTGTCAGCTGATCAAACGGCGTCTCCTAAGAAGGTGTGAGGAGTTGAAGTGGAGAAGAGAGAGGAGGTCAAGTATATCCTCTTTGCTTTTGTCTCACTGCTCTCAGCGGCGTCCGTCCGTAACGCCGGAGTCTCTGAGGAAAGTGACGACGCCTTCGGGGTCACCTTCACCACTCAGGGTTCCTCCTCTTCATCATTCATCCTTCACCACTCAGGGTTCATCCTCTTCATCCTTCACCACTTAGGGTTCCTCCTCTTCACCCTTCATCCTTCACCACTCAGGGTTCCTCCTCTTCACATTCACCTTCACCACTCAGGGTTCCTCCTCTTCACATTCACCTTCACCACTCAGGGTTCCTCCTCTTCAACTTCACCACTCAGGGTTCCTCCTCTTCACCCTTCATCCTTCATCCACCGCTGACCTTCCAAAGCACGTTCTTAAAACATCTCACAGGAATTGTAATGTGTATAACAGGTTAACACAAAGATGCTCTGAGCTGCATTAGCTCTTTGCTGCGTTAACTGTTAGCTCAGTTATTTATCGAAGCAAGCTAACAGCTAACATGATCTAACTGCTCTGTCAAATGCTGCTAAAGTCTACGTTCATAAAACGGTGAAGTCACGTATTCTCGTGCAAACACCACTCGTGCACCGCAGACGGCGGTCCACATCATGTGTGACGCGCTCAGACGGCCTCATAACTCAGCTGTCTGTCTGCAGGCCGCCGCCCCGCCCCGGCAATGAGCAAGCGGTGATTCCGTCGCTGATTCTGGGAATCGAGTGCCGCGCGTTTGAATCCCAAAAGCTGGGAACCGGGGAGTGAATCAGCACGTCATCCCCCTGAGCAAGGCACAGAGTGTGCTGGTTCGAGCAGCCACGTCATTCAGGGGGTTGGAGAACAAAGACAATGTGAGAAAGCGATCGTCCGCTGTTGTGGTAGAAAGGACCGCTCAGGCAAGCCGCGACAGGACTCTCTAAAGTTTACTCTTTTGTCAGATAAGAGCTGCGTTGTGTTTGCATTCTTCAGGACGGGACTTGTAAACGTTTCTATGGCAGCTCGCTCAGCCCTCGGCCTCTTTGTGTGCCGTTGCACTCAACACTGTGCGGCGGAGAAGTGGGCGAAGGTGAAAGCGATTGTGTGGTTGTTATTTTTCTGGAGCAATATCGCTTCCTGGAAAACACAAAAGTCCTAAACAGGAGCCCACAGAGACCGAGACGTGGTTTACATGAAGGGCAGCAGGGAGAGGGGGATAACAAAGGGAAGAGCATTGGCTCAAAGTATTCACTTCATACTTCACAAAGTATTCACTTCATACTTCGCAAAGTATTCACTAAATACTTCGCAAAGTATTCACTAAATACTTCGCAAAGTATTCACCAAATACTTCGCAAAGTATTCGCTAAATATGTGAAATTCACTTTGTCGTCTTACGCCTCCAGTGTGAGCGTTCTCGCCGTGGTTAAAACCTCATTAAAAAAACACAAACACACTGTGAAACAATTCGGAATGAACATGAGATTCATGATTCTTATGAGAAGAAAACAGACCAGCAAACAAACAACCAAACAAACAAACAACCGCATCGTTCCCCTGCAGCGCTGCTACAAGTACAAGTCATCTCAAGATGTGTGTGAGGAGAGATTAAGAACTTTATTTATTTAATACTTGTGTAGGTCGTCGAATAAAAAGACCTAATAACTGCTTCTAAATGGACACATGAGTACCTTTAAGCAGGCTAACGGTGTAAACAACAGCAATAACGGCAACATTATTGCAACAGAGCTAACAGCTAACGTTAGTTATGGTAGGCTACCAGCAACCGGGCTAACATAGCTAAAGGTATTAATGGTACCAGCAACAGAGCTAACAGAGCTAACGGTGTTAATGGTAGGCTACAAGCAATAGGGCTAACAGTGTTAATGGTTTTAATCAGGGGTCCCCAAACTTTTTCCTGAGAGGGCCACATAACATTTCCCTTGTCTGCTGGAGGGCCAGCCGGGGGGTGGGGGGGGGGCTAGTGAGAGGTGCGAGCGCGCATCACTCAGCCGTGATGCGCGCGCCACTCGCTGTCGCCGCTGCGCGTGCAGACAGCATTTAACGGAGCAGTGCGTGCGCTCTGATCGCTCTCTTAATGAAGTATCAATACTAAAAATATGCTAAATCACATCGTTTTTAACGTACGGGTACTTTGTTAGTATCGCTGCAGCGTGACAGCAGCAGATGTAGCGGACTAACATTCAAGCTAACCTAACTTCCCAAACGCTGTCGCCATCTGAACGCTGATTGGCCGAGACGCGACACGTCCCATCAAAGATGTTCTATTGCGAAGAGCACCACTCCACATTTTCTCCGCATCTCACTGCAATCTCAACGGCAGCGGGCCAGGTGAAAAAAAAAAAAAATCGGAACGCGTCTCTGGTATTGTGCAGGGGGCCGGTCCAAATGTGGAGGCGGGTCGGATCCGGCCCGCGGGCCGTAGTTTGGGGACCACTGGTTTTAATGTTACCAGAAACAGAGTTAACAGTGTTAATGGTACCAGAAACAGAGCTAACGGTGTTAATGGTACCAGAAACAGAGCTAACAGTGTTAATGGTACCAGAAACAGAGCTAATGGTGTTTACGTGCTCACCAGCTTTGACCTCTGACCCTGAGTTATGAAAAGAATCCCGTGCACACGATGCAAATTATGAAACAAACTGCGTGGGAGTCGGAGTGACCTGGTGCCAAGTGAGCTGAAACGAGATCGACTAAACGATGGCATAAAAAGGGAAAGGGCAGGTTGGCACTCGTCGGGCTGCACTCACCTGCGGAGCTGACTCAGGACTCCCCACCGTGACGGAGCGAGTCTGGATTCATGTGCTCTGGGATTTTAGAGCACAGTCATCACAGGCTTTAATCACCAGGGTGTGATCCATGCGCAGGAATTTATATCGGTGGGATCGGTGCAGAGACAGACCTGAGCTTGTAAAGTAGAGCAGGTCACGTCATGGAAAAATAAATCAGTCGACACAGCATCGAACTTTGTGAACACAACACTGAGTTATATTAAAGTTCACAGGAGAACCAGCACGGTGAGTCCTCCAATGATGTACAGTCTGAGTCCTTCACCATTAAGGCACCTTAAATATACTTTAAGAACTCGTAACTTCTCCTCTGGTGGAGGGCAGCCTCAGTGTTTGAAGCAGTAAACAACAGCATCGTATCTGCAGCACATATCGGGTTGTGTAGACGTCGTTGTGGCTCTTGTTTAGTCTCTGTTTCGCGTTAGAGGCCCCAGCAATGTCAGGCTTTAGCTGAACTTCAGGATCCTTCAAACGTTCAACTGCAGAATATAAAAACAGTTGTTTTTTAGAGTTTTCTTTAGGTGTACTCTTCCCTCTCCAAACCAAATGTACAGCAGATCTACACAAAGTGTACTTTACAGTGTGGTAATCATATCCCAGTGACTGTTGGAAGGATTGCCGTGACATTGTGTACAGACCTTCATGGTCCCCAGAGGATATATTACGTCATCCTCTAGAGCCACTACGAGGTTGACGTTTGTGTTTTCTTTTTGGGTGAAATATCTCAACATTTACTTGATGCATTGGCTCAATATTTGGAATGGCTGTTCATGATCCCCAGAGGATGAACGCCTCTTAATTTGGTAACGTCACCATGAGTTTGACTTGTGTGGTTTTTGAGTGAAATACCGACAGTACATTTTGAGGAAATGATTTATTCCCTCTGTAAACATTGGAAACTCCAAGTTTGCATCTTACAACTTTAAAACTTTCTGTTTTTACTTCATGAAAGTTGAGTGGAATATTTTTGGTCCCCTAACAATCTGTCTTTGGTTGTACCGCGCCACAAGAAAAACAAGATGGCTACGGACAGAATGCTGAACTCAAGGCTCCAGAACATCAGGGTGACGATAACTACGTCCACTTCTTATACCACACAATGTGACCGATGCAGTGGAACATCCTGGTATTTTTGGCATTTGACATGCTACGTCATGGACATAATCCTTTCTTGCTCTCAAGTAAGCTCTTGTTTTTACTTCAGAACTAGAACAATTATGGAAGATGCTTCAATAGACTAAGATTGCAGAAAGAAGCCAACTGTCCGTCATCTCTTGAAACACCAAGATGGCTGATTACGCAACACTGAGATACTGAATCTTTTATGGAAAGACGTAAGAAAGAGAAGGTATTATTTTAATTCTATGAGCTTATCTCACGTTGAAAATACCTTGACGGCGACATTTGTTCTGCAGAGTTGATGCAATCATCTCAAACGCTGTGGAGGAAAGAGCTCTGAGGAGTTTAATGCAGCTAATTAAAGTCATTACTGACCCGGTGTGTCTGAAGGTTGTTCAGCACACTTCCTCATGGCCGCTGATAAGAGCCGTCGTAAAGAGATGAAGACAAGACGTCTGTGTCTGCGTGAATGAGTCGTATGTACACAAGTATGTGCAAGTGTGTGTGTGTGTGTGTGTGCGTTGGTTTGCACCTGCTTCCCTGGGAGGAAACATCTGCTGCAGGGTGTCAGAGGCCACCTGTCGGCCTCCGTCCGGACTGACCGGCCTCTCTTGTGCGGCCTGAAGCTGCAGCCGGATGATGTGCACGAGGAGGAACAGCTGTCTGCTCGGTCAACGGAGAGGGAGGTCTTTGTTTGCACGCCGCGAGGAACGGACTGAGTGGGTTGTCATGCCGATTGGAGTCCTTCAGTGTGACTTTACAATCTGGAAACGAGGCAAAATCGTAACAAGAAATGTCACAAAAAGCTCAAGTGACCCGAGAAGAAGACGGAGGGAAGACATTAATATGCATTCTGATTATCAGCAACTCATTTGAAGGTCCATCTCTTTTTTGGGCGCTGAAATATCTCAACGCCCTCCAGATGTTTCCCCACCACATCGTGTCCACGGCTCCCAGAGGATGTATCCTTCCGACTGTCGTGTTCCCCTGACTTCTCCGTCGAGCGCCACCATCTGGTTCACTGTTGTGGGCTTGGAGTGCGATGTTTGGATTATCATGACATGTAGTTGAGGTGTTTGTCTCGGTGGGTTATCTTAACTTGGATTTGATCCAATGCAGCACATGTCACTTTGCCCGTTCTTTGGTTTAAGAAGGAATTACCCATAAGCCCCTGCTGTACCTCCATGCTACTGCTAATTAGCTTGTGTTAGCATGCTAATATTAGCTGAAACACTTAAAGCAACGCTTCACCTGTTGAATATTATACTCATCCCTCGTAGACTTCAAATGGCGACAAACAAAGTCCACCTTTAAGTGAGTGAGATCCATAACGCGTTTGTCAAAATAACGTTAAATACGACTAAATGTTGGTCAGGTTTGACAACGATGAACGACTGACCAAACACTAGCTGTCTATTTATGAATTTTTGCGTGAAAATATGAAAGTTTGTAGCCTGTTCTCTCTCTCGAGTCGTCAAAAAAAGACTCGGGAGCTCTGTCAAACCACGCCGCTCGACAAGGCCGTGGTCGAGGCGCGACTAAAGGAGGAAGTCAGGTGGCCTAAAGAGGGATTTGATCCGTGGGGGAAGGGAGGTCGGGTTGGAGACCGCATGAAGTTACCGGGAGAAAGAAGCCGAACGTAGAAAACAAACAATGAACCACACTAAACCTAAACTGAACCACACTAAACCTGACCACAAGGTTTTTGTGAACAGGGACGCTTTTCTTAATATCTGTTTTAAGGAAGTGTGACGTGGTGGAAGAGACGATGTGATGGACGCAGCACACGGTCCTCATCCTGGGAGATCTGGTGTTGAGACGTTTTAAAGAATTTGAGGGGGGGGGGGGGGTCATTGTTTGCCTTTCATCAGGGGCTGGAGGAGCGAGGTGCATGAAGAGCCCTGAGCTGGTCGGTGGGATTACTGGTCCGCTCCGTCCAGGAGCCCCGGGAGGCGCTCGGCTTCTTTCAGTTTGCTGCTCAACAATTAGTCAAGTAATTAAAGCCCACAACAGATCATTGTTCTCTAGAGACGGCCTTCAAGATGGCAGGTGTCTGGTCAGAGGACTCTTTGGTGTTTGCTAGAGGACTCTTTGGTGTCTGGTAGAGGACTCTTTGGTAGAGGACTCTTTGGTGTTTGGTCGAGGCCTCTTTGGTAGAGGACTCTGTGGTGTTTGGTCGAGGCCTCTTTGGTAGAGGACTCTGTGGTGTTTGGTCGAGGCCTCTCATAGAGGACTCTGTGGTGTCTGGTAGAGGAATCTTTGGGGTTTAGTAGAGGACTCTTTGGGGTCTGGTAGAGGACTCTTTGGTAGTGGACTCTTTGGTGTCTGGTAGAGGACTCTTTGGGGTTTGGTAGAGGACTCTTTGGTGTCCGGTACAGGACTCTTTTGGGTTTGGTCGAGGACTCTGTGGGGTTTGGTAGAGGACTATTTGGTGTGAACTGGTCCTTTAAGTTCAGAGAGAGATTTTATTCTCTCGGTTTATCTTGTCATTGTAGGTAAACTAAAGAGTGCACCTGAGAACTTATGAAAACAAAGTTCCTCATAAGCAGGTGTAATCAATGAGGTTCATAACAGGTGTCAGATTTAATATTTAATATCTGCTGTCCATCTCGTTAATGCTTCTATTGTTATTATTATTCATAGAACGTCTCAAAGTCACGGAAGACCACTTAGAGCGTCGACAGTTTATGTGTGTCTCTTCCTCCTGGGGTGTATGCATGTTGTGTCTCTTTCCTCTGGTGTGTGTGTTTGTGTGTTGTGTCTCTTTCCCCTGTTGTGTGTGTGTTCAGGCTGTGTTAACTGTCTGATACGAACACCCTCAGTGTAATAAAATAAGTTTTTATCTGCAACAGAACTGAAATCAAGTTGCTATAAGTCTATAATAATAATATTTTAAGTGGTTCTCTAGTGCATGAGGAGTACTTTCGATAATAACAATATATTCAGTTGCACCTAAATTCAGAAGAAACACTTCATTACAAGTTAAGTCTGCTCTGAAATGGAGTGTATTACATTAGAATGTGTGTGCGTGTGTGTGTGTGTCGCTGAGCGGTCGGTAGAGGGCGCTAACAGCCGCGTTTCCTCTGCCTGTAGCTCAGCTGTCCACTAAAACACAACCTGTGTGTGCGCACGCGTGCGTGAATGTGGGCGCGCGTGTCTTCCTTCCTCGCTCTCGGGTCTCACGGTTACAGATTGATTCATTATGTCGATATGACACTTATGAATTACAATTCTTCATCATATCCTGCAGCAGAAACACATTTATGAGGCTCTTCTTAATAAAAAATAAATAATAATTTATTTATTGAATGAATTCCAGCATAAAGAGGTGAGCGTGACGATAAATCTATTGTGAAAAACTTCCAGGATGAACCCTCCCGGTCCTCCCCTCGCTCCTTCTCCCAGCCCCCCTCTGATTGGCTCTGCGCCGATAAACGTTCGAACCAGGCGGCCTGTGATTGGTCCACACCGCCGTCCGTCATCTGGTGGGTGGGGGGTTTGAGGGGTGTGAGGGAGGGGGGGGGGGGCACCCTGCTCTGTCTTTTGGCAACAGACGCGCGACTGCTGTTAGTGCGTCGAGCGGCGGAGGAAGTGAGCGTGTCTCGGTCCCACAGAGCAGCCGCGGCATCCCGCACCGTGCACGGACACCGGGACACCGGGAGCACGGATACTGCACTATTATTATTAAGATTACTATTATTATTGTTTTACTGACTGGAGACCACACATGCCCGCTTCAGTTCCCCGATGGTAACGGACCCGCGCGGCCGGAGACATGTGGACTAGTCCGGGGACGCGCGTCTCTCTCGTGAGTCTGATCCTGGTGCTGTGGGCCGAGGTGAGGACAACTTCTTCTCCTTCTTCTCCTTCTTCTCCTTCTTCTTCTTCTTCTTCTTCTTCTTCTTCTTCTTCTTCTTCTTCTTCTTCTTCTTCTTCTTCTTCTTCTTCTTCTTCTGCAGGGTGTGTTAACATTCCGGCGTTTTTGCACATAAGAATTTCACGAACCGATTATACTTGTATAAAAGGGGATGTGACAATAAAAACTTGAAACTTGAAACTTGAAACTTAATTGAGTCGAGTCACGTGACCTCTGGACGTCTAAATGTGCGCGTCCTTTTTGGGAGATGAAAAAAAAAAATCTTCTGAGTGATGAGGATAATAAGTGATGACGTCACGGCGAGGGGCGAAAGTTCTGTCTTTTTTTGAAAAGTGTCATCAGAAGTGCCGACGCAAAAAAGAAAGAAACGGATCTATTTGGATGAAAAGCTGTTTGCAGCTTCACCTGCTGAGTCTCACCCTCACGCGCAGGTTCGAGTCTCAGTGGGGTTCCACCGTGCCCCTGTAGTCGTGCTGGGAGTGACGTCACACGCACTACTTCCCCCTGAAATCATTTGACCCAAAACCTCCCGGTCATCATAATTCTCTGATATGAATCATAACTTCCATGTGACCTTATCACAGAGTCCTCTGCCGGTCTCACTCCCCCTGTCTCCCCCCAGGTGTGCCTCTCCACCGGGTACTTTGAGCTGCAGCTGGTGTCGGTTGGGAACCCCCGGGGCCAGCTCCTTAACGGGGACTGCTGCGACGCGGAGCGCAGCGCGGCGGAGGGCCACTGCGGCGCCGACGAGTGCGACACGTACTTCCGAGTGTGCTTAAAGGAATACCAGACGGAGGTCACGACGCACGGGCCGTGCACGTACGGCTCGGAAACTACTAAGGTCATCGGTGGAAATACTTTTCAGTTCAAGGGCGCGCAGAAGAGCGGACACAACCGGAACAACGACGCGGGGAAGATCCTCATCCCGTTCCAGTTCGCCTGGCCGGTAAGTGACGCGGAGCTCGGCGGCGCAGGTGGAGGTGGAGGAGGTCAAAGATGCTCTCACGTGCAGATTCTTTCCACGACACGTAGAATGTCAGAGGGACGTTTGGTTGTTTAGTAAGTCATTTGGCGCATGTGTGGCCACTCAGTCTGCGCGTGGCAGCTTTGATCTCTGATCAGCAGTCTCGTGAGGGATGTCGCGTTCTTCTATTGGAGATGTTTTTAAGTGGACGTGTGTGTGTGTGCAGGCACGTGCACAGACATTTTGGGGGGCAGGTGCTCAAACCAAAAAAAGGGCACCCAATGCCAAAACAAAATTCTGACAGAGTTGAAGCATAAGCAGCAATACACTGATGATGTTGTCCTCAACCTGGTCTCCTCTGGCAGCATGAGACCACTAGCTTACATTTTCTTTATGAATAAAGATGAATTATTATATAGCAACAACAGTACAAGCGTGAGCGCCGCGGAGCTTGTCGGGGCGAAATTCTCAGATAAATGCCCCGTCGGATATTAAAACACATTTGGGGGGACTTGATGACAGAAAGAGTAACTTTTATTCTTAAATACTGATGAATTTAAAAATTGGGCTCCAGCAAAAAGGGCACTTTTCTCATCCAGGGCAAAAGGGCTGGTGCTTGAGCACCACTAGGGCTCTATCTGTGCACGTGCCTGTGTGTGTGTGCACGTGCCCGTGTGTGTGTGTGCGTGTATGTGTGTGTGCGTGCGTGTGTGTGTGGCGCACGCGACGCAGGACTTTTATGCACAGCGCTGGTGCAGTTTGATGGGTCACTAAACACGCTGCTGTGTGGTACAGTGTGTGAGGGGCGTGTGTGTGTGTGCGTGTGTAGGGGAGTGTGTGTGTGTGTGTGTGTGTGTGTGTGGGGGGGGGGGGGGGGGCAGAGTGTTGATTAAGAAGTGGCAGGTAACTTATTATCTAATCCAAACAAACGTGGGAGCCAATCAGAGGCTGAGCCGGCGTGGGAAACAGGAACAGTCCCGACAGCCACAGCTTTATGGGAGCTGCTGTTCCTCTCACTGATCGGTATCAGCGGCCGTAACGGTGCAGGGGGAACGTCACAGGTTTGATTCCCACGGCAGCTGAGCGGGAGTCAAAGTGGGAAAGAGCAGCGGAGATGACGAAGTCTGAACGACCCCGAGGAGAAAAGAGAGAAGAGAGAAGCAGTTAGCTGGATGAATGATTGATGAAGTCCGACCGGTTCCATCTCATCCGGTTGGACCTCTGTTGGTGCTGAAGTTCTTTCTGTGAGACTGGAACGTGTTTCAGATCCGGGTTGAAGCGTCTTCCTGATCGAAGCCTTCTCTCTATACATTGTTTCCACTGATCTGGAAAAGGTTGAAACAAATAGATCAACACACTGTCCAGACTTCATGTTGATGGAGACGAGTGTATGGGAAGTCTCCTGGTGCTTCTCCAACTCCCGGATCGGCTCTCTGCTTCACATGTGTGTACGCAGAATATTACCAATACATGATGGATGCTTGGTCGACACAACGAGCAAAATGAAGTAAATACAGCCGTAAGCCGAGTCCTGCAGCGTGTGACGGACTTCAGATATGAGATGATGGTCAGGGAGCACGTCCTACATCCGGGCCGCTTTGTGCCGCTCCGCTCACATCGTGCCGCGCTCAGCTGTCGGGGGGGGGGGGGGGGGGGGGAGTCGTGGCGGGTCGGGTTCCACTAAGTTGTGTGTGACCCGGGCGGCGGGTATCGGTGTCACCGCGACCCAAACAAGCGAAGATCCTCCTCGGTCACTCTGGGCTGGGGACGCCTCTCAGGTTCACGCTCGACCCTGTGCTGTGTGTGTGTGTGTGTGTGTGTGTGTGAGTGTGTGTGTGCTCCTTCTGATGAGGTCGAAGCAGCTGAATAGTCATCACACCTCAAGCTTTCCAATCAGTTCTCCAGGTATCTGATTGGTTGTTGGGTATCTGGCTCGTGACCCTCTCTGTGTAACAACAACAACAACAACAACAATGCACACATACATTAGATGCATAAGAGCAAGTACATTACAACACTGGACTAGAACTTCATTGGAGGTTATTTACGTCACATGAGCTGAATGAATGAATGAATATTCTTTAATTGGCATCCAGCTGCTGTGGGGGCGGAGCTTCTGTTGATTGGTTAGTGTGATGTCAACCGGTGAAGAAGTAGTTCAGACGTGCGGCGCATCCGGTCCACCCTGCAGAAGGGATTCCTCCTCCTCCTCCTCCTCCTCCTCCTCCTCCTCCTCCTCCTCCTCCTCAGAGAGCAGAGGGACTTTCCTCATCCATCCCAAAGGTTGTGAAAGATGACGGAGGACTCACTCTGCTCACACGTTACTAGGCCAAAAACCCCAGAAGAGCTCCTCCTCCTCCCACGGACTGTGGTTGGCACTGTGGCACGCCGCCTGCGGCCAGACGGCGTGCCACGGTCACTAACAATGTGTGTGTGTGTGTGTGTGTGTGTGTGTGTACTCCTCCGGCCGGCCCCAGTAATCTGGGCCACTGGTCCTGACGGGAATTAGCTGCAGAGAAGAAATACAAAAAGAAAGAAGGACATTGTTGTCATCTCCCCTTCATGTCCACCCCGAAGGGGAAAGAAGGGTCTTTAGTGACATCTTTTATTCTTTTATTTGGATGAGCGGGGGGTAATTGACTGATGGAGCGAGGGATGATGGGGAAAAGAGAGCGGAAGAGGCCCCCCCTTCAAAATATAAAAACCTTGAGGGTTCTGTCACAAGGGAAAGAGTTTATTTATAGGAGGCAGAACTTTAGTTTTGAACAGCAGAATTAAGTTTTTACTAGGGCTGTGAAACGATTAAAATTTTTAATCGGGTTAATCACAGGTTTTTGTGGATTAATCATGATTAATCACATATTACCGATATTCTCGGTATATTTTGTGAGAACATAGAGATTTATGACAAAAGACGGATATATACATTTATACATTCTTCTATACAATGGTGCTGCAACTCAGCAGTTATTTAGCAGTTTTCTTCCATATGGAACATTAATACAACTTCATCCTAAACAGAATGTTTAACCCTCCTGTTGCCTTTCGGGTCAATTTGACCCCATTCAATGTTTAATGTTGGTGTTCTTTGGGGTCAATTTGACCCCAGGCTGTTTTTCACTGTGTCAAACATATCAGAAATATCAACTTTTTTATTTATTTAAAGGGCTATTTAGGTAGTCAACAAACAAACATAAAGTACCTCACACTTAAACTTGGGAAACAATATTAATTCTAATAATTTTCTGGAGGTTTTAATTGCTGGGGTCAAATTGAGCCCGAGGGTAAAATATGTTAGCAAATGTAAAGGTAACAGGAGGTTAAACAGAGCATTTTTCTCTTGTTTGTCAACTATTAACTCCACCATGATACAATCTAAAGGTGGACAGATTGACAAGTGACTTTGTTTTTGCTCGGTCCCGATGCGCGCGCACGGAGCTCTGTGGCGCGCCAGACGGAGATCGATAAGTGTTAACGCAACGCGAAGAGACAGAAATGACATGCTGCTGTGGAGATACGATCAACAACAGACGTTTAGTTTAATAAAAGAACAAAGACGTGCTATAGAGAACATGTCAGGGGGCGGGCCAATCTTTTTAATGTCATGCGATCTACCGACACTACGCCGCGATCGACTGGCAGGTCGCGATCGACGTGTTGAGACCAGTGGCGTCCCTAGGCTAAAAAACATCCGGGGCTAAAGCCCCGGATGTTTTTTCATTAGCCCCGAATGTTTTCAACCAAAAAAAAAAAAAGATTTGGTACACAAGTGGTTAACACCTCCAGGTCGCACGTGACGTCATTCACCCAAAACAGCGGAGTCAGACTGGCAGCAGGCGCACATAACAGCAAGCTGCTGCCTGAGAGTGTTTCTATGTCTACAAATTTCGCTGCTTCACTCTTCTGGGCTAAGCCCAGCGCCGCCGCTCCCATAACGCGCATCGCTCTGCCGTGATACGCGCCGACACATCCGCGCATACAGGTGAGCACACTCTCACTCGAAAAACTCACTAGCACCCCGTCCCCCGTCGACAACGCTCGCACTGGCTAAGCCCCGGATGTATCCAAATCCTAGAGACGCGCCTGGTTGAGACCCCTGATCTACAGGAAGTGAAAGTCGTAACAAGGTTTCCGTAGGTGAACCTGCGGAAGGATCATTACCGATGAACAGACCGTCTGCATGAGAGCGGACAGAGTTCAGATTGAAGTGGTGGATTGGAAGCTCATTTTGCAAGTTACTTTTTTTTCGTCCCGACGACCAACAACAGACGAATTGGAAGCTCATTCTGCGCATGCGTTAAATGCGTAAAAAAAAAAAAACTAGTTAAACCTGTAATTGGATTAACTGAGTTAACGCGTTATTTTTCACAGCACTAGTTTTTACTTCTTCTCCTCCCACTAGCCTCACCCAGAACTCTCTCCATCTCACCCTCTCTCTCTCTCTCCCTCCACGAGCCACACCCAGATCTCACCCTCTCTCCCTCTCATGCACCCTCTTTCTCCCTCTCACCCTCTCTCTCTCCCCCCTCTCACCCTCTCTCTCTCTCCCTCTCTCTAACTACCTCCCTCCCTCCCTGTCCCTCACCCTCTCTCTCCCTCCCTCTCTCCTTAAGGGGTATTTTTAGCGGCTGTCCTCCCCTCACCCCTCTTGTAAGTCAATCGAGGATCAAGGGTTCTCACTCCTTTAGTTTCATTGCCCGTTCATTTACTCCCTTAGCCTGGCAGATCTGAGAGGACAGAGGTGGAACAGCTGGTCCTCCTCCTCCCCCTCCTCCTCCTCCTGGGATAAACGTTTTAGTGAAACAATATTAGGGAAACATGCTATGATTACAGCGTAGACTAAGCCAAAGATCAGCTCCCCTGGAGGAGTATCGGTGAGCAATCACAGAGTGCACTGTTGGATGCCTCTGTCTCCTTCCCTTGTTCCCTTGATGCCAACGGTCGTCTCCTTTGGTTCATTTGCCAAGTGCATCTCTTGGGCCTCCTCCATCAGGAGCTCCTCTCGGTTCAGTGACTCTTTTAATGGTTGATTCGTTTTTTGGGGGGGTGAAGAAAGGGTTGGGCCGAGAGTCAGAGGAAGACACGGTTTGGTAGGTTTGGTGTCCAGAGAGGAAACAACAGAACCAGATGAAGACCGCTCAGCAACTCATCTGCTCCTCCACATGAGCTCGATGTCTGGAGACGTTACGTAGCCGGTAGAGGAATGAGGTCGTCCTGAACTTTAGAAAGATTCTGTCATCCCAAAACATCGGCTACTCATCTGCTACCCATCGACTACCATCGACTACTCATCGACTACCATCGACTACTCATCGACTACCATCGACTACCCATCGACTACCATCGACTACTCATCGACTACCATCGACTACTCATCGACTACCATCGACTACCCATCGGCTACCATCGACTACTCATCGACTACCATCGACTACCCATCGGCTACCATCGACTACCATCGACTACTCATCGGCTACCATCGACTACCATCGACTACTCATCGACTACCCATCGGCTACCATCGACTACTCATCGACTACCATCGACTACTCATCGACTACTCATCGACTACCATCGACTACTCATCGACTACCATCGACTACTCATCGACTACCATCGACTACTCATCGACTACCATCGACTACTCATCGACTACCCATCGACTTCTTATCGATTACCTATCGACTACCATCGACTACTCATCGACTACCCATCGGCTACCATCGACTACTCATCGACTACCATCGACTACCCATCGACTACCATCGACTACTCATCGACTACCATCGACTACCCATCGACTACCATCAACTACTCATCGACTACCCATCGACTTCTTATCGATTACCTATCGGCTATCATCGGCTACCTATCGGCTACCCATTGACTACCCATCGACGACCTATAGACTACCTATCGACTACCCATCGACAACCCATCGACTACTTATTGACTACCTATAGGCTACCATCGACTGCCCAACGACTACCCATCGACTACCCATCGACTACTCATCGACTACCTATCGACTACCATCGATTACCCATCGGCTACCTTCGACTACTCATCGGGTACCATCGACTACCCATCGAATATCCATCGACTACCATTGTTTGCGACGGCTCCAGTTTGAACAGACTTCATTGGCTGTGAGAAAGGTCTCTGCAATGTGTGTGTGTGTGTGTGTGTGTAGCCAGTAGGGATGGGTATCGTTTGGGTTTTTTCCGATACCGGTGCTAAACCGGTACTTTTAAAACGATACCGGTGCCTAAACGGTGCCTGAACCGATACTTTTTTTTTAAAACGCACAATGAGGACATTAAAAACCTCTTTGGCCATATTCCCTGTAGAAGCCGTTATCATGGAGCACTGACGGATATCAGACTGTTAACAAACACAATATATGTTCTCCATTATATGTGATATGTATTGTCATGTGCAGACTTTATAGGGTTAATCCTGTCACTGTTTTGATGGGCAAAGAGAACAACCAATCAGAGGTACTGAAGATGACACGTGACAAATAAAGCTTTGCTTCTGACAGCGAGAGTTCCACTGAAACAAAGTGACGCCCCACGCCCACGGTCTTTATTCCTCCGTCATTATATTCCCGGTAACACCGGGTATACAGCCGGGATCGCTGTACATCAACACATCTGCTAGCAGACTGTCACGCTCGTAGCTCGTAGCTAGCGCTAGCTACGAGCTAGCTTATGCATGGTTATAATGGCTAATTTATTATTTCTTGGGCTACTTTTATGAATGCAAGACTTGCAATCAACGTTACGGTACTAATCTGAGTTCAGGCTGCTCGTCATCATCGGTCTCCACGTGTTCAGGGTGACCGGTGACGGTCTCCCCGTCGCGCCCAGCCTGACGCTGGTGTGCTCGACACGGGCTCAGGTAGTCACACACGGCCACGCCTCCGCTGTCAAACTTAAATATGAGAGGCTCGTAACCTGCTGACAGGGCGGAATCACGAGAGAAGTTCACAACAATAGTTTTTTTCAATTTCAATCGGCTCAGGCACCGGAAAGAAGCACCGAAATGTGCGTTGCGTTTCGGTCCGGGTAATACCGGTTGTATTGGAACCGGTACCATATTGGCACCGGGTTTCGGTACCCAACCCTAGTAGCCAGTCCGCTCAACTTTCCCACGCTGCTGCTGGCTCTGCGTTAGCTGACCAAGTTCTGAGGCGTGAACGATGTGCGATTAGCTGCACGGTCGGTCTGAACTGATCGATTGCTGAAGGTGCTGCTGTGTGTGTGTGTATGTTTGTGTGTGTCTGTGTTTTTGTGTTTAGGGGCAGCTTTGTGTCCTTGTGCTGGGAATATGTTCTCACAGTTTCACAGAACAGGCCCACACAAGATGAACCTCGGGCCAGGGTTAAAACTTGGCTAAAGGTTGAAGTCTCCAGAGAACCCAGTGAGTCGGTGTGTTCTGTGATTCTGGTATTTCATGTTTCTGGTAAACATGTTGTGACCAATTCTGATAGAAAAGCTTCTTTTACTTATACTTCTATACAACTAGAGGAGTCGCCCTCTGGTGGTCAGTAAAGACAATGCAGCTTTAATACATGAAGCATAGACTTCTATACAACCAGAGTCCCTCTTTCCTGGGAACCAATCAGAATGCTTCATGAGGTTGCCTTAAACATGCACTGAGATGTCCCTGTATTCATTTCAATGGACCCCTACCAGCCAATCAGAGACGAGTTGTATTATTATGTATTTTCCGTACACATGGCATATTATGAAATCATGGCCGAGCCCACCGTGTGCAGTGTGTACAGATCAGTTTCATGCATGTGTTCGTCTGCACATGAACGTGTGAGTGTGTGTGTGTGTCTGTGAGTCTGTGAGTGTGTGTATGTGTGTGTGTGACCTTTATTACTCCTGTTATTAATAAGCTGTCCTCTCTGCTCGTCGTGTTCCTCAACATGGCCGAACGCTGCACACTTCTAACAGCTGTGTGTGTGCAGATCACATGTCCACCTGCAGGTGGAGGTGTGTGTGTGTGTGTGTGTGTGTTAGTTCTAATTTCCCACTTGACTCACAGTAGTGGCTCACAGGGCTGAGGGAGAGAGAGGAAGAGGGATAGAGAGAGAGAGAAAGAGAGGGAGAGAGAGAGAGAGAGAGTTATTCTCCTCTTGTTTTTCTCGTTCTTCTCTCGTTCTTCTTCTCCTACTCCTCTCATTCTTCTTCTCCTCTTGCTCTTCTCGTTCTTCTTCTCTCGTTATTCTTCAACATGTCAGGGTCTGAGGGCATTGAGGGTCTCTGAGAGGCTACATGTCAGGGTCTGAGGGTGTTGAGAGTCTCTGGGGGGCTACATGCCAGGGTCTGAGGGTCTCTGGGGGGCTACATGTCAGGGTCTGAGGGTGTTCAGGGTCTCTGGGGGGCTACATGCCAGGGTCTGAGGGTCTCTGGGGGGCTACATGTCAGGGTCTCTGGGGGGCTACATGTCAGGGTCTGAGGGTGTTCAGGGTCTCTGGGAGGCTACATGTCAGGGTCTGAGGGTGTTGAAGGTCTCTGGGGGGCTACATGTCAGGGTCTGAGGGTGTTGAGGGTCTCTGCGGGGCTACATGTCAGGGTCTGAGGGTGTTGAAGGTCTCTGGGGGGCTACATGTCAGGGTCTGAGGGTGTTGAGGGTCTTTGCGGGGCTACATGTCAGGGTCTGAGGGTGTTGAGGGTCTTTGCGGGGCTACATGTCAGGGTCTGAGGGTGTTGAGGGTCTTTGCGGGGCTACATGTCAGGGTCTGAGGGTGTTGAGGGTCTTTGCGGGGCTACATGTCAGGGTCTGAGGGTGTTGAGGGTCTTTGCGGGGCTACATGTCAGGGTCTGAGGGTGTTGAGGGTCTTTGCGGGGCTACATGTCAGGGTCTGAGGGTGTTGAGGGTCTCTGCGGGGCTACATGTCAGGGTTTCTGGACCTCTGACATGTAGCGTCTTCTCTCCATCATCAGCGTGTAGCTGATGGATTTAAGGTGGTATTACTAAATGATTACTTTAAGAGACCCTCAGAACAGCCACAAATAGATCCTCAAAGTGAACTGGGTCATGTCTCTGTTCTGATGAGATGAGTCTGAACCAGGTTTGGGGGGGGGGTCTCGTCATGTTAATAATGTGCTAAATTAACCATGGCGGCTCCTCATGTGTTATTCATGAGGAACAGGTGTGACGTGACAGGTGTTGCTTTTCTTTTCTCTTCACAGCTCCTGAAAGTTGTTAATTGGTTTCTTTTCTTTTCTTTTCTCACTTTTTTATTTATTTAATTACTATTTAATTAAGTTGACGTTTACACCTGCACGTTTCAATTAAAGGAACGTTGCTCTTTATTTTAATCGACCTCGAGGAGGAAAAGTGCAGAGGGAAGTGAACCGTCAACCTTGTGATGAAAAAACAATATTAAACATTTTTAAAAAGCACAAATATGCGGAAAGATTAGGAAATCGAATCGATTGAAAGTCTCCGTATCTCGTGCGCTGCTCCTTTAAGGAACTAGGAACTCATCTGTGGAATAATAATTAAATATAATTTGTATATTTTGTTTTTTCATAAGCTTTCCACCTGCATTATTTTATATTTTTTCTCCCAATTGTCACTTTATTATCTCCACGGGGACATGAAACCAGGAGGTTGGCTCCGCCTCCTCGTGGTCGCGGCGCTGCCGGCGCTCCGGGGGGCGTAAGGCAATTAAATCCAGATTAAATCTCACGGAGCTGCAGCCCGTGCGGTTGATCCCCGGCGGAGAGCCGCACGCCGCCGGCTGCTCGAGCCCTAATTATTATTAATTTATTCATTGAACAGGTGAAACCCAAAGCCCTCTGACTCCTGGAAATTGGTTAGGAGGTGTCAGGTGTCTCCTTCACACTGAACCCCCCCAACCCACCTCCCCCAAGACAGATCACAAGGAGTCGACTCCTAAAGTCCCACAGCAGGGACACTTTGATCCTGCAGCTCGTGTCCTTCAAGACACACACAGAGAAACACACACACACACACACATACAGAGAAACACACAGAGACCCCCCCCCACACACACACATACAGAGAAACACACAGAGACCCCCCCCCCACACACACACATACAGAGAAACACACAGAGACAAACACACACACACACACACAGACATACACACACACACACACACCGAGACACACACAGACACACACACTTGATCCTCAGTGGTTCTTCGATAGAGACGTTGGTGTATTCTGTGAGTTCAGATCTTCTGATGACAACAACAACATAATATTTATATGTTTAGTAGTTTTTAGTAGAACTGTCAGCAGGACTTTTTCACTCTGGGATAATATATTATATTTAGATTATATATATATATATATATATATTAGGGCTGTCAATCGATTAAAAAAAATTAACTAATTAATCGCACATTTTGAAATTCATTAATCGCGATTAATCGCGATTAATCGCAATTTAAAGTTACAAATTAAAAGTTCATTCTTTTTAAAGACCAAACTTCACACAGAGCTGTGTTTTCAAAGAGGCTCCTACCTATAAAGTGCCAGCGAGGTATTTAATATTGTGGATGATAAATTGTTTCTTCAGTGAAACATCAGATTAGTAAAAAAAAAGAAGTATATTGAGACCCCATTGGTCCTGTCATCTTTAACACTGAACAGCAGAACCAGTGGCCTTGGTAACTGACTGACATTCACATATGTCACGTTCACCCTCTGGAGGCTGGGCTCATTTTATACATTTGACAACAAAAAATTAAATTCACCTTTTAAAGGCGTTTGCATATGACACATACCCCCGTGTTCTACATCAAACATTCCAGAACAATCTCAGCTCTATTCAATGAGGCTCATTGTCCTCGCGCCGTGTTCTCTGCTCTCTGACTGACAGGCTGCTCTAGAGTCTCACCCGTGAGGTGGGAGGTCCTTTGTGATTTACTGAGTGTTCATTGGTTGTTTTTCCCCCAAAATGTTGACAGACAAACGGATTGACCAATCACGGTGAAGGTTTCGTGTGACAAGTTATTTCCGCGCCGCGTCACCCGACACGTCGCCCCTTCGTTCCTCTGTGTATCAGAGGGGGAGACGGGAGGAAGGAGGAGCAGGAGGAAACACGACTGATTCATCCACGAGTTAAACTGATTTCGCGGAGAAATAATTGTTTTAAAAACGGAAACAGTGTTAAACCGTACTGCCGCGGTTTGACACTCGGTTTGAGTGTAAAAACTTCAACGAACACCGGAAGTAAACAAAGTTGCGTTAATTGCGTAAAAATATTTTAGTGCGTTAACGCGGCCAAATTAATCGCATAGATTAACGCGTTAACGCTGACAGCCCTAATATATATATATATATATTGTTGTGCTGCTATCTGCTTAGTATGGATGACATCACTGTCACAACCGTCATGACATATTTTAGATAAAAGATTTGGTGTATAAAGAACCGATAGTTCTGGCTCCGGTGATGATGTAACTCTTCATCATGAGGTTGATTCTTGGAGCCAGACTGAGGGTTTCTCTCCGTAACCAACGAGGTTAGCAGCCTCACGCCAGCACACGGCCGCGTGTCTGGTAGAGTCTCCTCACCGTGACCTTCCCCGAACGCCGAGCACCATCATGTGACCTCTACCGCATCAGCTCTCCACCTCTTACCTTCTTTCTGCCTCCTCTCCATCTCTAATCTCTCCACGTTGGATTCTCCCCTGCAGCCCTCGGCCCCTCCGGTCGGATTCGGGTCGTGGGAACTCACAGCCGGGGCTCCGGCCCACGCCGTCCACGGACCGCGAGCGCCGCTTCGGTTTGTTTGCTGATGGCCGTGAAGGAAGAAAAAAAGGAAACAAATGTCCTGCACCTGAAACAACCCAGAGTTTGAGTTTGTTGCTCCGGGATGGAGCAGTTTGTCTCCTCTGGGAGGAAGTAGGGAGTAGTGTTTAGGAGTAGTGTTTAGGAGTAGTGTTTAGGAGTAGTGTGCAGGGGTAGTGTGTAGGAGTAGTGTGTAGGGGTAGTGTGTAGGAGTAGTGTGTAGGAGTAGTGTTTAGGAGTAGTGTTTAGGAGTAGTGTGCAGGGGTAGTGTGTAGGAGTAGTGTGTAGGAGTAGTGTGTAGGAGTAGTGTTTAGGCAGTGGCGTGCCGTGGGCCTGGGGCCTGGGCCTTCAGTGAGGTCCTACACAGTCCCACCCGAATTAATCCACCTCGTATTACTATCATTATGATGCCATGGCTCTCTAGACACGATACAGTTAGACAGAGACACAGTATAACCAGGCGTTGCGTCACCTTGAAATTGACATTTTTATTCAGAGAATCGCAGGGGAAGAGTGCAATACAGTAAACATAGTCGAGTGCAACAGAGTTATATTAATATTCTTCTTCTATCCATTTCTGGTCCACAAACTTTGAGCTTTAAGTCCAACTTTTTTTTACAGTGTGTTCACTAAACAGCGCATTGTCACCCAAAGCAGTTTCACCGTGATGATGGAGATGAAAGTTCCTGTTTACCCAAACACATGACACAATTAATGAGTCTTTTCAATATTTCCCTATTTTTCTTCACCTTTTCATTGTGCAGCTCCGTTGCCCTGCGCGCTTGTTGGTTGATCTGTAGATCCACTCGGGTGTCACCAAAAGTTTTCAAAAGCACCGATGCTTGTAGGTGCCGAGCCGTACTTTGGTGTCTCGTTGCTGCCTTGGTTAGACAACTCAAGTTTGCAAAGCCAGTGTGGCTCCAAACACCAAATCGATCACTTGCAAATAATAGGCATTCCCAGCAGTCCGGTGTGCAGAGCTTCTCGGAGCCTGAGCCGTTGGTAGCGCTCGTAGTTGGAACTTTGAAAGTGGCGAACGAACCCCTTCCCCGCCTGTGACGGGCTTTGTAGCGTCGGCGTCGGTCTTAAAGTTCGTCTTGAGAATGGCGTTATAATTATATCCTCGACCAAATCGATATCTTCTCCTCCTTCCGCAAATTGTGGGTTGAAAAAACAGCTTAGTAGTACGCAAATTAATTCATTTATCAAATTCAGTTTCCTAGTTCTGAGGTTCTGCATATACCTGCCCATAGGCCCCGCCTCTCAATATTGGTAATCCAATCAAAAGACGTGCACGCCCTCCGCCTGCTAGCTGCTCCTGTGCCGGTTCCGGGGCCAGCTAGCAGGCCTAGAGGAGCCAACTCTAAAGCTGATTGGTTGACACAAAAGTGTCATTCCCATTCACTTTAAGCTACCAGCGCCCGCAATGTTGTTTCTGAAGGCCTAAGGGCAGATTTTAGACCCCTAGCAACACATGATGGCTGAATATGATTGGATAAAAGATCTAACATAGCAACCAAGAGGAATGCTATGAAATGAAGAGTATAACTCTTACTCTGGGGAATAATTGAATACATATTTGTGGAAAAATATATTTAGAATTTTTTAAATATTCTGATGATGTTTAGGCCAGCAGAGAAGGCCTTGCTGGCCCTGACGGCCCACCGATGTGTGCAGGAGTGACGTGCGGTGAGGTTCATGGTTGGTGAGGCACTGACTCCTTTAGTGTCAGATTTACAAATATATAAACCCAAAAGGGGCTTATTCAATTGGCTCCTGATTATTTCATGTCTCATCAGCATTCTTCACACAACACACACGCACACGGTACATATTACAGATACGTAAGGTAAGAAAAGGTTTGAAGCAAACCTTTTAGGTCCGTCGTTGGTCTACCTGTGTTAATCACGTTCACTTTTAACTGAAAGACCAGTTTTGATACATGTTTAAGCTTAGATATATAATCCTCTTCCATGTTGGCAGTCTGGCGGAGCAAAATACAAAAACAAACGGACTTGACTCGCCTGGCGCCTCTGCGTAGAAGAAGCAGCAACAAGTACCCGTTGGCTCACTAGCGCCCCTTCAGTGAGGCGGAGTATTATCTGCCTCACCGCGCCTTTTCACTGCGGTTTTATTTCCCATCAGCAAACTAAATATGTCACTTACAAACATTACACTGTAATGGTTAAAGACCTTAGCCAGACTGTGGAAAATCAGGGTAAATAAACATATCTGCAAACATTATATTGGCGACATGCAGAGATACGGCAACCCGCACGGGCCAATTGCATGTCTCAACCCAGCTTGTGATGGATTGCGTAATCAGAGGTGAGGCTCGACTCGTCGCTGCCTCAACTCTCGATTCATCCTGTATTTGAACAGGAAATAGGCAAATTCAGCGATTTTGACTATACAATGTTCAAGTTCATGTTATCATTATTTATTTTTTCCTTTTTTTACTCAGGGTAGGCAGGTGAGGCTCTGCCTCCCCTGACCGCACGTCCCTGGTGTGTAGGAGTATTGTGCAGGAGTAAGATACGTTCCCTCATCCCAAGTGTCTAAAATGCCCAGATCTCTGAGTCCAGATCCCTGAGTCCAGATCCCTGAGTCCAGATCCCTGAGTCCAGATCCCTGAGTCCAGATCCCTGAGTCCAGATCCCTGAGTCCAGGTCCCAAAGTCCAGGTCCCAAAGTCCAGATTCCTGAGTCCAGGTCCCTGAGTCCAGGTCCCAAAGTCCAGATTCCTGAGTCCAGGTCACTGAGTCCAGGTCACTGAGTCCAGGTCCCTGAGTCCAGGTCCCTGAGTCCAGGTCCCTGAGTCCAGATCCCTGAGTCCAGATCCCTAAGTCCATGTCCCTGAGTCCAGATCCCTGAGTCCAGATCCCTGAGTCCAGGTCACTGAGTCCAGATCCCTGAGTCCATGTCCCTGAGTCCAGATCCCTAAGTCCAGGTCCCTGAGTCCAGATCCCTAAGTCCAGGTCCCTGAGTCCAGATCCCTGAGTCCAGGTCACTGAGTCCAGATCCCTAAGTCCAGGTCCCTGAGTCCAGATCCCTGAGTCCATGTCCCTGAGTCCAGATCCCTAAGTCCAGATCCCTGAGTCCATGTCCCTGAGTCCAGATCCCTAAGTCCAGATCCCTGAGTCCATGTCCCTGAGTCCAGATCCCTGAGTCCATGTCCCTGAGTCCAGATCCCTAAGTCCAGATCCCTGAGTCCAGATCCCTGAGTCCAGGTCCCTATGGAGAGAATCAATGCAGTACCAAGTACCCTGTAGCAAGTTATCACATCCCTGCTGGTCCCGGGGAAGTGACAAAGAATTCAAAGAATCATGTTGTGGCTCTGAAACCAGGTTCTTACCCCCCCCTCTCCCCCCCCCCCCGGCGTGGGAACCAGGCGTTGTTTCCCGGCGTTCCTGAAATGCTTCATAAGTGTGAAAGTTGTTTTCCTCATATCTAAGTTTCTGTGTGAACTCGTCATCGTCGTGAAGTTTCATATCTGAGTTTCGGTTTCCCGGTGATAACCTCCCCCCCCCCCCCCCCTGTGCTGCAGAGGGCCTACACCGTGATCCTGGAGGCCTGGGACAGAGACAACGGCTCACACAGCAACGGTGAGCATCACTACGTTTATTCTTTATTGTTTTAAATGCTTTAATATCATTTAATTATTATAATTATGATGTCATATTTCTATTGTTTATCATATCACAAGGTTTTTTATTAGTTTTTATTAATTTAACAACATTCTTTTATGGATTATTCTAAAGAGTATTTTTCAAAACACTTTCGCCATTTCATATTTGAATATTTCATTAATTCATCTCTTAAAGACAAACCATCGTAAGACAAAAGAAAAGGTTTCTGTTGATGTAATCACTGTTTATCATCTGGTTGTCATGGTGATGACACAAAGAGATTATTTTTTACCACTGGAGTAATATTTGGTTATAAGATAATAAATCAGGTTCATGATATAACGCGCGTCTCGTGTTGATGACATCATCACCATAATATCTCAGGCTCCGGCCACGTCGTCAGCTTGTCGTGATGCATCGCTCTCCTGATTGGCAGGCAGCTCGTTTGCTCCGCCTCTCCGTGGTCGTTCTATAGTATCGTTAAGCCCCTCCCCCCTTTCCCCCTTTCCTCTGATGTCTGACTCCCGATTGGCTGCTCCAGCTCCCTCCACTCATCCCCCAACGGGAGGGATGCTTAGGAAGGGGGCGGGGCTTGGGGGTCCCGCCGAGTGAAATTGTTTCGTCTTCTCGGCTAAAAATACCGACGCGCCGCCATGTTTGTGACGAGGCCTCCTTCCACAGGTGTTGTTGTTTACTCCCGAGCGTGAGAGCGACGGCAGGACCCGACCTGTTGGAGGGGCGGAGCCAGCTGGCGTGCTGAAGCCTCTCCTGGTTCACACAGAACACGGCGGCACAGAAAGTAGATCCCAGAAACCAACATGTGGATCCATCCGCCGCTGAAAATAGTCCCCAACTACTTTCCTCGTGTTTAAAGGCGACGGAGCCCGGCTGCTTGAGGATGTGGCCCGCCTCTTTCTAACGGCGATAACGAGTGTAACAAACACAGGACCGTCACTCAGGAGACCGCTGCTCGTGTCTCGTGTGGAACATTTAAACACTCGTGACTCAACGTTTAAACAGCCAGTTGGTGTTTGTTTATTTATTCATCTGGAACACAAAGCGTGATCTTTGCGTTGGTAACCGTAACCAAGGCCTTCGAGCTGCACGGGGAGTTAAGCTCCGCCCTGATGACGATCGGTGCACGAGGAGGATGATAATGATCACGCGGCTGTGATGAAGAGATGAGTTGTAACCACGGCGTCGTCTTGTGCCTGAAGCCCTGCAGCAGGGCACAGCCGCCCCACGCAGAGGAGGCGTGGAGGGAGGAAACATTGTAGCTTCTTATTAAAGTCATAACTAAGAGATGAAAACACAACAACATGAAGAGAGCGTGACAACGTCGTGTTTTCTAATTATTTCAGCTTCAGGTTTCATGATCATCTTTAAAGTTTGACATCATTATGTCATAAAAATAGGTGTCCAAAGGTGCGTTCACACCAAAAGCGATGCGATTTTTCGCGTCGCCCAAAACGCGTGAGTTTACTCGCTCGCCATTCTCCATGTTCACGCCATAAGCGTCGAGACGCTCCGCGAGGGGCGGGGCTTATCTCCGTGTCTCGTCTCCGTAAAGACCGTTATCATCTCCTTCATCCACCAGAGTAACTAACCACTAGTTCTGCTTTATATTAGTTGTGGACTTCACACACACTGACGCCCTCGTGTTTGGGTTCATGACATCACCCGTAGGCTCACTCAGCTCGGTCACTTTCACCGATGAAGTTGCTGTTACGTCTGAAAGACTTCCGCTTCCAGCGCTATGAGAGCGGAACATCTAAACGCTGTCATTGGGTTCATAACATTATCATATATAATATATGTCATTGTGTTCATAACATTATTGTCCATCTTGTTCTGATTCAACTGCGGCGGGACAGCGATGACGCGCGGAGCAACTCAAGAGCTGATTGGCCCGAGTTGCGAGATTACCGCCTTA